>NC_090690.1:2278169-3713839 GCF_013368605.1 Nyctibius grandis
TGACACCAGTGCCTAGACCTTTGGTGGGAGCCATAGTTTCAATTCATACATAAAAATATGAGTGCCCTGTGTTGGAGAGCTGCAATAAGCACACGTGGCAACTTACTTTACAGTTGGCGGGGGCTCAGATCCAGCCCTGACTCACCCCGTGAGTGCTTTTCATTGCAAGTGGAAGAAACTTTGCAGGACCAACCAATTTTTCAGATGCAATTTAACTAGAGAAATGAAGGGAGCACCACATCTTACAAAAGGCGTTTGGTGTTGAATCTGCAGGTCACGATCTCCTCCAGATTTTGAAGACATCTTCTCCCCATGTCTCACAGACACGTGCCTCCTCACAAACTCGGTGGTCTTTGTCATTAAGCCACTACAACTGCACCCCACTTAAAAATGTGCAATGTTTCCTATTACATGTAAAACCTTAACAAATGTCTTTTGTTGGAGGTTTTTCAGTTGTATTTTCTTCTCCCCAAAATGAAACAAGAATGTCCTGCTTGCTAGGCAGCATCCTTTCCTTCCTTAGAATTCAGGCTATGATAGATTTCCATTTAAAAAAATACAGATTCATATAACAGTCTGGCTGGGACAGCATGCATTTACCATGTTTCCTTCAGGTTAAAAACTTAGGAAATTTGGCTTTCAGCGCATATGGGAACATAACGGAAAACATTTTTATTACGTTTCTCCTCTGGTTTCAAATCTTTTCTTAATTTAACTTCCTTGTCTGAAAAACACAGTTTTTGAATTTTCTCTTTTCACTTTTTCAAACTGAACATAAATTTCCTTTTTTTTTCCAGAACTTGAGTAATTGACTTGAGAAATGTTAATTTCCACTAAAACAACTTTGTAAAACTTTTACTATTAAATCAAAGCAAGATATTTCAAAATGCTTGAAACATAGTGTTTCAAGTGCCCCAATCCACATTTTTTTAATTGTTTTTTCTCTTTTTTCCTTTCAAATGATCAATTTATGACCTGCAGCTTTTTTTGTCCCAGAGAAGAAAGTAAGTGTTGAAATCATGACGGAATGGGAAAACTGTGACCTACCACTTAGAGGTCATTTATTAAGGGTAGCCCTTTCTTTCTACACCCCAATATTTCTCCCTCGCACATCAGAGCAAAAGCTAATCCCTGAAAACCTGCTATACTGCTGGAGAGTGTGAGGTGCAGCTCTCAGACCTGCTCACTGGAGATATTGCTGTAGATCACAGTTAGCTTATGCCACTCTGAAATCCTTAAACAAGCTGATGCAGATCCAGGCTCCCTGCAAGCACGATGCAGGGGCCCATCTGGCCTTCACAGTTTGACATTAAAATGGGTTGGAACAGTTTTCCAAGGCAAAGTCTTTTAAATGACATGAGCAAAAAATGGCCAATCCATTCTGGGTGGCACTGGATGGAAGAATAAAGATTCTGGCAAAATGTCCTTTTAATGTGTTCATGCGCGTGAACTGATTTTTTTTTTGTAAGCTCTAAGTGCTTTGGGACTCAAAGGATTTATCAGAAATGGAAGACAGATCTGAGTTCAGTCTATTAGTTCTTCCTATCCTACCCTACCCTGAAGCATACAGCTGAAACCTGGGGGGGAGAGAAACAGGCTTTCAGGTCCTAAAGCTGTTTCTGAATTTCTTTGCTAGAAATTGCTCTCTGATCTTGCTTGTCCTCATCAGAAACAGGATTGACTTAACCAGGGTCACTACCACAGATCCAGGTGGAATAAGAATTGAGCACCTTTATCCTAACATATTTAATGCTGAAACACAAGGCAAGCTCCCTTACCCTTGGTGAAAACAAGAAGGGAGACCTAGTTTTTATCCTTGTGTCACTGGCTCTGTAGGCTTCCTCCCTCCCTACCCAGGTGAAGCATCCTCCAACACAACACAATTAAAGCCAGCCTAAGTGCAAGACGTTGGTCATATCACATGTAACTCCAGATTTATGAAAGCTTATCTGTTTATTCCAAACAAGCTCTTCAGTCAGGATAATTAGTCAGGGCATCCATCTCCTTATCAGCTGAAGGTGAAAATATGCCTTTAGTAGTTTTTAACTCAATAACCCCAAAATCTTAGATGAGCTTCAGTGGACCAGCTTTTCTGCTGGCATAAGTGACCATCACATCATTAGCTCCTATGGGGAGAATTTGTTCCAGATTCCCTTAATAACCTTCTTCTGCCTCCTTCCTTGTCCAGTAACGATGCTTCAATCACGTCTGTCCGGTGCAGCAGCATGACAGACCTGTGGCTGTTCTGTATCACTGGAGACATTACGCTTCATCCTTTGCACAGAATACAGATAACACACTGGTCTTATTTCTTATTCTAGGGTGGATGGTCAGTGTAATTTAAGAATAGATTTGTACACAAGACATTAAAACCCGCTGCAGATAGCCGGATGCTGCTGTTGATAATTGCCAGGTGTATAAGAACTGCAGAACCACAGACTCGCCTGGAGCAAGAAACACTAATTAGTTACTTGCGTGGGAGACTGTATGCTCGCAAGAGCTGCAGAGGTGTAAGCTGGCATGCGTAAAGAAACAAATCCCATAGAAATGACCCTCACAGAACAGTAAAATAGAGATTATTCAGTTTTCAGAGGCAACACAAACCCCCTCAAAGTTCTGGGAACCGTCCCACCAGTGTCCCTCAAGGGGAGGTATCAAAGCACACAGACTAATTCTTCTCCTTGAACTCTCACGGACAGCTGGCTCAGCAAAATGATAGACTTTTCTAGGTGATGGTGCCGAAGCTCAAAGGCTGCCCGTGTCTGTAAATGCAGCCACAAAAAGAATTTCTCAATGGAAAGATACTCACGGGAATGAGCTGTATTAATGAGTCTGCAACTGATTAACCGTGTGACTTCATTTAACCACGTTTGCTCCTCTCCCATGTTGTACCTATCTCGCTAACCAGAGCGCACCCTCTATTACCTAGTTACGTAATGCTTTCTGTGATAGGGGTTCTGTTTTTCCTGGGAACTCTAGGAGATATTTATAAACAACAATAAAGTGGAAGAAATGTGTTTTGAATAGCTTGGTGTTCTGTCACATGCAAATTCCTAAATAACATGGTGGTAAATAATTACGTATATATGTTTGTTTACATACACTGACTTCAAAGCTATTCACAATTAACTTAGCTAAACTTCCCAGCAACTGATTTATACTCGCGGGCTTTTCTTAAATTTGTTTGGGAAATCTCAATCTATTTTTTGTGGTTAAGTGTGCATTTAAGCTCTTTTCTTCCACTGGCACTAATTAGTACTCTGGTCGTTAGTCCTAGACGAGACACAGAACAAAAAAGCTGAAGGCTGAGGACTTGATTCAACATTATCATATTCCAAGTTTGTGGTGTAAGGCGTCTCGCCTCCCGTTGGGTTTCTACCATATTGTGTAGCTCAGAAATGGGTATCAACAGCCCTTACGTCCCCAGTGACTGGCTGGTGCAGGGAATCCTTGGGAAGTGAGATCAGAATTCAGGCTGCATCGCAGCCAACAGAGCAATGTATGGATGGATCAGACTCTAAATTTTCGAGCCTAAAGGTCACACCTAGAGTGTGCTGTTAGGCCATGACAATAAACCATTCCACTTATTCTTTGTATGAGCAGGTAACTCTGGTCATGTGGCTACAACCAGCAACATTTACCACGAGTTGCCTTAATCTCCTACTTCATTTCTGTGATTCTCTAACCCACCATTTAAAAGGACTGCTCAAATTTCCCAGCCTTGCCCCTATAGCTAAACAAATCACGTATAGGTTGGTCTTAGACCAGACTTGTATCTCTAGCCCAAGCTGGTGAAAAACAATTCACCACTGGGAAAAAGAAGGAGAGCAGCAGCTCAGTCCCTTCCCAGCACAGACGGCTTGGCTGGAGAGGGCAGCAAAATGCTGCAAGCCTGGCAGAGCTCTGCACCATTAATTCCCTAGGAGCATACTTCAGAGCAGCTCCCAGGCTATTTTAATTACACCCACAGAACCTGTGAGCATTAACAAAGGTTCTGGTGGCAATGAGGTGATGTTGGACTGAGTTAAACCCGTACAGTTTGGTTCTGGACTATATTCCTTTTAAAAATAGGAAGAGGTTACAAAACATAACAACCACAGAAGCCTCTTTTCCTCCCATCCCCACTTCTGGTATGAATAATCATGTGGCAAGATAAGTGGGCGAAGTATTAGAAGATGACGTTTCTGTCGACTGTGATTATAAACAACAACAGAAAAGAAATGTAAGACCTCTTGGTTAATTTTTCCCATTATAAAACCACTTGGTATTTCAAATGAATCTACCAGGGAAATGCTTGTTTTAAAGTTCCACTGATGCAGCTACAAATCATCTCATTTGTAAATGTTGGTTATTGGTGGTGGGAAGGGGACACAGAGGAGGGAGAGAAGATCTTGTTTACTTACGTGCTGCACATCCAGCCTGGCCAAGGGCTCCAGCGCAGCGGTTTTCTTGCTGACACACTGGCCCCTTACATCAGCTGCGAGATGCACACTGGGGCAGGGTCCCAGTGGGGGAGAGAGGAGGCAGTCTCCAGGCTGTGTTATGACTGCGATTCTCAAGCACTGGTATGTACAAGCCCGCAATGGTATCTGTGTGAACTTGCCATTCACTGCTGCTGCTGTTTAAGAGAAGAAAAAACACATTAGCCTTAATAACACTCTGGGAATATTTAATCCCAAGAGAGGTGAAGGAATAGGACCGTGTATTTATTTGTTTTAAGCTTTTATAAAATGCCTATGGTAAAAAACATCTGGATTGTTGAATAGAGAGAGCCAGACACAGACTGAAATGGGCTTGAGATACCAGCCATTCTCATAACCCGCAGAGAAATGGGCAAATGAAAATCTGATCCACAAACAACAATTAACAAAGGACATGGCTTAAAATGACCTAGAACTGGCTGAGCTGCTTTGGAAGACACATGCCTGGTGCTCCATTACACTAACTATACTTTTTAATATGCTGGGGCATACGGAGTCTCTAAAATGGACACCAATTTTCTTATCCTGTATCCGGAGGCAATAATATAAAAGAGGCTTGGCAGAATTCAGATAACTCCTTGTATCTCCAACACTTCAGCTGAACAACTCCTGGGTCTGCAATGTAAAAGGGAGCTAACAGCTGTTTTAATACAGTCCAGATGAAATTCTCTGTGTAGTGGATACAAACCTGCAATGAGGTGTTTAAGGACAGAGAAGAGGATGTTCTGCTTGAGAATGCAGGAACTTGAAGTCCGCCAGAAATAAGCTGCCATTTATCTGCATTAGAGGTTCTGAATCAAAATGCAGCTTTTCCAAGCTCCATGTTTAAGTAGCAGACAGGCTAAGATGTTCATCCCAGACAACATGATGTTTTCTTTTCCTTTCTCCTCTTGACAACGTATTCTGCATCAAGAAGGACTGAGGAATTTAACCAGTGCCTTCCAGTAATCCTGGCTAATACTATTCTCTAATTACTAGGCAATGGGAAAAGTCAGAGAGACCTTGAGGTTTCAGACTCAGACCAGACTCAGAAATTGAACAAGGATTAAAACCAAAGCCAGTCATGGAAATGGTCCAGGACTCATTCATTAACTACCACTAGATTGGACTATGCTTTATGGGTACAACTATTATCTTTGTGGAGGGCCAACAGAGGAATCACAAATGGTTGAAACCACATCTAACTCCTAACACACAGGGTCACACACAGCCCTTATATGCCCTTCATTTGCAGAAGGGAGAGATGAAGGGCAGAAGAAGTATAAATATGAGTTTCAGGGGAGTAAATAGGTTCTGCGGGCTCGAAACCCTGGGACCTTTCCACTGGGGTGTCTGGTTTTCATATTCAGGCCTGCTTGGATTGCATGCTTATAGCTCATTAGTTGCCTTGTGGATCAAGTTAAAAAGCATATTGTTTTCAGAGCAAACTATAAAATTAGTGATGCTGTATAAAAGGAAATAACTCAAACTGAACCTCTGTCCTTGACTCTCTATCTGTAAAGAGAATGATGCCTTTTGCAAACCCGGAGCAAGTACCAAGAAGTCCCTTTAATCCTCAGTCCAGGCAACTGGACAAATTAAAAATGGCAAATCATCTCACAGCTTTGTTTTAAGGATCTCAGTCTTCAGTCACTGCCTGGTCCTTCAATCAACAGCATTTTGAAGTAATGAGTTCTATAGGATTAAAAAATTTACTCCTACGTTTTGCTGCCTTTGGACTGAAGATGCTCGTAACTGAAGCAATCACACATCGTCCCTACCGTAAACCACAAAAGACACCTGTAAGTTTTCATATGCTTCTGCTACAACAGGATTCACTGATTTGCTTTTGATACAGCAATAGGAGGTTCAGGGCATAACACATGTCAAAGGACCAGAGTTTTCAGAGGCAAAGGCATGGCCACTTTTTTAAAATGGAGTGATTCAAGGTGGATGCTTTAGCCTGACATTGGATAATCTCTCACATTTTAGTAGAAATTTTTCAGTCACAGTTAATCCACAGTGACTGCAAAGATCATCAGCTGACAAATGACACACTAAGGACACACCTTGGTTGCCACAGACCAAGAAGGCTCAAGGCAAGAGGGTGCCTGATGGGTTATACAGCTTAGGAGTTTCAATATTCATCTCAGATGCAAACAGTGTAGGTTCAAGTTCCTCATGTATTTCAGGCAAAAAAGGGCTGTGGGTTTTCTACATCCCAGGTGATCTAGTCCCTGAGCTATTTTTTATTTTGGAATCTCTCTCATTTTTTTCCATGAAATACTTCAAAAAATCTCAGTTTCATCCTGTTGCGAAACAGAAAAAGTTTGAAATCTTAAAAAATTTTGCAGAACGGGAAAGCTATTTCCTCCTCAGCTCTATTTCTAGATGTGCCCTGGGTATCCAGATATAAATCTGGAAGGGGGATCTCAGCACAACAGCTCTAAGTCTGGTTATACTCAGACAAGTGGCACTGTTCAGGGCCATTCATGTTTACTCTTTTTCAGTAATTCCGGATCTCCTTGGTTTAGTTTACAAATCAGATAGCAATTTCATCACATCCTCCCCGTCAGAGCAAGCGTTGCCCAAGCAGAACAACCGTCTTTCCATCTCTGTTGTTACTAACTGACGGCGTCTGATGATCAAAACTTTGCTGACGCTCTTTGTCAGAGAGGCATGAACTAGAACAGCCTTGAGGGGTTCTCTCTCAAGCAAAGTTGGCTTTGCAGGGCTAGTGGGAGTGAAAGCTGCTTTTGAGAAAGAAGGCCTTGACCTTGCAAATACAGAAGCATGCAAATAGCTCTTCTCCTCGAGCCAGCCAGCCAGCTGCTGGGCTGAGACCACTGTCCATCAGACCGAGCACCAGTGCACAATTGCTCCCTTGTGTTTTTCTGTCTGCTTGTATCCATCTGCCATCCATTGTTGTAGCTAAACTCCCTGGCACGGAGGCCGCTGCCTTGATTTATGTTCATAAAGTATATAGTGCATTGAATTCACGCTCTGCAGTGAGGACTTGCAAGGGCAGCCACTGTGAAAAACAAATACCGATGCAGTGGACATCCTGTAGAAATTCACAGCACTACTCACATAAAGTTCCTGATGCGCTCTGAGCGTCTGGACTGAACCATAACGGCGCAGCAGAGAGCAGGTGGCATCTCCTGAGAAGATGCCATTTTTGTGTCGTCGCTTGCTGTTAAGATTCCTGCTGACTGTTCACAGACTTTCAAAGGTGATGGTCCAGCTCACTTAGCAGAGATAAGCACATGGAGAAACATCGCCAGTTCCACAGGACGCCGAGTCCTCCCACCATAAGCAAGAGAAAGATCCAAGGAAGTGCTGAAGTGAGTTTAATGACTGAAGCTCATATAGCTGTTGGAAGCCCAATACCCAAGTCCGTTACTGAATGCTCACAGCCCTCACACAACCGAGCCCAAGGTGCTGCAACAGGACACATGATCCCAGAAAGGTACAGAGATATTTGCCACCTCTTGAGATTTCAAACCTCCGTTGTTATCAACAGTGTATGTCAGGAATCACTCTGCTGCTCAGTGTTAATTTCAAACAAGTGGTGTGTTCACTTTTGGTTTGTGATTATTTTTAGCCCCTTGGGCTCTTTTTAGGTTTCAATTAAATGTCACTAGGTAATTAGCTAACAGATAAAGTCAGCTGTTAGGGCCAGTAAATGAAAAAACATATGTTGAATCCTGAATGAATGGAAAGCTTTTTCCTTGGCAGATACTTTTCAGGGACTTTTTTTTTTTTAAGGTCAATGTTTTGTGCTCCTACTGGAGAAGAGCTTTGAAAAAATATAAATTAATTTTATGATGTATCTTCTCCACTCCTCGTTCCATACTCATAAGGAAGAAACACACATATGCAAGTGTATGTAAAAGAGATCACAATAGCTCTATACCAAAACTTTTTTTTTTACCTTAAGTAAGTGTTTAAAAAGTTCCAGAGCTGAACAACTCCAAAATCAAATTTACAACTTCCCTTCCTCAAAGCCAAAGGAAGTGGGGAATTCTTTAAAAGCTCTGTTTCACAGAGTAGAGTATTTCAGCTCGTCTTAGGACATATTACAGGAGGTAATTTTGACTGCAAATTATTTCAGCCATATTTTATACTACAGTTGCATGTATCATGGTTTGCAAAAGGTTAATAACTGAAGATGAGCCCACTAAAGACAGCAACATACATCACAGGTTAAGAACACATCCCTTCAAGATGTTATTAATGATCACAAACACATTGCTGGAAGTATTGCCAGTAGGCGTAGGTAATTAATTGCTTTACATGATAGAGTCTTTAAAAGCAGTTGATCAATTGTTAACATTCCTTTAACTCTATAAGCCCTGTGTGAGTAGAACCTCAATATTCAGTGTTACCAAGCTCCAGATGACAAATATACGCTGTAAGCATTGAGCATGCAGAGGCTCACGAAGGTACAACACGAATGGTTGTATTTTTGTAACTCAAAATAGACTGGATGCCATACTAAGGAGATGCAACAGAGCAGCATCCATAGCAGGGAATGCAATTAGGTGCAATCAGAGAATGCAAGCAAGCTACCCTGAAGCAACACACATGAATCAAGCTTTGCACATATACAATCCACCAAAAACACCAAGTACGAAAGCCATTATTTAAAACTACTTAAGCCTGTACAGCCACTACATAATTGTACAGCGCACCTTTTATTGGTAGCAAACACAATCAATTCCTAGTGGGTAGAATATAAAGTACCTAAAAATAGAAATAATTTTTGCAACAAAATAGTCTCCTAAGCCTGCTGGAAAATGTGGGAGGACACAAAATCAGCTGACCCAGGACCAATTACAGAAGGAAGGAGAACCCATTGGTCTCCAAAGAAGCTCAGGCAATTCTAGAGAGGAGTTTAGCACAGGGATCTTTTAGTCTGCAGTGCATTCATTATTAAGAAATTGATTCACAAATTTACACATGGCCCAACTACACTGGAAATAATTTAAACACTCTGATTTTTTTGCAAGTGCGTGTAAAAATATTCTACCACCTACAGTGAAGAAAGCTAAGACTGCAGTAGATTTAAAATAAACAAGACAGTGAGAGAACATCTCACAGACTGTCTTTGTTCCAACTACATGTCTCTATCTGAAATATCCACTGTTAGCCAAAGCCATTGCAAATAAAATGGAAGTTTTATAGCCACACTAATAAACGTTGAATAAATTTTACTGTCTCTCTTTAAGGTTTGTGATAAATTACAGTGAGTAGAGCCCACGGCTGGGAACAAGAACCACGACTTCTCTCAGATATGTGCTAACTTACCCATCTGTACGAGCAGTTGCAACAACATTTGCATGCTCAGCAACTTTGCGTACCGCGGGACCGAATGCACCTGATGTGTCTGAATCACTTGCCGTTGTTAAACATTACTGATGGAGAAGAGAGGGACTGACGCTCAGCCAGGAAACCAGCTGCAGGGAGAGACGCAGAGCAGCGATGGTCAACTCATGGTCCTTCCTGCACGTGGCTCCAATTAACGACCAGGGACAGCTACAGCTACTCCGGCTGAAGGCAGGTTAGCAGATGTGCTTCCAGTACAGCTCAGCTGTGCAGCTAGTTTATAAGCAAGGAAAGGAAGGTGGGAGAAGCAGCACTGTCCTCATGCTGACTGTGCCAAGCAGTAAACTGTGACCATTCGGTAGCAGCTCTGCAGGGAGTTGAGACAGCCATGCAGTGAAGGAGGAATGTTCATGGACAGACAGATGAAAGGAAGGACCCACACCGTGGCCCCAAGATAAGCTGTTGCTGCTCATAAATTAAAACCTCAAGCGTTCGCTTGGAGCAAGCAGGACTTCTGAATGTTGGACCATGTGAAGCTCTTTTAATTTAAGATATTAAATCAAGAACACTGTAAGCATCAACGATGCTTTATCCCATTCAAGCCTAAAGAGTCAACATCTGTTCAGAGGCTGGTTTTGTCCCCTGGGTATACTGCTTGTTTTAGGGAAATTAATATTGTGGCTGTCTGGAAAGCAGAACATACACAGGGTGTCAAGGGAATATTGTTTAATGTGTTGGGTTGGTGTTTTTTCTTGTTAACGTGGTGATAAATGGTTGGGTCATGCAGACTGGCTGCCTAAAAGACATCTCAGTAGAGTATCAAGATCCCACATAGATCCTCTTCACTATATGCCATTACATCAAAATGAGTTTGTTCAAATTACAGCTGCTGAGAAGACCACAACGCAGTCAATGGATACACCTAGGAGGAAAAGACAATTATGTGACTTCGCTGGTGATCTCACTTAGCCTTTTCAAATGACAGTGAAAGCAAGCTATAGATTTTATCTCAGCCGTAGGGATCAAAAATAATCTCATACTTTGGATGGTGAGACCTTTTGAGAGGGTAACAGAGAAACAGATTACTTTACTTTCCACAGACTTCGGCCTTCCGGGGTAATAGGCCTTTGAAGGCGAATCTCATTTCGTAATTAGAGCTGGTTCTAATAACAACGTGGGACTACATATTGTATCACCTTCCCTTAAATCGCTGCATTCTCGAAGAAGGAGGGTTAACGCTTCCTTACATAGTCTCCTGTGTCCAGCCCTGCAAACACACAAACTGAACTTCCAAAACACCAAATCTGGACTTTCACTAGCAAAAAGCGAGGGCGATTTCATAAAACTGCGTTAGGGAACTCACACTCACAACCAGAGATAAACCCCCTGCGAACACAAGGCAGTTTAATAAGTGCCAGCTCACTGATTTCAAGGGTACTGGGATGCAGGGGTGTGCTCCTGCTTTTTCCAGAATACTCCCAATGAGACTTGCACAAGTTTCAAAACCTCCTCAGTTTCAGGGAAGGAAACCATGTCTATGTATCTTCATGTCTCAGGAAAGAAGGTGGGTTCACGCAGATATTAATAGCAGTTACCACTTGGCGATCAAAACTAACTTCAGATTATGTTAAAAAACATTAATCTAATTCTTCAAATGTCTGACTGTAGCAATTTCCTGGCAGCGCACGCAGCAATCATTACATACACATTTACAGTAAATCTGTGCCTGCTCTAGTCCTAATCTAAAACTGATGGGCAGAATTATTTTTAGTTTAACCTTGGTATTTTGCTAAAAGGAATGCAAATGTCATTGCTAAAGGAGAAAAGGAAAAAAGAGAGAGACAGAAATAACAACTTGGTGGAAAATTAAAGCACGGAGTTGACTATGACCCCAGCAATTAGACATACACAGGTAATTGATCTTTAGTTGCCTGGGTTCTAATGTCAGAAAAGTGACATTTTTGACTCTCCCATAATGAAGCCCTAACGCGGGCAATGTTCCAGCAGCCCAAGGTAGACATTTAAAGCAAACTGCATTTTCTTTATCTAGATTTTAAATCTACTACTAGAGTACTATTATTTTCTTTATTTCCTTCCTCCCTTCCACCCAGATACTTTACTTGCTACACAATAAGTATTTGCTTCCACTTCCAGCACAGCAGTGACCAGGTTCATTTTGCTTCCACGAGGGAAGCCAGCAACAGCAAATCCATACCCTGGGTTGTTATGAACAGCAACACTGACTCCAGCATCAGGCCAGGATATATATGTGCATCCATATTCTCATGCGTTCGTTTGCCTTTTCCCTTTGCCTTGCTCCACACAGGGCTAATTGACCAGACCCCCCCATTGCTTTCTGTCTTCTGTGCTCATTTAATACAGATTTAGACAGATAAATCAGTATTCTAACTTGAAGCTAGTGACTCCACTATAAGTTAAAGCTATAGCACAAGTCACACCAGTCACATTCAAAACCAAGCGAAATTCAAAGTTTGAACTTCAACCTGATCTAACTTTGCAGCTTCTTTGTGCGGCGTGTGGGACTAGAGACCTGCACACCCCTCCCCACCTGAATGACTCTGTGATTCTGAGCTGAGGATGCTCTGGGGCACTTGATAACCTTTGCATTGTAATAAAAAAGCTTTGGTCTTGCATTAGCATTCTCTGCTTACCACCATCCCACCCTCAAATGTCACCAAAAAACCCAAAACAAACATTTTTTCCCTTAATTTAAAATGTCTCTTTTTTTCCAAGGGAAATATAATAAAAACCATGTTTCACTGACTGAACAGAGTGCTCCGTCGCGTAAACAATGGAGATTCTTGTGTGAAAGTCAATTTTGTCTGGCTTCTAGGAATTCCACAGGGATAAAATTAGAAAGACCTATACGTAGCCTAGGACTTGTACTTGGTGGGATGAATCCTGAAGTCAGTGTTCGTAACAGCCATCACAGAACTGGAACCACAGCAATTTCCCAGTGCTCCTCTTCCTGTAGGACTCAAAGGCCTGCCAGTCATCTAGCAGCTATGTCATGGATAGATCTGCTCTCAGAGGTGAAGCTGGAAGAACTCAAAGGATTATAATACCTACACCTGAGTGCCAGCCATCAGCCACGGTGGTGATCGAGTCTGCATGACCGTGTCTGGTGATGGAGCCTGTGTGCGTAATTCGCTCTATTACAAGAACAACTTTGAATGTGCAAGTGAAATGAACAGCCTTCCTATTCATTGCTCCTCATTTTTATTTACAATAACGCTGTGCAAATGAAGTTGGGCGCAGTACAGTTGCTTTTTCATGGCATCAAATCCACTGAGCGAAGCGGCAAAGTTCTGCTCTTGGCTGCGAATGAGGACAGCCGTATCACTCTGAAGCAAAGGTCATGCTCTGAGTATATCCCACTCTTTTCACCCTTTTACTTTGGTTTCTGCCTCTTTCCTTTGTTCTTTTTTCCCCTTACTACTGTCTGTATAGGGTCGTACATCCCTCCCCACTTTCCTCTCTGTCACTTCCTCAACAGACCTCCCTCAGCTGCGTTTTTGAGACTGTTAGTTTAGATGAGACCACATGGCCTGGTTTTCACCTGGTGTAAATCCAGCTTTGCTGGCTTCACTGGAGCCATGCGGATTTACATGGGCTGATGATCTGGCTATATATATTTAAGTGTATATTTACCCAAAATCTGTCCATGGTGCTCTCAACCTTCCACTCCTTATTCATTCGAACTCAGCTGGCTCTTTCAGGCTGGGAATTGAGCTCAGTTCCCTTCTGTGTTGTGTCTCTCGTAGATGAGCCAGTTGGAAAGTGCACCATCCACCATGCAGAAAGACTACACTCCAGTGTTATGTATTACAGCACGATGGGTGAGTTGCTGAAGGCTTCAGAGTGCAGGATCAGACCAGTTAACAACAACACAAAAAAATCTCAGAAGCCTGGTTGTTAAAGCACAGCAAGAATATCTGTGCTGTGAGAGAAGTGCTGGACAGAGACACAGAAATAAGCCTTTGCATACGTTTCAGCTCTATATGTAGGGACAGGGATGAGATAGCCACATGCAGAGGTTTCTAATTAATGTTTTTAATCTCCATACTCCAGCTCGGAATTCTCTTCTCCTTCCTCAATTCTCCAACTGGGAAATTGCTGCAGGTCACTGCAAATTTTAGCAAAGAATTTGTCCTGGATCTAGATACGATGATTTTGGCCATTACTTTGACAAGTAGGAAGAGGGCCCCTTTCCCAGACATGGGACCTCTGGATCCATAAGCCATAAACTCTCTCTCTTGCCCCATTAATGCACCTCCTCTATCCACATGCAGGAAGTTTACTGAAAACAAGAGACCAAAGGAATAACCACAAAAGTACCCACAATCATTTAAACTTCATTTGTGTCAATAGCATCAAAGTGCCCACTTCCATCTTTAGCAAGACATCTTCTCAGCTAACAGAAGTTGGGGACGTCTCAACTTCTAAGCTGTGCAAACTTAGTCAGCCGAGGAATTGCCCCCTTGAGTCCTGAAGTCAAGGCTTTCTCTATTCCCATTCTTTCATATTTTGTACAAGTGGATACCACATCACCCACAGGAGTTCCACAAGTACTCCTCTTTCATGTATCGTGCTTGACAATTATCTACGTAAGCTATATTTGATCTACATCTAAATTTTGTTTTCCTATGCAGAAGGCTGGGTCTCTTCCCCAGCTCATTTCATAATTTTGAATCCTAATTCACCCCCATCCTCTGGGAAGAATGCATTTTTTGCAATACCTATGTTGTAACTTTCTAGAGCACATGCTTCTAATTTGAGCATTATTTTCCAAAGCTCCTAGCACTTAGCCACAAAAGTTCTTCATTTATTTTCCTTTTTATTCTCCATTTAATCCATCCTCTTATTTTATGCTTTGGATCATCTTTATATCTTACATTATGGCCTCTAGTATAAAAGCTTTTTGTTTTAACTACGTACTTAAAACCCACAGGGAAGTACAAAAATTATACAGGGGGAATTAGACAGAACTACCCTTTCTTCTTCTCATTTACTTCGCAATTTTCATCCCCTCCCAGCCCCAAATTCTAAAGCAGAAGAGAAACTTCTGAAGAGCTCTGCAGTTTTAAACCAGCATTTGAAGGAGAAAAAATGTACCAGAATCTAGTTGCGACCACTAGTTTTCTGAGTGACTTTGGCTAAGTCATCTTCCCCACGTTTCAAGGTCCATTGGGAATAGAAATGCTTTGTCCTTGTCAGTCTAAATATACTGGGTTGGGTGGTAAAGATCCTTAGGCAAAAGAATTTTTTATTCCTCGAAGTTACGAGGCCCCTCTATTAGCAGGTGTAGATTAGAAGCTGCCAGAGTGGATGACATATAATGAGATGTATTTCTCTGGCCTGAGCAGAGAAAACTACAGCACATCTTGAGACATGAGGTTACAGAAACCTTGCAGGACGGATGCCACACCAGCCATACCGACTCTGCAGTAAAGTTTAAAGCACAGCAGGGTCCCAAGACATGCACAGAGAAAGAGGGGAAGCCTGAGGACCCCTGAGCTAAAGCCTCCCCAGTCTAACAACACATGATGGGGAATCAGAAGCTTATCTCTCTGGCCCTCCCTCCCTCACCTGTATCACTGCAAACATCTGAGCTTCCCAAGACCCACCTACCCCTCGCAACACACGAATGGAGACCCCATTTCTGAAAGCACGCTGCAGAAAAGCACACATTTTCAGCAGCTCTGCCAGCACCCGTGAACACTACCACTGATCTTCTTCAGCCAGTTGCTTTCCCCGTGTAACTACAACTCAAATCTCTTCTTCAGCTGTGACCAGTTCAGGGCCAATTCTTGAGCTATTGAAGACTACAGGCATTTTGCCATTAACCAAAAGCTGGCTTCGATATCCTTTACCATCCATACTGCTTACACCAGGGACATTAAATGAAAAATTGGCAGTTTATTTGGAAGCTGGGCCAGGCGCTCTCTCTGTGGGGCATTTGCTTAAAGGGGATGGGATAGCTTAGGAGCAGCAAGCGCAGGGTTTTACTTCAGCTGTCCTGAAGGAATTTCTGTCTGTACTGAATCACAGAGCAATTTCTACCCACTTCACATAAGGGTTTATGATTAGGGACAAAGCAGGACAGAAGGTCTGGTTGTACACTGCTTCCCATGGCTCTCTGTAATGCCCAGGAAGCACAGAGTAACTATACAAGAGTGTACGATACCCCAAAACCTTTGGTTCACTGCACTGTCCAACATCTAGGCCTGGGCCAGTCCTACAGTTTGTGCACTGGGAGAGTATCTAGTCAATCCCAAAGCAAAGAGGGGATTGAGCCCATTTTCTTGCTCTAGCACATGGAAGATTGCACAGTTTCAGAACGGCAGTAAAATAGTTATTTTAGGCTTGGACACACCTTGCTAATCCATAAGCTGGGGAAAAAGCCTGTGCGGCTACAACGTGGCTCCCCAATTGAACACGTCTCGTGGGACCATGGCTCTCCAGAGTCAGTACAAAATTAATCTTGGTCATATTTGTGCCTTCAGGGGACAGGACGTTCTCATTTCCATACACAGCAGTGCAAGTGTTTGCTTTTTCTTTGGGGGGAGAAAAGAAAAAGGCAAACAAAAAACAGAACAATAAAGCAAATGAATTACAGCATACTTTAGCCGGCTTCAAATAACAAACATGACCCCATTCGTATGAATACGATTCCCTCTCCAAGTTTGTAAGTATTTCCCTGGTATGTAAATCATAACAAGATGGAGACTCCTGGACCTGTAGATCTACGATGAAACCTGCTTTCAGGTACTCCACAGTTTAAGATGTGATTTCAGCACTGGCACCTGTATTGGCTTTAGCTTTCAGCTGAGGTGTCTGTGCATAACCAGCCTTTTCAGAGGTAGGGGCCAGAAGGTAACATTTCCCTTAAACTTTCTGGTACAAAACAGTTGTTTGGACAAATCAACAAACAGCCTGGCCAAAAGGTTCTCAATCCCTCCTCCTCTTACACAAGCTCTTTCTTTTAGAGCTTGTCACTTTATCTGTTGTCATAGTAAAGACTCAAAGTTACAAGCTCTGACTCAGACAGCTTATTAATAACAAGTGAAGGACAGTGCAGCACAGATTTCATTAGCCTGACTCCATTTAGCAAACAGAGTAAGATGCCAGGGTCCCAGAGGGCGTATTCAGGCCATGCTGGAGAATACAGTATCCCCCTCCACCACCACGGGCAGGCTCAGATCAAACCAGAGCAATGTTTGACTACCTTGAGCACAGGAATGGACGTTACATTGGGGTAGACGTCCCTACGCTCAGGCTGGAAATTATCTGCAGGCCAACCCTAACTGGTACTGTTGTGGTGTCAACCACAGCCCAGAAGAGCTTTGAATAGGGAGATGCTACCTGAAAGCAAAATAAACTGCTTACACTAACTTAGGAAATAAAGGTCCAACCAAACCACACTGAAGTCTGAACACACCTTTTTCTTCCTCACAGTCAGAGGGGAGGACTTCTGGGACTCAAGGCACAAGAGATTTACTAAATGGAGTTTACTCCAGGCTAGGGCTACAAACAGAATCAGTATAACGTGTACAGAGTGGGACCTGAGTACGCTGGAAAGTCTGGCCTTCACTGAGATACCCCACAAGACCTACATTTTCCTAAAAATCATTGTCTTAACCCCATTGGGACTGTTAAAAAAAATCAGTGGAACAGTGCTGGTGTCAGACTGGAATATAAACAGTGGAGAATCAGCTCCAAGGCAAAACCACCACTGACGTGATCTCGACAAGCAGCCCCCTGGTTTATGGCAGTCTGTAGATGATGACATTTGGGGCAAGGATGGGGCCTCGCAGGCTGAAGTCCTTTTCAGCTGCAGCAAAGGTACATCATCTACAGCAAGTCAGCATGGTGGAAAGAGGCCCTGCATCGGCCACCACTGAATTGGTACCATCTAGTTAGTTCACAGCATTTTCTGTGAAGCCATCTACTGCCATCAGCCAGGGCTGGGTTTAGACAACTGCCTTTTACACCTGCAGCCTCCAGGTCCTGCTTGGTGGCCCGACCTTCCAGCTTTGCCCTGGTATTTCGGTCACCACTGTTTTGCCAGACAGCCGTTGTCACAGCAGTACAGAGCTAAGCAAACACTTCTGCCTCTTGCAAGTCTCATGATCAATTACTGTGAACAATAATGTGTATTTCATGAAATCCTGGCCCTGTTATTACCTGAATCCGTCCTTCTGCTCACACAAGAACTTGAGGGTAGAGGAGGAGGATTCATCTGGCACTATTCTGTCAGGGATTTAATCTTTGGATACAGTGGATTAGGTGGATTAGAGCAAAGACGCAGGCTATCTGTATTTTTAAAGCCCGATGACCTTTAACGATAAGAAATAATAAGAGGAAAAACGCGAACCCTGACAAATTCATAACTACAGCACAGGGGAAAGGAATGTATTCTTTTAACATATGAAAAAACATTGCGCGTGACATGTCTATTTTCTTTTCAGTCCTGTAGCTGTTATGAATTATATACAGCATATTTAGTCGTCGTTTGTTCTCGTGCCTTTTTGTGTGCGGGGGTACTTTGGCTGTTCTCGACTTTTTCTTTATCACTGATCAAGTAATTGTATGAAATACCATTTGTTTTGTCTCTCCAGAATCTCGCTGTAGCGTCGCGTTCCTGTACTACCGATACGCTGTCGGCGAGAGCTCAGAGATAGGGTTTTGCTGTTAACCAGCATCATCTACACAAAAGGCACAAAATCATTTATCATCCAACTTAAAGAAAAATGGCATTTTGGTTTAGCTCCTACTAGCATGACACAGGCAGCTCAGGGAGAAGAGATGTTATAAATATTCCTCATAGCCCTCCCAATGACTTAGGAAGGAAAGAATCAGGTTTGCCAACCCCAACTCCAACCACCTCTGCTATGGCGACAACAAACAGCAACAGGCCACCACTTGCACGATAGCGGTTAGCCCGGCTGGGGACTGGCAGGATGTGCTGTATGTTGGTGTTATCATGTTGGGATGCAGATAAAAGGAGCCAGGCTGGAGCCCTCAGTGAGCTGAGAAAGGTCACTCCATCTCAAAGCAAAAGCAAATGTGTGCACTACCTCATCTCCAGGCACAATCACAAAACAATGTCAGATGTCAGCAAACAGCTCAAAAACTCACGGAATCTAGCAAATACCGAGAAAAACCCAGTAATGAATTCCTTTTAATATGGAAAAGTTACCCCCAGCGTCTCTAATGAAGCTAAAGATGAAGAAATCCCATCCTTCTGTGAAAATTGCCAGCATATTCATAAAAACACCGTTTATTTTTAGTAAGTTGAAAGCTTTCTTTTCTTTATATTTTCCTCATTCAGCAACAGGCCACATACCAAAGCTGGAGTTTTGTTTAGAGGGAAAAATAAAAACAAGACCCAGGAAGAGGTTCACAGGTCTCAGGCTACTTTCCCTGCAAGGGCACTGCCTCCGACACAGCCCTCCTGCAGCGGCTCGGCGAAGGGCCCGGCTCCCTCAAAGAGGGGTTTCTTCTGCTCCCAAAGCTCCCTGTTGCCTCCCCTCTCCCCAGGCTCTGCGATGGTGGATGGGTCTGTGATGGGGGTTGCAGGAAACAGGCCCTCACTGGTTGCAAATATTCATGGGGTTTTTTATCCAGATGTGCCCAGGAATGGAGCAAGAGGGAGATGAGAGCGAGCCTCAGCCCTCCCCACCACCATGGGAGAGCACGGCAAATTTGCAGTAGACATTTCTTTCCAGTGAGTCTATTGCTGCTCAGGTCAGTGACAAAACTGTTCTCCTTGTGAGAGACCTCCATCATTAAAAGTGGGTATCACAGATTTGAGATATATCTCACCATGATGCTTTTTTTCCCTGAATACTTTGAGATAATCTCCCAGATAAGTCTGAGTTCCCTTTGAGATGGTGTATGAGGCTCCACTGGTATATTCAGAGGTTGCCATTGGCTTTTACTCCTTTTCACCTATGAACATCTGATGAAGACAAAGGTGGAGTGTTTTTTTTTTTTCTTTCTTGAGAGCAATGTATTTGGCTCCCTCCTGTGGGCACCAGCATTGCTCATCTCCCAAAACATCTGATTTAAACAAGACAATATCAGCTAATGCTACAGCTGAACCCACCCTTCCCCTGGCAGAGTCCTGTACTCACTTGGCCAACAAAGATTTTCCTAAGCTTAAGCATTACCAGCAATGCCATAGAAATGTGCAAATGGCACACAGCAGTTTTAAAACAAGAGAACTGTGCAGGCATGAGCCAAAGCATGTAAATTCTTCTGTTTGAAGTATACGAGAGGTGGCTCGATGCTATATTGCCTGGGTGAATGCAGGTAAGCAGTTCACTGGCTTCAAATCTTTCTATGTAGTTTTCTATTACCTCTCAGTATGAGTTCGACTCGGTACCTTCCAGGATTATTTCCTATTCAGGATCCAACTACTGAATGGAATAAATTCAGGAAGTTTTAAATCTCTGTTTGTTAGCTGTCCTTACTAATCATCTAAACAAAAAAAAAAACAGGAATATGTGCAAGTTGTTCAGAACTCAGCCTGGATATTCTTGATGTGGATCCAAACCACCACCACCAGCTCAGCTGGGACAGAGAGCTCCTCTCCCAGAACTAGAAGTTGAAGTTTCTGTCCTATTCTTTCTACGAAAATGTCCCACAGAGCAAAGACTCTAGGCCATGGCAAGGCTAATGCATCGTACAAACCATGGAAAAACAACAACTTAATACTGTCTCTGTATTGCTTAATCCTTAAAAATGTTCTTTTTTTCCAGGATTAGTTGCTTGAGCTGTTTTGGTTGCCAGCTAGTTTCTTTGTAAGCACAAAAATAGTAAGTGTGCAGGTACAGCATCTGCCATGTGATTTAGATGCTCTCCCTTGGGCTCCTCTGGAGAGTTACCTCCAAACCTCATCCCTTTTCTTGTGCGTCAGTAATTTGTTATGGGAGACTAAGTGTGCCCAGTTCCAGACTCATGGTTTCTATAGCAACAAAGAGAATTTGGGGTGTGTATGAGGTATAATCAGTATTGTTTTATACAAGATTTTGCTTAGAAGAACAGTTGCCAAGACATAGATAGCTAATGCCATTTGAGGTTCTAGGATATTTGAATGAGGCTGCTAAATTCTGCCCCTCCAGAGAGCCACAGCCTTCTGGAATGGGAACGGAAACAGCATTTCATGGCGGCTTTCCACGACATCTTGGATAGCATAAACTATCTCTGCCTGGACAGCTAAGTCTCACCTAAGCAACACTGCTGTGGCACCAGACAACCCCACAAACGCAGCCCAACAGGCACCCAGAGCGCACATAAGCCTCACCTCTACCATCACCGCACCAGAAAGCAGCTCCAACCCCGCTGGAAAACTTGGTCCCTGGAGCAGTTAAGAAGCTTGTAGATCCCTGCCTCAAAAATGTGAGGGTTTTACCCCTGAGATGGGGAACAGAGGACAGAAATTACCCAAAGAGAACAAGCAGCAGAGCCCAAGAAGCTCTGGAAACGCAGAGAAGGATGAACTCCAGGTGAACACCACAGCTTAGAGGGGTCCTGGCACCCCACAAGCTGGGAAGGCTGTGGGGGATGAGCAGGAATATTACTGCTGCCCTCTCCTGTTCTTCCACTGCCAAAACAAGCCCGAGTGTGCTCGGATCAGCCTCTGAGACCAATGCCACTCCAGTGTGTCAGTGAAATGCCATCGCCCACGCTCCAATCGTTCCACCTATCACACAATACGCATGAATCAACAGTGTTGTCTGATCTCTGTGATTTTATGAGGGTGGGAGGCTGACCTGCCTCCCCCTCAGACCCTTTGGAGAGGGGAAGGAAAGCAGGTCCTTCAAATCTTCAGTCTTGTCTACCAGTCCAGTGAGGCTTTGTGTCCCCACGGCTGTCCTACCACGCCGAAGTGCCCATGCTCTGCTCTGCACAGCTCTAGGTCCCTCTTTGAACTCATGGACAGTTCAGGGAAGTATATTTGGAGTGAACCTGAATCCCAGACAAGCTGGGAGACGTCTGCTCCTTACCACACTCAGACAGTCTCTCCTATTGCATTCCCTCCTCCAATTTAAATGGAAATGAGATGAGACAATACTGATCACTATAAAATTGCAAGTGAAGCAGAAAGCCAGACCGACTTGCCGTGCTGCGAACAAAGTTAATGCTCTGCCAACTCATCAGTCGCCTGAGTTGTGAATTATTGACCTGTCACTCCAAAGACACTTACTCTACAGTTACAACACGGCCAGACCTCTCCAGCAACCTTCACCCCCCGAAGGCCAAGGCTTTCCGTGCAGCTCCCTTGTGTCCCAGCAGAGCAACCAGGGCAGCTTTCACGGGTCCTGCTCCAGCAGCCCCGCACCACGGCTGCGCTCGGGCAGCCTGGGTGAGGGGGTGAACCACTTCAAACAATGGAGCCTGGCATGACTTGGCCGGACACATGACGAATGAGTAATTCAGGACTTCACCCAGGTAGTGATTTACAGTCTGGATTTGAGCTGGAATATCGCTAGAGGGGGAGTGTGGAGCTTTCAAGTAAAGAGCCGATGACTCACTTTCTCGGTATTTGTTTTCTTGCGCTGCCTCTGCTCCCCATTCCCCGTGCATGCTCTCGCAACCAAGTCTTGCTCTCCAGTAAAACGGCTGAACTTTCTCTTACACCAGATCAGTAGTTTTAAAATTAACCAGCAAGCCTCAGTCACACCGTGGGTCACAAGTGCCTCTTTGTGCAGGTATAATCAGGTAACGCTACAGTAAACACTCCAGGCAATATCCTTGGGTCATTTGCACTGATTTCAACAGAGTTGTGCTGCCTGATACCAGCCAAGGATCTGCCCCTCCACAGAAGCCAGCTCTTTCATGTGGATGGGGTGGGGAGAAGCAGCAGAACAGAACATGAGTTCAAGTGTGCTGGGTGTACAGGAATTGGTAAGAGCGTGATCTCCACTCCCTTGATTTAAAAACAGCACTTGAAAAATAAGCATGAAAGAAGCCACATTAATACCCCTTCCAAAAAACCTAGAGCTCCTGGCTAGAAGCTGGTTCCTTCCAACAATGCTGGATGTTACAATAGCTCACAAAGATGACCTGAAGTGCAAGCAGTTCACCTGCCGCAAATTTCCCTGGGATGGTTTTCCTCGGCCTCTCCCCATGGCAGAAGAGTATCTTTACAACACGATCATGTTTCAGATAGTTGCTGGTGTCTGAAACGTGGGCCACAGTGCTACACCCTTAGTTCCTAGTATCTATGTCTGACCCCGCAGTATTTTCCCAGGGATACAATTCTCAAGTCTCTGTTCTCTTTGAAACGAGAGGTCAGAAGGCCTCATGCAATAAAGCAAATGGGAGCTCTGTACCCTTCACTTTTGAGGTGTATCACTATAATAATGAGCAGCCAAAGTTACACCTCTTATTTTTATACAGAACTAACAAGTGTCACTTAAGAGTAACTGCATAAGGTTATAGAAATGCTTACCTATGAACATCGGTCTCCTGCAGGTTCTTTTGAAGAGATCATGTTCTTCTCATTGAAGCCAGCGGCTGGGGGAAGAGAGAACGGATTGAATATGAAATGAAAACAGACTTTCTCCAGATGTGGCAAATGCAGCTTCCAGTTCTCGCTGGAAACCGAAGCTATTTTGGAACATCATTCTTTATTTATGCCATTTATTATTTATTGCCTTTATCTTGCATGTGTAGAACAAGCAGAAAATCTTCTTCAAATGCACCTCACGCCAGTGAGCTCTGGATGGCAGCAGCACACAACAGAGAAGCGTTGGCCCCAGTGCTGCAGGTGTCAATCCACATCCTTTGGCGAGTACCAGGACAGGTATCCCAGCAGGAGTTCAACTGAAGGAGACACCCTTGCCTTGCCCCTGCGATTCCTGGTCGGTTTGACACCTCCTGAACAACCTTTCTAGCATTGTGAGAAATGGCACCTAAAGGGGCAATGGAAAGCCTACTTTCCCCTGCTGTGCAAAGCCACTGTAAAAAGAACCCAACTCATGAACTTTATACAGACACTATCAAAAGGAGTCACAGTGCAAGGCAGCACGTAGCCAGCCATCATACTCACATTGCACAGGCATGATCATACAAAGAAAGAGCTTTTCAAGCCACCTCTAAAACTACAGGCTCCAAGTCTCACCCTCCAACCACATCCCCTGTCCCTAACCTATCAAACTGAACGCTAACACGCGAGGGTCCCGTACCACCATCACACAGCCAACTGCTCAAAGGGAATATTCTCTGCTCTAATATCCTCCATTCCTCAAGGCAGTTGAACTGAATATGGCTAATATATAATTTGATTTTAAGTGTGTTTTCCACACATGTTTTTCAAACAGTTCAACAACTGTTTCTGGGAAGGCTTACATAACATGAGAGTATAAGTAATCAGCAGCTTTCAATCTAGCTCTGGTCACAAACACCCAGTAATAAAAACTGAGCAAGGAATGAAAAAAACTCCTATTACACTGTGATCAAGTTGATATCAAAGCTCTCTGATATGCTTAGGTTGCTTTAATGCAAAACCCACTCTCCACAAAACTATTTAAGTTCTGCTCTTACGTAATGGTCAAAATTTTGCCCTTAGCAAATGAATCCATTTCTCCCTGCTTGAAATATCTTGATGAGAAGTGACCTTTTAAGAGTGCTTTAAATCTTCCTCAGTAATGTGAAACCCAGGAGCACGCTGGGAAGTTGAGAAGGAACTTATCTAACATCAGTTGTACTTGCTTAGTTGGTTCCAAGTTGTCACAGCAAGTAGGACTGAAGGCCCCACCGTACTTGGGCTTCTTTTTTTTTCTAACAGAACTGATTCACTTGTCTCTAAACCTGAGGGCACAAAGATTGTTTTCAGAGAGACTCATCTCGGAGCAAACGGAAATGTTGCTACAGACCTGAGTAGGTGCTGTCATCTTTTGTTTTGCAGGATTTTTACAGATAATGCTCAAAAGTCTTAGGAAAAGCTCTGAGAAAGTCTCTCTTGCATCTTCCTTCTCCTCCCACATCCTTCCTCTCTTCTGACTATTCTATTTTTAGTAGTCACAGAGCTTTTCCTGGTGCTCCCTTTTTATTCTTTCAGCCTTGCAATAGGTAACACTTGTAGAGTTCAGTGTCAGAAATTTTGAAATAGGTAAGAGTGAGGTGTGAACGTAAATGTGCTTTTGTGAAAGCACCAGAAAAAGTAGTAAGTAAGGGTTAAAAAACTGGCAGCAGTTGAGAACTAAGGATACAATTGAGCGCAATTATGCTGGCAAACATCAAGGATGGTATTTTCTGCATCAAGAACACAGCACACATTGTCACCAGAAGACCTGTGCTTCTTATTGAAGGACAGGAGGATGGCAAAAAAGAGAATTGTATGTACTGTACCTCTTTCCTGCTACCCTAACAGGAAAACAAGGTGTAGCTGTAAGACAATCAAAGTGAAGAAACAAGAGACAATTGCCTAAGATGTAGGGAGGGTAAAGTAAACAAGATTCTTCTCGCCATGATAACTGATGACTTCAAAAGGGTGTTAAAAGATCTATTCAAAGCCCAATTTATTGCCACCATTCCAGAGGAACACAGCAGCTGTAACGGGGACATAGTAGCTGGCATCCTTAACTCTCCATGCCACCACAGGTAATCCTGCCCAGACTACTTGGACATGTACAGATGGTTTTGACTCTGCAGGTAGGAGAATGTGAACAGATAGATAAAACAAAGAAAAGTTAAGTAAAATAAGTCTCCTTTCCCTTCCATAAGGTCTTCCACTCAATTTTTCAGACATTAATTCCTACACACTTACTTGAGTTGAGTGCTTTGATGACGCAAATATAGAGTCATTGGCTTGTAACAACTGAACGGCATTAGTCAGCGATGTGAAACCTGGCACAGACCGACAGACTGTTCAGCAATAAATCCTTATCTTAAGTACTTTTAAAAAATGTTTAGAGCTATAGAGAGCAGGGAACTGACTGTGTTCACACTCTTTAATCACTTCTGCATTTTACTCTCCACTTTTTCCTCTGTTTTCCTTTGTCGTGGTACAAATTGAACAAAACCATACCTAAAAGGAAAGTTGCAGTCTGGAGCATCTTTCAAGTCTCAAAATATTTGAGAAGGTTAAATTTCAGTTTGGCAAAACTGTTCTACTCTGAAGTGCTTGAGTATCGTAGCAATTCCCGAATGACAAGAGTTTCTAAGGGTAACATGTCTAATAGTGCGGTGTGACTGAGAAGCCTAATGTTCTACTGTCACTTTGGGGAAAGGGAAGGAGGAGGATGTGGCCTCAGAGCTGCCTTACTTGCACAGGAGCTGCTGTTACTGTACAGGCAGGTGTATCTCGGGGCAGTATTTATGAGGACAAGTCAGCAAGCACAGGCTACCGAACTGCAACAAGAAGCTCTTTCATGGCTTCACCCTCTCCACTCATTCCACCTGTTATCTATAGCTTTGGAAGTAAAGTCACAAGTTTATTTTAAAAAGGGCACAGTACTGGGGATTAAACTGCAGTTTAAGATTTTAACAGAAAGAACGACAGATTCATTGTATTGACCTCTCTGGTAAGATTTTAATTTCCTGCCAGAAGCTTTTGAAGGAATATGAATCTAATGAGACTCTAACATTAGAGTACAAATAACAATGACGTGGCAGATATCTCACAGCCTAAATTTTTGGCAAATGCTGATATTGTAGAAATTTGCTTTCATGGCATTCATCAACAGGACAGATTTTCTGACATGTGCCAAATAGATTTCGAATTTTTAAAATAACACCTTCTAAGGATCAGATTTGCTCTAATTCAAATAGGGAGATACATGGCAGCTCTGGACATATTGTAAACTATGTTCCATGCCCGGAATAATTTCCCATCAAATTTCATTCAGACACGGCAATTTACTGAATAAATTGCAAAATAAACAGACCTGTTTGGATAAGCCGTTATCTTGGCAATTGTCTTAGTGACCTGGCTCTCGACTTCTTCCTCCCATCAGAAGCTGGCTGCCAGTCCAAGGGGTTTTTGTCCATGTGAATTAATAGTAAAGCCTGCCTTGCAGTGAAAGAGTGGTCTCTAGAACAACTACAGGGCTGGTGAGCTCCATGTCCTGCCTGTCCGCTGTCCCATGCCACCTTCAGACAGCTGCTGAGGGACCTGGAACTGGTGCCTGCCAGTATGCAGTGTGCTCGTGGGCAGGGATGGCCTTGCCAGTCAGTGAGGACATGCCGCAGCATCCCCTGGGATGCCAGTTCCAGCTTCACAAGATGGCAAGTGGGTGAAAATCGTCAATAGTGAAACCAAGCCATGATCTGCAGGTGATATTTCTGCCCTATCCAGCGTAAAAAGGACAAGGAGCAGAGGATCTCACCCCAGGGATGTTCCTGCTTTGTTTACGGGGTAGACTGCTGTATATTTACTATCCAAATGTCCCCACAAGCACAAGTTTCCTCACACACATCACAGAAAAGCTTTTGTTTAAATTTCACCGCTATTAATGGAGCTATTGAACACGGACAGCATTTTACGTCATTCATTAGAGTACCCATTCTAAGAAGAGAGCTATCCTTTCCTCAGGATAAAGGTGGGTTGCCAGAGTACAAGATTATATAGAATTAGACAGTGACACCAACAAAAAGCATATTATGTGGGATTAGAAGTAGATGACTAGCCCTGGGCTCTTCCCCCCCACCCCTGTGTGTTCTTGCATGGTCAAAGAATAATGGCATAGAAAAGTCAACTCTTAATTCAACGGGGAACTGTTCCCTTGAAACAGCAATGGCCTGGGAGCTCTGGTTTGAAGCAGACAGACACTCCTCCTCTCAGCAGTAACTACAAACCCTCCAAAAAAGTAATGCAATATAAATGAAAGGGTACACTGATTAAGTAAGTTCATAGAAGTTATATATGTAGTAGAGTAAGAATCCATTGCAATTCAATAAAATATAATTTCATTTTATATTTTTCCACTTTTATTCATGTCCCTATTGAACTCACCCTAGAATCTTTTGTAAAATTGGGTGCCTTTAACATGAATAAACATTATAAAGTTTTTTTATTCAACTTTTTACTCTGTTCTATAGCTGACAAAAGACCTGAAAAGTTACAGTGTTCATTTAGTAGAATATTTGGACAATTGTATCCCCAAACATTTTATTCCTGAAATCTTGTAATGGTTCTTTCTCATGGATTTTGTTTTACTACTTCATGGCACTAGGGAGCTTGGAAATTCTGCAAAATCAGCCTTTCTTGGGGCATTCTGGCACTTTTTGCACAGAACTGACCAAGGCCAGGATACTCAGAATAAAACTCAAAAATTAAAAAAAAAAAAAAATATTTCCCCAAAGTTTTATGAAACTTTAAAAAAAAAAGAAAAAGAAAAAAGTCTGGCTCCAGATTAGTACCTCAGCAAGCTTCCAAGGTTACTGCGCCCTTCCCAAATTTTTACGATTGAAAATAAAAAGAGGAAAAAAACCATTAATTTTCCTAGGCATCAGATCAGAGCTCAAAAATATCTACCAGACTTATTTTAAGAAAGGAACTTGGAACTGTCTAACTAAACCCACTAGAGAAATTGCCCCGCACACAAAGCAGTGATTACATGGGGTATTTACTTAAAGGTTTTGTAATCTCCTCTGTGCCTGTGCACGTTCTCCTCTCTTATCTACACAAATCAAGACTCTAAATGAACCCATGTTCAAATACACAGCAGAATTTCAGGGGGTTTTTGTTTTGTTTTAATATTTCTTCCTGCATTTGCGCACACGAGTCAAAGCCCATAGTTGTACGTCTGAAGGCTACGATACCAACGTGAATAACACATGGGCTGCACTTGGAAGATAAATGCTGGGTGTTCATCCATGGCAGCAGGAAACAATTAAAGAGCTCAGTTTAGGGACAGTGGTGCCTGTAGCTGGTGGCACACAGGGAACAGGTATAACTTGTGCAAAATGCATGAATCATTCCCCCATTATTTCTTTAAAACTTCAAATTTAAATGGAGTTGGGGTAGTGGAGAAGGGATTGCTTTGGTCTTATCTCCCATTTATAGTAATGCTTTTATGCCTGTATTTGAACGGTATTAGCAAATACCCAAGTATCTCTGCCACTATTTGCTAACCTAAGTAATTGCTAACAGCACATTAATACAGTGCAGGGATTTGGGAAATCTTTACTGATACTATCAGTGCTGTCAGAGCCTTAAATAAATGAGGTGAGGAAGAGTGGTAGCTTATAAAAAGTCAACCGAAGCCAAGAGCTGTAGTAATACAAGGAAAGACCACGACAAGAGCCACTCTAAGGCAACTGCCCATCAGCATTAACCTTGGAACTGCTGCCATTGTACCTACGGAATATTTCATCCAGCGCTGGTGAGCTGTGCTAAGCCGGAGTGCACATTACTGCTGTTTGCTACCTTCTCTATGAAATATTTTATTAAGTCTGGGCTTTAAAAATAGTTTTCATTGTTTTCTCAGGATTAAAACAGCAACGATAACAGGAAAAGTGTGGATTAGCAGCTCAAAAATAGTCAGCTAAATGTACAGTATTCTGTAAACTTGACTAACTTTCAAGTAAATGCATTTGGAAGTTTGTTTCACTTGATTTAATTTTCAGAATTTTACCTTTTGCAGGTAATAATTTGCAAGGACCTTTTCTATTTAACGTACGTGTGTACGTTTGGGTTGGCACTCAGCAAATGTACTCTTTAAACAGGATGGTTAAAACCTTCTTCTGTACAAATGTAATTTTAAAGCTGCCTTTACTTTGCCTCCAGTTAAAATAGTCAAACAGGCCAAAAGTCACACGGAAACCAGGAAAAGCTGGTAAATAAGTTTTGGCTGAATTATATCAATTAAAGCCTGGCTGTGTTCCAGCTTAGAAAGAAAAATAAATGCAAGTCAGTAAATTTTGAATTAGCTAAAATCTTTACACACTGAGCATGGACAGGGTAGGACAACGGACTAACCTGTTGCCTGGTTGTGGAGAGCGAACACAAGAGTTTGCCAACCTGCCAGGCCCCAGCCACCAAAAGTGCCATTCCCAGGGTTGGCTCCTCTCTCTTGTAGCCCTCCTGCATCTCATGTCTTGGCAGCTTTAGAGCAACTACCTACCTACCATATGGCAGGTGCAGTTTTTCTTCCCCATAACCGATTCCTTCATCCCCCCCTCACCAGTTTGCCCTACTTAGTGGGTAAAATCCTGATGCAGGAAACTGTACCTGCAGTAACAGGCACACCTTAGAGCAGGATGAAACTAGAAGGCACTCTCTGCATGGGAATCACAGCCAGTTCCCTATCATATGACTTGACGGGGCAGGTACATACCTGGGACAGACGAAACTCGAGAGGTCTGGTGTTGTCTCGTAGTCTCACTTTTTTTCTGGCTGATTTGGATCTGGAAATATTCCACCATATGGCCACAGGCTTATCTGATCAAAGACAACAGTGCGTGGAGTGAGCAAACAGTCACACTGGGCCTTGCCTTCGTTCCTTCTCTTCTATGCTCAGTGCCTGTCCTTCTCACAGGGCATGTGGAGGGTGGCAGGAGAAATGTGATCCACCCAAAATGAGCTCCTGGATCACAAGATGAGGGGAGCTGGTGGGCAGGGATCACTTTTTATGGAATTGTATTTTGGGTCCGGGAGCTCTCCTTTTAGATCTGACCCCTCCATGATCAAATCACTGAAGCTCTGCTCATTTATACCCAGTCAAGGACTCTTTGTAATTTGGTTGGGTTTTTTTTACTTTAGAAATAGCTTACTCTGAGCTGCTCAGAAGTTACACAGCATCATTAGTGGAGGCTCCAGGCTACTTCACTGCAGAGAAGACTTAGAAGATGTGAAATTGGTTCTTTATGCCACTACAGACTTCTACGAGACCTTGAGTCTTTAGTCCCAAACTCTCCAAAGTACTACATCTGTAAAGCAGGATTAAATACATGCTTTAATTCACCTTTTGTCTTTTGACAGCTTGCAGCCTCTTCGGAAAAGGGAATGACTCAGATCAGGACTCAGGACTGCCAACTCCAAGCATTCAAAGCCATCAGCCAGGCCTAAAAAATAAAACAACAAAGAGACCATGAGATTTAAAAAAATAATAATGCAGTTGGAGTTCTTTTTATTTGCTTTTTCAGTTTTACATTGCTCAGGTTCAGGTTTTCAAGCATTTCTCTAGGTCCCTGAGACCTAGAAAACAGCTTTCTTTTTAATTAAAATAATAATAACTGAAAGCTGAGACTGCAAACTATTCACATGACTCCAGGGGTCAAGACTTTAAGGAAAGCAATAAATGTCCTGAAACTCATCACAAAACCATGTGAGCTGGCAGGCACTTGGTGCCTCAGGTCCACCAGGATGAGGCCCCGTTAAAAAGAGCCATTTAGAATTTCTGTCTTGCTGTTGTCAAAAGTGTTTCTCCTTTCTCAGAAGACACATCTTTACATATCACAGAGGGCTTCTGGCACTGTCCTTACTGCTTGTACTCTATATGCACTGAGGAGCAATGGTTTTCAGTGCCCAGCTCTCCAGTCCCCCTAGTTTGCTGTGGCTCCAGGAGTCATCCCAGTATATATATCATTGAAAGGCACATTTGACCGTTCAGTACCAGGATTGGAAGCAACACCCTTCACACATCCCACTAGAAGTGCAAAGGGAGCAAAAATCCCCGACTTAGTACAACATTTCAAATACACCATTAACATGCTTATAGCTAAGAAAAGGCTCAGGTCCTGCTTGAGAGCATCTGAGGTATGCAGAGCACTTTAGATAAGTAAAACGAGATGATTTGCATACATGCAAAAGCAGAACGGATACCCAATCTGTTGATCTATGCTATTACACTGACTAGGGGTTGCCTGTTGTCAGCAATACCAAATAAGCACTTTCAAGGCCCATTTAATGAAGACAACACGAGAAGTAACGGAATGTGTTCCAAGCGTCGCGATCACCTGTAGCCAAAGTACCCCCAGATGCTCCGCCTCATCAGTAAGGGTTTTTTTTTTCTTTTTTCTTTCATTATAGTTGTTCACATCAAAACAATATGAAAAAACAGATGAGAAACATCTTGCTGTCAGTGTAGCCACTGCCCATATTCTCTCTCAAGGCAGCTACTGAAAATCAACAGCAAACCCACACATCTTTTGAAGCAGCAGATTGGGCTAAGAAGAACTCTTAGGCTAGAGCCAGAGGAGTTGTAGTTGCTGTAAAAGCCCAGGCTACTTGTAGTATGCAGTCTGTGTCACATAAGGATGTTGATTGGGGTAAAGAAAATATCACTGTGCTAGCCATGGCATCCTGATGTAGACACAATCATACCTGTTAGGTACAGGTTGTTTTACCCAAGTGGAAGGCACCTCCACTCTGCTGGTCCAAAGCACAGCTTGGCTCGTGGATAGCCCTCTCCACACTGGGAGCTCTTTGTCAGCAATTACATTAAGTTTCCTACGCCAGGAAAAATCTCCTGCCACAGAGGTAGCTCAGGTTGGACAGTTGCTTCTTTGTTCATGTTCTCGCCTCAAGCACAGAGGTAAGATGACACAATAAAATGTGCTCTATGTACTCTACGTGTGTGGGAAGCAACTGGAGTCCATTAGAGTGGAGACATCATAACAGGTCATCCAGGTAAAATAGTTCTGCTTCCCCTTTCTTGTTTGCCAGAAAAAAGCTGCATGTCTTGCCAGTTCTCCCCAAATTCCCTGTGAGGGAAAGGATTGAGCTGAAAGGCCTGATTGTGGCAGAGCCGTCAGGATGGCAGGCAGGGCAGGCAGGTGCAAGACCTTCCATGGGCAATGCGGGGGTGAAGGAGGGAGAGGATGCACAGAGATGAGGTTCAGTTCGTGGAGGTCTCCGGTGTGGATCCATTCTTTCTCATGCCCACACATTGCCTTGCACAGCTCTAACACAGCCTCGTAGGCCTACCCACAGCCTTGGGTGGTGCCTCCTCCCTCCTGAAACCCAGCTCTAAGGACTGAGACACTCTTTGCCCTTCTGCACAGCAAGAAGAGCCCTGGATGGATGCCAGCCAGCAAAGAACTGTGCTAGATACCACGTCTTAGCATGCAAGATTCCCTCGTCCCTTGGCAAAATTGAGCCAGACCTCACGTACTACAAGCAAAACCAATACAATAAACACCACCTTAAAAAAAAAAGGAACTAAGACCACAGTGTTTAATTCACAATGGTCTGCATTGTCACTCCTGCTGTACCAATGGAGAACATTAAACAGCTTGTACGTGTGCACACAATTGCACAACGTGGGGCACAGCCAGCAATGGGGTTGCATGTGTTTTCTGAGAAGCATTAACCTTGAAAAAAATCACCTTAATCACATTAAGAAGTTATGAGAACTTAGTGGTTCTTGAGAAATGTATTGAAATGTCCTGTACCTTCAATTACCTACCTACAGTCTGCATTGGATTGCTGCTGTATTGCACATTACATTGGTGCAGGAGAATTAAGAAAATATAGCTAAGAGGGATATAGAAGTAAGATGAAGGAACTATTTTTTTGTCCTACGCTTTGAAGAAAAGGGAAGGAAAGAAGGAAGCAACATAGTTGTAACATACCATATACGTCTATGATCATCTCCAAGGCAAAAAGAGTGACAGCGATGTAAAAAGTTGGTAATGCGGTTTCATTAGTCAGAATCAGATGACAGTCTGTGATTTGATTAGAGCCACGACAAAAATAACTCGTCTGGTGCTCACTAAGTTAGTTTCAATCACAGTTTAGGTGAAAGCATTTTACTTTATATTAAACCCTGGCAATACACACGTAGCCAAGTGCTACACAGAAGCTGAGGAGCAGGTAACTAATAACTAGAAGGGAAGTAACTTTTCCAAACACCCTGAATAGGTCTAAAGCAGCCATCTGATTACATCCTTCAACAGAAACCCAGAAAATAAGGACAAAACATTGAAGACCAGTAGCTGAGGAAAAGAAGGATAATTCACTTTAGGAATGTGTGAGACAACAGAGGCAAGCACAAGAGAAAGCTTTGTATAAAGCGTAGGTTTTAAAGAGGAACTGTAGAGCTGATCCAAGGGTTCTGGAAGGCAATAGAAGGTCTTCTGTTGACTTCAATGGGGTTTGGATCAGCTTTGGAAATGGAGGGGAAGGGCCGGGGGCTGGCACGGAGACACAGGTTGCGGGGAGACTGGAATGCAGCTGCGAATAGACGGAGGAAGCAAACAGGAGCGTAGGGCTGGAACGCACATGCAAAAGCCACGTGGTTTTGTTTGTATGTCAGAAAACCTGCAGGTTGGCTTGGGCTGAAGCTTGGGGAAAAGAAAATGGAGGAAGGCAGAAGGCAGGTTACTCTTTGAGCTGAACCAAGAGACCCATGGTTGGTGCGGTGGCAGCTGCGTGGGAAATACCACGTTCCTTCCCTGAGCGAGCTCCCAGGAGCAGCAGGATGCGGAGGCTGTGCTGAGAGGCAGAGCTGTGAGCTGTTTGCTGAAGCTGTCCCAGGTTAGACGGGGGAAAGCAGAAGGGAACAAATGGAGACATATGGAAGAACAAAACTGTCTCTCTCAACTGCTTATCTCTGTCTGTAGCAGCTATAAGGGTGTCCTTACTGTTGTGGCTGAACACACATATCTGTTGAAGTACAGGGGAAACAGATACCTACGTTGTTTATACACTCCTGAAAATTCCTGTTAGGTGCATTAGTACCTTTGCAAAGCTGGTTCAAAGTGAACTTTAGGACGAGGCAGAAGCAGAGAAGTGATTCAAACCCTGATTTTTCCTGAGCTCAGTCTAGTGCACCAGCATACAACTATCATTTTACTTTTAATGCTCAGTTCAATCTCACACAGACAGGATCTGTGCAGACCCTCAGTGTAGGGGTGAAATTCGCTCTTTTCTGCTTCCTTCTTTTCATTAAGCAGATAGTGCTTGAGTTAAAAATACCAATATTCTAGTTATTAAATGTTGAGACAAACTTGTCATCCGAATTTACCCTCCCACAAGTATGAAAACTGCTCACTTAGCCATTGCACAACTCTTAAGGGGTTTCAAAAAGTCAGAAGCAGCTTTCGTGTCAGCTGAGACCTTGCAGATACCTCTTTAACCACCTCCGGGGGAAGAAGCTACAACCAGACTATTACGGAATCGCTGAAGCAAGGGCAGAAACATGAAATGCTTCTCAACTCACAAAAGGAAATTACATCCAATTCCCTTTCAAGTCTACCCAAGACCTTCACCACATCATACTCCCTTCTTAAAGCCAGCTCTTTGTTGGGATGTTGTGTCTATTCATAAAGTAACTCTCCTCTATATACTGTTCAAAAGCACAGCTTATTAAGAACATTAGTTCAGGAGATTGGTGCGGTCACTACACAGTTTTCAAGTGCGTCACACAGAGAGAATGAGCTGAGATAAATGCTTGGATAGCAGCCACTCATTTTTAAAACCAGTTGTTCAGTTATTTTTCTTAATTATTTTTATAAGGCAAAGATATAGGCCAAGACTGCACTGCTTATTTCCATTCATAGAACATTTAAAATACCAAATTGTCTAACTTTTAGACTAAGCTTTATCTTTGTAGAACTAAAAAGACACCTACATAAATTAAATTACACAGTCCCTCTCTGATGCTTGCTGTGACCAAAATGAACCCCTTGGCAGGGGTATGTCCAAAGCCTTCACGATGATGCTTCATGAATTCTTTGCCTGAAGAGCTCTTTCATAACCTGGGATGGGGACATCGCTTGGTGTGGTATGTGACTTTTCTTACAGAAAGTTATCTCGCTCTGTCTCCAAGCTATAGTGGCCCAAAGAAGTTGCTACCAAAAAGCATTCCTGTCCCAGGAGCGTCAGGCTGCAGCTCTGTCCTGGGAAGGCTCAGCTCCCAAGGCACTTGGAGGAGGTAGAAGGTCTGTCTAGAAAGGTGTCCTTCGTCAGAGCACAGTGCCAGCTAAAATTAGTGTTCTTATGATAGCAGGTGGGACATTAATATTGACACGAGTTATGATAATGTTGGGACAGCCCACCAGACCTTCTGGGTTCCAGTCCTACAGGGGACAAGAGGTTTGAGGGTAGTTATCAGGACTCTGGCAGACAGATAGACTGTTCCTCTTTCAGACCCTCTTCCTGCCACTAAATCCTGCTCCAGGGGGTCTCAAACACTTGCAGACACAGTTCAAACCCAGCGTTACTCATGAAGAACACAGTGCATCCAGCCCAGCATCCCTCTGCCTCACTGTAAATGGCTAAACAAAATAAAGACACACAGATAATAAGGCTCTTGTCTTAAAAACAAGTTTTACTACTAAATTGCTAGTTCTACACCTAAGTTGATTATTGCAATCAGCACTGCACATAAATCATTATTAATTAGTACAATTCTATCCTTAAAGAAAGCTCAGAGCCCATTGTTGGTAGCTCCCAATCTGTCCTAGAATGTCTGGAGATTTAGCAAAATCTGAGGGGAAAGTTTCAATTTATAATCAGAACTTGTATATAATATATATTTAATAAATCAGAACTTTTCCACACTTTCTGAGACAGAAGTAGTTATCCAATAACACTTACATTAGAAATGTCAACTTTTGTTAGTAAAAATTCTCCTGTAGATTTTTTTATAGATATATTTATTTATAAATGAATATATCTATTACTGTGTAATGTCTATTGCTAATATAAATTTATATTCATACACTGCAGTATGCAGCATGATCCGCTGTAGTTCTGTGTACTCTGTAATACCTATTCTAACATATGAAAAGTTAAACTTCTATAAAGCAGCTCTACATTGATAGCTCTGGCCTTAAGAAGCGCATAGTACTATTTTATTACAACAGGCTCCGTCAACGTGGTAAGTTTCTAGCACAGATTTTTAGAATATTATTTGACAGACATCACCTTGATTGCTCACTTGTCTGCAGCCCCTTTTATTTAAGTATTATCATACAAAACTGAAGCAAACATTACTAATACAGATGGAAGGGGCAGAAAAGGACCTACTCAGTGTTTATACTGGAGATATGATTCACAGATACAGAATTACATGGACCTTTTACTGGTGCTCTAAACCCTTCCCTTCCGTACAGATTAAAGGGTAATCAGCAAGAACTGAAACACATCTTTCGCACCAGCCATGAGTAGCTGTTTTATCGTAAACCTCTTGAAAACTTTCCCATTCCTTGAGCCACCACTGGTACCCACTGTTTCTACTGCAGCTTTTTACCACCCAGACTATAAAAGACAACACTGGGGCCGCTTCCATCTCCCTCTTTATGTATTTATTTATTTTCTTTTTCCTGATGAACACTTTTAGGGAACTTCTTTCAAAGAGGTAATCAATACATCACAATTTGTGTGACATTAACTAACCAGCAGGAACTTCCGCTTGCTGTAACACTCTGTGACTTGAAAATTGTGCAACACCTTTAGTAAACACTTCCTCATATAGGAACAAGAATAAAGCCGAAGAACTCCCTCCCTCTCATTCACTGCACGAGGGAGGACTGCACCGAGCAGAGACAGCCTGGGAACCAACCTGCCCAGACCACGGAGACCACAGCTAGACAAGCACGACTGAGATGACTAACGTACTTCTGGTTTCTGTTGGTTTGCTATATTTTCTCCAACAAGGTACGGCTTTTTTTTTTTTTGTCCTTTATCAGTGGTTGCTAGGGATAACTTTGTACAGCTTTTATGAATTTTTAATCATTAACATGTAGATAATACTGAAGAATAGGGAATTAAAGCCATTGAAAAATGGTATTGCTGAAGTTAGGGATGTTTGCTTTTTCTTTTTCTGTTCAATGCATTTATCTAAAATTCCCTAGTTAGAGAAGTACCTACTTGTGTGAAAATTGGCCATAGATTGACTAAATACCCGGAGCTGGTTAGTTTTGTGAGTCAATTAAGAAACTATTTCCCCTGCAAGTGAGCGGACAATTTATGCAATTGGGACAACTTACTACACTGACAGCATTTTGGCCATAAAAGACTTTTATTTGAATTCAATTAATGACATTATTTGAATTAAAATAGTTAGCACCCTTGTTATCTGTGTGATACTTCAGGTTATGAGTATTCACATGACTTAAGGTTAAGAGACCACACGTTTCTTTTCCACGTGCATTGTTTCTTTCAATTCATGTCAACAGGGAACAGATTTGTTCAGAGCTTGGCACACACAAGCACGCACTGGTTTTATGTACATCATTAGGCATGTAATTTGTATTCAGGCAGGTATCTTTATGATTTCATTGGCTGCACAGAATATCTCAGAATGTGTACAGTACTAATGCTTAAGGTGTTACATATTTTATTTCTTGACAAAACCAAACCTTCATTGTCAGTGAAATCCTCACCAATGATTTTTCTTCGTGGTTTAGGCTCTTGGAAAAGTACATAATTATTTGTTCCTTATTAGCACTTTTTCTAGCTGTTGTACGAGGCCCAAGGAATTTCTTTCCTCCTTAAAGCTACTGACTCAAGACAATGCCTGAAGCCAGACAAAGACAATATACTGGGTTGATTAAAAAACTACCTCTAAGAAACTATTTGTTCCAGAACAAAACTAACCTGCTTTCCTCGAAATGCTCTTTGTGTCACACTGCAGGAAAAGGACAAGTTTAGTTCTGAGTCCCTATTCAAATCTCACCCAAACAGACTGGCCTTGTAAAAAGAGTCTGCAACAGGGAGTGAATAGATAAAATTGGAGCATAGAACTTCGTTCTGAGAGGCCTAAAATATTACTTTGATTATTACATAAGAAGGTGCTTTGAGCTCATGGAAAGACTAAGTTTGCAAAGCAAAAGATTTTTTTAAAAAGTAAGAATAATTAGTTGCTTCAAATATAAAACATCATTGACATTTACAGAAACAAACTTGCACTTGGTATTTCTAAGAGCATGTGCATGGATAGTTCCTGTGTACTGTGTAATTGCTCAGTTGATGTAAGATAACTTCTTAGGACTTATTACCATCATACCTTTGTCTATCACTCACCTTTGTCAAGATACAACAAAGTTTTTTCTGCAATTATTTTTGGAAAAGGTTTAATAAAATAAACCCGTTATGAAGAATTACTCTGTTTATTTTACTGGAACAATTTGCATGAGGACGTGCTCTGTTGTTCCAGATATAGAAAATCACAGTAATTGGATGCCCCACTCTTGTAAAAATCCGACCTCGAGGCAGACAATTAAGGTGGAAGTTGCACTCTCCCTTTGTTATTTGTGGTTTGGATTTTCTTTTTTCAAATACAGGCTCTTGTGCTTGGTGCTGAGCCTTCAAGAATTTGCCAATTCAGATGAAATGACCTTTCGTAGGAGATTAAAGAGTTTAGGAGGCATGTAAAACCTGCTGCTGCCTTGTTGGAAACTAACTCATCCCTTGTACGACCCTGTTTTCCCAAATGCTCTACACCAGCTGCTATTATTAACTTCAAATGACGCAGCGTGACCACCCCTGCAAGCCATGCCACAAATTAACTTTTGTCAAGATTCACTCAACCTCTGAAGCAGAAAACAAAATGAAACACTTTTCATCAGCACTGTATTTCCTCAGCAAGTTCTTTATAGCCACAGCAGACATGAGGCACACCTTACAAGACCAGTAAAAATGGTTATGCGAGTTAAGGAATCATCTGGATTCCTTACCACCTTCAAGATTTTGCTACTTTACTGCCTATTTCCTATTATTTTATCTAGCCTTGTCCAAATGCCTTCTCCAGTCCTTCTGCTGTCACAAGTATGTACCCACCCTCAATCTGACTCAACAGGTCTATGAAAGTACTATCATCACAAATATTTATGATAAGACCGGCTGAAAAGCTTTCTAAAGGAGAAATCTAGGCTTGTCCCAGGCTTGTGGTGAACGGTCTGAGTTTATTTGCTTATCTAGAGGCAGTCTTAACTTGTATGTCATCTTGTGATAAGGTTTGGAAATCATTAATTTCACAGAACCGTGTAACTGAGTTCATGTCATCTGCAAAATGCAAAGGCAAACGTTACACCTCGCCTAGCTGGTCTAGCATGTCAGTACTCGCAACCACTGATTGGTGCTGGGGAAAGAAATCCAAAGCAAATTGCATAAAATATTTTGACACCTGGAAATAGCCAGGTATGGCAACTCACCTGAAATCCAGACTGTAACACATAGGTCACATAATGGGGTGACTGCTTAGCAAAGCAGATGAGCACATGAAAGAGCCAGTGCAGAGAATACATGAGAAATGAGTGGTGCAACGGACAAATGACCACATAGCCCAAAAGAATCAGTCTTGACAGACACAAAATATGGCATTGAATATGTTAATACTGTGTTTTCATAAATACACATCTGTTTCTCCCTAGGGAGCACAAGCAAGAAATTACCTGGAGTTGAGCAATACGAAATAGTTTATCCTCGGAAATTGCACACAGTGCATAAAAGAGATGTAGAAAGAAACAAAGAGGTATTAAAAGAGACCACATTTTTTTTTGCTGGGAGATGGGGCAGGTTTTCTGGAGTCAGAGTAACCTTGGGTTTCAAGGGCAAGAGAATTGGGAACCAGACACTTGACCTCGCAAAATGAAATGAAAGAGAAAACCGGGAAGAGTGATCCCAGGGCTGGTAAAGATGGGCTGTGAGGTGCGCTCAGGATTCAGTGAAGTACCTGTATGCCATCAGTGGGTCTTCTGTACTTATATCTCTGAAAACATGTAGGTTTTGATACTACTCAGATTTTTAATAACCTACGGATGTTGTAATTTAAAGTAAATTAAATCAAATGCTTAAAAGTAAGCATGCTCTTACATATTTCAAAAGAGTTATGAAAATGTTTGAATTTAAGCATCCGCTTCAGCCATTTCCCAAATATGCAGGGTATGTGCTTATGATTGTAGAAATACATTTGCAAAGTTAAATTTGTTCCTCTAATTAAAAAATATGAAAGTGACCTCCTGCCAGAACTCTTATTTTTGGTGGGAAGTGGAGGAAAAGAATGCAGTTGGCACTCAGTAACAGGCAGCTCATAGTGAAGCCAGAAATTATAACAGTCCATATTCTAACACTTAAATCTGTTTACAGACAAAATACGATGACACAATGGAGTACGGAATCAAAGCCAATGGAGAGGAAGTCATATTGCACCTACAAAAAAATAAGTAGGTTCAGTTCCACTTTTTCCTTGAGCTTTATTCCTCCCTGTAAATGGCTCTGTAGGGCATTCAGGATACAAAGAAACAGGACTTAGGCTCCTGTAAGACAGAGGTATTTTGGCAAATACAACCTTTCGACTCCAATGAGAGAAGAAGAGAGGAGAGAAAGCATCCTGCCGCAATTTTGGTGATGTGGATTAATTACACAGGCATAGGACATTGATGGCACTACTTGCCTGTACTGCTCTGTTCTCCAATTTATTTCCTTAATGGCTAAATCCACTGAATGTTTAGTGTTTTCTTATTATTTGACAAGTTTTCTGTGTTCATGGATTATAGATATAGGGGTTATATTTATTTGTTCTATGCTGGTAGAAACCACAGAGAAGAACAAGAGCAATACCTATGAATTGGGGCTGTGTTGGCTCTGTATGCTTTTCCAAAATGGAAAATAGTAATAAGAAATGCAATAATCCTTAATAATTCACCTTCCAGCACTCCCTACCTTAGCGCTACTGCTGGTGGATTTTGAGTAGTCTAATATATACTGGCACTGACAAAATGCTTGATGGAAAATGAAAGCAAGGAGAGCTCACCTCCTTGGCTGGAGATACCAGCATGTAAACAGGCCGTGCAGAGGGGACAGAGAAGCAGCGGGCTTTGTTACAGACCAGAGCACACAAAGGAAAGTCCCAAACTGCACAGAGCAATGCAAAATAAAGCACAGCTGTGATTTTCTGCTTGCTCGCTCCACCGTAATATTTAACGTGGGATCAAACAAGTCTGCTTTAGTAGGTACTTTTCTAATGGCTGTGTAAATACAATAGTGCTATAATGAGTTCATGTTAAATATAGACTATAATTAAATGTTTGCCCCTGTTTTAATCTAATCTAAATATTTGGAGGAGGGGAGGGGAAATGATATTGTACTAAATCTCACTCTTTAAAAACAAATGGGATTGTGGCAGTTTGGGGTAGTCGCCCAAACAGAAGCGAATGTAGACTTGTTTTGCTGCTAGCTTTAGCAAGACCTAAAGCCCTGGCTTAAAGTTAAGCATCTGCTCTGCTGCACAGGAGCCTGAGTGCACAGAGCCCTGCGGGATCTGGCCTTCCATAGCAAATCACAAATATGTACCTAATAAGAAACCCAAAGGCACCTTTCCCAGGGGCAGCAGAAATACAGTAATTTATTCCATAGTTATGATGTCCTCCTTGGAAGGTTCAGGAACACATATGTGTACAAAAATAGAGTTTTATTTAGACAGAAAAGAAAAATCAAGTTCAGATAGAATAATTACAAGGATGAGAGCTTGTGCTAGCCAAGTTATAAAAAAGCTGTGAGCAAAAGAATTGGACAAATATGTTAGTGTGATCTCTGCAGAGAATCTCTGAGTGTGTGCACACGTAAGCATACATGTATGGACGGACACATGTGAAACAGATGAGGCAGTTTTTCCCCTGACCTAGACCTTTGCTGTTTATAATCAGTGGGGGTGAACTGGGAAGAGAACAGAACGGTACCATTTCACATGCACTGGGGAGCAGTGGAAAAGTCTACACAAATTGGAGACCAAAAAAGGATCAATACTGCATATGTAATTACACATTCACTTTCAGATCTACTAGGAGATTAGTTTATACCAATGAAATAAGCAGACTTGAATTGATTTCTTATTTTAGAAACGCCCCTTTGAGTAAGGATTATGAACAGGCAGAATTCCCCACCCAGCAGCTTTTCTTCCCTCGTTTTTCCACACTGATAATAACTGAGTAATCATTCGAATTCCCTACATATTTTGTGTGTTATGTAATTGCCTCATTTCTAGATGACTACAATTTATTTTGAATAATAACTGCACTTGACTCTTTGCAGGCATCTCTTAGCTAGAGATTATACTGAAACAGTTTATTCTGATGACGGTCGACTAATAACAACAAGTCCTCAGATCAAGGTAATAAAAAAAGGTTTCCTTCCCTCATACTTGCAGTCTGGAGGAGGTCTGTAGGAGATTCATGGGTCCATGAAATAATAGCACATATCAGACAGAAAGAAAAGATTTTAAATCAGCGTTCTAAGCACTGCCATTTAGGACGCCTCTGCAGGGACAGGGGAGATGTGACTCCTGGCTTTGGCAGAGATACACTGATTTACACCTGCTGAGAATCAGACACACAGTTTGTCTTTCAAAAAGAAGACCACTTTGTACCTTAGCGGCTGATGAACATTTCCACTCAGGAAAGGCAGTGGGGCCAGGGCCATTCCGCTGCCTTCTACCTTCTGACTTTGACCTCCTGCCTTTGCTCATTCTGTGCAACTCCATGACTCGCTTTTACACCCTAATCTCAGTGAGATCAGAGATTCAGATAAGACACATTTCCTCACTGGCTCGGTTATCACCCACGCTCACAGCAAATGCACTGCAGGTTACCCCAGGTGGTTTCTCTGAGCCATGACAAATCAGTTATTCAGATCCAGACACAAAGGAAGTCACTGCAGAAGTTATTGTTTAATTAACTGTGCATTCATGGGTCTTCATCAAAGCTCTCACCGGAAGCTTTTTGTCCAATGTCATGCTGTGTGTTTTAACACATGTAATTTGGAATACAAAGCCTAATATTCTTTGTCATGGAGCAATTAGCAGGAACAGGAGGATCTTGAGTGAAATAAATGTGCATAAAGAATTCTGGTGGGTTTTTTTTGTGGAAAAACATGTCATTTCTGATTGCTCCAATTACGTTCACTCTCTGAATGGATCCTGTGAAAAGCAAATAGCACCTACGCCTGGTTAAAGACAGTTTCAAACAGGCCTACCTGTGCAGCTTGCTGAAAGAGGAATTCCTGCCTTGGGGATACTTTACTGTGAACTCAGTTGTTGCTCTTGTATCCGCAAAAGATGGAGAGTAATTCTCCACTTCTTTCTCCAGTAATTTTCACTTTGTTGGTGAACTTTTTCACTGTAAGAAAGTTGGCACATTGTGATGGAGGGAAGACAAATAAACGATGAAGTGAACCCAAACATCTATGAGAAAACAAAAGGCACAATGCATGCAGGTTTGACTACAGTGTTATAGGTCTCTCAAGAAATCTATTAAAGAAAATGCTACGGGCAAAATTTTCCACAATACCTCAGTGACTTTGAAGTCTCTTTGAACATAGAACTGTTCGTTAGGCCTCAGATCCTTAACTCAATTAAGTCATGAAATTTTTTCCCCTAGTCATATGTTTTAATACAATACATGCACTTTAATCTCATTGAAGTGAATACATGTAAGTGTTGGGTTAACATTAAAGGGTGTTTCCCTGAAATTTGGCCACAATAACATAATTAGATATGGACCTTAATTCAGCAGAGCACATCAGTATACGCCTGATTTTGAGCGGTGAATATGCATATTCTTATTTTCATGTACTGTTGTGTATTGACCAGAGCCCACCATGACTGGATTTGTCAACATCTGGGTCACTCTGTGTTGAAAGATAACAATAATGGTACCACAGCAAACATGGAAACAGTCACCAGCTTTTTGCACCTTAAGAATCTCCTCTAATGGGAGATTTCCTCAGACAGTGTAGTTTGCTGTAGCTTGTAGCTAGGACATTAGCTGTGTCTCCTGAAATCACTGGATCTAGGCCAATCGTTGCAGTCAGTGAGACACGGCCCAATTTGACAATGTATTTTTTCTTTCTAAACAGGATCACTGTTATTACGAAGGTTTTATTCAGAATGATGCTGACTCCATAGCAAGCATCAGTGCTTGCAAAGGTCTGAGGTAAGATGGAGGTTCAGTTCCCAAAGGGTAGAATATGCATACTCTATGAGGATAAATTTTCCAATTTAAATAGAATCAGCATGTAAATAAGTGGGTGTTATCTTTTATTCATGCTTACAAGGAAACTAGTTTACCAACAGAAAGGGAACGAAGGGAGAAAAATGTTATGTTTCTACTTCAGTTTCAGAGTTTATAAATTGGAAGCTAAAGAAACATCTATACCAATAAATTTCTATAACTAATTCCATATTAGATCCGGTCATAAATCACAGAATTTGGTGGTACTTACAGTAAACCTTTAGGGTTGACGCTTCTAAGCTGTAGGAAGCTCCACTGACACTTCAAGAGAAGGCTACATTATTTTCAGTGCTACAGCAGTTACAGGGTCAGGAAGTTCAAGCTTTTGTATGAAAAGCTCAGTTAAAAGAATCTGCTCATTTCTGATCACTGAAGACACAGTGGTACAACATCAAAAGGCAAGAGGATGGCTGTGGGGTCTGAGAAGCTGCAGTAGAACTTTTTCCCAATGATTAGTGGGGCTTTGCCAAAACCCAGACTTTCTTTTTGAACACTTCTTGCATATCATGTCGAGTTTACATGTTAACACAAAATGCTTATTTTGACATTTGCTGCTCGAAATGCTTCAAAACTCTTAATTCCTTTCAATATTTCAGCTTTTAATCTCAATTAAAGATGAAAACATACCTTTGAATTCCCCACTGAACTGAAATTCACTTTTCAATCACCTCTCTTAGCACAAACCCCCAAAATTTAAATTTAATTCATTCCTAAACTGACAGTCTCCTACTCAGAGACTTCACTGACCAGCCAAACCTCCCAATTGACCCAGGAGCTGTGATTTCTGCCTTTAAATTGTTGTACACTCTGCCTACATGCTGCCAAACTATTCGCCACTGCATCAGTGTGTGCAGTGGTCCCTACACTTGGGCTAAATGCTGGTAGAGATAAAGTTGCTATCTTGACTCAGTCCTGTGAATTCAAAAGATCACAGTCTAACTGATTTTCTTAGTGGATATTTTGAGACCCGTGGCCAGAGGTACCTCATTGAACCCTTGGGAACTTCAGATAGAGACGAACATGCGGTCTACAAGTATGAGAAACTCGAACAAGCGTCCATAAAAACCTGCGGTCTAATCAATAATACCTGGGAAGAGGATTCAAATGATCCCATCAATGACATCTTCAAATCCAGCAACAATCCAGAAGTAAGTACATAGTTCAGCAACAGTCCAGTAAGTACATGCCAGAAAAGAAATTGCAGCCATAGGAGAACTCTGTGAGTAGCACAAGTCCCACTTTGTCTGGTGGCAACTCCAGAAAAGAAACGATCACAAACGGTGAAGCATAATCAGATCTTAAAGAACCAGTGCAAAATCTCACAGATCTGAGATCTCAGAGTCACGACCCGAGTTAAGCCCTCCTGCATGTACTAATAGGTGTCCATGTGCATCTTTAAACATCTAAATACTTAATATCCAGCCTACTTTTCATAATCTTAATCATTTTAATATCTAGCCTACCTTTCATCAATTTAAAACAAGGCAGTCCCATCCTAAATGACTTAGCTAAAGAAATACCCTCATAACTAACACATGGGTTTGAAATTACAAAGGTTGAGATTGAAACAGGCCTTAGAAGTCATTTAAATGTATCTTTTCTTTAGATGAAAGCGTACCTGAAAGCAAAAAAGTACCTGGAACTTTACATAGTTGCAGACAATAGTTTGGTGAGTATTGAAATAATTTTTTCTCATTTGGCCAGCTAGAGGTGAGCTTCCCAAAGTAGGTACTGCTCATATCCCTGGGCTCCTGCTACAATTCCAGTGCTACACTATGTTTTACTGCTGACTTTGGCTAGGAATAGGATTTCCTGATGTCGATTGGTTTTGAAAATCCCACCTGAAGATGACGAGAATTCAGAAAATACCATACAGGGCTTGTCTTCTTCCGCACACATTTTAAAAGGGCCTGATCTTGACACACATTGTCTGATAAAATAGTACATCAACAAGACAAAAATAAGTAGACCAGGCATGGTGTGGTTTGCGACGCAATCTTCTGTGGGATATTTCTTTTCTGATAAATCACTTTCTTCCTCTCCTTTTCCTAACATACTATAATTACTTTTTTAGTATAAGAAGTATGAGGAAGATGTTAGAACTATAAGACAAAGGATATTTGGAATAGTCAATTACATCAACACGGTAAGAGCAAACACAGCAACGTGAAACTGAAATAAAGTGATTTACATTTATTTTTCTTTTGCAAACATTATGAATTTTCATTACTACCTGTAGGAAAGAATGAAAAATGAACTTCTTTGTAATTTATGAAACAAATGTAACACATCAGTCCATATTATCCTGTTCTTTGCCTTCAGATACGAGATTTCTATAAAGGAAGGTGTATACTGTATTTTCTTAACATTTATTGAAGTGAATTATTGAAATCCTTCGAAAAGAATGAAGTCATTCTCAATTTCTTTTGCAAGTCAAATTTCTTCAAAAATATTGCCAGAATTTTCAAGTATTTTAAAGCCATTTTTATAGTTGGCTTAAATGTGGGGGAAAATAAGATTTCATGGTTGGTTTGTTGTTTTTTTGCTGCAACTTCGAAGTGCAGAAAAGCTTAAATCAGGTCTGGAGTGGACTCTATTGCAAGTGGTAAAAGTGACCCAATTACCAGGATAAGTGTTTGTTTCGGAAGTCTTCATAACGTACTTCATTTTTACAGCAACACTGTTTCTCTGCTGCAGGTTTATAAGGTCATAAATATCTACGTGGCTTTAATTGGCATAGAAATCTGGACAGATGGTGATAAATGCCCCCTGAGCCATTCTGCAGGATTCACTCTGGACCGTTTCTCAAAGTGGCGTCTATCAGATTTATTAAAGAGGAAAAGAAACGACAACGCTCAGCTAATCACGTCTGTATCATTCTATTTCCTCTTTTCATTTCCAAATGTGTTCAAGGAATTTGTTCTTTAAAAAATGGTCATCAACCCATCAGAGGTGCTGTCTATACGAACCAGATTTCCTTCTTTCCCATACCAGACTGTGCTAATTCTAGGATAAAAAGATAAATGCACGCTCTTGTTTCTTGCTTTTATTTTCTCCACCGAGTACAATTACCTGCCAGGACATAGTATCTAATCTTTCCACCTGAACCCCTGCAAAAATAGGCAAAATCTTTTACTACTTCTCAGTCTCTCTGTTCCCTGCTCTGGTCACAGAACAGTTGAGTGTCCTGAAGACTGCAGTGTAGTCTAAGAACCTAAGGAGCCACGACATGAAGTTTAACGGCTGGGAAATGCACGTTGCCAAACTAAACCAGCGCTCACTTCGCTGTCCTGGCTCACGTTCAATGGCCCTGACTCATCCAAGCACTTTGCTTCATTTAGAGCACTTCATCAAGCTCTTTGCAATCAAACAGATGCTTTAAGTCTGATGAACTGCAGTGCAATTTAAGTAAAAGTTTAAAATGAAAAGTGTATTAAATTGTTTTCTGATTTGCAGCGATCTTAAGCATGTCTTCGAATATTAGATCAGGGATGCAAACCAGAGCTGGAAATGAGGATGTGCTTAAAGCCTTCAGCCTGGGGAACAAAGCCGACTTAGATCTGCTTCCCAGTCACTTCACTGCATTTCACTCTGCCTTTCTTCTTCCTTCCAGCGGCTATGCCTTCGAGGGGACAACGATCGGGTTAGCCTTTCTAAAATCCATATGCAGTGATACACATTCTGCAGGTATTATTCAGGTCTGATTTATTTTTGTTTATTTTATTTTTCAAAGGCTTTTCTATGTCTTTTACTCAACCAGCGAAGAACGTTTATGAAAATTACTGGGCGCACGACACTTTCAGTTCTCTGTCTGGTTCATATCATTATTTTATCAGACTGTAGAAATTCACTGTCAGAGATTTTATTTTAAATGAAGTGCAGAGGGTAAAGAAAGCACACACAAAGCATGGTGTCTGTGTTATCTAAATGCCAACACAAAACTCTGACACCTGTATTTGGAGTACCAGGCTCCAATAGAGACGAAGGATAGAAATAAGTAATTTTGTGCCTCTACCTTAAGGTTCCCTGTTTTGAAAGGGGAATTGGTTCTGACTGTCATAATGCCTATCATCAGTTTGGCCGCTTAATTACAGCTGCCTAAACTACTGTACTTAAGCTTGAGCCTAAACAGAAACACAGATCTAAAACTTTTACCAACAACACCAGGAACTCAACTGCTGCACCGAGCTTCAGAGGCCGGGCTTGTTAGTGAGAGGAAAAACCCACATGAAATTCCAGCTTTCCCACACCATAAAGAAATCCTAGGATGATCGTAAAACCAGAAGGCTTTTTTTTTTCAGTGTGGGGGGATGCATTTTGTAGCAGCACGATTTGCAATGCCTCGCTGGAAGAGTGTGCCCAGTACGCTGTGTCCTGTGCTTTATATACTTCCACCACCACCTGCTGTTTATACATCTGGATTTCACCCAAAAGAGCAGGACTTCTCCTTTCCTCCCTCCCACCAAGCAGCAAAAAACCACCAAGCTAAGACCAAAGTTGGAGCACAGCATCTGCCTTTCCTTTCTGTGCACATACACCGTACACAATAGTTACCTTGGTGTAACGAGTAATAATTATATTGCACCCATGTAATTACCCTAAGCACAGAGACAGCTATGCAGAGAGAGGATTAAGAGTTTCAGATGTTCAGTTCCCCTTAACACTCAGTTGTTACTTGGCAGCCTGACTTCCTCACCTTTATTTAAAAACTAAGTATACCAATTTACTCATGTTTGTTAGTGGTATCATCTCATTGTTATTATAATATAATCCAGTATAAACTGTGGAATGGATGTATGGATGGATTGAACAACATATCAAGCCTCATATATCAGTGAGGATAATTTCACCTAGAGAAAAAATTGTCCTATTTCTTAGCCACAGCTTCTCTGGTGTTCCTACTTGTTCTAAAATACTCATAGAAATAACAGCCTGTTCTTATCTCTACAGGATCATAACAGAAACGAAATTGCAGTTGCAGCTACCATGGCACATGAGATGGGACACAACCTTGGCATGAGCCATGACACCGCAGCCTGCTCGTGTAATGCTAAAGTTTGTATCATGACAGACACTATCAGGTAGGAGTTTGGATAAAAAGGCGAGGGCTTGCACCTTCAAGAAACACCCATTAGATAGGAGTTTAGTTCAATTTCCACCTCTAGTTGAGCATCCTGAGCCTCCGCTGGACATCCCAGTGGAAAACTCCTAATGCCTGAAGCATCAAGGCACAAATTGTGTAGATCAGGCTTAAATCTTTGGGATGTGAGATTTATTATACGCAGTGTTTACACTTAGTACGTTAATTTTTTCTGATCTGTTTGTTTCTACTTTTTTTTCTGCTATAAGTAGGAGACAGCCATTGAATTCATTAATATATACATATTTGGAAAAATGGTTGCACCCAATAGTTTGGGGGATGGTCACTTGTTTCCTCTCTCTTGTAAAGGGTATTGCTTTTCCCTGCCTACGCCAATCCTAACGTAAATCCTCCTGCTTTCTCAATATAGTTCTATCATCCCCAAGAAATTCAGCTCTTGCAGCCTCCAAAGTTTTGAGAAATACATGTTGAATGACATGCCAAAATGCTTAACTAACATCCCAGAGATAAGCAGCATCGTAGCACCTCCATCCTGCGGAAACGGCTTTGTGGAAAAAGGAGAGGAATGCGACTGTGGTACCCCTGAGGTATGTGCATAACCAGGAATAAAATAATACGTGGAAGAGGCAAAGGGTTTTATTCAGGCTGTACAGTAGCTGGTTTCTGTTAGTTTTTGAGGTGGCCAGTTCAAAGCTAGCTGAAATATTTCTGTACAAACTGTGGTCATCAAATTGCTGATCTGCAATGTGGTCACCCCTGAAGTGCATGCCAAATGGTGAGAAAGACGACTGCCTGGCATGTCGTGCTCTGCTGACAGAGGAAATGAGAATAGGGAAAAGCCATAAATACGAAATCATCTCAGCAGAGATAAGCCCGTTCCCTGCACAACTTCTGTCAGTGCTTTCATAATCAAACACACTTTGTATTTGTTGTGCGCTCACTCACAATGGCTAGCACAGCTTCGAGTGAAAATGGGTTTCAGAAAAGCAAAGCGCAGGTCCGAGATATCCTTCCTCCCTCGATAACCGAGTACAGGATGGTTCAGTGAGAAGGCAGCACAGAGGGGACCGAACCATGGAGCAGTGTACCCCAGCTCTGACCCCTCATTCTGTCACAGGAGTGCACAAACGACTGCTGCGACCCCGAGACGTGCAAACTGACGGCAGGGTCCATGTGTGCACACGGAGAGTGCTGTGAAAACTGCCAAGTAAGACTCCTTTTAATCCCTAGCTTCTCATATTTTCCATGGTTTATTTTTTTTTGCCTATGAGAAAGCAGTAATACACCTTTCAAAAGAACCAAACCTCTTTACTTGTAATTACTGACATAGCGCTGTAATGACAAGCACACTTTTTCCAAGCCAAACTACACCACAACTATCAATTCACTCAATCTTTCAACATCCCGGAGAAATGAGCTTTCGATTACCCATTTTCTCCTAGAAAGAAAAGCTGAGGCACAACCAGGCAAAATCCTTGTCAATTGACACAACCATCTTTAAATTACAGATGTGGCCCCTCAGGGAACTTGTACAGTGAGGATGAGATTTGTCTCCCCTAATTTAACCCTCCAGTTCAGTGTGATTTTTAAGTGGCATGGACAAGCACGGTGTTAAGTGTGGCATTGCTCTCCCTCTCCAGTATAAAAACCCAGGAGCTGTTTGCCGAGCAGTTAAGAATGACTGTGACCTGGCTGAGATGTGCACCGGCTCTTCTGCGAACTGCCCGGAGGATCGATTCCGTGTGAACGGATATCCCTGCAGCTACGGCGAGGGCTATTGCTACATGGGAACCTGTCCCACCCGAGAAAACCAGTGCAAAGCTGCTTTCGGACCACGTGAGTACAAGTTGGCATTGAAAAATCAAGTTGCCTATGTCAACGGAGACAGAGGTAGGCTTTGCCTGCTAGCAAACCATCAAAGATCTTTTGTAAATCAGGAACAGGATATCTATATGAGTTCTAGTCTTGTAGCATACACTTTATTATTATTATTTTTATATTTACACTGTAAGTGATTATAATCACGCGAGCTGAAGCTCAGAGTGTATAATGCAATGTATTTCTAAAGAAATGGGAAGTGGTAAGTGTATTCCTCTTTTGCACAATGCTTTTAAGATAACTTTGCAATAGAGCTGGCTGAGCATTCTTTGCTTGGTAGGAAGAGGAAATGTCTGTATTTCAAATGAATGTCCAAATCTAACATGCCTTTATGCTTCTGAAGGTGTGTGTGGCTCACCCTCTTCCCAGTCCTAAACCATCTCCAGTTCTGATTATGTCCCTTCTCCCAGGCAAGGTCTGTAGGTTTGTACTAGATAGAGAGAGAACGCAGGGGACAGGTGCTGCTGTGCATGCACAATAACAGCAGAATTAATGCATGAAGTGCCAGAGAGAGTCATTTAGGCCCATGGGCAGCTTTGCTGGGAAAGGCCATTTCCTGAACAGCTAAAGGAAATTGGATATTACTATTTTTCACAGGCAGAGAACCTAAACTAATCCCATTGCATTTTCCTCTTTCACAGAGGCTACAGAAGGTGCAGCTTCCTGTTACTGGGTGAACGAGAAAGGGGTATATTATGGATACTGCAGAAAAGAAAAAGGTAGTCACGTCCCGTGTAAAAAAAAGTAAGCACTATGTTACAGAGTTTGCTGGGATTTGGGAAGAGAGACTATTCCTGTTCAAATTAAGACGCAGAAGCAAAGAGCACACTATTTTAGATGGCACATATGCCCATGTGTTATTCTTGTTCAGTTTGAATATTGTGGCAAAGCCAATTCTAAGAAAAATAATCTCCAAATCATGAGATCAGTCTGAAAAAGAGCAAGTGTGAACATATCTATGTGCAAGCCTGCTTGTGAGGATGACTCTGTGTGTGTGCATGTGCAGGTAAGCACAGGCAAGGGATTTTTGGGTAGGGAACTGGAACCTCAGGTGAACCTCAGAAGTTGAGGGCAGGTCAGTTAAATACGCATTTCTGCAATTACTGTGGGCTCCCTAATAAGCTCAAGAGGAATTAAGAACCTGCCACCTTCTACTCACAAATGGACCTGAAACCACCACAAACCAAAATTCCTTTCTGCAGCTTTTTCTTTGGAAGCCCTGTACAGACACAATGAATCCAAGCTGGAGGAGAGACCCGCTCAGATAGTTTTGCTGTGCCACGTCATTGTTGTAGCAGCTCTTCTTCTCCTTCCAGAGACGTAATGTGTGGAAAGCTATTCTGTTCCGGGGGGAAGGAGATGCCTCGGGATGGGAGCATGGTGGCTTTTCAGTCCTGCAAAGCAAGTTTCCCTAGAAATGGAGAAGCAGACCCAGGGATGATTCTCGACGGAACGAAGTGTGGGAATGGGATGGTTAGTAGAGAAGAGCTTTTCTCCTTATTTTTTCCCCTCTTTCAGTCTTGCTTATATCATTAGCTCTTTTACCAGACAAGAAAGATTTTAAACAGGGAAGAAGACTGAAGTGGACACTAAACTTCTACTGATCTGATTTGCCATACCTTCTGCCTTACATCTATCACAAATCAGTAGCAAAACAAACAGGACCTGTTATCATTCCGATTTCCTTATGCTTGACTGCTATCTTCCTATTTTTCACTGACACAAATATATGTGGCAGCAGAAACATACCATTGTACGAAGGGTTAAAAGATCATACATATATTACTATTCTTAATTATTTCCATAATGGATGAGCTAGGCAACACTGAGTGCTATGTCCAATTTCTTTGCTATATATTTCTACTTGGGAGGTGAGGGAAGGATGAAGGATCGAAGAGGAGTGGAAAGCAGTGATGTCAGTACATCTTTGTCACTCCCTTTTGCTATAAAATACTCAAAGGTTAAATGAAAAATTATATCCACGTATCAAACTCCTAACTTAGTGATTTGCAGACCTTTTACTCTTTGTCACTTTATACAACAATGTGTGAGCTCTGCGTGCTCTGAAAGCTCTATATCACTGTTAACTTTTGCCCTGTACCTTTCAGGTGTGCAGCAATGGAGAATGCGTCTACGCTGAAGACGTCTTCAGATCAACCAACTGCTCTGCCAAGTGTACTGGACATGCTGTAAGACACGAGCATTTGATACTATTAACTTAAAAAAAACCAAGAAAATTATGTTTATCTGCTACAGACTTTCTCAATGACAGTATTTAAGTCATTGGAATGAGAATTTGCAAAAGCTGCGGAGTCAGAACCTTCCTATATTTTCATGAAAGCAAATCTAACCTGACACAACATCAGTACCTTCGCTAAGGAGATCACAGGAGATGGGCACAGACTCTGTGTCTGGCCCTGCCTCTGAGCCACAGTACCACAGCTATTCTCTTTCAGGTCATCCTCTGTTTTGGGAAGGTAATTGTGCTCATCCTATTTGAGCATTCAGAGACCTACAGATGTAAAGACCAACTCTGCTGCTTTGTGCCTTGTACTGGAGCTTTCACTGCAGAAACACCCGCAAAGGCACACAATAGCAAGAGTCAGGCCTGTCCTTTACTGTGCAAAACTGCTACTCTCTGCTAAATTTTGGTCCAAGTGCAATGAGAGGGGGTTTCCAGACCTAGCTTCAATAAGCTTATCAGGACCCTGATCCAGAGCCACTGCAATTTTATGACACCACAGCTTCACTTGTATTTCCAACCTGAAGATATTCCTGGCTTTGTGCTTCCGTAGGTGTGTGACCACAAGTTGCAATGCCAGTGTGAAGAAGGATGGGCACCACCAACCTGTGAGAGCTCGTCAGCAGTTACCAGTAAGTGCTGTATGGCCACACACTGGGTACCATCACCCTCTGCCTGACACGAGCTGCTTTAACCCCGCTGAGACAGCCCTCACTTGCACTGGGGGCCAGTCTGCTTCTTTGCAGATATTGCACATCTGGGTCTCTGATTTTTGCGCATCTTTAAGTCACTGCAGCTTGTATGAATGACCAGAGGAAGCTATTTTTTTCCTTCTAACCTGACAGAAGTGATACACCCAGGAGATTATTTAGAGTACCAGGTTTTTCCTTTCTCCATCCTGAGATAACGAGCACACCGTATTAGCTCACTGTCAAACCTGAGTGGAGGTGAGCTCCCAGAGGTTTTGCTGTGAGGGAGGCAGACAAGTTCATTTCTTTATCATCTACACGAAGCTGGCGTTTAACTGATCTACCTCTGAGGGAAAATACTTTGTGTACAGATTTCTATGTGTTTGGGAGAAAAAAAATTTAAGCCTTTGTTATTAAAATATTTTTGTCCTCTCTCCACGCTCGCTACAGCACCATCAGCTCCCAACACTGTGGCTTAGTTGAGGCTTTAAAATAGATTTTTGAAGGAAAATTGTGACACTTTAGCTGTACACAATGCCAAAGGCCTGTTCCCACTTTTGGGTAACACCCTTTGAGAAAGAAGAGAGGAATGACAATGAAATCATCTTTGAGGATGGATAGAAAGGGCTAGGCATAGCCCAAGGACAGCTCAGGCTATAACCACAGTCTTCAAATAGGGCAAAAATGGCAGGAATACATTCCTTTCCATCACCATTTGTGGCAGGAGAAGAAGCCATAAGCTTGAGCAATAGAGAGGACAAATAGGGTTTAGACCTTGTGAAAAAAATTACTTTGCCAATGGTCATGATAGGAAACCTCTTAGTAAGAGTGGATCTTTTAACAAAGAGCAACCTGTGTTCTCTCACCCTGACAGGCTTCGCTATTGTTGCTGGCGTGCTGGTTGTCCTCGCTGTCACAGCCACTGCAGCAGTGCTACTTATCCGCTTCAGAGTATTCAAGAAGAGGTAAGATGCTTACCCCCATTGAGGGGAGAGAAAAAAAAAAACTAAAGTCAAGCAACTTCTGGACAGGTTTTAGGCTGGGGTTTTCAAAGGGGGTGGAGGGAATTAAGACACTGGAAAGCCAAGGAAGTTGGTCCATGACCTTTGTTGAGCTGTTTCAGAAATCCCATAGCTGGGAGAAGACTGAAGACTTGAAACTGTAACTCTCAAGATTAATCCTAAATAACTAAAATAAGGGGGAGAAAGAAAGAAAAGACATGGCTATATAACACACCAATAGGAGTAAGGCAGGCATTCAACTGCAGCAGGCTTTTTTACTTCAGTCAGGGTAAGGTTTACAGTTATATGTAATATTTGCATAGCTGCCAGCCCAGAAGGGGACCTGGAGCCACAAACCAAGTCTTTGTGGATCAAGAACAAAGATGCAGAGAACACTCTGTCGTGGATGTACCTGTCCAGCAGGTAAGAGTGGGGAGGCACTGGGTGAGCTCCCCAGTTGCAAGAGGTAAGGGCTCCACCTGATTTAAGTGTTCCCTGCTTTCAGATGAATGATAAGAAACTTCTCCTTCCTGCACCTCCACTGCAGGAGAACAAACCACAGCTCCAGAGTGTAAGTACTTCTAGAGAATCCCTTTGCCTTCATGTTGGCTTTGGGGAAGACAGCACACACCAGTTCACACCATGGTGGAGACCCACAATGACAATCTGATCCCAAAGGCTGGGGAGATCACTGCACTCCAGATAAGGCCCTGTATGTTCTCTCAGAGCCAGACAGCATAAGGCATCCCTGCTTGTGAAAGGAATGCATCCTTTTACCCTGATTAATGCACTATTTATATACAACACAAGCCTACCCATTCCCAAGGGAACATGTGGATGCACACATATACAATATGTATATAGGGTCAATATGGTTTATATTCTCTTCTTTTACAGCCTGCCATAAGGCCAAAAGGTCCCCCACCTCCTGTTCCTTCTACCAAACCAACCTCTTCTCACACACAAGAGTTTTTTGTAAGTATAAACCAGCAACTTTTCACATCTTTCATCCGAGTTGCAAATGACTATCAGATGCCAGTTGGTACTTTCAGTTTCTGACTATGATTTAAAAAAAAAAACCCAAAACAACACAGACATTCAAATCACATATTCTTTAAGGTAAGAGTCACCTTTTTTGCCATGTAATCCTAAACTGCACGAGATACCCTTAATCTGTGCCAAGGAGTCCTGTACGCCACCACATCTCATTAGCAATAGGCTTTTTCACAAGGAAAATGCTGTAGTAAATACATGAGATAACAGTAGCAGCAGCTGAGGTCTGAGGAGGTTCTGCAGCTGCTCAGACAGGAAAGCCTAATGACATTTAAACTGCATTTTTGTTACAGGCACCAGAGAGAAAACCTGCTCATCTCCCAGTTCCCAAAGGGAAACCTCCACCTCCACCAAAGGTAACCTGAGAATCGCAATTCTTTCGGGATGTAATTCATTGAAACTGCACCAGGCACACTGCGATTTATTTAACTCTTTCTTTTTCATGTAGGCTTTAAAACCTCCATTTAATCCCAGAGTATGAAGCTTTTGAAGTAGGGCTGATCAAGATACCTAAAATTTTCAGCGACAATTTGTTTGTCCCTCGATTCCTCCACTTTTGGCGAAGGCAACCAAGATCCTGCTCTCTTTAAAAACAGAACAACTGATGGACAGCTGCTTTGAAAGAAAAAGGCTGGTTTTCAAACAGGGAGGAATTCTATGGTGATGACATCAAGCTACTGTCCGAAAGGAAACGAAGCAGAATTGCTACTTGCACTGAGGTGTAGACTGGGAGTAAGTTATGAAAGCTGCTTACACATCCTAACTCCCAGGCCACCACCGCAAGATGTGGCTGCACTGGGATGCGCTGTATCTACACTGATTTTCTGCGTACAGACCTGAGAGGATCAGGGAAAGTGTGGCTACTGGATGTTTGTAAACAGTAAACTTTTTGCTACATTTCTGGATCTTCGCCAGCCCTCTCTTCAGCAACAGACCAGACCTTCTCCTTCATGGGCAAGTTGCAGGTTCTGGAAAAAGAAAAATCCTTCCTGCCCTTTGGAGAAAAGTTTGTGTCCTCAAGGCCTGAACTAGCCTTGGAATAATAAGAATACACTGGAAATGTATTGATTCTGGAAAGATCCTTTTGGACCAGATTCTCTCGTTAATCCTTAGATTACCTGTTAAACAAGATTCCTCTGTTGAGTAGGGAGAACTGGAGATACGCTCAAAAGCAAAGCACGCAGGAGTCAAACCACTTGCTGCTTGCAAGTGCTCCCAGAGCTCAGGCTGTGCCACTTTAAAAAGAGCTCCAGCTGCCACCATTGCACTTGGACAGGAAAATTCAGAACAGCCCAGTCAACAAAATCCTTAATCATTTATTTCATTTGCCCCTCAGCTCCAGAAATACCGGAGTATTTCTCCCTTCCAGGATACACACACCTTGGTGTTTTTGTTTAATTGCTCTTGCACCAGGGCGTGTTATTGTAAAGTTGCTAATGAGAACTAGGCTGGGCACGGGGCTTTGTTATTGTGGGACAGCACCGCAGCACGAGGCTTTGCACACTGGTTTATTACTGAGGGGCTCTTCATTCGTCCTGGCCTGCTGGCATCAGCACTGTTGACACTATTGGCCTGCTGGCATAGATCTGCATGATACTGTTGGCATTGATGTTAATAATACTGTGAGGGTGCTGGCACTGATGCTATTGTTACCGTTGGCACTGATATTACTCATGTGGTTGGCATCAATATTTTTAAGTTAAAGCGCACAGAAGTGTTTTTCAAGGAACAAAAATTTTACCAGGAAAAAAAAGAAAAAAAGAGAGAGGGAGAAACAAAATTTCCCTGGACCCAAAGTACTCAAGAGTTTATAGAGGTTCCAGTTTGAACTGGACTTGGGTTTGGATCAGGATCAAAGTCGGAACACAGATCCAAATCAATCGCGTTATGGCTCGGGAAGGCAGTTTCCAGCCCTTGGGCACGGTGGCTTTGCTGGAGATGACCACACGGCTGCCAAACTACCCAAACACCATCTGGGGCCTCGGCCCTTTACCTGGGTTTGGCTCTGCCTGGGGCCTATCGGGGCTTCTAAAAAAGCCCGATCCTCCGAGGGCCTGAAACCTTCTACTCAAGGTGGCAAACCAGCTCACACCCACTGAAACCCTGCTCCACGTAATCTTGTTCTGACACCGAACACACAACTGCACAGTTCCTTTTCAAACGCAGAGCCTTGTTATTTACAGCGACTGTTACCGCAGCTGCACGCTGCACATACACCGCCTCTGATACAGAAATGCATATTAAAAACCCCCAATATCTTCTTTTGGGCTAGGCTTGCTTTGAGGTTGCCAATCAAGTACTGTATGCTCCACAAAACACAAATGTGATGAAATTACGGTCTTCGGTTTGAGGCGTGAGGTGGGTGTTTTGTTTTAGGATACATTTCATTGGAAGAGCGTAGCTTTCTTCCGCTTTGGATAATTGCTTCTTAATTTGAGTCAGAAATGCATTTTAATCTATCTGTATTTGACTATGGTGTAAAGATTCAGAACTTATTTTTTATGAACTGTAACTAATGTATTTACAAAGATTTCTGTATTAGAAGTATTCTATCAAAACTGGAGGTATTTGCTTTGTTTCATTTGCACATGAAACACATGACAATAGTGTAAAGCGGGATCATTTATAACAATGCCAAATCCCTAAAACTCCCAATTTGGACCAGAAAGAACACTCACAGGTATTGCAAACCCTGCCAAGTTACCCAGTAAAGCTGAACTAAATTTATAACAAGGGTTGACAAGATACTACATCACATTTTTTCTGCTACCTTAAAATCTATTTCTTCATGGTTTCCAAGCTTTTCCACTTTAGGAGCACCCAAGAATTTTCCAAGGATATGGAGATTTGAATCAAGCTAGAGACTTGCTTTTTCTCTAATTACCTTTCTAAGATTCAACCCCCAAACCATGGAGCTTGGGTTTACTTTCTCCTGCAGAAAACCAGCACTTCTGACCTGTACAGGCTCAAACCTCCCTAATATCCGAACACCTTCAGTAAGCAAAGCCTGCACCCCAGTAACCAAGCAGAGTGCGAGTGCTGCACTGAGACCCACCTTCAGCAGTGACTTGCACTAGAAACCTAAGAAAAATATATAAGAGCACCCACCTACAGCAGTTTATGATTTACAGCTTTTCTTGGCCCCAGCACCCCCAGGACAGGTGACAGGATCTCCTGCGATGGAGCACGTGCCACAAAAGGGCTCGTCTGTAGGTACAATCTATTGTTCCGTTAGGCAAACGTGACATCTACTGTTAAAGAGCCTCTACTGCAAGAGGAGAGGGAACCCCAGAAAACTGAAGGCAGTTTACCACTGATTTGGGGGTGATTTTCTTTAGTATGAGAGAGCACTCCACTCCTCCACCTCCCCTTACTCCATGGGAAAACAAAAATATCCTTTTTTCTGTTTCTGAAAAGAAACCTCTGAATTTACCACCCCCTTTTCCCTCCCTTAATCTGTCTCTGAGGGATGGTGCCACCAAGAGAGAGCAAACCTTCTGCTCTTTGCACCCCCAAACCAATCTTCACTGTGAACAGTTTTGGAGGGTTCTTGAAAATAAGGCACACGCTGGACCATCACAACAGACCGATTTCCTCAGTAGCTCCTACCTGGTCCTGTGAATTGTCCATTTTGCTGTGCAAATTCAACAGTGGCCATTAGAGGGCAATGGGGCATGGAAAAGAAGTTTCTCCTGCCTGCTATCGGATGACCGCTATCACCTCAAAGGAATCAATTCTGAATTTACTGCATCCTCTGACCTTGGGCTATAGATTCGGGAGACATTAACAAGGACGCCGCCAGCCAGGCAGAGTGGGGAGATTGGAGCCCATTCAGATTTTCAGACACAGAGGCACCAGACAACTAATATATAGGCAAAACCCAGCCCTTCAAACATGACACCACAGACAGCACATGCTTTAAGCTCTGCACAGCAAGAGGCAGTCCTAGTTGATTCAGGTTTTACTGCCCAGAAAACAAAGCATTGTCCTACCAGCCCTTATCCAAACGAATAATAAATGTCACTTTTAACTTGAAATTAAGAATTTTCTTCCCCTTTTGCTTCCTTATGCCAGTAGATCTTTCATAGCCTCATAGTACTGCATAAATCATTACCATCTTAACAAATAAGTGAATAAAAGGCTGCAGGTTGAATGCACTGATGTGCAAATCAGTGAAAACTCATGGAAATATTGAAGATTTCCCAGCTGACAGACCCTGAGAACTCAGACCTTACTGTCTGTCTGCCACCCAACTGGCCCTAATGGCTCTCCAGTGCTACGAAACAAATGGCTCTTACTATGACAGCCTTTGCCACTGGCTGATAATATCAGTAAACGTGAACCTCAGCCATCAGCTGCTTAACGTTATTTACCAGTGCCTGAGAAGTGCCAGTCTTTAATCATCAGTTTATTGATAACTTCCTGACTACGGCACTGCTGGATGCTTCTAATCTTCCTCTGGTGCCGAGGAAATGGGAGGCCCTGGGGAAGAAGCAGGGGTGGCTGTCGGGTTGCCAGCAATCGCCCTGGCCCCTGGATCACTTTAAAGCAACCTTCAGAAAAGTGGCATAGATATTAACAGGCTGTTACTGACATCAGATCCATAAATAATTCCATATAATGCATGGCCCTGGCCTTTAGAAGGTCTAGAGAAAAAGAAGTAGAGGCTGAAATATTGATAGATGTGTCTGCAAGAGCTATTAAAAACAGAAAGCAGTTTCCATGGGATCGCTCTAAGCCACTGCACCCAGGACCAGAGGGAAACCTTTATCACATGCCTGACAAAATAGATCTGAGCACACAGCACCAAGCAACAGGATAAATGAAAAGAATAAGACAACTTCAGCAGGACTTCAGAAATGGAGGCATCCCCCTTCAGCAGTCAAAAATGGTTTTCTAGCAAGCCTCTGTAAAGGTGCAGACAGAGCTCAGGTGCACTTACACTGTGCTGCAGGTACAGAAAAGATCTCTCTTACATCTGTTCATGCATGGGCAGAGAAATGAGCTGCTCTCTACCATACGCTGACTCCATTTTTTCACGTCCTTAAGTGCACTGGAGTAATGTATTTTCCATGTTTCTTTTTGCAGCTATCACTGAGAGACATGTGCCTGAATCCCATCAGTGGCTCCGTCCTGTTAAAGTGCTGCAGTGAATTGCTAAACATGTTTTATAAATTAGTTCATCCAAAAATCCCTGCTACCCAGCCCCACTCTGTTATGAGGCTTCATAACAGTAGAAAACTCATGAGATTACTTGAACAGAGGAGAAAACAACAAAACCATAGCATAGTCTCCCAGTCAAGGTTCTGAAACAGATGAACATGATTCACCCCCTTCAGAGACGCTGACTGAGCGCCTACATGCTTTGCTGCAGGCATCTAACTCCGTCCCCCCCTCTCCATTCTCTGCTTTTGCTCCCAATACACACACTTGAGAACAGCAAGAAAATCCCCACTGCCTAGGTGACATTGCTCATGTAGCTTCGAGCCAGATTTCAAGGTAAGAGTCCCTCTTCGATTCTCAGACGGTGCTACGGGACTGACTCCCACACCAGTGGGCAGATTTCTTGGCATTTAGCAGCTGCAGTCAAGGGTTGGCTTTTCAGAAGAGCTCAGCATCTTCCACACACCCAGCACGTTAAGCTCGCTCACCTCAAAATTCAATTCCAGCCTTAAGCTCCTTGTGCTTCAGCTTTGCATGTTCAAAATAAGGACATCAGCTCCTCTTTCCTCTCCTCAACTGCCTCATCTCGCAAAACTCAGAGGCCCTCACTTGCCTCCGCTGGCTGCAGAGGGGATGCCCAACCCCGTTTTGGGGCTGAGCCCATTGGGACCAGCTATCTCACCTCCACGCTGTTTGTACCTTTCTGGATCCCCACTCTCTTTTTTGTGCGTTTATAGTAGCCCACACAAAGGGGTCTGTGTTGGTCTTTGCTAGGCTATAATAGCAAGAACGACTTGCAGTGACAACACTAAAACGTATATTAAAAACCTCTGATGCCGCCACCTCTCTCTGACATGCTGCTCTGCTGGATTGATCTTTGTTTGACAATCCCTATGCTGAAGCCCTGCAAAGGAAAACAAATAATCCTGCACATTGCAGCAGCCCAGCACCCAAAAAAGGGGAGAAGAGGAGAGAGAAACCGCAGTGGGACCCTGGGCCTGACTCATCCAGCAATCACCGGATCTCCGGACAGCTGTAATTTGCTGTGAATTTTTCATGCTAGAATCAGCTGTGTGCTGCAGGCACGTAGCCGAATGGAAAATAAACCTGAAATATTAATGATCCACTGCAGAGTGCAGGCAGGAAAAGAGCTATAAATGAGGACAGGGAACCTTAGATAGCCTAGTGGAATTGCTCCCTTTTTGTCCAAAACACAAGTGAGTTAAAATAAACGCGCTCTGTCCCAGAGGTACCGGGAGGGAAGAGTGCTGGACTCCAGGTTTTGGGGTGTTCAGCAGTTGGTCTGTGTACCACGCTGGGAACCTGGGTTAGCTAAACCTTCCTCGTTGTCACTGGAGCTTCTCAGCCACAGCTTGGCCTGGATTAACACCCCGTGTGCCAAAAGTACTCTCCTTCCTAACCGCGGGTCTGAGCGGCACAAGGCACACGGCAGACAAAGCCCACAGAAAAGGGGAAGGGGAGGGGGATCTAATTGTGCACTTATCCATATACCTCGGCAGCTGTCTAGACAGTATAAACCAGCAGACAGACTTCCCTCTCTCACTGATAAGACCTGACCCAAAACTCTTTAAATTTAACCAGAGTGGAAACACAAGACCTCTGTCAGAAACGAGCCAGAGCTCTAATTCCTACCAACATCACGGTTTTTGTTTCCCTTGAATGATTATGTTACTAATTTCACACCCACTCTTTATTCACGTCACCATTTCCTTGCCTTAAAAGCCATCCTGACATGGGGTTAGAGTCATTTACTTAATCACTGCCATCGTTAGGAATGCTGCAATCAGAAGAGTAGTGCCTTCTCATTACTTATTTAAAGCGTGCCAAGCAGTATAGATGTTTGTGAGATATATGTCAAATTATGCCCAATAGAAAGGGGGAAAAAAATAGAAGCAGTTACAAACATGCATCTTCCGAGCATCTGCAGAGTACCCTGTGGCACGTAGGAGCAGCACAGAAGCTCCAGTTTAAAAAATTCATGGGCCAGCAGTTGCCTCTCTACACCAGGAATAAACCTCTTAGTAAGTGTTACTCAGAATGGAAAAGGTGGTAATATTTGGCCGGCTGAGTTTATGCATCATGTCTTGTTAGGGAAGTCGTGGTATGATCCCGGGTAGAGGAAACTGTCTCAAAGTTGCACAGCATCTTTCACTCGGATTGATTTTGACATCTTTAGCAAACTGTATCTACACAAGCCATATCTCAGGAGCTGCAGGAGAAGGCAGATAGTGGGAGGTTTTGCAAAAGCGGGGGAATTTGGACCACCCCGGCTCTGTAAAGTGAGAGCTGCTGGTGCTCGACCCTGCTGCGAAGCGTGGGTGGCACAGCGGGTCCTGTCACTGTGAATGTCGGAAGAAAGAAAACCCCAGCTGGGAACGCCAACGTTGCTCACTTTCCAGCGAGCCGTGGCTGTCGCCAAGGGCAGATCCTGTCCCCTTCAGCCAAGCTTTGCTTTGCAAACCCACCCAAGCCTGGAGCAGGTCTGATCTAAGGCTTTGACATGACCCATCTTTCTATATGAAATTGGTAGCTGCAAAAATACAAAAAATAAACACTTGTCCATTCCCTGGCAAGTTTTCCTCTCCCTGGGCAGGATTCAACCTTTGCTGGCTCTCTGGAGCCCACAGAAATGGGCTGTGCCCTCGCTGCACACAGCGAGGTTTAAGCTGACGCACTGTGATACACAAATCATTGGCCTGGAACAGCACAAGGCTCCCCCCAAACCTCAGCGTTCCCCAAAACGGGGCGGCAGGAGACAGCCCCAGCTGCGCAGGCTGCTGTGCTGGGCCCCAGCTCCCCATCGCAGCCCAGAAAGCATCTCCTCTCCCTCCCGGGCACTGCTGGGGAGCCTCAATCCCTGCTGAAGTCAGTGGCAATGCTTCCATGGATTTAGTGTGACCTTCACAAAACCTATTTGCTCCCCAACCAAAGCATTCATCCTGTTTTCTATTTTTACTGTAACACTAAAATTCCTTTTTCTGACTGAGCTTTTGTTGAACCGCCTGACGGACAATAAATATAATCACACTTAAGTTAATGGGCAGGACACCAAACCCAAAAGCTTTTATTTTCATTAAACATCATTAGATGTGGCATGTCTTTTATCAAATCTGTCTCTGATATTCACTTTATTAAAAAGTCCATCAACCCCAGACTGCATAATGTAATCTGCAAGGACAGACAGTGAATTTATATTAAAGAAGTTAGCAGGTGGGGACACGGACTCCTGAAAAAAATAAATTTATTCAAAAACCCTCTTTAGAAAGGATCTTGAAAGGACATGCAAAATGAAGAGAAATTAATAATTCAAAGTGTGTGTGGGGATTATTGTGCAAACAGTAAGAAGAAATGACCTATTTTAGCTTAAAAAAATAGCATAAAGTCTTAGAAAAGCCAAAGCAAAGGTATTTAGACGAACATGGTAGTTAAACATTTAGGTGTCTTTGAATATCTGACCACAGCACACAGGTTACAAGCAGCTTCCAATTCTGCAAACTACCACACACGAACACGCACAACCCAGGGCCCCAAGGATTTCTCAGGACAGCTACACGAGTTATGCGAAGCGGATGGCTGCACTGAAAATTCACTCACCCTCGCCACGCTATGCTGCGTTAGCAGCCGTGGTTGGGGCATACAGAAAATAAAAAGTTTTGTTTACCAGACTATACTCACGTTTTGAGCATTTAATTTCAGGGCACATAAAGGCACAATTTCCAAGGCTGCAGAGATGCTACTGATGTGAAACACTTTGGCTGGGGTTGAGGGTGTTCAGGCAACAGAAACTCCTGCTGAATCATGTAGCTCATTTTCTACGTGCCTTGGTGACTCCAAAAGCTAACCCCTGACTTCTTGCAGCTTCAGACTGCCTAGGTCTGCGTGAGAGAGGGAAAGACAGGAGAGAGGTCGGGAGCAATCTGACCTTCCACTCCCAAACTCCCACAGGCACAGGCAGACTCTTGGCTGTATGATTTTAAGACTAGACCAAAGCTTTATTTAGCTTTCCCTGTGCAGCTTTAAATTCTGCACTTTTATGTTCAATTTAAAAGCTCTGGGTGCAGGTAAGGTAACATCTATTTGCAAGCACCTGATCTAACCCCAGCTTGGAAGAGAACACCACGAGCTGCAGCATCCCGAGGACAGCTGCTTTCTGTGCACAGCCAGCTCATCCTCTTCCACTCATGCTCACGGTACCGCTTGCCAGGAGGCAGCGCTGCCTCACACGTAAAGCCCTGTGAGACCTCCGTCCATCACGATGGTGCCACAGATCAGTGGAGCACATCATTGCCAAAGCCAGGGAGCTGCGGCTGTGCTGCAGAGCTCTCCTGCAAAGAGCCCCTGAGGCTTCAGCAGGGAGGAAGCGCTGTGCATGTGGATGTCGCCTGAATGGTCTCAAGACTGACCTTTAGGCAAGTTTTATCACACAACTGCCAGATCCTCAATTTATTCCACTCTAAGACATAAAGTGCCCCGGCGTTGCCTTTCTCAGCCATATGTGATAGCAATGTGGGCTCCTTGACACACAGGCTGGAACCCAGTTGAGACCGCCGGCTCTAGAATGTAGGTGATGATTTAGCAAGAGAAAGGTATCAAAACTCATTTTGGTCCTGAACTCTTATGTCCTATAAACTTCAGAGTAAATGGGGTGTGTGAAGAGAGAAGTAGAAACTACCGTGTATCCTGGCACATGTAAAAAGTTACGAAAGAACAACTCAATAATGGAGTAGCACATACCAAAGAAATCCCAGACTCTTGCTCGCTTTTGCATTGCCTGACTAGTGCATGGGATTTACAAAACACTGCAAAAACATTAACTAATCCTCCAAATTAGGAGGAGCATGCTAGAGTTTAGTGTTGTGGCCTGCCCGATGGGGAAAGCGAGGCAGTAACTTTATGCAATCTATCCAAAATCACGAGGGAAGCGGTTGACAAAGGCAAAATGGGAGCTTGCTAAAAGCCAGGTTTATATAACTATGTCCTGTGCAGCCTGAGGAAGAAACCTTTCAATGCCAATTAAATCTGTGCTCACAAGATCATCTCCTCTCCTCTTTCATATACAATTCCAAATTCTTGGTCCTTTGGCCCATATGAAAGAGTCTATCCCCAAATCTACACATCTGGTGAGAGCAGTCAGGGTGTGTTTGCTGTTGCTTGCTTTCCGAGTTTGATTTAGAGTAATCAACATCAGCCTCCGAGAAAAAACCTTTACTTTGCGAGAAAGAAATGCCGAGTTGGGTGTTTGCCTGGTGTTGTGTTCACCTGCAAGCACAGGACAAGAGGGTGCTTTTCAGTAAGGTCAGCTCTTTGCAGAAATGCTGAACTGCACACTAGCAGTGGCGTGACCTTTCCAGCCATCAGTTAAATAACCAACAAAATGCCTCTGCTGTCAATTAAGGGGGTCATTTTCTGTGACATCAGCTTTCGAGCAAGATTTCAGTGGTATTTTCTTGTCCGGAAAAAAAGAATTCATGTCTCACTGTAGAGTTGATCTAAAAATGACTTAAATCAGTAGACAAGACTGTAGTAAATTTTTGATTGGACTCTGACAGACGGAACTGAGCAACAGAACGAGTACTGTTTTCTAATCAGTTACCCTAGGGAGCTGCTAGTATTAATTTATTTTGTATGATATTAGTAAGGTATTAGTAAGTGATCTTAATTGCAGGCATTAGTAAATATTGTGAGTTAAGTAATGATGTATTTAAATTAAAATACACAATGTGCCATCCTTTTGATCTGCAGCATGCTCTTGCAATGGAAGCCTTGTAAGTAAGAGTAAATACATGTAAAGCTCAAGCCGTAAATATCGCCATATGAACAAAAGGGAAGAGTGCTCTGCAGCGCACGAGGAGATACTGTGCTGAGCCCCGAGGCGTCATCCACAGTGAGAGCTAAGTGAAGGGTGTCACGCTGCAGGGAGCCAACCTTGGATTTTTTAAAAATAAGCACAGAGGGACCCTCTTGGTGACCTCTGTTTGTCAATGCACTTCAGGATGGGCTCAGTTCACGCAGCTGAGTACGTGCTTAAGTGCTCTGCTGATGACAGAGAGATGTCCAAGCATGAGACCAGGTTTATCTGCAACTCCCTGTTTATTACAGCCTTTATTCAGGCTGGTAATCATCCCCAGGAACAGCCTTACAGCCTGCACAGGACGGGATCCTCTCAAAGACAGTCCAGTGTCAAATCAGCAGCAGGTCACGCTGATGCAGCCTGCATCATTTCTGAACGCCTCCCACCAAACGAAACTCCTGCTGTTATTCAAATCGAGGACGGCACACGCCAACTTCATTTTGCATAACAGGACTCACTTGACTACAGAATCTATTTCCCAGCTTGCACAAACTTATTACATTACTGCATGATTGGATATAACTGTCTTCCACCTTTTCACTGATTATATTGTCAGAAAGAGGAGTGTGAGTTGAACAACCCTGGGATCAGTGGGTCACTCCAGCAAAACGCACTTAGATCAGGGAAACCTGAAAATAGAGGGTTCACAGGCAGCCTTACACCTCTCTCTTGGCAGATGTTTCAACTTCTACAGAAATAACACATCAGTCACAGCAGGAAGGAAAGGGCTCCAAACAGATGGTTTAGAAATATAAGGTTTGTCAGTGTAGATTGAGTCTCAATCCTCGAAGGAGGTTGTAGCCAAAAATACTATAAAGGTCAGGTCATTCAGAGAGAAATATTAAAACCGGTAAGTTAGAAACCTGTGCAAATCTGTGCAAGGGGATAACAAGGGATCATTTCTTGCCCTTCCCATATGCAGGAAAAAAATATTACAATGTGACCTCAAGGCATGCACTCTTACGTTAACCTCAGTATCTGCTTTATTTTCAGAAACGCTGACTCTGCAGAAACCTTTGTTGAAACATTCCCAGAGGGTACTGTAGATTACACTCGGACGGCTGAAATGTCCTGCTGTCAAGACAAGTAATTAAGAAAAACTAACAGAAAAAGTGGGAAAATCATCATCAAGAAACTTCATGTCAAGGTTAAAAATAATGGATGGATTAAATGGAACCACACTCCAATTACCTCATTTAGAGATTTATGGTACTTGATTTCACAGGGTAGAATGATAGATGAAGAATTACACAGATAAACACAGCAGGCTTGTTTTCCCATAATATTTGTTTTGTTTTACGCATTAATCAAAAGCATGTGGACACTCAGCTGACAAATGGAAAAATTTCCCAACATTTCTGTGTAAAAGATTCACTTGATCGGCAGCAATTTTACTGCAAACCTCTTTCAACTGAGCCACAATTAAAAAAAGCCACTTGCTGCTTTGCTTACAACACAAAGGCAACCCGTAGCACATGAATGGTCTGGAATTGCTTCCCCCTGCCCCGTAACTGCCTCCTGGCCTCTTATGAGACAGCGGGATCTCCTTTCCCCCCTAGATGGGCACCTGTGTCCCGTACGTGCTGCCTCCAAGCAGAGACCGTGGCTTGCACAGACTGATGGACAGGGAATGCGTTTATTCAGCATGGCAGCACAGGGGGATAAAACAAAGGAGCCCGGATGCAAAACTCAAGTGACTCCACAGCGGTGTGTCTGGCTGGAAAGGAGTCACTTTCTGAATTACGTGCACTTTTCCTTGCCTATGAAATGAGACATGCCCTACCTAACGTCACTCTCTGACAGAGGCGATAAGGGCTTTACTCGTGTTGAGGTTGTAAATGCAACCCAAATGCAAGGGGGTTGCAAATATTGTCTCACTTCCCTGAAACTGCTTGGCAGCATGATCCACTTCTAACCCAACCTGACTTTTCCATGAACACACCCTTTTCCTTGGCCTCACTAGTTCTCTCCTACCGACCACATCCTAACCTTGAAAACAGACTGAAGTCAATTTAGTTTTAAATTTAAACTTCTAAAGCCAGAGTAGTACCTCAGCATGGATTCAGCTTTTAATTAACCAGTATCTTATCTCACCCACCCTCAGATGCTGCTCATCTTACGGCATTTCTCCCACTCCATCTCAGCAATGCAGAGATAGCAATGCAGCAGCTGAATGATGGCATCAGCATTTGTCTCTCACACCAACAGGACAAATGACATCATATTTTCACAGTCTGACCTTCCTAAGCTATTTACCATTCTCTAATATCTAGAACAGCACTTCCTTCTCCCAGAAAGGGGGGAGAAAGAAACCTACCGGTGCCAAACCATGCATTAATGTAAAATACTCTGCTTTATAGACAGAGGAAGATACAGATGTAAATTAATTCTGAATAATGTATCATAAATCATGGATTTTTTTCCCCCCACTGAATTTTCTTTCTTCTGCACTGCAGTTGAATCCCTGCTATAACTCGTTACATTGCTGCCTGCAACTCCAGGCAGCCCACTCCAGCTGTTCATTTAATTAATAACATTCTTCATGGGATTTAGAAACAACACATTTTAATTAGAGGTCAATCAAGTATTAATTCTGAAAAATACACAAAAATATTTTAAGTTCATGAATCAGCTGTACTATACACTCCAGAATGCTTAAGGACAGTGAGGTCTACAGGACAAAAATCAACATTTACTTTGTAAATGCTCTTCTCATCACCCCTCTGTGCAGAGCCTGGGGTCCTACCAAATGAAAACTGTACAGTCTAATCTCACTTGCTGTAAAAGGCACGATTCCAAAATGAGTCTGTGTGTTCATTAAATCTTTACACGGTGAATCTCTACCTAAATATTTCCTCCTAGATCAGACTTCTTTCCTGTTTCATCTTTTATGTGCACATCATATTTACTTCAATATTTACTATGCTGAAAATAAACCCTCATAAGGATGATATTAAAAGCTGCAATACTGAAGACATTGAAAGGCATGGAAAGATATGTGGGAGAAAATGTAAACATGGAAGGCTCATTATGACAGTAGTTTGGATTGTATAAAAAGTGGTATTGTTTAAAAATTTAAAGACTGAAATTTATTTTTTAGAAGATTTTAGGTTTTAATTTTCAATGTGGTTCTGTATATATTGTGAAAGTATTCTTTCATGTATATCTATGTATATACAACACTAATTACATATATAATGCTGTAAAAATACTATCACCTATTTTCCCAGTGAAGTGGGAAATCAGCCAGGCTGAAGTAGGTGACCCCATCGCACTTCTAGCTCTGCTTTTTACCAGCTCCATGTGGGACCAGCTCTAGCTGCCCTTGGCTTGCCTCTGTGTCCCCAAAGGGGATGGCCACTTTTACCTTCTCTTTACAGTTCCTGGACACACTGGGATGAGAAATGCCATGAACAGTTTACCTTACATAGTTTCAATGCAAAATTAACTTTATTTACCAAAACACCTTAAATAGGAGCATATTCTGAATTAGTAACAAAACCTCCAAGTTCCCCTCTCAGTTACTTCCAGACAATTCACAAACTACAAGAAATACAAATGGGGGTCAAGCACTAGCACTGGACACTGTCACATCTTCCCTGCGTGCACATGAGATGCGGAGCCAAGGAACCCTCAGGTGCCAAGTTTCTGTCTCTCTGGCCAGGGTAAAGCAAACCAGATGGAAAAGCCTCTGTCTTCTGTCTCCTTCACCATTTATACTGGTGTCACGCCTCGGGGCGACCAGGTGAGGGACTGCTGCACAAAGCAACTCTACAGACTCACCGAAAATGGCAGTCGCTGCCATACAGATGTCACAAGCTGATGAGAGAGCTGGGAACTGACCTTTCTTCTCCCCACTTGAGGGGCAAAAAGCTCAGATGAACTCCAATAAACACAAAGCAATACCTGTGCTGCCAATAACACAGACTTGCAAAGACATTATAGCACACAATGAACTTAGCAAGCAGCAACATACAGGTCCCCTTCTTCCCTGTGTCACCAGAAAACCAAACTGCTTTGGCAGCCAGCACACAAGCTCAAGACTGAGACACTCGGGTATCAAGGACCCGCTTGTCTGTCTCCTGCAGCCGCTTCTGGACTTGCAGCTGCCCTTTGACTTTTTATTCTTTTAGTGGATGTTTGCTGTCACACACGCTAATGGTTTTATGCTGAGGTCAAACCACTACTGGTCTTCCCTGTCAAGCTGGTTACAAGCTGTCTTGACCTCAGCTCGGGCAAATACCTGGGAGCAGCAGAGCGCTCAGTGTTAAATCAACACGTCATTGATCCTGTGGGTGGTTTTTATAATTCTCCTCTTGATACCTGACAAAATGGGCTGTCATAGATGTCGGTATCTTCAGCAAAAACACCTGCAATAAAGGACCAGGCCACTGAACGAGGGCTTGGGTTACCAGATTGAGCCCTGGATTTTCAATCCTGACATTTGCCTTACTAGGCACTTTGGTCCAGCACCAACACAGATAAGAGACAGACTCCCATCAAGGTCCATGAGAAGGGCCCTGTTAATTTTAGGGGACAGGATGCATTTTTTCTCTCAGGCACAGGAACTTCTAGTCTTTAAACCAAAATAATGTGAGATACAACCCAGCAATGACTTTCACTCCAAAGTTTCTTTAGCTACCTCCTCTATTTGCATGAAGTCAAACGATGACACTTTGCTACTATGACTGCAGAGATGTGTATACATTGAACTACAATTCAGACTGGCAGAAAACTGAAACCAAATGTTGCAACACGTTAGTAGGACAGCACACAGCTTTGTCCTACTTTTGGATACTCTTGACAAGCTCTTGAAGGTTGAAGAGATCTGTGTTAGACAGAAGGTCCAGCCTTATGTACAAGAAGAGATGAATAATAAGTATTGGCACCATGGCAAGAGAAAGTCTCAGTTGCAGGAACAGAACAGTTGCATATTGCAGTGTTGTCAAATACATTAAGTTATTCTGTAAAAGTTCTCTCACTTGTAGGCAATCTGGCAATTTGTTAAAATTCCCAGGCAAAGTTGACCTAACACGTGTTCAGACTGTGAAATCACATATACTTCCCCTCTTTAAATTTAATTCTTATGAAGAGATTTCACTATAATTTCAATTAAAATTACTGACTAAGTATCAACCTGCAAGTCCTCATCACATGAACACAGGAGTATTTCACTAGGCAAGACAGGGGTTCAGCTCCAAGAATGTATGTCTTCATTACAGTCCTAAGCAGAAACAATCAATTTCTAACAAAGTCATAGTGGGTCTCAGAAACCATTACACTCTGAAGAAGCTACATGCAGCTCAGAAGTTAGTTTTCTCAAAGCTAGCTCAGCTATCCTCGCTTGGCACTATATTGTGCTGCGTAGACAACAGCCCCTTTGTCTGCAGAGAAGCAGGAAAACCAATCACCCCTGCTAGGACGGGAAATGGAGACTGAGCCTCAGAGATGAATCGAGCCACTGGGATAAATAGATGCAACTCTGCTGAAGACAATGGCAGCGAGCCTGCAAATATCAATGGTGAATTTTGTTGCTATGTTGGCTTTTTTTTTTAATAAAGACATTGAGCAGTTTCCCTACTAAGGGCAAAAGTACATCAAACACAAGCTTTCTTCGCAGAAACGAAGAGCACATTTTGAAGGCGTGGATGAATTCGACAACTTCCCATAGCATTTTTCCTTACAAAAGAGTTTGGAAAAAAGAACAAATTCTCTGCAGTGGAGAACATTTAAACCGAGTGGGTTACGACACAGCTCGCTCTCTACTACAGCTGAAGTCATCCAAATTGGAAGGTTACTCTGCTAAAACATGTTTAATTCAGGGGTATGGCTTGCAATTTTTACACACAGCTCTGCTTCTTTGAGAGATAGTGCAGCAAAATATCAGGTACCAATATCAATTGATTAATGCTCTGCTTCTGCAGCTAATTTTAGCACATGGTAAATTGTGGTAAATACATCAGGGATATTTATAAAACAAGACATTACAAACAAAGGCTTAGTGTATTTATGGAGTAAAGAGTACATGGGGTGGGGAAAGCAGTCTGTCAAACACTGGAAGAGGCAGGTAGGTTAGAACAAAGAGGCTGCTCAATAGCAATGCTGAAAATCAAATTATAGCCAGAAATGAAAGCAAACTATATTCCTAGCCAAAACTGCAGCACAAATGTACTTCAGCACTCCGATCTGCAATTCGTTTTCTTTACTTTTTATTCTAGTATCTCCTTGGCCACCCCAAGAGCCATTTCCCATCTCACCCATGCCAGCAGCTGCCCTTCTATGACTTCAAGACAGACCAGCCCATGGTTTTTATTTTTTTTCGTTATTAGAAAACACTATCTTGAGTTCAAACTCTTCTTTCCAATGCTTCTTACTGATGATTAGATTTCATTGCAAATATTTACATCAAGCAATAATCCTAAATTATATTTTGTATTTCCCAGCAGTTCTGGGGCAACTAACACTCACACAAGATCATTTTTTTCCTCTGCTCTTGTTGGATTTTCAATTTGCACACACTTAGTAACAGGACAACAATCCATTAGGGATGGAGTTAAAATGACTGCCATTAGTAATTTATTGATTTACTATACAGAGTAGCAGGGTATGAGAAATAGACTTTTTGCTTTTCACTGGCCCATAAAATTGCAGTAATAATCTAAAACAACATTGCTTGAAGCTTTTATATCTTCCTCAGCTATTCTGAAGGAGAGAATCTTCCCCATCTCATTTTGTCAATGAGCAGTTTAAAAGACGCTGTACCCATTTGTTATCCACTTAACAGCTGCCAATGCCACGTAAAGATATACATGAATATATATATCCTAAAATGATCAGAGAAATCACTCTTGCTATCAAACGCAAGGCGGGGCACAACTGGAAAGATAACTAATACGACCTGCTCCTATTGAATTAGGTTTTTTATTACTCACCACTAAAGAGCTCTTCCCTTTCTAATTTTAATAGAAGGAAACCCAATCCCTACATTGACTTCGATGCTGGTTCAAATCTCTGCCCCTGACAAACTAAATAAAAGCTCCTTCACCCTTTACTGTTTTAAGATCCTTCCTTAAATAAGAACCAGCTCTGTTTCTTCACCTATCCTGTCAAAGAAAGTTTATTCATTGTTATTTTTCATCTTTTTTAACCCAAGGGAGTTTTACAATCATGCCTTAGTGAAAACATCATTACTAAACATCCCTAGTACTTAACATGCATTTTATGGGGCATGAAAGTCGCATAAAGCAGTACAAGCAAAATTAATGTTGAACATGTTGATAACTTGGCTATGAAGAACATCAAACACTTAATCATGCGATTAATAATTATACCAAGCACATCATAAGATAGCACAGCATTTCTAATATCTCCCTGAACTAAATGCAGATCTCCCCTGTGCTCACTCCTTTTATCTTCTGAGACTTTAGGGGAAAATTCTTCCCTGTGCAGAGGGTTCGTTCAGTGTCTACAGGTCCCTTATGCCTCACTTTTTCGTCTGCGTTCACTGAGGTCCCCAGTCCTTTTCAAGAGCTTTTTAATACCAGTTTCTCCCCAGCCCTATACTGTTGAAGTCAAAGGTTTGCCAATTCAGACAAACCAAGGAGCTGGGTGTTTAGGGAGCATGAAAGCACTGAAAATTTGCAGCAGAGCACCTTAGTGCATACAGCTAAGCCAGCTGCAGTCATGAAGTACCATCATCTGGCCTTCCACCCAGCCTACAAAGCCTGCACGTGCAGAGCAGCTGAAGTGCTGAGGAGTCTCAACAGAGCGGCACTTCCACTCAGACACGATCTCGCAAGATCGTGTATCCCCACCTCCTATTGAATTATCTAGCTTATTTCTTGATAAACTGCCCCAGCTGCATCGCGTCTCCTTAAAACAAAAGATTAAAATCCAGTGCAGATATGCAGCAACGCCTCCTCCTCAGGGTTATAAACTAAACTGATTGTAAACTGTAACAGCTCCGTGGTTTTACACCATTGTCTATTACTGGCTTGCATCACGAGTTACCTACACTCCCCTTGTGCCCAGAGCAGCAGGTCAGATGTGCTCATACAGGAGAAAGAAAATGTTCTTTCAGTGCATTATTACAGAGCTCCAAAGATAAACTTGCTCAGGACACAAAGGAATTCAACAGATTCTGAGGAAGCCAATTAATTACGTATTTCTGGAGGTTTTCCAAGCTTATCAGAAAAAAGAGTCAGGACTAAAACTCATTCAAAGACAGCCCCGTGTGAAGTTTTAAGATGTTATCATCATTTACTTCCTTAATGAGACAATATTTGACTGGGAAGAACACAAAGCTCCCGGCAGCCTGTATTTCTCTGCAAGTGGCTTTTAAATCAGTCCCTGTAACACGAGGTATGAATGTCAGTGTTCAGCGAACCCTCCGGGCACACCCTGCGTGTACACTGTGGGCCAGGCCTGCAGTTGCAGACATTGGCCCGTGTCCTCACGTGCACTGATTTACACTCCTAGAGATTTGGTTTCGTGGGCTTGGCTCTCCACTACATTGCACTGGTATAATTCTGAGTCACGCCTGCCGAGCCCAACTAACGTAGAGCAGCTAGACCCATCTTGGCCAATGAAAATATGAAAAATGAGCCAGAAGGAAAAAAAAAATCATAAACTCAGCTATTCAGTTAATAGCTAAGGAAGCTTAGCTACAGCACAGTGGTTCTTGCCGATCCATATTCAAGAGAGATCGTTCCCAGCACTTCATCACAGATGGATCATTACATTCTACACTACACGTACCATGTGTGGATTCCAGCAGGCATTTGATTGTGCTGAACTACTTATATCCCTTCACATCACTTTTCTCCAAATAATTTTTTTTAATGCCCTATGTTTCCTTTTGATCTTGGATTTTGACTAGATTCAAATTAATCCACTAGGCTGCACTCTAAAAGACACCATTAAGACAATTGTGTGCACAGATCAGGTTCAAAGATGAGGATCCACGTGACCTTGTTACACTAACTTTACGATCTTAAGGACTGATAACAATTAAACTGAAAGTACTAGACCAGACAACCCCAGATCTACCCCCATTCATTTCATGGACTTTGGCTCAGACTTTTAAACAGATAATACATTAAGTTTAGTGTTGAATAAGGCTCACATTGGTTTGTCTTCGACATAACAACCAAAGCAATTTAAGCAGCAGTGCTGTTTTAAGATGATTTGCTATTGCCCTTGAATCTACAATGCAGAGGCCAAGCTTTACATCAGCTATTTCAGTGGAACATGCTTCTTACAAACGCTGCAGTGATGAAACCAGAGTGCAATGTAACCACAAATTAATGTCACTTCCAAAACAATCCACCAACCTGACACATTGCTGTCGTGTGGCTAAAACCTTAGAACTGAAGTAACAAGCCCTGGCCTCTCTCCCTGTGTGCTGTGATGGATCAGGACTTGAACCTTTTCCTTTCAACCCTCTACCTGCTCAGTCCAGCAGCTGTCTGGGGCAGGCACTGTGTTTGCACAGTGACTGGTGTAGCTGGGGTCTTGCTGCTTGGTATTTATTCTGGCCTCATTGTAAAAGCACTATTTCTAGTAGAGTTAACAGAGTTATCTGCTACGGGACTGAGCCCAGAGAGAAAAATTTTCTTTCAAATTGAATTATTTTCAGCTCTAAAAATGCAAATTAATCATATGCTCAAAGACTTCTTGGTTGCAATCAAAAAACCCCACCACCTCTTCTTTTGAGTGATTGAATCAATAGCAGCCCCAGCTGGATGCTGTCCTTTAGGATAATTTCCCTCTTTCCACTGCAGAGCATCAGTGCAGCCTATTAGGAATACGGCTGGGATGGCCACATTACCTCATGGACGGCTACCCTGCACGCCTTCCAGATTCATATACCAGTCATCAGGGTCTGGGACACCTTATTGTCCTTCATATTGTGTCTGAGCACATCCCAGCTGCCTCCTGCAGTATTGTGGGGGCTTGGGGTTTTTTTTTAATTGCATTCTGTCAGCAGTGGTGATCTCTGGGCCAAAGAAAGAACAGTCTTGCAGATTTCAGGTTCATTTTTTAATGTAAAACTGTTTCTGTTCCTATTAAACAGTTCTTGAAACAAAATGGTTAAACGCCAGAACTGGGAGCTGGAGTACAGCACTGAAGGACAGCACTAAGAGCTTGCAGAGAATCCGTGATTCCTTTGGTGTAATTTCCAGTTCTAAGCTCTGTGGTTGTCTTCACTTCGTTTGTAGTGAGGACTGGAAATCACCCCCACTGCAGCTCTGAGTACAAGCTGGTTTTTTTCTTCTCTCTCCTAGCTCACTCAGCTCTAGATTTGGTTTTAATTCCAAATACGAACTTAAGAGGGAGGCTGAGTACATAAAAAACCTCAAGATCCTGGGATGAGATGGTTGCTGAATTCCCATCTGTGTACCATGTATGCCCAGAACACTTGTGCAAACTAGGAGCACTGCTTTCAAATGGTTGTGAAATGTCAATCTTCAGTTCCTGCTGCACCTTGGCTTTGCCAAATACAACTCACAGGGGCAAAAGAGACTAAATTAACGTTCCATTATTGTCAGAGAAGCATTGATTGACCTGCCAGAACTTGGAAAGAGCTGATATGAACAAGTCCTGTGCCTGGGAACACAGAAACCCCTTAGTAGAGGGTGTAATTGTAGCTGTAGCATACTAATTGAGAGAAAATTACTCATTACTAGTTAATCTAACCAGGTCCTTAATGTTGTATCTATCAGTATGGTATCTACTTTGGGCATATTCAGCCCAATAGTCTTTTAATACTGCAAACTGGTTTGCATGTTTGCATTCATAAGAGAAAGGTGCTTTAATTAATGAAGTTTCAGAATACGAAATGGAAACATAATTAATAGTCACATAGCAATAAAAGCAAATACAAACACCTCCCAGCATGGCTCAAAGCACCAGGTGAGTCCAGGCACTTTATTCTAATTACATCTATTAAACAGGTGCTGCAAAATTAGATAATCCATATTCATTGTAGGTCAAATTCACCCAACGCCTGGGAGCCCCATGACTCTTTCTTAAGTCACAGTGTGAAGCCTTAAAGGGGAAAACTAAAGACACGGGCTGTTGCAAGGATCACCAGTTCTACCTCCTTTTCCCTGCTCTACAGCAGAAAGGCTCATTCACCTGGACGCAGAATCAGCGCCTTCATTTTCAATCCTCACTCACTTGGCACTACAGAGTTATTTGTGCTTCGCACACGCCTGATCAGTCAGGAGGCACAGAGGAACCACGTTATTGTTCCACAGTTGCTCAACAGCTGACAGCCCTGTCAGGCTGCTACCTCAGATTCTTCTCTCATCCTCATCCCAAACCTCCCTCTTTCCCCCTTGCAGTACCTGGATCCAAACCAGCTACGTTTCCATTCAGAAGTAATACTTACGCTGACGCCCTAGCTCTTGTGCAAGCTATTTCAGACCAATTATTGCTGTCAAATTATGTAGCTAATCCTTACATTTAAGTGTAGAAACCTAATTTTTTTGCTGAAGGACTCAAAGTCATTAGGAGACAGTTTTCTTGTTTGATCCAGGCATACAGAAGCTACATCACAGTACCAACTTTTGCCCTCCTGTGTTTCCATTACTGGCATGTAATGTGCAATGCACTGCAAGAAAAATATGCTAATGAAAGTCTTTTACAGACAATCACACTCAAAGCTTTTATTTCCCCCACTCTGGATCCATAATCAGAAAAAAAGAGGTTGGAATAAATGCATTAGCATAATTTGCTATCCGATCTTTAGCTGCCATCTTTTTCATGTCATACTGGAACTTCCAGAAGAGAAAAAAAGCAAGAATAAAGTTAGTGTATTGCACTTGCAAAAGCAGAGAAACTTAAAAATATTTGTCTTCTCATAGGGCAGAAAGGTTATGGGTTTTTTAGAAGGTTATTTAATATTTTTTTACTCTGTCCTTCCAAAGAGCTTTCTAATCCAATATACTTCAGAACTTAGAATTATGTCCCAATTTGCTCTCTAAATGTCATTTTTACTGCATTCAAGCACTGGCAGGTGTTCAATTCAGGAAAATAATAAAAGAAAGTACTTATAGTCATCTCTAGCAGAAGATAAAGTCTGCAACCGAGTCCTCAAAGACAGACCGTTTTGCCCACGGGAAGCTAATGGGACTCTGCAGGGGAACAAAGGTTCCTCGGGACAGTAATCCAAGCATGTCACCATTCCAGTGACAGAAAGGCACTGTCCAGTACCGGCCTTTGATTAAGAAACAACCATCCCATCTGGCTTTGATTTAATATTTATTCCACTACCAGCATAGCAGCATCTCTCTCTGCAGCTTAAATCTGGCTCTGCTATTCCACATCTAGCAGCGGGAAAAGGTACCAGACTGCCCCACTAGATAATCAGTACTGCTGAAATAAAACAGATTAAGCCATACTGGTTTCACCACCCAGGTTCTCCTGTACAGTCTGCGTGAGCATGCTTAAGGATTCAGGCACCCAGGTGCAGATTTACTGGTGCCCATCAGCAAGATTTAAGGTCACCAGAAACACAGACATCTCTTGCAGCTTATTGAAAGGACACGCATATTCACCAGGTGAGACACATGGGTGGTAGGATACAATCCAGATTTTCTGTACTGGAAGATAATGGTTTGTGATTAGAAGGAAAATGCTACCTAGACTGTGCAAAATCTGCCTGGGAAAAAATGGATTTTCTTCCAATAGGGAGTGTGACTTGGACACTAGATGTGCATTGCATTTCCAGAGCTGCCACTGATCTCTAGAATGGCCCTGAGCAAATCTTTTTACTTCTTTCTGCATCAGCTGCCTTCCTTTGCCAGTCCCTGCCTGTCTGCTCTACTTAAGCCAGAAGCTCTCAGGCATAACGTCTCTACCTCACTCCATTTTCGGATGGCCCATAGTGAAAGTATAACACAAGTTCCCATTCTAGAGGGAATACAGAAATCTTTAACGTTTCCACCTCACTTCAAAGCGAGTTGCTAGGGAACATGACTATTCCCAGTTGCTTTAACTACATCCTGAGGGATAGATTTTGTCCCAAGGTACGATGTGGTAAATTAAGGTTAATTCCAGTGAATTACACCAACATATAATGGGGCTTAGAATTGGGGAGCTCGAGTTTAGTTTTACCCTAGGATACATCAGGCGTAATTCCACCGAGGCCAGCATAATTAGAGTAGTGTAAAAATAGCGCAAGGATGTAAGAGACGGCCCCTGAGGTTGTGAAAAGGACAGGAAATTGGAGAATTCAGAACTATATCTTAATGTGGATCTAGGGGAAAAAAAAAAAAATAAAATGTAGGCAGGACCTGCTTGGCAGACGGGGACAAAAGCGAGAAGCAGTATTTTGGTGTAGATTCACCGATTCAGGGCAAATTCATTTACAGAAGCAGACAGAGCAATTCTGAGAAGCTGGTGGAGTAGCTCTCGTTAGACAGCAATGCAGCCGAGCTCTGAACACAGCCACCGGTTCTGTTCCTGACATCTCTTACTATCAGATAACACAGTTTCATTTTTCCTCTCTGCATTATCATCAGCTTTCAGCTTCCTTCCTCTTACACGTCTCTGCTGGGTTTCTGAATTCCAGTCAATACGGCATTAGCAAGTACACATTATTGGATCATATATATTCTCCACACACGAGGCATGGGAGGTTTTCCTGATGTGGAGAAGGGCATTTTGACAAGACTGTCTGTAGAGGCATTTTAACATTTCTTAGAATTGCCATTTGAGAATAGTTTTTTCCTCGTACAAAAAGGGGGAGGAGAGAAAAACAACTGCAGCACTGTTGATCGTGGGCATAATCTGCAGGCTGATGTCAGATCTGCTCATGCTGACCTAGATGTCCCAATGGACTTTCTAATTCATGCTGCAGATACTGCATAGATATGGGTGGGGTTTTCTATATGGGAAAAAAGAAATCTGCTGTAGAATAAAGAGATTTAAAGATATAACCACACCACTGCCCAGTCAGAGAGCTCATGGGTCTGCTGTGCCTTTGAAGAAATTTACTTAAATTAGACTTGTATTATGCAGATTCATTTTAAAAATCATTCTAGAGGCTGCTTTTTTACTTCTGCTTCATAGGGTTCAAAATAAATTGGACTGGCAACTTATGAGAAGGATTAACCTGCAATTTTTCTCCTGTTATTGGCTTAAATTCTTTCTGTACTCTGGGGTATGGAAATGCAATGGAGCACTCAGTGCCTTGGGTGCAAAGCACTTGTGTTTCTTCCCCGTCATATGAACATTGCTCTCCTGGATTCTCGGTGGTACCAACTGCACCATACAATTGCCACACCTCAAACCCCAGACTGTCTAGGTCAAACCTAACTGAGTCCATTAAATCCATGGGCCAGTTGGCAGATTTGGCATGACCCAGAATTTGTCAGCACGAAGCCCCACCAGTTTCAAAAGGCACTGAATGAAGCTCTTGTAACCCTCTAGAAACTCGACTACCAGACACAAAGACATTGCCAGTACAAATGCGCGCTGGGAAGCAGAGTTTGCACCTTCTTATTTGGGCAACAGCAAGCTCCCATTTCTCATTCCCTGGGATTGGTGTTCCCATCAGGACTGTGCATCTCCTTTTACATTTCCACCGGCACCACACCCCATGGAACCAGCACTGATCTGCACCAACGCAAAGCAGAAATACAACACTCCCTCCAGAATAGCAGCAACCAGCACTGAGCTGGGGTTTCATTTCACCAGACAAACAGAACACTGCTCGCTGACACTTGGGACTGATCCGAGCCCAGGAGAATTTCTTGGCAGGAACGTGCAGTGTTAATAACTGTGCAGGGCTAATTATAATAATTAATGGGCTGACACCACACTGCCTTTGTGTTCCAATTAAATTCTACCACCGCTTTGTTTTTTAGCACATATAAACGCACACTGTATTTTGTTTTTTGAAAACAGAGTGTGAGCAAAGAAACAGGTCCACACTAAGATATGATGAGGAAAAAAAATAGAGGAAATACATCGGCAAATCCCCAATATCATCAAATGAAAACGCTCCTTTAAAGCAACAGATTAACCTTACAAACTCAAGCCATGCAGGAGCACTGCTCTTTGGTATATTTTATTGTGACAGAGGTTTTTTTCTTGTTCCACTGCAGAAAAAAGATGCTGCTGGAGTGATGCAGCAGGTACAGAACATGGTCAGAATAAATCAGGCTGCTTCTCCAGCCTGTTCACTTTCTGCCCTCAGACAAAGCTTTCAAAAAAGTAGAGCTTAGTGCTTATTGCAATTAATGCAGCTGACGTGATCACTCACTGCCTCTAGGATTGAACGGGGTTATTTATGATGTCTGGATATCCAGAGCCTTATAGAGTGCTGTTTCATTCCTTTATAGCTAAGTAACAATAATTAAAACCTACCTCATTGTTTGTTTTAATGAAGCTGACCACTGATACTGCGTGTGTGGAAAAAATGGGCAGAGAGATGAAAAACAGCATGCCTGCCTTTTTTTTTCCTTTAGGTGCAGCTAAATCCCACTTTGCCAAGCGAAATTATTTTTAAAAATTGCAATGTCCCAATCCCCCCCATGTTCTAATCCAGTGTGCAAACTGCCATCAAAAACATATGGTAGGAACAGATGGGAGGGAACTTCCTGTAAGCCACAGGAGAGAGGGGGAAAAAAACCTAAAGATAAAAAAAAAACAACACACCACTTATTGACAGTTTACACTTACCAACCAGCTCAAAAAAAAAAAAGGAGGGGGGGAAGCAGGCAAGAAGATATTCATATATGGATGTGCAAGTAGAAGTTACAGCTGTATATAACACAAGAGAGTGGACGTATCCAGTGAACACTGCAGTGAAAGTAGTCACAAGCGGGCTGGAATTTGATCTTGCCCAATGCAGAAGACTTCTAGATTTCACTGTCTTCACTAGAAGCAGAGAGGTCTCATACCTGCAGCATTAACATCTACTAAAGCGGACGACACAATTCTTACCTAATATAACTGTCTGCCTCCTACCTTTGTATTTTCCACCTTAGATTGCTTTTTCTGGTCCTAAACTTCAGTTGCATAAAAAATTTAAAGCTCATCTTGGCAGATGTATCATCCCTTCTGTTGGCTAATACTGTAAAATCTACAAGACTCATTGAGACTGCAGATCCATCAGTCCAAAACTGGTCACAGAACAAACTTTATTACACAAGACTTCAGGCAAGCCCGTCCAAGCTCTGGACAGGAAAAGTGCCAGATCCCAAGGACACAGTTTAGGACCACTGCTGACTCTCCAGGAGGTTTTATAATGATCTCAGGGAGAGGGAAAGAGTGAAAACTGATGTAATGAGAAAGAAGGTGACTTACCCAAGTGCTAGAGTTGGGAATGAACACAAGATTCCCTTATATCTGAAGTCACTGCTCTAGTCATTAGGTTATACTGCCTCTGATTCATTAACTCGTACACCCAAATTAGCAAGGCACCATTGGATCCAAGGACCGACATATCTCTTAACAATAACTGCATCTTATAAATAGGTATTCTAAAGATACGCATACAACAGACTCGCCCATTAAAGGAAAATAAGGTTTAAGATCTTCTACCCAGGAGTCTTCCCGCATATTGTCTCGTTCATTTTGGCAACTCTCATCCAAGAGAGCATTACATCATCTGGCTGGGTCTTTTAGCCATCAGTATGGGAGCAAGCATCCCATAGATCTGAAAGCCTGCAATACCTCTGCCTCTGAATATGCAGTCTGTTCCCTCAGACTAAAATTAATAGCCTTATTGGCAGGATGACTCAGGGAGCTGTAGTTAGGCTTGTCTCGTCTCCCTGCATTTGCAATGAGATTCCCCTGATTTATTTTATCTGCAGTAATTAAGGCAGCCTTCTCCCTCACTACCACTACACTGTGAAGATTCAAAAATAACACAAGAAACAGCAGTAGGCTAGACGAATGGATCAGCAAGAAAATTGCTCTGGGCAGTTAAAATTTCACCTTAATGCACATAGAGCGATTTCTGCTGCTTAGGAGCCCTCCTTGCCTGTAAGAGAGCACAGCAGAGCTCACTGTGCTGGGGCAAGGAGGCTGGCTAGTGCCCAATCCTGCAAGTGGAACTAGCCCCAAGCAGCACTGCTTTTATTTTGGGGTAGCAGTCGTCAGCATCCTGTTGGACAAGGATGCGGTGCCAGGCAATATCAAAGACTGAGCCCTTTGTGCAACAATATCAACAAGAAAACTTCAAAGCGTCGTCTAACGAGAGATACTCATAGGTTGTAATTTCTGCAGTATTACCAGAGTTTTGTCCTTGTAGAGGAAGAGTCACTCCCTCCCTCTGAGGCAGCTTGATGCTGGGAAACCAGAGTTCCTGCTGCAGCAGCCACTGATTTGCTCTGTGCTTTGGGGAAAATCCCTTTCTCATTTTTGCAGCCCTGTGTGGAATACAACACGCAGCACTAGCATGACCGAGCTGCCTGCCTCCCCTGGAGACACACCCGTGCAGAATAAGGCTGCTTAGGTGCAGCTTCCACTGCACAGGACCTGGCAGGAACCTCATGAGTAAGATCTAATAGCTGGTTTAAAAGCCAGCCCAGCTTTAAACCATGACACTGCTTCAGCTTAGACCAGCCCTGGGACAAAAGGGTGCACACAGCTCCCCTCCACAGACTTCTCAAGCAACGAGGGAAGGTAAAACAGTGCAAGACCCGAGCCACAAAGTACTGCAATTGTGCTAAATTTTACACTGTGCTTAATCCCCGCTGTAATTTTAACCCTTCGCATGCTTTCTGGGCCACAGAGCCACATGCAATTCAGTGACGGGCTCAGAGCCCCAGGGCTGTACATTACAGATGTTCCCACTGCGCCACAGCCTTGGCAAAGCTCTGCAGGGCTGGATCCCACAACACAAGCAGGCATGTTTCTACCTATTTTGCCTTGGAGACGGGCTCAGGATTTGTGTCTCTCTTAGCCTTTTTCCCCATTATTTCCTGCTTTCTGCTACTTTCTTCACTCCTAAAACTCTTTCAGGCACTTAACAACTCAGCTAATTATGGGAAAGAACCACACCGCAATCTCTTGTGCTAATGAAGGATTTTGTAATTTTCTGGAACTCTGCTGTGAATGCTGCAGTATCCGCTCTCTGTCTAGTATAAAAAAACACCTTCGTGCATAAGCACCGACTGAAACACACACTTGCTTGATTCTGCTAGTCAAGGTCAGGCAGATTGTAATAAAAACATAATCACAGGAACTAAACAGTAAGTACAAAGTGGAACGCCGTAGACTCACAAATAACATTGCCTCTTACACTCTGCTCGGCCTGACTGATATTTCCTATCCCAGAATAAATCACATTCACTTCTCCAAGGGAAAACGGCACTTAGAGAGCTCGTCTTAATCTTCATACTGACTTCACATATATATCCAAAATGTCTCCAAGAAAGAAATTATTTATAAGGTTCATCACAAACTCTGTGGAACTGATTCTTCACTGCTCTACAACCTGTCATTTACACCAAAGCAATGTGCCATTCTATTAATTTAGTTCCCGTTTACTCCCTCCCTACATGGGCTGAACAACTTTGTGCAGCGGAAGGACAGCAGCGGTGGTATCTCCAGACTCAATCAGCTTCTCCTGAGCAGTTTAGGATTTTTAACAACCTTTTCATTCACCGTGTTCCCTTAGAAGATGCACATCCTATTTGTGTAAGAGATGTGGCTGAACGCCTGCATGCAGCAAGTCACATCACACCATTTCAGCTTGTGCTGACTCAGCACCAACCACTTTTTGCTCCATTTACTGTGCATAGCACTGAAGTGCATTTTTAAGTAGTGTATTAGCTACATGGGCCATCAGCTCTCTTGCTTCAAGGCAGAGTTGTCAGGAAGGAAATGCCCACCTTAATAGAATTACATACAAATTATGTTCAGTGCCTGAAGGTCTGTTTGTCTCCAAAACAGAAGCAGCAAGTCAGATGCACAAGTGGAGTCTGACCCTGGCTTGATCATTCCTCTGTGGCCAGAATGGTTATTTCTATCTACACATGGAGCCATACCAGAATTCAAAGCCCACACTTTTACTCAATGCTCACTGCATCCATACAGCAGAAAGCAATCAGGAACTAAAATAGGAACTGAATAACAAATAGCAATCTGAGTGAAATTATTGCAATACAAGGGTTCATAACAAAGAGCTCTGGGTTGTATTTCATTAGTCATCAGCTAAATATGGATTAAAGTAGTGGCAAAATAAAAGATGCCCAATATGTCATCAAGCAATCTCACAGGCTGCTAGAGGATTGTTATTATCCTTTCATTACAGTAATTAGTTTGATACATAGAATAATTCAATATCTGCACCTGCATCACAACAGTGGAAGATAAGTGCCTGCCTTTCCTCCTTCTCCTCTTTTCTTTTGCTCTACAGGTATTGTTGCTTGTTAATTTATAGATTTAAAAGTCCAAAATTATAATCATGTAAGGAAGTATTTTGTTCAGAAAACTGTTTGATTTGCAGCGTGTCTCTCAGAAGATTTGCCGTCTTTCAGAAACACAGATTCAGCTACTACATTTTCTAACCACTCAAGCTGTTGCCTCTGGCAGCTTCCCCATCCCTACACATCAGCAGAGCCCAGACAACACCCAGACTGTGGGGAGCAGAGTACCCAGAACCATGGGAATTAAGGCCAGCAGAGATGGAGATGGGGAGCAGAGAATGCAGGAGCTTAAAGACTCAGACTGTGTGTTTTCAGTGAAACAACACGAATATAGCTTGGTCACTTCTAGTTTATTACTTTCCATCAAAAAATAGTCCTCTGCTGGTATGAACTAATGAAAGCCCCTTGTGTGCAGTGGAGCTATACTACTGACGCCAGTCAAAGAAACACTTGTCTATTTTTAGCCACTACAAGATGCAAAAGCAGTAGGTAAGGCAGCTAGGAGATTTATACCCAGCCATCTGCAAAGCATCATACAATTTTTATAGCATCGATCCAAGACTCTGAGTCCCCTTTAGTATCCTTCCCCCGAGCGTGCTAAATTCTTCCGGGCTTTACAGCATTTTTAATTTGTACCCTGCAAAAGCACAAATGCTTTCCATGAAAGTTGTATCACATGGATTAACATTTCCTAAGATCACTAATGATGAAGTGAAGCATGGCCCCAAACTCAAGGGAACAACAGCCTCGAGTCTTCATTTCAAATTCCCATTACAAACCTTCAATTAGTTTCCTGGAATCTTTTTCTTCCTCCCAACCCTGACGAATAGTAGGAGTTAGCCCACTTACTGAAAAATATGTCATTGTAGCTTATGCAACTCTGAAACCTCTGGTGACAGCATTAATCTTTGTGTGCACAGGAGACAGATCTAACGATGAACTAATCCGCTGAAAAGTGAAGCGGACACACTGGGCTGTGAAAAGGTACCCCTTAAATCAAAGGAATTATGGGGCCAGATCTTGAGATCTAGGGATACCTTTCAAATCCCATTGACTTAAGAGGCATCTGAAGGCACTCTGCAATTTTAAGAGCTGGTTTACAAAAGGCTGATGGGTAATAAACAAGCAACTCCTCACTGCTGGTGGGGTGGAGTTCACACAGCGATGCTTTGTTTAAATAAGAATTAAGCACTAGCCAGAAGTTACTGGTTGGTACATAGAGCTTAGGACAATGCCTACATTATTTTATCCGAATGCAATGTTAGTGTTAATTGGCATAGCTACATTGACTTTAATTGCACAATGCCAATTAACTCTAGCTGATGTTCTGGAGCCCACATGCTGGGATCCAAGCAGATGAAAGAAATAAGAATTAGTGTTGTCTGATCCGCATTTGGAAATACGCCTTCTGGATTAAGACTTTGGACATGTAAAACGGAGGTTCGTGGGACAAAGTGACATTGAAGTCATTAAAAGGCAAGATTTGTGTCTCCAGTTTAGATTAATGCATTTGAAAAATGGCCTTGTTTATATTTGGGACTAAAGTAAATCAAGAGATAAAGATATCCATGGCATTTTGTTGTGTTTCTTTTCTCCAGCCAAATGAAATTAAACCTAAAAGTCATATTTATTTACACTATATACTCATCTACAATGTCTATTTATTATAACAATTACATCAGGGCTTACAGAGCAATAAATCTAGTGCATTATTAAAGTCTAGAGGTTTGTAATTTCCATAAGTAAATACCATACAACACATACTGCAGAGACATTTGTTTGGGTTGTCACTAGACTTTGGAACTAGAAGGAGCCCTGTGCATTGGCAGCCTTCACAAAAGCTCACGAGAGAGGAAGCCTGTAAAACAGAACACAGAAGACAGATCTCCGGCAGTGCTGCTGGGTAAGATGCAACATCATGGCTCCCATTCAGAAATACCTGCTATTTTGGTTTTTATCTGTCTAAAAATATACACTTTGGGGACTGGGTAGCTAGCAGCAATCACCTTTGACCATTCAGTCCATACTCTGTCTGAAAAGGCTGTCTGCCCCTCCAAGGATACTGATTAATGCTTTTTTGAGAGGTGAATATCAGATCATCTCAGAGAGGCTGCTCTAAAAGGCTGTTGAAGACATACTGGACACATGAAAGCCGCTCCCAAAACCATCAGCTATAAATAGAGTAAAATCCTCTTTTGCAGAATGCTGGACATGCACAGGGAGAGAGGCAAGTGCCGAGGTCAGGTGCTTGCATTCAAAACCAGGTGAAGGAGAAAGTATTGTTATTCTCGGAATACAGAGGGGGAAATGGAACATGAGACAAAAGAAAAAAGGATTTAAATACCAAAAGCTCATTGAATTTCCTTTAGATTACTTTCAAAAAGTCTAGGCTAATGATTTATAGTCTAGGCAAGCTCAAGGCTGAACAAAACTCAAACTTACATTGGCACCAATATCCAATATTTATCTCTGTCTGGCGTAGTACAATTCAGACGCGTCCTGGACTATACATAAGTCACATGAAACATGGCTGATTACAAATGTTGGTGTATTTTCTTAGCCATTTACCTTCTAACTAAAGCTGTTTGTTAACCAGCCTTGCCAAATAGCTTCACATATATTTTGTCTCTCTTCTGTGGGATATGTATGCCAGATTTTATCTTACACTCTATTCCCAAAACCTAAAGAGAACAGATTGTGTTTGAAACGCAAAGCAAACCAGATTAAGCTTTGGGTTGTTTTTTTTTTTCCTTTAAAATACGATTTGACCTAAAGGCCACCAGTTTACTGAGAATTGCAACTACATATGGTACTGCATGAGCCATCCAGTAAGAACTCTCACAACCGTGTTCTGTTTCAGAGCACCTCCAGGAATCTATGATTTTAATCCTCTAATGTAACTGCCTGTCACATTTTACCAGTAAATTTGATTGATTGCATTTGCTTTGCTTTAATGAGTTCTCAGATGTGATAAAGAGATCTAAAAAGCCTAACTAAACATCTGTAATTCATTCACAGAATACACACATACCTAGTACCCGCAGGTTTATAAATACACACAGAAAACCTGACACACAGAATTAAAATTCACAACATACCCAGACCTTCACATCTGATCACAACAACCAAAAAGCTACAATTACTTCCTCTTGAAATAGACCAGAGGATCAGGATCCATTTCATAAATACACGGTGATTACTGTCAGATACTGCTTGCTACACTCCAGTGAGCGTGAGGGAGTTTTCTCGAGGCACCCTCCAATTTTAAATCTATGCCTGTCTTTGACTATAGTTGGAGCTTTTATCAACATAAATACAGACTCGCAGTTGGCAAATAAATATATTATTCCTAAGTGAAAATACCAGTAAAGGATTAAACAATGGGCTTTAGGGCAGATCTCTACAGCAGTAGTAAGCACATACACAAAAAAAAAATCACAAATAAATCAGTTAATTTATGGCAGCGTATGCAGCCTTCCCTTCTTTATGCTAATTTAATCAATACAGAAACATTTGCACAATTTTTCCAATGATCAGATCATCAGCAAAATGCCCAGGAATAGCCACCTGACATTTACTTCATCGAAAGGAAATGGCTACAAGTAAAACAAATTATTACGTGGCAGATCCTTATGGTGCCAGAACTAAGGGAGAATGATTGAATACGTATGGGCACAGAGGGCAACTGCTAGAATGAGATAATTAGGTATTGCAGTACTCTAATCTGGGGGGAGCCCATTTTCTTTCTCCGCAGAGGAGTGGTCTCTGTTGCTGATCAAATTAGTAAATTCCATTAAGTATTTCCAACTGCTGTTGAACTAGTAATGATGAGACTTAACAAAGACAGCCTGGCTTCACCAAGACAGGGTTAGTCAGACAAGCAGCAGCTAACCTGCCTTTCTGCAATGGCCCCACATCAATTTACCAACCCCCTGAGTTCCTGCATCCACTTTGGCTTAAAGTCACAGCCTAATGACATAGGACTCTGCCCCATTTCTTCTTTACTAGTATAAATACAGAGACTGGCACAGGCACAATTGCACAGGTGAGCATCAGAAGTCAATCTTTAGGACACCAACCATGCCATGCTCACTCCCTGTGTCTCTCCTGTCAGTAAGCAAAAGGTAGTTTCCTCAGTGAAAGAAAATAAGTGACCTCACATCCACTGCAAGATAAGCATGTGCACAGAATAGCTGACACCACAGATTTACCCCACATAACCTGCACATGCACATAAATTCAAAGCCCCTGAGGCCTGGGAAGGTAATGCATTAACGTATGGGAGTCTTCTTAGGAGCCTTGCAACAGGGACACACGCCGCTATCAATTATACATCCCAGCGCTGAGCAGGCACCAAACGCAGAGGTTTCTAAAGTGTCCGTGCTGAGCATCTGCACAGAGATTGCTGCCTACAGGGGACAGAAGCCCAGAGCAGCATTTTCTACCTGAGCAATTTTACTTCACCTACACAAACATGCCCTGCTGCTGTAAAACATAAATGTTTTACTACATAAATGAGTCAGAGCTCTAGAAAGAGGCAGACACGCAATATGTCAGAGCCACTTAATCGAGATAGGCCTGCCTTTACCCTAGGAAACCCCACTTGCTTTTTAAGTGTCAAAATTTGGTTTTTCAATGTATTTGCATATTTTCTCAAGTTTGACTTGTGTAAGCTGAGCTCTTAAGTTAAGCAAACTTTAAGGGACAAACCCCACCAGGATGTATCCATCTACACGTGCAGCCCTCACTGCCAGCGAGCTGGGATACCTGACAGTAATGAAGGGATTATGGATTTAGGGAAGAGCTACTTACATTCTACTGATGACAAACTGGCACAAGAAAATGATGTAGGGAAAATCAAGGGCCAGAATGAGCCAAAGTCATCACTGATTCAGCTACAGAGCCAAGAACATAGACTTGGCAAGAAGAACCAGATCTATACAAGGAGGAGACCTTCCAAGTCAAATTTCCATTTGCGTTATTAATAAAAAACCCCTTAGCAAACAACCAGAAGAAAAATTGATTCCATCCTCTAGCAGAGTAAAATCTAATCAAGTTACACAAGGTGACATCTCCAAAAGCCAAGCATTTGATTACGAGGATAGGTGTTTAATTAAAAGGGCTGTGTACTGCATCTGTAAACCTGCAGCTCGAGGAAGAAGCTTCTGATTAGATCTCTGGTCAAAATAACCTTTGCTGACATTTCTTCTGGGACAAGCACAAACTGGTTCATCATGGAAATAACGGGGAAGGACAGTGCGTTTAGTAAACTCTTGACTTGGTTTCCACTTGTAAAGCCTTGGAAATCTTCTCTCATAAACCAAGTTAAGTGAGCAAGTGGGCAGTATCTGGTTTTGTTTGTTTTAATTCATAGCCACGTGGACTATCCCATAGCAACACCTGTAATTATGACAGCCAGATGTCCAGGGCTTAAGATGAGATTAACTACTGCACTCTGAGCAAGTGTTCATCTTCCCAAGCTCGTTCCCAAACCACTGTCCCTGTCTAACAATGAACTTGTTAGAGTTCAGACCTATTTTATACTCCCACCCACAATGAGCTCCTTGTCTGAGCAGAGGAAGATGATAAACTCACCAGGTTTGTGAGTGTTGCCCCGATGTGTGCACTTGGCAGGTACCTTTGCTGTGGCCTCTGCAGCACCTTGTCAGTATAAAAGGAGACAGAAAAGAGGATAAAGCAAAGGATGGGAGGCATCTCGCAACAACAATAGCAGCATTAGGACAAGGTTTGCTCAGGCTTGCCTGCTGTGAACGGGTATCTGATCCCTTAGGACAAGAAATCAAAGGCAGCCAAACGTGGCCCCAGCCATATCCCTGTCAGCTATAGAAAGTCATCTGCTTTAATCAGACTTCCCAAAAGATTACTTTTCCATTGGAAAACTACAAACCTTTTGATCAAAAAAAGCAATAACAGTCCTAAGGAAAAAGCTAGGAGCTAACTCAGCTATACATCATCTCTGACATCTTGACCTAAATAAGATATCCCCTGTAGAGTTAACGAGGATATAATTTTATCATGTGCAGAGACACCAAAGTGAGCCTGTTAGAGATCCCGAAATGACTGTCCCCAGGCTAGGCTGATGCTAATGCAGGAAGCATTCCTCATTGACTGGATGATTTTAGATAACACCGAGTTTCTCTGATGATCCCTCCCAAATGTTGAGACTAAAGGCAACATTTCCTCTGGAACTAAACCACCAGAACAGTTTTCAATTAGAAATGAGTGTTAATCAGGATAGCAGAATGCATCCTCCATCCTTATTCACAGGGCAGCTGGATCCTTTAGGGATGAACAAAGTTACTGGCTGCCCCTGAAGAGCACTATCTTGTGAGGGCTACAACTCAGTCCCGACACCGAGTTGTCATACCAAGATATAGGAGACATTCAGCAAGCTCCCGGCTTTGCCATACACACTCCTCCATGGTCTCAAGCAAGCACTAGACCTATGAAGTGGAAATAATAATCCTGCCTTGATAAGCAATTTAGGACCTTCCAATCTTGGCTGAGGCAGGAGTGCCTATAGTCAAAAGCAAGAACTACTGCTGTCTTATGTTTTTATTTCAAATAAGAAAGAGAAAATATTTTCTTCAAAACATTCCCATTCTAAAATATCCTGTTTCTTAACACGCTACCTTTTGCTATTTTAAAAGTGAAATTTAAACAAAGTGACACATTTTGAGAAATGAGTGATGGAAGCGACTTTTGATTTAAAAAACGCTTTGAAATGAAATTTCTATTGAACTCTAGCTGAAGCTTTCAAATGCTAAAGTTACTGAAGCAACAAGCCCCAAAATAATGGCATGGGAAGCATAGCAGTGAACTCCCAGAGCAGTTCCCGCTGTCTACTTCACGATCTCAATTTAAGGTCTTGCCCCAGGACTTCAGGAGTTGGTACTCAGAATACTTTTATATAAAACATTTTACAGGATTAAATGATAAGATTAATGGGCATGTCTTTGTCTAAGAAAATGTAATCTGCAACATTCACTGAAATAAGCAATAATAGCGTTTTTGCAAACATGCAAAGTAAAATGAATTAGAAAGTAATTGGCTGTAGTTCAAATTAATAATTGTTCGAATGAATACATTTAAATCCGATGTATAATCAAATCCAAAGGACATATTATTTAGCATGAAATGTAAGTACAGAAACATCTTTTAAAGCATTAATCTTTTGCAGCAGCCTGACTCAGACTATGAAGCTAATCTTTCTCTCTACATTTCTTTTTTTTAATACAATATGGTGTTGTGGGGTTTTTTAAAGATAATTAGATGGAATTGCTTAGGACTCATCATTTGTACCCAAGCAGAAATTATGCAAATTTTGAAACCAACCATTCTATAAACAACATTTTTTTTCATTACAGCTCCTGATCATAACATCTGTTTAAATAAAGACAAAGGAAAAGAGTTCATGGAAAGGGAAGTGAGGAAGGTTTTGTTCTCATTCTGTTTTCTCCTCCCTGCCCACATTTCAGATATTGTTTAGAATACCACAGGGACCTGCCTTGGCCTTGCTTCACGGCCCAAGCTTGCCTGGCAAACAGCTGATTACATGAATGAAATGCAATTGGAAGAGGGCACAACACATCCTTCTGATGAGACAAGGGTGAAGGTGCTACTGGGGTATTGAGTAGGTCTGCTAGCTCTGGCTTGATTTGAGCTGGAGGACAGAGGTAGGTCAGGGTGTGTGTTACCTCTGACAAAAAGAACAGGGCTGACCTCTCATTAGCCAGCCTGGCAGAAAACTAAAAAAAAAAAACAAAAAAACAAAACTAAACCAAACCAGTGCACCCTGGGAAAGCTGTATGACAAATAACAATCCTTTGCTTCTACTACTATCACGCCTTTGGTTTGTAGAGATGTAAGTGCAACCTTAAGTGTGTCCAGGTTTTTTCCTGAATCAGGGATTTCAGGGCTGGTCTGGTGGGGCTCGCTCGTTTCAGAGGAAAAAAAATTATAGCACAATTAGCACAATGCCATGCAGCAGCAAATGCTAATATCTCTGCATAAAATTTGAAAAATTAATCCTTGTAATTACTAATGCAACTTTACTATTTATTAATGATGACAGGACTTCTTCTGGAAAGACAATTTATTCCGCCAGCTATACATTAAGCTGCTGAGAAGAGCAAAATGCCATGTCATCGCTTTCCAGTCACTCATATAAAGGTGAAATTGGAGCATAAACCTGAATGGTGATATACCCGCTATGTTCCACCCCATATATTCTGAACTTCAAGACCCCTATTCCTTCTCAACCCTTGTCACCAAATCTCTCTCTAGAGGCATTGCTTGTGACATTAAACTTTGTGAGCTCTATTATCCAAAGGTCAGCAAATCTGACTGATACTTCCTCATACATTAAGATGCTGTAGATTCTAATTATTATTTGAGGAGAGCAGTATTTTCATTTTTCAGATGACTCAATGAAATAAATCAGTGTAGCATGTCTCCGCAGTGAAAAATACTATAATTTAGCTGCTTTTGCAAATCCTACTTTAATTCTCTTAAGTGACTCATCCTAACTGGGAGCATCCGTGGATCTCATCTTCCTAAAGCACTCTGGTGTGTTCAGAAATCCTCAAACAAAAGGGATGAATCACTTCTCTAAATCCATCTCCTACTCTTCTGCAGGCTTTCACTATGATCACAAGCATAGGAGGGCATATCTTCATCACAGGACTTTGCTACAGCTAAGGTGCTTGGTATCCCATGCTTCCAAAGCAGGGTATGGAGGCAGCATGATCTGCCTTTCCTTTATACAAGACTTGAACTTCACAACACAAACCTGCACTGGCAGAGGGAGGAGGCAACGCCTGCAGCATGGAACAAGGGCAGCGCCAATCCCAAGAGAGTAGGTGGCAGCAGCGGGGAACAGGACATCTATTTGGAGAAAAGATGCAGAATTTAGCAGGCAATGCAAGAGCAAGCTGTGATTTTGAAAGTTTATTCAACTCAGATTTAACCATCTCTATCTCAGTTCTGGAGCTGGGCGGACATTTGATGTCCAGAAGAAGGAAATTGTGGTTTAACTTTCTAATTACAATGAACGGAGAAGTTACCCCTCATATGAAGATGATTCAAGATCTGTGGGGATGCACAAGACAGCACTGGATAGCATGTATATAAAGTAGTTTTCAATAAGAGCTATGCATATGCAATAGTCCCTGCCCTCTCTTTACTCAGATTCTCCCCTAACAATGCTTTTATAAAACTTCAAAAGTTCCACATTTCTCATTAGAAGTTTAACCTTCATTAAGAAAGGGGTGTGCTATTTACTTTCTACAGCAAAGTCATGTCTCCTCTCAGGCCACTGCTTAAATAATGAACAACAACTGCGTTTGTCAGTGAAGAAGGTTAAAATATTTCAATTAACTATATTACTTCAAAAAAATCTTGCATGAATGAAGAAATTTGTATGCTGGGCCAATTCTGCCAGTGCAGCAGATTTCTGCATCCTTCACCCTTACAATCAATTATCTGATTGCAATGCCCTTGGCTTGACCATTGCTTTTCTCTCCTTAGCATTGGACACTGACTCAACTCCTCAGCCCAGCTCTAAGCAGCCCCTCATTGATTGTGTGTATATTATTATTCCCTGTAGCAATGGCATGATGTACAGTCATGACAGATCCAGGGTGCTCGCCCTAGAGACTTGAACAGCCATCCTAAAACAAGGCAATAGCAAAGGTGAAACTGATAAAAACTGTGATAACTCAGCAGGATCCTGAAGATGCAGCCGTATATATGGCTAGCAAAGGCATTTACGTTTATATCAGTTACACAGGTTTTAGAGCAGACATGACCCCGACCTGCCTTAGAAATAGAACAGATAAGTAAGTGTCAGGAAGCAGCTTTTTCTGAGATCAAGTCACTGTACAGATATTTCTCAAAGGACTTATTTCACTTTTTGCTGAAGCAGCAGATAGTGACCACAGTCAGAGCAAGGGTATTGGACTAACTGAAGCACCGCTTTGATCAATATGGTAATTCCTATCCGGCTGCTCACTTTACCCAAGGTGAGCGCTAATGGGTCCACACAGCATTTTTTGATATCTTGAAGTGACAGATATTGTGGTTCATCAATTCAGTAATTTTATCAGGAGTACCAGTGAAAAAATGCTTTCAAGAATAAACAGCCATCTGCTGTGTGTCAAGAAATGATCTAAATGTAAAACAGGAATAAAATGAACTAGATTTAAAGAAAAAACCTGCCTTAAATTGATTTTTGTATCTCTTTGCATGATGACCTAAATATGTAGTATGAAGATAAAAAAAAAAATATAAGCATAGTACCAATTGCCCTAAGTCTGTCCAGGGAATTTATACTGACAATAGAAAATGGTACATGTCTTTGGACAATGAGTATATGACATTTTGCATAGCTGATACAGGGCTTGATTCTGAATAACCCGATGAACACGAATAAGTAATTAACACAGAATTTCAGTGGAAGTAAAGGGATACTCATATGACTGAGGAGTTGCAGGATCTGGCTCAGATTGTAAGGGACTGATTTACAGCTGATTAAAGTCGATAGAAATATTTCATATGGCTATAGTGGAGTTCAAATGGACTGTCAAAGCAGCCTCCTTCCCTGAGATAGCTCAGACAGGCACTTTCCCATAATTTTGTCATTTCTTTAGACTAGTGAGGGATGATGCTGAAAAGGAATTAATATTTCTCTTGCCACTTTGACTCCCAATTATTGCAAGTCAAATCAATAGGTTTCTGCCTGTTTATACATAGGTGCAGAGCAGGAAGAAGAATAATGTACTACATGTATCTTTACTAGAAATGGTACTGAATTCAGCAATTTTGTATTGAAGTTGTTCAACCATGTTCATGGAATATTAAGAATATATATATGAAAGGATACAATACAATTAGTATTGAAGTGCAGTACCCAGTACTCATCTTCCATACATAAACATAAACATATAAATACATATGTGCATGCATACTTACATGCTATACTGAAGCTGCAGCACCAGTCAGCATACTATACAACATAAAAAGCATATTTGGACAATTTATTGGAAAGCACTTCTCTTAAGGTATGGGAGATAATGGGAGATGACTTGGGAAGGTTGTATTGATTCAGCTTGGCTATTTCTGGGAGCTATCCATGTAATCTTATTACTGCATTAAGGGCTACATTATTTTTTGCATTGGGATTAAGTCTACATACATTATGGAAGTCATGTGAGAGACAGTCTGCGGTCCATTATAATGTGCTTAGACCTTAATGCTCCAGAAGACTATTAGCTACAGCCACTCATTCTCATTAACAAGGGAACTTGTGACAGTATCTTCTTCGAATCATACCACCCTTTCCTCGTCTCCCTCAGGCTCACCATTATCATTTTACAACCCTCCCCATGTTGTCTTTGGATTTCAATTGCTAAAGCTAACTGGATGGAAAGGAGCCTAAGATCATGCTTTGACAGATCAGAAGAAATGGCAACAGAGAAACTAAGTCACATAACAGGGAGGAAAAGAAAAAAAAAGTTAAGTTTAAGACTACTATCACTTCAGCCACTTCAGGAAGTGGAGTTATTATTTTCAGCAGGTAAAGACAGGAACCTCCAGACAACAGTATGAGATCTTACATAGCCTAACTTAGACTAGATTTTAGTGGAATATACTTCTTCTTCTTCTAAGAAGAAATATGCCATATCATTCCAAATGCCCTTAGATTTGCTTCCAAATTACAACCTGTACAAATACAGCCTTTTCATTTTTGCCGTGTAGCTAGAGAACAACTAGACACACAGAAACACCCGCTATCTGCAGCACACTGTTCCCCAGACCCCTGTGAATGGTCACCACATTCCAGACATGGTCACTGAAGTTTACCAAACTCAACATAAAGTACTCCCAGAGTGTTATACAGACCTCCTGGGGTCTTGCAGGGGGAAAAAAGGAGTTTTGAACAATGCTAATAAAATGCTTTGGACGTAACATTACCTTCATTCTGTCCTTGAAGGTCACCGACTAACTCTCATGAGCAAAGCTGCTGTTCCCATTAACTAAATTCTGCTCCTCAGGCCAGACGACTATAGGTTATCACCTTGCAGAGCAGACTTTGGCTTGATTTCTACTTCCTTCAGCTTTTTAATCTCCCAGAGGAATTTTCCCTGGCTGCCCCTTGAGAGTGTGCAAATAAGCTCCAAAACATGTGGCAGAAAACCCCTAATATTCTCTCACCTTCCAATGAGAAATGTTTCACTGATACCAGTTTGCCTCAGGTGAGAAACCTTTGCAAATTATTATTTCAACCCTCGGGAAGTATCTGATCCTGGGTACTTCACCATGTTGCTTATTGAAAGCATCTTCTTAACACGAAAATAGAATACTAATATCTACAATTTTACCTGATTATCTGAAATCTCTGAAATTCAGCTAGCGTAACAGATTTCTCCCATTTGTAGCATTTTCACAAGGAAGTGGTAACAAACTGGGAGAAAACTGTTGCCATTAATAGTTATTTAAAGATTCCCTGAAGAGCTCCTTTTCTTTACTGCAAATGAAAACTCAGTGTAGAGACATGACTGAAAATCTCCGGGAGAGTTTTAAAAGATGCTAAACAAGAGTTAGAGCTTAACCAACCGTCCCATTTATAATCTGCTTTTCCTTTACCAGCAGTTAAGGCCAGAGAAGTGATGCTGACCTGGTGTTTTTTCAGAGAATAGTGTTGCTAACTTTAAGAAAACAAGAGGGCTGATTAATTCATCACACCTCCTAATTCCACTATAGAGTTTTTCAGTTATACACCTATGATACATTGCTGAGAACGAATGCAGAATCAGCAAACAAAGCAGGCTGGATTAAAAATGCGTGCTGAGGGTGTTGTACAGAGGCTTGTACAATGAAGTACAAGTCCATTTTGGGGATTGCTACAAAAAACAAATGGGAAATCATTAACAATGGGCTGAGAGGGCAGTGTCTATTTCACACAGGATGAAGACGGATTGTGTGTTATGGACACAAAGAAAAAACATGGCTTCAGTTTGAAAGGCTCTATTTATTGTAAGGGAAGGAAAAAAACCCACCACCAACACACAAAACAAAGAGCCAGAGCAAGAATCTTCTTGAAATAGCACAATATAAATCTTGGGGATGATATGCTGCACCAACGTAGCTGTCCTGCAGGAACGAGCTTGTGTGGAAGTGCTGTAGAAAGCCATAGCACCCATACACAGAGATAACACGAGCAGACCGCAGTGCTGGGGGCTTTTCAACTCGCTGCCCTGCCCAGATGAGCAGGCAGAGCACAAAGATGCACTACGTAGAAAACAAAGGACTATTTTGAGCATGAGGATATTAATCCCTGTTACTGGTACTCTACCTAAGCACACCTAGCTTGTCACCCAGGTGATGACGGAGACAGCAGAGCCTTGGGTCGTTCCTCACAGCTGACCTGCACCCCTTTTTAGCATCTAAAACCACGCTTCTACTTCCAGCTCCTTCTACGCCCAGCACGATGCACAGTGAGAAGGACTGACAGAGTGCCATCTACTGTCACAACTGAAACTCTTCCTGCAGCGAAAGGGATCAAACTGAGAAATAAAACTAAAATAAGGAAGAGCCCCAAAGCAGGAGTAAGCTGGGCTGGGGGAGCTCCAGAATGGCATGCAACAGGCAGCTCAGCACACAGCGACTGCATTCACTAATGAACTTCAGTGCAAATGAGGTAACAGTGGAGTAAGACTACTTTTTGTGGCAGGGACTGAAAAATAGAAATGAATAAGTGGGGTGCAGGTTTGTGGTAGGAGAAGGGAAGCTCTGGGCCAGGAATCCGTTTCCCAAACCCAGCCTATTTAGGATTTCTTTCAACTTGAAGTCTCCCAGGCCTCACCACACCAAGGTCATCCTGTCTGATAGATACTTTCCTTGCCCAGGTAAAGGACAAAAGCTTGTACCAGATGGGAGTGGTATAGATGGCTCAGTCAGACACTTCTCAAACTCAGAAAGCAGAAGCCAAACTACAAAGAGGTCTCAGGGCTGACCAAATCACCAGTCCTTCATTAACTACACAACTCTGTCCATCACTTAACTGCACCTCTCACTGAGATGGAAAGACAGACCCAGGAATGAGACATGCTTGAACCAGAAAGACCCATTCTCGAATACATATCAAGGCACTGATACATCTCCAAAAGCCTAAACATGTGATGCAGATGGTGACAGATGTTTGATATAGTTTTCATACATACAGGGGCAAATTTCCAATGGCTTAAACAGCGCCCTTGTTTTCTAGACACACGCCATGTCAAGAACAACAGCAGAGCATATAACCAGGTATCGTGGAAGCAGCCCAAGACAGACCACTTGTACAACAGCTGCTTATGCTGTTTTGGGGCTTTGAGGCTAGACAAAGCTTGCATAATTTCCATCCACTATCCAGTCCCTCACTTTACCTCCTTTGCTCCCACTTAGGGACAAAACAGAGGAGCAGTTTAGTCACAAACAGTTAAGCACTTAGAGCAATGATGAGCCATATCGCCAAAAATGGACATCTTGGCCCAACATGAACTGCTTTCGGCAGAAGAGGGGATTAGAAGCCATGCGTGAAGACACTGTTCTCCACCGATTCTTATTAAAGCTGCTTCATGTCTTGCTCAGATGTGCTCCATTTAATCAAATGAAAGCTAAACAATACTCTGCTGCCAGCATCAATCTGAAAATGATTTGTGCAGCAAGATACACGGCTAAGGCTCAGAATACAGGAGGTGACACTTTTCATTGTCCTATCTGTGTGTTGACAGAATGCTTATTTCCTGACATAATTCTGAGGAAAACAGAATTATTTGCTAAGAATGAGAGAATCCATACCAGCAGGACGTTTAATATCCTCCTTCCACCAGGCCTTACTCTTTTGCTAAGAAGAAAGAAAAAACAGAGTTCCCAGAGCTTTGAGAAGTCTAACTGGGAATTTGGCTTTAATTCTATGTATTGATTTGTGCATTAATATGCCATTATCTCCACAATATATGATAGTTGAAATCTAGACAATGTTCTAATTTATTGCTGCTGTCCTTTTTTTTTTAATCTTGTTAAATCATTCTTATTGTTTCTTCCATCTCCAGAGATACCTAATGAACAACCTTCAAGTCAGTCATTAAGTCTCCCAATCAGGAAAAATGTGAACTGTGCAAAAAGCCCTTTTTTTTTTTAATATCATAATGTTGTAAATCTTAATAGCCTTAAACGTTTTTGATCTTCAGGGTCCTTTGCCATTAATTTCAGCTTGGCTTTGAAATGCTCAAGAGTCCTGAAGATCAAGAAGCTGCACCTGTAAGGAAATCATGGGCTGTTTTCATGGGAAGGTTGTAAGTGAATGGATCGCGTGTTCCTAAAGTAGCATTTTGAAAATACCACTGTAATGATTGACCAGCAACACACAAGAAAAACATTCCGAATTGAAATCCAAAAAGGAAATTTCAAAAGCTTCACAGTATAAAGTAGAGAAGTATCTACATCAGGACTGATTTACACGAGGTTCTACTATGAGGGTTCAATTCCTTCTTGTTTTATACCTCACCCCTCCTCAGTGGGGAACAGCTGAACACACACTTGCTTTCTGGTTTATGCAAAACAGTGAAATCAGGCATTAATATCTATTAGCAAAATTAAATCCTATAAGCTAGTGGGCAAAAGTCTTCCCAATTTTACTTCAGCTCCAATATCAACTTCACTAAACTGTTTTTCCGTATCACTATGTAGCTGAAACAAAGTCTAGGCCTCTTATAACTCATGGACATTAGAAAACAGTCTTGATGAAGCCCATGGCATTTGCACTGAGCTCTGCTTGGTCCCCACCACAAGTCATGAAGACCTATATACAGAAACTTTTTCTTTATTGCCTCTTTACTTATCACACAGTTTTAATACTAGTGCAATGGCACGTAAAACACAGCCAGGTCTGTCTCTGCAGCAGCATAAATTATAATACAAGATACAGAATATCAGACAAACCTGCCTTGCGATTTTCTGCCTCCACCTTTTACCCCAAGTCCTCATGCTACAGTTTCACCAATCCCCAGAGCCAACCTACCCTAAAAAAATTGAGTTTATCTGGGTGATTCCACACACTGTTGCAGTCCCGTCTCTCAACAGCAATCCAGATATACCTTATGCAAAACAGATGAGAACAAAGCATTCAAATGGCAGCAGATTTGGGTGCACGCAAGCAGCAACCAAAGATTTACATTTATCCCTGCAAACCATGTAAAACATGCCATTGCTCTGATGGAGCAATTCAAGGACTTCTTGATGCATTGGGTAGCCTTTCATTTTCCCCTTTCCATGCTGTAGCTTAAAAATACTTCTACAGATACACAGTGTCTCCTAATAGCTATTGTAACTTTCAGATAACCTCAACACACAAAGTTTTCCTTCAGGTAAAGATGCCTGCCTTTTGTTTTTTCTAGAACACAGCAATTTCAGCTCAGGAAAGCATGAGTTGGCTGACACACAGCAACCCAAGAGTTACAGATGAATGCAGCGTTTTGTCGGGGCGGGCTGGTGAGGTTGCATCTATGCACAGGCAATCAGAATAGTGCCCAAAAAAAGGGCTGCACAAACTATTGATGCATTGCAGATAAAATGTAGATCAGCCGAGCTGTTTTGGCAGCAAGCCTGTTGGAGCGGAGAGCAGGAGTTCTGTCTCTGGGGTGGAAACACATATGTTCCTGCTTCTCCTCCATTCCTTGTCCCACATGGCCAACATTTTTTTTCAATATCGAAGGTTGACTATAGAAAGTACATGTGTGCAAGTACCCTGTAGCCATTTTACAGAGCTTGGACTTTTTGGCTTTTCAGTCCAGCTTTCCTTTCATATTAATGCGAATACTCTGTCTTTAGAAGAGATATAATCATTTCATTAGGCGACACTCCTATCTAATTATATTAATTGTCCATTTTACCATTTATATAGCAGCTAATTGTATACTTCAGGAGACAACATAATAGTATCTTTAGCTCTATTGCACACAATAGAAGCTAAAGCTAAAGCCTTAAAGGGAAGCCAAGACAAAGGAATACAAATGACACTACAGACCCCTCCAGGATCCCAGGTCAAACGCAGCCTGAACCTGCTGCCACTGAATTCAGACACAAAATTTACTGATATTAACAGGAAGAAGATCACAGGAAACAGCTAAAAGAACAGGTAACATGACTCACATCAGCTCTTCCATATGGTCCCTAAATCACATTGCCTCCCTAGCTAGAGTGAAGCCTCTCAGTAAGCAAATGAAGATATATTTAGCTTCTCCAGTGTTGCCTGACTTGACATGAAGACAACTTCTAGCATCTCTTCAAGCTCTCTTGGCCCTAGGGAATACTGCAGCAGCTCCACAGCACCTGGCATGAGCCAACAGCTCAGCGTGAAGTCAGGTCTCACTTATGCTTTTGTAAATCGGACTGAAGCAGGCTTATTCTTTGGCTCAGGGTTAATTTCTTTGTAAATGTACTTTGCTTTCCTAACATGTAGGCCCTGAGTAGAGCTTGAAAATTTAATTTCAAGGGCTTCTCTGCATTATTTCCAACCCAATTTTGCAAACCCCAAAGGATCCAAATATTCAAAATACTGTTACTTTCAAAGGAGAGTGTTGTCCATCAAGGCTCTGGATTCAGAGTGTAGTGGAGAGATTTCAGGGCTGCTGAAATGTTTCATACTAGTATTTTAACTTATCACTCATGCTTGCTATTTATTTTTCCTAATTTTCTTGATCAGAAAAACACATGAAACCTCAGTTGTCCTGCAAGATTTCAAGTTTAAGAAAATTATTTTTTCCCTAGAAAACATCAGTGTTCCCTACTGTTCTCCAACACATTCAATGAAATTCTGAATCCAAACCCACATCTAGAGGTCAAGAAAGCAAATGAGAAAGGCTGAGAATTTGAGAAAAATAGATCTACCTTTTAAAAAATCTCTTCCGTTTTGTGACACTGGTCAGAGCTATTGTTTCATATGATCTGCAAACTCATAACTAAAGGCACTCAGGTTTCAAAGATTACTATGACTAACTGGAAAGCCTGGCAAGTTCTGAATTTGGCAATGTGTGATGGTGGGGAGGTTCTTTGCCTAGTGTTTAAATCTCACATTCTGCAGCACAAGTTAATAATGACAGCAGAAGAAATGTTCACTAGCACTTCTTTCATTTGTTCAAATTCTGAACTCTATTTTGCATGCAGAGGATTTATAGCAATTGACCCATCCTGCTATTGTGCCCTGAGCTCAGCAGTAGCCTTGACTCATTAAAAGCTTCAGGATTCAGCTCCTGCTCCTCCCCATGCTACCATGAATGCTCTGCTCCAGCATTCAGCTCTGATTCTATTTGTGTGATGTTCTAACTCAAGTTTACTTTGAAAATGTAAAAAATGCAACGTCAACCCTCCTGGCTGCCTTTTCCAGTAGTCTATGCAACACCTCATGCCAGATTCCCTTATCTACTGTCACAAAGAAAACTTCAAGCGTCATTTATGTGAATTCCTTAACACCAGCCAACTTGATACGAAGGTTTCTTGCAGTGTTCAAGCCTAGCATGAGCACACCAGACAGAGATCAGATTTAAGGCAAAAAAAACCCCATGCCTCAGCAAAATGAGCTTTCTTTGAAATCACTTTCAACTGGCTGAACATCAGCTTGCTGTAACAGCGATCAATAAAACCCTATCTCCCAATCCTGGCATCCACAGGGCAATAAAATCTTGTAACCAGCAGAGAGATGTAACAGAACCATAAAGTCATGCTGCTGCAATACATTAAGTTACATAATAGTGATAGCCCAGTATCACACAACTTCTCTTTAAAAACTCCCTTTTATCCAAAGATTGTTTCTATCTATGGCATGAAAAACTCACCTCCTAATTCCACCGGCCTGACAAGTTTTTCCACATGAAGATATTTTAGTTGCCAATCCTTCAGATGCTCCTGCTACACCAGAGGACCAGCTAGTATCTGCACTGCATGGCACTGGAGAGCACTGGAGACTGAATTCTCATCACAACAAGGCCTTTTTCACTGCTGAACTGCTGAGAAAGGACCCTTGCATCAATAGAAACAATTGCCCTCCCAAAGAAAGGCCAGGCTAAACAGGTGAGAGAATTACAGGTGTGATGAGTGGGAGGAGCAGAAGATTATGAGGTCCATTCTACAGACAAAGAAAGTATAGGCTAAAGCCCACAGCCATAAAACTACTTTGGCTCTGAACTGCCACTGATCTCTTGAGTTTGCTAACCAAAGAGTTCATGCCCCCAAACACAAAACTCTCTAGGCACCATGATCTCATTGAATGCCACAGAAGACAGAAACCTCTCTGGAACAGTTTTATAAATCTGGATTTAAGTTGCTCAAGATACAAAGGAAGTTCCTAGCAGAGTTGATACCTGATGCTTAATTCCAGAGCGTCCCATTTTAGGGATCTGATGTACTCCAAACACTTGCTTTGTAGCCTAAAATACTGATTCCTGATGATGTCTGGAAAAAAGGAATAAAAGTCTAGCCCTCATTACTGGACTTCAGTTCTGTGCAAAGACTCAGGTCATGTGATGTACAAGGCACACTAGGGAAATGTGGCATTTATCCCTGGGAAACAGTGACATACAGTATCCATTTCTAGCAGTATTCATGAGGACTTAGAGGAACAAAGGCAGTATGGCAGGAGTTAAATCAATTTTTCAGAAGGCTTTATTAGTTCTCACGTGTCCCTATGCTCCTCTCGATATCTCTACAGGCTTGTTATCTCCTCTCTGTGACTGCCTTTCAGCCATTTTGTACCATAGCCAAGTACAAGCATATGGCCAAGGAGTCATTTCAGCTGGGGGGAGATGCTGTGTGTCACGAGGTTTTGTGGGTGCTCAGCTTCCTGCCTGCTCCATGAACACCCTCCCCACACTGCAGTAACAGTCTTTCATACCTGCTGAATTTTGTGCCCTGCAAACTGGGAACACAGTGAAAGGAATGGCAAGAAACAGTGTTGGCAGCAGCTAGCCTTTTTTCAGTGCCAGCGTCAGGCAAGTTGAGAGGTCCCTGTTCAATATTGCATATGCACATAGCTAAAACTTTTTGCCCAAAGAAATATCTGCTACCAAGTCCGAAGTAATATTTCTGGGTAGAGAAAATAATCTGTGTGCTAGCGAGAAAATCATCCTAAAGGGAGTTGCTTAGCCACCCAAAATACAATACCAAGAAGAAAATGGAGACCAAATTACAGCATAGCAATATGACTACACTGCTTAAAATATATAGCATTCAATTTTGCGTTCAGGATAATAAACACAAGAAATATAACCACGCAAATTCCCTTCTCAATTCTGATTTAGACCAATCCCTTTTCACAAAGTACACGCATATAAAACCAGTGGTAAACGCAGTGAAGATAGTCCTGCAACACAGCCTACAAAATATCTATCAATGCAGTCTAAAGTGTGCCCCAAGGAGATAAAACTACTGTTACCCCGCATTGTGCTGAGCTGAAATCCTTCAGAACAAAGGATTATATCAAAGGATTGGGGGTCATTGTGGGAAACCCATCCTTTGTCTGTCATATAACCACCCTGTCCACTGGTTTTCCCTTTTTGAAACATGATTATCCTCACCCATCACACAAGAGGCATAATGAATATTCATAGAGCACTCTCAGACCTCTGGTGAAGAGACATTATTGCTGTATCATAATCAGTTCTGCAATTCCCTGGAGCAAAGACAGAATTTCAGATCACTCCAATAACCAACCTTATAAAGCCTTGTCCAGCCCTATTAGGCAATGGTGCATTTCCTTCAGCGTGGCCTCTCTGTTCTAACAGCTTGAAATCAGACACTTGACACTCAGTTCACCTTACCCATACCACTGTGCTGAAACATGATGGATTCAGATCCCATTTAAATTGCTGCAGCTCAGTGTGCGACTCCCAGTTTCTACAGTAGGTGTGAGAAGAATCAACCTCACAAATACAGCTAATTATAAGACTAAATAAGTGAATTTGACATTAAAGTCTGAGCAAGTCTCTCTGTTTTGCTGTTCACAATGTACAGATAAGAATTCCTGCCACAGGAACCAGGAGGAAAAATTCCTCCAGGAGAATACACCACACCACCCCCATCTATTACTCCAGTCTTCAAGCCTGTGATGACAGCTTAGAGGTATCTCCACTTCTTGTTGACTAGCATTTGAGAAAAACCATAGGAGCTATCAGATAGATATTCAGCTGATACCAATTTCTGTTGCTCTGTACATCAGTGGACCAATTACATCAGTTGTGGATTACCTCCTGGCATCAAGACAACTACTTTCAAAGCACAGGAGGCCCTCAAACAACACTTTAAGAAGCGTCAGGTAGCAAATCTTCTTTCTAACACAGGAGATGACATGCTAACCTGCTAGACATGCCCACATTGAAATTGTCCTCCGCACAAAAGGGATTTCAAGTCACAGATATTGCACACTTACAGGGGCACAGCTGTTGCCTTTCACAGCTTTACCCTCCTATGCATAGATTAACCTGTTCTTGCTCTCCTGACAGACAGGCAGCCACGCAGGCAGCCAGCCAGCTCAGGATAGCAGTTACACAGATACCTTTGCAAAATTACAAAAATACCTCTTGCTGATCCAAACAGGGCATGGTGCAAAAGTGTCGCCAGTTTGGCTGACTTATACACATTACGTGATCTAGGACCTTCTAATTTTGATGCTCCTGTTTCAGATGCCTTCAAAAACTCAATAGATTAACAGAAACAGGTCAGCACCGGCTGGTGACCTCCCTCCCTCACTGCCTGCTTCATAAAATTGAATGACAAGCTGTCTGGAAGGAAAGCGAGAGGTGAGGAAGAAGAGATAGCAGCTGCCTGCTGTGTAGCCCCAGAAACACTCCTGGTTGCTCTGATCAGACTTGGAGTCAAGCAGCTCTGTTTGGAAGTCCTCTGCTCAGCAGAGACCAGTGAATCAGAAGCGTAGGCTGTGCTGTGTTAGCAAAACTGAGCTCTGAAGAGAATAACAATGGGCTTTCACTCACTTTCTTTCCTGTACTTGATTATAGCACCAAAGCAAAACCCACTGTGCCTGCATCCCTGCCCTTCTCCCTCTACCCCTCAGGCCAGACACCTGCTTAGTGCTGTTCTGTGCAAAATGACACCTGCAGAATTATTTCATTACTTTTTTAGACAACTGATACATATCCCTCCAGGACTAGAACACTCCTAATAAGTGAATGTTTCAAAAACCCCTCCAGGGGCTAGCTGGAGCAGTGAGAGTAAATAAACTCAATAGCCAAGGAGAGAGATAGTGCCTTATACCACGGGGTCCCCAAGAATATCATTGAGTTGCAGTTCACAACAGCCAGGAAAGGAGCAGACACTTACATTCCAGCTGCAGACAGGCAGTGGGAAGGCTGGAAGAGTTTTTTTTCCCATTTCACTTCTCTGTATCTTGCCTGCTCACAAGTCAGCACCCTTCAGTAGCATCCGCAGGGGTAAAGGCAGCTCTGAAGATACTGGAGAACAAACAGAAATCCAGTGAGGGTGGACTTATGCTGGGCCCTTGAAGAGACTATAGCTTATTCTTCTGCCTCTAGGCAACCAATAATGTAATCAAAGTAATTACATCAAAGCAGCAAGGATAGGGGCTGCTATCCATCTTTAAGCCTTTTCAGTCCACACAAAGAAGAACACTCAGGAAAAAGGTTGGTTCTTCAAAGCTGACCCAAGGTATGACTAAAAGGAAGTCGGGCCAAACAAATTAGGGCCATATTCCTCCCCTATCTTATTTCCTTGTTTGGAAATTAAGGGGCAATAAAAGCCTTAAATAGCTCCATATTAATCCCAGGTGGATGGGAGGGGCTGCTGAAATCATTGGGTCCCAATGCAGATAAGTTAATTTATAGCAGCTGGGGTTCTGGCCCTTAGTTACTGCAGTTCCTAAAACACTCAAAACAGATAAGCCGGCTGTATTGTAACTTGTCTTCAAAATTACAAATCTGTTTCCCCTGCAAAATGAAATGAATCCAGGGAGATCAATCAGCAGAACATTTTCTGTCAAGCCAGTAAGACCTCCGTATGTAGTTTATCTGGCTGCAGCTATCTTGGAATAAATTACCAACCTGGATCTTAAATGCAATGTTTGCCTTTCTGTCCATTTAATTAAAGGCATCATATATTTTGTAAGCTAGTCAAAAGCGATTTTGACAGCTCTAGTAACGATTGCCTTCCAGATGGAGGCCCTCCTTACCAATTATAAACAGAGCAGCCTCGCCAGGGTGGGCAACACAGGGCCAGGGGGCCTGCTGAAAAGAAGATTTTCTTAAGTATCACTTTGCCTGGAATCACACACAACACTATTCTATTACAAAAAAAAACAAAGGTGCTGGAGGCCAAGAGATGGAGCAGGGGGCCAGAGCTGTGGCCGAGGCAGCTCAGGAGTGGGAGGGCTGAGGGAAACAGGGTGAGGAACAGGCCTGTGCACTGCCCATTGCAGAGGAGTTAATCAGTTTAACATCCATGTCGTTTTCAAAACAAATTTAAAAGCACATTAATCCTCTTGTATCATGGATTTTTTGCAAGCTGACAGCTCCAATACCTTGTTTATATGAGGCCTTTGCTAATTTATCCCAGATATAAACAAACCCGTCGAATTTAGTAGGTGGTGGAATACACATCAATCTGGTTTACTTCTATTATTAAAAAAACCCCACGCATTTCAGGATCACAGGAATTGGATAAATTATCTCTATTTTCTCATGTTTTTAGAATCAACACTGGGCATACAAATGAAGGATGCTTTAAGATATTTATTTCTAATTAAAATTTTATCTAATGATCTAAAAAACAATTACAAAAGCAGTTACATCACCAGCTGTACTGGATTGTTGGATCCTGTGGCTGGGGTGGCCCATCCCATCTCACCCCCTACTCCCAGGTCTCAGGCACACAAGTCCTGTCATGATCATCAATTAAAGGTTGGAATAAACCCTGAAATATGAGATTTACTGTGCCTTCCAAAGCATTTCTCAAACCTCACTACAGTAGTCTAGGTATTAATTTAATTTCATTTGCTCTGGTACAGCACATCCCTGCTTTGGATCTATGCAACAAGTAACAGTCCAGTTCCCTCTTCAGATCCCATCAAGTCTTCATATACTCCTCTACTTCTGAGAATAATTTCTGAGGGCAAATATATTGCTTTTGAAACACAAAACTATACAATGACATATGTTTTTAAAGCATCTGTTCCTGGTGAAGCTGATCCTGGAGTCCCAACAGAAGGATTTTAATCTCCTCCCATGTCTTCTTAAAATATTTAATTTGAACATTAGTGCCGGCAAAGAGTTCTTCAAAAAGTTACATCCCATTTTGCTGTCTGATAGGGCTCAAAACTTCTGAAAATCTGGCCCTAGTGAAGAAAGTTTGAAAATGAATTTGGCTCTTTATGCATGATCTAACTCTTACTGAATCATTCAACAACTCAGTGAGACCAAGACCTGGCCCACGGTAGAGAAGTTAACAGATCCCTGCTGTGATCATGTGAAATCAAGATACTCTCCTCTTGATGGTATTCTTTTTTGCCTGTATATTTTTCTTAGGCTTTACATTTAGCTTAACTTGCTCTGATATTTACAGATACTCTTACACAGATAATCTGAGAGAGGAAAAAAACAAAGGAAGATGTTAAAAAAAAGCAGCTCCACTTAACAATGCTCTTCAAATCTTTGCATTCTACCCAGAATGAAAGAAGGGAGGAACAAATAAGACAAATGCATTAGGGTATGGCTGAGGAATAGATACTACCCAGTCTTTTATAACAAAATGTTCCAATAGAAGTATAACATTGAGAAATAATTTGCCTTAAGGTTGATGTATTTCAACTGCTTCAACAAGCAATTGTTTTTAGGTGGGTGAAGTTTTATGGCTCTAATAATAAAGGCTAGTTTTCTCGCACTGCTAAGCACTGGAGATTTACATTAGCTTTTTATAAAGAACAAAAATTGGAACAATCTTTGCACCAAATTCTACACAGGAAAAACAATGTCTTTCAATATATGTGCTTTAAAAAGGCCTGTTTATGGAATTTTGATATAATTTGTTTACATTTGAGTTATTCTTTCAGGTTAGGTATAACAAAAGAATCTATAGGCTAAGAAAACCTAGAGTCCTATTTTTCTAGATTTCTTGTCTGTATTTCCATACCTTTTATCATCATAATTCCTTATATAGCCACAGGATCCTGAATCAGATCAGGATCCCTCTAAGACAGAGTCAATTGTGCAGATACTTTGTTATATTAAATATTCAACCCCCTGTGATTAAACAAGGAGTATGCAGAAAAGAGGACAATAGCAGCTACCAGCTACTAAGGAGATGAGACAAAGGTGGTCGTACTACAGTGATTTTGTTTAGTGTACAGGGATTTCTTAAAGTCACTCATACAAATCTGCATAATGACACCAACTTCAGAGCACCCAGTTCTGAACAGAAGTAAAAAGACAGCAGATCCCAAACTGGTATAAATTGCTGTGACAGTGATTTCAACGCTGCTGGATTTCCAACAGTTGCAGGTAGCATAAATCAGTGTCCCTCAGTAGAGGTTCCCCAGTCCGTGGCTGCTGAGCATCAGTCCCTCAATACCCAGTTTCTTTCCTCAGAGTATGACACTGTTCAAGATAGATGTTAGGATACAGTAGTTACCAGCGCGAGCATGTCTGAGAGCACACTGGGGAAACTGCCTGAAAGGGCGAGGAGAAAAGTCAGTTATCAGTCATTTCTCAGATCTCTTTTGGAGGCATTAATAATGCTAACAGGGCTGTAGGCTTTCTGCCTCTCCCCTAGCAGCTAAGTGGAGAGGTACCAAAGAAAAATCTAGGTCACAAATAACCTTTACTTATGCCTTTTCTTTAAGAATGTTTGAACAGGACATACAGGTATGCTCCTTTATCTGGGGAACTATACCTGTGAAAAATATAGTCCTTGTAAAGTCTCTGAAATATCAGCTTTACTTCTTCGTTACAAAATGAGGACACACGATTCTTCTCTCGTTAAAAGGACACTATTTCTTATGAAGCCTGCACAAGTTGGGACAGTGTCGGTTTGCAGGAAAACAGCCGAGGATTTGAAATTCTAGTAGTTTCTTAAGAACAATTCAACTGCAGCACCAATACCAGTCAGCCTTTCAAGTGTTGAGTAATGCTGGTTGTTTTATCTGACTTCAATGGATATGCAGTCACTGTAAGAATAAGGAGCCAGAATACACATTTCTGCCCTAGTAGGACTTTGAAAACTGCTGGTGGTTTTCAATTATTTATATTTCAGCAGCAGTTATGTTTCCAGATGCAGTAAATATTATTTGGCAGATATCTGGCATATTACCACAATTGTACATTTAATATCCATACACCAAATCTCAGTTTAAAAAAAGTAATGGGACTACTAGCACTAAATCTTCCAGATTCACAGAACTCAAAGTCTTCAGGATGGACTCCACTACTGAGCAAAAGAAAGAAAAGAATCATTCTGTCATAAAGCAACACAGTTTCAAGTTTTATTCCTTTTAAAATTTCAGGCTCAACACAGTTGCTCATGTTAGTATTAAACTACTGTCTTTAAGACTTGTTTTTGTTATGGTTATTTTCAGCTTATGTTGTTTTCTGACAAATATTTGGTCTTCTGCGAACATTAGAAGTTACATAGTTTGCTGCCAAAAAAAAAAAGCAAAGCAAGATTTATTCCTGTTTGTGCCACCAATTTTCTCTACAGCACTCCACAGCACCTGTAAGAAGTATTCATCATTATTAGTGTACTGTAACAGCCTCAAAACTTGTAGTAAATGGGGTGTTTAGGACCAGCATTTGCAAAAGCTGCAGAGGTTTTGCAGAGAGCGATAGACAGGAAACATTGAGCTTCGTCCTCCTTTTCTGCCATCCTGGATGCATGCTGCTGACTTTTACCTTGTTATATTACTCTATATTCAGTCTTGCAGTTCCTACCTCAGTAAGTTTCTACAAATCACATTTTGCTTTCACAACCAGAGCTATATTTAGCAACAGACCCAAGGTTTTTCTTCATCTCATGGTTCAAACGGTTTATTTTTCCTTCCTGTAAATCGTGTCCTGGCTCTGAAGATTTATCAGGCCTGAGTCACCCATAACACACTTAGCACATTGCTGTGCTCTCTGCAAAGACACTCAGGGTAATAGCGGTCCAAGCCCATGCATAGCTTTGGTGATAACTCTTCAAGAAGCAGAATATTAGTGTCTGAGTCTGCACCCACTGGAAAACAATTGCAAAATTACTTCTGACTTCACAAAAATGAATCCTTCGCTAATGTTACTTGTTCAGCACCATTTTCTCTGTTTTTCACCTGTTAATCTCTTGTTGCTGAGGCAGGAAAAACTCACATAATTAGAACTATCATTTTTAGCATTTCTTTTGAGAGCTAGCTCCCAGAGGCACCATTTGCCTCTATCACTATATGTAATTTTTTTTCTGCTCCCCACTGTTCCTTTCAAGGGCTTTTATTTCCCCTGCATCAGACACAGATCAATCTAGTGGCAGCTAATGTCTGGTTATAGGAAAATCTGATATTGAAAGCCTTGAAGTGACTTGTAAAAAACACCCTGTACTTTCTCTTCTGTTGCTTGCCCACCAGCACTCAACCTCCCACTCCAGACAACTACTCCACTCTGGTTTTCCCCTACTGCAAACAGTTTGTTTCAGTTCATACTCTATTTGTTATGTAGCAGCAAGGTAGCATGTGGGTTTGTTCCACTATAGCTGAAGCAGTCAAGTGTGAAATTTTTACACATATAGCACTACCCAGAAGTTTAGTTAAGCTGGGACAGCACTACACACTGGTATACTGCATCTTTACACAGATACTGATCATTTTTGGAGAAAAGCAATAATTTTACTACACTAAATTGAGGTTTTTCGCCCCTAATTGCCTTCCTCTCTGAAGTTTGCTCCAGTGACCTCCCCAGCTCCCCCTCCTGCTCAGTCAGAAACTGCTTCCTTTGCAAAATAAGTAGATAGCTTGTGTGACAAGGTTTTAATTTTAAAAACCTCATTTCTTTGCTGCTTTGTTTGAAAATAGAGTTGCATTTCTATAGCCCCTTCCATCTGTCAAAGGCCATTAGCTAGAAATAACATCATAATTTCTTGCATAGTCCATGAAATGAATTTCTTTTTATGGTTCTTCAGCCTGAATATTTCTATTGTAGTTATGTGAGACAAAGAAAAACCATTTTTAATAATCTCTTTCCTTCATCATTGCAAGGGAAGGCAATTCTGCTACATCCATTCCTTTTGCCTCCCAAACACTCACAGTTTACACAAGCTATAAGAGAATTTTGCAGTCAGGTCTGTCCAGATTTCAGGGCTTTGCTGCAGCTGGAAGAGGACTAGAGACTGGACTCCAAACAGCAAGTCCCATGCAGTTTGTGATTTGAATAATCTACCAGCTCTTTCACAGGGGTATGGACTATACTCCTGTGGTCTTTAGGTCCTAGAAGATTTGCCTCACCTGTCAATACCTCAGGTTCTCAGGAATAAGAAGGTTAGGATGACCAATTCTAGCCATCTTCAAAACTAGATTTCTAGAAAGTGCTGAGCTCCTAAAAGCCTTGAGTTACATTTTTAACCAAGCAGCACATTGAACACATTCTTGTTTCTGCTGATTCCTAAGGAGGTCTCATCTAGACACATCAGAAAACTACTGGGACCCTTAAATATCACTTCATCCCCCAAATATATAGGGTTTTTTTTTTGAAATGGAAATTCCTAAGCCACTGAGAAAGAATTTTAAAGGATTACACCAAACTCTCAGCTGACAGCAAATGTAGGGGTAAAGTCTCTGAAGGAAAATCCTTATTAAGCTATTTAAAAGCTAGAAATCAATAGTACTTCCTGCCTTGGTTTGCTATCTCATTTATTTTGCTGTAATTTTCTTGAGCACTACCAGCCCAGTCGCTTCTAATCAGATCTCCAGACTGAAACACTCCAGGAGTTTAACTTGGAAGCCAAGGTTATCTTAAATCATGTGCACAATTCTGTGGCTGCTTCAGCATTTTTCAATGACTACTCCAGTGACTCGCACCATTTGCTGTACACACAACTGGTTTGTCAAACACCATCTTGCCAGACCTTGTGAAAGTTTTTCCAGCTCCAAGAATCTGTGTGTTATATACTTGAGATACCTCAGACATCAGGTTGTTACATTTGATTACAGCATGCAAGTAAATACATAATGAGGCAGGACATGAAGGTTTTGCTCTGGCTCAACCAGTTCTTTAAGGTGAGAAAGCAGAAAGATCACCCTTGCTGTGCTCTTAGATGTGCTGTCATATATGTTTTTCTCTTTGGTAGCTGAAGCCCCATAGAAGAGGTACAGGATACAGAAGCACTGTCACTGGAAGCTTCCTCAATACATGTTCTCCCCTTGGCTTTTTGCATTAGCTGGGTGGTGGCACTAAGTGTTTTCAGAGAATCTGAACTAGAATATTGTTATTAAGGACTACAGAGCTTTTGAGTAAGACTTAAGACATCAGGATCTGTGTAAGCTAACTACAGTTCTTGCTATTCATATATTTTACAGAAGAATTCTGCCTGCTGGGTGTCTGTATTACATTACCTGTCCTGTCTTCAGTGCTAACAGGTTCTTCCAGAAGAGCAGACATTGCTGAGTCTCTTGCAGAGATCAAGGACTATGCATCTCTTGAAGTTATTTGTGAAGAAGTTACATGCTCTGAGACTCCAGAACACTCAAGGCAGTGTAGTGCCTCCCATTTTGGCAAGGAGAAGAGCTGTATTTGCACAAATAACCCTTGAAAAATGGTCCAATAATGAATTAACCTGGATTTACTCCCAAATACAGCATTTGACCTCACTTTGTAGATAGAAGACAAGATAACTAGACCACTTGACAGCATCCAGATACATAGCACTACTCAAGATAAACATCACAACAGAATTCTTCCTGTTTGCCTCAATAAAATTAATTCATTCCTTACCTGATAAGCTAGGAAACAGTCCTGTCTCAAGACTCAATCCCTTAGAGTGCTGACTGAAGAGTTTCTGTTACTTCACATATCATTAACCTAAGTATGTAAAGCCCTTTCCTAGGGGAAGAAGCTTTTGTTTGCTGAGAAGTAGCAGAAACAGCCAGAAAAGATCAATTTTACACTTCAAGATTTATAAATGAAGAAATCCTTCCTGAAGGCCATGTCAAATAAAGACATCAATTGCAAGTCAGTTGAAGCAAGCCACAAACTAAAAATAGATAAATACACCAATTCACAAAGCAGACTGAGTGTTCAACTGTTACTGCAGGTGCCAAATATGACATACACTTCCATGAGGAAAAAATCAAGACTGCAGTTCCATTTGCTGTTTTGAGCAATACTGCAGCAGCCTATTTTATTTATAACATATATTTTATTGGCTAATGAAAGAGGTCTGGTCCTTCAAGTCTCAAGTGAGAAAAATACCATTGATGCTTGCCTTTTGAACAGTGTGTGCCTCAAGCCAAGTACCTAATTCTACAACCAATGCCCAAGCTAGGCAGATCAGTGTTCAAGCATACAAAACATCTACACCTGACTTCAGCTGAGGTCCTTTGCAGATCCATGAGGGTAAGTGCCCAGACATGGGTAGGTTGTTAGTGTTACTACCTTTTTCTTAGGCTGGAGGCTCATTTGAGAGCCGAGACAAGCACCTACACAAGAACATTTTGCATATGGTGAGTTAAACTGAGAGAAACACCTCATCCATCCTGTGTGTCAGTATGATCAGGAAAACAAACTGATGGATGATCCAGGAATAAAAACCATCATTTATCAGCTTGCCACAAGCCTGAGACTTTTAGTTTTTTCCATAGCTACTAATCTTTCATGACAAGCAGCTTTTGATCAACTGCTTAGACAACAGAAAGCCCTAATTTGCAGTGCCAGCAGTAGAGCTATCTGCTCTGGAGGGCCAACACTTCCAAACACTCCTGGGTGATACCCTTGCCAAGATGGTGATAAAGGAAGGGCTGGCTTGTGAAATCCCCCTAGCTTGCCTTGCTGAAGAGCCACATCCATCAGTTGTGATCACAGCTGAGGCTTTTTACTTTGAACTGGACTGTTAAGCATGTTTAAAGACTGAAATCAATGCAAGTTATCCTGCTAGCACAAATAAAGTGAGTGACTTTTAAGCAAGCTCCCCTAGAACAATAATATGCACGAATAGAGCAGGAGGGAGAATAATTTAGATCCTGTAAACAAAGTACAGTTTACCACCAGATTTTCAAGTGATACCTACTGATCTGACACCATCTCAGCTCACCCTGCCAAGCTGAAGTGCAGAAGAGAATTGTCATTGCAGCAAGTCAATCCTTGAGATCTTGGCATTTCCCCCCCTCTAAAAAGAACTTGAAACAGATTTATGAAACAGGCTCCACTTGCAGGCTGATAGCCCACAGCAGTACAGATGAGTCAAAGCCAACCCCCTTCTCAACAAGCTGCACCATGCACACATGGAAGTCACCATCTCTCAGGCAAAAGGGCAGAAGCTCATTAAAATATGCTAACAAGGTCATTTTACTTCACCTTTAATCTAGGAAGGAAGATGCTTCTGTTTTCTCAGTTTCCCTCAGAGTCAGTCACTCCTGCCTGGGAAAGTATTTGATTGATTATTGTATCTTTCTTCCACCATCTTTTAATTTCTTAATGTTTGATTTCTGTCTTGGTAAAGAGAGGAAAAGCCAAGTTAAAACAGACAGCAAGCATTTCCCCAGTGACCTGTGAAAGAAAGTTTAATTAACACTTGGAAATCCCTCACATATCTCAAAATCACTCAGCACTTGTGGATGAGCTGCTGCTCACAGGGGCCTCAAACACAGGCTTGTGAGCTGATTGTTACAGTTGAAATTAGCATTAAGTGTCTGTTAATAACAGCACCCCAGTCTCCCTTGTAACCAAGGTAGCATTGTCAGCACATTTACTAGGGCTAACATAAAAGCCGAAGTCTCGGGCCAGGAAAGTAAAATAAAGGCAGAAGTCTGAGTCCTGCTGTGAAATCAGAAGTAGCATTGATCAGTTTTGGGGCCTTGAAGAAGCCCATACCCCCAGCATTTGGCAGGATGAGTTATTACTCAAGATCATAAGCCCAAAGCACCATTATCCTCTGTTCTCCTGTTACACAAATCAGAGATGACCATTTGCCAGAACCTGAGCACTGCTGAAGTGGTGGCTGCTGCTTGTTTCCAAGCTTTTCCCTTGATGACAACCCAAAAGGTTATGAATTTCACCAAGCTAAAGATCAGGCTAAACATTTCAAACTAGACTCCAAATTTACACTATAAAAAATAGCCAGAGACACTGGCTCACCCAAACACCCCAAGGCACAAAGGCAGTTCCTTCCTTGCCAGCAAAACCCTCAGGGATGTTTCACAACTAGCTGCCTCCTAAATTGCTGAGCACTGCCTAAAAATCCAGGCTGCTTTAAGGTGTTGTAGCTACTCTCAGGCAACAAACACAGAGAATCACCTTAAAAAAGCTTGAGTGCACTTACCAGTTGTGCAGCATCCCCCAAAACACCCAGAGCTCCCAAGACCACAGAAACAAGTGAGCTCCTACACATGCAGGGGGATTAAATACCCTGAGAGCAAGGTGTGGCTGAGCAAGATTGGCCGGGAGGGCACTGGGGAGGTAGGGCTGGGCAAGGGTAAACGCAGGTGGTAACATAGGATGGGCTAGAAGTGTCTGTGCTGACACTGGGTTAGGGCTGAGTACCCACTGCTAAACATTGGTACTTCATTTGAAGATGGGATTGCAGTTTTTATACTGAAAGGATTATCAAAAGTAAACCATAAAGAATATCAAGCACTTTGTATGAACAATTTTTAATTGCTTTAAAATACAAACGTCCTTGATACCCCTTAGTTAGAGTCAAAATTTAAATTATGATCCCAGAGCAGGTTTTTTTTCAATGTCAGAAGTCCATTTATGATCTGAACCTCCTCAGAAGGGAGCTTTGTTCTCCATCTCTAATCACCTTTCTTTAAGCTTGCATGGCTCAGTCAAAACACATTGTATTTTAAGCCAGACCAAACAAGAGAGGGGATAGAAAAAGCTACATTCAGGAAGTGGCAGCCATACAAATAAATAAACAGAGGAGGCTGCAGCTGACTTTCTGTTTTGTTTCTTTTTGATTAGCTTAGAAAACAAAATAAATGCAGTATGTACAAAGCAATATAGGCTTTGTAAATCTCCTTTCATTCCAATGGTGTAGTAAAGTGTGTCACGTTTTCCTTTATTATATTGCTTCCTCATGGACTTAAAACTTGGATACAATAAACGAATCCACTCAGAACTGAAAGCTGAGTCTTGGCAGACAGGAAAGATTTTATAGTTTGATATTAAAATAAAGGATTTTGGCTTGCTGCGTAAAGGGCGGTGCGGACAGAACAGCAGTGAAGTGTCTTTACCCTGATTTGCATTTCCACAATCTTGAAATGAAATGTTTTCAAAGATGAATTTCCAGATGATTAATATAGTTAATTCATCATGGGATTGATATCCAAGACTTCTCCTTAGAATTAGGAAGAATCTGAGTCTTTAAAGACACTGGAATTCAACTGAAAGTCATCTGGAATAATAAATTAAGTGCAAGGAGCACTTGAGGCTTCCTGGCAAACTCACATTACTGCTCGGGGGGTGGCTGATCTGTCCTTACTCTGACCAAATAGCACATTAAAAGCCCACCAAGGACTAAATTTGGGCTTTTTGTCTCGAACAGCTGAGAAAGTGTATCTGCATACGCAGCCCTCAACTCTCTGCATCCCTTCTGCTTTTCATGTCCTGTTCATGTCTCTTTTTCATCTCCAGAAAAAGGTTACAAGCCTCATCCCCCTTGTCAGTGATAATTTTGCTATGGCCCTGGATTGTCAGGGATAAATGCATTTCTTAGAAAGTCCCTAGGCTCTCGTTCCAGCTTTCCAGCTGAATTTGTGTGGGTTGAAATCAGATTATTCTAATTTCTGGTCTTTCTCCATCTGTGACTTGCAGATTTGTCCATCATAAAAATGGCAGTGGGGTGATGAATGGTATTAATAGAAGCAAATGATTTTACAAGCTTCAAAAAGTGCCATAAATCTAATGCTTAGAGCTAAATTTTCATAGCAGAGTGCAGTTACAGCTGGGAAAGCGACTGTAAAAATGAACGTTTTTTCCTCAATAGGTTTGCTCATGGAGGATGAAATTAATACCTCCAGACCAGTGTCTCTCAACAGAGAGCCTGAGTGAGGTTTTGTAACATGCAGTCCTTAAATTGAAGCCAGGTTCCTGAACACCCCCTGTTTGATGGCCCCTGTTGCTACTGGGCTCATGTTGTGGTCGCTCCTCTGCAAACACAGACCAGCCTCTGGCCAAACTCATCACCTGCGAACACAGACCCACGAACAAGCTCCTGATGGTGACTTCTCGCTGCGTGCCAGTGCCAGTCCACATGGGTTTTCTTACCCTCTGGTGCCTTGTGCTAAAAGACAAGCAATTTACTTCTCTTTTATGGTATGATCCCCCAAACTGCCATCAGGAAAAGTCCCACCACAGGCAGCTGCAGTCCCTGAACACGATCTGAGATGCTGTCAGACTCAGAGAAAGGGCTGCATGGAAATGAAGTGGCAGCGTGGGTCAGCACACAGGTCACCATAACACAGCACAGAGATTATTCTGCAGATGCTTTAGCAAGAAATAACAGCTTGAATTTTTGTCTCCTGAACAGGAGCGAGACTTTGCTGTCTAACCCTTGATGCTCCCACTTACAACTCAATTTTCATAACGTCTTGTGTGTACCAAAATACTCCCAACTGCATTTTATTTGTCTCCTGAATTCAACACATCAGACAAGTCAAGAGCTGCGAAATAAATTGCTGAAACATCCTTGCAGCTTGAAAGCTGTAGCATTTTCACCTTCAACTTCATCTCATGAAGACAATAAATACTTTCTTATTCCCATCAAGCCTCTGTTGAAAAGCAACGCTGATGCTCCATTAATCACTCGTGTGATGGTTAGTCATTGGGAAAGCTAACATTTCCCTCTCTGTTATAATCACTGAAACATCAGGGGACAAATGGCTAATTGGGAGGTTTTTACCAAAGAGTAGAAACCACTAAGTGGCTAGCTGTCAATTAGAACTCTAATTCCATCTGAAAGTGATGTTGTTAACAAAGCTGATCTTGAATAGCAAAGAATTTGAACTAACAAATTAAGAAATATAAATTCAGTAAAGGACTGACTGGGTGAGGAGCCCGGTTTGGAAATCACACCCTCCCACAGCCTGGCTACGGCTCCCAGCAATTTAACATCGCTGATGGGATTTTTCCCAGCTGCTGGCCCCAAAATGCTTTACAAATATGATGGAGTGCTTGCAAACAGCACAGCTGATGCCCAAGAAGAGGATCTGCATTCCCCAAGGTCGGATAATAAGCAGACAATGTCCCAGCACCAGGAGCAGTTGCCAAGCACTGTTAGGACTTTTCGTTACTTCAGGACGGGTGCTGGATTACTCCAGCTACCCACGTTGAGTAAGTGATGTCCTTCTGCTCTTGCATGCCCAGCAGAACGTGCACGGCCATGCAGGGCTCCTGGGAAGGTGAAGGGTGAGGGCTTCAGCACACACTTTCCCTTCGGTCAAGACTGAGGGGGTCTGCCTGGAATTTTTGGTTTGTTTTGTTGAAAATGCCACCTTTGAGGTCAGGTCACCTTGAAGATGTTTACTCTTTGCCCCATATTTTGGTTATCCTGTGACTGAGCAGGTGTCTATCAGCCATGGGTCTAGTGGGGACCCAGCTTTGTACAACACCGGTTTGGGATTTGACACATTTGGAAATAAAACCCCCGAGATGCCGTTGACTCCACGCAGGAGCTTTCCCTGCTCTGCCGCATGCTGACATTTCCTACGCTTCACATTTTCAGCACAGCGGTTTTTGTCACTCTGCTTCAAAAGAGCCCATATTCCAGTGGCACTGAATGCAGATGGTTTGTGAAGCTTTGTGATCATAAGAGCACAGAAAACAGCACAGAAAACCCCACTGTCGACTGATGTAGCAACAGGGGACAGGTGGGAAACCTGCGTTGCCTTCGGGAACATCCCGCTCGGTGTCACCTGCTCCCAGTTGCAGGGAACCGTGGCTCCACCGTGATCTGCTTGTTTTCTGACTTTACAAAAAAAAAAAAAAGCCAGAAAAGGTGCAGTTTGACCTTCAAGATCTTACTGTGGTTGGGACCGAGGTAAACAGCCGCTTTGATTGAACGTCAGTCTTTGCCATTAGATTTTCTGAGCGAGGTACGCATGGACTAAGCAATTCTTCTCTATCGAGTTCAAGGTGCCTCTGACCCAGGCTTCTCTCTTAGAAAATCAGAGATAGTTTTGCACATAAAGGAAATCAAGGAACACAAAGCCTGACACAAACACTTTCTGATCTCTTTATTTCTATACCAGTTGGAAGCCATTGCCTGTAGAAAACAGCCTGGTAAGAGGCTCCCTTCTGTGGGAAGCCTAAAGCACAAAGCTGCACATGAACGCCTCTCCTACCTTTTCTCTTTTTTTCATATGTGATCTGGAAAAAATAGATGCAGGCTCCAAAGCACAGATCACATTTTTCATTATAGGTATGAACTCACTGCGCTTATACTCCCTTTCTGTTCCTGACAGTAATCCCTGCATTTTCAACAACCAGAGCCCAAATTAGCTTATATATTTTGCAAACACATTTATTTTTTCGTGCTTTATATGCTCCCCATGCTGACGACCGAATCCAACTTGCATTAATATTTATGAAAAATCTCTTACTGATCTCAGAAGTACCTGGACCAAGCACAGAGTTTGTTGACAAGAGGTTTGCATTTTTGTATTATCCTTTGCAAATATGTGACCTAAATAATATAAAGTGTATTATAGCGTTTACGCCACATAGTACACCAATAGAAATACAGGATTCCTGGGTGCAACTGCATGTACGTGAGCCTATATAATGAAAAGAAATATTAAAATGTGAACTTCAATTCTGGCGATTAACAGTTAGTACCAAATAAAAATTTAGATTACTAAAGGATATAGAGTCTGATGTGTAAGGTTGATAGTTAATTTAACTTGGCAAATAGCTGTGTGAGAACTGGAACTGGTATTTGCAAACAGTCTTTTACCTTGATTTTTTTTTTACAGCCTTACTAGGCATGAGTCTATGAAGCAAAATTTTGAAACAGAAAAGTCATTTAGGAGCAAATTTAATGCTTTATTTTGAAGAGGTTTTACAATAATAAAAAAGAAAACACACTTTGAACAGAAAATTTGGAACATTTACTCAGATTCCCTTATTTTTATCTACTTGGATTTTCAGAGAAGCTGAGGTTTCTGGCACTAAGCAGCTCTCCAGAATAACTAGTGAATATGGAGATGATGTCTGAGAAGAAAACATCCCATAAAAACCCCTGCGTGATTTTTTTTAAGAGCATGTTTTAAGCAGGAAATGTGAGGTTTCAGTCAAACTAGACTATTTCAAAAGCCAGTGGATGAAACCAGCCACAGCAAATGGCTCTGGGCGCCGCGCTGCACCCACTGCAGCGCTTGGGAGTGGCAGGAAAATCTCCCCCGTGAAAATTTCCTTCAAGCCATGAAAGACAGGAGCGGGCAGCTGTGTTCGCAGGTCACCCCAGCAGCTGAGGGTCGTATCGCTGCATGGCACCCGCTCACACCCAGCAAAGGGGGGACCCGCTGCCGATTCCCTGCCGGGGCGCTCGGTGGTGATCCCCAAATCCAGCCGCCTCGGGCACGTGGTTTCTGCCTCCCGTGGAAGCGCGTGTGGGAGCAGGCTCAAGCGCCTGATCAATATTCTTAGTCATAGCTGGGTTATTTAATTATCTGGGAATGGGCTTGTTTCAAACCAGATTTTTCAACTCAGGCTATTAAAAAGCTTTTCCTATAAATATCCCTGCTGTACATCGAGACCCAGGGGAGGGTCTCTTCGCTCTCATAATCTAATTTGTGGGAGTGGGAGTTCAGCAAAGAAATGCATCTGAGCAGGAAGCTTTTCAGCCTGAAAGCCACCTTGAACCCCCCCCGCGCTCCAAAGCCTCCATTTAGCCCCTGCTGCAGAGGAGGTGCCTCCTTTTCCAGCCGCCTCCGGGCCGGGCGCCTCCGGTGAGCCATGAGAGCCGTGATCCATCTCCCCTCGGGAACGTGGCCCCCGGTGCAGGGTTGCCTGGAAGGCTGTCAGGAGCCACTCTGGCTAATTGCAATCCTGGCTTAAAAGCATCAAGGGTGCAAAGCAACAGCAGCCTAATGCAGGACCAAAGGTTAATGCACAATTACACGAAAGCATTTAATCTTACAGAAAAGGAAAGGTGCATTTATTTATTTATTTGCTTGGTTTTGTCTCTTTAAAAGGAAAAATCTGCTCCACAATCAAGTAACAGCACATTAAAAAGGAAACACCCCCTTTCTCCCCAGCTCCTGTGGTCCCTGGCACACGCCTGGGCTCTTTCTGCAGTGTCCGTGGTGGTGATGGCCCTGTGTCCCATCGCAGGGCACGCTGGCACAGCCCCGCGCAGACACTGCCTCACCGGGCTCTGCCCTGGCTGAGGGGTCCCTGTGGAGCCCAGGGCTCTCGTCACGCTCTGTCTCTGGCCAGCATATAAAAAAAAAAAGCAAACAGCGATCAGCCACCAGGCTACAGCACAGAGGAGCTGAACTACTTTGATTAATGAGAGCCGAGGCACATCCAAGCCCCGCTTTCTCACCGAGTGATGCGCAATAAAGAAACTCCCTGCCAACGACATGTCGGGGCAGGAGGGGGAATGAGGATAATACATCAGCCCAGCAGCAACGCCCGGAGAGGGCAGCACGCCTGAAGAGCAGGCGAGACCTTTACTAACAGAAAGGTTTTCCCATGCAGGAGGCTTTTGCTTTCGTGACAGCCCACGCCAGGAAGGCGGCGGGGAGCGGAGGGAAGGTCGTTCCTGGGTGAGGTCTGGTGGATGATGGACCATGCTGGCTGAGCCATCGGCTCTTTTGGGGACCTGCCACCAGGCTGGGCAGTGACAGCTGAGCTGCAGCTCCTAAGTAGCAGCTTGGCTGCTGCTCTCCTTGAGGAGCTTATGGATGCAGAGCCTGATCCAAACCTTAAAACTCACCGAGACTGGCAGCTCACAGAAGTTGGCCCATGTGGGCTTGATCTTCCCCTGACATAAAACTGGGAAGTCTGTGGAACCATAATAGATTTGCAAACCAAAGCTCATTTGCACCAGATAAGCATCTGCTCCCTCCAGCAGATCTGCCTTCAGAGGAACCGGGCAAATTTATGCTTTCAGGGCATCTGACCCTAAACACATAGGGGGTTCCGAGGTGACAGTCATTCCCCAGTATCAGGGCACTGCTCTATCTCCTGCAGTCATCTTAAAACCTTACCTGCTGTGCCCATCTGCTCCAGACATCAAGATCAATATTGTCAGTGAATAGCATTGAGATTTGCACACAAAACCGTGCAGTCAATCAAAAAGTTTGTAGAATTGGATTTCCCCCACCCCTTGGCTGTTCTGTGCCCAGAGGGTGTTAGCAGTGGCTAAAAGCACTGACCTCTCACTCCTGCACAGCTGTTGCTATAATGTGAATAGTCTTATTCACCTCCCAAAGGGCCAGAGAGCCGTGTCGCATCAAGGGGCTGCCTCAGCAGCGCTGGGCAGGGGAGATCCAGGAGTCAGAGGTGGGAAGAACGGCTTTCTCAGACCCTCTGGTTATCAATTATTTAGTAAAAGATGAGGCCCCAGCAGTACAGCCGGGACAAATCTTGTCTGATAAAAAAAGCCACAAACTTTGAAGAAAGGAAAACTCCACGTGGTGCTCAGCACCGGGTGGAAGAGGAGATGCAGATGGTCCAATGCAAGCTGGGCTGCAAGAGGGAGACAGAAACGCTCTGCTGCCTTGAATTCATCTTGTGCCTGTTTCATCCTCTCCCCAAACTTACCAGTCATTGATTCGTGCCCCTGTGCACTTACAGACAAAGTTTATCTGAGCCGGTGCCAGCCCTGGAGCCTTCCCACAGCCGGGTGTTTCGTTGCCCTCAGCATGCTGCGGATGACTAAGGCGTTTCTGATTAATGGGAGAGGTAGAGTCTGCTCAAGAAAGCAATAAAACACTGAGCCAGGAAAGCAAGTTTTGGCCTGACACATGCTGTAATATTTCAAGTGGTGATAATCTACAGGAATGAGATATACTGCAAACCTGTGATGGGTTATGTAGGGAACTCATTAGAAAAGCAAGTGGGATTCAGCACCTTCCAGGGCATCTGGGGTCCAACACTGTCTAATGCGTTTCTCCTCCTGGTAACTCTCTAAGGAGAGAATTACTGTTACCCACATTTTACAGGCAGAGAATTTAGTTTATCCAAAAGAACGTGCCCAGCAGAATAGAGAATGAAACCTCAGTCTTCTTAACCAGAGCTTGGTGTCCCAGAGACTGAGCCATCCATCTTCTGACAGGTGCCTGCAGAGAAAGCAGAAGGTGAGTAAGCTGTGAGCAAACTTTACATCTTTTCCTGCATCTGCCTTGACCTTCCACATCCAAAACACGAGCAGCGCTTCACAGGGCTTGTGGGAAGATGCCTTCCCATACACGAGGTCTGATACATCAGCTGCATCTCCTGGTGAGCAGGGTGAGTGGGACAGGCACCGAGACTGAGGGTCTGCAGGATGGGGCGCAACGGTCCCGATTCCCCATTTTGTGACTGGTGTAACAGAGGTAAAACAGAGCTGCCTTCAGGCAAAACAGAATCACTTAGTGGCTCAGAGACCACTGGGTCTGATCCTCATCTACACTAATGTCATTTTACACCGACCGTTGTGTCTGACTGCTTTAAATTCCAGAAATAAGAAAAATCCAATAGATACTGTTCGTACCTACATAGCTCATCCTGTCTTTTCCCCATATCTGAAATGAATATCACCCAGCTAAAAGCCAGAGGTTGAATTCCCCTTGAAGATCTTGGCAGGTACCGTGCTTGCCATTAGCGAAACATCGCTTTTACCAAGAGATTTCTCATCAAGACCCTCCCTGCAACGCCGCATCGATCGCCGAGCAGGCGGAGGGGCCGGGGAGCACCTGCGCTCCTCAGCTCGGTCCCCACGGCCACGGAGCCTTTATTAGGATGTATGGGAGAGGCTGTTGGAAAGTGATGTCCGGGAGCCAGGCAGGCCCTTGGCTGATCGCACTGGGCATCAATAAAGCTGTTTCAGCAGCACAGCTGCCATGTCCCCGGCTGGTGACCGCCGAGCAGTGAGGCTGTTCCTGGGGGGGGAAAGGGGGGATCAGCTGGGCTCTTTTCTGCTGTCAGTGGGTCATTTCTATGAGGGCACGAGGCTCGGGGCATGTAGGGCAGCATTTCCCAATGGGCAGTCACTGAAACAAAGGAGGCTCCTGCAGTTTCATCTGAAAGAAGGAACTGAGCCAGTTTGCTTTAAAGAAAAAAGAAAAAAAAAAAGACACATTTTTGTGGATAGTCTTGTTCTCGAGGTGCAAAAGAGAACCGCAGAGCCATTACGCCCACACAGAAACACGCAAGCCCCCACCATCCGCCGACGGGAACAAACTGCCCACCACCTACCGCAGAATGACTGTGATTTCATTTGTCTTTAAATTTAGGCTCTCGATTTGAAACAACTCAGCGAGAGACGACTGCTGGAAGGAAAGAACTTGGGCTTTTCTAAAATGCAGGACTCTTTAGCAGCCACCAAAGGCACCCACCCCATCTTAACAGCCACCTTAGACCAGACCCAGATAAAAAACATGATGCTGGACGTTGCTTTTAACCTCCCGGCTCCCCTCTGAGCCCACGGGGCACCCAGCACTGCTCCTTGTCTGAAAAAAAAAAAAAATGAATCAACGAGGAAGAACAGGGTGACTCTGTCATCTATATATAGCCCATAAGTGGTGCCAAGCCAAATGTAGGTTACTATAACATGTGAATCATCCTGCTTTGAAGAGCAAGGATGAAAATAAGGGATGTGAGAAGGGGGAGGGGGTAGAAGTGGTTATAAAATCCTGCCTTGATTGACTACAAGTTGTCGTTTGCCAACAGCCTCTAGACAGGCGTATGTAGCCTGTGATGCGCCTGTTCCCACTGTGTTGGAGAGGATCTGCCTGTAATTCCCCAGCAATGTGCCAGCACAGTGCTGTGAACATGCCAGCACTGACAAAAGAAATCAGCACAGCTTACCTGGTTGAGTATCTACGGCTGGTTCCCCGTAAAACAGATGGAAGTGTTTCCTAATGGGCAGGGCTCAGGACTTGTAAAGCTCGTTTCTTTCCTAATTCTCATTCTTCTCTTAGCTCGAGCTTTCTATCTATGGAAAGGGCTTAAAGACAGTGACCACCCTTTTAAATCTCTTTGATACTGAGTAATGAAAAATGCAATAGAAGGAGGTAAGTACCACGAGTGTTTAGTGACAGTGGGTACCAGCAAGATACCAACTGCTGTACCAAGTGGGTACCAACTAGGAAACAGACCCAGAATTTATGAGCAATTTGGTATCCCAGTTAAACACACCCCGCTGCAGAGGGGCAGCAGCCGCTGGGGACCTCGTGCATGTCTCACCGCCACGATGCGATGCATTAGCAAGTCCATTCTCTTCTGGATGTTTTGTGACCCATGTGCAGCTGAGGTGATGCAGTGGGTTACTGTGACTGTTCCTGGGAGTTTGGGGCTAGCAAGCCCTGCTCTTGGTGCTTTTTTAATTGGCACAGTCAGTAACACAGAAATGTGTGTGCTTTCTCCCCGCTGCTCCAAGTGTGATGTTTCTCATACTTAGCGACAGCATAAAGGTCCCCTGAGCTCTGAGCATCACTATAAAGGTAGGAGAGAAAGACAGCATACAGGGTTAGCAAAAATAGTGGTGATGAACAGAGAGGAGAGTTTCTTACAAGGAGGCAGGAGGGAAGGGAAGACATTTTAGTGCAATATAATACAGAAGCAGAAGAAAAGACAAAGGTCACTGCATGAGCAAGGAACATCCCCTGCCAGGAGCATCACTGAGTTTTCAGAGAGGTAGAAAAGAAAGGTCTGCCCCTTTCCTGAAAGAAAATATGCACCAAAAAGAAACTGAGAGGCAGAAACTGGGACACAAGCTTCCCCTTCAGTAACATCTCATATGCAGAGGAGAACGGGTAGAGCAGAGCGTCGCTAACGTGCAGGGGCCACAGTTTCCCATGCTCCAACCTTTAGGGATCAATCACCCACTCTAATGCTCAAGGTAATTCTGTTCCTGCTTACATCAAGGAAGGTGTGCCATTAATGTTGCCAGGTCCAAGGGCTTAATCAGCATTTGCTCTCCAAAACTGAAGTCATCTATTGCAGCTGGTGCTAAATCTGAACTATTATTAATCCCAGCTTAAGCTTTGGTCTGTAGGGTCATTGCAGAAGGGGACTGTAAAATGCTAATGGTCAGGAACCATCAATAGAAAGGCAAAAGGTCTGAGGAGTCTGATTCAGCCACCAGAAAAAAAGACCTTTATTGTTATTTGTATCGCCTGCTTTTCCTGGACTACTTTAGCCTTTAATTATTTGTCTCACACATTAATTTCCATACCTATTAATAGCAGCTCACCAATCCAGCCTGCTCTTCCTCTGTGTTTGGAAGGCTCTGCACATCGTAGTGCCTTTTCCCTAGTGAGGTTGTCTGAGGAAGGGAGGAAGAAATGCAATGTTGGGGTCTGCAATGCAATAGCACAGTCATAAAAGCTCTTTCGGGCACATTGTGTGCGTGAGGGACCAGCGCTTGGTACCTGCTTTTTAATTAAAAAAAAAAAATCTTCAGCCCTATTTGTGTAGTCCTTCCATAAATAAATAGGAAGCCTTGCTTGCTAGCATACAGTCCCTTGAGCAAGGGTACAAATGATTAGCACCTGAGTTTCTTTTTTCTAAAATTATGTGAAATTAAAGTTCTGAAGAATTCAATACGATAAAAAAAGCCCATTCCTCATAATACCCTCATAAAGCTCTATGCCCATTTTTCTTTTGGAAAAATCATTAGCCCTAATCATTAGGCAGCAAAATTTAATGTAATGAAATGTTTGCCATAGAAGGCAAATAGTCTGGCATACAGATGGTGAATATTCATGGAAAGCTGCTAGCCATGAAATATTTGGTGGAAAATATACAGTGAGCATTAATAAATTTATATCCAAGGGACACAAATCAAGGCAAGTAATAAGTATTTTTCCAGCCTAGCTGGAAGTATTTCATGGTACAGACACACAGATCTTTCTCTCAATGTCTTGTTACCAAAGAAGAATTATTCTGATCTATAAATACCTGGTGATACCCGGCCAGCGAGGGCGGCAGGGCTGCAAAGGTGCTGCGATACAGTCGCTCTGAGGAGCTGTAACATCCCCGTGCACTGGCAAATCATGGTTCCAGTCTAACGACTGCTGTAATGAATCGTGGCTGGTGCCACATCAGAGACTCCCAGCCCCAAGAGCATCCCCATCTGCCACCGGAGCCGCAGGGAAGGCTCCTCTCCCTTGATCCTGCCACAGATCGAAGCCTCAGGGGAGGCTCTGAGAGAAAGAGGCACAACCAGCACTGCCAGAAGAGCCTGAACCCATGAGTGCTCCCAATCACACAACCTCATTTTACTAGTTCCCTCCTCACAGCTGTTAGTTACTACCTCCTCCCTGACCTTTCATACCCTCTACAGAACACCTCTTTATCTTTATTTTTATTATTCTGGCTCTGATCATCTTTGTTGCTGAATTTCATGGCACAAAAAAAGGTAAAACTTTCAGCCATATCAGCCTAATGACCCTGTCAGGTAGATGGAGCATCCCTCGTTTGTCAGGATGGGAATAAAATTAGGCCACACATTCCCCAGTCCCCACAGGCTTCTAAAGAGCAAGGCTTTTCTGTAGATAAAATGCATAAAATAACTGCATAGTAGCTCAGATGTCTGGTCCTCAGAGCTTAAAAATGCATGTCTTAAAAAAAAAAAATCTATTTTTGTATCTGCCTTTCAGAACATGTTCTTTGCATTACATATAAATGCTATCCATTAACATTAATTACACTTCAAGCCCGTTATCACTTAGACAGCCATTATCATGCAGAACATCCTCCACACCTTCCTCCTCACCATCTTCTGATTCACATGTGTCTTTAAGATGTGCAGCAGCACCACTCAGCTGTTCAGCTCAGGAGTTTTCCACACTTTCTAAAGGATAAAATGTATAAAATCCCCTCCCGTAACCAGGAATTTCAGAATACACACCCCAGACACACACACCTCTGCACGCAGTTGCCTTTCCTCTGAAATCAGCATTTCCCTGTAACTTCCATGTTCACAAACGGCACATCAAGGATTTCCCAGTTTCTGTCTAGTTTTCTGAAGGTGGAACATAAAAAAAGCCTCGAAAGCAGTCTGGTGGAGAGCACCCTGATGAAAGCAGCACTTGGGCATGTTTAATTCATGAAGCAGTAGCTGAAATTTTTGGAAGGAGAAGCTCCAGCACAGCCTTGCTGTAAGCCTTGCTGACTCACGTGAGTCTGGCTTAAGAGCATTTCAGTCTCACACCTGCAGAGACACGAAGGGACGAGGGAGGGGAGTGACCCCTATGTCCATCCATAGTGACAGCGATGCTCAAAGATATAGAAAGGAATCAAGTGGGTTTCTTGCTGTTGGGGGTGTCCCTTGAGTTGTCCCTTGGTAAAAAGTCCTTCTTTTTTTTTCTACTGCCCCTCTACAGATAAAACCTAGTTATTTTTGACGTTGAATATAAATTGCCTTAAAATGGCCTGATACAAAGAGGTGTCTTCAGGTAGGGGGAGTAGGGAACTCAAGTCCTCCCAGAAGGCAAGCTCCTCTGACGTGTCACACGTGGGGAAATAAAAATCAGATCTCTCAGCTAAACCTGTTGGGCAAAGCCTCAGGTCAAGCCTGGAGCCTGAAGCTAATCCATCCTGCCAACTACTGCAGCATGCCATCCCCCCCGAATGCATTTCTGCTTCATGAACTTCTCTGGTTCTTGGTTTTATGCAGAACGATCCTTTGGCCAGCACACTTTAATCCTGCTTTCCAACCAGCCATGCTAAGTGCCCAATTTGCTCCAAAATCACCCAGCCTGAACAAAAGGCCATAAACCCTTCCAGACTGCTCCACTGGGGGAGCACAATTACCTGTCGCGAATGGAAATGACTCTGTGAGAGAAAATTGCTCTGGAAAGGGAACTATGTTGGGAGAGTCTAATGAAGGTGTAGAAAATAGAAATGAGCCCCCAGCTTCTGAAGAACAAGAGGGAACAAGCAAAGCCCAAGGACAAGCAGGGTGAACAACAAGATCCCAATCCAGTGTTCAGGCCACGGATATTGGCTTACTGGTTGGACTTGGTCAAGTCACTTATCCCCTGTGACTTTTGTGTGAGCTTTTGGAGGGGCAGCTAAGGGAAATGTCCCAGCTGCAAAATGCATCTCTAATCCCACTGGCTTGTAAGGCCAGTACTAGCAACTGTGCCATTTAAACACCCTGAAGTACAGATCAAAAAAAATTAACACGGAATTCAGAGAGAGAAATGTGCCGCTCTGCAGTGTGATAAAAGGAAGGAGAAAGCAAGGCAGTTCTTTTAAAAACTTCCCCAGACCACGGTATACTGTCAGGTCACCCCTGTTTGGCTTAAGGGACTGGCAGGCTCCCACACACCACAGGAGTGCAGTGGTTTGCCGTGTAAAACAGAGGCTCCAGGTGCGGGATGCGATGGTAAAGCTGGCCCTGGCTCCTGTGGAACGAGAGCTCGCCCAGCACGGGGGGCTTTTACCAACCCCCCTTCATTTGGCACTGCTGATCTCACACACGTTATTTATTTAGAAAGAAAAAATTTGAAAGCACGTAAGATTTTTCCTTGACCTCTGGAACCTATTGATTGCTGCTCTGTGAAAGAAATAAGGCTCCGTTTATGCTTACAGAATATCCCTCTGCTACTGCAGAGCAGCATGTGAAGGTTATATCGAGCCTCTCCACACCTGGAGTTATCACCCATAGCTGCTCCAGATGAACCTGCCTCCATTCCTGTTCACGTTGCTTTCCAAGCATCTTCATCCTAATTAAAAGACATTTTTCACTAGTACACAAGGATGCTAAAAACTACAAATGAAGCGAAGATCTGGCATGTCGAACGTTTCCTTTCCATGTTTGAAGGAGGTAATGCAGTTCCTGGGGGTGAAAAATAACAATCTGAAAAGCATCCAACCCTTTCTGCAGAAGGGGAAAAAAAAAAAGCGGATCTTGGCATTCATATTTTAACACTAAGAGTGGCTGTTCTCAGCCCGTGTCAATAAACACGGGGTCTCTCAGCAGGATTCCCCGTCGAAGGCAGCCCTGGGTATCTCAGAGGGCAGGTCCCGACACCCACAGCCCCGCTCCCCGGGCAGCATCGCAGGGACCCCGCTGGAGCTGCACCGGGGGGCAGAGGCAGTGTTGAACGTGGTGCCAGCCACCACCTTTTTCTCTTTTATTAATGGCAAAAGGTGTGGGATTGAGGAAAGCAGCAAGAACTGTCAGGAAAGAGGATGGGGATTCCTCCAGATGATAAATAAATATTATGAATCTATTTCTATAAACAGGATTCAGTGCAAAAAAGTTGTGCAAGCGTGTTGGTCGCAAACTGGGAACTGAAGGCAGCAGACACACACTTTGGGTGTGAAACCAATCAACCTGACCAATGCAAAATGCTAATAAGGCTTATTTGGGAAAGGCAAAATGCTTTGGCATTAATCCCAGAGTTATTTCTCCTTGTGACCAGCCCATACGAGGACAAAGCATCAGAGAAGCCAGACAACTGATGAGAATCATCAGCTTTTCATTAGAGCCTTTCATCTCGACAGAAAATTTCATATTGCAGTTTTTGATTTAATGACCTGTTCAAACAATCAGCTGAAACAATTAAAATCAGGGACTAGAAGGGGTGTCTCTGGTTTATGATGGAAATGCTCTAAAGACTCGATCCAACAAATTCATTCATCCCCCTCTTACAAAAGTTTCCAAAACCACTAAACTCACGGTAAGAACTTTCTTTTAATATTGCTATAATTAGGGTTAGCAAAGAGGTGGAGAACATTAAGATCTAATAAATGCACCACACAAGTAAACAAATTAACTTTGTTGGATGCTGCGCAGTGGAGTTATTAACTGAGCAGCCTCAGGGGCAGCGATGCACTGCTGGGAATGCAGAGGAACAGAGCAGCAATTTCTTGGGGCCAGCCTGAAGCTATACTGAACCTGGACCTTACGTATAGATTTTCTATACCATATTTTTTTTTTGTGTAAAGTAACGAGATGTCTGTTCATCCCTACTTCTGATGGGAGCAGCGGGGATGATGTAATAATCAGTAGTAAATCCAATAATATTTAAAATATTTTCTTTTTTTTAATATTGTATATAGCAGCCTTAGCTGAACGGCGTAGTTACAGACTCCTTTCTAGCACGTGTAGCAGTCAGACCACGTGGTTGCTTGTCTCTGAGATGACTTCTTTTTCCCAGAGAAAGGTCAGACAAGCGAACAGAGGAGAAGCAGAAGGCCATTCCCCCTGCGCCATCACCCTGGGCAGGGATGTCTTGATGAACTCAGCGGGAGCTCTGCATACGAAATGATGGCAGGTTACGGCCCATAAAATTCTGTTTTAATAACACCACGCTAAGTTATCCTTGGTTTATTGAAAGGCATTTAATCACCGGAATGGACAGCAGCATGGCAGCCAGTTCTGCAAACTCTACTCAGAGAGGGTAAAATTGACTTTGTTGTAGGGGATCAAGATGAGACCAAGCTACAACTTAAAGCAGAGAGTTTCATACATGAGCTGTTCTCATTACTGAGAGATGATAAAAAACACCTCCCTTTTATCTGGTAATTCTCATCAGTGGATCTCGAATGCACTGCAATGAAGATGCTTTCATTAGTTTCATTATCTCCATATTCATGAGCAGGAACGATGAAATGCTGCTGCCACGGTTCCCCAGGGAAGCAAGTTGGGGAAGGCAAGCTGTGTGGTGTGTCCAGGGGAAGGTCCTCATCCAACCTGGCTGGAAAAGGGAAGTTATTTTCCTTTCCTCCTGATTACGGGGCTAAGGAGGGCAATGCCCTTTCTCTCCGTGTCACTGACTCCTCGGGCTCCCGGGCTCCTGGAAGAAGCCGCCCAGGCAGGAGGCTGCTCTCCTTTGCCCAGTGCCACTGACGTTAGCAGCCAGCCCCTGGGAGTTGGTTCTCTTTCCACTGCGGTTCTGCAGCGTGTCACTCCCGGCAAGGGCAGAAATTTACTCCTGACTTTCCCTGGGATGAGCAGGAAGAGTCTGATCCTCAATGCCAAAGTCAGGTCCGATGGCGAGTGCTCTTTTGCACGCTGTGATGTATCCCATCCCTTCCTGAAGGGTACGTTATCGCTTGCTCTGGGTATTACATTAATGCCTCTAACAAAATCGTGTGTAAAGATTGTCTTCCCCAAATGACAGCGATAGCAGAATAGATAATTTCATTTAGAAAAAGCTTTTGAACAGGGGGGGAAAGCTAGTTAAGGAGATTGATTTATGGCAGTGGAAGATCTGTCATATCGGAGGTGAGCTTTGTTGATGGAAAGGAACATTAAAATCCCAGCAGCACCTACAGCATTACTGAAGGTCACCTGAATTCCTGTATATTTGTATCTTCTCTATCCCTGTAGGTCTTTCTCACACTCACCTTGGATGGGGCGAAGATGCTGAGAGAGGATCAGCTGGACAAATACTTACAAAGCAGAAATGTTGGAGTCTCAAAGCAATGAAATGCCTACAGTGCTCCAATGAATATAATTGTTTCAAGGAATATAGAATTACATTTTATACTGGCAAATTTAGAAAAACACATTTTTGATGGCCTTTCCTTCCATTCCAAATGGAAAACAAGCTCCTCTCTTATCACAGACTTAGACAGTCACTGATATAATCAAATGTACAGCTGCCCAGAACAGTCATTGATTTAAAAAAAAAAAAGCACTAAAAATTACCTTTGTTCTTTCTATTTTTAAATCACATTATGGAATCATTTCAGAACTGCCACAGGCAGCTCCCCATAAACATCTCTCTTCTACTTTATCCCTTCGGGATGGATGTCCTGTCCTGTGCGCATGTTCTGTACACTCCAGCTTTTACTTGGCATAATCTGACACACTTGCTTTTAAACTTGTTTAAAAACAACTGAATTTTACTCCAGCTGAGGACCTTGAGACAAAAGGAAAATTCATAGCTCCTGCTTAATCAAGACTTCAAAGGAGCTATATATATATTTTTTACAATAAAATGAGTTTGCAAAATATATTACTAAAATTATTGATTTTTTCTGCTGTGAGTGTCTGCATGATTCGATTTGATTTGTATTTATTGCTTCCCTCCTAATCAGCTTATAGTTATTTCTGCTAAGAATATTCTTTAGATGTTGTAAGACTGGAGAAATTGAACTGACATTCCAGCCAAAAAAGCAGCTCAGATTTCAGCTCAGAGAATGGACTCTTTGTTAAATTTGCTGTAAAACTTTCTTACCTGAAAAATTTCTTCAGCTCTGCTCAACATTTACTGTAGAGGTCTGCATCAGAATAATGAACTACCTTTGTATACAGCATCTAAATAATAACTGGTCCCTCAGAGATCTCAGTAGCCTTCTGCAAGGTAGACTCTTCCTTTAGCACTAATTAAAAAGAAAAAGAAGGAGTCGTTGCAGTTATGTGGGGCTGTCACTGAGCTATAGCCTTTCATTGGCTTTCTCTACACAAATCAATTAAACATCCAGCATGAGAGCAATTAACCTAGATACCAATTAGACTAGCAGGGAGAACATGTTTCCTTGTATCAGGCCTTTTATTTTAGAGATAAGAATCATCCGTATTTAAGTGCATTTTTTTGCCTCAGTTAGAAACAAGTCAATAAAAGAAAGAAAAGTCAAACGTCACAGGGAAGAAGCAGGATGCAGCTCTTGCTTTGTGATTAATAAGTACTGAAGTAAAGCTGAGTGCAAAAGCAGAGTGACAGCAAACAGGGGAGATAAACACAAATGATGTGGAGGAGCCGAGCCCACAGATTAGTAACTGCTGCCATATATCGTCTAGTAACTGCCTGCAGAGTTAGGGCCATGCGTTATAAGCATAAATCCTCATAGATTATAGGGTTTACTCCCAACTAGAGCAAACGTAGACGTCTCTCTGAAATTAGTGGATCAACACTGATTTATATTTGCTTCCCGTTTGCCCAAGAGCTCCCCACCTCTGAGCCTAGATGCTGCAGAGAGCCCTCAGCCCATTCACACGATCAGCGGCTTTGCCGTGATAAAACCCACTGAGTTTCAGGTTATGTGTCAGGCCCAGGATATTCTGAGCCAGCAGGTCCAGAGAGGAGGTATTTTAAAAAACAATCCTAACCATAGGTGTGGTTTGCACATCAGCCCTGCGGTTAAAGCAGCAGGCAGGATTTCTTGGCAAGACCTCCCCGTCCGTGTGCTGCCACTGTACTGAAAAATGGGATGTCTGTCCCAATAACACCTCTAACCGCCCGCGTGACGTGTGTGTTGCGATAACCGATGTCAAAGTTGCCCGTTGCTGTGGCTAACTTCCCCTGACTACCAGCCTGCAGTAATTTTTCTCCATTATTCCTTGGAAGCAGCACTCTAGAAATAGTGTTGCCCTATGGCAGCGTTGTCATATGGTATGCACAGCCCCAGGAAAAGTGATCATAAAAGGAAGCATTGTGGCCACTTTTCAAAGTTATATTTTTAGAAAGGGAAGGCTAGGAAAAAACCTCTCAAAATGAGGTAGGAAGAGCTATTTTTGATCACTTTATCACTAAGATTGCTATCCTGAACTGGGCTATTTTCTGGACGGAGTGAGTTTGCTTCTGACTCTATTTCAGTAACCTCCACTTCCAAATTCTTTCTGCCTAAAAAAAGCTGCTCTAAGCAGTCTTATTTCTGCTGTGTCAGTTTTTGGCTTCTCTAATATGGGAATCTACAAAGCAATTCTCTGGTAGGAACCAAGTTTTCCAATATCTGTCTAATGTCCATGGCCATCGCTTCAGAAATGTCATTAAGAAGTGCCACAGTTCGTCTGTGTGCTGAATCTGTTTCTCACATAGCAAGTTCATCACACACCTGTAGTTAAGTGGTCAAAGAGCAGTTTAAAGAAGCAGTGGAACGGAGTTCAACAACCTGTTCAAGTAGGATGGACAGGGGTTTGGTGCCAAGGGCTCAATATGTTGCTTGAATGTATTTGTGGAAAATCAGAGACATGAATAGCTGCCGTGGAGATGGAGGCACAAAATCTCCCTTTCCCTCTCACCCAAGTGAATGTCGTTATCCCCTATAACACCAGAGAAAGATGCAGAAATTTATAGTGGGTTCTGAAACTTTTCTTGAATATCTTTCTATTATTAATCATCTTTCTATTATTAATCATAAGACTGTAGGCTAAGCCCTTCACTGGAGTGCTTTGGCATTGCTGCTCCTTTGTGAATTCACACAAGGTAAAGAATTGGTCCTTTGAAACGAGACAGGAGGTGGCCATGAAAGAGAACATTGCATTATAGGCGTTATAAAATCAGTGTGCAATGCAGTGCTTGAAAAACGCAAGGAAAGCACCACTGGAAAATGTAGGCGGGATGGTAAATATTTAGCTTGTTGAAGTTAGGAAATGACTGAGGTAGGCTTGTAGCTGCGAAATCATTCTTGGTGTTGACACTGAAGGAAACTTAGGTCTCCACGTTTAACTGCTCTTGCAGCAAATAAATCCATGAAAGTGAAAGCAGCAATGAGCGCAGTGATGATCTGTAGGAATTCGCAAGAAATTTTCATTCACCGGTAAACTGAAAGCAAATGCTGCTCTAGGGCTGTGTTTTCAGAAATTTATTATCTTCAAAGGCGACACAAAGCGTTTCTGCATGAAGAAAATAATGCAAGTGTCTGGAAATGTTTGATTTAAGGTCCTGAAATATGACCACTGCCTGAATGGGAATGATAAAAAGTGGGACGTGTTAGGAAAATGTTATTGTGTTACAGTTCTGTCTTGAGAAAGTCCAGTTTAGAACAGAAGGAAAGTGAACATATAAATTTTTTAAACCACAAGCGTTCCCCAGCAGGACCTTTGTATTTACGCTGTGGCATGCTATCAAAAAGCCTGGCGTAGCTGTGTTAGGCCACCCGGCCTCGCCACAGCTCCCAGCAAGTCTGGGACAGACAGAGGTGAAATGCCCACGGGTCAGTCCCCTCCCCTCTGCTATGTCCCCTTTCCCTCATTGTACCAAGTGTCCCCAAACGATGCTGAAGATAATTTGTGAATGATCATGATCACCCATCATTAAACTCCTCACAGAATCTGATATTTCAAACCTCAAGATCCTGAATAAATTACAAAAAAGAAACAAAAAAAGTAAATCCTTTTAAAAGTTCAGCTTCCCACGACGCTGGACACCAGCCCTGCTTAGTCATGTGATGGCCCAATCCTGCAGCGTGCTGTGCACTCCCCTGTGCATGCTCATCACTTCTTGGCTTCCTCAGGAATTAGGGGCTTAAAGCCTTTTTCAAGAAGCATCCAACACCGCACAGCACTAGGCCCTTAGTGCACAAATCTAAGTGTTTTCTTCCGTAGCTGTCGCTATATGAATATTATGAGGACGTATCCTCAGCTGGACTGAAATGTCCGTCCTTGCTCTTTTGACTTGGCTGGAATGAGACCAATTTACTCCAGGTCATTATCTGGGCCATTATTTGTTATAAGTTTATGGTGACTAAAGAAGGTCCTAGGATGTCAAGGTCTTCAGCGATAAAAATCGGTGTAACTCCCTTGGCTTGGAGGGTCACACCGATTTACAGTACTCTGTGGTGTGGAACATAAAAAGTGCATCAAATTCTGATTTCCTTACTCTTTTTTCACTCTGGCAAAATTCCTTCTGATGTTACTGTTTGCCTGCCTTGCATGGATACCACTAAGACCTATTCAGGCTTAAATTGCTTAAGATTAAATGGCTTAAGCTTAAGCGATTTCAAGCTTATGTTAAAAACAGGCAGCCACTTACCAAGAGAAACCCCCTTTAAGCTGATAGTAGTTCCAACCAACTGTCCAGTTGTCTTCATTCTGCTGTCTCTATAACACAAAAAAAACCCAAATCCCTTCTCTTCTACTCATCCAATTCTGTAATTTTTTAAAAGATATTCAAGTTAATTCATTATCATTGGATATATTTTAAACTTCTTTATCTGGGAGCAGCCAGGCTGTTGAGCAACTGCACGTTCTGTATTTTCTTTCCTTTTTTTTTTTTTTTAAGGAAGCTGCAGAGCTCAGTCTCATCGTCCTATAGTATTTCTTTAATGCAAGTTTGTCAATAGTGTATAATCAAGATGAAAATCAATGCTGCTGCTTTTCGATTCTGTGGGAGTGCCTGTTCCTTCCCTTCTTCTGCTTCAAAGCCTGAGACATCAGGTTGCTGTTTGCTCCAAAGTAACAATGTTTGTTTGTTAAACTTTAAGGCAAAAAGTTCTCTATAAGCAGAAATATTAGTCTGCATTTCAACATGTCCAAAGTGGATATTGAGAGAAAGGAAAAAGGGATTCGTTGCTCATCAGAAATAAGGCAACATTTTAGACTGATTTCCCTGACTCATTCTAACCTTCAGATCACCTTCAGGGTAACGTAGCAGGAGTGTTGTCCACCTGCATCTGCTAATAGATCAGAAATTAACATTGCAAGAATGTGCTTTAAATTAAAACCCTTTATTTTATTTCAGAAGGATTTCTGCACATGCTTGTCAATGCCTCTGTGAATGCAAACTTTTTCTCAACTAAATATCCTGATTTTTAAGGTAATCAGTATGTGTTATGAAAATTATTGTATTCTATAAAAGTTTGCATTGCTTGAATTTCAATATTAAACAAAAAAAAGTCAAATGCCATCACTGCTTGATAATAAAGCAACAATTTATTCTGCATACTGAGTAAATGGATTTAAAACAACCCATGCATCAAGGCATTTAATGAAAGGGAGTTCAATTACAAAGTTCACTGCGCCCCTCCTTACTTGCTCTTCAACACCCGTTCACTTGTTTTCAGAAGATTAAAAGGACAAAAAAACCCTCCCAAGCACCTCTGTTAACCATATGTTTCCTTTTCCAGCAAGTTTTCCATATGTATAAAACCATGATCTGTTCCCCCCTCCCAGTTTTTACTTAACAGGGAAAAAAAAGCAGTAATAAACCAGATCGTAACATATCTTTTTCTTAAAAGGAAACAAAATGCAATGCCATAACAGACAGTAATTTTGTTTTGACTTCCAATTAAATCCAAAGGGATGCCTTTTGCCTATGGAGAAAACTTTCAGCAAAATTAATGGAACAGATTTAGAATCCTTGATTGCTTCAATTATAATACAACCTTTCTCTATATTTATCATATAAAACTCCAGAGAGGTTAACCAGTGGCTCTAACTGCCTGTGTTTGCAAGTACTATTCAGCAGATCCCTTGGATAGTTCTGACTTCTCACTGCAGTGCTGCAGTCCTATGACAGCATCATATTAATGAGGCAGCAGAGGTACGAGGCTCCATGTGGTTTGCAAAGTTTAACCCTGTCCCTCAGACTTCCCTAACTCTGCACAGCCAAGACACAGCAGCGTCAAAGCCAGGAGCTGTGTATGTCCCAGGTTAAAGGCAAGAAGGCAATTTTTGAGGTGGCTTTTGCCCGTTAATGAGATCACCTCCTTCAACCTTCGCTGACTGCTGAACGGAGGCAGACACATTTTCAGCATCTTTCTGGATGGGGAGTTAAAATCTCCCCCCTCAGCATCCCTCTGCTTTGCAATGGGAGCTTTACCGGGGCTGTTTCTAGCACCAGCAGTTGGTATTTTTTTTTTCTTTGCAGTTTACTAGTCCATTGCCTGTGTAGCTGTAATCCATCCAAGAGGAGTTCAAAGTCTGGATGTTAGCTAGTCACTGTAATGCGACCCAGACAAAGTACACTGCACCATGTAAACATAATTTCTAACAAGGTTTCAAAGGAGAATGTATTTCTAAGCAATGCACCAAGCGTTAGATCGGAGTGTGAGGGTGGGAGGAAAAGAGAGGAAGAAAGAGGAGGAAAGAAGAATCAAGATCAAGGATTTTGGATGCCGGGGGGTCTTTCAAACTCTTGTTTACTGCCCGGCTGTTCTAGCACTGCAATGGCTGCATTCAGCCTCCCCCTGCAGACCCCCCTTCCCGCACCCGTCCACCACCCCAAAGGGAGGCGAAGCCCTGGCAGGGAGCTCTCCCTGCCGCAGAGCAGCCCGGCGAACCCACCCAGCCTCCTTCTCTGCCCGATTTTGACCTTCAAATGTCAGACCCCGCCTGGATGGGGTAGGGGGGGTCCTGCGTCTAGGGACCCCTCTGCCCCCTGCTTACCCGGGACTGCCCGGTGCGGGGCTGCCCCCGCTGCGCCCCGCGCCCGCCGGGAGCTGCCCGTGGTGCTGCAGCCGCCGGTACCGCCCCGGCCCCGGCCCCGGCCCCGGCCCTACCCTGCGGGCTCCGCCGGGCGCTGCTCCACCGCCCCCGGCAGCGGCCCGGTGCCGGCACCGCGCTCCGCTCCGCCATGGCCGCTGCGGGAGGGAGGGCTGGGGGGGAAAGGGGGAGAATAGAGGGAAAAGAAAGAAAAGAGAAAAAAGAGAAAGAAAAGAAAAGAAAGGGAGAAAAAAGAAAAGAAAGAAAAGAAAGAAAAAAGGAAGAATAGGAAGAAAAGAAAGAAAAGGAAGAAAAGAAAGAAAAGGAAGAGGGTGATGGCCTAGGGAAGGGGGGAGAAGGAAGCAGGGGCAGGAAGGAAGGAGCAGGGGAAAGGGGGAGCGGGGGGGAGAGAGAAGGGAATGGGGGGAGCGGGGCAAGGGAGAAGGGGATGGGAAAGGGGGAAGGAGGGGCCGTGGGAAGGGAGAAAGGGGAAGAGGGGGAAGGGTTAGGGGGAAGCAAGGGGAAGGGGGAAAGGGGAAGGGGCATCGGGGGGAGCATCAGGGACTGGGGGGCCGGGCAGGGGGAGCGGGGAGAGGGAAGGGAAGGGGGTGCAGGGGCAGGGGGCAGGAGCGGGGGAGGCGGGGACGGGAGGCGGGGCCGGAGCAGGGCCGGGGGGGGGTCCTCCCCCCGCACACGTGTGCGGGGCCGCCCCGCTGCCGCCCGGCGGGTCTTTATAAGGGGCGGCGGCGGCCGGAGCAGCGCCGCGTTGCCGCCCGCTACCCCCGAGTGCCCCACCATGAGCTACACCATGGAGCCCCTGGGCAACCCCTCGTACCGCCGGGTGACCGAGACCCGGGCCACCTACAGCCGCGCCAGCGCATCCCCGTCCAGCGGCTTCCGCTCGCAGTCGTGGTCGCGGGGCTCGGGCAGCACCGTCTCCTCCTCCTACAAGCGCCCCAACCTGGGGGCACCGCGGGCCGCCTTCAGCTCCACGGTGCTGAGCTCCGCCGAGAGCCTGGACGTGAGCCAGTCCTCGCTGCTGAACGGCGCGGCGGAGCTGAAGCTGAGCCGCTCCAACGAGAAGGAGCAGCTGCAGGGGCTGAACGACCGCTTCGCCGGCTACATCGAGAAGGTGCATTACCTGGAGCAGCAGAACAAGGAGATAGAGGCGGAGCTGGCAGCGCTGCGGCAGAAACACGCCGGGCGGGCGCAGCTGAGCGACGCCTACGAGCAGGAGCTGCGGGAGCTGCGCGGGGCCCTGGAGCAGGTGAGCCACGAGAAGGCGCAGATCCAGCTGGACTCGGAGCACATCGAGGAGGACATCCAGCGCCTGCGGGAGCGCTTCGAGGATGAGGCGCGGCTGCGCGACGAGACGGAGGCCACCATCCGCGCCCTGCGCAAGGAGATGGAGGAGGCCTCGCTGATGCGGGCGGAGCTGGACAAGAAGGTGCAGTCGCTGCAGGACGAGGTGGCCTTCCTGCGGGGCAACCACGAGGAGGAGGTGGCCGAGCTGCTGGCGCAGCTCCAGGCGTCCCACGCCACCGTGGAGAGGAAGGACTACCTGAAGACCGACCTCACCACGGCGCTGAAGGAGATCCGCGCCCAGCTGGAGTGCCAGTCCGACCACAACATGCACCAGGCCGAGGAGTGGTTCAAGTGCCGCTACGCCAAGCTGACGGAGGCGGCCGAGCAGAACAAGGAGGCGATCCGCTCCGCCAAGGAGGAGATCGCCGAGTACCGCCGGCAGCTGCAGTCCAAGAGCATCGAGCTGGAGTCGGTGCGCGGCACCAAGGAGTCGCTGGAGCGGCAGCTCAGCGACATCGAGGAGCGCCACAACAACGACCTCACCACCTACCAGGTATCGGGGAGTTGTCCGGGGCTGCGCCGAGCCCGGTTCGGGGGGCAGGGGCGGGCGGTGCCCGGGTACCGGCTCCGCAGCGAGGGATGCCGGGGTGCGCGCAGGGGGAGGCGCAGGCTGCCGGGCTGCCCCCCGCAAGGGCTGGCTGCAAGGGGGGGAGATGTCGGGCGGTGGGAGCCGGGTGGGTCCTGCTCTGATCCTGGCACTGCCTCGCAGGGAATGAGTTTCTGAAAGTGCCTTTTGAGAACTTTTTCCGCTGTGTCTCTGCGTATGTCTGCATCACAGAGGTTTTCTGCGTCTTTGTTGCAGGACACGATTCATCAGCTGGAGAACGAGCTTAGAGGAACCAAGTGGGAAATGGCACGTCACTTGAGGGAATACCAGGACCTCCTCAATGTCAAGATGGCCCTGGATATTGAAATTGCTGCATACAGGTACAGTAGGATCATTGCGGACATGTCTGGAATATTAATAGCACTGCAGATGCTGCTGGCCTGAGAAGCTTTCACAGATAAGAAATATCTGCGGTGAACACAAGTAAAATTAGAGCTTGGCTAAATTATTACAGCTGTCACAAAATCTACACAGCCCCTGGAGCATCTGCAGTAAGAAACCAGAGTTCACTAGGGACCAGCTCTCCGGCAGTCAGTGGCAAAGCTCCCAGCGAGCTCAGTGGGCACAGGATAGCATGACTCAGCGCAGTGGCACGCTGGTGCCGCATTCTGCCCTTGTTTACAAAAGCAAAAGATGCAGTAAAAGACAAGCTTATTTTTAATTCCTGCTTGCTTTGCTTTGCATACGCCAAGCAAGCAGTGCTCGTCACTTGAATTCCCTTTTATCACTTGAGAGAGACAGTGCACTTGCTTGATCATGGTTTCAAGCAGGGAGTGCTGATCTGCTTGTCACAAACACTTTTACTTTTCTTGCTCAACTTTCCTTTAAAGGCATCCACTCTAATGTGGAGCAGGAACATTGCTTGCTATTGCCATCACCTGGCAGGTTTTTTTTTAGTCTCCTTTGCATCACTTTAGAGCTCTCATTGGAGAACTGCTGATTTTTCTGGGTCGCAGGCTTACATTAAAAACATGCCTTTGAACATAAGACAAGTAAAAACAAAAAATCCATCTCCAGATCTGCATAAATCCCTGAGGTTGTTCAGACAAACACACAGATACTCCAGGGTCTATAGCTGTTTGCTGCTGAAGTTAGATGAGCAAAAGTCTCTGAAGTCTTTGGTTTTCATAGCTGCACAAGAAAGGCAGATGCCCAAATTATCCAACTAGGACATATGCTTTAATTGGCTTTTAGTAGCTCAGCCACAAAATTTGATCTGTGTCAAATTCTCAGTTTGCCTAAGTCATAAAGCATCGTATGAATTTAATTATTTTCCCATACTCTGTGCTGACTTATGCCATAATAAAGTTTTTGACATTAAGGATGAATTTCAACTGATAAGGCAAAGGTGTTACACTTGCCACATGCAAACCAAGCTGAAAGCTCTTTGCTGAATATGAATTTTGCAAAAGAGCTGATTCAAGGAAAGCCGAACTGTGGCTGTGAGCAATGGATTATGCTGATCAGCTCTAGCATATTCCACATACAAACTGGTTTCACCCTGCTGACAGAGGGAAATATTCTAATAGCTGTCCCTTATGCTGCATTTCTATGCTCATTTTTTTTTTCCTCCTGATCCTCTTAGGAAGCTACTGGAGGGTGAAGAGACAAGATTCAGTGCCTTCTCTGGAAGCATTACTGGACCCATATTCACACACAGACAACCATCTGTCACAATAGCAGCCACCAAAATTCAGAAAACAAAAATTGAACCACCAAAGCTGAAGGTCCAGCACAAGTTTGTAGAAGAAATCATTGAAGAGACAAAGGTAGAAGATGAAAAGGCTGAAATGGAAGATGCCCTAGCAGCTATTGCAGAAGAAATGGCAGCCAAGGCACAGCAAGAAGAACAGGAGGAAGAAAAAGCAGAAGAAGCTGCAGAGGAAGAAGTTGTTTCTGAGAAGGCCGCTGCAGAACAAGCAGCTGAGGAAGAAGAGAAGGAGGAAGAGGAAGCAGAGGAGGAAGAAGCTGCAAAATCTGATGCAGCAGAAGAAGGAGGTTCTGAAAAAGAAGAAATAGAGGAAAAAGAAGAAGGGGAGGAGGCTGAAGAAGAGGGGGAAGAAGCTGAGGCCAAGGGCAAAGCTGAAGAGGTAGCAGCAAAGGTAGAGAAGGTCAAAACACCTCCCTCAAAGTCACCCCCTAAATCCCCCCCTAAATCCCCTGTAACGGAGCCAGCCAAGGCTGTCCTGAAAGAAACAGCTGCAGAAGCAGGAAAAGAACAGAAGGTGGAGAAAGGTGGTGAGAAACCAGCCAAGGAGGAAGAGAAAGCAGCATCCCCGGAGAAGCCAGCGACACCAAAGGTAACCTCTCCAGAGAAGGCAGCGACGCCGGAGAAGCCTGCAACCCCAGAGAAAGCAGTGACCCCAGAGAAGCTGGCGACCCCAGAGAAGGCCCGTTCTCCGGAAAAGCCAGTGACTCCAGAGAAGCCCCGCTCTCCAGAAAAGCCGGTGACTCCAGAGAAGCCCCGTTCTCCAGAGAAGCCAGTGACTCCGGAGAAGCCCCGTTCTCCAGAGAAGCCGGCCTCCCCGGTCAAAGATGAAAAGGCTGTGGTGGAGGAGACCATCACTGTCACAAAGGTAACAAAAATTAGTGCAGAGGTAGAGAAGGGGTCCAGGAAAGAAGACATTGCAGTGAATGGTGAGGTAGAGGAGAAAAAGGAAGAGGAGGAATCCAAAGAGAAGGAGGTTGAGGAGGAAGACAAGGGAGTTGTCACCAATGGCCTAGACGTGAGCCCAATTGATGATAAAGGTGAGAAAATTGTAGTAACCAAAAAAGCAGAGAAAATCACGGGTGAAGGTGGGGACAGTACAACCACATATATCACAAAGTCGGTGACAGTCACTCAGAAGGTAGAGGAACATGAAGAAAGCTTTGAGGAGAAATTAGTGTCCACCAAGAAAGTGGAGAAAGTTACTTCACATGCTGTAGTAAAAGAGATCAAAGAGACCGAATAAAATAAATCATAGCTAAATTAAAAAATTAAAGAGCTTGGGTCGGTGCAAAAGGTTAAGCCATATGACAGCTGCAAAATGCATGTGAGTGACGGCTTCAAAGCAGAACGGGTTCTCTCATGGAGGCTCCAGACACACAGTATTTTACTTTTTTGTGCAATATAGGGGAGGGGGGGCGAATGCATGCAGGCTCAAGATGTACTCCCTCCACAGAGCTTGGGGAACTAAAAAAATAATACTAATAATAGTGCATGAGATGAAATGTGCAAAGGAAGCTTTTGAATTTCCTGAGCTGTTGGAGGGATATATCTGAGGAACGACTTAAGACGTATTATGCAAAGAACCAACTGAGCCAAAAACAAACAGAAAACAGTAATAGAATATTCATGAGAACCAGAACTCTCCTAGCCTTAAAAAAAAGCTACTTATAAATAATTATGTTTACCTCACTGGTGTAATTAGGGTGGACTTTTGCTCATGGGAGAACCTAGTTGACATGCACAGTACGCAACCTTTTGTTGTTTGATGTAAAAGTCACAGCAGTTCTTGCTCAATAAAGGTCAATACTGAAAACATGACTTGTCTGGTGCCTTTCTTCCAATCAAATCCTTCCCTGGGGTTTGTGGGAACAGAGTTGTGGGGGTTGAAAAGTTGCTTGAGTTATTCCTCTTCTTTGTTTTAGAAAACAAGCTGGAATTGCATGTGATGAACAAATTTCCCGTAACATAACATGAATACTGGAGTTGGCTTAAGCAAATACTTAAGAGCTGTATCCCAGGCTTTCTAGAGTACAGAGGAATCTACTGAGTTCTGCTGCCTGGCCTTCAGGTGCTTAGAGGGGTTGCAATTGCTTTGCTAACAATAGGAAGGTCTCTAAGCCATGTGCTGCTAATACTACTTACCTGAGCAATCCTGCTTGTACTGAGTGTAAAAGTGTTAAACTCTGCAAGTGTGATTTTCCTCCCTGCACCCTAGTCTCAACATGTAAGGACAGCCTTAAAGATATGGCAATTTCCAGATCATTCCTCGATTTTTCCCGTGAAGCTAGCCCATCTCTGAGCCACAACTGGTCATGGTATCTTCTATGACACTCGTGTTGCTTAAGTGTGCAAAGACCCGTTAAGTAATCTCAACCAAGACATGTGTTCATCAAAATGGGGTAGCTTCTGATTTTTTTTTTTCCCCTCCTGCCTTAATTATATGGGAACATCCTTATTAATTCTCTGTCAACAGGTACAATCTGTCTCTAAACACAAAATTCCAAAATTGAGAGCAAATAAATTACTGGGAAAAGGAAACTGTCCCAGAGATGATACTGGTATCATGTATCAGAAGTATTCCTAACTATTTTTTTAGATATTTGTCCATTTGAAAGTAACTGTAGAAAGGAGACCCTTACAGAGGCTGGGTAGGGCTCAGATTATACCTGGTAGGACTGACAGATAAAACCAAACCAAAGCATTTTTCCATTTCCAATAGAAAGGCCTCCCAAGCGCTGGCCTACGTCTACTGCCGCTTCCAGGTTGGCTTTATGAAGAAGAAAGCCAATTAAAGAGCCCTCTAAAATCCCACTACATGGAAAATAAATGGAGACAAATGAAACAAAGGGAAAAAGAGGAGGCCCCCAACTCCAATTTGGGGAATTAATGTGTCTTATTATGGGATCAATATTGTGTTTATTTCTATTGCGTTTCAAAAGTAAAACAACGCTGCTCCTGCCTTACCTACCACAAATAGCAAAGAACTGCAAATAATTTTTAAGCCTGGGTTCAGCACATGGACCGTCCTGAAATCTGTTAAATAATTGAGGGTCTGATCAAAACCTCTATGATTTGCACATGCCTTCCAATTCTTTACCCTATCAATAATTGGAGAGCAAGTAGTTTTTAATCGAAAGTGTTCTGCGTATTCTTCACTGGAGAAAATGTAAGAGGCCCACAGCAGATAAGCCTTTCAAATAAATCTGAATGTCTTTGTGTAGCAAAGTAATGAGTGTTTCTCCCGCTGATATCAATAATGGAAATCTGTGCTCAACAGCTTGCTGGCTGAGTGACGTTTAATTAAAGCAGAATTAGCAAATTAAATGGCAGCTTCTCTGTAGCGAGCTTATTTGTGAAAGTTACATGTGTATGTGACATAAAAATACCTATACCTTTATGAACAAGAAGTAGCCCAGTCACACTCACCTACTGTCAGTAAGTATTCGCACCAATATGAAATGCCCAATGGTTTGTGAGCACTGAAGCTATTTTCCTCTTGGGTCTAATCAAAATTTTCAAGAGACCACCACTAAAACCAAAAACTAAACCAGAGAACAACATTTAGCACCAAACTTTCTGTTTACGTGCTTCCAAATAAGTTCTAGAATCTGCTAAAACGTCACAAACTGCAAAGCCAGTGGGCTGCCAGCCCTCAGCACAGAAATTCAGGCAGCTTCAGCATTGGGACGAAGAAGGGTCACCTTGTACAGTGAATTAAATCTCAGTGGGAGACTCAGGAACGCTGTTAACTGGCTATTTTTTATGTTATGCTTTCTTTTCAGGTCTGGTAGGACACAGCTACAAGGACCTAGAGATTATTACTTGTGTTGTTTTGATTCTGCTTGCCAGGACTGCAGATTTTTGTACAAGGGGCTGAACCACCACTTCTGCCCAGGGTACATCGACTTTCCTGAACGGGTTTGAGAAGTCACTACACAGCCTGTGCACAAGGCAAACTCCTGGACTACCCACGGGCATGGTGTATTTCAAATTATCCTCATTTCCCCCTCTTTTCCACCTAAAACATATTGCAGCCTTTAGTTATCACCCACAACTGCATTTTTTTTCTCCGCTCTAACACACAAAATAAATTTGTGAGTTTAGTCTATTTCCCACTGCAAATGTTTCCATCAAATCCTAAGAGAAATAAGCAACTGGTTAACACATTTCTAAATATTTATAAAACTCTAAGAACTGTTTAATATTTTATGTTGCCAAGAGAGGTTTTGTCTACTGACATCTGCAATCAAACAGTTTCAAAAGATAGCATAATTCCAGGGCAGAGATGCATAAATAGTATGTTATTTGCCTGTTCTGCACCAATTACTTCTTCAGACTGTGCATAACTAGTGAAGGGATTAATTACTTTCAGACACAGAAGTTCATTAAATCAATACAAAAGACTCCATGAAGGAAAAAACAATAATTAAAGGAAGTTACTGTCAAGATTTATGCATCTTATTTAAAGTGGGCCATCAAGACCCTCATGACTTCAGGAGCTGGAGGGCTCTAAAACAGGACCTTTTTACTGTACGGGGTTGTGGAGATGCTACAATTAACAGATTTTCAGCATCCCAGAACTAAATTCCAGGTGGAAACAAACTGGGGAGTGTTACAAAACACAAACAGGTTGCATTTGCCAGGGAGCTGAGCCAAGCACTAGAATTTTCTCCAGTCGTCAGGGTCTGTGCTTTTCCTATTCACATGTGGGCTTTCGTCCTTCTCTGTTCAGGATTAAACTACCCTTAACTAATCTAGGAAGGCAGCAAATGATAAATTGTCAATTATTTAGTTACTAGAAGGTAAATTCCTAGAATCTGGATATTATACCTGTACAAGTTTCCCTCTTGCTGAGTGGAGGGGGATTGTGTGTTTATGGGTCTCTCAAGAAAAGCATTCAGGACCTCCTTGTATTTGTCTTCCCTGTGATGAGATCTCAGCCTGATCCAGACCCTGTCTGCCCAAACAGAAAGAGAAAATCCAGGGAGAGGCTCATGGCTTTACTCGCAGCTGCAACTTGGGTTAAAGTTTCTATCGTTTCTCCCTCTGCCTGCTTTTACTGCATTGCGTCAAAGCGAGCTCCGGGATTTTCAAAGGTAAAACAAGTGTCACCAGCCGGACCCCCACAACCCTGAGAGCACCTCGGCACACAAACGCACGCTTCCATCCTCCTCCCACCGATTTACCTCAGCAGCAAGGCAGGACTGGGGGTAACAAACCAGGCTGGACGGTCACTGCGGCTTGTCACTCTCTGCAGCTCATTGCCACAGCTGAGACTCACACATTTCCTGCAGAGTCGTGAAACCTCTCCTCTAGCTGCAATACATTAAAAATAACATAAGGAGTGGGGATCGGACTGAGATACACTGCAAGGAGAAATGTGTTTGCTGGTGTATCTCTAAATGTGCTGGTTTGAGAGCATCCCTAGCAGCCTGGTTGCAAAGATTTGGAGAGCTGCAAGCCATGTTGCTTCCCAGAAGTGAAAGGGATACAAAGGACTGAATGAAAAAGTTTATCTGCAAAAAAAAAAAGACATGAAAGAGGAAGCAAAATCAGGTATTGCAAATTAAAAGGAGCTCAGAGTGCTTGGAGAAAGGTAGGATGGGGCAGTGGTTTTAATATATGCCAATCTAACAGTGGTTTGGCTGGGCTGAGTTCTGATCTGGGGTTTAACGTTTTTTGCTCTGTAGGAGCAGAATCTCTCTCCCAACTGAAATGCCATGCTAAGCATTTTCTGATAGGTGAATGTCCCAGTACCATCTCTTGGACTCACTATTCTGCTGTGTTCGAACGAGGGTATCACATACCAAAAGGAGCAGGTCTCCTGCAATCCCATCAATAGCTTTTAAAAGCACTGAGCGAACAGCGTGGTCAACTCTCTTGCCCACATCACTGCGAGTACCCCCCACTGCTCGTCACTGCTTTCCTGGAGATGGAAAACAAAATCTGCTCTGTAAGAATAAGTCTGCGTAAACACACATAGAAAAATCTTGATTTAAAGCAGAAGGGAAATGTGGAAAAAAAAAAAAAAGAAATGTTGCTGAAGAAAGGGAAAATTTATCTACTTGTTTGCCTTCTGGTTCTCAAAAGCAACAAAACCCCCAAGAAAGCAGGGGTGGGGGGAAATTAAAGTATTTGGAAATGGTACTGGAACTCCCTGAACAGGAACTACTGCAGTTATTACCTACGCATACAAGCTGTTTCCTGAAGGTTTTACCAAAACTTCTTTTTCTTTCTCCTGCTGTTTTCCCTGGGAACATGGAAGGAAAGAATTGTTTTAAGTGCTTACCTCATCCATCATAATCTTCTTTATAACTCTTTCAACGCTGAAAAGGGAGATGCTTTTGGAACACCCCTAAAATTTGTACAAAAGACGCTTCCTTTCTCTCTGAACATAGCCATGGAGGAGAGCCCATGCAGATCAACTGATACCATGAAGTCAGTGTACAAAATTAAAAGTTACCCCAAAATCCTACGCAAATATCTAGCTAAATGTGACTGTGACAAGTTCTAGTGCAGCCACGCAATGCCTGTTTTAATGGGCTTCATGTTTATTTAAAACAGTTTAATTTGCAACATTAGTCTAGTACTTGCCCTTAGCACAAGGTTTAATTACATACAGCAACTTTAGCTAATTGAAAACAAATAGGCTCAGACTACAGGACATTGACATTGCTTTCAGAATTGTCAGGCTTTGCTGCTTTTTGTGCCTGATCACAGCTTAGACCTTTGTCTGGCTCATACTCAAAACCTTTAAAGGCCCTGGTGACAACTCAGTGGAGGATGAGCCTCTTCAGTCCATAGTAGACTGAGTTAACGCACCCCAAGGAAGGCAGTTCACATTCCAGTAGCAGAGAGAACTCCCCCATCGTCCTTCCCTCTAACACCTCATCACAGCTTTTTTTTTTTTCTATATACTCCAAGTCTCACCTACATCCAGTCATTCTTCCCTTTCATCACTGAACTGTCAGACATCAAACAACTTCCTACCAATGTTTAACAGCCGTGTTTGCATTTTGCTTCTGTATTGGTTTGTTAAAATTTTTTTTCAAAATGCAAAAGGGAGCTTGTGCACATGCACCAGCCCAGAGACACATCACAAAGCTAAGAGCAGACACCAGTGTTTTCAGCATTGTAAAATTTCCATGTGAAATTTTACAGCCCCATCAAGAAGTTTTGTCCACCTATTAGTCCCTCAAGCATATCAGCCAGAGACAGAAATCAGTATCCCATATCCTGTTACACAGGCTTGAAAGATGCATGATACAATACACCACTTTATCAATCTTTTAAATGCATTAGTGACACATGACACAGAGAAGGGATCTGTGTAAGCATTTCTGTAACTTTATTGACTAGCTTTATTGCACACACTTATTGAAGCCTCCATTGTTTTACCCACCCAAGGTTTCCATAATTATTTTAAATGCAAGTTAAAGGTAACTTTCATTCCCATTACTTATTTTTTCCCCCCTTTTTATATTTTAAGGTTCTGAATCACCCAAAAAAGACATAACCCCTGAATTCATACGTGTAGACCATGCAGCACTCAGGCAGCAAGCCAGTGGGTGCTCTGCAAGCATACTGATACTCTGCACAGAGAGAAACATCATAGATCATTAACTTTAAACCTCAGTGGTCACTGAATTAAATATGTGAGACTGCAATTTTAGCTCAGTCAATCATGGTTTATTCTGTTGACCTGATGAGAAAGCTTAGACTGCCTAAAAATCAAGCCTTCTTCTTCACTTCACTCTCTTCCTTTCCTGGTGCTTCTTTCTCTTCCTTCTCCTCAGCAGCTTCCTCAGCAGCTTCCTGAGTCTCCTCTCCTTCTTCAGCTGCTGTTTCTTCCCCTTCTCCTTCCTCTTCCTCACCCTCTTTGGCTTCTTCAGATTCTTCTTTAGCACCTTTGAAAGGCAAAAAGAAACATTTCACATCTATGTACTGTTCCTAATCCCAATTTAATGGGAGCCAGCATACCTGCACCCTTCAATCCCACGTTTGGATAGCAGTCAGCTAAACATGATGGGACCAGAAACTGATTTTGCATGAAAACAGGGACATTTATCGAGGACCTGCAAGGGAGACCAACAGAACTACACAACCAACTTATCCTAGATGTCAGAGGGAGTGAAACATTATATAGGTCTTCTCAAAATCATGGCCTTGAAAAATAGTAATTGACTGTGGCCTCATTGCTTTAAGCCTTATCCAAAGACTTGAGCTCAAAAAGGAATCTTGCCATTGCTCTCCAATTGGCTCTTCAGCTATCATTTCATTATACTTAATCTTTACATTAATGAACTCCTAGAATGGTTCAATGGTAACCAATGCATTTCAGATATGTTTAGGTTAAATCCTTCAGAGCTGTGCAACTGAAGTTGGGAAAAGCAACTCTGGATAACATTCCTTTCACATTTTCTTTAAAATGTAAGTTTGGTAAATAAATTATGGGGCAGCAAGGAAGTGGCATATACTTCAGTTGAACATGAAAACTACCTAGACCTCAGGCAATAGATATTGCTATCCACTGAATCCAACAGTTACACCTGCAGACATCAGCTGATGTTCCTGCTATCACAGGATACTCTCTGGGAATTAGTATTTAGCTCAGGATGTCCTTCTTCCTTCTTTCTGAGGATATCTGTAACAGCTAAGTACCATTTGCTGCCATATGAATATAACGTTACATGCTGTTACAGTATTATCATTCTTGGTTTTGGAAACTTGAATGGAAAAACATACAGTGATTTCCAAGGGAGTATCATCTGTCCTATAATCTGCCTGATATTGAGCATTTACCTTATTTTCCATTCAATATTGTCTTTCCTGCTTACATGCTGCAAGCTTAATGCCACAATCCTTCGCTCATGTGAGCAATGAGAGATCTAATCATTAGACAGTCATCAGGATTTCTGGGTTCTACCCCATATGAGCAGGGTGAAGCAGAAAAGTGAGGGATTTGAAAGTAACTATAAGTACCTTCCTCCTCTTCTTCAGCCTCTTCACCTCCCGCTTCTTCCTCACCTTCCTCTTTCTCTTCCTCCTCACCTTCTTCTGCAGGGGCTGCCTTGGCTTCTCCCGCTTTGGCAGCCTCAATTGTCTCCTCTATTTCAATCTGTTCTTCCTGGACGTGACTGGAGTAGTACGTGGGGAAGGAACGGGTTGTCATCAAGTAGGAGCTGGACTGGAGACCACTGTAGGCAGACCTGCCAAAGGTCGGGGCAGTCTGGGTGTAGCCACTGGTGATGCTTCCAACACTAGTGAAGCTGAGTCGGGTCTCTTCACCTTCCAGCAGCTTCCTAGCAGAAAAAAAACAAATAGAAATGACTTAGTTATTATGTTGCAGCAGTATTCAGCTATGGACCAAGATACTATTATCCTTTGAGCAGCACAAGCCCTAGACATTGCATACTTAGGAGTGCAAAAACTAGCCCATAATGAATAACTATGTGGTAATGCTACCCCATCTTCTTGGAATAATTTAAAGTTTCAGAGGTGTGCATTACTGGCAAATTAATACTTTTCCTTGTTAAAAGAAATAATGGGAAAAAAGTCTCTAGGATTAGGTTCCTATAGCAGGTGAAGTTAGAGGTGTTTTTTGGTAGCGTGCAGGGTTGCAGAGAACAATGCAGATGTAACATTTTGATGTTATGTTTAGCTATTAGACAAGGTTTATAGTCAATTTCTCAATATTCCCCCTTGTGGCATTCACAGAAACTCTGCTTCAGCATTTGCCATTTCTAACAGTATCTGGGACAAAACATTAAACATTAGCAGCAATTCTGCTGTAAAATATTTGCTTTGCAGGAGATTGATTCTGTGAGTTAGAAACAAAGCCCGTTCTTAAAAGCATGTAAGGGATTCCCAATTTTGGGAACACAACCATCTGTATTAAGAAGTTCCACTGATACAAAATCTCTTCAGTGTAAGTACAGAACAGGTATTTTTATCTGTAAAGATGGAGAACTAAGATGATATATTGCCAAGCTGACAGTTCTGTATGCATACACATACAATTATGCCCACTGAAGTTGTCTACACTACAGATTTTGCTTTAAGAAAACATTTTGCCTCAAAAGCACTGCTTCTTCCAATAGCAAGACAACGGAGAAGACCTGATTAAACTCTGACATCTATCTATGAAAAATTTCTGCTGGAGGAATAATAAATAAAACGAATTCTCTTTAAGAGAGAACAGGATCCTGACCCGAGTTCTGACTTATTAAAACGTTCCTCCCATCATACCTATATGCTGCAATTTCGATGTCCAGGGCCATTTTCACATTGAGCAGATCTTGATATTCTTTCAGGTACCGAGCCATTTCGCTCTTCGTGGTTCTCAGCTCGTTCTCTAATTTGTTGATTGTATCCTGTTGGAAGTAACAATATTGACAGCGTAAAATTCTTAGTCTAGCAATAATACCTTGCATGGAATTTTTCCAATCCTATTAACATAATCTTGCTCTAGCAAAATGAACAGCTCCAACTCCCCCCTCTTAGACAAAAAGACACCATTTACCAAATCCCACCTTCCCTGGGAGGGTTTCTTCCCACCCTTATTTTTCCAACCCTATTTAATGTTAAGAGCCCAATTTTCTGCTATGCAAGGACTAAAGCATGCATGAAATTTGTGCATCACTTCATTTTGGTTTTAGCTTCTACGTGCTTTTTCTAGTTTCAGTTCAAGGTTATCTTTTTTACACTGATATAGTTCAGCCTTTATCAGTATATAGGAGAAATGATGTATTACGCATTATAGCTCTGTGGCATTTTGCGTTGTAATTTTATTATCCCTCATAGTTTAGATATGTAGTATAGCTGCAGAATTTACGCCTGAGCTAGAAGCAGTGACCCCCTTTCCAGGATGCCCCCCGCAACCCCCGACCCCCCTGACCTGCAGGGCGGAGATGTCGGCGCTTTGCTTCTCTTCCAGCTCCTGCAGCTGCTTCTCCAGCGCCTCGTTCATGCCGCGGGTGGCCTCGATCTCCAGCGTCTTGGCCTTGAGCAGGCGGCGGCTCTCGGACACCTCGTCCTTGGCGGCGCGGACGGCGTCGGTGTTCTTGGCCGCGCTCTCGCTGAGGACGGTGAAGCGGCTGCGGAACCACTCCTCGGCGTTCTGCATGTTGCGCGCCGCCAGCTTCTCGTACTGCGCGCGGATGTCGCGCAGGGCGGCGGAGAGGTCGGGCTTGGCCGACACGTCCATCTCCACGGAGAGGTGCGCGTACTGGATCTGCGCCTGCAGCTCCGCCAGCTCCTCCTCATGCACCTTCTTGAGGAAGGCCAGCTCGTCCAGCAGACTGTCCACCCGCTTCTCCAGCTCGGCCCGCGCCAGCGCCGCCTCGTCCGCGCCCTTGCGCACCTCCAGCAGCCGCGCCTCCGCGTCCTCCCGGCTCAGCACCTCCTCCTCGTAGCGCGCCTGCAGCCCGCGCAGCGTCTCCTCCAGGCTCTCCCGCTCGCCCTGCAGCGCCTGCTTCTCGCTCGTCGCCTCCTCGGCGGCCAGGCGCAGCTCGCGGATCTCCTGCTCGTAGAGGGCGCGGAAGCGGGAGGGCTCGGCGTGCTTCTGCCGCAGCACCAGCAGCTCGGCCTCCAGCACCTTGTTCTGCTGCTCCAGCTCGTGCACCCGCTCGATGAAGCAGGCGAAGCGGTCGTTGAGGTCCTGCAGCTGCGCCCGCTCCTGGCTGCGGATGGACTTGAGGTCGTTACTGATGGCCGCTACCTGGCTCAGGTCGAGGCTGTCCACCGAGTGCAGGAGGGAGCCCGAGGCGCTGGAGGTGGCGTAGCTGCGCCGCACCGACACCGAGGAGACGGGCGCCGACAGGCTGGAGTACGCCGAGCGCGCCGAGCTGTAGCCGCCGCCGCTGCGCATCGCTGAGACATGGAGCCGCGGGCCCTCGGCGTACCGCCGCTTGTAGGCGGGGAAGAACGGGTCGTAGCCGTACGAGCTCATGGCTCCGGGGGGCCAGCAGCTGCTCTGCGGACAGGCGCCGCCCGACCGCCCCTATTTATTGGCGGGGAGGGCGGGCGGGTGCAGCCGCCAGGCGGGGCCGGGGCGGAGCGGGGAGGAGCGCGCAGGAGCACCGCCGCGCTGAGGTAGGGCACGCCCCGCTCCGCGCCTCGCGTAGCTCCGCGGCTCTTCGCGGGTGCGGGGGCCTGCGGCAGGGCTGGTTAGCGCTCCTGTTAGCGGTCCCTGGCATGTCCCCGTCCGTCCCGCCTCACACCCCCCTCAGCCCGCCCTCGCCTTAGGCCTGCCTTGGGCCCACCTGCGGCCTGCCTCGGGCCCCCTTCGGCCCTGCCCGAGGCCCGCCTCGCCTCAGGCCTAGCTGCCGACCCCGCAACCCTCCAGGGTTGTGCGTAACACCCCTCTTCCCTCATCCTCGGCTTCCCCACAAGCCGCCCTGGGAGATGCCCTGAGGAGGTTGTTGGAAGCTCCTTATTGTGGCCGGGGTCTCAGGGAGGCCCAGTGCCTCAGGGAGGCTGGGGGCACGCAACCCTCACTGCACCTCAAAACCCCCAGAGTGCCTGCATAAAGAGCAATTTTTTTTTTTCTTCAATTGCAGTTTTTGCGAAGTGTGTAGGCTCCTCAAGTTCCTGCTGTCCTCACCATGTCCTTGGTGGCAAGTGGTTCCTAATAACGAGGTAATTACATGAATGAAGAAACAAATATGGGGTGTGGTTCACAGTCCTAGCAGAATGCATTAGTTATCTAGCTTTGCTTCTTCTGTTCCTTGAGATTCTCCAGAGGCAAGTCTGTCTGAGACTTGGGCCATAGGGACCGAGAATCCTTGCCTAATCTGGCTAATACAGAGACTAAAACTGGACAGCTGCATTGCAGCTACCTCTGACCCATGTTATTAACCACTGGTTGATTAAAACAAAATAGTATTTATGTAGTAGAGATTTATGAGAAGTAAGCTAGGAATATGTTGAGCACAGACTTCACTGGATGCTTAAAAAGGCAATGGTAATTTGTCTCTCTGAGTCAGAAGGGCAAATTTATCACAAAACAAACTCTTCAGAGTTTTCTTGAAGAAGGAATAAAGGTAGGTGCTGGTTGGGGGGCATTTATTAAGAGAGATACCACAAAAATGCTTAGTTGCTTCCTAAAGAAAGGAGAAGGATTTAGTAATATGCATGAATTAATCTGTATGCCTGTCACTAATTGCAGTGCCACTTAAGTATTTCTGGCACAAAGATACGTTTGCTTCATACCAGTCATCTACTAAAGGTAAAGCAGGGGTGCTTTAATCATGTTTCCTACTATTTTCTAGTGATCTCAAACAACATTGCTTCTTGTATGGTATCATTTCCATAGGCTTCAGGGCACTTGAATATGAGGGATATTAAACTGTGAAGGGCAGTGGCCTATCAGAGGTACAAAGCTACAGTCTCTTTTAATCTGAGCTCATGCTAGATGGAACGAACTGTACTAAGACCTAGCAAAGGCTGATGTGTCACTATATCACAGTAGAGCTGATGAGAGATTTTGTTTTGCAAATCTAAAGTGTCCCCAGGAAGATCAACAGAATTGCTCCTGATTTACAAGCACTGCAAGTGAGGCTTCTACTGAAAATTTTATTCAAAAGTTGTGATTTAAATTTTAGTGGCAGTTAAATTCATGGGTGTTAGAATAGTTGTCTGTTATTCAGACATTGAATATGCAAAGTACAGCAGCACTGGTATAGTTTTATGTGCTAATAAATTCTAGCTTTAACAGAGATAGGTTTTGACTTCTGCCCAAAAGAGGTAGCTTGTGTAGCTTGCAGAGCACCAGGGAAGAAATGAGCAATATAGACATTATTGCAGATGGAAAGATTCACGGCGGGCTTGGTCAGAGGTTCAGTGGCTTCTAAATGCAAATTATTATGGGATACTCAACTAATGCGAACTGGCATACCTTGTTTCATGCCAATGGATTTATGCTAATCTCCCCTACATTCAATTTGAGTGTAAGGTTTAATTATTAATGGTATCGGTTATTATGCCATGTATTAATAAAGGAATATATCTCAGCTTCTAAAATAACTCCCCTTCATATCCCAGGAAAATACGCTTTGTAATTGTAGGCTGGTAATAGTCTTTCTTATATTTTTTTAGAGAGGGAAAATGAGTGGAAAACCGCTTCTTCTCTGCCAGCAGTGTGTGCCAGGAAGATGGGAAAGCGTGTCTGCAGACAGCCCTGCAGTGTTGAATTTCAGTGTGACTCAGAGGTAAGGATGAAGCTTTGTTACTATAAGGAAAATAAAGCTACTACTGATGGCATCCTACTTCGGAAAGTTGTATTTTCAGGTACAGGGTAGTGCTGACTGATTTCCCCATTCACTTTGTCTCCCTTTTGTTGCTTTTTGCCATAATGCAGAGTATAATTTAGGCCCTTGATATATTATTGTTAGAAAAATCATTGAAGTAGTAGTAAGCAGAGGAACAGGATAAAGACTGGCTTCCAACTAGAATGAAATGGTCTGTGCCGTTTGTCTCATCTGTTTAAGACTGCATTGAACAAAGCAGGCAGGCAGTCCTAGAGATGAGCTGAGTCACCCGGCAGCTTAGCGTTACGTCCCTTTCCATCTGCTGAAGCTAAAGCTCTCTTGCTGTTTTAGTTAGGTGTGGGTCTCATGATTTCACCTAGCATAAACTTTGAGTAGAAGAATCCCAAGGCCAGATTCACCCCCTGAAAACCTCCCCTGGGTTGCCTGACCTAAATAATGCAAATTATCGTGGTGAATGTTACAGAAGTAACAGGAGTGATGTGATAAAATGGCAGCCGTGCAGTCACACGCTGCTGCTGCGTAAGCAAAGGTAAGCAACTCCATGACAATACATTCCTGTTTGTACATTTTCCTCTGCTGCATACTATGTAATTAGCATGTACTTGGTCTATGAATTGTATTTCCTCAAGGAAAAGTTTAGGTATAAGCTCTGTGCTTGGGCCTTATTGAGCACCAAGAAGTTACTTGAATGCAATCAGAGTCAGTAAAAATTCCCCTATGCTGCAGAACACTGGGGCATTGAAGCCTAGTGGGGTTTGCCTTTTTTCTTCTTCTTTTTTTTAAATCACAAAAAGTGTAACAGGTATGTTTGGGTTTGAGGTGGATGGCAGAATGAAGTCCTCATTATCCGCTCCTGGTCTTATTAAGAGCTGTGCCTGCTTAGTTTGAACTTGCACAGATATTGAGCAGTCCTAAGTCAGAAAAGCAAAAGGACTGTTTGTACTTGCTTGGGGTTTTTTATTATTTATTAAGGCACAACTCTGAGAGAGCAGGGAATTAGGCACTCTTGCTGTTGAAAATGTTACATAGCTCTGATGTGTTGTGCAACATCCTATTTTTTATACAGTATTTAAAATGAGATGGTAAGAGATGATCTGTGCATGGTACCTATACTCCCAAAACAGGCAACTGAGAGATACTCTACGTAGTAGAGCAATTTCCTTTCCCAGTGTTCTGTAATTGTTAATAAATTTACTGCAAATTCAAACCCCAACATATTGGCGTTCAGTGACACCATGTGTTATGGATTGATTTATTTTTATTGATAAGATTGATCAGAGCAGTTCTGAAGGAGAAAGGGGAGAGCTGGAACAGGTCCATTGTAGCAGTCAGTGCTTTGTGCCAGTATTTAGTGATGGGAATGCAATAAAGCATGCTTATGGAGGAGCTGTCACTATAGGGTTGTTTATTGATCTTACTACAGAGAGGTGTGTTGCAAAAACTGAGAGAATTCTGATTGAAGCCTCTGAGAACTACACTTGAGAAAAGTCTGTTTCACTGTTTTAGAGTTGGCCCACAATGCTTTCTGTGTTTATAGCTACTTCTTTCATTAAAACTTCTAGGAGGGAGGGGAAACCACAAAGAACGTTCTTTGGGGTTTATTTTCACGTGCGCTAGAATTTCTACGTCTGTCTGGGATGCTTTTAAGTTTTGACCCTGTGCTGAACACACTTGAAAATTGCTGTTGTATGTTACTAATGCTCTGCCTCTCAGGGGAATATTTTGAAAGTCACAAGCAGGAGTAATGGATGTCCCATTTTCTTTCCCTTGTCCCGAAGTTAGGAACCCAGACCTTAGGTCTACGTCTAAAATTAAATCAAAGTTTCTGAATGAGTTTAATTGAAATGTGCAAATGAAAATACTCTGTTCTGCTTAGATTCTCTTATCTACTGCAGTTTCTTTTATGAATTGGAATGAATCTGACATTTTAGGAAGTCTGCTTCCTATATTCCAAACAGCCCTTTTAATATGAGACAACACTAACGTGAATTGTCAAAGCCCATGTGGAATTTTGTCTGCAAGAGCTGAAATACAGTATCTGGAAGACACAGAAGAAATGCTAATAAGTATTTAATTTATTTCTTTTGAACAACTATCTGCTTTGTTTGTGCCATATATAGTAAGTGCCTGAGCAGCTTTCATTATTTTATTATTGCTTACACCAATTCTGTTTTGCTGCGCACAGTAACATTAATTTGCTCACTTTGAGTTTGTTCTGTCTCTTGATTACAAGAGCTAGAGGAAACAGCCAGCCACTTCTTTCATCTGAGCTCTACCAATGAATGCTTAATTACAAGATTCATTAGCTTTATTTACTCTTTGGATCAGGACACCAAACTAGGCCACAAAATCTGATGGCAGATTCTTCCTTGCAGCTTCAAGGGTTAGTTCTTAACTCCCAGAATCAATTAAATAGATGTTCTGCTGATGGAACTGCAGTATATGAATAAAAATTACTAAACTTCTGCAGCCAGTGCACCTAATTTCCACATCAGATCTTGAATGCATCAGATTCTTGGTATTGGTTATTAAGGATGATAGTCAAGGATTTATGCATATATGGCATAGAACACGCAATGCAGCCCATTGCTCTGCTTTTATGCTAATGTAACGTAATTGACACATTTGCAGAGGTCTGCAGGGGTTTAATCTCTGTCACTACTTATCCTAGAGAGAAAATGGCTTTGCACCACTCTAATGCATACATTAAATTATAAATTATATGGCCTAATTGAGAGGCTCTCATGGCTTGTGGTAGCTGTGAAAATTTAAGTGTTTTCTTGATACTACTAATAAGGGCAGATGAGGAGTTGCTGTTTTTTCTCTTTATTTGTGCAGTTTTCTCAGGGAAATAGGAACATTTTGCTTTCATTAAAACTGTTATTTTTTTTGTTCTTTTCTTTTTGAGTTTGGGGGAGTGAAAAGGGAATTGCTCAAAACTGTAACTCTGAAATTTTGAGCCATGAGCAGATCTTGTGGTTTTTCATTGCTAAGTAATAGAAAGATTTACTTGTTCAGGGTTTGGAGTTTTGACAAGCTCCCAGGCTTTTGTCTTATGTCACTACATCTGAACAGCTATAATGTTATGTGACAGCCATTGCCTTCTATGATTATAAAACCTAAAATATAGTTAGCCCCATAGCATGGGAGAATCAGTTCAGCCTGGGAAGAGTCTCTGTTTTGCTGTTAGTAGCAAGAACACGATAGGTGTTTCAGGGAGCCCTGTGCAGGTACTAAGCAATGCCTTCTGCCTTTGGGCATTCACAGTCCTCACAGCAGAAGGCAAGGCTTGGTTAGATCAGGACCTGTCATACTCCTCTAAAATTTCTGCTATCCTGATGATAAGCTCTTAGCCCTTACTGTGACTAGTGATAAAAACTGAAATGGTGAGCTAAATTTAGCTGTTCCAGACATTTTGTTTGTCTCTTCTAAGCATTTGCAAAATGTTTACATGAATAAATCTTTGCTGATTCTTTTCCGTTGGCTTAATCATCATAATAATATTTTTCTTGTTTGTTAAGTGTACGTTCATTAACTCTTTTCACAATTTTACCCTCTGTCTAATCCTGTTCCAAGGGTATATTTTCTCTATACTTAACTGGTGCCAATAGGAGTTTGGTGCTGTTTTTGTGGAGATCTGGACCTTAAGGACTTTCAGTTTTAGTATTTTCAGCACTTGCATTGTCACTTAGACCCTTTAAAAGCCCTCAGGTTAGCAAAAACTTGCAGCATGAATTTGGCTTTTGTATAAGAGAAATGTATTCTTGAAATAACTTCAGAAGCACTTAGCATCTATAACTAACCAGTCTCAGTCTGTTTATTTGGCATTGCCAAAAGCTACTCAGTCATTTGTTTTAGTGACTCCAAAGTCTCAAAGGGGTGTTGTGGCTGTTGAGCAGATGGTTGTGAATGTTACCTTCAAAGTGATAATGTTCTTCCTGTCTGACAGCAGAAATGGTGAAATGTGCACTTACACTGGCACCAGTAATTAACTAGCAGGGGTGTGGGAAATTTACCTAGCTGGTCCATTGCAATTGGGATGAAATTCCTGCAGCAGCTGAAAGGAGTGCAGTTTCTAGGCCTCCACAGTAAAAAAGAGATAAATCTTCAAGGGTCTGCTGGTTCACAAACATGGCCATCAGAACTGACTAGAAATGGTATTAACTTTGTTTTTCAAGGAGAATAACCTGGCCATTTATTGTGAGGTGGGATAAAGCACTTGAGATGGTGCTGTAGAGAACAGCTCTGAGAAGACAGGGGATTAGGAAAGATGAGCTAGCCAGATATATCCTTTTATCTCTCATTTTTCTGCTTCTGTTGATGGAATCCATAAGAGGATGTTTGTGAAGCTATAATAAGCATATTTCAAATACTGAAGCCAAACGTAAAAGCTCATGTTTCACCTTTCAGTACAGCAGTCTGCGCTACAGAATAATACAGCTGGGCAGCAGTGTGAAAGCTGTTTGCAGTGCAGAGTTTTATGGGTGGATTCTCACTGCCCTCTGGTTCATGCCTGGTTGCAGACGGGATGACCTTTGGGAAAGCTGAGAGAGCTCCCTGACCTACAGCACATCAGTATAATGGTTCTATGTCCTTGGACAACGCTTTTTTTCTGGTATACGGGTATCTAAATGATAAAATGGATGGGAACAAGAAATGACCACAAGAGATTGCAGCAAAGGGTTCTCAAATATGTAATTAACTAAACCATCAAACCAGGAGTTTTTTGTGCCAGTTTGAGTTGCTACACTTACATCAGTTCATGCATTATAAATCCAACCAAGATTCTCTCTTCCAGTTCCATGCTTTGAACTGGAATTCCTGGAAGTTTTAAATGGTAAAGGATAAAACCACAGGATAAAACACTGTTAACCTCTTTGTGTTATTGCACCACATCTGTGACATGAAGGAGGGTGTATTGCATCTTTCAGTGGCACCTCAGAAATGGTATGAGTAGTTTATGTGCTGTGAGGGTGTTTAGAGGAATAATCCTGTGTGCATACTTTTTTGTTGTATTGTTGGGAAATGTTTCCTTTATGTTCATGGGCTAAAAAGCCTTCTCATATCATGAGAAAAACAGATAGTCCGTAGACACAGACTAAAAATGGTTGTAACCAGATTTAATGCCTTGGATTTCTAGCTAACGTTTTTCCTTTCCAGCTTTTGCTTGCCTAATTACATTGCAAGTGCTTAAGAGCAGGTGCTCTCTCTGAATTTATATACATGCAGTATCTAGCAGACTGATGGGGCTCTACAGTGTGTGGCAATATCAATAAAATAAAGCATGGAAGTAGCACTTCTTGATCAGTTAAGGCAGTGGTTTGTCATAAGGAGGAATATGCTTTAAAAGATTTCAGTGAAGATATTTGTACAAGCTCTAGGATATACTTGTGCTTTTGAAGTACTGGGAAAAAGACTTCAAGATAACTTTTTATGATTTCAGGAAAAGACACCTAGTTTGTCTGTTATACCCGTTGCACACTCAACGTGAAAAGCAGTTTCATTAATTCCTTTTGGTTTTTTACTTCAAGAGTGGCTACATGCAACTTGTTTTTAATCTTTCTTTCTCTTCTGACTGTGTACAAGGTAGCAAAGAGGAAATTGTCACATTATCCACAACATCTAGGGACACATGTAACTTTCTGTAAGGCTCCTTCTGTTGTACTAATTCAAGTGATTTGTCAGCATGGCAGTTTTTGTTTCCACTAGTCTGAGCAAAGAAGAAGTGGCACAAGCTGGGTTGTTCCTGTAACTAATAATGATCTTTAAATCTGGTAACATCTGAAGTTTGGGTTAAGACCAGTAAGTCTGGAGATAAGATGTTCAGAAAACTGTCTAGATGATATGAGTCTGCAGATTTTGCTGAAGAAAGAGAAGCCATTCTGTCAGCTTGCAGCCTTGGTAACAGCTGCTTCTGCAGCACTGCACAGCCAGTAGGAAACAAATGCCTTTATTTGTAGGCACAGCACGGTCAGAGAGAGAGGTGAAGGTGCATTTTTGGGCTGTCTCCTCAAGATGCATATGTGTGGGATAGCTGAGGGGGAGGAAAGAGAAAGGGAGGAGTTATTTCTTATAGTAATGCAGCCTGATGAGTAAGAGAGGAGGCAACCTATTGAGTTCTATGGCCCCCAAGGTTTGATGCTGCTGTGTTCAGAGGAAAAAAAAAAAAGCATTGCAGATTTCACTTAGGCTAGCCAATACTGTACAACTGCATCTAGGGCTTGCCTTGAGGGACAGAGTTAATATCCGTATAATCTGACCTAAATCATTCCTTCAGGAGGCTTGCCATGCCTCAGAGCAGCCTGCAGTGGACTGAGAAATGCTGGGCACAGTGGGAAGGGAGAAGGCCGCAGGAAGGGTTAATTCTGGATGTGTTCATTCTTCCCGGGGTAAGGCTGCAGGAGTCTGGTGCTCCCTGTACTCCTCCAGCGCCTCCTGCTGGGAATTGGCCCCATGGAGCTGCAATTTAGGGGGAGAAAGGAGGGCAGAAAGGAAGCAGAAACTTTTTTTTGGGGACTTTTCAGGGAAGGAGATGGAATCTGCCTGCGTGGGGTCTAGTAGGGGCCTAGGATTCATGTGTCAGGGATAGCAACAGAGGCAGGTGCAGCCCAAGGGAAAAACTGAAGTGATGTTTCTCTGTGCATCCTTAGGGAGGGATGGGGCATGGTAAGGGGGGATTTGACCTTTTGCAAATGGAAAAGGAGGGAGCAAACTCTCTTGCATCAGCCCTTGGCAGTGTCCTCTGCCTGTCACCGCAGGGATGTGATGGTAGGACCCTGCGCTGCGTTCCCTGTAGTGGGAATTTATGGCTTGCTATAAGCAGAGAGGGGAAGGACGAGGGAGAAGGGATTGTTTGACTAGCTGCTGTCAAGTGGAGTTTAGAGAAAGCATTACTCAATTGGCCTCTTCCCTCCTCCCTATGGGAAGCTGCTGCTTCTGCAGCAGGTCCAGTTTCTGGCAAAAGTTCAACACTGCACCAACTTTCAAACGGAGAGGAGAAGGGAGGGAGAGAGGAGGAGAGTCCCGCATAGAGGAGGAGCTACCATGTCCCAGGCTGCCTTTGGCCAGAAGCCTAACTGCTGCAAGCAAGAAAAGAATCGGAAAGAGCAAATCTCCTCTTTCACATTCAGCAGCAATGCCTGCTTTGCCCTGGTGTTCATAAAATTAACAAGTTTTCAGTGACCTCATCACCTCCAGACTTCACACCAAGAGGTAGTGTTTGTGGCTTATACTACATAAAACTCTCCCCAAAGTAGCCCAAAATGATGCAGCAAAATGGGGTGATTGGGGTATCCATGAGATCAGAACAATTTTTTCCCAGGGAAGGTTTATTTTCCCCTAAGTGTTCTGAGAGAAGGGGCCAGGTAAAAAGCAGGCGTGGGGGGAGAAGGCCATTTACTGCTCCCAAAAAAATCCACACCACCCCAGAGGAAGATGTTAAATAAGGAATAGAAAGGTACGATGGAAACAGATTGGAAATCAAGACAAACCTAGCAGGACACGAGCAAATGGGCTCCCTCGCTTCCCTACAGCCTTTGCTGAGCACTAGCGTGCAAGGCAGTGTTTGTGGCCAGCAAGTGCTTCTCCCCACAGGAACTGGGCCCACTTCTGCAGTGGGGAGAGCCCAATATCCCACTGGCCAGCATGAGGGGATCAAGTTCTCTGCCTACCCTTGCACACTGAGCAACTCTTGGGTGACCGTCCTTTTCTGTCCTATGACAGTTACTAAAGTCAGTGGTATATATCTGTGTGAGAATTAGATGGGGTGTGGGAGAGGAATCGGCTGCTCTGCTGCTCCTGGTGAATAGGAGATGACTATGGCAGAGAGGGAGTTAACAGCAGTGCTGCAGCTCTGAGGGAGCGTGGTGGTCTCTCTGGATTGCAGTGGGGAGATGGGAGTGTGGCAGCTTTGCTGATGCTCTCCCTGGAGCCAGGCCCTAGGGAATGGGCTCCATGGATGCTCTGGGAAGGCAACAGCTATGGAGGGAGCTGTGGCTCTTGCAGTTATTTGCAGGGAGATTTTTGGGCAGAAGGAGACCAGCTTTCCGTGGGAGGGGGTCTGGCACGGCTGCAGTCTCTCTCCTGCAGCTATTGCTTATGGGGAAGGGCAGGCCTTGTGCTCGCAGCCAGGGAAGGGCGGTGGCTGCTGACATGCTCCCGTTTTGCCGCAGAAGGATGCTGAGTCACTCCTGCAGTGCCTGCTCCTCCTTTTGAACTTCCCAGTCTTTCCTAGTCTCCCGCAGTGAAACTGATGGAGGCAGCTCAGACTCCTCTTTTCCTCCAGTCTCACTTTTCTCTCTTTTTCTCTCTTTTGCTGCCTTGTTTTTTTTTCCCCTTTCTGGGTCCCAACTGAAAGAAGGCATTGCTTTAAAATAAAAATTCATCACAGTGTCACTACCATAAGGTGAGGCTGAATCTATTTCTCCTTTGGTAATGGATCTTCCTGTTCCTCTAGAGAGCAGCAATAATGTTTGATGAATACAGCGAATGCTGCAGCAATTTTCTTCTTTAAAGGAGCCCTCCTGGGCATTGAATCAGCAATGATCATCCATCGGGCAGACATTTCTTGGAAGAAGGGCTGGGGCGGGGGAAACATTTTTTTGTGAGTTTTGCTGCAATAGGCAGCAATAAAGCACTCTGTATCTCTGCTTTCCACTGCCTGCTGTACAAGCTATTCCTTTAACTTCTTTCTCCTCAGGGATTGCTGCAGAACATCTCAGTAAAACTCTCAAAAATTGCCCAGCGTGCAGCTTTGGGGAGGATGTTCTGCAGGAGAATAGGAAGGTGCAAGATGAATCTCAGTGCAGGACTGTGCTTGTTTCACAGAGACAGGGGCTTGGGGAGAAATGGGTGCTGACTGAACACTGACGATCAAAAATCTTGATCGTAAGTCCCTGCTCCTTCTAACTCCAGCGTTTATTTTAGTTCAGTGGCCACTGCTAGCCACAAATCTAAATCTAGCCAGCCGTCCTTGGCACAGACCTGCTCCAAATCTCATCAAGTCCTAATCCTGACTGGTTTGGGAACATGACTTTCAGGGAGAATTTGCTAGAAGGATATGAACTTGAAAACTTGTTTCCGAGCTCTGAAATTCTGGCTTCTAGTGAGCTGCTGGTCAGATGCAGGAAAAACCTTTTCCTTTTTCTCAGCCTGTGTTCCAGAGTCTGCTCGCATACTTATTGTTTTCTTTTCCAAATCTGTTTTTAGCTCAGCCATTCCTAGCTGCACGTCTGTAGGGTTATGCAGATATTACGTAATGAATAAGTTATTTTTCTTGTAGAAACACAAGAGGGTTAGAATGGAGGCTTGGCGTTAGGAAATCATTTTTGTCAAGTCCTGCAATTTTCATAAAGTTATTTATATAGACAGAAGTATCTCTCTGTCTGCCTGTAACATCAGTTACATCAGGCTTCAAGATTTCATTTGAATAGCTTTAAGGGGATTACTCAAGTTAATAAGGAGTGTGTGTAGGAAGACTGCCGGTCTTCCCTTCTCTGTTTGTCTCTGTCTTCCTCCCACACGTACCATCAAAGTCTCTGGGCTTAGTAAACTGCTTTAGAACATTTGGAACTGATGCCTGTGACTCTTCTCTGGTAGCTAATGGGCAGATCGTTCCTAATGCACTTTGTGTAGCTACAAAAGGAGTATTAAAGGCCAGGCTCTTGAAATGTGATAGTTTATCAAAGAAATAGAATTAAAGGATGGAGGGAAATAAAGGGGAGAGGAAGCATCAAGGTTTTTCCAGTGATTTAATTTCTATGTGTGTTTCTATATGTTTGATTGACTAATAATAGAGTAAAACATTGTCTTATTCTGGAGCTTTTAATCTACAGATCTCAAGATGCATCACAAATACTAATCAGTTAGCTTCAAAGAAGATTTGGATTGTCCTGCCTAAATATTAGTTTAAGAACGTTTAAATGGTACTTGCAATGTTTTCTAAAGATGGTCCTGTTGCATTTGCTTATTATAAAGACCATGGTCACCTAATGGCTTCTCAAGAGTTGCTCCAAAATTACATCACTGCAAAGTGAAAACAAAATGAGGACATTTTTGTTAGTGTCTTATGTTAATACATTTGATTACTGATTCTGGTTAAGAATTGATCAGTGTCTTTCTGAATGGAAAATACTAGCTGTGTCTTTCCTGCAGTCTGTCAACCTTCAAAATGATTATGTGCAAAATAAAAAGTCGTATTTCCCCAAGCTAGTACACCAGATATATAAACCCATCCTATTAAAGGAGTAATTTACTTAACAAGGCACAAAATAGGCTTGCCATCCCGTGAATAATTGCAATAAATATCTGCCATCTGAGCCCTTGCTGGAGCCACTAATACAGGCTGAGATTTGCAAGGTTTGGCTGTGCTGTGTGTTAAAAGTGCTCCCATGTACAGACTAAACTGCCTTGTGGGCTGGGGAATTACAGATGGGCCTTATCAAAATCCCTAAACTTACCCAGTGCACTTGTATGGCAAAACAGGCAGACATGAGCAGGGGGTGAGCAGGAGGTAGAACAGGCCGTGTTTATTCTAGCCTCTGTCAGCCCAACAAAGCTTTATGTTCTGTTGGGGTCTGAGGATTCTGTGTGCGTAGCATCCTGTGTTGTGAGCAGTATAGATATGATCATCAGTGGGGGGATATATGTACCCTTTAACATCCTGACCTTCTCACTGTATGGGATCAGAGGTCTGGAAATGGGACAAGAATGTAGAAATTACAGCTTTTCATTACATGAATCTTTAATTTCAATAATAAAAAGTAGCTTTGTTTTCTATAAATCATAAATATATTATTATGGTCAGGAAGGAAAGAGAACATGAAATTTACCTGAGGTATGGCTCAGTCCCACCCTAGCTCTTTATCAGGGTAATATTACCTAGCTTAATATCATAAAATCTTTAGCACATGGACCTAAGCAACATTTAACTAATGTCTGGATTTCTTCTGGGTTCCTTTACCCTGTGAAACACTTACCTCCCTATCTTCCACCACCACAACCCACACACCAGAGACCCACTCTCTAGGAACTATGTTTAAAAATTATTCACTGCGTGTGTTTGGATCTGACAGGCTTAATTACAGTGCTCCATCTGTATGAGGTAATACAGAAGAGCAATTGAGAAGAGTCAGAGAAGTGCTAGGGTTCAGATTGGACCCCAGATGTTTTGTGTGTGAAAGCCTGGTCCAGGTTCTCAATCGGGGAGTTGCTAAATGGGCATCAGGAGGCACATGGTGATTGAATGTAATGACTTCATTGGAAGGGAAGGAAGCATGAACCAACAATACAAAGTTAGGGGTCAGTCTTTCAGTGTGTTAGACGACATTCATTTATTAACATCTAAGGGTATCTCTATGTTATGGATATGACATTGTCTGTTATTACCTGCTGCCTTGCTCAGGGCTAAAATTTGAATCTGTGAGCTACAGAGCCAAAGATGTCAATGTAAGTAGTTCAAGGTAATGAACTTGGTCCCAAGGTTGGTGTTGCCAAAGATTTATTTCTGTTGATCAGGCACTCGCTGAACAGGCGGTTTTACAGGTTTGAGTAGTGAGACCAAATCTTCACCCATCCTCCTTAGAAGATACAAGCATGAGTAGTTGTTTTAGGAATAGCAGTAGTAGTATATAGGGAAGCTTTCCAGACAGTAGTACCCACCTCACAGGGACATAAGCTTGCTGCTAGGCTTCATGACCCAGACATGACAGGGGTCTGGCAGATACTTGTACATCAGTTCTCACAGAAGTTGGGCATTCATTTGGGGATCTGGCTAAGTCTTTCAATTTGCTATTGTCATAGCAATAAATAAGTACAAAGGCAGAGTCTCAGCATGATTGTTTTTGTTTCACACAGGTTGTCTTCTGGTTCTTCAAATGTTGCCTTCCATGATGAGATCATTCCAACCAGTGTTTTTCAGGATCTAGCACTTACAAGTCACATCACTGGACTAACACTGCATCTAAGTAGATAGGTAAGTGCTGCAGCTTTGCTGCTTTTCTTGGTAACATACTGTGAATTATTTATGCCACTTCTTTGTTGTCCTGGAGGCTTTGCTGAAGGGAGAAAAATGCATGAGTATGCAGCTTCACTTATAGACCCCAGTAAAATGGTTTATGAAACAGATACATCAGCAGGTAGTAGAGTTGGTTACAAGCTGTTGTAAGGATACGCTGACTACCTACATGGATGCGATGTATTAGCTGAAATTGTAGCAAGAGGAAATTTGCTGGATCCTATCATAGATGATCTGTTATTACCTAGATATAACAAGTATATTTTTCTCTTGTATCTCTGTGAACCTGGTGTTCTACTGGCAGCATAGCTTGGAAAAACTGTCATGCACATCCCGGTTTAAAGAGATGTTTAAACATGAGCCTGACTTCAGAAAATAATGTAATTAGTGAACCGTTTTCATCAGAGCATGAACCAGCTGGCTCCCATTTCTATGGTATCTGAACTTCACAAAACTTTAGTGCATGTATCCTCTGTACACATCTCTGTAATGGCACACCATTCTCAGTTTAGCAGTTGGGAATGGCACACATATTTATGGACTTTCAAAGAGAGCTAGTCATGTAACACGCTTTTATGCATTCCTGTGAGTCCCACGATGCATCTTCTAGCAATTTTGTACTTCTAAAGATCTTTGTAGTAACGGCTGTAAGTGATTTTCTGAGGATGTCCATGGGAGAGCAGGAACCTGAATTTAGTTACATTGTTACTCCAGAAATACCCTATTCTTGTGATATATAACTAATGGCTCTAATAAAAAATGAGAGAAGACAAATGGGTGCATTCGTCACAGAGACAAGGTAAGTGCATTTAACTGCTTTTCTGTATGGTATTATAGTGAAAGGCAGGTGTTGTCTTGTCCATTGCCCCAAATTCTACACGTCTTTGCTTATGCACCTTCTATTACTGCCTGAAACAATAGCCCATAATAAAATAGGTTGCTCAAGAGCATGTAGATTCTATTACATGTGCAGCTGCTGCAACACTTTTAATTCAGTTTGTCAAGGGATATAGACATCAGCTCTATTAAATTATCTGCCTATGAGAAATGTGGGATAGGAGGAACCATTAGCAAATGCCATATGCTCACCTCAGCCTTGTCCACACCATAATGTAAGTTATGAACAAAGGCATATTCCCATTTGTAGTTACCTCGTATGAAAGAGAATTAGAAGGTCATCACATCCATTGTTCACGCAGACTAAGGGATGAGGTTTGGGCGAGGGTAGGAGGACACAGACAGATGCAAAGCTGTGTGATGGATACGTCTGATTACAGCATGAACAATAGCTGAGGAGAGGATCACGCTGAGCTTGCTGCTCTGAATTTACTCAAAATTTAATAAGCCCAATCTGCCACCTTTGCATCCAGCAGGAGTTTTGCCATTGATTGGAAAGACAGCAGACTAAGGCCCAGTATCAGACATCAGGTAATGTCATTAGTGCACATTTGCTGCTGCTCTTTTGAAGAGATGCAAAGCCACCAGTAACAACACTTGCACATTGTCTTGTCACTACTTCACAGAAGGGTAAGCTAGGGTTACAGCTTTTTATCCTCTGCTCTGAAATGACTGCTGTACAGTTACACCTTGAGAAATACCCAGCAGGTGTCAGGACTTTCAGTTCGCTTCTCCCACATAGTGACCTAATTACTAGTCTACTTTCCTGCCCAGAAAGTAAAACATAATCAGAGGGTTTTGAGGCTCCTCTAATTAGTCCTTACCTTCCAAAAGCTGGTGTAAAATCCAGATTTTTTTTTACCAGCAGACCCCTGTTCTAGCTATTTGATTATACTATTTCTTTCAAAAGCTTTTTATTGGAGTGTTTCAGTTCAGTTTAGACTACTTATTTTCAAACCACCTTATCTTGCATTTAAGAGGTATTCAGTATCTCATGTTATTGTTTCCTGGCTTAGGACTAGACTGTAGTATACCTCCATAGTAGAAATAATATATAATGTCAAGAAAGCTGTCTAGAACATAATTACTTGCAGTCTTTCTAGTAACTTGGAGTAATATTTAAGGTTAAATTTTATTGTAGGCCAATCTGATTAGTCGTGCTTGTGCACAGAAGTCGTCCGATATTAGATTAGTGCTGCTTTTGCCCTATCAGTTTTTTGCCAGTGTTCATTGATTAAGTGCGCTGCTCCAGGGACAAATAAATAAATACATAGAATCACGTCCTGCAGATCTGCAGCTAATCGATGGGCTGGTTTTTAAAAGTCTGCAGATCACATTACAAGGGCAACTGCTATTGCGGGTTCAGCAGATGTGGCTGCAAGCTGTGATTTTGCATGCAAATATGATTTAAAAATAAAACAGTGTCTCCCTGCCTCTCAGCTCTCTGATTTCAAAAATGGCCTGTTCACTCAATCTTTTGCTAGAATGCGTTTGTTTAAACACCTTTTTATGTGATGAGGGTGGCACAGCCAGAAATTTGTTCAGCTTTTCTTCCTATTCTGTTCTTTGCATAAGGCAAAAAGAATTTCACATCAGAAAAGCCTACTTTAGCGCATCTTCACTGATCAATATCATTGGACACAGTGCCCTAATATACACTGGCAAAGCAATTAAGTCTCATTATTTAGCCTGATTCTCATCCTGAAGGGACTAAGTGGAAGCAGTGTTGACTCAGTGCAGTTGTAATGGAGATGATCAATTCAGTGGATTTTTTAACATGCCTGTACAGAAATCCTGTTTTTACCAGCTTGAAGATCTGGGACAAAACACTGGTTCTGCGCTGTATGTTTATATTGGTCAGTACCAAAAAACTCCCTGCAAACATCCTTGAACTCTGAGGCGGTTTGGACCTTGATTTTTCTGTCTGTAAATTGTAAAGCATCTGTACATGAAAAAGTAGATGTGTAGCCTGGATTGCAAGTGCTGGATTGCTCAAGGAACCCTCTGTTATTTTGTTTCCTTACTATTCAAACCTACAACATCAAGTCCTATATGCAGTAGTCTCTATTACTAGACAAGAGGTTTGCTTTCATTGGCACAGTTATTGAGAAACGTATCTGTAAATGTAGGTATAAAAATTGTCCAGCAGTCTTACATGACACGAACTGCTTTGAATCTTTCTCTCTTTTACATATATATATATATATATATGTCTTTATACCCACCAGTGATTCTGCTGGCTTGACTGAACCATTGCTAAACTACCTGAGTGTAAAAGGAGAATCAGACCCACCTGCTTAGCAGACACCACTGTACTTTATTTTCATTCTGACTGAAGCGAGAAGGATTCAGTGCTTCAGCTGTCAGCAGCGAGACAGCAGATATCACCCTTGGAGCTGCTACAGATGAGCAAGAGCGCTGAAAAGCTACTGACAGATTTTTATTTCTGTTAGTGGGAGGTTTAGGCATTGATGTGAATACAAAAGAACAGAGTCTTCTCCATTAGGTATGTGTGCCTGGCTTATGCTTAAGGGCTCAATGTCACTCTCGTTTGCATTTTCACAGGGCATCTGTTTTTCTTCTTTCGTCTATAACTGGACACTTTCTGAAAGGAATGTTTCACCGCTTTCCTCCACACTGTGCTACAGTTTGTCTTGATTTTCTTTTCTTTCCTGCAGCCTCAGGCAATTAGACTGTTAACATAGTTACTTTGAGGAATGGGAGGAAGGCAGAAATGTAGGCTCTGAAACAGACCAGCAAGCCATATGATTCTGCAGTGCATCCCTCTTGTCCATACTGCATATAATAAAGTCCCACAGGTTTCTCACTATGTGCTCTCAGGCTCAGAATCTGGGCTGCCCTTCACAGGGGAGTAAGGATAATGCTGGTTTGGCTCTTCCCAAATTCAAATAGAGGTCTGACCTCTGGGACTGCTCTAATTTATTGTCTACAGCAGCTCTCTTGCAAGCCAGTGACAGGCAACCTAGAATAGGTGAACTACAAAATAATTTGTCCGGGTTTCCTCAGATTCTTGCACAGCAGCTTTATTCGATGGCAAGGAAGAGCAGCAATCGAAGATAAATATTTGTGTGTAATATATTGATTTGTTTAGTAATCTGATGCAGCCCAAATTTTGATTGTGGAAAGAAATTCAGGTCAGTTCTGAAATTAAAAGTCAAAGGCTTTCCTTTAGAAAATGTTTCTCTGCTTTAGCTTCAGCAAATTCCCATTTGTCCTTCATTCTTCTGACTGAAACTGTTTACTGAAGTTGACCTGGATTTACAAATAGCTGATTTTTCATCAAAAGTTTAATCAAAGCCTGTAAGAGAATTTGTGTAGGACCTGTGCCTCAGTTTACCATATAACCCAGATGGGTTTGGGAAAATTGCACTGTCATTCTTGCCTTGTATTGGATCTCTGCAATGAAGATCCAGGAATTCCCAGGCAGGCGTTTGCAAAGCCTGTCCTCTGCGACAAACACTTCCTATGTGAAAAACAACAGACCCAAATATTCTTACACAGAGACATGCACATATATGTTAAAACTTTGCTTTGAGGAAAGAGGGTATTGATAGTGAATACAGATCACTTATATCCTAAGTTCCTAGCGTAAGTACTGCACAGTTTGATGCCTGCTTTTTTGAGGCAGTTTGCTCTAAAAAGGGTTAAGCTTTGTGTTTGTCGCCAGCATTGCAGCAGAGGGGATGAAGTAAGCTTGAAGGGCAGAATTGATGTACTGCATCTTTAATAGGGTGTGTCCAATCCACTTGCTGCAGTCTCTGCTGCAGTGAGGTTTAAATTGGGCTCTGTCTGTCTTGTTAACCCTCCTTACTTAATGATAATTGGAGATAGTGATCATATTCAGCCATAGTGCTAGTATGGATGTTGATCTGAAACTAACAATTAGCCTATGAAGGATGGGAAACTTTGTACAGCGCATATCCCCAGCTTGGTCACCTATGGCTTGGCGTAGTCCAAAAAAACTTTCACTGATTCTGTGCTTTAGTGAGTTAAAAGGTTCTGTTGTATATAAAAAGGAGCTAGCCAGAGATTTCAGCACTCCATGGCGTGTTACCCTGTTAGTAACTTCACATAGTCATCAAACATTTTCTGCAGTGGCTGCTGAATGTTGCTGAATCAATTTGGCCCTTACAAGAAGGAGATTATTAGGCTGTTGAATTTCCTTGACATTTTAACAGTCCCTTAAACTCATTTTACATGTAGTCATAAAAGATACTGGCTTTAAAAAGTACTGAGAAGCAGTTTGTAGAGGATTAAAAGACAAGTGATCTTGAAGTTGTATGCTCTGCCTTCACAACTGCAGTGCTAGCTATGCTGTGCTGGGCAGTCATTGATGGCATATTGGTTTAGTTATATAAAGCTTTCCGTAGTCTCCTGAGTGCTTGTTCTCTTTATACAAAAACATCCATCTGTAGCAGAAATATGATATTTAAATCTTGTGAATTTGTGTATTACGAACTTGGTACACAGTGTTTGCAGTTATTTTTATGTAAAAAGACACTTTCTTAGCCAGCCTTGTAATTTATTACTTCTCTGACACAAAGCATTGCTATAAGAGTTTCAATGTCACCGAATGTACTTGCTGTTTCATGCTCAAATCTCACCCTTTTTTACTTGAGGTTTTGATCCTAGTATGCAGCCAAGACCTGATCTTTCTTCTGAGAAACTGAAGCAGTGGCAGATGTTTTGTTAACCTAAATCCAAAGGTAATATTTAACCAAAACAAAACGATAATTTAGTATATTGGTTTAATAGCAACTTGCACATTCTTACAGATTCATGCTGCTGGCTCATTTGTATGCGTGGGCTCCTGCAGAATATGTGGAGTCCAGATAAAACTGATCAGGTTCATGCTAATATTAAGGACTGATTGCGAGATCAGCCTCTGTAATTATGACATGGCAGACCTAATTTCTGCTTGTCTGTGAAGTGTTCTTGGCACTGGAAATGAGATACGTTGTTCAGTTTCCTCTGATGTGAGAATTCACAATTCAAAATGCTGTGGAAACTTCAGAGAAGATTGCAGAAAACTGTAAGCAGATAGTATTTAACTTAGAATTATACAGCACATATATTTTCAAAGAAAGTGCAGAGCCAGACTTCAAAGCTCATTGAGTGATGTTACAGAGCAAACCGTTTTAGGTGACACTGTGCATCACCTATATGAACAGTGAAATGCTGCTGATTCATCTGTATCTTTACTTACATGAACTCTAGTGCCACCAAGTGCCAGTCCACAGAAAGAAAGCAGCCCTGCCTGATTGACAGACAACTTCTAGCTGATCTTTTTCAGGGAATGCAGTGATCTGCAGCAGGTGGGGTCAGAGCTAAAATAATCTCCAAAATATAGAAATATGAATACTAGAAGTTGGGATTTACAACATGGATTCTTCCAGAGCCTTAAAACTTATTACAACTTAGCTATTAATAACAGATTTAGCCACATTCTCAGCTTAAATTTGTTGACTGAAATGATAAAACAATGACTCAGTAGTTAATATACCAGACATAGAGCCTACAGCACAGTTTAGACCAAAAAAGTACCAGATGCTTTGTTCATGATCATGTCCTTTACCTCACAAGCCAGAGATTCAGCAGAATTGTGAAGGGGTGGCCTGGAAGCCAATGTGAAGTTGCTGGGCTGGATTTTGCATATGGGGAAAGAGCTGGAAAGAACCTTATTCTGTTGGCCTCTGAAATGCTAGTTCTGCAGGTGACAGAAAAAGGAAAGGAAAGGAGAAAGGATACTAGCAGGAAATTGTGGCAGCCTTAAAGCAATGGTGGGTGAGACAATACATCGTATGAATGCATTAATCTTATGTAATCTTAGAGAAGCAAGTTTGCCAGGACTGACGTAAATAGAGAGCTGGAACATTTTTAGGTATATGCTCTTCTTGATTCTCAAGTGGACTGTATCTGCCAGGACTCACTGTGCTGGTATTTTTTTTTCTATACCACTCAAGGTGATCCAGGTTTGTCCTGCATTCCTTCTGCTGTGTTATGAGAAGGGAATAGTGCCTGGGTTTTAAAGCTCAGGTGGTATAAACTCTTGCTGTTCTCTTCCCCTTAGCAGAGCTTTACTGAATTGCACCATCTCTGGCAGTGTATTATCAAGAGTTGGATCTTTTTTTTAGTCCTTGATTTCTTTATAACAAAATAACAAAATTTGGAAGATTTTATATTGGCTAATTATACTGAACTATTACAGCAGTCCTGTTAATAAGACTGGAATACTTATATAAGAAATTAAACCTATTGACTGCAATATGAGTACATAGCCTTGAGTCTTTTGCAGGAGATCCCTCTCAGAATGAGGGCTCTAGCCCAGTGAAGAGTTGTTCCCTACAGGGTATTTTCTAATCACTACTTGCATATGAATTTAAATGCCATTTCCTAAGTAGGCAAAAACTGGAAATAGCTAAGTGATAGATAAAGCTCTATGAATTTTCCTTTTATATCTTAGAAGAAATAATGCAGAGTCCCTTATCCCAGGCAAGACGATCGTGTGCCTCACCAGGCAAGCAGTCTGTTCCCTGCAGTGCTGAAACAAACGTTTCCATGTTCATAGGGCTGGGGATGGCTTCATCAAATTGCAGATCAAGTCTGCTTCTGCCTTCCCTCCCATAAAACAATACATTGAACTGCTACCTATGAATCAGTCATCCCATCTGGGACTCACTGTAACCAAAGAGGGCTGAATCACCAAATTGAAAAGAGTCAGAGCCGGTCCCTTAATTGATGGATTTCTATCTTAAGATGTGAGAAACATTCAAAGGCCTGAGTGGTGTCAGCGTGTCATTGAAGGCAGCAGAGTGGTGCTGATTTACAGCAGCTGAGATCCAGCATTCTCATTTGCTTTCTAATGCAGACTTTAGACTAGTAATTACAGATTGCACACGAGCACACATAAGAAATGCACATATTTCCTCTTAGGACAAAAGGCTCCATCCTTTTTGTGCAAGGTGGTTGGGGTTTTTTTTTTCCCCTGTAGTGTAAGTATGTCTCTAATTTCTATCTCAAGACTGAGCTAATGTTCTAGGCTAAAGGCTGTCATCTCTCTGTTTCTGTTACTGCATAGGTTGGTAGAAGAATGTGTGCCTGATTCTGGAATCACACAGTGCTTCGTCCTCCATCTTGAAAGCTGGTGTTGGATCAAGCACTTTGTCTTACTCTGATTAGTCTTTCATCTTTTCAGTGAAGCAATAATATAATCAAGTCTTCCTGTCTTTCTTGCGGTGCAGTTTTGATGAACAAATTATGTTTTTAGACTGCTATGTTAGAGATAAGTATTACTTGGGCTGAATTATCTGGGCAGGGTATTGACAATCTGTTCCTCTTGGATGTCTATACTAAACTCACTAATTAAAATCTAGATGAATAGGAAGACAGAGGGAGGCTTCTTACCTACTGTAGAGAGTTACCAGTTGCCAGCAAGTAATTTTGTGTTCTCTTGCTTGGTTGGTTGATTCAGCTTTGCTACAGGCAGCGCATGTATTTCTGAATGCCTGGCAACAGGGATCTGACGTCAGTGCAGGCGCACTCTTGAGCAACAGGAATAGTGCCTTATCAATGTGCTCTCTTTTTGTGAGTGAGCTACATTATCCTATTGCAGGGATAGACTCTGTCTTTGGTTTCTTGGCTGCACAGAGAAGTGAAAACATGATGCTTGGCCTGGCCAGAGACAGGGGTTATAAACAGTGCTGGCGGTGGGTGCGAGGTACCTGCTACGTGCTGAAAACGTCTTCCATAGAGCAAAATACTATTCCATGCAAGGCAGTGGTTCCCAGTTCCCATGGAGCGATCCACTGGACTGACTTACCACTCAGCCGGTTGCAGTATCTCATCTCAGTGGCTCCTGGTTCTTCTGGGCTCCCACAGTTACTCAGAATATGAAGTTTTACTATAAAACCCAAAATACATATGACATCTTCAAAATAAAATAGGGTTGACATAGTATACAGAGGGAAGCCTGAAGAGGGTATTTGTTACATTGCCATAAAGTTTGTCTCCAGTGTGGATTTTAAATGACCACTTAATCACTTCTAAAATTTTGGGCTGCCACTTATGGCTTGGAAAAGTGAAGATATTTTGAGTTGTAGTTCATGTGCACGTCTACAGAGAATCCTTATAGAGCATGACTCTGCAAATGCCCTTTTGTTCTCACACAGCAAATACTGAGAGCATAACTGAATGACAGTTTTATCTCATTTTATGTCTCCGTGCTGGAGGAGGTAGTTTTTCGTGTAGAAGATGATTAAATCTCTTCTTGCTTGCTGTTGAGATTTGCTGCAGAAATATTTGAGGCAGGCAAGGACTTTGGTAGGAAATAACTATGCAGAAACTGAAATACTGCACACTGACTTCAGCTGTGCAAATTGTTCCTTCTTCATGGATTTATGTGGAGCTTTTTTAATTTTCTTTTCTTCTGCTGCTGCCAAGGAACCAGCCCATTGGTCCCAAGTATCACAAACTGTGCTGTAGCCTTGACATAAAATGTTACCATTCTGCAGTGAGGAGCATTCTCTCCTAGCAGAGGCTGGGCTACTCCTTGCTGAGTCGGGCTAGCACTGTTGTTTCCCATGCTGATCTCTTAGTGGCATCTACCGTTTAACACATGTAATAGCATCTTCTTGCAAACGTTTGGGGCTGCGGTAACCTTGAGGACTTCCCCTGTGCTAAAGCATTAGTAGGACTCGTTTTATGGAGAATATCCACTCCCACATGAGGGCTGTAGGCTTAGACCTTTTAAAAGAAACCCATTTCTAATACCCTCCTCCCTACATCCCAGTGCTTGCCTTTGGTTTTGGTATTTAGTGAGTCTTTTCTTAAACTTTGATATATTTGTCATTAATTCTCACTCTTAGGGCTTTAGGATCTCCACAGCCCTCAGTGTTAATCTCCATTTCCCCATAGCAGAGATTTTTCCCTCCCAGTACAGTTGTAAAAGTTCTGCTTTTCTGGAGCGATGAAACAATCTAATGGACTCTTTGTTAGAACAAACCTCATGATATAGGAGCATCAAGACAACGAAGAGCGTGTCTGTGAACATTACTGGCAGCAAGTCTGTGTTCAAGTTCTGTACCCCTTTTGCAACGTTTGTGTGGGGACAGGGGAGGAAGAAGGCAGTACATGGACCAGCTGTGAGAAGCAGGGTGTAAGTTAAAAGATATCTCAAGGGTTAATGCCAGAGGTCTTCAGACGCCTAGACTGTACTGCTCATAGGTGTTAATTATTTCGCCTGTTCCACACCATTCCTGTGAGCAGTGAGAACCAAGCATACTTTGCTTCCTTTTTTCTCTTTTTTGGTCCCCTTTATAAAAGAAAAAAGCTCTGCATTCAGTGTATTTTATCATGTGACTGATGCACTGCACAGAGCCAGCGTACTCTCTTGAAGGTCTGCGTATGCAAGAGAGGAGCAAAACTTTGAATGTCAGCTGAACTTTTATTTCTAGAATGAAGGGGTGTTCCCAGGAGAAGTACTCTACCTCTGGAGAATCAAAACTGAATGAGCCATTACAATACATTTCCTTTTAAAATGAAAGCCTATTTCAAGGGAGAGAGAATTGACTCATACAGAGGACACTTAAAGCTCTGAAGGCAGTCTCTTATCAGCAGTACTGCATGCATCAGGCAGTACCCTAGAAAAAGTGATTATTACATTGGTATTGTTTCTCAATTTTGGTTCTCCATATTGTGAATATATCTCTTTCCTCTTTTTCAATGGGAGAAAAGGGAGATAAAGTTGAAGAGAAAAATTAGAAAGATAAAACTCATAAAAAGAGTCAGTAGTAGATGAATAGAGAAATTCTTAGGGCTATGAATGTATCATTCATGTGCTTATTTATTGCTGTGCAAATGGAACTGAGTCATGAGAAGCATACAGCCTTTATTTTTTTTTATTCTAAAGTGTGCATCATGTAATAAAACACTGTGCTTGTTCAGAGCATTTCCAATAAAGATCTCTGAGCTTCTTATGCAAGTAAGTCAAGCCCTGTAAGTAAACATAGGGAGTTTGTCTTTACTGAGGATGCAAAGAATACGCTGTATCCAGAATCCTTAAGTTGTAGATTAGTACATGTGAAGAGTTGCATATAACCATTAATTGTTTGCAACAAAATAAAGCACATCCATGTCTTCACAACTTAGGTCCATACTAAGTGGGGATTAGTCTGAGCCACAAAATATGTATCTGGGTATTAGATTGGGTGACTTCTTGGGTGCCTTTGTTTGTGATTAGGTCTAGAAACTGCAGCATTTAGTTTTAGCTTGAGCTCATCAGTTCTAAGATCTTGATTTGATTTTTCTTTTTATCAGCATTGATTTATTATTTGAGAAATAATTACATATGACAGTAGAGACAAGCAGGCATCAAATCCTGTGACATCAGAGTCAAATCCTTCCACTGTTGCTGCTCTCTGTCCATCTGAATCTACATCTCCCCATCACCAACCAAATGTTTGTCACGTTTTTGTAAGGAAGCAACCTCTGAAGTAAGGCAAAAATGATTACTGGTTTTTATAAAATGCATCTGAAGTCCTTAGGAAAAAACATTCTACTCCTGCGTGTAGCAGACTTCCAACTTAAATAGGTGTTTTTAGCTTTCTGGTATCTTGACTGCCAAAATCAGAGGCTTGATTTTTTGTAGTAGTACTTTTCATATAGACTTCCCAAGAGCAGCAGAAGAAAAAGAGTACTGCTTTTGAAAAAGGAATTATTGATTGCAATCTGCTGAAGACAACTCCTAAGAATTATTGGAAGCTCATTTCCAGCTTGGAAATTTTGATTAAATCTGACCATACTACCCCCCTGCTGAGGATACTTTCGGGAACAAGCTCTTCAGACATTAAAGATGTAAGAGATACATTAAATATAAAATAGTCGATATCCATGATTCAGCTGTGATGGATAGATACCACAGGCACTGCAAGAGGGCTTCTACTAATAGGCACTTTGGAATTAGCCAGTGATTGTTAATGAAAATGCCTGCCAGCACTTCCTCCTTTTAATCTTTCACATGATCTTGAACAGGAGGGAGGAGCAGGCTTACTGGCACAAAAGTAAAATATAAATTCAGAGTTTGCAAGTCTCTTGGTACCTGTTGTTTCATTGCAGTTGTGCCATGGTGGCTCCAGTTGAGGGTTCTGGCCTACATGATAGCAGAGAAGGAGGAGTAAGAAAGGGGTAAGAAAAACTCAGCCTGGTGTAAATAAGCAGAGTTTCTGTGTAAGATACTAAACTACTGGCTAGAGCAAAACGTATCCTTCATTGATTAACACTACTTGCAGTTCATGCTGTTACACCAAGAATTTTGCTGAAATCTTCATCTCATTAGTCTGAGCATTGCTACTGACTTCGTCTCAGCTCCTCAAGTGTTGGTGAAACACCTTTCTGTGTTTAGTGCTAAAACAAGCAATAGCTTTCCTTGCTGTTCCATGCATCATAAATATAGAATAATTATGTATTCAGTAATCTTTTCCTTTATCCTTTAGTCTTTTGTAATGAAATGTCTCTTAGGGGTAGATAAAGAGTGCCACGATAGCAGCCATAACAAAGTTTATTCTTCTATCAGGAAATTAACTGAGCTCTGTTGTATCACTGATTATAAAACCGCTTTAATTTGCCATAGTAAATGGGAACAAGATAACATAATAAACCTCGCAGTATGTTGGCATTGAAATTAAGTATTTTATCAGCAATACATTTCTACAAAACATTTATCTCCACGATAATTATTTAGTCAAATAGCAGAAGGGGGCCCAGGCATATTCACAGTGTGAATGGTGTCATAAAACAGATATTGCCCTGGGGACACCTTTTTGCTGTTCCAAAACTAGCAGAATTCTATGCTTCCTTTTTACAGTTCCAAACCATTCATGGAGCAATTGCTTACATAGAAAACGATTAGAAAGCGTGTGAATATGTTTTTTTAATATATAGTTAGGAACAAGGGGCCGAAAACATAACCCTGTAACCATTTAGTTCTGCAGAAATCAACAGCTAGATAAAAGAAAAACCATCAGTATTACAGCTTTTTCATAGACAAATACCAGTTTGAGAGGCATTTAAATCAGTGCAGCAGCTGTGAAAGGGAACTTTCTTGAGTTTATAGATAGAGTTCCTCCTCCAGCATCAAATGCTCTTTTACTCTAATAAAACAGCAAAAGAATAAAATACAATGATTAAAACAGAGTGTGGGAACTTGGAATCCCTAGGTTATGTCCCAGGCTCTGAAAATTTCTTTAACACAAATATTGAATAAAATGACATTTTGCTCTTCCCTGCACAGCAATTAGCCATGGAATACAGTTTTAAACAGCAATGCCACCTCAACTTTCTCCCTCTACAAGTTCAAGTGTCCTTTTAAAAAGTAATGAAATCAGTTCCTTTAAGTCTATTTTCTGTCTTTTCCTGGGCCTGTTCTTTAGGCTGATGTACTGTGAAGAATGGAAAGGAAATTACTTCAGTATTTTTGAAGGAAGAGTTACTTGCTGATTGCTTTTCATCATTCTTAATTTGTAAAGCTCAAGTCAGTAGCTGAGGGAGTTTTAAATAAGCCAGAGTTTAACTAGATAGAAGACTTGTACACAGATTTCCTTCTCTATGGTCTAATGATGAGTTGATAATTGTCATCTCTGGTGGAAGGTTCTGGTCTGTTTCAGTCACCTACTAAAGAGAACATGTGTCTGCCCTTCTGGCAACAGATCAGGACCTCAGTGAATGTAAATCGTGGTAGGAACACTGACACTGGTGGAGAACTGCTCATTTACAGCAGCTGACAATGTGTATTCTGCTGTTTCCTTGAATCCACTGACTTTGCTCATGTAATTTTACGGCAGGCTTCATTTGGGTGGCTCATACCTCATCAGATCAGTTCTGGACAGGACAGGGTAACAGATCTTTATCTTACTCCACAGATTTTGTAATAAAAGCTTGAAGTACTAAAGGTCTATTTCTGTCAAACTTTTTTGTTCTTTTATTCCCTAGAAACAGTCACAAATTCCAGTCCAGCAATTTTGATTATGAGATTTTACCCAAGGCCACTGAATTGCAAAACCTTTCATCAAACACGCAGCAGTCTTTCAGACAAAGGGAATGGCAAGATAACCTCTGCCTATGCCTTGTGCTGACCTTTTTAAAAGAAGCTCTAAAGCACGATAAAACAATTTCATATCCAGCTGTTGGGAAAGGTCTTGGCATCTTGACTTGAAATACATCAGTCAGATGATGCCCAACTGAAATTAGTGTCACAACCCTTTTTGAGGGTTACTGAGACCAACATTTGGTGCATGAAATGTGAAAAGCAAGCAAAAGGATTTCTTTTAATTGAGGCTGTGCTAATTTACATCGATTGAGGATTGTGACCACTGAATGAGTTACTAATATGAATAACAAAGTCTGGCGCAGTTACTCATCCATGAGCTGGAGATTTGAATTTGCTGCTAGCCTGTAAGGCTCTTTCTCAGTGCATGTGGCAGCAATAAGTGGACTCAAGTGAATTATAGATGATAAAGATAGTTAAAAGCAATTTTACAAGTGAGATCTCTGAATGCTCTACCCCTTGAGGTATCATCTCCCATTGTGGTTCATTTCAGGAATATTGGATTTGGGACTTAGTACGTACAGGAGTAAGGTATTGGCCTTCTCACATGGAGTTGGTAAAGATAAGTAAAAATGCGTGCATCGTGCTGGTGTTTGCAGCATTGAACATATTCTTAAGTGTTGAAGATGTGTTATACCTTGCATTTTCTAATGAAGCAAATATCCTACTGAGCTTTGCAACTAATGCAAAAGTTGATTGCGTGATTGATGCTTTGATTTGCATGCATAGAATTCATGCCTGAACAAAGGGAGAGATCACCATCTGGATAAAATGCAGACTAGATGGGAAGATTCTTCTGTCTTTCCTTAAAAAGAAACAGATGGAGGAGGGGTAGAGAAGCTAAGCTTTGAAATTTTAATAAACTCAGACATAAAAATACAAAGCTATTAAAATGGAAATGCCAACTAACTGATTACTCAGAACCTGTTCATCTGACTTAGGGATACATCAAGGCAGAAATTTGCAAAGCTGCCTAAGGGCTGTTATAGTCCCCGTTCCTGTTTAATTGAAAAGGAATCAGGTTTCAGTAGTCAGATGGCTTTGAAAATATTTGAACAAAATCATGAAACAGAGATGATTACATTTCATCTAGAATTTCTCTTGAGGAAAAGTGATAAACCTCTCTTAACAAACTCTTACCCTACTCAGCACCATATTTCTCCAACTCAACAGTGGCAAAGTTGCATTGGAATCAACAGCTCTGCCCCATTAGGACTGAAGAAATGCAGGGCTGACTTGGAGGGAATCCAGGGGAACTACATAGCCCTGTGTCTGCAGACATGTCCCATGCAGGGATACTGGTCATGCCAGTTGCTGCTGATAAGGGGAAGTAAAGTCCTCTTGACCTCTCCAAGAAATCTGTGCCTGCCTGTTATTTGAACGCAGATCCTGAAGTCCTTCAACTGGGAGATTTTGAACGTTGCTGAACCCAACAGAGTAAGCCATGTGAAGACAGTATCTACGCAGCTTCTGAATTTGAGCTGATAAGCTTGTGTTGCACAGTGCTGGGGATATGCAATGTCAGGTCTTTATTAACTTAGACATACAGTAGCAAATCTAGCCTGAATGGCTTTCTGAGAAACTTGTCATTCCTACATTAATTTCAACAGGAATTAGCTTTTAAGGTTCTTTCAAATTCCTTCTAGGCACCTTTCAGCATCATTAAGCATCTAAATACCTTTACAAATCTGTCCCCAAGACATATATCAGTTTTGGACAGGAAACCCACTGTCCAAATCATGTAACTGCTTTTGGTATTTTGCCCTCTCTCACAGCTGTGCTGGTGCAGACCAATCCAGAAAAAAGAGTGCCAGTGAAACTGGTGGCAGGTAAATAGTGGGTTTTGTTGAAAAATTGTTTAGAAATATCCCTGTTAGAATAACAGAACAACAAAGTGAACTGACAGTAGGGTAATGCAAACTAAATAACAAAACTAGCACTAACATACAAGCATTGGCCTTATTTGGGTAACAAAACGTGCAGTGAAATATTCAGCTATGATGTATCTGGGCTATGAGATTTTCAGATAATATGTTAAATATTGTTTCATGATAAAACGTGTACAGGCAGGTGGATAAAACCACTGTTTTCTCCTGTTTGTGGTGGTGTATGTATTTGCGTATTTAATTGCTTATTTAGATTACTCTGCTGCTTTTTAGTTATGGTTTCTGCTGGTGATTGGAAAATGAGTCCAGTTCTTTACCAGAGCTCATCATTCATCAGCTAGAAGGACTGACTTATTAATCAACAGACGGCTTTAGCTGTAGTAGTAGTTTTTTAGTTGGTGTGCTAAAACCACTTACTATTTGCTGAACAGCATGGTTTTACTAATTTATGTTTTTCTCCACATGGTTTCCGTGTCCTTTCTTTTCCTTTGAATGTAAACCGCTTGACTCCAGTGCCATCTTTTTTGCTGTACATGCACAGAACCGAGCTAGATGGGATCCAGGCTGGTGACTAGAAGAGTTCTTAAGTGTTATCACAGGAAAAACCTTTTTTTCTTCCCTTTTCATTCAAGGAAGGTCGGTATGTTCTTTAGCTGTTGTAGTTCGTACTTGGAGCACAGGAGGGCACTAGAATTACGTTTCTGAAACTTCAGTTATGCCACAAAAAAAAGAGTTGTGGTTACAGACTACTTCAGAAATGTTTCTAAGACACGGGCTTCTTTCTAATAGCTCTGTCACATTTTGAAATGCTAAGTTTAGATAAAGGTTTTACTTCAGCAGTCTGATAATTTGAAAATATTCTGTTCTTTCAACTATGAAGTAAAAGACTCAGGAGTAATATGCCTTTCTTAGTGCACTAAAAATGTGAGTGAACCTTAGTCACCCAAATTCTCTCCAGCTCTGATCTGTAACATAACCTCAGTGTTGTGGTTTTGATGTGGTATTTATGTAAACTGAGTTAATCTCTCATGCAGCCTCAATTAGAATTTAACTCTCTCTCCTGCTCCTGTCTGGGGCAGAGAAGAACAGGGTCCAGACTGCTCACCATTAAGGGCCCTGTTAAACAACACTTGAGCATTAAAAGAAAGAAAGAGAGAAAGAAAAAATATATTTGGTGATATTATAAAATTAAATAAAAGGCTTTCTGAAATAAAACCTACTTTCAGGATAGCTGAGATTGCTTCCTCCATGTGCCCCTGACATTTGCAAATCATTATATTTAATGAAACATTCACCAACTTTCCCTACTTCAGTAATAAAACCAGCTACTCTAGTTACTACTTGCCTATCTTTCATGTTTTGCTCTGTTTTTCATTTGCTGCCAAGAATTTGCTTTACCTGGGTTGGAAAATACTGGCACAGCTCAGTCAGCTCAACTACAGAATCAAGAATCTTAAAGTAAAATCAAGGTTCTAGGCCGTCAGTTAGACTCTTGATTAGCGAACCTCTAGCCCAAGGCCCTGGCAGCCAGCATACAGGTGGTCTTTCAAAAACTCATTTCAGTGTCTTCACTTTTCTCTAATAATCTGGCCTCAGATCTAAGCACGGTCCCTCTCTTGTCGTCTACAACATACTACTCATCAAGCTGTTTTTCTTCTTTATTTGGGACAATACATAGAAAGCCATGGCCAAGCATAAGTAAAATGGAAAGAAAGAAAACTATCTTTACCAGAAAAGAAATAAATGTTTTTTGCTTTCTAAGGAGGGTCTTTTTAACTAAATTTGGATGTTAGCACACACACAGCACCTTGAATTGCAGTGAGGAATGTTTAGCTCGAAGCACTGAAACTTTTACAAGACTAACACTTCAGGCGTTGCTAAAGCAGCACTCCAGGGGCGGACGGAGTGTTCCCTGGAGAGAAGGGAATGCAGGGTGACGCAAAAAAAGCAGTCTCCTCTGCCTCGCTTGTTCTGCCATATGCTGCAAAAGGGCCACAGAAAAGCCACATCCCATCTGTAGCAGGGAGTGTGTTGGAATCCAGGTGGTCCAGGATCAGAGCAGAGGCCTAGAACAACCATCGCCCTGTTTGTCTTGATAGCCTAATTACGTTGCTCTTTGTGTTAAGGTATCAAAGCACTTTGCAATATTAAGTTTCCATAAAAAAAGGTGTGGGTGAATCTCCCGGAGTAAAAGGATTTGCAAAATAGCTAAATATCTGCTCTTCATATAAGCTTGGATGCCCCTATCCTGTGGCAAGGGGATCAGCCCTAGGCGGTTCTGTGAGCCCTTAGCTCTCTACAAAAACACTCCAAGGACTATGTTTAGTGGCACTACTAAAGCCTTAGGTAGAGGCTTTTGTGCATAAGAACAATGACTCCAGATATGTGCCAGTACAACATCTGGTCATGGTTGGCTGGGTTGAATGAGTGTTTTATAAATAACAAATTAATTAACCAGTTCTAGCTTGCAATTCTTTTTTTCTTACAACTTGTTTTACATATTGACATACTCTGTGTTGAAGCTTCAGGTGTCATTTAAGTCTTGAAAGAGCTCATGTCCATATTTAATCTCTAAGCTGCACTGTTCTCATGTTTAGTGGTTCAGATGTGCACATCTGAACATAGTTGGGAGCATCTCAGTCGTGGCATGAGCAGCCCTTGGGAGAAGATCAAAACATTTTATGGAAGGATTTGGTTGTCTAGTGGAAACTGGGTGTAACACTACTGCACAACACAGCTAGATGAGTAATGCACTGTGTATGTAACGAATTCATGGGCCATCTTGACAGATGACAGATCACCACGTATTGTTAAAAAAAACAGTATATTGTACAGTGATACTGTGGCTAATAGTGATATCAAGTGTCCTTATGTTTAAAATTCTGGCTTGCAAAGAACAAGTTTATTTGTTAGAGCAAATTGCCAGTAATTAATTCTTATTTATATTACTTTGCCACTTAGAGGCGCCAGTGAAGATCAAGGCAAATTAAACTTATTAGAAACACAGGTGGGAGAGTCTGTAGTATGGAAAGCTGTTCTGAACACGCAAGAGGGTTGTAGGCTGGGAATCAGAGATGAAGTGATCTGCCCAGGGCACCACAACAGCTGAGCACTAGAGCTACCTGTAGTGCTTCTCACTTGTGATGTAAAATAATAAAAAGGTTTATCATCTCCCTAGATTTCCACGCTTTAGTGCAATTAAACAGGTGGTTAGGTTTTAAAATATTCTGAACAATCACAGTTCGTGTTGCCTTCCACAGGAGGTGGGCATACAGACAAGATCAGGCACTAATACAAATCAGATCTAGTTACTTACAGCCCCAGAGAGATGATGAGAACCTGGATCTCCTCAGTTTGAACCGAACGCTTTGTAAAGGATCTGCCACTGTGATTTGCAATGCTGCTGCTTAATTAAGGGCGTAAGTAGTAGGTGTTACCGAATATCTGTCTCCAAATTTGCCACACCAAGCCGACAGAACTACAGAAGCCAGCCAGGCTGGTTCAGGTCCGAACGCCAGACCTGCCTTGCAGGACCCAGGTACGTACACAGCTTCTGTCTCTATCACCGATCTGAAATACTTTTTCAAGTCCCTGTTCACAACACTGGAGTCAAGTGGAGGTTTGCAACCTCGATCTTAAGAACATTGCGTCTTTTGCAAAGTGCAGTCCTGTGACCATTTTTACAGATGCCAGGAGTACTTTTAAAATAACCCGTTTGTTTTCTTAGTTATTAATGAATTACTTCTTAAAAAAATCTATTTATGCTAAGTGGGAGAATGTCTGCACGCTGAGACATCAGTATGTTAATAACGGGAACCATTAACCCCAGCAGCCCACCCTCCCCATTAGCGTTTGTCTTCCTTTCTCCCCCGTGCCCCATTAGCACCTCGCAGCGGCACCGGCAGGCGCAGGGTCCGCTCCCCGGGGCGGGGCGGGCCGGGAGCAGGTGATCCCCGCCGGGGCGGGGAGAGCCGCCTCTCTCCCTCCCTCCGTCTCTCTCTCTCCTCCGCTCGGCGCGGCGGGGGAGGCAGGAAAGTTGGGCGGCTGCCGGGAAGTTTCGTAGCATGGCGGAGCGGCCCGGGGCGGGCGGCGGCGGGGAGGCGGCGGGCGGGCGGCCGCGCTGAGCCGAGCCGCGCCGCGGGGAAGCGCCGGCATGGCCCGCTGGATCCCCACCAAGCGGGAGAAGTACGGGGTCGGTGAGTGCCAGCCCGGGCCGCTCGGACACCCCTGCGCCCCTTCCCCGCTCGCCGAGCCTCCCCTTCCCTCCGCTCCTCCCTTTGCGCTGCCTCCGCTCCCCGGAGCCCCCGCTCCCTCCCCGGGCACGGCGCGCCGCTTCCCCGCTCCGCCGCTGCCGAGTCCCCGGTTTCCCCGCACCGCACGTTCATCGCTTCCCCCGTCCGGAGTAACTTCTTTTCTTCTGCACACCCTTGAGTCGTTTCTCCTCCACACACTTCCCTAATTCTTTTCTTTTTTTCAGTTTGTGCTCTCTTCCACTCTCAGCTTTCAGCAGTGGGTATTTATTCACTCTTTGATCCCTTAGGGATGCGGGCACTGGTGTGTGTCCAGTTCACAGCCTGGGAGCTCTGGGTTTCCGGAATCCTGCAAGTTCGGGACTGACCTTTGTAATTTTGCCTCTCCAGCATGTTTTACAGTGAAGAGTGCTCTAGAATAGCAGCAAAAATGAAGATGTGGATAGAAAAAGTGACGACAGGATAAGATGGTTGTAATGAGCGAATTCAGGACTGGGGGTGGCTGGGGGTGGAAATCTTGACGTAGGGCGAGGAATGGTGAAAGCTTGACTGACCCCTTGTACCTTCTGCCCTGTCCTTTATGTTCAAAAGAAGATTTTTGAACGCTGGCTCGTTTTTCTTTAGGAGGAACATACGCAGTGGTGTTGCTGATAAGTTCTCCTTTCCTCGCGCGTTTGACAAATTGAAAACCACACCATTTTGAGGTTGCTTGTGAGAATTGGGCAGAGAACAACAGGCAGGAAACCACTAATGACACAAACAACTTCTGATAGTTTATTTTGATGAAGAGTGATCTTCTGTGCCTGTTGTGTTCCACAGTGGACTTATTGATGTGAGAAGAAATTTTAATTTCATGCTTGCAAAGTGTTAATTGCCGCAGCTCCCATGAGGTTGTTCATTCCAGTTCAGTCCATGAGTTTAAATGTGAAGAACCTCATCCTGCACCATTTTGCACGGGGTGAATTTGAAATCAGTTACTCAGTTTCAAAGTGCCTTTGCAGAGAGGCAGCCCACTTCTTGCAGGACTGTGGCTTAAGCTTCAGAGATATTACACGCAGCACAACCTTATCTAGTTTCTGCTCTGGAAACTGGGAGGGTGTGGAGCATTGTACACCCTGAACTTTGTTTCTTTCTGTGTAGGTAACAGCCCAGGCTATTTATGTGGGAGCCTGTATGTATGACTTGGTGAGATTACTCTGAGCATCAGGAATTTTAAAATTTTGGTATTATAATCAAGTAAACTATATAATGCTGGTATGATTGGCTGTGCTAGATTATGGTGGGATTTTCTTAAGCACACCTTTGAGCACGGCTCTTCTACCTCAAGAATGGCCTTGGGCAGTAGGATGAATCAGAGGCACTCCTCTAGCTTCCTTTTTATTAGCTTCCGGGGTGAGTTTTTTGTGCTGGCTTGAGCCAACTGCTGATGGTGACAGCTCCTCTCCCAGAAAGGGCACTGGCTTGTGAGTAAGCAGAGCGGAGGGAAAAACTGCCTCTTCCTTTACATACCAGTCAAAAAGTGTGCTGGTGGGAAGTACCCCCTTCTGTGTGTTCAGGCAGCTGGCTGAAAAAGATATTTATTTCCCCTAAAAGCACACACGTGGACCAAACTGACATAGAGTCTATCACGCTTCAGTTCTTGCATTTAATTTGCAACCAGAACTGATAGGGTTAATCCACAGGCAGTAAGCAGAATTATTTATGCAGTGACTGCCTTTATCAGGCAGTGTTTAATACATGGCATTAATGGAATCCTAATTTTGTCAATTTGATGTTTGCAGACTTGTCTGTTTCCTATCTGCAGTTGCATCATGTGCTGTGTTCAAGCTTTGTGCTCAGTCCTCATTGGTCTTGTGCTTAATTTGAAGAAGCTGATGAGAATTGAGAGGAAAGTGTGAGCTTTTTGGGCCATTAATCTGCCTGCTAACTAAGGTGCCTGTTAGTAGCAATTATGAAGGCAGTTGTAATGAGGGTAATGCCACTGATTTGTATGATGCAGGCTATTAGATGGTAACAGCTTCCATTCACTGGTAGCATGGGTGAGTTGGTAGTTGTGAAGTGTGAAGAAGCAAGTTCATTCTTTTCAGAAAGAACACATACATTATGGCTGTTGGTAATCTGTGCTTTGGAAACTAATATAGAACTACTTGCATTTAATTTAAACACAACCCTGTAAAGCGGTAAGAAATTCCAAGAAGTAAACAATGTGATTCAATGTCACATGTGTGATTTTTGCATTTCAGTTCAGAATGGTTTATGTCCTGGATTATTCTACAGATTTGTTGATTGTGGGTTCAAACTGGTTTGCTGCCTTCTAGTTTTGTCCTCAATTGTTGGAACCTGGAGACTGCTACCTTTACCATGGATAACAGAGATGCCATATGGGCAGAGATTGAAATGGCAGACAGCGGGGAGTGCAAGATTGGAAATTGTAGCATTTTTAGGGAAGCATACGTGAGAGACAAATGGCTGCAGTTTGTCACTTGCAATGAATTTTCAACCCAGTAACAGATGGGATTTTGGAAGCTTCAGCCTTCAACATGCTGCTGATCATCTGATGGGCAATGTCTTGCCTCTTTAAGCAGCAGGATTTTCTGGGTCTCACAAAGCTTCCTTGGAACATGCTTCACCTCTAATTTGGGAATTAAAGATGCTATCTGGTGCATCTTCCTTGAAAGCTGGTCAGTTTTTGGGCCAAACTAAATGAAGTAACCTATTCTTGTCATTTGCAGAATGCCTTTCATGCTGGCTCTTTCCAGTCAAAAGAGCGTGCTCTGAAGGAAAGAGCACCTGCATGACTCCCCATGATTTTTTTCTGTTATCTGCTTGCTTTAAAGTTATTAACTTAGGGCATAAGGAATCAACAATGTAATTATTTTCTTCTCCTGGTAGTAACACAGACTTGCATTAACTTCAGCTTAAGTTTTATACTTCAGTTGTAAAAGCAATTCTTTCTTTTAGTCATCATCTGTTCTTAACGTGTCCATTGTGGACTGGAGAAGGCTGTGTTAATGGTTTCAGTACCAAGTATGAGAGATTTCCAGGTGACTCTGATGATGCATCAGGTGCACATGCTTTATATGTCACCTTTGGCTGTGAGCTAAGAGGACGTGAAGTGTTTGTTTATAATTCTGTAGTTTCATCTGTGAATGTACCTATTGCTCAGCCAATCCACAAATCTGGTCTTCCAAAATAAGAAATTATTAACTGAAGTTTTGTTGAAAGAGCTCTGAGACGTGAGGTCCAGGATAGCCTGCATTTTGGTGAAGTGGTGACTTGCACCTGGAGGCACTGGTGTGACTGTCTCTTGAAATGTAAATTTACCCTTCGTTTCTGGGTAGTGGCTGTTTCATAGAGCCTGTGTGGTAGGACTGGGGAAGGACCAGATTATTGTGACTGGTCCTCTGTGCTTGCAGACCATCATGGACCTTTCACTCCACATACTACAAAACGCTTCAACCCAACAACAAAGACGGAGCTTGCAGCAGAACACTGAAAGCCACGAGTTGTGATGTTCTGCTTAGAGGGAGCAAGTGAAAGCTTAGGCAATAGTTGTTGCCTGTCATCTCTCCAAATTGTTGAATGTAGAACTTAAAATATTATTATGAGCCCACAAAAACTTCACTGGTCAGAGGGGTGCATCAATGCATTGTTTGTATTTTAGTAGTCTTTTATGGGCTCTGAGTAAATGAGAGTTTGCTTTGAAATGTCTTAAAATGTTGGGTTGAAAGGAGCTAATTAAAAAAGCAATCCAGTCTCTCTGTGGAAAGTGTTTTGATCTGGTGCATTTTTAAAGGCAGGGGATTGGGAGGGAAAGATTGAGACACTTTTGGGCAGCTTTAGTTCCCAAGCTTTCCCTCACTCTTCACATCCCATTCCAGGGATTCCCATTTTGCTCTTCAAGCGTGCAGATCCATGGGTGGCTGGTTGAAAGGGGATGGCTCTGGTTCCCAAAGCAGCGTGGCCACTTGCTATGGTTAAAGTACCTTTGCCATATTACCAATAGAAACTGGTTGTTACAGTGGCAAATAGCAGCCTTTGAGTTTCAATCTATCTTTTTTTTTTTTTTTTCTTTTTGAATAGATTTTTTTTTTTGGTAAACTGACAGGTAATTACCCCTAACAGTTATTAGTGGCCTTTTAAACCCATTACATTTTTCTCTACTGGAGGACCAGAGCATAGGACTATTCTTGTCGTGAAGAAGTATTTACTTTGTTGAAATACCATGTGGTGGTTGAGTTACAATCAGCTGCGTCATGTCTTAGGAATGGCAGTAATTTTTCAAATGTAAACCAATGCCTGCCAGCTACATTTGTGATTTATGTGAGCAGAAATGCAAAGGATCAGAGAGGAAGAGAGAGTGCTGCAGAATAAGATTTTCTTACTAATGGTTTGATTTGTGATAACTTCTGATACGCTGGGCCATCAGGTCTCGGCTTCATGTTCAAACCTTATACATCTTCTGCAAAGTTGTCTTGAAATACAGTCTGTGATCAAAGGAGTTTCACGGTACTGTTAGCAGTATATCATGTCAAATTAGAGCAAAATTCGTATTTGTTTCAACTTGCTGCTTGCCTTCTGCCTACCATTCCTGCAGATCTCTTCTAACCTGAAACTTAAGTCCACTGTCGTGCAGCAGGTTCCTCACAAGGGCTCTAGAAGGCTTGAAGAGCCCATTCCCACCGCAGAAGTGACTGTAGAAATACTCTATAACTACTAATTTTTTCCCTCCATTTTCTTTATTATTATTTGTGTCTAAAAATTGTCATGTTGATGGCAATACTAACACAACTTTCATCAGGAAAAAGTAAAAAGCTTGGCGTTGTTGACAGCGAAACTTCAGAGTAGTATACGATACTTTATTTCTGATTTAGTTCCCTAATTTTTACTGCTATGTCTACAGTTTATTTGATGTGAAAGTTGGCTGTGCTACTTCTGCTTCCATAGTACTTTCTATTTTTTGTTAATCCATATTAGGCTGAGTCTGTCTTCTCTTACTTTTCGTGGTTACTACTCTACTCCTTAAGTAGTTCCCTGTGAAACTAATCCTGTGGACTTCAAAGGCATTACTGACATAAAGAAGGCTTGTAACCATTCCTTTTCTTATTCTTACTTTGAAAAGCAATATTTCTAGAAGTGTCTGTGACTTCTGGGTGCTTTAGCTCTTGGGTACCCACCTGAAGCATTACCAACAGTCCTGATGTTCAGGAACTATCGTACAGTTCACTTTACTAACGATCAGGTCCCATTATGGAGGGTCCAAATCCTCTCGTGAGGCATCCGGATCTGCTGGTTGCCTTCTAGAGTTACAGCTGAGCTGTCTCCTTCTGATTAGATGTGAGCCTAATTGTTCAGAGGTGTCAAGGGGCTGTCAGTACCAGCTTCCCCTAGAGCTGGGTGTGCCGACCAGCTCTGAACTTCACACCAGGCTCTTGCGTATTCTTGCGGTTCTTCTTTTGGCGTAGGGCTGTATTTGCTAGCACAAATGCAGACAGGAACTATGGAAATTAAAAAGTGAAATAATAGAAGTTCATAAACTGAAAAAATGGAAACAATGGCATGTTGATCAAGAAGCAGTAAATGTGTAATAATCTTTCCCTGTCATTGAAAAGTTGAAAAATGTACACCCCTTCTACACACGAGCTTGCCAAAGGTCCTTTAATTGAAAGTCAGCTATTTTTTTCTCCCCTGCTATTTAACTTGCACTTAACTTGACTGGTAGGACATTTCTTTCAATTAGTGCTTTTAGGGGGGAAAAGAAATCCTATTTATGCTAGCATGGTAAAGACACAGCCATGGCCAAGCTTAAAACTGCTGTAGTCCAAAGTCATAAATGCATTTATCCCCTTGCTGCCAGAATGAGACACTGTTTTCAGATCCAATGCATTTAATTTATGATTGATTGCCTAAAATACTGTAATGAATTTTGGTCCATTTGCCAGGAAACATGCTAATAAAACAGGAACATAAATATGAATTACTAAACAGCTTTCTAGGTGGCCAGTTCATGTTTGCCTTCAAAAACTGAAGATGTTAGAGTGCTAGTTGGACCCGTTGCTTAAATGATAAAAATGTCTTTTTGGTCCAGTACAGACTGTACCTCCGAGGAAGATCTCCGAAGAATAGAGGGGGGAGCGTTGTTTAAAGGATGAATTGCTCTGGCAGCCTCTTGAAGCTTTCAGATAGGTGTCTGGCACATTGTCAGAATGGATCTAAAAAAAGGAGTGATTGTTCTGTGGAGATTATTCTTTGGCCACTTCTTATACTCTCAAATTTTTGGAGGTGTTGCTGCAATAAAAGTGGACCTCATTGTGGAAAGTGCTGAGTCTGGGCAAAAAGTTCAGTGAGGTACAATGGAGATAATAATAGTTTTCTGCTCTTGGGAAGCTTGGTACTTTGATCCTCCGTAATAATAAAACAGTTTATAACTTCAGCTCTGAAGTTCTAATACTGTTTCAGAATGGCACGGGCAAATAGTGGCCAATTAGTTCTGAAAGAGTGCTTTTTTTTCTTTTCTTTTTTTTGATGCAAGAGTAACTAGCTTAAATGTTAGAGACCTGATTCTTGCAGCACTTCTCATTGGTCTGATGATGTAGTGGGGCTTCAAGCTGCAGAGAGATGGAGCTTAATGTAAAGAAATAAAGTAGCTGTAGAAAATGAAGGGAAAGCTGCAGTGCATGGTACCCAGTTCCAAATTCTTTATCTCCTTGTATCTTGTGCAGTTTAATTAAAACTGATTTGCTTACTGCCAATTTGGGAGCAGCTTGTTCTTCATTCTTTTTGACAACAAAGGAATCAATATTCTTGTTTGACTTTTTTCCTTCCAGAGTAATACCCTTAGTTTCCAGCCAAGATTTCCTGTTCCTTGTTTCAGCACTATTCCCCTCTTTGCCATTTGCTTGTTACCTGAGATAGGTGGCAAGATAAAAACGCTTTGGAATTAAAGGTCTCTGGAAATGTGAAACTGTATCTCGCCGTGCAGTGCCGGTTCTCTGACTGGGGCTCGTGTCATTTGCAAACGTGAATCAGTGAAACCACAGGCATCCATTAAGGGAGAGTAACCGGTTACGAAGCCAGTGTTGAATGAGAAGGATTGAAGATGCAGAAGCCAACTGAAATCCCTATGGTTGTGCACATTAGAAATTCTACCTGTGTTAGCCCTGCCAGCGTGAGTTAGCTCAAGTGCTAGTTTCCATAGAGGTGCTAGCCAGTGAAGGTAAAGAGGTTTTTGGCAGCATATCTCAAGTTTCTTAAAATGCAGTGGGCCGAGCCACGCTATGAATTCTTCTCATGTAAATTGTGGGAGAGCTTGTCTGTCTCTTTCTGAGCACGTGGATGGAAAGGGGAAGGTGTTGGGAGGCCTGAGAACACTTGTACAAAAATTTGTGGCTGTAATTCTGGTGGGTTACGTTTGCAGCTGATGAAATGGGATCCCTTAGCTTTATATTCTCTGTGGGTCTCTCAGCTTGAGTTTAGTGTTGATACGTGTAGGTGTGATGGTAGCAAGAGACAATGCTGAAGTTTTAACTCAAGTGAACTTTACAGTGAAGACTAGCCTGTAGGCACAGTTGGACTCCATGCTCAAGTGTTTTACTTATTAGCCCTCCTCTCATCTCTCCACCCTCACTCCCTCTGGAAGTAATGCATACAGCAAAACTCATTAGATAGTAACACTCACAGTTCTGTACAGTAGTATTTCCAAGTTTTCTTTCTACTTCCTTTGATGTTTTGCCCAGTAAGAACTAGGACAGTAATTTAAAGCCAGTGGCAAATTCACTTAATTCTTTTGAGAGTGCCACACGCTTTCAAGTTGGGAATTAGCTGAGTAGTCCAATTTATCAAGTCATGTTTTGTTTTTTTGCTTTTATAAATCTGCTTTAAAATTTCACTGCAAAAGTCACTCTTGTACTTAACGTGTCCAAACACAAGTTTCACGTTTGCAGGCTTGGAGGAAAAAAAGGTGATTACAGACGGACTTGGTAAAATTCGGTTGCTATTGTACACGCATTGTAAATGAGCATCTGTTTCTTCACAGGCTATAAAAATGGAAACATTCAAAATTAGAGGTTACTTTTGTGAAAACTGGATTTCAAATCTATGGTAGATATATGTAGTTGTTAAAATTAGAATGTAGGTACCACAATACTCAGAAGGCTATAGGTACAAACCCCTTCTTTTGTAGAGGACAAAACTAGGTATAAATGTGTAGAGGACAACCCAAAGAGTGGTTGTGCCCATTTTCTTCGAAGTTTCTTTCTCCAAAATGCACAATAAAGAGAAGATTCATAGTATTTTAAATTTATTGAACTCCTATGATATCAATAGGCTGACCTGAATACAAACCAGACTCTGATTCAGCTAAAGCCAATGGCAAAACTGTTGATTTCTGTGGTCATTTGATAGCTGAAACAGTGTTAAATACTTTTTTTTTTTTTTAAAATCAAGCACTGGATTAAGTTGGGTGTAGTATATTCAGGAACAGGTTGGCTCCTACACTGCTAGTACTGATTTATTCCTCCATTGGCTCACAGCACTCCCTCTTACTCCAGACATAAGCTGAGACAGCTAATGTAGATTAATTCTTTATCTGAGTTTGAAATCCCTTAGGGCCCTTTAGAGTGAAAATAATAAAAGGAAGTAGAGAGCCTAGTGAAGAAAATGACATAGCTAATGATTTGTGTATGTGTTACCCATACATAAAATAAAATGCATCCTTACTATTACATACTGTGACTCTGCTGTGCATTGTTCTGGTACGTGTTTCCAGGAAAATGGTTTAGAAAATTACTGCATGTGAAGAAATAGCAGAGTTTAAACTCCCCATTGACATGGGTAGAAGAGAAAATTGGACTTTTGGAGATGGGGGGGTATTTGTGTAACTTTTGAGGTCAGGGTGGGTTGTTGCAAATCCTTGAAGCTCTGAATTGAGTTGATTCTTTAGCCAGTGGGTGAAGTCAGAGGGGGTTCTGCTGTAGCAGGATTTTGCCTGTGGTATCTGTCTGATGCCTGTCTAAGTGCGTTTGGAGAGACTTGTTTTCGGGTGGTTTTCCCACTGTAGGTTTTCTGTGCCGTTGGTTTCCATGGCCTAGTTGTGAGGAGGAGGCAGAGGGGCTGAGAATTCAAATTTCTTTCGTCTGGGCAAAATGTGGAGCTACTTTAAAATGTGCACTTGGTGACAGAAAGAGAGATTTCAAGATGTTTTCCAAGTGTGTATCTGCTCGTATACAGCAAAGACTGGGTTGGTACGCCATGGTGCTATAACCAGTGTACTGTAGCGTCGCTCTGCTAGCCACTGACGTAAAAGTAAGTCCAGAAAAGTCGCTGGTCATAAAGAAAATTTCCTCTAGAGTTTTATCAGTATAACAGAGGGCTTCTGTGCAGTTCAGGTCACAGAAGCAGCTACAGTTTGGCTGCTTCTACCCCACGCATGCTTACAGAGAGACAAACCAGCTTATGCTGGGATGACTTTGTTACTGGTATCCAAATCAGTGTACGTTTAGGATCTGTATCTCTGTCCTGTATTGCAGCATAGATGCACTCTGAGAACAGAATCTCCTTTGTTTTCATACAGCTACTGTGTTACAAATGCTTTGCAATAAATAATTGAGGGGAAGACGACTAATGGGAATTCTGTAGACAAGAAAAGATGGAGATTATTTCTTTTTCCTTTATAATCAGTATGTCTCGTGCTTCAACAGTTCTGAATCATCTCGGTTTGCCTGATCTGAATCTACTAAGAAGCTCTAATGAAAATACATTGTCAGTGGGTCTGCCACTTGCTCCAGAGCATTGTTGTGGAGCTCACTGTGGTTATAGTCTGTAGAGTTTAAAGCCATAAGAGACCATTAGATCATCCAGTTGGAGCACTTGTGTGACACTTGTGAAGCCATCCATATTCCCATGGGCTGAGGTTGTTAGGCTGTTTTTTTCTAAAACAATCCAGGCTTTAAGAGATTAAACCATTGATCCTAGAATCTGATCCAATCTATGGTGGAGAGAGAGACAGGAATATCCAAAAGTTGATGATAGCATGACTGAAAGAGAAAATCTTCCCCAGTCCCAAATTTGGAAATTAGTTTGATTTAGGCTGTGCAGGACAGACTCTGCAAAACCTTGGGCTATTTGTCTATCCCGTCTCCAGGATAATACTCTGTTATTCAGGGGAAATCAGAAAAATCTTAGCAGACTTTTGCTCAGCTGTGCATCTGGCAGACAGACTTCCTTGTCCTCAGCAGGTGAGCAGGGAGCACCCGTATTTGGGTTTGGTTATTGGAACAGCCTTAGGTTGGAACTGCAAGTGTTGGAGGCGTGTTGAGAACAGTGTGGATCTTCCTGCTTTTCTCATGGTTCTCAAAAGAAAGGAATGAATATAGAAACGGACAGTTACAGAATCCAAATCCGAAAGGCTGTGCCATATCCTCCTGCATAGGCAGACTGTATAATTTCTCAGTTGATTTAATGCCCATTTTTAAGATAACCCAGCTTAAAAATTGTAAGGATAAGGAAAAGTCCTTCAAAGTGTATTCCTGTGTGTAAGGTCAGCCTGAAACAATAAGTATACAAGATATTAAAGGTCCACCTCTAGCTCTTCAGATGTTTGACTCGGAAGCCTAATGATGGCTGTTAATTAAAGCATTTCCATCCACGTAATCCTGTTATTCTGGATTATTTGCATTCAAAATGCTAAGCAGTCACTTGGAACTTTGTAGAATTGAGACTGAATGTCAGCATCAACCGATTCAGGAGTAGTATTTTTTTTTTGTAACAATCAGTTAATGTGCATGTTTCACAGTGTTGAACCATGACTGACTTTACTTTTTTTTTAAGTGGTCTGACATATAAATCTTAATTATGCTATTCTCCATTTTTCAGACGCAAATTCCTGGGAAGTTACAAGAACGTTTTTTGCTCAAACATCAAAAAGCCTTTGTTCCTATTAAGAATTAATTCCTTGAGCAGTTCCTTGTTTTTTAAATAAAGCCACTGTTTTTTTGGTTATATCTTGGCAACAGATAGCATACCAGGCTGCTCCGAATGGGGCTGTCCAGCAGAAATGCCATTTCTTCATGCAGAGTTGTTGCAGCGTAAAAGCACATACTTCTGTTTCCGTACAGTAGTTTTTGACTGTGCAGTTGAAAGATGTAATGAGACGAAGTCTGATTATTGCACCAGCTCTGAATGTGATTCTTTGTTCAGAGGAAGCAAGGCACAGCCCTCTCCTATCAGATAGTGGTGAGGGCAGGCTGCGGAGAAGGGGGACATGGTATTGGGAAGCGGTTATCGTGTCTTTGTAATGGGTGGAGGGGGGGGTATTTTGAGGCAAGTTAGAGATAACTGATCTCACAGTGGCTGTTTTTCAGGCCAATAATCCACATTTCAAATGCATTTAAACAAGTTATTGAGGAAAGGATTTGGTTTTGTTCTGCTTTGAGTTACACACAAAATAGTACGTGACAGTTTCTGCTTCGTTCACTTCAGTTTCAGACATTGTAGCTGAGCTTCGCTTTTGCAAGAGTCTTGAAAATGAGTTACGGTTTTGTGGTGGAAATGGGTCTAGGAATTAATATTTGGTTCCGTCTTTGAGTATGCTGTAGGTGAACAGTGACATTCAGTTTTTCTGTCCTCAGTTTCTCTGCATGCAAAAGAGAACAACTGCTGCCATTCTAACGCACGTCAGCGGTACTGTGGTACAGACACTGCGTTAGTGCAGGAGGTCACTTGTCCAAATGTATTGGCTCTTTAAAGTGCGGCCAGATACATATGTGGCATCCGAGCTGACAGCACCATCGCCTTCCGTCCAAATGGATGGTGTTGGTAGGCACTGAAGGAATAAGCCTGACACTGCTTTCATGGAAACATATGCCAAAACTCCCCCTGGTTTCACTAAAAGCTGGATCAGGCTCAATGAGTTGCTGACAGACCTCTTGCAAATTAAGGCTTCTCCCAGGACTCTTGGACAAAGTGAAGCTTTGTGGGTTTTCAAACTGTGTTTTGTTTTTTTTTTTATAATATAATTGTGCTGCTTCTCGTTTTCTGCCCCGTGCATGACACTGAGGCTTCTTACTGTTTTAAGTGGCGCTGTCTGGTGTTTCACAGATCAGGAATGTGTGCTGTGATTAATCTTGTGCCTTCATACAGCTGGAGGGAGTGACATAACTAAACCTGCTCTTCCCATCATAATACTGCTGTGTGCCAGCCCACATCAAACTCTTGTGCCTTCTCAGGAACTTCCAGCTCACCGTTAGGTGTTAGAGCCCTGCCTACCCTGGAAAGCCCGGGCTCTCTCAGGCTTCCTTTGCCATTTGTGTGGTCTTTGCTTCTGGTGATGATGGTTGCGTGATGCTTCAGAACGGAGCAGTGTATCCACCGACAGCCAGCGTGCACGCCCAGTTGTGCAATGCCTTTGCAGTTCTTCCCAATCTGTTTTGAGGAATCACCTTCTGAAGTATGAAAATTGCTTCTCCTTATCTTCACCTACATTACTCTGGGTGCTGTCATGGGTCATAAAGTTATCTGTTGCCCTTTTCAAACCAGCCCCATCGTTTACTTCTCTGACCTTCTGTCTTAATGGAGTCTGTAGGCTGGATGCCTTGTTGAAAAAAAACATTTCTTAAACTTACTTTCCACTAATCAAACTGTGGAACTGCCTTTGTGTAAATTAAATTAATACGATACGTTGCCTGTAGCTGTACTTGAAGAGTATAATCATTAAAACAAACCCAGTATCTCTTTCCTATGGATCATGTTTTCCATCTCATCGTCTTTGTTTAGATTAAATTTACAAGACTTCAGGGCTGCCTTTCATTCAGGATGATAAAAGGAAAGAATCACTGTTCCAAAGTGAATCTGAAGGACAAAATCTCAACTGAAGTTTAACTTGAAGGGAGAAGATATTCCTGCAAATCTGGGGACAAAAGTCTCTTATCTTTTTTTTTTCCCTTCCTTTCTAGCTGTACTGTCAGGATTTTATATGAAGGATTTTTATTTTTTCATGCCATGACCATGTTTATTATGTGCAGCTTCCTTTTTCTTTTAAGTCTGAAAGAGGTCAGATTAAATACACACCATGAAAAAGGGGCTAAGCAGTTGAAGTAACTGCAGATGGACTGTTTCGGACAGGACTGACTTCAAGCAGCAGGAAGCATCGGTTGCAAACAGTAAAACTCCCAGGGAAAATATGCCAGCAATTTGTCTTTTGTAACCTTGTGCATAACCATTGAGTAGGAGATTTTATATACAGTGGCCCTCTGTTCTTGCTTGATTCAATCTAGCAAAGCAAGATACTACAAATCTTGCCTTTTTTTAATGTGCAGTGGCAGAAGCATGTTCCTTTAGCTTGTAAATGCTGCACATTGGGATCTGAAACCTTTCTGGTAAAGCAGAGGAAGAGACGGGAAGGGAACTGCAATGTTGAGTTCTCTCTCTTGTGGCTGTTGTGCTCTTTGGGTTTGAATTAACTGTCTGTGTTCTCAAAAGAAAGGCTCCTCTGATGCCCGCCCACCTTTCTGTTAGACACTTGGTGCTGCTCAGACTGCTTTTGTCTGAAGCTAAAGCAGCAATTTATGCAAAAATACAGACTGGTATTTATATAATGTCCGTTTGTCCCGAAGAAACCCAAGGCATCTAGAAGTTTTATGTAGGAATCCCTATGCATATAAGCACACGTGCATTTCTCAACAGCAGCCATGAAACAGGAATCCCAAACAGCATTTCAGGACAGAAAGTAAGGGAGTCCAGCTGTAACCACGGGAGGAAACTTCAGCAGACAGAATGTAATCAGCCAAGTTAAAAATTGTCAAAGCTTTAAATCTTCTAAGTCTGTTGACAGTGCTGTAGGGTTATTAATGTCCACAGACTGCTTGATGCCTGGACTTCACCTGAGGAACGACACCTCCCGCGTAGCGCAGCGTCCCCGTAGCACGTTGTGGGCCAGCAGTTCCGCAGTGGCTCCAGAGGAAGCCTGGATTGTTTTATCTCTCCACGCCGCTTCCTGCTGCACCTTGGGGACATTCGGAGATGTTCTCTCCAAGTAATGGATTGCAACATCCCTGCTTAACGTTAGGGATTTGGCAGGTTTACTGCAACAGGAGGCATGGCCGCAGGGAGTTTACTTTCCTTTGGGTCGGGCGCCACACTTTTATGCTGACCTCTGCAAACCCTTGCAGAATTATTTTATATATCTGGCAGAACGGTTTCTTTTTAACTGAATCAAATACAATATTAACCAATTCTTCCGTCACCTTACTATCTCATCTGTCAATACAAAGCAGTTCTTAATGGATTACTCTGATCTGCTCTTGTGTATGTTCATGTTTGTGTTTGGCCATAAACATCCACATTTTCCTGCAAAAATCTGGATGGGATTTTTACTTTTGTGCCTATTCTTGGGTCTTTATAAGGTGTTTAAACCGAATATCCAGATCACCAGTCAGTTTTTAGTATCTTGGCTTACAACACCGTTGTGGGGAGGGAGAGGAACCTGGATGTCAAAGCAGGTAGTGCCTTATGAGCAGAAGTAACGTTCCTGTAACCCTCTAGAAACAATGTAGTAGATTCAATGCTACTCTGTGTGTATCTCTGCAGGCACTGAAGTTATGGTAGGCACGATTAGGGCCACCGTGAACAAGCCCTGCCCCTGCAGCATAAGAAAATAAGCATCTGTGATCGAGGTCTGTTTCAGATACTGCGGAGAATTCACATCGCCTGCCTACTCCTGTTGGATTATTTATAGTTACAATATTTTAAAGAAAGCGAGTATATGTGAGGTAATTTCCGGCGTGGTAAGCCACAGTCAGTCATTTATGCTAGATCCTTGCCAGGAGGCAATACACCTCATCTCGACGGAAATGATAGGCATTTGATGCGAATTTCCTGACATAAGAGCTCAGATTTTTATTTATTTACTTAATTTCCACGGAGAGTTCTTCAAATACAGACCCTCTGAAGCCTGAAGAATTTTCCCAAAGCCCCCAGAAAATGTTCGTGTGATTTATTTGCCTTCTTTATAAAAATAAACATTGTGCTTACTTCACTAATACATTCGCTTGGGGAGCAGATTTGGAGACTTAAATATGACACTTCCATGTGGGAGAAAATTGCACTGCTGCATTTAAGATGTGATCTGTGCTTAAACCAGTGTTTGAAATAAGGTAGCCTCAGTTTGCTAGAGGAGGGGTCTGTTCTGACTTAGCCGATCAATTCATTGCAAAGCATTTTCCTGACTGCTTTATGTCTTTTTACTCGCACTGGTTTGAAAGCAAATTCAAATTAAACTTTCTCACCTTGACAAGCCTCCAGCAGCTCTAAGGAGGGCTCTTCTGCTTTGCCCAGTGAAAATGTGCACCTCAAAGTTCCAGAGAAAAGGCAGTTTAGAAGCATGGGCTTCTGGACTTAATCCTATTCCCACTGGAAATCCGATAAGCATTCAGATTAGCTTTGTCTTTGGCAGGGATTAAATTTGCAGAGAATCTCAAGTTTTTGTGCTAAGATCGGTTCTTGTCTGGGAAGGGCCTTTAGTAGCAAATAGACTGAGGCATTATGTGTGGTATGGTGGCATTTTTTCTTATTACATCCAATTTATGGTGTTTTGCCAGTCCTTGTGAGTGCTACATTGTGGTTAGTCCTGTGAAATGCTAATAAAAAATGCCAGTTACTAATTGATCCATAACCTCTGCCTGAGGTGATAGTGACCTTTGCTGGGCAGGTTGTCAGTAAAGTGGGGAAGCTGCTTCATACAGTGTCACAGATCTGTGTTCTTCAAGGTAAAAGGCAAACTTTGTTGGCTCTTAAGAATAATATTTCTTATCCTTGCAGGAACTGATGATAGACTGTGGAAGTAGATATGCCACATACTTTTCTGGTGTATTACATAGGATAGCTTAGTAACTTCATAGTGCTTTTTCAAAACCATATTCTGCCTTTGACAGGTGCCATGATCCTGGATTTCAAAATCTGATGACCTCCCAGCTTTCATGATTGTGTTTTTCATCTCTCTCCCCCCCCCTTCCCCTTTTTAGCAATCTACAATTACGATGCTGCCCAAGATGTGGAGCTCTCCTTGCAAGTTGGCGATACAGTTCACATTTTGGAGATGTATGAAGGTAGGTTGCAGATCACTTCTAAGTACTTTGCAGTGGTTTTTGAAAGAAAATATAACAAATCCAGATTTTTTTTAAATAATACAAATTTCAGATCTAGATTTTCAACTTCTGATATGACCAAAAGCACACAGCTTGCTACGTAGGGTTTCATGTATGCCCTTTATTTTAAAAACAGTATTAAAAATGCATAAAATACAGAAGTGGCAATCGTATCTACACCATTCCTGGCAGAGGTTTGTCAAGGTAAGATCTCACTAGTATCTCAAGGCAGCACTGCAAGAGAAAGAAATGCTTAACTTCTGGCTGTTCATTCCTGTTTCCACCCCACACCTGTTTACCTTGGCTCCTCCCTGTGCCAGGCCAGGCGCTTGTATAGTCATGTGATGAACTGAGCCAGCTGGAAAATAATAATTTTTTAAAAAGTTGCTTTTAACCTGAATTAGATCTTTGATCTGAGACAACAGAGGCAGCGGATGAAAGAAAAGGAGAGGGCAGGTCTAATTGTTGCAAAACTAATGTTGGTTTAAACTGTAATATCACAAACTGGCATTATATTTTTTAAAAAGCCTCTAGTTATGGAGCTTCCATGCCCTTTTCAGGCTGTTTCTCCCAGTACTTTACTGGGAAGTTTTTCATAATACGTACCTTAATGTAAAACATCTTGCAGAAAAGAAAACAAAATTCCTGTTTTAAACAAGATGAAAAGTGCACTTGTGTGTTTCATATCTACTTAAACTAGACTGTTTAATGAAGATTTCAATATTAGCAATGGAACACAGCCATTTAATTATTTTACAGAATGTACTAGTCGCTACTTCATTTGGAAGGCTCTTCAAAATTTAAATACTCTTTCCAAAATATAAATTCAATCGTTTTCACAAGCAGCATCAGCTTGAAAAAGACTCTGCGCACAGAAACTCTTTAGTCTCTCTGCTGGGAACAGCAAGCTGCTCGTTTAGCAATTTGTTCTTAGCCAATTGTTCTCTTTCCACTTCTCTTTGACGTTGACACTGAAAACAGCCAGCCAGTGCCTATGTGTCAAAGCAAATTATGTTGCTGATGTGTGTTTTTACACTGATGTGTGTGATAGTGGTGTGTTTGGCAGAGGGGCAGAGAGAGAGGGAGAAAGAGGAAAAAAATCCATATGTAAGAGTACTAACTTAGGAACTGGTTTTGCAAAAAGATACAATGAAGAGAGAGTGTCAGGTATGAAAATCGCCCTCATGGAGAGGAGGCATCTTGTACTTCCCAAAACGCCATCAGTGTGGCATCCCAATTTGTGACTGAGGCACCTAGGAATTACTACACTACAACTAAATACTTTTCCTGGAAAGACCAACCAAAAATTCAGGCCAGACATCTGTGAAACTAAAGGAAAAGACGCAGATTGTCTCTGAGATGATAACTGCTGTGGATCTGGTGTTATTTCCCATAAATTCATCTTAAAAACTCCAAATTTTGATATTCTGTCTGCTTGGGAGGAAATTCTCATGTCTTATTGTATCTGTCTGTCTTTCTTTTGGGACATGAGCTTTCAGCTTTGTTTCCAGATATCTGTGGGTTGTGTTTTTGAGAGTTAGTGTTCTCACAAGCAGCTTTTTCTGTTTCTTCTCATGCTAATGATGTCTGCTTACAAATACAGCTCCAGTCTGATAAAAGTGGAGTTTTGTTCCACTAATCACTCTTCTTATCTGGATACACAAGTCTCAATTTAGAAAAAGGTTCCATTTAACCAGGGCGTTGGCTTTGCAAGAAGAAAGGCTCAGAGATGCCTTGTGAAGTCCTTTTTTTAGTCGGTGTAAGTTATCCCTGCAGCTCCGGGCTGAGGGCGTTCCTTAGGCTACCCGTAACATTCTTCAGGGAATTAAGGGACAGTTTTTTGGGGATTGTCCAGGGGCTCTCATGTAGTGGTAATAGCCACTGGGAAAATCTTGCTTCTTGCTATTGTGCCCTACCTCAGGATGCGCAGGTGCATCTTCTGTGAGTTACCAGAAGGTTCTCAGGGCAGTTGCACCACAGTTCCCTTCTCACTCGCTCAGGCATCTAGAACATGCCTCCTTTTTCCTCCTGGTTGAAGTCACCGGGTATTCATTCCTCAGCCATGTTCAGTGAAGGCTCTCTGTGTAACAGCCTTCACTTGAAAGCTCTTTGCGTTCTGCATCTGAGGTTTTGGCTGGCTCCGCTCGGTCTGTAAGAATCGAAGTGCACAGTTTGTTCCTTGACGGCGAGGCAGCAAGGTTGAAGCTTGCGTTGGGTTTTGGTGTTAACAGTAAATGTTATCTGACTCTCAACTGGCTGAATAGCTTTGAGACATAACACTGATACAGCTAAGCTGCTCAGGGAGGTGTGTGAGAAGCAAAGAAGAATAAAGTGAATTAAAGTGCAAGGCAGAAGGTACGGATGCAGTTTGGTGCAGGCCTCCGCGCTACGCAAACTTGTAATTTTACATGGCTTTGTCACAGACCATAGTGTCTTTTGACGTGTCTTAGTTGGGCTTCAAGCATGCTTTGAAACACCATGGTGTGTTTATTATACGTGGACATCTGGAGGATATCAGTTTTCTTAGACTTACCTTCCCTTTAAAACAAATACACGTATACCCTCTCCAAGGCATGGGTTTGTTAGTTTAGGTGTCTTGGTCATGATACACTCTTGTAAACTGCAAAGCAAGGTATTTTTTTCCTCCTTTTTCCACCTGATAAGAAGATAAGCAGCGTGTGCTTGTCCTGCTGTTTGCCAAATATTGTCAAGACTGGGCATATGCTGCAAAATCCAAGAAAAGAAGGCAACTTGCTGCATCCAATACTTTGGAGGCTGCTTCAGTGCAGGATTTATTTACTCTCTGGGAATCTGTCCTTGAGTAGTGAGCTGGGGAGGATACATTTCTGTTTAGGGGAGTCTTTTCTAATCTGCAGTATATATTATTATTTCATGCAAGCTGTGGGAAATAGCCAAATTGTGGACAGAAGGAATGTGTGCCCACATACCGTGATTGCAATCAGTTTCTTCTGATGAAAATAAGTTTACATTGAATTTGTTCCTAGTTTCAGTCTTTTATCTTTCCTCTGACCACTGTAGGTAAATGAAGCAACCCCTTGTTTTATTTCAGTGGAGTGCAGTGGTGTGTGTTGTGGTACTGAGAGACAGTACGCTACAGTGGAAGAGGAACAAAGACCTTGTGGTTAAGCACGTGACCTGGGATTGCATCACTGTGTTTCGTGTCTAAACTATTGTAATTTGAATAATTATTCTTAGTTTTTTTGGTCTTTTACATACTGCATGAAAGGTAAAATTGAGGATGTACTCCATTTGAAACAAAAAACCCACACTTTATGACATTTCTTTGCAAGACTCACTGTGCCAGCCTTGAGTTCTTAATCAGACTTCAGTTTGGAAGAGTGTTGTAGTAGCTGAAATTTGCCTTTCTCCATTTAGCACATCTCTGCTTGGGGAAGATACTCGAGACAAGCACTGAAGTAAGTCTATCATTCCCCTGACGCTTTAGGCAGGTTTTGGGTTTTTTTTTTAAGAAAAAAATCAAGTAATCAATTGCCAATCACTGCCAAAAGCTTTTGTTCCTTTTCAGTAATCTTATCCATCATTTTAAAATTGGAGCAGAGTTCTGAAAAATTCCATGAGGTGCTTGCTGAAATAGTTTTGCGTGATAATATACAACATCCTTTTATGCCACGATTGCAAAATATTTTGCAGGAATGTGGTTAATGCCAAGAGGACATTTTAAATATGAGGAAGCTGAGGTGCAGAAGGGCTGAGAGACTGTCAAGTGGATTTGAAATCACTGGGAAAGTATTCTTGTTAAATTCCATGAGCTTTGTATCACACCGTAAATAACTTGTACTTGACCATTCAAGTAATTACAACTTAGATAAAAATAGAACCTAAATCTTCTCATCCCTAATCCAGTACCTTATCCATTGGTCCGTGATCAATGTATAATCTTAATCTTCATCCTGTGGAAGGAACGGAATTTCTTCTTTCCTCCTAACTTACTGTTGGTGGTCAAGCTGATTCACCTTCTCATTGCTAGAGAAAGGGGACAAAACTCTGCTTTAAAAAAAACCAAGCAAACAAACAAAAAAAACCACAAAAAAACAGCCACCCAAACACAACCATCCCCACACAAAAATCCCGAACAAAACAAAAATCGCACCCTAAGCTCTAACATATGGTCTGAGAGGTCTCAGATCTATGTTTCTTCATGGAACCTTCTTTGCTAAATAGATAAATATATGAGGAAAAAAACACGAGAAAAAAACACCCTTCCCTCCTCTCTTCTTTTCCTGACTGTTCCCTGAAGTCCCTTTGCCTTCTTGATGCTGCTCCCTCTGCCAGTCAGCTGAACATAATCATCTTGGATCAGTGATGTCTGTCGTGATAGCTCTGAACATCATTCATGCGTTATAGATCATAATCTATACCCTTTGTGTTTGCTAAGAGGTGTAGGGTCAGTGTTCTCAGTTTCAATGCAAGTAGAACCTTAGGAGGAGTCAAGAAAGGGTGCTCTAGGACTATGGTTAATTGGAGCTGGGGTCGCAGAGTCTTGACATGTGAAATTATGGTTTTAGTGGCTAAGAGTCAGTGAGAAGGTGCAAGTTTGCATCCTATACCAGAACAATACGAGGGACATTGTCTGCACGTCAGCATTTAAAACAGAGCAGATTCTTCTCCTGAAATGTTTAGTTTATTTCCAGTACAGTAACTTCAGGAGGACTGAAGGTGATGGAAACTCTTGCTTATGGCAAGGAACAAGCACCCAGTGGGAAGAGTGCTTGATCATGCACAGCTCTTGCACGGCCGAGACAAATGACGAAGGTGAGGGTTGAGGGAAAAATCCCCTTTCTCTCACACAAGTGTTTGGAGGTGGTGGAAGAAGAGTGGGAGTGACTTGCCCACAGCTATGCTTCTCTCCTGTCTACTCATTAAGCACGGCTGGCTCGAGGACATCAGAAATACAGCAGTTTTTTCATACCCTTGCATTTCAGTGACCTTGAAATCGAAGTGCTGGTTAAACCCCAGGTGCTGAAGAGAGAAGAAACGTACATCTCAAAGTGACATATGCTTCCGAGTCTTGGGGATCACAGTTATTACTTGGTGTCTTATACTTTGCTAGATCTTGTCAAGATAATATTGAGAAAGTGTCTGTACCGGGGCAAGCAGTTCAGGGTTGGGTTTTTTTTTGCCTTATCTAATAAAACATTCTCTTTCAGCCTTCCTTTGAAGCAAGGCTTTAGACTGAGTCACAGAAGGAAATACAGAATCTATGCAATGTGGAACTCAAGCCCAATCTATAAGATGATTTAGATGAAATGCACTTCATAGAAAAGAAAATTTTAAAGAAGTGGAGTGGAATTGGACTTGGGACACCTGAATATATTTCTCTTTGCCAAATAGATGCTATATGACCTTGGGCTGGTAGTTCTGCATGCACGCCTGTGTCTGCCTCATCTGTCAAATGATCACGGCAGTAGTTCTATGCTGTGTATATAACTTTTAAACTATATGTAAGAAGGATTGTCACTTTCAAAATGTATAGCAGAGTGGCCTGCTTTGCCATTGGGCCCTGTCAGTACAACCCAAATGGGTGTGCGGAGTAGAAGTGAGGGTGTCAGTTCATGGTAGGAAGAGACACCCTACTCTTAGGAACCAAGTCTCCTACAAACAGAGCAGAGGTGTCTTCACAATAGTAGATCTCAAATGAGCCGGATCAATAGATTTGTGTTGTAGAAATGTGATGACAATGACAATGTGTATTTAATTGCTGTAGACAGGAAAAAAAAAATATAAATATTTTTGTTTCTCTTTGACAGGCTGGTACCGAGGATACACACTCCGAAATAAATCTAAGAAGGTATGACCTCGCTTTTCAGTAACTCTGATTTTTATTTCACACATTGCCAGACCCCATCCGGTGCTGTAATTTGCTATGCTTCTGCTCTGTTTCTTGTCATAATATTGTGCAGGTCTCCTGATCACTATGTCCTTTTCCTTAGTGATAGAAATAAATGCCCTTGAGCTAAATGTTTCAGAACCATTAGCTACTCCTCCATTGTAAGCATGAGCAATGTAGTTTGAGCTAGCAAAAGTGACTGCTGCATATCTGCATACACTAGCTTATTGTGTTATTATTATGGTCTTGGACCTGTACACATCCAGGATTAGTTATATGTAATGGAAAGATTAGAGTTTTGATTTGACTTGGAAAATATTCCAAAAATTATGCGTGCATGGATCCCAGCCAGACTTGAGGTTTGTGAAACCAGTCTGAAAACTGCATGGAAATCTGGTTTCCCATAGGAATCCTGGCACCTCTCATGTGGTAACATCCTTCACTGTGTCCACTTTTCAGGCATAAAGGGAAGTGAAAAGAAAATAGAAAAGGATTGCAGCACTCCTAGTATGTTTATTCAAATAAAGGAAACTTGGGACTGGTGAATTTGTGCAAATGCTGTCATGTGTTGTGAGCTTTTCTAGAGAACCGCAGTTCCAGGGCAGCTTGACAAATGACTCCAGGAATATTTCGTAGCAAGGGCAAATGAGTATGAGTGATAGTTTGCAAGATTTTTCAACATTTTGTACAGGAAGATGAGTGTCATTACAGTGAAACAAGGAGTTGACTTCTCTGAGATACTGATATCAAATATAGTGCTCAAGCATGCAACCTCATGCTTCTCACTGTCTTTTTTCCCTTACTGGGACTGGTGGACCTAACACATTTCCATTATAGGTAAATGGTAAACACCAGTCAGTTACTGTTCAGCTGATCATGCTCTTACCCTTTTTCCTGCTTTCTACTGAATGCATTTTTGTCATGTCATATCCTATGGTGTGATTTATTTGTTTAATTTCTGTATTTATTTTTAGGGCATTTTCCCAGAAACATATATCCATTTGAAAGAGGCAATCGTGAAGGACCGGGGGTAGGTTGGCACTTCTTGCGGTGAACTTCTGGTAGCAAAACCAAGGGAATGCTGTTTCATTTAAAAACAAACAAACTTCAGTAGTGGTGGTTGTAATGAATGCTCCTGGTCTGTGTGTGCAGCAGGGCATACCGCCTGTGCTAGTCTTCTAGAGCTGCATAACTTCTTTTTTTCAGAGCATTGTACTTACCAAAACAGTTGTAGGCATAGGTGCAGGAGAATGCTATTTGCAAAAATAAGAAAGCTCTGCTAGACAAGTTAGTAGCGAGGCAGGTCAATCAAGCTACACTTAGCTCCTCTGGGGACTCCTGCAAGTCATAACACACTCCTGCTCGCAGCCGAGTAGCCAGCAGGAGTGTGGATTCCTTCCTGTCTTGGAAAACATTTAAGGAAATGACTCCTCATTTGATTCTTAGAGCTGATTCTGTGATCATTGTAGTGAGAGGAAAACTGCAGTTGCAAAGGAAGAGACTTTAGAAAGTACTTCTTTTTTTAATAACTGTGGCCAAGTTACCATTGCAAGCGGTGATTCTTCCAAACTTAATTTCTCTCTGCTTAGCATGTTTCTGGAATGAATCCATTAGAAGAACAAGACTGAAAGAAACTTGAAACTTGTTTGCATTAAAAATGGATAATGAATGTGCGTGTGTGTGTTGGAGAATGAATTGAACAACTTAAGAATCTTGGCATCGTGTGTGAGTGAATTGTGTGACTATCAAGCCCTCTAAAATTTCCATTTATGTATTTATCAAAAAAGGATGTTTTACTACTAAGTTTTAACCTTGAGTGTGACACCTTTTTTCTGTTTTCTCCTTTTTTCTCTAGACAACATGAAACAGTGATTCCAAGTGAATTGCCCCTTGGACAAGAACTCACTTCTACCCTGAGGGAGTGGGCAGTTATCTGGCACAAGTTATATGTGGTAAGTTTTCTTCAGTGGTTGGTATTTTAAATATTACGTGACCTCAGATGAGATGAGACTGGGCTTTTTGCAGGGCACTTTAAGACTTTGAATAGCATGTTACGCAGAATTGTAAAACGATCATTATTGTAAAATTGGTCTTGAGAGGCTAAAAATGTTCTGCTCCCCACTGAACGGGGTGTGTGATCACAGGCAGGACTGTGGTTTAGTCCACGCTACAGTGCTCACTGTGCTTGAATAATTGTGTGATGACACAGCACTGATGAAGCATTGACTGGCACAAGTCACACTCAGCATCGTGTCAGCTGGTTGGGGCTGTGTGTGTGAGTCACAGCTCACTAATAAAATAAGGGTTCCTGCTTTGCCTGTTGTGTGTCTGTCCTGTACAAGGGCAAGATATCGAAGTTGTGTGAGAAACCATGATGTTGTTTTAACAGAACCTTTGGCAAGTGTGAATTCTGCTTTTCTAGAAGTATTGTGGGTACTTAATAGAATGGCTGATCCTCACCCTGGAGTGCATACAGCTCAAATAGGCAAGATAGATAAAGGATGGGAGGAGAATTAGGGCCACGTGTGATGGGCAAAGATTTGACTTGTCAGAAGTCACATAACGTATTTAGTTCTCAGTACAGCCGGGGAGAGAACTCTCATGTACCAAATCTGTTTAGTTGCCTAACCATATGATAGTCACCTCGGAAAAGTCAGAAGCCAAGGTAGTGCATGGATTTGGTGGTTTTGCTGAGGTAGGTGCATTCTTGCTGAAAGAAACACAACTGGAGTTCACAATGCATTGCCTTCTTTTGAAGGTGATTGTTAAGGCACATTAAGGAGAGTCAAACTTGATTTTTCTTCGGTTAGTATTGAGTTCAGCCTGCATAGTATGTGCCCTGAGACTTTAATTAAGATGAGAGAATGGCTTTAAATTAGCTCTAACCATTCAGTTTACCCAGAGCAAGCTTTCCTATTGAAAATTTCACCAAGCCACAAGTACGTTTTGTTTGAGCGCCACGAAACCACAAGAATTTGTTCCACCCTCTTAATTTAATGAGAAGCTGTATGTGATGGTATTACTGTGTGAAAAGAGAGTTTTGTTCCTGGCTTTTTTTTTTTTTTTCTGACTAACTTTAGGATCCTAGCCTCAGAATCTATTTTTCTTAAGAGCAGAAATCTTTCATGTTGCTGTGCTTAACCAATATAAGTCTTAAAATAGTCTTGGAAAATATTGTGGTTTGAAATGGATTAGAGTTTATTTTATATTCCCCTGCAGTATGTATAAAAAGGGGAAAAAAAAGCTAAAGGAGGAAGGAGGCATTTGAGGAGAAAAAGGAAATACAGGGGACTTTTTTTCTTTGGCAGCGTTTCATTTCACGTCTTTAATTTCTGTGTCTTTCAGCAAGCAGTGCACCAGTGGGTATATCTCCACTGCAAAATAAATATAAAAATGGGTGAGAGTTTTAAACTTCGTTTAGTTAATAGGAGTTAGCTAATATAAACAGCTGTAGACATAACTCAGCTTTAGCTGTCAAATTGAGATCTGCTCTATATTTCCCTGAAAGCTGACATGAGTTGCCTTCTCTTTGCGATTACTTTTACTCAAGTTAAGAATACACTTTTTTGTTTACTGAATATGTCTCTAATACCTTCCCTGCAGGAACTAAAAAACTCCCCTAGCCTCTGTCAGCCCTTCACATTCACCCAAATCAAAAGGAAGGTGGCTATTTATATCTCCCTTTAGATTTGTGTTCTCAGGGGGCAAATTATGAGTAGTTTATATAATTCATGTTCTTTGCAGAGACCAGAATGGGGAAATAATTGAAATGAGTCTCTCTTTCTGCTGTGTGGCAGCAGTCAGGGTTCCACAGTTAAACATTAACAGCTTCGATAGAGGGAACTGACACTAGTCAGCTGCTGCCTGCGTGTACCAGCAACATACCATTAGCCAATTCCCACTAGCTGTTGGGGGAGATGTAGTCAAAAACCTCTTGACAGTCATTTTGGAGCTGCATAACCATAAACGTTGTCCCAGTAGATTAATGTCCTTTGATTTGTGGCACTTCCCTCTGAAAATGAGCTGCACTTGGCACTCAGTACGAGTCAGAATCATCCTAGTAACTGGCTTACTATGTGGTGGTAAAGAGAGGATGAGGCCTGGGTTCCCTTTTGAACAGTATAAGTGGTTTAGCTGACACTTTTAAAGGCTTAATTACTTTTCTAAGTGTGTATTGCTAGAAATATGATAGGTTACCACATAGCTATCCATGTTTTAATTACAGCGTCAGTCTTGGAGCCTGAAACTATAGGAGAGAGGTGTATAGGTGTGTGACCAATTTTATTAGGGTGGAACCAGTAAATAGCATGAGACGTATTTTCCTTAATTAAAGGTGATAGCAATAGAAATTGCAGGAGGAAACTCCTCACAAAGCAGGTTTTGATGTCCTGGTCAGTCGGTGCTTTATAATTACAGATGCTACGTTCATAGCAAAGGATGAAAATGCAATGACTGCAGCGAACACGAGCTTGTACCTGGTAGATTGGGGAGGTGGGGCCTGGGAATCCAGTCATGTGATCTTTTTATTGCATTTTTGGACAACCTCTGGCATGGTAGGTTCTGACCAACTACTGCTGGGGTAGTGCTTAAAAGCACGGGATGAGTCAAGACTGCATTGCATTAAGTTCTGTACACATGTAAACACAAATGAGTGCTCTGAAGAGCAGATAATCTTCAGCCTTGTTTGCTGATAGACACCAGCCAGAGAGATTATTGTGTTTCCACAGAGCTGCTCTGATTTCCATGAAACTCTTGTCTGGAGATCACACATAGGTGCAGCAATCCATGCGTGAGATACGAGTGGGTAGAATATGAACGTTGAAATACAATGTGCAGTCCTGGCAGGGAAGTGGTGTATCCCAGATATCGCTGCATTTTGTTGCTGTTCCTTTTTTTACTGTAATGGATTTTGCGTGTGTGATGGGACCGAATAAGAGAGGAGGCAGCCGTGAAAATGAGTCCATGGATTCAATTTGTTAGAATAAAATTGCAGTCATTTAACATCATCTGTCTGTCCTGTGTATAAAAAGCATCCAACATAGCAGTTCTGAAGTGCTGGAAAACACCAGGAGTCTATTTTTTGTCTGTGAGGCTTTTCTGAAATAATGTCCTGAGGAAAAGGTGAAGATCCCAAATCTTGAGATACTTAAACCTTGGCAGTGCAAAGTATTGGAGAATTTGTTCCATGGGTCTAATCTTGTAGTGTCTTATAGTGCCAGTTTCTCAGATATTTTTAGTTAAATGCAACTTGTACGATAGATACAACTGAGTACATTTCAAAGGCTTGCTGAGCTCATCGTTTTCAGATTATCACTAGCTTAAAGCTGTCCCTTTTTTCCTGTAGGATAACAAGACCACACAGTTTCGGCATGTCCAACAGATGACTTACAGCCTGATAGAGTGGCGGTCACAGATACTGTCTGGGACCCTTCCCAAAGATGAGCTAGCCGAGCTCAAGAAGAAAGTCACTGCTAAGATTGATTATGGCAACAGGTAAACTCCAAACTATGTCTTGAGGACAGGGGAGAATCCCAAATCCCAGTAAAGGCTCTAGATGGCTATTAGTACAAAATGATGTAAATGACCCCACAAGGGGAACACTGAATTAGGCTTACATTTTTCCTTGGAAAGGGGATAATTACAGCTTGCAGTCCCCATCACAATGTGACTAGCCTGGCAGGTGGCATGTAGCAGTTGGTTCTTCATATGCCAGCAGTCTCTTTGACTTGGCAGAAAAAAATACCTGTCTTAATTCTGCAGAAATGCTGGCACATGATGGCATTTCCCATGGAGCACAATTTGTGCCTGGCTGGCTGGAGCCAGGGTTTGGATGCTGGTGATGAAATAAACTGCTTTATCAGCAACTGAGTAATACGATTCTATAGGCCACCAAAACTCCACCTTTCATTGGTTTGTACAGAACAGGGATTGTCTCCAGAACTCGTTTATCTGCCTGTCAGACTTGACTCAGGTCAAATAAGTCAATTAAGAAGAAAGCTTATGGCAAAGAATAATAATCAGCCGTAATCCGTAAGCTTGATAGATACACATACCGTTTTTTTAAAAAAAACCCTTTAAGCAAGAACAAAGGAGATGTCATCTTAGAATTAAGTTACCTGACTAATTATTTTTCCCTTCAATGTGAAGATGGGGGATAAGTGTTTCGGTACAGGAAGACCAGCAATGTGATTATTACAAGGAGTGGAGCTGGTGTGCATTGGCTGCCTAGTGCAGTCCACAGTTTGATCTGTGGTTTGTGCTCTCTCAGTCACCTTTACTTCTTACATATCGTGTTGTTTCTTTTGTCTTCTGACTTGCATGCTCTTCAGGATCCTGGGTTTGGACCTGGTTGTACGAGATGACAATGGGAACATCTTAGACCCAGATGAAACCAGCACAATCTCTCTCTTCAAGGCACATGAAACTGCATCTAAAAGGATTGATGAAAGGATCCAGGAAGAGAAGGTACACCTCTTGTCGCTGGCTTTATCCTCTTCAAGTAACTAGTACCCACTGAATTTTTACATTCCTCTTAAGGATATTGTGCTACTTTGGCAGCAGAACTAAATTCTTCTGTGTTTGTTTTTAATGGAAGTACTCCCCTCCTTTGCAGTCCCTGCAACAGAATTTGGACCTCCGAGGCCAGCCAATATTCAACACCACACATACATACAGCCTGTATGTAAACTTCAAGAATTTTGTCTGCAATATTGGAGAAGATGCAGAGCTGTTAATGAGCCTCTATGATCCTGATCTCTCCAAATTCATCAGGTAGGCTGTTTTGTAGGCGCATAAGCATCACGGTGGTCATTCTAAAGAAGCCAATAGAGGTTAGAAAGGAAGATCCAACAGATGAGGTTTTCAGTTCTGTTGGTTGCTGCCCAGGTGGTGATTTGGAAGGGACTTATTTAATTTCAGATGAGATAGGAAGACAAGGTTCTGAGCCCATGCACTCCCCTTCTTAAAGCTGGGCATTTATGTGATACATTATTCAGAATCCCAGGTGATCTTTTTATGTTCTTAATTTTCCCTACTCTTGTCACTAGACTTGATGCATTTGATTAATTGCTTCCCGTTAAATCACGTATGTGCATGATGTTTGCTGTCAAGTCAGTGCAAGTTCACATCTAAGAGTCAGGCATCTTGTACCGGTAGGGAAAGATATGAAGAACTTTATCAAAGCAGCATGTATGTGTCAGGCACCCTCTGTCTCCATCATTGAAGTTATCAGGTGTGGACATGCAGTCAGAGTTACACAGGGGAGTAACTGAGAGTACACATTCACATCATGCCTGCCCTCTGCCTTTACTGGAATGAGTCACTTCAGAATCACTTTGGGATAGAAGATTTTGGCAGAATTTTTCAAATATTCCTAAAAGATTGAAATGCTTTTGAGCTTTTGCCAGGTAATGGGAATGTCAGATGTTGATTTATGTAAATTTTTTTCTTCCTTTATTTGCAGTGAAAATTACCTGGTTCGTTGGGGCAGTAATGGGATGCCTAAAGAAATTGAGAAACTAAATAACCTTCAAGCAGTCTTTACTGTAAGTTATTGCATTAGATTTCCTTTTTTTGTGTGTGTACAAGCTAACAAAAAAGTCTTACACTCTCTATCTTCTCTTCCATTCATAAAGCAGCTTGATATAACTTTATTTTAAATAATTTCTAGGATTTAAGCAGTTCTGACTTGATCAGGCCAAAAATCAGCTTGGTGTGTCAGATTGTGAGGGTGGGGCATATGGAGCTGAAAGATGGGAAGAAACATACCTGTGGACTCCGGAGGCCCTTTGGTGTGGCAGGTACGACAGTTTCAATCAGTGGAGAAGATAACATGGCCCAGTGGCTGGGACAGTGGGCTGGGAATTGGGAAATACAGGCTGTATGTCAGCAAAGCCTACCAGCCTCTTAGTGTCAGCATCTCTGGCTTCAAACTGGACATGCTGATACTGAGCTGTTTGTAGTACCCTTCAGACCTTTTAATGGAAGTTATATATGAAGATGAAACACTGTTACTGTTTGCTTTTTGTTTTGTCACCCCCTAAAAAGATAATCAGTGCGGTAGACTTTTCAGATCTTTATCAAAGAGGGATTTGCTCCTCATGACTAACGGGATAAAGCTGGAGCTTCTAAAGAAGCCTTGGTGAATGAGACATCCAATTCCTGTTCAATTCCTGTGATCTCTTGTGAAGAGACTTGCTTGAAATCTGTGGTGGAAAACAATTTCAAAATAATCAGCATTTGAAATCTAAGTGCAATTTCTTTGCCTTGAAATGCCTGAGTCCCACCTGTTTTTTACCAGATATTCACATTGACTATCACAGGCTGACTTACACATCAATGAAGAGGTGCTTTTTAAAACGTTAATATGGGAGCGGTCCTCTCTATTGCTGTCACGAGTGGCATTAGCCCAAAATAAGTAATTATTGTTTCCATTCTGATAGGGGAAAGCTCTCTCTGTATTTAGCAGCTTGGCAAAACTATATGATGAACTTGTGTCGTTGCAGTGATGGACATAACTGATATCATCCATGGAAAGGTGGATGACGAGGAAAAGCAACATTTTATTCCATTTCAGCAGTAAGTACTGGGGTTTGGAGTTCATCACATATCTGGCTTATTTAAAGCAGTTGTCCTTTGGAGAAGGACAAATTTGTATGGGAGCCTGGCAGTGTACCAAGGTCTCTACAAATAGATTAGCTGATGGCAGTAGTCAGCTCTTTGAAGGAAAAGATTTTTGTCAGTCCTCTGAAGCCTTTGTTCCCCTTGGTGTATATGTCTGTGTGATAGGCTAAATTGCTTAGGGAGTTTTGGCAATGCAGCTGAAATTGCTAGGTACCCATAGCATCTGAGGGGAGAAAGAAGAGCACAGTGCAAAATAATGTTGTGGGGTCTGGGGGATGTGACCTTCAAAACTGTTAGGGGGTTGAGAGGCAAGATTTTCAGAAACCTCAGCACAGAGAACACAACTCCTCCTTGTCACTCTTGTGTGGTACCCTCTGTATTGTCTGCCTCTTAATTTTCTAGATTACCTTGTAAGGGTGAGTCAGAGGACAATAGGAAAGGGATTTCTCCCTCTTTCTGGGAAAGAAATTCAAGCCCCCAATGTGTTTTGCATTTCTGTGTTGCTAGTTAGACTTGTGTGTTCTGCCTGCTCTCCAATTGCTTTTTCAGCACATTACAGGAGCTAAAGTGAAGCTTGTTTGGGTAGACTTGGCCATGTTGTTACAGTCCCAAATACAGCAATCCATTTGGTGTAGCCATATGTTATTACAAGGTTATTTTCAGGGGAGATTGTGTGGGGTTTTGTTGTTGTTGTTTTTTTTCCCTACCCTTTCAGAGCCTGAACGGCTGCAAAGAAGGATGTCTTTTCCTTTGCAGAATAATGTTAGTCTGCTACCTTTTGTTTTCTTTTTTTATTCATTTTCTTCTGTTCTAATGAGGCTGAGTTTAGATCCAAATCTGGACACCTCTGCAAGGATGGGAAGCCTGTGGAGACATCCTTTTGCCTATGCTTTGGTTCATTATTGATGGTGTGGGTACAGGAGTGAAATTGGGTTCAAGATCCCAAGCTCAATAGACATGTTTGTGACTAGGGATAGGTTCATCACTGTATGAGTCTTTCGGTCAATGTTACTTGTCCTAAGCCTGAGTTATCACTGTGATGTATTTCCTAGTTTGAGAGTTTAAATGTATTTGCATTGGGTTTGTGCAGGTGAAGAAGAAAAAAATTCCCATGGAATCCTTTAAAAAAATATATTTCTTTGGAAAATAGTCAGCTGTCAGCCAGCCCTCCTCTTGCAGACCATGTTTGATGTTTGTCTGCTTCCCAGTCTCTGTTGTTGCTCTTCTCAGGATTGCCATGGAAACATACATCAGACAGCGACAGCTAATCATGTCCCCACTGATAACTTCCCATGTGATTGGAGAAAATGAGCCCCTCACTTCTGTCTTCAACAAAGTCATCGCTGCAAAGGAAGTGAATCATAAAGGGCAAGGTACAGCAGTTGGGCAAGAGGCTAATGTAAAAACCTGCTGCAGGGAAAGGTTCCCCTGGCTTACAAAAGAAAATAAATGGCTTGTGAAAGTCCAGAGATCAAGGCTTACGGAGTCTGCTACCTTCCCCGAGCCAAACATATGGTCTTTGTAATGGTTGTCACCCCAGCACATTGGGAGCTAAAAAAAAGATAAAAACATGAGCTGTTCTTACTTGTGTGAAAAGATCTTCTCTAACTGATGACTTATTTGCTAGTGATGTAATATGTTTAAGATAAAAGTGTTTATATGTATACAAAATATTTTTTAATTGAACATGGCTGATTGTATATTCTAAATGGCTTTGGGTTTAAACTGTATTATTCAGGATCCTTCTGCTCTTGCTTGTGTGTCTGGCCTTTACTCAAATACACTAGTGGATTCATTTCAGAAAGTTTGTCTTTTACTTCAGAGAATCTGCTTGCCCAGTGAGGTCTTATTCAGCATTAGGGATAGAGAACTGGGCAAGCAAGTACCAGCTTGGGATATTTAAGGCATTGTTGCATAGCGATCAGAGTTTTCTGTTAAGCATAGGCTTAAATTTGATGTTTTTATACTTTTTTTTTTTCAGTAAACAGGTGTTACCTTTCTTTACTTAGGTCTTTGGGTCTCCCTGAAACTGCTCCCTGGCGATCTAGCTCAGGTTCAAAAGGATTTTTCCCACCTTGTAGACAGATCAACTGCAGTGGCTCGCAAGATGGGATTCCCCGAGATAATCCTTCCTGGTAGGTCCCAGTGAAAGAGCCAGTTGAAATTCTCAAATTTCTGCTATGAACAGATTTATTTTAAAGCTATCTGAAAACGTGTTTTCATTTTTCTTGACATTTCCAGCAGATCTTTTATTTTTTGTCAAAAGAAATGACAACATAAGCTTCCTTTCTTATATTGAGAAATGGTGGTGTGTGTACTTTTTTGGAAGAAAATTTCTTTTTATTCAAAGAGACATTTTTGATGCATATAGGTTTGACCCTGCTCTGTTTAACCCATTCAAAGTGGATTTAGCCCTATAGAGCTCATTACATTAAAAAAAAAAAGTTACATAAAGACAGAGGTTTATAGAAAGGAGAATGGTACATTTTAAAAGATTTTATGTAATTTGAGATGAAGATGAAATGGTGGGATGTTGGGTGTCACTAGTTAGCTGGTATCAATAAAGGCTAAGAAGAAGGTAAGGATAACGTGGTACCCATGGGTGTTAAATGTTAACCTGTAAAACTGTATGAGAAGAACAACTCATTAAGCTCTATGAATTTTAGGTGATGTTCGAAATGATATCTATGTCACCCTGGTACAAGGGGAGTTTGACAAAGGGAAGAAGAAGACCCCCAAGAATGTAGAAGTCACCATGTCTGTACATGATGAAGATGGAAATCTCCAAGAGGTATGATGGCCTTTGCGGGCGGTCACAAGGCTGCTGTGTTTGCTCGATGATCACTCCAGTCCGTAGGATCTTATTTATCAACTGTGTGCAAGAACTGTGTGATAATGAACAAGAGTTCATAGGTGATCTCGGTGGCCAAATTTGAATACTCAGGGATAATTTTTTTTTAATTAATGAGACGTGAGCAAATCTTAAAGATTCTGTAAAACTTTCGAAGAGGTGACGTGCATTGAGTTCCCTTGACTGTGAAGCATAGAATTTTTGTAACTGACGGTTATAAGCTCTGAAAATTTCTGACCCAATGTACTTCTTGCTTTCATTCTAGACCTTACCTTTTCTTTCCTCCCCCCCTTCCTCTTGTCTTTTTGTCCAAAGAAAGCTATCCATCCTGGTGCCGGTTATGAAGGTGTCTCCGAATATAAGTCTGTTGTTTATTATCAAGTCAAGCAACCTTGCTGGTATGAAACTGTCAAGGTAGGAGTGTGTAATTTACAGTCTTGCTTCCTTTGTGTAGAAGATGGAACTAATTTAAAATCAGTAGGTGCAACAGTAACAGAATGTCCTGTAAATTGACTGGAGATAGAGAATGCTGGTGCTGCATTTTCCGTTGTATCCACGTGCAGGTGTCCATTGCCATAGAAGAAGTCAGTCGTTGCCATTTAAGATTCACTTTCCGTCATCGGTCATCACAGGAATGTAAGTATCAGAAAAGAAGATCTGCAGGAGTACTGTACTCTTCCTACTCTCATTGAGATTTTCTGAGTATCCACCAAAGCTGTAGCACTTGCATTTCTACTTGTTTTTGGTGTTGTGGATTTTCTTGCAAGCAAAGAAAAATAATTCAAACTTTTACCACCTTAAAAAAGGTTTGGTGCTGGTTTGGTTCTAAAACTGCAATTAGATAGGGAGCAACATGTTAGCCCCCTTGAAAGACAATTGTCAATGCTTTTTGCTGCTTTGGCTTCTCAGAGATGCTTCAGAGAGGACATTTTTCTGTGTAGTTGCAGATACTTACTAAGTGCCTTGAGATGAGAGGGAAAGAAAGAGAGCTCCTGCTACTGTGGATCTCACAGTTTGCTATCTCCGTCACATTATCATGGGATGCTATTAAATAAAAAAGAATCTGTGTATAGTTGGAGAGCTGCATGGTGGATAGTATGGGAATAAATAAAACAACTCCTAATAAAGATTTTTCTTTCTGTTTGCAGCTAGGGATAAGTCTGAGAGAGCTTTTGGCATGGGCTTTGTGAAGTTGATGAATGCAGATGGAACAACACTGCAAGATGGCAAACACAATTTGATTGTTTATAAGGTAGCTTGAGCATTTGCAGTCTTCACTTATAACTAATCAAAACAACTCTCTTGGCTGGCTTTTTTCCTAGCAATGTAAAGATCATCATTGCAGAGATTTTAATACTTTTTCTAGGATAATAGGACAGTAATCTTTTTTTTTCTTTTTTTTTTCTTTTTTTTTTTTTTTAAAATAAGTCACCCTCAGCTCTGCTTTCACTGCTGGGTTTTCTAACTGCAAGTACACAAATCTGGTACATCCTTGTATGTATCTGTATAGAGCATTTTTCCTCTAACATCATTCACCTAGGCAGTGTGCAACAAACAGACCTGCTTTGGAGGATCAGTGTGTGCTGGGAAGAGAGACCTGGTGCCTTTAATCACAGAAAGAGGAAAAAGTTAATGTATTGCAGTAGAAACCTACAAAGTGAGAGAGTGGGAAAAAACCCTCCTAAATTCTGTGGCTTGAATCACTCTGAAAAGAGCTTAGTTCATTGACAGTATGGGCAACTTCTGTTCCCTAAATTAGAGGCCCAAACAGACAATGTGAGTAAACAACTATAGACATGAAAAGGTGTTAAAGCCCTCTCTGGCTGTCACTGTGAAGTGTGTCTGCAAATGAGAACTGCTAGAGGTCAGATGAGGTGTGCTCAGTGGGAGATAATGCTTGTCCTTGCTGTGTTCAACCAACAGGGTGATAACAAGAAAATGGAAGATGCTAAATGCTATTTGACTCTTCCTTGTACCAAAATGGAGATGGAGGAGAAGGAGGCCCCTTCAGGGAAAAATCTGCACCATCTAGCCAACTTCACACCCACTAAAGATAGTACAAAAGACAGCTTCCAGATTGCCACTTTGATCTGCTCCACCAAGCTTACCCAGAATGGTAGGTCTTGCCTTAGCAGCCTAGCAGTTATTGTGCTGTGTGTTTGAAGTGAAGAGGGCACTTTCTTTATGCAAGTGTTTTGGCTGCGAGGAGATGGGCATGAGCTGTTCTGCTTGCAGTGTGAGCTTGGCCACTTACCTTAAATTAAATACCATACTGATACATCCATGAGCATGAGGACTGGATCTGACTTCTTCCATCTGAAGGTAGTAAATGAATTTCAGAGATGATATGTACATATTTCATTAACATGGAAGGTGTGTGTGAAACCTGCTGGGCTCCTTTGAAAGCCTCAACTGTAGTTTGTAACTAAAATCGAGGTCCTGGGATGTCCCAGAACTGTGATAAACAGCTCTGCATCTTAAGGTAATTTATACAAGAGGTTTCAATTTTAACTTTTAAGAACCATTTCCAAGAGGGTTCTCTAAAGTAAACACAAGTATTAGTAAGAAAAGTCATGCACTCTAATAAAATCTGAACTTGAGAGATCTTTTCTTGAGTGAATGAGAAACCTGTCTACCAGATGCCTTGTGTTATCAAATTACACCAAGGTTTCCATTTATAGCAAAACCATAACTTTCTTGCCAAGACAACAAAACCATCTCAAGGTAATACTCTATACATCAGTGTGACTTTTCCTTGTAAGCTGATTCTAAAAATAACCTCTAGGATGCTGTATTGTTCTGCAGCCATTGTCAGCTGTGTTGTTGTAATCTGTTTCTAATTGCTGATGTTCTGTCCTTGCTAGTTGACCTGCTGGGTTTGTTGAACTGGCGCTCTAACTCTCAGAACATAGCTCACAACCTAAGGAAGCTAATGGAGGTGGAAGGAGGAGAAATTGTAAAGGTATGCCTAGAGATTTGAGTCTCCTTCTTATGCAAACACTTATGTATGTGCTTGATGTTGACCTCGAAGGGTTGTAGTTGTGTTGTACCCACAAGCTCTCTGTATAGGCTAGGAGAGCTGTTCTAGCTGCTGAGCAACAGAACAAAAGGTATACTTTGCTCCAAGAGCTCTCGTTAGTGGAATTCACCAGAATTACAGAAGTTAAATGTTAACCAGGACTGGGGAGATAGCAGTGACTTTATTTTCCCCTGTATCCTTACAAAATAGAAAATATATTCAAAGCTAACTGTTAATTTTCAGTAGTGGCTCTGGGCCTCCTTTGTGAATAGGGACCTGCTGTGGATCTAGGAACAGGGTGCAGAGAAGGCCCAAAGAGCTTATAGTCAGAGTACCACGGGGAATAGACCCGAGATGTGGAGAAGCACCACAGAAAATAGTCTGCTGAAGGATTTAGGAGGTAAAAACTTCCTGTGGTTCCAGTGTGGATCTCTGGGATTATGCAAGGTCATGGTTTTACTTAACTGCTGAGCAACTAAAGTAAATGCTGCGTCACTGCAAACCAGTCTTATGTAAAATGTCATGCCTTAGTACAGGGTATGTGGTTGATTTGGCCCAGTGCAAGCTTAAACTATATGGACAGAATTAAGTGTAGTCACTAGGTGTTTTGCTAGATAAAAAGGCAATTGAACAGAAAAGAAAGTGGGGCCATTCAGAGCTGATAAGAAAAGGTCGTCCTTGCTATAGTGAGGGAGAATAGCATGATGATCATGACAAGCATGTGAATGAACACCGGACTAAGATCCCTTTTTAAATGTTTCACGTACAGCTTTTAAAGTTCAACTGGGCTAGGCTGGAAGGGGAAAAATGATCCAAAAGAGTAGGCTCTTGTGTAGGATTCCAGAAGTAGTAGCCTTTTCCCACTCTTTTTACCATTTTTTTTCCCCTCTAGTTTTTGCAAGACACCCTTGATGCACTTTTCAACATAATGATGGAAATGTCAGAAAATGAAACCTATGATTTCCTTGTGTTTGATGCCCTGGTGAGTGAGTCGTCTTTTTGTGTATTTCAAGTATTTGTTTTTCAAACACATTTTCGGTCTGTTCCTGGTGCTTCCTTTAGATGAGTGATTGGTATTTGGCTTTGAGAAATAAATTATATTTAAACACTTCTTAAGGCATTTTCAGGAGCTAGGACTGAGATAGCATTGAGCTTTTTAGTGACCACAGTGAGAACAGTCATAAATGTTTACATAATTTATAGTAATTTCTTCAGATAACTTCTTATGCTAAGGCAATTTACAAAAGAGAAAAGCCGTATTATCTGTCTGAAGCACAACGTGAAGTGATTTGTTCAGGGTCATGATGGTGAAAGATTTGTGGCTGTGGTGGGAATAGACCCTATGCACCCTAAATCCTAGCCTGGTACTTAGGCAGTAGGGATGACTGCTCCTCTGAACCTTTGTTGTAATGACTGAGTAAAAGATTTCACAAGGCGTTTTCTGCATCTTTGGAGAGGCTGCTTAGTACGTGTGTGAAAGGCACTGGCTTTGGTGTGCAGTGCAGTAGCAAAGTTGTGTGCTTCATGCTGATCAACAAATTGAACTTGACAGTTCAGGAAGAAACATGAAGTCAGATGTATCCAGCTGCCATTGGTGGGGGGAGTGAATACAGGGGGGCAGAATGGCCTGGCTCTAACGCGTGTCATTGTAGTAACAGGACTGAGAGTTTGCTATGAGTAGAAATGATCAAAATCTCAAGTTCTAGGTTGAAAAGTGTCATTTCTTAGCTTTGAAAAACAGCCTTCAGCAGCTCTGTGCCTATTTAACCTGTGCTATGACACTGTCACATGAAGACTGTTGTCGCTTTGAGAAGTAGCTCCCTTTATCTCTAAGATTCCCTGTCTAAATGCTGCTGTGACCTACCTTCCCTCTGAGCAACGATGTAGTCACACACACCACAGTATTTAGTCACTGTTAGAATATGAACAACACTAACTGTAGCATTAATGCTATTAGAAAAACAAACAAAGACTATGACCCAGCAAAATAAATTACATGCAATTAGAGACTGAGTTATGTTTGAGTTAGTTACAGGCTGTGTGGCTCTGGACATCTGTTTCCTTTTGAATTTTTGGCAGGTATTTATTATTTCGTTGATCGGAGACATCAAGTTCCAGCATTTCAACCCTGTACTTGAAACTTATATTTACAAGCACTTCAGTGCAACCCTGGCATATGTGTAAGTATTGGTAACCGCAAACCCACAGGCTGTTGTTCTGACAGTGTCTTGCTGATAGTTAAGTACACTGATGTGATAAAGGCAGCACAGACCACATGAGAGTGTTCCACCCTGTTCTCTGCTTGCAGGAGAGAAAGAAACCCTGTCATTATTCTTTTTTCCCAGTAAAAAGTTTCTATTGTAAGAATTTTTTCTGTAAGGAAAAGACACTGCTATCATGGAAAATCTGGATCAGACTGATTCAGACTCTCTGTTGACCTGTAGTCCTGTGTGTGTGTTTGTGCTGTAAAAGCATCTTCATGTTTTTCAGCCTGATTTCCTATTGAAAACAGGTTTCGTGCAGTCAGTCAATACACTCTCTCCCTTATAATTTTTGAGTGCTTTGGTCTAGCATCGCTGCTAAAAGATTGGGGGGGGGGTGGTAGGGGTGGCGGTTATGGGTATATGCAGAAGGCAACAGAAAATAATCATAAGTTGGTATGTGGCAGGGCGTGTGGAAGTTGATGAAGGAATGCAAATTTGTAAGAAATTTGGTCTGGTAGGTATTGCTGTTCATGGAACTGTTTTGTCGTGTCAGTATCTGCTTCAATTGGTGCCTCATTACAGCAGTAATGCATTTTCCAGCTTCCTGAACACTTCATTTTAGGCAAAAAGAAAAGCAGATCGAGAAGCTAGAATTTGCAGACAAATTTGTAGATTCTGAGAATTCATGAACTGGTTATGAAAATCTGGCATCCCATGAAACCGAAGATTTCAGAAGGAACTAGGCTGTGAAGAGGAACCCCTGTCTGTTATCTATTTATTAGACTGTAGTTCCTCTCTGGAATGAGGAAGCTGCACTTACACAGAAACTGAACCGTGTCTATATTTATTCTCCTTTTTGTTTTATTTCCAAAGGAAACTCACCAAAGTCCTGAACTGTTACGTGGGAAATGCTGATGACTCCAGCAAGACAGAATTGCTGTTTGCTGCCCTGAAAGCCTTGAAGTACCTGTTCCGATTCATTGTTCAGTCACGAATATTGTACCTGAGGTGAGACCTAGGTCATTGCCATCCTTATGTCTCCTCTTGGCACTCAGTGGGGTTACCTCCAGTCAGCCCACTGGAGGGGATATTCTTCAGCATATACTCTGTTACTAAGAGTATCTTTCTGCCCTTTGTCTACAGCTGGAGCAAATAAGTTGAGTAAAAATTGAAATACCTAATTTGAAGAGGAGAATCCTTTTAGTCACTGGTAGAATGCTATAAGCAGCATATGGTGGTGCTGAAAAGGAACCTGTTATTTATTGAAGAAATTAAAACATGGAGTGACTTGCTCATTTTAAGAAACTGTAAGAAACAAATGCACACACGGTTACTTGTTAGGTGAGGTGAGGACGACACGTTGCCTGGTTAGGGTATGGTCAGTGACAGTGGTTTTACCATAGCCTCAAAACATGGTTTTGAAGATTTACAGGGAGTGTTTGGAATCCTTTCCTGATGTTCATTCTGACTTTTTTGTTTAATACAGAATGAGCTACTTGATTCTTGGAACCCAAGCAGAATTTGATGCAATGGCATTTTAAAAAGTGCAGATTTTCCCTTATAAGAGATTTCAGAGGAAATTACTGCAGAATCCCTGATGCCATTTTTACACTCATGTCTTTGTAGAAGATTGCATTACGATGTTGTTTCACAGGATAAAATCTTATTTCAGCTTCTGTGACACTGTTAGCCTAGTTTTGTGTGTATGAGTAGCTCTTTCTGTTCTTTGTAGGTTTTATGGGAAAAGTGAAGATGGGGATGAATTTAACGATGCAATACGCAAGCTGTTCCTCTCCTTCAATGTCCTCATGGACCGGCCTTTAGAGGAGGCTGTCAAGATCAAGGTATGCGTGATTTGCAGGGAGAGGTAATATCTTTTATTAGATAACTGATACAGTTGCGGGGGACAGAAAAAGTGACGAGCTTTGAGGCACATAACACCCATTCAGATGAGTCACACCACCTCTGAATGTCTGTTTTAATGAACTGTATGTGGCAGGAAAGGAATATTTAAACCCCAAAGTTTATCAAATAAAGATATGAGAGCTGTGGCTTTGTTGAAAACCCTTCAGCACCTGCTAGGATGAAAGCTAACAACGAATGAATGTAATTACTGCAGCGTGGAAGACACTTCAACCAGGAACACCAAGCTTGAGGGTGATGGAGATAGAAATGTTAAACTACTGCAAAAATCAATGTAATGCTAGGAATGAAAGTAATGAAAAAACAAATGGTTTCTAAATTTATCTTGGATTTTGTACTTGCTTGTTTTTCTGGTGTCAACTGGATTATGAACCTTCTGTTTATGCTTCGAGGGGGAGCAGAGCAGCCACGCAATGAGGCTGCTAAAATGCTAAAGGCAATGAGGCCTTTAGATTGCTTTCTTTCTTTCAGTTCTTCTAGCCAGCATGCTTGTCTCTATTTGAAGGAAAGATTGATTCTAAACTTTGAATAAGCACTTGGGTGATTTAAAGCCCAACTTTGATTTTCATGCCGTCAGAGTACCTGCTGGCAGCAGCCACAGAACATCACAGACAGACCTTCAGCTGCTGTTGCACCTTGTTGTCTGGATGCTGCATTTATTAAAGCCCTGCTACTACCTAGATAACTTATTACTGTCTATGTGGACATGATAAAGCATGCAGAACACTGAGTCAATTTAACTGACTAGTGTTTTTCATGTCAGGCTATAAGGAGCTTAATCCCTGAACTGCAGGATGTTTGCAAAAACGAAAGAACTTGGCTACGAGTCCTTCCTCCTTCACCTTTTCCACTCCGCGCTGCGGATGTGTGGTGGCTGGAGGCTCTTTGGATGCATAAATTTGATTTTAAGCCAGTTCTCTACAGGTGCCTGCATATTTGCTATTGACAAAAACTAGATTTGCAATGTGAGCTCTGGGCATTGCTGCTGAGACTTTGCACCCTTTTAGGATGAGCTGGCTAGTCTAACTCAGTTTCCATGTGTGTTTCATGTCCTTGTTTTTTTTTTCTTGCAGGGTGCAGCTTTAAAGTATTTGCCAAGCATCATAAATGATGTCAAACTAGTATTTGATCCTGTTGAGCTCAGGTAACCATATCAAGTTTGTTTGTCCTCTAAACCCAGCTCATCTCTTGGGAAGAATTTTGGAAACTTTCCTAAAAACAGCCACTCTGATTATGACCTGATGATTCTTGTACTGTGCATGAATTTGAGGAAGGGCTTGCAGGGCTTTACAGGAGGACAGTTTAGTTCAAAGGAATCTGTGCATCCCAGCTGCTCTTTCTTAGGCACTTTGAGATTTTACTGAAAACCAAAATTTGAGCACTGGGGAGTGATGTGTTGAAATGTTGTGCAAGTTTCCACCAATTTTTAATGTTTGCTACTGAGGTAGATCGAAATGTGTGACAAAGGCATAGCCTTGGTCAGGAAACAAGTTGTATTTATCCAGGAAATCATTGGTGTTCCTAGCTTTGCCCAGAACCTCCCAACCATGCCTCCTTGTTCTGACACAAATAATTTGCTCCTAAACAGTAGACAGACAGCAAATGTACATGGAATTTAATTTAATGGAATCTCAGATTGAAATGAGTCATCACTCTTGATGAAAGGGGCATCTGGAAGGATATGCTTTTGCCATTGTATATAGCAGTGTTTCAAGTTTCAGCAGGGGTCTGCTGAAGCTTTGCAAAATTCTGCTTTCAGTTGGTATGAAAGTATGATTATCTTATGCTGGCACTGGAGGGCAGATAGTATTGTCTATTTATAAGCTTTTGTGATATATCTAGTGTGTCTTGGGATATAGGCTTCATTTTGGGAGGTTTAAGCTTGCAGTTTCTGAATATTGTTCAGTTTTACTGAAGTCCTGTGCTACTTAAATAAAAGAAAATAAGTTAAGGCTCCATAATAATTTGCCTGGAGACCATTTGCAGGTAACATGTCCACGCAGTGGCAAAACTGCTTGACTTGCCCAGGTGCAGGACAACGTAAGTGTAGGATGGAATCACATTGGGTCAAAATGCTGACCATCTGCTTACTTTGTGGTTTGCACACTAGTGTCCTCTTCAGCAAGTTTATCCAAAGTATTCCCGACAACCAGTTAGTTCGACAGAAGCTAAACTGCATGACCAAGATAGTCGAGAGTGATCTGTTTAAACAGTCTGGTAAGTAGCAAATTGAAGTCTCTGGATTCTGCATGGGGCCACACACCCTTAAAAACAAAAATGTCTTTCAAGTTCACGTGTCCTTTATGTCAGTCTACTGTTAAATCTATCTTTAGAAATATTCCTTGTCATGGAACAACTCAAACTTGTTTTGCTGTTCGATCTTTATACAATGGCTGATACTGTAGGATCCTGATCCAGTGTGTTGATTTAGAAAGAGGCAGGTGAGAGTGCACTGTTTGATGCAATACATGTAATTACAGGTTATTTATGACTCTCTCAGGTCTGTTAGTATAACTTAAGTGGATTTAAGCATGTTTTGGTGTCCAAGATATGAGCAGAAAGCTACTGTGTGGTACCCATGTATACTGAATGCTGAAGAACTTCCTGAGACCAACAAGATGTGGTGCTCTGTTTCATTTTTTAGAATGCAGAGATGCTCTTCTGCCACTACTCATAGATCAGCTGAGTGGCCAGCTGGATGACAATTCAAACAAGCCTGACCATGAGGCCTGCTCACAGCTACTTAGCAATGTTCTTGAAGTCCTGGATCGGAAAGATGTGGTGAGCATGAACTGTCAAGGGTGCAAATTAAGGTTAATTCTTCTTTTGAGAAGCTATGGCAAAGAAATGTTCTCAACTTATGCTTTAAAGAATTATGAAGTTCTGATGTTTACAGAAATTGTGTTGCATTGCTGTATAGTTCTTTGAATCTCTGTGCACATAAAGTAGCCGTGAAAGGTTGAATTAGTGGTTATCACTACAGTACAAAAAGCAATTACTTTCCTTTCTAGGGACCAAAATGTTATTCCCAGCTACTTTGGTGGCTTGTTGAATTATTTGGAGCAAGTCATACAAGTATTTGGTTTCTCATTTTCTCTGCTATGAAACAGGAGCAACGATCATTATTCAGTCAGGAGAATACAGTTACTCACCACATTAATCATGGGAATTGATTCTAAGTTGCTGTGAAAACATTAGTTTGAACTGAAGAGCTGTTCGGTTTAGCTATGCCAGGATGAACTAATGAAGCTGGTGTAGATCAATCTCCACCAAGTGTATACCTACAGTATTTGAATCGATTGCTCATGGGTTTTACATCTCCTTTTATGCATTCTCTAATAACAATTAACTGCTGTCAGGGCAGTTCTCCCACACAGGGAGCACTCTATAGAACAATATACATTAAGAATTGTCTCAAATTTTCCTTATTGAATATCCCCAGGGGCCCACTGCTGTCCACGTCCAGCTGATCATGGAGCGCCTGCTAAGGAGAATAAACCGCACAGTGATTGGAATGAGCAGACAGTCCCCACACATTGTGAGAGCCTTTTCCTTGCTTCAGTTATTACTTTACCATTTGTTATAGTGGAATTTATTCTCCTGGGAGATGTCAGTGTGTAGCAGTGGTTTATGAAATCATCCTTCCGTTTCCTGCAGGGCTTCTGTGCCACTAAAACATGGCTTTTGGTGGTTTTCTGAGACCAAGTATTAGGATACAAATTGTCGTATTCCAGCAGCAGTCTGAACTGAGTCACAGTTGGCTGTGATTTCAAGTTCCTTTGGGCCCCTGTGCACAGCGAATTTGGTTTCAGTGCAGTTTCTAATACACAAGGAGTCTTTGCTGAAAAAATGCTCTTTTGTCACCTTGGCTGAATAGGATTAAATGCTGAGGGATGAGGCATCTCTAAGGGACGTTTCTGACTACTGTGTGGCATCTTAGGAGGTGTAAGCCAGTTGGTATGTTTTAATTTACCTTGTACTGTATGTACAGAAAGACGGAAAAATCACGAGCTGGGCATATATAGCAATATCTTATTTTTGATAACTCTAGGGTCAAGTTAATGCTATTACCAGTGTGTCAGCCATGAGAATTACAATTGGCCGTAGTAAATTTGAAAATCAGAGAATCATACAATCATTTAGGTTGAAAAAGACCCTTAAGATACAATGAAGTGGTTCGTATACATGTATATATTCCATTGTTTTGAGAATATGTTTTTCTTGTGAACTGTGATCCCTGGGAAGAAAGCAAGCTATACCCAGACTTCATACTTGAAATTTAGGAGGTCTTGACTGGTTTGGGGTAGAGGACTAAACAGTCAGACAGACTGATGTCAGGACATAGATGAGCAGGATTGTGATCAGTGATATTTGATTAGTCAGAACTCTGAAAGCATATGCCATACTTCGAATGTACAGTGCTTAATACAGAAAAATAATAAAATGTTTTGTTTTTCCTGTTCTAGGGTATTTTTGTGGCCTGCATGACAGCCATCCTGAGGCAGATGGATGATTTGCATTACAACCATTACATCAATACTTTCAAAACCAGGCACGACATTATTGTAAGTCAGCGTGGCTGGGGGATTAGCTCAGTCCATAAAGAATTACACTGCTTCTGAAAGGTCATTTCAAGTTACTGTATTCAGTTTGAAGTGATTATACTGCATTCATCAGCAGTGACTTATGAGCACCTAATGCCACAGCCACTGGGGATATATTCACATCACCCCTGCTGGGTATACACAGTGGATGTTGCTGACTCAGTAGAGCCTGAGAACAGCATTTGTAGCATTTAAACATGTTTAATGGCTGTTTAAGTCTGTGCAAGTAAAAAGTCAGGAACCAGAAGAGCGAATGAAGATGAAAAGGAAAAGCATTTTCCCCTCTCTTGCTCTCACTGTATCTCTTTGTGATCCTGTTCTCTTTATCTACTTCTTTCTAATTCTTTCTCCTCCTTTAGAGTTTAATTAAATACTTTAGTCTTGCTTTAGTGGGCAGCAATGCAAATGGTTCCCTCCATGGTAAAAACTGAGTACAATTCATGTCCCCAAAGACTTTCAGTATGAAACCAGGTGAAACATGAGTTGTTTGGGGGGTTTTTTTGAGGTCCTTAAAATTAACAGATCTGTCCAGATTTTTCCCCAGACTGCCCAGAACAAGTCAGACCCCAAACCAGGCTGAAGCATGACACAGCAATTGTCCTGGCTTTTTTGTCCCCATACTCCTTGTTTTGCAGCTTAGAAGTGCTTGCTTATTTAAAAACTGGCTGGGGAAGAGCCTGGAGTTGTGTTCTTCCTGTAAAAGCTAGATCAAAACCCACAAGAACGTGTTTGTAATTGATTTTGGATGGCAAGGTGATCTCTCTTTCCCTGTGCAGCTGGAATTGCTTGCAATCTGTTGAGCAACGTAGCCACCTACAGGACACACACATTTCTGTCACTTCTGCATCGAAAAGGCTGCGTTGTCTATAGAGAGCACTCATCATCTAGTTTTAGAATTGCTTTTGATATTACCCAGGTGATTTTTTTGTGAAGGAAGAAAAAACAAATCAAGTAGACTCAGGAATTCTGCTAGTGTTCATCAGGTAAATGAGTGAAAAGGTTTTCAGCAGGGTTATGTAGGAATGCTGTGTCTGAGGGAGAAGGGTGCTAGGGAGACAAATCTGATGGATTTTGGAAAAAGGTGGATTCAGGGCAGAATTGAAACAAATTTTATGTTGAGTGGGCCTCAATTCAGAATATTTTCTTTTTTTCTGAAGAGCAGTTGAGCTACTCTGAGACCATTGTAACTTAAGCACCTGTTTAACCTTACCTCAAACTTAAAAGCTTTCCTGGTACATAAACTGCAGATTGAAGCTGAGCTTGCAAGTTGAAGATGTCTTGTTTTACCATATAGTTCTGCACCTCTCACTCAAATAGCAGAGTATTTCTTTTGTATTTCTGTGTATACATAAAGCTTCTACATGAAGACATATCAAGAGGGTGAATTACGTAATCATTAAAACACCTGCATATCATTTAAACACATACTGATTGAAAATACCGGTTTGTAATCCAGTTTTTACAAATCCTTAAATCTACAGAAGCGAGCCCACGTTTGGGATGGTGTAGTAGTTGTTAATACCAACAGAACATTGCATTTTGTTTTACTGCAATAATTCGTTTTATTATTTTTGTTGCTTATTGTTGGTTTTTATTTACTTTGGTATTTTCAGCCCTGGCATTGCACCATTACTTGGTTGGTTTAACACTGTTATAAGTTAATTCATATCTTCAAGGTGCCCCATGTCAAGTCCAAACCTTCCCATCAAGCTCTGATTTAGTAATGCCTAAAGGATTTTTACTGAGGCAGCACCAAGTGCCCATTTCTCTCTCTACATCGATGTCACTTGCCAATTCTTTAGAGCAAGCTGTTCAGCTCAACTGAATTTTTTTTTTGCTGGTGATCTTTGCAAGGTTGTGATTTCTTATGTGACCTTCTTTGTGTCCCTCTCATTTTTGAATGCTAATATGCTGCCTTTGTAGAGAATAGAATTCATTTAAATGCGTTTATGTCAGTAAAGACCACGACAGAGAGATCAATATTCTTAATATTACCTTTTTTTTGCTTTTTACTTTTTACTTTTCCTTTTTACTTATTCTAAAATTCAACCTTGCCTTGCCCAAGCCTTAAGGTGTGATACAGCTTTGTCTAGAGCAGTTTAGTGTTTTTGCAAAAAGTATCTTTTCTACAGTAACGTTTTAAACTCTGTGTCTGATGGCATGTTCACTGCCTCTGTTTAACTATCCTTCTTAAACTGGACCAGAAAAGACGTAACTAATTGGGGAAGTGAAAATACATTATAATTTCCATCTTTATAGACACTGCATAGGGCTGTTACCCTGTCATCATTCAGACATTTATTTGGAAACAAGTCCTTGAATATTGGTTTTGCTTTTTAATCCAGCTTGTGCACCAGAACTCCCTCCAACACAGCTTAATTCAAAACAGTAAAGACAGATTTAATTAAACAAATCAACATGTTCTGGGGAATTATTTCTCTTTCTGTAACTGAATGGATGAGATGTCAGAAATAATTTAGTTATTGGAATATACCCACACAATAAGAGATCCTTCTTAGGAGGTTCAGTGTATTGATTGCTAATCAATGCAGTCGTTAATCAATGCAATTGCAAACATTTGCTTTCCCTGCATTTTCATGTGGGTAAAAGACTGCCACGTTCACTGTAATGAGCTGTGGTTTTTGTTTTTCCAACAGGACTTCCTGATGGAAACGTTCATTATGTTTAAGGATCTGATTGGAAAAAATGTCTACGCAAGTGACTGGATGGTCATGAACATGATGCAGAGCAGGTATGTAGCTGCTGCTATTTTAAGTCTTGCTCCTGCTTTAGAGCCTTTCTGGTTCTGAAAGGAGGGTGACTCACACAGGCAGGCTTGCAAATCACTGGAGCTACATAGGCTTATTTTCTTTTACAGTTTCAGGGTGATTTAAATTAGATTTCAGTAAATTGTAGTGCCTGCACATTTCTGTTGACAGAATTGGAAATCTTTCTTCTCGTGCCCAAAGGCACACAATCAAACCACGCCGTCTTTCATTCAGTCACTTCTCTGCTGGAGGGTGCAACATAAATCAGAGAAGCCTTTTTTTGGTTTCAATTCTGGGGGAATCACATGGGAAAAGTAAAGCTGCAGCTGGACATAAATGTGGTCTAGGGTTTAGTGTGCTGGCCTCTAAACTAGAACTACCCTGCTTCACTCCTGTCCTCTTCTGTGGACTTGGTTTGGCCTTGTGTGAGTCAGTCTCTCTTGCCAAGTCTGTGCAACCTGAATGGCTTTGGTTCGCTATCTGCTGGGCTAGGTAGCAAAGCATGGCCAAAACCTGCTGTCTGCCACACAGCAGGCCTGTACGCCCGTGAGTTTAATGTTCCCACAGGTGGTATCAACAGAACTGGGGGTGGAATGAAGAAACGAGAAGCATATAACTCCTGTTTGCATGGCACAGTCATGCAAGTCATCTTCACAGTGGAGGCAGTGTAGCTCTGCTGTGTCGTAGGGGTGCAGTATGGAGAAGGACATGCAAGTGGCAAGTGATTTGAATGCTTCAGTAGTGAGGATAGGCTAAACTTAAGAGAAGCTACCATCTTGAGTGACACTGCACTGTCAGAGATTGGATGATCCAAAAAGTGTTTTGTTTTTCATCTGCCTCCAGTCAAGGTTTCTTTTGCTCAGAAACAGGAATAACTTCCCTGAATGTGCCTTTACTAGGAAAGAAGTGAAATAGCATTATAAAGGAATACCTGTCTTGTTTGGGAGCATCTGTTCTTGTCTCCTGAGCTTACACGTAGGAGTCGTAAACCAGAACTGCAATGTTATTTTTTTAAGAGTCACCTTTTATTTGATGTTTTTATCTCTTCCAGGGTTTTCCTCCGGGCAGTGAACCAATTTACCTCTGTACTCAACCGTTTGTTTCTGGATCAAGCAAATTTTGAACTCCAGGTAATAGTTCCATTGTTTCTGGATTTTCTTATGGGACCCAGTCCTGAAAGGCAGGAAGAACAAACAAATCCCACTGTTAACAGATTTGTTGATATGGAGTATGCCTATGGAAAATGTCCATAAAAAGCAGCAGAATGCAAAGCAGTTCTGCATTACAGAACTGTGGTCAATGCAGCAGTAAGTTGCAAGCAAACACACCTGCTGCAGGCTTTACAAGGTCAAGTGGAGCAGCATGCTGACTATAGCTGATTTGTGCTTGACCAGTTAAGAACAAAATCCTGTATGGGTGTACCCGCTGTCACTTCATTTAGGTGGGAAGTACAAGCTAAAAAGAGTGAGAAATTTTAAGTTGCTGTATGCTTCTGGCTTGCCTGCTATGGCTGAGAGTACAGACTCATCTACCACGTCAGTGTTTGTACCCTTCCTAATTAACACTTACAGGGAGACTACAGCATTGGGGGCTGTGTAGCTCTGTTGTGCTGGTTGTTGCTTTTCCTTTGTCTTCTCCTATTTTAGACTTGTTTCTCTTCCACAGCTCTGGAATAACTATTTCCATTTGGCAGTGGCCTTTCTCACTCATGAATCCCTCCAGCTGGAGACCTTCTCACAAGCCAAACGCAACAAAATTATCAAGAAGTGAGTTTACATTTAACAAGTTGCCAGGCCTTGTAGCTTTTAAGAAGCTTCATTTGTGCTATTCCAGACATACCTCATACAATCTTAGAATGAGATGAAACATGCCGTGGAAGTGCTTGATTAATGAATGATGATACAGGGAGGAGGGGTGACTAGGACAGATGTCAGGTCTTTACACTGTGGGTGTCTAGGTCTGGTCAGACAAATCCTGAGTTGTTTGAGCTGAACTTAATCACCTTGCCAAAAGGTTATTTTTTGTGTAAAGTCTGTAATAGAAGGCTTGCCATGGTTCCCAAAGCAATACCTTGTGCAATTCCTCGGCCATGATGTAAGGTAGGTAAGCAACAATCCTAAAAGCCCTGTGACTTTTTAGTCCCCTCTCTTTGCTTTTGCTGTTTTGAAAGCGAGAGCACTTCAGAGGCATTCATCAACCCAAAAGTAGTAATTTTTAGTAACTTAGCAAAATTCACAAAGACACTGAACAGCTTTTACATCTGCATTTAGCTGGAATCAAGTGCCTAAATATCTTTGTAGATCTTGACATAGAATTTTAGTAGGGCATACATAGTTAATGTTTGCCATCTTTTTTCTGCAATAATGAGGACTTTAAGAAGCCTGGTAGTTAAATATTCTTCCATTCTCTTAAAGTCAGCAGTTAAAGCTTTAGGGAAAAACACCACATACAACAAAATTGTGGTAGAATTGCATGAAGCAGGAGGACTGCAGCTTCATTCTGCTCTCAGGGAGTCTGCAGTCTTCTGCCACAATGGCACATGGCCATTCTCTTCCTCTGTGCATTGAGCATTGTTGCTGGGCAGGGTAAGAAAGAAAAAAGATGAGGTGACCGTCTACCAAAAGGTATGGGATAGCAAGGAACTTCTTGGTAGACTGTTAGTAGGGAAGATAGTCTCTGAGATTCCTTGGTGTAAGTGCCCAGCACAGTCAGGTTTGTGTGTGGTGGTGTTTTTAAGCAGAGGGTAATAGATTTTGTGGTTTTGCCATTAAATTTCTTCAGCAAGTTTCAAAGGTAATTTCAATGCATAGGCCTTTTTCATCTTTTTCTTTCTAATACTTTTTTCTAGGTATGGGGACATGAGGAAAGAAATTGGCTTCAAAATAAGGGATATGTGGTATAATCTGGGTGAGTTCCAGCTAAAGAATTATCATTATTCAAGCTCTCAAGCTGGATTTCAAATCCTTTGTTTCTTTATAAAAGCTGCTCCTGTTTAACCTGGGGAAATACACTTAAGGTTTAGCTGTTTCAGAGCACAAAATCTCTTTTCCTTTTTCTGTGATTAGCTTGCAAAAGCTGATCTTTTCTCACGTCAGCTGCTGAGATAATTTCTTAGAATCCATATAAAGGATGTTCTACCATATGAAGACAAGAGTAGAATTTTCCAGAGAGCCTTTGTGGTTTGCAACATGCATGCAATTCACTTCAATTATTTTCTTGGACTATTCCTGAATTTTGGAACTGTAACATGTTAATTCTACCTGAAGTGTCCGTTATCCCCATAGAATGTGCATTCTAAGTAGAATGTTTGTGTTTTATGGTCTTTATATATGAATATTTATATGAATAATGTGCTTAAACATTTGGATATCCAAATCCTGCCTTCAAGCAGCCGTGTTCCATTAGGATGTATCTGACTTTGACTTTCTTGCAGGTCCCCACAAAATAAAATTCATTCCAGCAATGGTAGGCCCAGTCCTGGAGGTAACACTGGTCCCAGAGCCCGAGCTACGGAAAGCTACAATTCCCATCTTCTTTGATATGATGCAGTGCGAGTTTAACTTCAGTGGGAACAGAAACTTCCATATGGTAAGGGAGCCTGGTGTCTTCAGTGCAGATGTTCCACAGTGTGCATTGGGCAAGGAGGAGAAGGAAACATTTAAACAAAAACAAAACAAAACACAAAACAAGCATTATGCCAAACACTTTGGGAATGGATTGTTAAGTTTTTTTGTAGGAGCCAGGACTCTTCAGTTCTTTCCCTGACTGTACCTTTGCATGACTTTGATAATTAATGAGCTCCTCTGTTTTCATATCTTTCTGCATTTGCAGATGTGTGAGTACCCACATCTGAATTGTGAAGCCATTTGGAGACCCTAAGAGGGTACTCTACAAAGCAGTGTCTAGTTACATTTATAACAATATGAATTCCCCCAAGGCAAATTTTTGGCTGTAAATGTAAGTTACCTTAAAGGAAATTGCTGGACAGTCAAGTATTAGGATTATATAGCTGTTTAAATACCCACTAGTCCCTCGTTAACCTCAAATTTGACAACGCATTTGTGAATACTGATGCCACCATTGTGGAAAAGAGGACAGTGATACAAAGGACAGACACAATTTGCTTGAGGCTACACAAGTAAAAGGACAAAGCAGGAAACAGCACTCAGATCCTCAGGTTCCAACTGCTAATTTCTCCAGAATTTACCTTTTATTGCTACTGAGAAAGCACCAGAAAGTAAAGAAGGAAAAAGAGGATCTTCGCTTTTGCCCTGAAGTTAAGTTTTCACTGCAATTTCTAAGGATTTACTCTTCTAAGGATTTACTCTTTCCTCTGGGGATATCAGGCATTAACATCTCAACTGGCAGGCAGGGGACACTGTAGTTATGCTGTAGACAGTCTTCTCCCTTGGAGACAGGTAGGAGCCATCCATCCAAAAGGCAGCCACCTTGGCATTTCAGACTGTTGTCAAATGTGATGTGCATCTCCCTAAGCACCATCCTCACACCAGCTTAGACCCCAGCTCCAGTGTGCATACAGGATCTTTCTTCCCATGGGGTCATCACTATTTCGTGTGGTTGGCCCCAAGCTCTCGGGGGTTTTTGGAATCAGTAGAAGGAAACAGGATGTGTGTGGCATGGATTTTCTATTCCAGTGGTATTTATATGCCAGCTACAGTTATAACTGAGACTATGCACTTGACCTGCTTGCACATGACAGGGCATGTCTTCAGGGCTAGACAGATAATCACACAGGATTTGGTTCTTGCAGCATGAAAAGATGCTTTAATTAGTAGTCACAAGCGTTTATGATGGCCAGAGAATTGTGACTTGCCCTGTACTGATGGTAGTAGTTCAGTTTCTTCAGGGTGAGTGAATGACCATTATCTGTAAGCTGCTGCTAAGATGCTTCTCCATCCTAGCAAAACTGAACTGCTCATGGATGGAGGAGAAGAGGAAGCATTACCCCAGAGCATGACTTTCCTGTGACTGTAGGATGAGAGAGGGAGGACTTCTATTTCCTTGCTCCAATCTTGTCATCTTGGCTTCTTACCATTGGCTCCAACAATGAAAGCATCCTCTAGCTTAGCTTGTAAAACCAGGGTCTGATGGTGGGGCTGTTCAGAAACACCAGCCAAAAGCATTACTAATGGTCAGACCACACTCTTGAGAGTTGCTGTCTGTTTGATTGTGGGTTTTTTGCTGTTTCAGTTTGAAAATGAGTTGATAACCAGGCTGGACCAGGAAGTGGAAGGTGGCCGAGGGGACGAACAGTACAAGATTTTGCTGGAGAAACTGTAAGTTTTATAAAGAACATGGAGGCTCTTTTTTACAGCTTAGTTGGCTATTTTTCTAATGCAAAGAAATGCTAATTCATTACTCCAGTGAACAGGGAGACAATGCAGTTGACAGTGATCTTTATACAGGTATTCTGAGAGTGATTGCCTTAAAATGATGCTTTCATTCTAGAGCAGCAACTTGCACAACTACCCTAACCTTGGAGAGGAAAGCCTAGAGGCAGGTGCCAAACTGGCAAGGGGGTTGTAAGTGGAAAATCTTGAGAACAGCAGGCTCAGAGTTAAAGCAAAATGAGAGCTGCCTTTTAGCACCAAGGGTAGAACTCAGGTTTTTGATCAACAAGGCAGGCTTTGACCTGCTTGACTTGGGTATCTCAGGTCTGTGGGTGCGGTGTGCTGTGAGAGTCTCTGTTCAGGAAACACATTAGACTCTGTTGGGTAATTTACACTGAAGTTCTGCTCACCACTGCTCAGAACGGTAACTGAGTATTCCCTTCCGTCTCCCTGGGTATATCTGCAGCCTCCTGGAGCACTGTCGGAAGCATAAATATCTGTCTGCTTCTGGAGAAGTGTTTGCTTTGCTGGTCAGCAGCCTGCTAGAGAACCTGCTGGACTACAGGACAATCATGCATGATGAAAGCAAGGAGAACCGCATGAGCTGCACCGTCAACGTGCTGGTATGGTGAAGGCTGGGTTTGGATGTGGGTGCTTCTTTACTGAGCTGGCTTTTGTAGATTCTGAAGAATTGGGTTTTTTTTTAATTTTAAGTAATTCTTTATGCCATTTCTGGTTAATGAGGGGCCCAAATCAGGCTACCAGCTATTGACAGGTATAAAATGTAGAAAGATGTACAGTCCAAAATCAAGTCACGTGGCTGGTCCTTGTCTATGTGGTAATCTGAAGCCCTGAAATACAAGTGGGAAAGATGGCTAGCTGAGAGTTTGGGAAATGGGGGCGTAAGTCCCTGTTCCACTGCAAAGAGCCTGTATAACTGGACAAGTCACTTTCTCTCTTTGACTTACCCCTTTTCTAGAGGTGATAGTAGCCCCACCTTATGTTAAAGGGATGCTTGCAGCGATACATGTACCTAAGCAGCCAAAATGACAGCAAAGATCTTTGAAATACCTAAAACTGATGCTTAAGTTACTTGTCTAGAGATGATTATGCAAATTTATGGCACTTTATATCATAGAAGTTTGATTTTTTTTCTATTCTTGGCAGAATTTTTATAAGGAGAAGAAACGAGAGGACATTTATATCAGGTAGGCTGTTTCCCTCCATAAACCTATATGGAGGCCTTTATTTCTCTTGGTGTCCTGTACACTGATACAGGAGTCCTTCCCATCAAGTAACAATTGCTTTTCGTTTATTTAGGTATTTATATAAACTCCGGGACCTGCACACAGACTGTGAGAACTTCACAGAGGCAGCATATACTCTCCTCCTCCATGCAGAGCTGCTCCAGGTATTACACTAAAGCCAATTTTAGTTTCCACTGTCAGGGTATGGGTTTGAAATGAAGTGCAAACAGCTCAGAATAAACGATTCACTTTATTTTTTTTTCTCTTTTTTTTTTAATGTGACTTTGCATTACCTAGGTTCTAGTGCTCATTAAGGAGCTTCACAATTTTGCAAATTGCACAGCAGCTAAATGGATGAAAGGAAAAATGTTTAGTGTCAATTTGTTACATACTCTTGGTGAAACAGTGCTAGAGTGAGCTGGGAGAAAATGTCCATGTTCAGGGTCATAGTACAGTTTTTTTCCACTTTGTGTGAACAGTGTAAAATGCATTAGCCTAAGCCAGCTTAATTTGGATTTGTCAACCTCTTCATGTCTTCCACAGATTAATAAACATACGTGTTCAGTCAGTGTCTCCGCATAAGACCTTAAGCCAAAATCACAAGTTTTGCAGATATAATTAAACATGTGTTAACATTTTGAAGTGATTTTTAAGTATGACTAAAAAAAAAATTGTACAAGTTCAGATGAATTCTTAAACCGATTGAAAATGAACTTTTACTGTAGAAAAAAATTTGCGAGTCTATCCACGGCAAGGATTTGTTAATCTGAAAATGTTCCAGTTCTTTGAACTTTGCCTTTTTTCCCCTCTGTACTAGTGGTCTGAGAAGCCTTGTGTCCCTCATCTCCTGCAGAGGGACAGCTACTATGTCTACTCACAACAGGAACTCAAGGAAAAACTCTACCAAGAAATTATCTCCTTCTTTGACAGGGGCAAAGTGAGTGTCTCTGCAGTATCCTTACAGTTCACTGGTAAATACTTGGCTTGGTTGAACGAAGCTGGTTTCAAGGGGAAAAGCAGACGTGGTTCCATAACAGGCCTTTGATGCTTAGACCTGGCTTTTTAATAAGGACCATGGTACTGGCATGAGCAGGGCATGTATTTGTCCTGGTGATATTTGAATCCTTCTGTTCCCTTGTTAGTTGAAGAGCATATGAAAAATTAACCCTCTTCACGATACTGGGTAGATGACAAAACTGTAGGTGTTTTCCTTCCTTTTTCTGGGTACTGGCTTTCGTCAGGTTTTTGGAGAGCAGTAAGTATGGCTTGTCTGGCTGATGCTGAGCTTGTGTTAGTTGCACTTTGGATAGTGGTTCTACCAGGGCTAAATGAGACAAACCCAAGGAAGCCTGATGCAGGGGATGAAGTGTTAGTGTAGGAGGAGACCACCTGGGCTTCTCTCGTTCGCTGTTTAGACATGTCCTTCCACCGCTTTGTGCCTCAGTTTTTCCTGTCAGGAGTAACAAAAGAAACCTTGCTTTGTAAATCACTTTCAGATCTACAAATCAAAAGAGCTGTGTGACTATAATAATTACTGCAAAAAATGTACAGCATGGAGTCTAAGGGAAAGTTGGCAGTGCATTAAAGTACTGCATGAATTAAAATCAGCTGAAATTTGTTTACCTATCTGTGGTAATGACTGCTTTTAACTGAGTCTTTTATTTTTACTTGTGCTCTTCTTCCCCCCACCTGCCTCCCTTCACCCTCCATGGAGATGTGGGAAAAAGCCATTCAGCTAAGCAAAGAGTTGGCTGACATGTATGAAAACAAGGTCTTTGATTATGAGGGACTTGGTAATCTCCTGGTAAGATTTTTTTCTCCATTTTCAGCAGACTGCTGACTGCTTAAATTAATATTGTTGAGCAGGATAAGCCCAAAATACATTTATGTTAAACACAAACAAACCAACATAACCCCCGTGGTTTTGTAAAGCTTAATATTACAAGAATGTTTTCATATTTTTTTTAAAGTATGTGATTTTGACCTTGTAATTAGCATGACAATATTGTGTGCAGATGTTTAGCATTCTTAGTGTTGATCAAATAAGGTAACATTTGCATGGTGTATTTTCAGGCTCCATAAATCTCATCAACTTGTTATTTCTGTGATAAAACTACTGTATATGAACACAGAACTGTAGAATCATCTTGGTTCTGAATTATGTTTTTTAGTGGTTAAAGGGATAACCAGATGGTCTCTTATGTTCTTTCATATGAAAATCATCTGCCCAGTTTTCTTTCTGCCAGTTCTCTGACATTTGTCACCATTTGTGTCTGCTTGGGTTCAGAATATAGTTCTTTTTAATTTGTGTTGCAGTAGTTAAGGATTTCAAGTATCCTCCTGGAATCCTAAAAAACATGGCATTGTTCTCACGTCTGCAAACCAGGATCTGAAGTTGATTCTGGCCCAGACAAACTAAATACTTAACCAAGTAAATGGATAAGTATGAGATACTGTATCAAAAAAACAATTGTAAAAAGTATTCTGTAGGGGAGAACCAATAGATCAGGAATTGTCACCAGGAATGCGAGCTACAGTCTGGCAGTGTCCTGGAATGCTCCAAAATGAAAATGCTGGTGACTTTTTCTTTTTCAGAAAAAACGAGCCACTTTCTATGAGAATATTATGAAGGCAATGAGACCTCAACCAGAGTACTTTGCTGTTGGATACTATGGTCAGGGTTTCCCCTCTTTCCTCCGGGTAAGAATTCTTCAGCACTCAAGTTCTGGAGTGGTGGGTACCCTAAAAGTCATAACTACAAGAACATTCAGATGCCAGACTCCTTTTCTTTTGAATGACACTGAGAGATCTAAATCCTTTAAGTATTTCAAAACATTTCAGCATATAAAAAGAGACAAGTAAGAGACCAGATTTTTTATGTTACCAGCTTTAATAAAGTTAGTGTATTGCAGTAGTGTTTGTTAGATGATTGGTATCTGGGTACCTGTTCTTTTATGGACTTAAACAGAATCTACTGTCTGTATTTGTGCCCTATACACTTCCTCAGAAACATGATTGTTGCTGTTAGAGAACATTTAATTTGTGAAGAATGTATCCTGTTGCTTTTCAGCCTGAATCAACCTAATTTTCAGGACATGGATCATTTCAATGCTCAGGCACATTGAGAGTCTGTCCCACGCAGAAGAATTAAAATGCAAATATGCTTCCTGTTTGGGACTGCTGCTAAGCATTGCTGGATCTATGCTAGCTATAATACAAGAATCTAGCCAAAGTGAGTCAGATGGGCAGGGCGCAGCATACTAGAAAATATTCCCAACTATTATTTAAAATTAAGGAACATTTACATTTTCAGACTGGAGTTGTTTGAAGTTGCTGGCCTGAAATGGAAGCCAAGCTTAATAAAAAGAAAAATGTTAACTTAGGACTGTGGAACTGGATGGCATAGAAGGCTTTCACCTCCAGGTCTTGTTTTTGAATCCATCCCTTCCAGAAACCACCACTGCTTGGTGGCCAGTTTGGAAAAATAATTGGCCATGGTCTACTGTTAAGTCTGTGGTGCAAAACTGCCATAGCTGGACGTTCTGTTAATGGTAGCTGAAGAGTCAGGAACGGAACGGAGGTAAAACTCGTGTCTTTGTGCATAGAGAGGGCTCTCGGTTAACTCATACCATAAGTGTTCTGGCAAGGAGCATGCAGTTCCCTGCATTAAAGAACATTTTGGGACACATCCCTGACTGAGATTTAATGTATTGAATGCGTGAGTTCTTAGAGCGCTAGAAAGCAGGAACATGTTCCGAAACACTTGTATGTGGAACAATTAATTTTCCAGACAAATACAAGGATGCCACTGCAGCGCCTTGCTCCTGAGAGTTGCTGTGTTGTCACTCCAGCTTGTCTGTCTTCTCTCACGTGTTCTGACTGTCTATTAGCTAGGAGACTTATATAAACTAGATCTCTGAGACTACTCTGTGTATCTTTGGAAAGCTCTTTCTTATTCCTTTGTTTAGTGTTAATTCTCTTTTTCTTCTGCTACCCACAGAATAAAATTTTTATCTACCGTGGCAAAGAGTATGAACGAAGGGAGGACTTCAACCTGAAGCTCTTGACCCAGTTTCCTACTGCTGAGAAGATGACCAGCACTGCCCCACCAGGAGAAGAGATCAAGTCTTCTCCTAAACAGTGTATCTTTTGGTTCTAATATGTTTTGGCACGTTTGAGATCTGCCTCTTTCCTAGAATAACAGAACTGGTAAACAACAATAAGCAAGGAACTTAGTGCTCCAGGGGGACTTGGAAGGCAGGCACTGGGCATGAAAATAAGAGTATCCAGAATTGCAATAGTGAACTTAAACATATTGAAACAGAGAGACAGCTTGGTATTGTCAGAGTTAAACGAATTGCTGTTATGATGAAACCTTAACAGATTGCAGGTCAGGATTTCTTGTGCTTCTCAAGCAGGTGGTGCTGACTGCTGTAGTGTATGTGTGATCCCGTTTGGTATTTCTAGGTGGAAGAGGTAAAATACAGGCAGTGAAAGTGGGATATAAAGAAAGTGGAAATATGCTTTCCTCTTGCTTGCAGTTAACTAGCATTTATGAAGTGGCTGTTGTGGTTTTGGGGGTTTTTTTCCTATGGAAGTCACTTTGTAAGAAGTGTGAAGTGATTATTTATGTTGATGAAAGTTGTTGGTTGAACAGCCCTTCTTTTTTTATTTTTATTTTTTCTTTATGCTGGTGAACTCCAAACTGCGTGGCACAGCACACCACTAGGCTTGAGATCCTCTTTTTCTTAATTGTGAGCATGGCCAAGTGCAACCTAGTGAAGATGCTTCAGATTCTTTTTTGTGACTTACAGTCAATAGCAGATGTGGTCGTGGAAGATGTACATCAGTAAAAACCAAGTTATTTGGCTTCAGGCCTGTATTATACAGGCCAGACTCGAGAATCTGGTGGTCCATTTTGGCCTTAAAAGTCTGTGTACAAAGGCACAACTCGAGCAGTGATACCAGATGCTTCCCTTGCAATAAGCCTGCCAAGCACTAAATCCACATAGGAAATTAAAATTCATTCAAGACCAAACTTGGTATCAAAAAATGCCTCTTCTATTGCTGCTTTGTTTCAGCTACTTCCTTTGCATCTGTTTATGTTTGTTCTAATGTTTTTGGCTCAAGATGAACCTGAACTGCAAAATTTGGATCCAGATCTGAACTCTTCCAAAAGTTTGGGGGTGTTTGGTTCCGGGTCTTTGGCATAGCCCCATTAGAAAGGGGAGCAGCTGCATAGCTTGGATTTGGTACAGGTTCTTCTTGGACTCTTAAAAACACCTTCTGAAAAGATGAGGAGTTTGAGTGCCCAAATCACTGTTGTATTAGGCAGGGCTTGATGGTTCTGTACTTTCTTTTCATTTCATGCTTTTTTAACCTCCTTTGTCTCAGGCTCTTTTTTACTTTTGCTTAGAAGCTGTTTCCTTGCTCTTTTATGATAAAAATGCCTTGTTCTTCCTTTGGTTGTTTCATAGTGGTGTACTGGAGATACTAAGTGAGCTCTACACAGTCTCAGGGAATGGCCACACCGTTAAACAGGCTGCTCTTCCACCAGTTCTGAAGTAGAAGCTGTGCAGCATGCTTAGCATGGCATGAAGCCCAAGTTAATAAGCTCTCCTGAGAGACAGAATATATTAGCTTGGGCTCAGTGCTTGATCTAATGTGGCTCTGCGGTTTTGGGTTCAGGTTTGGCGAGTATCCAGCTGGCTCTTCAACGCGGGCAGAATGACCTTGCCTTTGCTTTCAAAATACTGTCTAGAACTACCCTCAGTGAAATAAAGGATGTATGGGGCTACCCTGCCCACCAGTAAACCATTGCCACTTCAGAGTGCGATTGGCAGGTGATTCACAAAAGCAATCTATTAATGTGGGTCCAATTGTTTATGCTTTCCTTTTCCATACAGGTTTTTACTTCTGTAAAGCCTTCAATTAGAGTCCTTAAAACAGAACTCAGGAGGAACAACACTGTAAGCTGTTGTGCTTGGGGATACTATTACTAACTTTTAAAATTTCTGTCATGGTTCACAGGTGCAAAAGCTGAAGACGAAGTAGGTATTCACTGATTAAAACCAGCCTACTTTCTTCAGTTAGCTTTATTGATCTAAAAATTGGGAGGGAGGGGCAGCTTCACTGTCCTGGAAGAATCTGACAAATAACTATGGGATGGTGGGGGAGAGAGGAGACAGATGCATCCATTACAGAACCTGGTGCAGAATCTTGTTTACCTGTCCCCAAAGCAGAACTCAGCAGCACCCAGGCTTCCCAAGCACTTCACCAGGGAATAGTTGGAAGCATTCATACAGCCCTTATCTTTTTTGGCTTTTAGCTCATGAGTAGCATACAAACTACAAGAAGCAATATAATGCCTGTGATTGTTGATGAACTACTAAGTATTTTTCTTCAAACATGACGAGCACAGGAGATAGTTGAGAATTCTGACATTTGATGAAAGCAGGAAGGGTGTTTCTCTCCATCTCCTGTTTTCCCAGAAGGATTCGTAGTTTTTCATCCTTAACTAACTGCTCAGATGTGCAGTGCTTTATTGTGAAGCCTGTGATGAACCTGCCACCTAATTATAAAGATAAACCTGTTCCTGAACAGATCTTAAAGTAATTTCTTTTCCTTTTCCCTCACATTTCCTCTGTATTTTTCTCAACTAGCCTAGGCACAAGGTGGAGTGCCTTTGTGTCTTGTGTAAACTTGTTTCACAGTCCAGATTAAACTGGGTTGTTTTTGAGAGGAAACAGAAGAACATTTATGTAAGGAGGATGGGAAGAGAGAAAACTCACCATTTATTCTGCTTCTTTCTAGCTACTACAGAGCAAATGAGGTACAGCAGTTCACACACTCCAGACCGGTCAGGAAAGGAGAAAAAGATCCAGACAACGAGTTTGCTGTGAGTCCTTTGCTTCTGATGCCAGCTGGCTTGAGTGTCTGTGCTATGAGAAAACGGTTCTATACATTTATTTATTTTGTTGGTGGCATTTTGAACAGCACTGTCACAATTTTTTTCCTCCACCTGTTGCAATAGAGTTTTTCTGTTAAAATGTAGGAGAAGCAAAGGGCTGCACTTTGCATTGCAATCTTTACATAAAGCCAATGTGATAATGTCAGGGGCTCCATAGCTGAAGTTGCAGTGCTCAAAATCCTTGATCTACGATCCACAAATATTGTGCTGTCTAACTGCAGCTTCCTACAGAATGCAGCTGTGTGTCTGGTAGATTGTGGATGATGTAGCCATCCTGAAGGAGGCCAGCCTCTAACCATGAAGGATCAGTTCAACTTCAGGCCAACTTTTAAGATTTGCAGTGGAGAGCGAGCCTTGGGTGTAGCGTAATAGCATGTTTCCTTGCTGTCTGTGAGGCATACTGTTGCTCCTGTGTAGTGGTTGGGCATGTTGCATCTGGCTAAATATGCCATAATCACAGTCCTGCTAATGGTGGTTCACATGGAGGATAACAGCCTGCTGCTGCTAATGTTGATACCATTTAGATAGTAGAGGTGATATTTGTTGCCAAAAACACTGAGTTCCATCCCAGTTAGTGAAGGTGAAAGTCATTGTGTAAGTCCTGCCAGGTAATGCTGGAAGCCTCGTTCATGCTTTACCGCAGAAGAGAATTGAATTGCAAGACCAGTATTTTCTTTACATCTTGGAATTTTTTCCTTCTCTAACTAGAATATGTGGATAGAAAGGACAACCTACACGACAGCGTATTCATTTCCGGGCATCCTCAAGTGGTTTGAAGTCAAACAGATTACAACAGTGAGTTCTGCATATGGGCTGGGGTCTTACCCGCTCCAGTCTTTCGTGGAGTAGAGAGTCTTGCCACAGTTAGGACTACTAGTCCTTCCACTGTTGGATGTGGCACACTAATAACTTCTGCTTCAGATAAAGGCAAATGTCTGTCTGCTTTGCTGTGCTTCTCTTCTTATGCCATTCTGCAGACAGCTCTGCCCAAGGCAGCAAAGTTCTGCATTGACTGCGTAATGCTTGGGAGAGTGGTTACTTGTGTAACATACTCCACAGTCAGCAGCCAAGTCCTAAACTGTTGTTCCTTCAGGTTAAGGTGTAAGATCATTCTTGCATTCATCTCTGAACAGCAAGAATGATCTTACACCTTAACCTTGCAGCACAGGAGGTCCAAAATCCTCTCCTGGAAGCTATTGGGCTGCCATTCATATGCGAGGAGTTACTTAACTTCATATTCAGCGGAGACGAATGAAGGTTTATTCTGTCTCTTCTTTCCATCAGGAAGAGATCAGCCCCTTGGAGAACGCCATAGAAACGATGGAGCTAACCAATGAGAAAATCAGCAACATTGTCCAGCAACACGTCTGGGACCGCAGTCTTCCTGTACATCCCCTCTCTATGCTCCTGAATGGGATTGTGGACCCAGCGGTCATGGGGGGATACACCAACTATGAAAAGGTCTTTATCACGTTTGTCTGTAGCTCAGTCTGTTTGACCTTTGCAGTGTTGGAGACCTGAATTGAAACATGGAGATTCAAGTTCAGTTTTTAGCTGTTACTGAGACATGGTGCATTCTGTAGCTGTATCTGTGTTCAGAGCTCAAAGGAGAGGATAAAAGAACAAAGATAAGAGATTTCCACTAGACTGCAAGGTGGAAAACCTCCACATCTTTAGTGTTTAGTTTTAGTGCTGTGCATTGCCACAGAGATGAATGATCCAGCCCTTTTGGGCCTCATTTACAGTGGTGATAATAACATGATCCTACCTCATGGGGGCATTGAGGTGCTTGGTCAGCCCAATAAACGGTGCAAGTAACAAAGGAAAGCAAAGGAGCTAGCGTTTCTCTGTTGTGTTAATACAGAATGATAAGGCAAATGAGGCTTTCTCTTTCCAGCAGGTGATCTATCTTTGGAGTCTTTCAGCAAAGAGAATATATTTCAGGAAAAAAAGCAGTATTTCCTATCCAGGTTTATTCAGTTGACTTCAGTTGAACAGCGTACGTTCTTCCTTCTCTGTGGTGTTTAATTTAAACTGTTTATTCCCAGTCTCTAATGATGGTATTCCCAGCACAAAATATATTGCTTATTTCCATAAACTGAATGGATGGTGTTAAAACGCATTTAATTCTTCTCAGATGTGTTCCAGTCACAAGAAATGAAATGCAAAAGTTAAATGGGAGAGGGTCTGATTTATCTGGGGTCTAACTCTGCTGATTCCAGAGGAGTTGCATACTTTGCCAGGGCTGAATTTGGCCCTAAATCCTCCCATTTTGTGAATTAAGGTTGACATAAAGTTTAGAATTACGAAAGTGGGAAAGCAGTTAAAACTAGGAAACACAAAGTATCTGTAACCACATCTGGAAATACTCATTTCTGGTTCATATTTTCCTATTTCAACTGAAGATCAGTACAGAACATTTGGCTTTTGTGGGCGGCTAAAATCTTGAGTTTTAATTGTTTCATTGTAGCCAAAAGCCAAAGTCTGTGTTTTTAACATGCGCTTTCTTCTTGCAATAATTAAACGCTTTCAAGAAAAATCCGCTGGGACCTACCGGGCCGTCCTTTCCCAGGCTAACCTCCTCTTGACATCAGCCTTTGTCAGAATTACACCACTAGGCCTATAAACACTTGTACATACAGTCCAGTTAATGGAACGCAGGACTAAGAAATATATGAAGGGGCTGAAATAGATCAGAGACGCGTTTTAAAACCAAATGAAAAATTATTAGGGATTTTATCTAGGAAAAAGAAAAATTAAATTCTTCTGAGCAGGAATTGTGTTACGTTACACCATAGCACATACTGTGAATTGGCACAATTTTAAGGCTTCAGTTCAGGAGAGTGTACTTGTGTTTGTTCAACTTTAAACCGATACCAGATTCTGTTGATTAAAGGTAAACACATAAGAAGTGTAGACTAAAGGTGCTTTGTTGAACCAAACTGTGAGTCAAACTCTCAACAGAGTCTTTATTTCTCCTGAATCTTCATAACAAGCCCCTTGTGAAAATGTTGTACTTAAGGGCTTAAATCATCGAGCTTAAGGAAATTGCAGGCAGGAGATGCCCCGTTCACCTCTCGGCAGCTGAGGTTGTTTGCGTGTCATTGTGTACTGTAGGGCATTGAATGCTAAAAATGAAAGAGACTCCTTGAAGTGAGAAGTCACAGGCTGGATCTGCTACTTTGAGTGACAAGTAATGTAGGCTTGATTATTTAAATCGATAGTATTTTATGAGAAGGGAACTGGAATTGAAGAAAACCCTTGTGATGAAGTAATTTTTTTACATATCTGTGTTTCACTGAAAAAATAGTAATTTTTTTTTAAAACAAAAAGTCCTTTGTTCCCAGTTCTCAATAAATAACCATAGTTCTCTGTCCCTCAGCTTTGTGTCAGGAAGATAGCAAAATTTGCTTTTAATAGGAGGAATAATGGCAATGAATTGCTTTTAAAGTACAGGGATCTTTCACTCAGAGTTAACTGTGAAAGCAACGTAGTGTCTGTATCATCTTCTCTCTCTGATTTCAGGCCTTTTTCACAGAGAAGTATCTTCAAGAACATCCTGAAGATCAAGATAAAATTGAACTGCTTAAGCAGTTAATTGCTCTACAGGTATCGTATTTGGAGAGAAGTGGAAGCACTATGTATGAGTGCAGATGTTTTTCCAGCATCATTGTTTTGGAGAGATAATGCACATAAATACTATAAGAACAGTCTGTGTACAGTTGTGTTTTGAGGAAGCTGTCATTCTAAAATTGTGGCCCAGACTGTTCCCTGTACCTCGTGTTGCTCTGAAATGTTATTCTGGAATATTTGCCAACGTGGCATAGATTTTTCCCTTATGAGTGTAACAAAATATCTGTTACCTTTTCATGAAATCATCAGACCTGATGTTTTGTCAGTCTGACCATTGATAGTTGTCTATTTTGACCTGCGCAGCAATGAAAAATTGCCCTAGTTTTTTTGTAATGCAAATTGCATCCCTGCAGACCAGTTTTTACATCTTTCCACACAACAGAGCCCAGCTAAAGCTCCCTCACAATCATACAGCTTTGGGGGCTATGAAGTGATACTCCTACACTTAACATGCTGTGTTTTCCAAAGCAGAATGTGGAATCTGAGTAGGGAAGAGGGAACTGTAGGTATAGATGGGGAAAGTGTTTGTGTTTCTTGAACACATGGAGCTTGAACATACAGGTTACTACAGTGTCACAAGTTATGAGTCTGTAGCTGAGCTTCCTTACTGTATGATTGGGGTTTTTTGCCTCTGCAAACTCAAAACACGTTGATTTAAGTCCTTTGATTGTATCTGAGATGTGTAACATGCATAGAAAATTCCTTCCTGGAACAGGAGAGCTGATTTGTCCTTTTGCAGCTTAATTTTGTTCCTCCTTTCAGATGCCATTGTTGGCAGAAGGGATTAGGATTCATGGTGAGAAGCTGACAGAACAGCTGAAGCCTCTGCATGACAGACTGACAGCCTGTTTCAAAGAGCTGAAGAAGAAGGTGGAGAAGCAGTATGGTGTCATAACTTTGGTAAGCGTGCCTGGTGGTTTAGTGTTTTGCCTTAAAGAAACACAACTCTCCCCTTTCCCACTTGGGAGTGAGTGTTCCATGATTTATCACAAGCGTGTTTGTCTGCAGCCTCCCTCCCTCACCGAAAGGAAGCAGAGCAGGTCAGGCTCTGTCGTGTTGCCCTATATCATGTCTTCCACGCTGAGACGGCTCTCTGTCACATCTGTGGCATCTTCTGTGGTCTCTACGTCTTCCACATCATCTGATAGCACTTCCTCCAGACCAGGTTCAGACGGGTTAGTAATAAGCCTTTACATGGGATTTACAAGAGTGGGGATATGCCTTTGCTGGAATTAGTTACTCTTAAAATGAAGATTTATTCCATACACGGTAGTAATACCTGTGCATTTAAAACTTTAAATAGAGGCCAATGTTGTTCCATTTTACAGACAGGGAGTCTGAAGCACAGGTAGGGATAGTTCTGGGAATTGAACCCACGACTGTGTGTCTCTGGAGTCCCAATTATCTACACAATACTGAGGAGGGATGGAGGCAGTGTATTTCAGATGCACGTTGTTTCTGTTTCCCAGGAATGCTGGAAAATGGAGGTGAAAGATACTACAAGGTAATTCAGTTTGATGTGGTCTGCAAAAATGTGCATAGTCATGTGGTACTTGTTCCACCTGCCTGTTTGCAGCTGCATACATGGCATTAAAAGGAGCTGCCACACGTGGAAACATTTTCTGATGTTACTTCTCTGTACATCTAGTTTGCATCTGTGATAACCAGGGAGTCTGGGTGACTTGCTCAGGGTCACAAAGCAGACTTGGTGGCAGGGTTCAGCATAAAATGCAGGTCTGGCTCCCTCTGCAAGTAGATCACACATAAAGCATAATACTTAGTATTGCTAGGGTAACGTAGGAGCACAAATCTCACTGAAAATTCTATGGTCATAACTCAGTTTTTCACAATAATTTCTTATGCAAATGAAGAGATCACAGCTTTTTAACAGATAGTGCTTTAAATGTCTGGTAGGCTAATGTTTCCTCTTTTTTTTCATTCTTTTGGTGTGGGCCACAGATCTATTCTGGAGCCTCTCTTGGAGAGAAGAATATCAACAGCTTCCAGAGCTGAGGAACTGCCCATGAAAGATGATGGTGATAACCGGATTAGCAAACTCAAGCGGAAGGAATGGAGTATTAGCAAGTCTCAGGTTATTGTAGAGAAGGAGCCAGAGACGGAACTGACTTCCAAAATGGTAAAAAAAAAAAATAATAAGCAATAATAAAATGCACAGCAGGAGATTTTAGTGTTTCCATTGCTTTCAGCCATGCTTGTCATTGGGAACTTCATTAAATAGTGGGAGAGGTTGAAATACCAAAAGCTTTGGTCATCTGAGTAATTCTTGCTTTTTTTATTTGGAAAACTTGTATCACAGACCAAACTGCAGTTTGGCTTAAGGTACAAACTGGAAGCACAAGGCACTGATGTTTCATCTAGGTGCTCAGTGCCCTCATTTCTTGTCGGAGCAGAGGAGTGCGTGATGTGCTCCGTACCACGTAGAACTGTTCTGTTTTTGTTGGAGCAAGCAGATACTGCTAGCCCACTCAAAAATCCAGCTGGCAAGCCAGATGTTCAGCTGCTATCAGTCAGCATCAGTGCACAAATCAAACGTACTGCAAGGTGAAGATCAGTTTGATAGACTGAGGAGTTGAAAAAAGATGGTCTGGTCGTTAGGTCACCAGCTTGGGACTTTGAAAAACTGATTCTTCCAGTCTGTACTCTGCTCCAGACCTCCTGCGTGAGGGCAGGAGTGTTTACTCCTTGAGCAAATTATTTTTACAAGAGGAATAAAAGAGAATCTATATGTTGTAATGAGGAATATATTGGAGACTGTTAGGCATTCAGGTTGACAGTGGGAGTCAGGATGATCACCTAATACAAACAGATCAGCTTCAGCCCAAAAGTAGAGCTGTATAACCCTGGAGTGTTGCCGTGGTTTATGCTCAGACTATGTTACACTGTCAGTATGCGAGAATTAGGCATCTGCATATTTAAGCTGGTGGCTCAGTGATACTAATTTGACTTAACACAGGCTGCGTAAATAACGAGAAGACATGAGTTCTTATATTTCCCTTTCCCTCCCAAGATCTCAGCTGAATCTGGCAGGAACAGGTTATGCTGCTATATATTCAGGAATTCTCATGAAATCTGAGTGATGCTGCCAGCACTTGGAGTCTGCAGAATAGTTATAAAAAGGAGAACTGTGGTTCTAGAATCGTGTCATTTAGTACTGACAGGCTTCCCACTCACCAGGAAAATCTGGGGTTGTAAATCTTAGTGCTTCAGGAGGCCTGGCCCTCTGCCTCTGGAAGAATTAAACGGGTTTAACCCACAAACTGTGATGTCAGCTGCTGATCACTTTATTAAGTAAAACTAGAGGGAAAAGACCTGGGAGAAAGCCCATTTGTGTCGACCAGTTCGCTAGGACAGTAAGGCATGTCTGTCCAAGACTTTGCACTGCAGAGAGCTGAAAGATGCAAAACAGAACACCCACCCTCCCCTCTCCCCCCCTATCTCTGAGGGCAAATGTGTGATCAGCTTACTGAAACGAACGAGCAATTAAGGGTTATATTCATGCTTAAGAACGTTGCAAAGTACAGAGAAAGCTGGTTTTATAGCTGGTCTGTTCCAAAGCTGCATAGTGCAGCACAAGAATTGGACAGACTGATTTTATGCAGCTCTTGACTAGCTTCTAGCTTGGGAGCTGGAAAGCCAGAGGGGACCAAAGGCTTGCTCGGTGTCCAGCAGCTTTGGTCTTCAGAAGTTTTATATTCACTGTACACCAATGTGTGGTCCCTTCTGTGCAGTGGGAAATACTGAACTGCTTAATGATGGAGAATTGATCTCTAAAAGAGCCCGGTGAGTTTAATTACCTGTGTAAGTGACAGCCTTCTCTGTAAAGCAATGAACTAATATTTAAAAGGACAATAATGTTCAGGCACTGGACTCTTGGGACCATATTCAGATGGCCTCATGATTTGAGTGAAGAACACAGAGGACATGTGTGACATTGGAAGGAACTGGCACAACATCTCCCGAGTCCCAGATGCGAGGGATTTGCTCTGTAAAGCCTGAAGTAGACTGTTTCACAGCCCTGAGGAGCTGGATGATACCAGAAGTCCTGACTTGCACCCAGAACTCCATCTTTTATTCTTTTTGGAAATAATTTTTTCCCCCAAAATTTGTTCACAGCACTGCTAGTCAAATGCAGCAATTTTTCAGCTTGATGTCTTCCCTTCTTACTTAGTACCCGAAGGTCGTTACAAACAGTTTACTATTGCTACCCAGTTAGTAAGGTCCCACAGAAAACTGAATGTGTCCTAGGAGCACAGCATGTGCCTTCTGACATGGCTTAGCCAGTGCAGTGGTTTCACTCTTATGTTTCACCTGAATGGACCTTTCTGTCTTACGCATGGCTTTTCTGGAGCATGTTGGTGCCTTTGTGACAGGTCTGATTATCTGATATGTGTTGATACACGTGCAGCAACCTTGCTGACTTCTAAAGGTTTTTTTACTCTCTCCTTCAACTAGGGCATGTCAGGAAAAGCACAAAGGCCAAAGAGTCTTCAGTTGGGAGACAGCAGACTGACTTTGCTTCAGGGTTCTTCACTCCAGCAATCAACACCTCTCAGCCCACCACCGATCACTCCCAAAACCCCAAGAACCCAAAGTAAGTTCTATTAGAGTTTTAGGAGAAGTTGCTCTGCAGCTAATAAATGTTACACCTGAAAGAGATGGAATTCGTCTTGAAGAATTAGCAAAATTAATAATTTGCACAGTTACCTCCCTTGTATATCCAGTAAGTTCTGTAGTTTATTCTGAAGCAACATATAAATATGGCTAAGGTAGTGTCACCACCGACAACTTCCTTGCTTGCCGTTGCATTTCTCACTCTATGCTCTTTTTTTTAAAGGAACAGAAGTTCCTATGTAGGACCTGACTGTCCATCCTCTTACACGGATATAAATTCAGAATCCAGTGTAGATAACAAACTAAACTAGCATAAAACTGTGGTGAGAGGATTAAAACCAAAAAAATATGTGGGGGATGGGGTGGGGAGACAACCAGGAACACAAACAAATGCAGGAATACTGTATGAGGAAAGATCTGTGAAAGTAATGTGAAACCTCACTCTTTTACTTAGCAAGCGGTTTTAATTGCCATTAGTAACAGGACAGCTTCCCAGGAATTCTTCTGAAGTCTGGGTACTTATCTACTCCATCAACTGGAGTTAAAATCAAAGTGAATTCTCAGGTTGAGGCCCAGGCTGAAAGGAAACCCCACTGAACATTGCAGATGTGATAATGGATTCAATTTTCTGTTCGCTCAGGCATGCATTTTTCACATAAGCTTAGGTTCATTTGATGAAGACAGAACTCTTCTGGGCATTTTGAACTTAAGGGAGATACAACTGTGACTCGACTCTGACATATCCACTCAGGTTTAGCTGCTAAACAGAGAACTGTTAGATCAGAAGCACAAGATATTAAATGAAGCTCCCTTAAAATTCTACATGGTCAATCCCATTTCCTGTTCCTTTTCTGCCTCCTTTAATGTCTTTTCTTATTGTTGTTGCTTCTAGGTTTTCCCTCGTTGCAAGCTGATGGATTGGCAACTGCTAGCTTGCAGAGCACGCCACCCCCACCTCCGCCCAAGAGCAAACCCTATGAGAATAGCAACCCGAGGAATTCTGTGGAGGTAAGGAAATGAGAGCTGACATTTTTTTGGAAAACAGCTTTTGAGAAAGAGACACCAGTGGAATTTTCCAAGCTGCTTCTAGGGTGGTGCTACTTGAAACTTGTCTAATCGTTTTACTGGTTCACTCCCTGAAATCACCAAAGAATTAATTTTTATTTTTTGCTTCAAGAGAAGGCTATCAAGTGCAGTCCCTTTTTTTCGAGTGGGAGTTGTTGTCCTTGGTTAGGCAAACTGTGTGTGGGGGTGGGAAGATATAGTGAAAACAAACAAGCACAATGATTGAAAAGTTTCAAAAACATGTTCAACATAAAATAGCGCAGTAATCTGGTCCTGAAAAAGAAGGGAAAAAAATTCACATGTTTTCAGAGATTATAAATGTCTCCTTTTGAGTCCTCAGCTCAGAAGAATCTCGTTTTTCAAAGTGCGTCATTAGTCACGTAAAACAGCCTGTATTAGATCACCATCTTAGCCACAGCCTTTTTCTCAGTTTCATGAAGTTGGTTTCCTTCTAGGAACATCCAATTGCCACTTTTTTTATGCTGTATCACTAATGTTTCTCTTATACTATGGGATTCCAAATGACTTGCAGATACTTAATGTGCAAATACTCTGGTCATTGTGTCAGAATCATTTCATCTGCCCCTGAAACGTAGGTGCTTCTCGTATGGGGCTGTAATTACTTACTAATGCAACAGAAAGCATCCTTTTGTAACTGTGAAAGCGCTGGATGTCTTCCCCAGTCCAATTTGCAAAGAGGATTTACGGAGTACCTTAGTGAGATGAACTGGAATTTGACTAAAAAGAATGTAAAGAATGATAGCAATTAAAATACATTACCTCTGACAGCACAGGGAGACAACAAAACAGCTGATCACGAAATTCTGTTACAGAGAGATATGACACTGGCATAATGCCTTGAAGCAGGGGATAAATAGGAGGTTTTCTACTTTGCCCTTCATTTGGTCAGAATTGACTGTGCTTCTGAAAAGGGGCAGTATAGCTGCTGTAGGTTGTGTAAGTGGCAGAAATACGCCAGCTTGAGGGATGCTGTGGGAGTCACTGGTTCAAGAGGATTAATAAAAGAGCCTCCTTCCCTTGAGCCTTGTAAGAAAACTAATTACTAACATGTTCTGGCTTGCAACATTGACCTTGGCTTGCAGCCAAATGAAAAGGATTGGAAGAGCTGTAAAGAGAGATTGTAAAAGTGTTTTCTGAAGGGTTTTCTTACTTTGTTGTTGTTGTAAAGTTGACTCTGTCCTCCTTCAGTTAAAATAGTCCTGAAATCTTGACAGTTTTGGCTAAGCAAGTGGTGAGCCACACAAGCTTCTTGTTCACCTGGCCTTTCACATCTCGTTTGGTTACAGGATGCCCCTTAAAGCAAGCAGAGAGCCAACCTGAAAGAACCCACTAGTGCAGTTTTCTGCAAGAACAAGCCAAATGTTGTAACTTGCCGGTAATGGTTTATTTTCTGTGTGTTTTTGTTTCTTCTTCTCAGGTTGCTCCACCACTACCCAGCAGACGTGAAGCCAAACCTCCTCCTCCACCCCCCAAAACCAGAAAATCCAGCGTTGTCTCTTCAGAGCAAGGATTGCAGTGAGGGTCATCACTTGCTGCTGTAATGATCTCACCTGCCATTCCATTCACTCCCCTTGGAGTTTGCTTTGGGAAATACCAAAAAGGAACTGTTATTGTGACTGTATTCCCAACCTCTGGTTTACCTTTCCAGTACTGAGACACTAATCACATAGCAGGAGAAGTCACCCTACTGGAATTCTTGTCTGTCTTAGTCTTGTCTGTTCTGAGTTTTTTCACTGATGGAATTTCAGCTGCTCATTCCTAGTGTAAGTCTGTCACAGTAGTGACTTGCACCAGTGTTTGAAACAAGGTAAGCCACACCAGTATGAGATGTGTCCTACAGTATTTTCGCATACGTTCATTACCGCTTTACAGCTGTACTTACGCACCAGTCCCCCCTCCTGCCCCTGTAGTGTAGCCAAGCCCTGATCTGCATGAAGTGAAACAGATCGCAGCCATTCCGACGTTGTGAAGTGTCACCTCCTGAGATGTCAGGTGCCGGTGTATGACGTGCAGTCTCCTAAGATTCTTGATTGCAGGCAGAGACCTGAGCATTGTTAGCGTAAGAAGTCTCTTTTTCTGCTAGTCATCATATGTATTTAAGATAAAGTGCAGACATTCTGCTTTACACCATCTCTGCTCGAGTAGTGGCAGTTGCTCACTCCCAATGGAGAGTTTAGGTTCACCAGTACTTTGTCATAATTTCACTGTTGATTCTGGTTTTAACACTACAGAGCAGTTGGTACTCCTCTCTGAATTATGTTACATACTTGGTTTGTGCTTGCGTCTGGGACTTGGTACAATATTTAATCTTTGTGCTTTTTAATAGGGTGTAAAAAGTTGATTCAATCCTGTGAATATGTGAGAAGACTAGAAGCTGCATTGATACCAGCACTGTACTGGTACCAGCAACTTCGAGAGGATGGAGTGTGTGAAACTAGTTATACATCCTGACCTCAGAAACAAAGTCTGATAGTTACTGTAACCTTTACTTTGGCTGGGCAAATTCACACAAGTATAAATAATTCTCATCCTCTCTGTGTTCCTGCGCCTATTTGTGGCAGTAATTGCACTTTGTTTCACAGCCTCCCTTGATCTAGGTTCTTAACAGCCACTAGGCTCTAAGGAGCTATTTAGGTCTGGGATGCATGTGGGAGACTTGACAATTAACCACCTAATTTCCTGTTGCTTGGGTTACTCCAGCTCTCAGCAGCTTTTCTTTCCTAGGAGGATGGGATAATCTGTTGAATTTTTCTTTTAGTTATTGATTCCTTGCTCTGTCTGGATGTCAGCATCGGTCTTTCTATTTGTACAGAGAAAAAATGACGTGATCTTAGGTTTTAATGTTTTTAAATTCACGTGATCCATGCAGGAAAAGGCTGTTGCACGCTGTTAGAATGGCCTGTCCTCACAGTTGCATCGTGACCGAAAATTCAAGACAAACAGCATTGTTATTTATGGACCAGATGGCCCTTCGACACAGCATTCCTCTGTGTCTGAGCTGCCACTGGAAGCTTGCTAGTAAAAATAGGACATCCCCAGTTGTGATTAATACTCCTAACGCTGGCAGATCCCTTTTGCACCTTTCAGGGCTGCTTGTCTCTGAGCTCTGTTCGAAGGGCTGCACCCCTCGGTGGGGACTTGCCTCTTCTGCAGCAGGCTTAGAGGGAGTCTGTGCAGCACTTAAGCCAGAAGACAATTCCATTTAAAATTCTTTTGCAGTATATATTTTATATATATTCTCTTTTCCAAGATTTAGATGACTCCAAAAATAGTTACAGCAGCTCTTTTTTTGCTGTGTGGAGCAGGGCTTTCCTGAACTGCCTGTTGCAGCACTAATGCATTGTGAAGAACTTCACTGCTTTGTTTTCAAGCTCCATAATCGAAACTTTATTCATGTGTCCCCCCAAAGCTGCAGCTGCCTGTTGGTGCTACATTCCCAGCAGCTGAGAAGCCAGCGAAGTTTGGGTTTTTCTTGGTTTGTAAGAAATACTCTTGTGTCACATTCAGGCAGAATATTTTGCCCTGCTGTTCTGCCTGTGTGACTGGCCTGTTTATAAACATGGCTTTTGTAGTGGCTGTTATTTTTTCACTGATATTTTCCAGGGAAGGGAAGAAAATCACTCCTCCTTGTTCCCTTTCACTATGAAACTCAGGAAACGTGGGAGTTTGCCTGCAAAGTTCAGATTCAAACTTTTTGGAAAGTTCAGTTTCTTAAAACTCAACACAAAGAGGGACCAGCTGAGGAATTTGGATCCAAGTTTATTTCTGACCCTATACAAAACTTTGGCTGTTTGGTTACAGCTTGTGGCCTGTTTATTCATTGTCTGTATTGATGAAGATTCTGTCATGGGCTCTCTCTTCCAGGAAATAATTTTGCTTGTTAACTGTCATTTAGCTTCTGATTATCTGGTAGAAGTTGGGGGGGACACACTGAAAACCCTGCTGAGGATGTTGCTCACAGTGGTAAATACAAATACTGTTGGATGGGGGTTTTTTTTGCAGGCCACTGCACCATTATTCTGCTCACATGACTTAAATGGGTTTCATTACCTTACTGAAAAATGGAAGTTCGTTAAACTTAATGAAAGCTTTCCTCAGCCAAGCCTTTTTTCAGGGGAAAAAAACAACAATGAAACCCTAGGGTTTTTCTGTTCAGACTGAAGTAGTCCTTTCTTGTGTTCTTATATATTCCTTTGGCTTCAGTGTGACTCCAGTGACCTGCAGAAGCTGCATTTGCTGCCTGCGTGGCTCTGTAACACAGATTGCTTTCATCAAAAGGTCATACTGAATTCACATCACAAACCAGGTTGGAGACATTTTGGAAGTTGCACTGCAGTCACATCACATACATCTGCACTCGTGTTTGCTGTCACGCACATCCAACTGTCTTCTGGGTTGTTGCCTTCTCAGGGGAAATCTTTGGAACCTTTCTGGGCAACTTGACCGTGGTTCACCCCCTCTCTCTAGTGCATTGTAGGACTTGTCAGCTCCGCATTATGTTCTTGGACATAGACACTGCTTGACTTGAAAACCACAGGGTTTTCTTGTCTTTCGTTTTTTGTCTACTTCTTCCTCTTCTTGTAACCACTGTCTGTCTTCTGCTGCACACATGAACTAAAGGATCCTCTGAAACTCTTCACTTGAACAAGAACTTTTTGTCTTCGGTGAGAATTTTGCTTTAGGCAGAACAGCAGGATGTGGTCTGAATTGTAGAAAAGTACATATTAACACCACCTATTGTTAATTAAGTGCCTTGCCCCGTTCTGCATCTGCCTGTTACCTCATTCTTAGGTAAACTCATGAGTCTTCTTTCCCTGCCTTTTTGATCTGCTTTAATAACTAACTCACAGATGTACCTTGTGCATTCAGCACAATTTTGGTTTTCTTAAATGTCTTTCTGACATTGGTGGTATATGAAGAGGTATGTCCTTAGCTAACAGAAGTCAGCACAGTGTGCTTAGATGTATAAGATGGAATTTCTGTACTGGGCCTAAATGTTTTAGGGCTTTGTGCCAGTTTTAGAAGAAAGCATTGTCTTCTAAGTGTCAGATTTCTAAAGGCAATTGGGCATTTAAGTGTGTGAATAAGCATGGGGCCTGACTGATTTTAATTAAGTGGAATTAAGTGCCCACAGTCTCATGAGAAATCCCACCAGACCCCTGATTTTTTCAAGTGCACTGCTTTTTGCTACAGTACCTACCTGACTTAAGTTCTGAGATTTAATTTTCAGAGACAATTTAAGGTCTCACTACTTAGTTTTCAAAATGAGAATCATCTTCCCATGTTAATTAGATGCTTTTGGAAATGTCATCTAATGTCTTTTAAACTGGAGGACTAAAACTGGGAGAAGGAGAATAGTCCATAGTGATGTCATCTCTGCATACCAGAAATGAAAGCAAACAGCAGTTTCTACCCGTTTCATAGTTTTGAATAAAACAAATCTCAAAGTTAAATATCCAGTCTGTAGAGAAGACAAAATTTAATCCCATTTCATAGCCATGCCATTCAAAGCTAGTGTTAAATTTCAAGTCTTAGAGGATTTTTTTTTCCTTTGGAGAAATATGCTCAACACTTGTTTTCTGGAGCTTTTAATTAAAATTTGTCATGCTGTGATAAATTCCTTTAAAAATGTTACAGGCTCTAATCCACATCAGGGGAAGAGAGAAACAGACAGCTTTCCATTTCAGTGGATTATTGGATTAGGAAAGGACACCGATTCCAGTGAGAGCAGCTCTGTGATCTGCAGTGGCAGAAAATACTGTAATGCACATGCAGTGGGTGTTGAGAACCTGCATCTAATAACCTTCACACTGTGCAGCCCAGCGTATGCTCCACAGATTAACAGTGAGTTAGACTTGTAGTGATAATGGCTCCGACTCTGAGATTTTCTCCCCTTATTTATTTTTATAATTGTAAATGGAAATAATAATTTTGAGATGTCTGTAATTTAACTGTAATCCTTTTTATAGTGAAAACATTCCTGACCTGTTACTTCTACCTTCTTTGAATTTTTTCTTTTAATTAAAACCTTCTCTATCTTATGTTCACTGTTGCAGACCAGGGTGAGCTCTTCCTAGGACTACATCAGAAAGAAAAAGTAAATAATGTGATTTCATTGATTGCGTGGCAGGAGAGGGGCTTTCCAAAAGCTCCTGAGGTTCACCTAATTCTGCTCCTGTTAATGTTAAAGCACCTTTAGGACAGGGTGTGTGGGCACTATAGAGAGTACACAAAGGAGTGTAGAGGAGCTTAACAAGAGGTGAAGAGCATCTGTTTGTGCTGTGTTAGTCTGACTGTTCTGATTTAAGGCTGTCACTGAAATCCCTGCGTACTTTGAACCTGTTTTTCACATACGTGGTCTGCAGTTTTTGTATTTTTTTTAAACAGAGGTGTGAGTCCTCAGCAGCTCTGAAGTTCAACCCCACTATGCATGGTATTAATTGATGTAGTTTGTCATTGTTGGTGTTATAAAGGTTTAATGCCATGATAAACCTCGGGACGTGTTCGTCGTGAGTTCAGGAGAATATGGATGTTGTGTAACATGGTTTTGTGAGTGTTTTGAGATCCTGGGTGTGATGGTTTAGTTATAAAACCCACCTCTGCAGACTGCAAATACCTTCTTTTTTTTCTCTTTCTTTTAGTCCTCTGCAATTGAATCAGCAAAAAATACAGTTTTTAAACTGGCTCTGAAGAAAAAGAGTAGGAGCTAAGCTTTGGAAAGGGCGTCTGCATCTCTGGGTAAATGACCTATGATTCACTAAGTCTGTAAAGCAAGGTGTATAAATTTTTGTGTTTTTTTAAAATGTATTCACTGTTGTAAAGTTTGTACATAACTTTTTAAAATAAATGTAGTTTTTATGAGTGAACCAGTAAAAAAAAAAACATGTAAAGGTCTTTCATACATGGACTACTGAAGTGCGAGTGGAATTACATCCCAACAGTAAGTTTATTCTTGATTTTTAACAAAGTTGTATTACTGTTTTATCCAGAGACTAGCGAGATCAGACAGTGCCTTTGTCCGGGCATTGTCTGTACGGGTGAAACAAAAGCTGTCACGTCCAAGTTTTCATTGCAGGACACAAAGGACTCTGCTGCTGAGTCCCGCCACTGGACTAGAATGTGTTCTCTTTTACATATAAGCTAGTAATCTACACAACAATTGTCTTCTACTATTTAAATGCAACTGCAGAGTATTTATTCACATAATGCAATCTAGCAGAGGCCAGTTGAAGAGGAGTTGATTTAACATAGCTTTGAAATTTTATTCTGGGTCCGTTGTTCCGTTTGGCTTTGTGGGTTTAAATCTTCTTTCGTCTAGCTTCTGCCATCAGACTTTCCTGTAAACACACATCATATGCTTTTTTTAAAGAGAAGAAATAACTTTGATGATGGAATTTTAAAGCCTGGTCAGATGCTAAAATATTCATGTTGTGGTCTCCATTGGAAGGAGGATTAGAATGACATAAATCTGACCCGACATGATCTCTCTGCCACCTGCCCATGGATCTGACCGTGCAGTATAATGTAACTGACACTTAGAATAGCCCTTTTCATCCCAAAGTGCATGACTAAGTTTACATCTGTTAATGGGTCCACCACTGCAGCAGTTCTTGGAGTGCAACCCAACAGCTGTTGAACACTACACTTTGACGGCAGTTTAGGACAAGAAGCATGAACTTGCACAAAGCCTCAGTATGTAGAATGTCTCTGAGCTCAAGCAGTTGGCCAGGATACCAGAGACAAGCAAGCTGTGCTTGCAGAAGTATGCCGGGGTCATTATGGAGTGGCACAGTTGCCCTATTACCATTCTCTGTGTACCTTAGTACTGCTCAAATGGAAACCATGTTCCTGTGTTATATCCTGCTGGATCTGATCTCCTGCTTGAATATTTATTTATGTTGTTACCTCTGAGCTGAAAGCCTGAGGTGTTTTGGATAGATGTGCTGTCTGAACACATTATTTTTTTCCCTTTTGTATCTTAGCTAGGTGTATTTTTGTTTGTGCTCCCTACCAGCTTCTCCAGGAAATGATGAAGATAATTTGAAAAGTTTTTCCATGGGGTGGACCATTTCCAGACACCTCCCCTTTCATTGCATAATATTCCTGTAGCAACTCCAGGAATGTGTTACATTGGAAAAGCTGCATCTGGAAAAAGTTTCATTTGTTTTCAATGTCATTAAGCAGCTAGAAATAAGAAGGCCACATAGTTCAGACTGTGCTACAGGAATAAGACATGCAAACTAAGTGTTTGATGCAGAGACTTAGAAGTTTTACACTTATGTGCAAGATTACCAGCAGTTTCTGAGCAAACCTAAGAATCTGATTGGGGGGGTGCCTTCAGCTCTGCAAAGAAAGGCCAAGTTTCCCTCAGTGAGCAAGAAGTATCAAGGACTTGCTTCAAATATCCTGATAATTACTCTGGTGTCTTTTCCTGCCTAACATAGTCTCTTGCAGTAAAAAAAAAAAGTCTAAACCTATTAAGTTACTGTTGCCGGCTCTTCATTCTGCAAGTAGTGTTATTGGAAGCCAGAGTCATGGACAAAGATTCCAATTTATGTTCAGTACAAATAGGATTAAAGATTACCTAAAAAAAAATGGGAGTTCAGATAGTTTCTGCATGAAAATCCAATGGAAGTCAGACTCTGACCTGTCTGCATTGCTGTTACTGAGTTTATGAGCCTTTATTCGAGCCAGGTTCCTCAGTGAAAGGCTAGAGTGTGTACTTTTAACTTTTGGTCTTGGCTTCAAAAATGAAGTCGAGATTGAGTGTTTCAACTTTTAGAACAGCTCAGAGAGACCTCCCAGAAAGTGGTGACCATCTGGCCTGATCAAGGTGTTGCTATATTAATTAAAGAGCACATTTTTTGCTTGAGAGTGTTCTTCCTGTGGCAGTTAGTTTGTATGTGAAGCCTCTGCTGTCATTGCATTAGAGCATCTAATGGAAAATACATTTCCCAGTCTAGGGACCTTGGGAGCAGCAGCTTCCATATGGCTTGATCCTTCAGCTGGCAAAGTGTGCCTTTGAAGTTAAGCATCTGTGAATGCTGCATGGATTTGTATTAAGGTAGAATGTGTTTGACTTTATTTTGTTTTTAATTTAGTGAGTAATGACATTGCTACAACGGGAGCATCAAGAATAATGTAATGACCTGGGACTGTAACTCTGAGGTACTTGAGAATGATGCAGAAAATAAGAGCAGAGCCAGTATTGCCACCTGTGAACTAAACTTACATGCCTCTTCCTCCTCATCCACTACCTTTTTTCTCTTCCCTCCCTGTGCTTTCCCAGCTTGGACCAGTCCCCTAATTTTTCCCATAGTAATAAAAGAAAAAACATGTTACTTACCATGGCTTCCTTCAGATCACTGAACCTGGAGTGCTGGTACGAGCCGGGGCATTCACCCTTCTGCAGTTCCCCTGATTTTTCCATTTCATTTGCAATCTGAATTGGGAAGTGATACAGCCTTCATGAAAGGAGATTTTTCTGCTAAAGGAACTCTACCCTAGTTACAGATGAAGATGAAACTGTTCCACTGCACAATTTCAATTCACCTCTTCCCCAGGTGCTATGCTCGTGCAAACTTAAAATCAGGGTGCGAGAATTGCTGTTACGAGGGACTACACATGAAAGGATGGGCAAACCTCGGGTGGACAGAACCTTCCACCTCTGCTTTGTCATTTAATTGCTTACCATCTACTTGGTTACCACATGACAGCTGCCCATTGTCATATTCTTAGTGAAGTGGATGAATGTTGTCATAAAACAGCCCATCAGAGCATTGGCTGAAATTTGGGGAGAGGATGAAATCAGGTTTAACCTGGAACTCAAAACTGCCATCTCCCCTTTAGAGCAGAGTGCCCAAGCTCTCTGTCTGCAGTAGACAGCACTGTTCTTTAGAGCAGGCTGTCAAATGTCATCTTACCCTAATGCCAATTACTTTTCAATTACTGCTTTAAAAAAAAGGGTGTGTGTATATATATGTATGTATGTTTGGGGGGAGAGAGACAGAGATACACACATACGCAGTAAAGCCTATGTCACCTCTTCTGCTTGCATCTTTTACAGATGAGGGATCCTAGCTAAAGCAACAGGGTTTTACAGTCCAGAACCTACCTCTTGAAATGATTCTACCAGGTTTTCAGCGTTCCTTTTTCCTCCTGGTTGCAGGCCATAAGACCAGTGTTGAGCCAAGCAGATTTCCACAAACATGACAAACAGGAGGACACTGACAAAGATCTTCCTGGACTTCTCCATCCTGTGAGAGAACAAAACATCTTTCTGATCATAATGACATTGCAGGTCCATTTTTATCTTACAGGATTATAAAAATGTTACATTTCTGGATCTCCAGTTCTGATCTTCAGCGCCCCAGTGGCATTGTGCCTCTGGGTGAGCCACAGCTGGATTTTCAGCCTCTCAAAGTGTGGATTAACTCATTATAAAGAGATTTAACATCTGAAAAATTTGGATGAAGATCTAAATTAGGATTTTTGAACACCCTTTCAGGGTTTTAGGAATGTCTGGACCTCAAAGATTCCATGAAAGTCCCTGTTGATATTTGACAGATGTGTTCAGTTTAGCTGGTTTCTGTTCTAAGGTCCCTGGCTCCTTAAAAAGTGCTCTTTGCAGTCTCGTCTAATGCAAGTTTCTTCTCATACCAGCATCTGTAAACACTGAATAAGTAAAAAGGGAATCTGGTATGTTGTTCAAGCACATTACCTGCTTGCTAAGAGAGGCTGCAGAATAACTCTAACTCTTCTCCGTTTGAAAATGTCCTGCAAGTATTCTTGTCATCTCTCTTTTTATATACAACCACCCCAACACCAAACCTTTCACAGCAGGTAGCTTTATCTAATTCTATCTCACAGCCTGCAATTTTGTTCTTAAAATTGCTGTAATGCAGCAGAAGTAAAGCACATAATGGGAACACCCCTGGTGTAGCTATTAAATTCAGCTGTTTTCTCTAAGAGCCATAAAAGTAACAGCCTTTCTTTTAAGAGGCTGTAAATCTGACAGTCAGCTCTAGCTGACTGCTGTTGCCCTGTGGAAAATACACGATCTTTTCTTTCAGTGACTTCTAATTTTTAAGTAAAAGTTCTTGGGTGAGTTTGAATTGGTTGAGAGGAGCTTACAGGAGGTGACATGGATGTTGAAATTCAGTCTTTGTATATCAGGTGTCCTTTGGTGTATAAACCAGAGCCTGTGATCACCCTCCTCCTTAATGTTTAAGGTGCCTTGATACTCTTTGCTCTATAAAAAGCAAAGCAGTATTAAACTGATCAAAGGGACAGATATATTATATTGTAAATATCCTGGGGAAGGGACCCTCTGGTGTCACACTGGGGTCTCTTTCATGAGTAGGCCCCCCAGATGCTTACATTACTTTGTGTTTTATATATATGTGTGTGTGTAAAGGTATGCAGTGAAGCACTTTGAGAGTTCTTCATTCCTGAGAGTTTATGCACGGCAGTTCTATAAAGGGGCTGATAGCTATTTGCATGCAGGAGTTAAATTCAGAAACTTTGACTGCAGAAATCTGTTTTTTTTTTATCCACCTGGCAGCTACTTTGACTTGCCAGGCACTGTTTTATGTGCAACTGAATGTATCATGTTTACTGTTCTTCAAACATCCTCTCTTCCTGCTCCCATGACCTCTTTGAGATTAATGGCTTAAAAGTAATTTCATAAGTAAATAATTTAAGGAGGATTTAGTGACTCTAGCAAAGAGTAATTCTTCCTGCTCTAATGCTCCTCGTACTCATAGCAAGAGTAGCCAACATTAACTTCAGCTGATAAACTGATCAAGCTGTGAAAATAGTTTGTTTCAGTGGGAGAAACATTAACTTCAGCGTGGGCACATCGCTTTAGAAGTGAGATTTTTCCTGTACCAGTGTTTTAAGACTCCGTCCTTCCCTGATGAGCCTACCAAAAATTAAGGTTATTTTAAAGATAAACAGAAGAGTTTGTTCATCCTGAGGGATGACATTTGAAGAGGGAAGGGGACCTGCTTAGCCCAATGATTGTACCTCTTATTAACGCACCATTTTAAGGTAGGTCTAATGACATCCTATCCTTAACATCTTGCAACAACTATGTTTCTCCACAGATTTCTCCTGTAGCTACAAAGCTGACCTACCAAAGCACATCAGAAGGGGCACGTAACTGCAGTGGTTAGTGGTTAGTTGTACCTGTGTCTTCTCTTAAACTCTAGGCCACAGTCATAAGTTACATAAAGGAGATGGGAGGTTAAAAAAAAGATTACTGCTGCTTTTGTTTGCCCAGAAATACTTTTACAGCCCTGTGTAATGGAAACCAACAAAATACTGTGATTTTGGCAGAGGTGGAGTCTGAATGGAAGTCTGATCCATGGTCTAGGGGTGCTTCAGTCTGGGCTTGTCAGGCCAGTGCCAGCTTTGTGCTCTCAAAAAAATCCAAGGGTGAAGCTGGGGGTTTATCACATGACCTCTCTTTAGTTTTCAGACACTGGAGAATGGTTGATGTAGACTTTTCAGAAGATAAATCTTAATGCCTGCTGATACTGTTAAGTACCAGTGACAGCCACAGGGAAGTCAAGGACTTGTCAGGAAAACCTGGGTTTGTGGATTCCCATTCCAAGAATCAAGATCTCTCTCATCAGAAGTGGTGGAAAGGCATATTCTATCCTGTTGAGTCTCTTGGACTGTTTAGACAGCATTCCTAACCCACAGACATCTACTGGAGGTGAGAAACTGAAGAAAGAACTAGTTTTTTTCAATTTGTGTTCTCAAGGTGAGAGCTCATCTCTCAGATGAGCTGTATTAGTATTATCACTGTTGTGCCACAGTTTACTAGACTGAAATCACGAGCACTTTATAGACCACAGTCCAGGACAGGTTTTTTTCTGTGCTTTAGCACTTCCTTAAGAAAGTTTAGCTGCTTGTGCTGAGTGATGATAATCTCTAATGTGGAAAGAGTGTTTTAAATAGTGCACATACCTATGTAAATTGTGGTTAATGACTTCTGATTCCAACTATTTTATTAAGCAAATATGAAGGGTGGGGATAAAGAAAAGCTGAAAAGTGTTGCAGATGAATGACAAGTCAAAAAAAAACCATGAAAGCTCTCAAACAGAACGTACCAGAACACTGCAGCAATCCCCACGACACAAGGGACACTTGTTTTTCTAGCAGGTAAGCTTTATGCTTAAAAGCAAAAATTCTTTAGCTATCTGCCATAGTGCACAAGTAAAGACACCTAAAACTCAGTCTTTTCATAAAGTACTCAAGCAAGTACTCAGGTTCCTGGTTTACAACAGGTAGTCCTTTAGAGAAAGCACTGGTTACGTAAAAATCCAGGCTAAGGTGACAGTCAAGGTCTCATGAAAGGCAAAACCAACTTTAGCTACAATATTTTTAAGGTTGTATACAAGAAGCTATCAAAGTTAAAAGTTGCCTTCTCTTCTAACTTGCTGTCCAAGTCAGATAAGATTGAGATTGTTTTAAATTAAGACAACCAAGACACTTTTTATATTTCACACTTTTATTAATGCAGTTTCAATTACGCTGGAACCTGCAATTCCTGAACAGGCCACTTTGGGCTATTCATACAGCTTTGTCATAGCAAAAGAGGTACCTTAAATTCATCTGTGAATGAACGATGGCACATGCTGTGATTATTCAAAACATAGTGCTTCAGTGAAAGTTCAAATATATTTTATACACAGCGATTATGAAAATAGATTTTTTCCATACAATATTTTACTTCTGCCAGCTACAAAATATGATAAAGAAAAATAATTCATTTATTTCTCTAGCCCTAGGAATCTTCTTCTACTGCAACATACACACCACTCTCAATGAAAGCGATGACATGGGAGAAAGGACTCCAAAATCATGCTGAAATATTTTCCTTGAATCTGTATGTTTCACCAAGGATATACCAAGAGCCAGATCAAGAGCCCTGGGAGTCTGGAGGAAATAAAATCCCAATTCTGAACCACATGGCTGTGGGATTTTGAGTCCCAGAAGTTCATGTCATAAGCCTGAGTCAACCCAACTTGAAAATTAGGGAGAATCCTGCAATTCTTCCCGAACAAATCAGATACTGGTCCTGAACTAACCTTTCTAGATTGATGGCAAAGCAGTATTTGCATAACTACTACTGAGACAAGACGACTTCTGTTCAGCGGACTGGAAAGGTGCACTGCAAGTAACAGACAAGCCACTGAAGTAACTGTGGAACTCAGACCACTGCTAACAGTGCCACGTTCTGCAAGTTTTAGGAAACATTGGTTCTTAACTTACAGCTATTACTGGATTTCCTTAGATTCAAGGTTAGTTTTAACTTTGGGGTATTTTGAGTAAGCATCTGAGGTAAAAGTTCTTGATGCACCTTTTTTTTTTTTTGGTATCGTTTCTTCATGTGCTTTTTGATTGTGTATAAAATGTATGTTCTGTGAGATGAGAACTAAATTGATACTACAGTGGAAACAGCTTCCTAAATGACATGCATTACCACTTAGAGAGATGCTGGGAGGCTTTCTGCACTGCAGAAGTCACGCCGGTCCCTATTTGCTCACAGGTAAAGCAGTTGTGGAAAGGGCACTTTGCCCTAAGCAAGATGCTTTTACAGCCACTTTAAGCAGGCCTGAAGTGGAATACTAAGATCTGGCTGGGGAAAGGATTATGCCCATGCTTTCAAGCAGTCAGTGTACAAGAGGATTTGCATAGTACATGGAGGGGAAACAGATGCCGTTTATTCATAGAGATGGGAGGACAGAGCATGTGCTGTGGTCCCAATGCTTCTCTCTGCTTTGGTGACAGTATTGTATTCCTATGTCCATTTGATTCCCCACAAAGAATGAAAAAATGACAGGTACTCCAGTTTGGAGTGGTTAGGACATTTGAAAGCAAGAGAATTTTTCTTACCAGCATGTGACTGATAGCGTGAAATTGCACTAATTTGGAAAGGATTAAATAAGCCATCCAATTTCTGAACAGGGATGTTTTAGTTGCAACTAAATCTGCTGTGTCGGCAGATCCCTTCAGTGGAAGCAGCTTCCACTGCACATTTTAGAAGATGATAAAACTGTTCTATACCCGCATTCAAACTACTCCAAGGCAATATATTACCTATGATGACAGTTAACTACTGTTTTCAACCCCAGAAGAAAAGAGTACCTGAAAACATCCTGTGGACATTGTCTAAGCCACATCTGTCATTCAATACACTGTGCATGAATGAAGAAACTAACTATAAATACACTAGTCTAACTGTAAACCTGAACTTTGTTGCTACTGTACATGAATAACATTTTCTATTCATATTGCAGCTACAGATTTAATAAATAGAATTGCATATATTGTGCTTTATAAATTAAAATTCATTCCAAAGTGAGGCAATGCTGAACAATGAATCTATTTATCCCCCCCAAAACCGGCCACACGTTCTGGTTCTAGAACCAGCCCACTTCCTCACTCTGTTTACAAAGGCAGAAACAGCATCTGTTTCTACCTCTTAAACAAAAGCTCCCTCCCCCAAAAGTGATCAAAGAAGAGTTTACTTAGGCACTACTGTAAATGCAAGTTGTCTAATAACCATTGCTTCTAATTTAATAAGGGGAGGAGGTGAAGAAAGTCACGATAAATGTTTTGATTCCTTCCTCTTCAGCATATTCTCTTCCCTATCTGACGCTCTGAGACATGTGCAAAGGTGTCAGCATCTCTTCAAAGATAGCTCCTTTTACATTAGATCCCCTCAAATTCGCTTCTTGTAGATCACAACCTGATAGATCACAATTCTGAAGGGTAAAAGAAAAATAAGTGTTAATTGAATATACCCATAACTTGGTTCAAAACTTTAACTATATTTACACAGAAACCACATACACTTCCATAAATTTCAGTGTAAACTTCTAGTCTGTCGCTCTAGTTTAGAGTTTAGTTACTTCTTGTAAGAAAGGAGTTGCTTTTCACAGTGACAGCTGGATTTCTTTTTAAGTTGTTAGACTTACACTCTTTATATCAAATTATCTTCCAGGAGTGACTCATGCTTGCCGAACAAAGCTAGAAAGAAGCTGCCTCTTGCTATCTCACCAGCATTACTCTGAATACTTCTCTAGTACTTGAGGAAGAACAGCCATGTACACAGCTTTCAAAATGAGCTAGTTTGTCTTTCTAAGTCATAGAGACGGCAGTGTATCATGCACCACCAGTCAGGTAAGATTCCATCATCACTCTACAAATGATGTCCCAGGATCAAAAAAAATCCCACAAACCCAGGCAACTGCGTTTCTCTTCAGTGATGGCGTGATCTCACACTAAGAGTTTGGCAGTATTTCCATGCGTCACTTTTGAGATGACACGAGCCATTCCTGTGGCTCTGAGGTGCTGGCAAATCCAAGACTTCAGACTCATCTTCCAAACTGAGTCTAGAATGAAACATGATTCCCTAGAGCATCCATGTCTCACTAAGACTGACAGAAGACTAGTGTACTCTGTCTAGTTTGAAGCTGGAGAACTCAGCCAAAAGCCAGCGATCCCCAAAGTTTTACCAGTTGACTAGTTAGTATATAAAAGAATCATAACTCACTTCCAAATCAGTTCCTGCCAAAGTTGCTCCTCTAAGATTACAGTTTTTTAGTTTTGCGTTTTTCAGCGTTGCAACTCTTAGATTAATTCCTGTCATTTGACTGCCTTCCATGTCAACACCTTTCAGGTTAGCACCTAGAACACACAAGGAATAGTTTTCTGAGGAAAAACAGTCCGAAACACAGTAGCTCCAGAATGATTCTTCCTCAGAGCCATGTAAACCGACAGAGGTCAAAGTAGAATTCGGAATTTAATGATTATACAGTCACACACTCAGGCCAGTATTTGTGCCTCTTCTCATGAAAACATGGATTGTACAAACCACAACTCATCCTTTCACATGCCATGTGGATTTACAAACACATGGTTCAGTTTCCACAGACTAGCTAACAGGCAAAAACTTCTTACCTTCCAAATTAGCTTTAAGGCCTGATGGATCTTCAAAATTGCACCCTTTCAGAGATGCTCCTTCTGCATTGGAGCACAGCATCTTTACCCCTTGAAGGTTTGCACACTGATGGAGATAGACATGTCAGTGAGATTCATAAAAGTGTGAAGATGAACAGTACCCAAAATGCTCAGTGTATAGTTTTCATTTCTGTTTAAATGAATCCCATTAAAGCACAACAGCAGAACTACATGTTTTACACTTATCTGCTCGTTCTAATTCCTCTTCCCTTAAAGTAGCTGAAGGACAGCCCACACTTTCCAAGACACAACAATTCTTACATCAAGCACTGATCCAGAGAGGTCAGCTCTTTCAAGATTTGCACAGCACAGGTTGGCATGTGCTAGGTTGCAGCGGCTTAGGTTAGCCATCTTGAAGTTTATGTATCGAAGATCTAGACGTGAAAGATCTGCTCCGCTGAAATTGAGACCCTAAAACCAGAACAATAAACCCCCAAAAGTTACAGAAGATAAGGTGTAGCTCTGAACACAAAACAGTTAAGAGAATCATGCAGATGTACATGTGTATATAAATATACAGAGATATAGATAAGTACACACACACACAAGACCATCTATTCTACTACATAAGACTAATGAAATGTAAAGGCAAAGCTACCAAGCATTGTCCTTGGTTATGTTAGTCCATTTTACGTTTAAATAGAACAGCTTAACAAATTGATCCTCCAGGAAACCTTCAACCTGAAGAAGGCAAGCAGCCCAAACCGCTTGACTTGAATGTCGTGTTAAGATCACTCTGCCACAGCTTGGAATCAAAACTCGATTAAAAAGGAGGGGGGAGGAAGCACACATTGATTGAATTTCCCGTTGTCACATGATGCTGCAGGATATTTCACCACCAGACACCACTATTACAGATCAAGACAAAGTCTGCATTTTCACACCTGACATCGCAGCTCAGACTTGGTGGGGGTGGCCAGCAGGAATCGGACAAACTCCTTCCGAGATATAGGAGAATGATCCTCGGCCGGCTGTGAATTCTGTTGAGAGAGTTGTTTAAAAGCTAATACAGACAGGACTAAATTATATATTGCCTGGAAGAGTAGGACATGTGCATTCATGTATTAAAGAAAACAAGTTACCTTAATAGCTATTTCTAGATGCTCAATTAGTGAATCGATACCAAAAAATCTGGCTTCTTCCAAAACACCTACCAAAACAAAGCAGAATTTGTTATTTCCAGGGAGTCGTTAAACAAGAGAACACTCTTCTTCCCTTGCTGGACAAGGCAGTGTATAGCCACACCAACAACATGCCAGAAAGTCTGGGTTAATCCATCCTTACTATTGGAGGAGCATCAATTCAATTGACTCTCCTTACTTGTTACACCTTTTATACATTTTAGCTACACTAACAGAGATGAATAGAGCACTTAGTGAAGTTTAAGGAGTCTCTAAGAAATGCATGAACTAATAGAACTGACAACCACACACGTTATATTAGATGTAACTAGCTAAAGGAAAAGTGAGCTTGCTTTCAGCTAAAAGAAAAAAAAAAAACCTCAGAAAGGATGTCTCCAATACCACATTAGGTTAAAGTTATCAAATCCAGAATTACAGCTAGATATTAATCCACTGTGGAGAATTTGTAATACTCTCAAGATAAGTAAGTTTAAACAGTTTATCTTCATTAAACCAAGCATATGGAATTGCAATGCTTGAGAATAAAGGCACCAAAGAAAAATCCCAAACATTTAGGTGAGCATACAAAAGTCCCACTGACTTTATCATGTTTACCTGAGGGCAAAGTGCAACTTCTAAAGAGTAATAATTTAGGAGGTGTCATCCAGGTAATACCTACCTAGCAAATTAATGCCATCATTTACAATGAGCTGTCCGTGACGCAAATAGTTCAAAATGGGCTCAAAATACTCTGGGCTGCGGTCAATTAGGAACGCTCCTCTATGATCTTGCTTATTTCCCCAAGCATCTGTTTCCACAACATATATATAATTACATTTAATAGAGTAATGGAAGAGCATTTGCTTCAGTTTCAGACTGTTACTACCAAAGGGTACTGGATTATGAAACATTCCACTTAAAAGGGTGTTTTTTAGAGAAAAGGAAAGAAAATAAGCAGGGGTGGGGGGGGGGGCGAAATCACCTTAAAACAAACTCGCTCCTGCTCTAACTAACTAAAACATTTTATCACACACATAAGAATCATTGCTAGAATAAAAGCAGCATTAAGATTTTAGTCTGCCCTCATTTCCTTACAGCTGTACAGTGTTTGCCACTGATTCTGTTGACAAAACTGAGCAAGATGTAACCATAAGATGAAAATCTAAAATCAAACAAAGACCCAAAAATATTACCTATGGATGGAAGTTATATTTTCAGTTTGTGAGATGAGCATTATGTGGGCAATGGAGAAATAAACAATTACAAAAAAACAATTATACATTCTGCTTTGATACATACAAACAAGAGTCTCAGCTTGATAGTGCCTTTTGCTAATTTGTTAGCTTAAAAAATAAAGTTTATTTCATTATACTAACCTTTATCTTTAAACATATGGGCCAACATACTGTCAGGTTCTTTATTAACCAAAGTGCTCCTAGAAAACAAAGGCAGCGCAATTTTTTTTTTACATGGAACGTTTTCCTCAAGAGACAAACTTGCTGCTTGCAGTGTATTTTCTGCCCTTGGTGTGTGCTATGCATTCCAACAGCATTCTAACACTGTAATTCCATATAGTGTCATAGCAAAATACATTTCTGACCTGAGGTATCGTAAAGGTATTTTAAATACAAAGCACTTCGTTAACAGAAATATTCCAAGGATAAATCCAGGTCTGTTCAGGTTTTCACTCATTTTACTTCATACATAAACTGTTTAAGAATTAATTTGTTGCAAAATTGTGGTAGCAAATATGAAATACAGAGAAAGTTGCAGAAGTCAAAGACCTCCTACTCCACAGTAAGTTATTTTCTTAGCTCTTTTGCAAGAGCATCTGAAGCCTCACCAACTGAACACACTCTACCAGCTGCTATAACTGCTTTACTGAAATCAAGTCCTTTAAGAACAAAACCAACTCGTTGGTTGCATTTTTACCGTGTCGTGGTGAAATATCGGCCTCCAACATTGAGTGTCAACCAGTCTGTGTGTGACCCTGTTAGTTCTTCATGAGGTCTCCCATCAGTCTGAGGACCTACACAGATGAGAAAGACACAGTAATTATTAGAAAAATAGTGACTATTTCTGAATCCTCCATATGGTTAGAAGTATCTTCTGAAAACATCAGAAAATAGAATTTTAGATTTACATTCAAGCAAAACAAAACCTCTTTCCATTAAACAAAAGGTTAAACATAAGAATTACAGGGACTTACCAATGAATGGTTCCCCTTCACAGACAAACAAAACGTCATCATCCCTGAGAGAGAAGGGAGCAGGGGGAAGAGAAGGAGGAGAAAAAAAGATTAATCATAATTTTTTGTTCACCTAATTGACAGTGGGAACCCCTCCTGATTAGTTTCAGGTAAATGATAATCAGTTGCCCTTAGTTAGAACTTCAGTATCTGATTTTTATCTTAATTTTGCAGGTTCCAGCGGACTGTAATACAATTGACTTCACTAGAGATGTTACCTGGATCAACCAGGTAGGGATCACTTCTGTTACTCGACTAGTTTAGTTTTACAAAATAGTTGTTTTTCTCCCCACTTTGGGAGTATTCTATGAAGCAAATGCTAGAGTTTGGCTGGGAATGATAATATACTGGCTGGAAATGATAATACCTGTTTTTAAGGAAAGCGCTGGTTATTGATTAAGGTCAGAGGATTAATAGGCTAGTAAGTCTCTTAATCCACATCTGTGATTTGACTTTTATCGGATAAGCCTTACCTAATTAAAGCGATATCATCGATGAGTCCACCTTTTCCATTGTAAACACTGGTCGCTTTTATTCCAAGCTTATTACTAGCCACAGACAGCAAATCTGATAACGTCCCATACACAGCCACAACCTGCGGGAGAGAGAGGCAGCTACAGGCACTGGTTCATATCATTGCTGCCATTTCAGACTTATTACCAGGGCTATCAGTATCTTAGGGGGGAGAGAGGAAGATATGTATGGACCTAAACAGACCCAACTTGTTAGAAATGTAGCTGTCTTAAAATGGGGTGACTTGCACAGCTCTTGCCAAGACTCAGCATACTGGGGGGGCAGCAGTAGTGACAGAGTAAGTGTTGGTACTATAAGAATATTATGATTCAATTATTATTTATCTAAAGAAACACTGCTATTTGTTCTGTTCCAAATCTCTCCCAAATTTATTTCCCTCTCTAAAACCAAAGATTAAACTACCCTCACATTAACTGACTTCACTCCAGAGATGCGGATGGGAAAAATTAGGGATCACGAACAGTGTTTAGTAGAACTGCATCACGGGGCCTTTTCCTGCACTGGTTGGGCCTAGGAATCTGTTTTCACTCCTGAGACATCACTGCACAGGGTCTAAACAAGGGAGCAGAGTTTAAGCAAGATTATTTATTGGCTGGTACGCAGTGTTAGCTCGACACGGCAGAGACCTGCCATCCCGCAGGGTTTAACGCACAGCAGGACCCGAGTCAAGAGGGGCCATGCGAAGGTGACTTTAACTGCGACTCCAGCGAGAAGTTCTCGCCGTGTCGCCAGTCCCCTCAGCCCGCCGGCCGGGTGTTCCGGCGGGCAGCCCCCGCTCCGCCGCGGCCAGACGAGGCGTTCGGGCACCTCGGCAGCACCGGCAGCAGGCCCCGGCAGACGGCACCGAGCCCGGGGAGGGGGCGGCGAGGCTCCTCTGCCGCAGCAACGGGCACCACGGCTGTTATGGGCGGCGGAGGGCTTCGCTCTCGCACCGACCCAGGGCGGGGAGCCCCGGCCCGGAGCGGCGGGAGCCGAAACACGGGCACCGCCGCGCCGCTCCACCCCCGCCAGCGGCTGCCCGCCGGCTCCGCCCGGTAAATGAGGCGAGGGAAAGGGAGCAGGAATTAGGAAGCGGGCGGGGGGCGAGGCGCGGGCTCGCGGCGGCAGCGAGACCCCGCCGAGGGCCCGACCCCCCCTCCCCGCCCCTCACCTTCCCGTTCCGGGGGCTGCCGTTAACGAACAGCGTGACCCGCCTCATGCTGCGGCGGCAGCCGCCCGCTCCTCCTGCCGAACCCGGAAGGCAGCGGCCGCTGACCGACATCAGCCGCGGCCAATTGCGGCCGCGCCGCCCGGGCGCGTTATCCAATAAGAAATGCGCTCTGCCGGAGAGGCGGGGCAAGGACGGGTGGGAGGCTCGGACGGGGAAATGCCAGCGGAGCGGCGGGCGCGGGCCGGCAGTGGCGCTGCCGATAGCCAATCAGGGGAGAGATAAAGCCCTTGATTAGCATAAAGGGTGACTTGAGGTAGAGCCGCTCTTGATTGGTGCCGCCTGTCACGTGGGCGCGGCTCGTGGCACCGACCGTTTTTTTTTTTTCCGAAATGGTACTTCAGCGCGCGAGCAGCGGCCCGTGATCCCTCCGCGCGCAGGGCGCCAAAGAGTCCCTCCCTCCCCGTGAAGCCCTGCCGGCGCCCGCGGCGGGGGGCGGCACAGGACCGGCCCCCGTGAGCCGCTTTCCTCCCGTGCCCCTTTGGGCGCGATGCCCGGTGGTCGGGGGGCGCAAGGGGCGGGCGAGAGTGGCGAGGGTGCGGAGGAATCCGCGGTAGTGCGGCCTTGTTTGAACGTCTGAGGCGGGCTCGGGTCTGGCGGCCGTGAGGAAACGGCGGGGCGGGCGTGAGGGCGGAGGTGAGGGGGTGCGGGGGGGTTCGCGGTGAGGTGAAGGGCCGGGGAGAGGGTGGGTGTGGGGGTCGCCGGGAGGAAGTGGGGTGCGTTGGATGAGGGGATATAAAGAAGCGGGGAAGGGTGGGAGGGTGTTTGAGGGGGGTGCGCGGGCAGTGAGGGGCGTTGGGTGCGCTGAGGGGGGGCGAGGGGGTGAGTGCTGAGGGCGTTGGGGGGCCCGGGGAAGGCGGGTGCGGCCTGGGGACGGCCGGTGTTGGACACTGATCACTCACATTCACGCCTCTCGTTTGGATAACCGGGCAGATGTAGGCATCAACTTCCACCGTGCTCTTAAAAAAAAACAAAAAAAAAGTTGCGCACGCGGTATTTAACAGCTTCATTTGTGTTGTGCAAAATACGGAAAAATGCATATGTTTGTGGAACCAAAATTTCAGACTGACATTATTGAGTTGTACACGCTTGACTTAAAATCCAGGAAACTACATGCGATATTGTCAGCGTCTTAAATTTCCAAGTTAGTGTTAAACTGCTGATACTCATTGCAACACTTAGAGCAAAACGATCACAGTGATTGTGCTAACCATATTTTATACTAACATGAAGCTTGAGTTTGATAAGGCGTGAACGCACAGCCTTGTGTTTCCTTAGTCATGAAACACTTCTGTCACAGGTTTATATTGCTGTGAATTTTTCTTTATAGCGCTGGTCTTTTGTGTCCTTTCTGTGTAGCTTTCTGGAGATAAGACTTTTCCTTTCCACCACACTTAAAACACCTTGTTCCAGGAAAAACCTAGATTTCGTAGAAGTTTGAGAATGGTAGTGAACTCTTGCTCTTACCAAATACCTATTAAAATCTCTTTTTCTTTTTGATAGGTATCTGTAATTACAGAAGAGCAAAGGCTGCCTGAATGTTTCTTAAAATAAATCACTAACAATGCACAGACGATCTAAGAGTATAAAAGCTCCTTTGGAAGTTAAAGACAATGAGAGTAGATTCACTGAAGAGAGGGAAGAGGCCTCTTTCCCTGGTTTATCAAAAGACCAGAAGATTTGCAAAGTGACTAAATCAAAAGTCATAAAAGCATCCAAGAAGGAGAATTTAAGTGATGGAAATCAGGTGAAGCTGCAAAAATGCACCCTGAAATGCACCAAAGGCCTCGAGAAGGAATCGTACCACAACAAGGAGGATGTTGTCAGCTGTCAGTTTACTGAATGCTCTTTTGATGCGCTGAAAGGGGATGCGGTTGGTGACCATACCTTGCCTTTGAACAGCAAGGAAAATTTTTCAGGAAGCAGGCCTGTTTCTTTGGGGGATGAATGCTACTTGACACCTAATAGGGACAAAGCAGAAGAAAAATCTGATTGTGGAGTATCAGAGAAACAGAGGAAGAAAACTGTTGATTTTGCAACTGTAACAATTGCTGAATTTGGGATTACTCAAGAAAGTTTTACTAAACAATCTATAGGTAATACTGGAATCACTGTTATCCTTCTGAGAGGGACATTCAGAGGTCTAGTCCAACCTCTTATCAAAAGCTTCAGTTTAGGTCAGGTTTAGGTTGTCTAACTGAGTTTGAATATGCCCAAGGGTAGGATTGTGATAGGATGCTGCTGTAATTCCCTATTTCACTTTTTTCTGTCCAGTTGATGAGGTGGTGTCAGTTTCACAGGGAGTAGTAAGACAAATTCGTCAAGTATTGGTAAGATGGTTCCTTAACTAGCAATTCAAAAAGTAAAAGACAGACAGCTCCTCACTTGGTATATAGTTTAGTTAAATATTATCTTGCTTTTAGGAAGTTGATTTGCTTTTGATCCAGGAGGGTTTCTTGAGCTGAGCAACTAACTTTGGATGTTTTCATAAATAGCATAAATCACTCTTAAAAAGAAAAAAAATTACCATTTTAAAGCTTTAGGCATTTTTACAAAAAAAATTTCTTGCTTTTTTTCGCCTCCTCCTCTCCTCCTGTCCCCATTTCAGGGAAGTCTCCAGCTTCATTAAAATTTAGACGAAGATCAACAGTTGGAGTCCGGGGGTCACCAGAAAACAACACCCTTATTCGATACCTTGCCCAACAGAGAAGCAGCAGGCAAAAAGAAGCCTTTACACAGGTGAGAGTCTTTCTCAAATATCTAATGTGGCAGTTTAGTTCCCCCCAGGAATCAATATATGCTGGCAGACAGAGAAGGCAAGTCTCGGGAAGAAGCCAGTAGATGGAATAACCACGGCCTTAATTTTGTTGACATCCCTTGGACACCTTCAGAATAAGGAGATGTTAGAGGTTTTGTTTGTGGAGAGCCTGGAGTCTTCTCCATGTCTAGCTTGCTCATACATTTTAACTTTTGTTTACCATAACCTTTATTTTCCTGTATTCGCCATGCTTAATTGCTAATTAAAGTGTTGATAGTTCAAAGTGAAGTAAATACTAGCGTAAGTGACTTGTTTTTTAGTTAGACTTTACCGTACAACTAAAATTGCAGCTGAATTAAATACAAGATTTGCCTCTTCTCTGAGTTTGTTTTATGCCAAAGTGCAAATAGAAAGTAATAAAGCCCATGTCATCTTGGAAAAAAAAATAGTTTCATGAGGTTAATTTTGTTTTAGCAGGTTAGTCCTTTTAAACATGAAAATGTCAGGTCCTTGAAGGACAAGATAGATGCCTTTCAAACATCTTTTACATCAGTGCAAGAAGCTGAAGGGGAGACGGGCTTCTCTGGACTGTCACAAGTGGATGATGCTTCCCAGGAAACAGACTCTTGTAAGTTGATTATATTTCTGGTCAGTGATTTATCTTAAACGTCACGTCATCCTTTAGGCCAAAAAGTACAAAACTACAAAAACTTAATATAAAACAAAAAAAAATCTTCCTTTATAAGGATTGGCACAGGTGGGTTTTTTGTCTTTGGTTTGAGGTTTTTTGTTTGTTTAAACCTTTACTTTTCTGTTATTGGTGGTCTTAATAACATTTCTATGAAAAGAATAACTTGCCTTGTTTTGAAGATCTGGTAACGTTATTTTCAAAGCAGAACTAAAAAAATGCATGTGTTTTCTTTTTTCTGACTAGAAAATTGCCGAGCTTTTTGAATCTCACCGTCCTTTTGGTGAATAAACACAGAAAGCATTCACTGAAAAATCTGAAGTTTGTCTTTGGGGTTTGTTGTTTGGTTTTTAATTGATGCAGCTCAGAACAAAGTACCTTTTCCAGAAGAGCGGAACCTGGATCAGTGGAGTGAAAAGTTCATGGCAGGCAAGAGTGGAGCTGATTTGAAAGAAAATTTCAGACAAAATTTGGCCAACAGCAGTAAGTCTGATACAAGGATCTGCACCATCTTGTCTTCAGGCCAAGACATGACTGTCCCTGAACCTGCTGCTGCTCTTTCAGAGGTACTTACATAAGTGTGAGCAAAGAACATGGAGAAAACAAATAGCACAGCAAGTGTCCCTTGTAAGAATTTTACATCTTATTATGACAAGTCAAAGGAAGCAAAATCTGGACACTGGTCCATTTGGACTGACAGCCTCAGATACCTGCTGCGGGCTTTTCTGAGGCTGTTCTCAGTTTTCTTTTACATGCAAATGTTTAATGTGGATGCTATAAGCTGTTCTAGTCAGTAAGATTATTTTCTTCTGATAATTACATGGAAAAGCTTCTTTTATTCTATTAATAAAATTTAAATATGTCTTAATTCTTTTGAATCTGCGGCTGTAACTACGCGAGATGTCAAATTCACAAGTCTGGCAAAAACAGCTTTTTCCAGATGTCATAACCAACTTTATTGATCATTGAGATGACTTGGAATGCAATTTTTAATCTTCCCCTTACTCAGTTCAGCAGTTATTTGATACTCCATGCAAAAAAAAAAAGGATGTACTTGTATACAGATGGAGAAGTTAGTTTGTCTTCTCTATACGTATCTCTAGTGATCCTTCTATTAGTGTCATATATAAAACCACTGAAGACGGGGTCCATTTTGCTGGCTGTGTCCTCTGGTGCTGCTGGACCTAGCAGCTTCTGAGTGGTAGAACAGCTGTGATAGTGTAACAGCTGTATGGAGGTTAGGAAGAAACTTCCTAAATTAGTGATTAAAATATACAGATTTTTCATTCCATCTTTCTTTGATTTCTGATGTCTGATCCTTTTAGGCATTTAGCCTTGGTGTTTTGGGAAAATAAATTCAGTTAAAGTAGGGGATGATTGAGAAAACTCTGAAATCCTTGTCTATGGGATTAAAAAACTCCTTAGTTCATGCTATTTTAAAAGGCAGCATTTGCAAGTAGTTTTTTTTCTTTATCATGTTGTGTGCGTGTGTATATAAATAGATGCTATATATATATAAAAAAATCTTGTAACTTTTTCTCTAGGAATGGGTTTATGAGGAACACGATCCTATTGAGTCATTGGAGGCTGTTCTAATTAGAGATATCTCAGAAACAGGCCATGGTAAGAGGATTCATCACTATTATAATCTTTGTTATATTCTTATTAGAAAGTAAAAATACTTAGAATATTTGTAAGGAAATGTTTCACAAGCAGCCGTCTCATGTCTGTCATCTTGTCTACAATTTATAATGCAGTACAAACCTGATATAATTTTGACATGGAGTCTGAGGGAACAAAAAAAAAAAAAAGTACTGCGAATAATGATCTGTTCAAGTGCTGCTGCAGAGGAGGCTCAAGTCCCAGTTTAAAAACTGAATTCAGAACTTGTTCAGTACAGCACAGCATTAAACATGTTTTTACTTAAGCACAGTTCATAGGAAGGAAATAGCTTTTATGAGCGGAGCTGAAATATTTGGAAGGTGGGGTAGGCCCTCTTGGGTGGTATGTTAGCAGTTTGACTGATAGAAAAAGCAAGCTCAATATGTGACGCAGGCTGGGAATAATTGCTTAGAGTTTTCTCTGAAATTTCCCTGATGTTAGGGAAAATATAGCTGAGTAGTTCATGCCTGTGAAGGACAGCGGGATGTTAATGTGCAGAGTCCCTCTCTGTACATTAGAGAACACTCTTCCCCCCAGCCCCCAGCTTGCATGGACGAGAGAGAAATCCTCATGCGGAATGTCTTTTCCTTCATGCAATGCTCCCTTTTTACTCTGGTATGTTTTGTAAATTTCTCAAAATATGAAATGTAGATGTAGAAATTTAGAAATGAATGGATTTTTTTGTGATGTTCATGCCCAGAATCTATGGAGATGTGTTGCTAGTACTAAAGTCTTCTCCGTTGTACTTCAGTCTTTAATTGTCACATCTGTCTACTTGCTCAAAAGATTTCGGTTCTGACCACATCACTGAAGACGTTAGAAGTGATGTTTTATCAGACCTAAGCAGAAAGAAAGTTAGTTTTGGAGAAGAACTGAGCCTGGAAATATTTGATGAAAGCAAGCCACCTATCACACCACCTGTCACACCATCACTAATGGGAAATATTTCGTTGGATGAACACACCCAGAGTGGCTCCCATCCGCGATCTGTGTTGAAGAAAACGCCAGTGAAGCAGCTAATAGATAGCACGAAGGTGGGTTGACTGACTTATGTGGAGGTACTAATGCTAAGGATGGACTTCTGCAGTCATTATTGAACTACCAGAAGTTGAATCATGGTTAAAGATACTTTTTGACTTAAGTGACATGCACTGGAAATAATTTAATGCTATCAGTGGGTATCTGTTTGCTATTTGGTCATCTTGGAAGCTTTGTTTGAAGCTTTGATGTTATGAGAAGATCTATGTGTGTGTTGTTGAGTATTACTCATATAGAAAACAAGTAGATTTTTTTAAACAATAGGACTGATTATTAAATGTTGCTTACAGAAAGCTGTTTTCACTTTTGATTTGAACAAGGACAATATTTTAATTGAATGATATTGAATAGATGATTGTGTCACTTACATTTGATAGGAGTACTCGAATGATGCAATTGACAGAGGAGGAGGTGAATCTCCTGCAGTCTCCAGTTGTGCAAAAATCTTTGAGGCATTGCAAACAGGTCAGATTCCTCTTTTGTTTTTTAAATAGGCAGAGTGTTGTGGGGGATCATAAGGTTTTGCCTCTTTGCTAAATCTGAAGAATGATTTGCATTAACCACCATTGAAGGAGCTCGTGTGGCATCCTACTCCATGAAGTGGAAAATAAGGTTGCCAAGGAAAATAATGTCTAAAATCCTACACCAAAACTTCAGAAAGCCTCTAATCCCAGAACAGAATCACCTGTTTTTCAAGAAATTTTACACTTGTCAACTGGAACTTGTGAAACAGCTAGTCATTTCTAGTCTTCTATTTTCTTTCTTCCTTAATTCTTGATACTGTAATAAAGCTATAGTGAAAATTCTGGTTGAATCCAAAGGACAGGTAAAGGTGGTATCTTGCTGTTTGGGTGTGGGGAGGTGTTTTTTAAGAGAGTGTTAAGACCCATAAAGAGACATTGAAAAGTCTCTGCTCTGTGAAAGTTCTGTTTTAAATTCACTAGGCAGTCTGTGTGTTTTATTACAATAGAGAAAATGGAAATACATAGCTCTGAAAAGCAAAAGAAGAAAAGAGTTACTTTTGGAGAAGTTCTGAGCCCAGAAATATTTGATGAAACTTTGCCTGCAAATACTCCACTGCGCAAAGGAGCGACGCCAGTCCGTCATCCAGAAGCACAAAGCAACAGCCCTTTTGCATGGTCAAGTCTCATTGAAGAACCATTACCCCAGCCAAACTTTGATTGCGATGATGTAAGTTTGTTGTTGGGTTGGTTTTTTTTTTTTTAAGCTATAAAAACAGCTTCCTGGTCTCTGTCAATGTTCAATTTTTGTTTAATTTTTTCCCCAGTCTGCTTGGTTTTGAAAAGAAATTGCTAGAATATTAAAATACCATCTGCTTGAAGCTTTAGGATGATATTGAGAACTTTTTTCTTTTGCTTTATGAATTCTAAATAGCATTTTGGCCTGTAGAGCTATGTTTAAAGCTGAGTACTGGTAGCACATGAAATGGTTTTGCCTTGGCTTATTCACATACTTTTGATACTGTATTTCTTTTTGCCATATGTAGCAAATGAGCTGCTGCATTCTTTAAGGGAAAAAAAAATGAAATCGCCTAGCTGTTCCAAAAACTAATTGATAAGGTGTTTTTCAGTGTACATCTGGTATAGTATATTGCTAAAAAATTTAACTTTTTGTTTAAAGGAATGTGTTGAGCCTCTTCAAGAGTTAGTGGAGGGTCCTGTTACTGCAGAAGATCTCTTACCTGTTGAAAATGCAGAAGGTAACCCCAACTTGTGTTTTTGTAATTAGATAATGCATCTTTCTGTACCTGAAAATTGAGAGATGACACGGGAGTTGTTTGTTTTTATACAGGGGATATATTTCAATTGTGCTAAAATTAAAATGTTCTTGCTTTCTTCTAGAGGGCTTTGCAGTAGCTGCACTGGTTACCTGCTGTTTAGGTTAACTGGATGTTATTTGATCTTGTGGTATTTTTCTGTGAAAGTGGCTGATCTAATTAGACTTACTTTAAGTAATTGGGCTTACTATCTTGATTCTAATATTGTAATTTTGATGTTTTTAAAACAGCAAGCAACAACAACAAAAAAAAAATGAAAGGGGGTTGTGCATGTGTGTTTATGAAAGCTGTGTAATTATTTTGTTACTAAATCCTCACAAGTTTTGTCTTCCTCAGTTATGTAAAGCAAGCTGTTAAGTTTTTTTATCTTACCATGTTTGATAGTCCTGTATGCAGAAAACATGATTCAAGACTAAGATGGCTGAACATGCTGTGCATAATGTTAGAAATTATGTGGATAAGTTCCTCAAAATGTGATTAACTCTGTGTTGAAACTGAATCTATATTCTTATTTTCTTCATATATAGTAGCAGAAACTGACAAATCTGATATGGTAACAACTCGTTCTTCTGCTAAAAAGAAGGTAAGTTTCTTTTGTGATGATGTTTGATTATTTTTTTTTAAACTTCTTCAGACAGAATTGTTATCTTTTATACCTCCAGAAGCTTGTAAGAGTTTTTACAGCCTCAGGTATGAGGATTATATATATCCAGGTATATAGAAATATCTCATGTTAGTGTAGGTAATTGTCTTAAGGAAATCTCATTTTTGGGTGAAAGTGGTTTTCCAGTTGTTAAAAACATTTTTGGTTACAGCCTGGTACTTAAATTTACTATTTCTATTAAATTTTCCAGGAACTTTCCCAAATAGTCTGACAAAAATTAGGAGAGATTTATTCATAGACTTTCATTCATAGGATCAGGGGCTTCACTCGTGGGAATCTAAAAACTTATAATCACAGAAAATTGAGGAGAATGGAAACGAAGTTTTCTGTCTGCATTTTCTATTTGGTGTAGTTCCTTTGAGACATAGGAACATGAGAGAGAGGCTAATAAAGTAAAGTTTATTCTGCAACCTGTGATGACTTTTGGTATCACTGAAAATGTGATGTGATTCTTACGACTGTTGGACTGTGGTGTATTTTTTAAAGAAGGAAATGTATGCGTATGCACATACATGTGCACCACAACAATGTCAAATTCCTGTTCCTCAGCAGTGTAGCACCATTTTGGAGGGGATGGATTTTAGCATCTCAAGAGCCACAAATACCAAGAATGCTAAAGATATTAAAAATCCAAGAAAGAACAAGTTTCAAAGACAAAAGAATGTAACCACATCCGCTGCCAAAAAGACACAAGTAAGTGACAGCCCGCTGCAGTTGGTGAATGCTGACTTTATTTCTCTGTCCAAGTGCCTCTTCTTTCTTGTGTGTTTTATGTGAATATTATGATCTTTGTAGTAAAGATTTTCTAAAGGGTGTTATGTTTCCTGTTGCTGCCAATATTCTCCTCTTCATGCCTATCTTGTTTTCCTACACTTACTGCCACACCCCTCTTCTTTACTGCTTGTGAAGGCTGACCAGCAGGGTTTAAATACTTGTAGGGCAAAAAGGGTATTTTATGGAGGTGAAGGGGGGGATGTCACTTTGCAGACTTCGGGGGCAGAAAATGAGTTTATGGTTCTTCTCTTACCAAGTGTATGCAGCAGTAGTTCTTTGAACTTGCCCAGTTATATGCTAGTTAAGTGTTCTAAAGGTGTGAGGCTTCTAGAAGATTTTTGCTCTCATGTATTGGAAGGGAAAGCACATACTCCTTTTCAGACTAACCATGAATGAAGAATCTGTAGTTTTGAGCTGAAAGACTAATTCGTTTGACTACTAGATTTGTTTAAATGAAACAATCAGATCTCATGTTTGAGAAGTAATTCTCCCTTGCTTAGAGTTTTTAGATTAATTTGGAGATGGCAGAACGAGTGGAACCTTCATTTTAGGGGAAACAATTGTTATCCATCAAAATCCAGTAATGATGTCACTTATTTGTTGGAAAATATTGTACAGGATCATTATAATTCCATTGTGCTCTGTTCAGTCTTCTCAATCTTTTCAGAAAACAAAACATACAAGCTATGGGAAAAGAAGAAAGAAAAAAGTGAAAAAGTCTTTATATGGGGAAAGAGAGATGGCTTCTAAGAAACCTCTTCTCAGCCCTATCCCTGAAATGCCAGAGGTTTGCTCTTCTGCTTCATCTCCAAACTCACCAGAGGCAAATGCACTTTTTTCAGGTGATGTGGTTTTTAGTTTTGTTTTGTGTTGCTCTTTCTGTTGCTTCTAATTTTCAACAGTAGAAAAACCTGGTGATAATTATCTTGAGTTCTGTGCATAGGTAAAGAGCCCAGTATACATCTTTTAATTGCTTCTGTAATAGTAGAGTCCAGAGGATCTAATACGTTAATAATCTCCAACTGGATAAATTTAACACTTGTTGGACTCCAGTGTAAAGCTGACCAAAAAAAAAAAAAAGCCTCTCTGTGCTTTGACTGGATGCTGATATTGTCATAGTCTTTAAAACTGGTAAGTTGGGCACAAATGCTTAAGTGATGTGCAGTAGCTTTCTGTTTTTTTTCACACTAGTTATCTGGAGTGGTTGTTCAGAAGGTTACTTTTATGTAAGTAAAATACTGTAAAGCTTTTGTTGTAATATTTAAAAAAAGATTTAGTACATTCACAAGTAGAGTCAAGTAACCATGTGTTTATTCTAATTCAGAGGACGTATTTTTAGGTAATACCAAATCCAGGAATGCTTGCAAGGATGTTCAACAGAAGCCAGTGGTTGAAAGAACGAGAGGGGAAAACAGCTGTGCAGTTTATATGTATTCAAGCTCTAAGGACCTGGACACCTTGGAAGCCGGCAGCTCCAATGATACAGAGTTTCAGGTGTCAGATGATGATCTGAAGTCTGTTTCTGGCATTGATCATAAGGTAAACTGATATGCTTAAGGATGCTGCTAGAAAAGCCAGCATTGTTCTTGACACTGTTGGATCAAAAAAGAAATGTTTTAGGGGAAGAAAAAAACTAAGCGTGATTAAACATTGGAGCAGGTTGCCTGGAGAGGCCATGGAACCTCCATCCTCGAAGGAGGTATTCACAACTCAACTGAATAAGGCCTCAAGCAACATAAGTTTGGCCCCACATTGGAGCTGATTCCGACATGCAGGATATTCTGTGTGTTGAGTGGTTGGGGTTTTCTGAGAATGACTAGGATTGGTGAGGAAAACAGTAGCAGCTGTTTAGTTGTCAGCTGTTTGAAACAAGTTTTTTTGGATTACCTTTTGCCTATATTTAAAAAAATTAAAACCTTTTTTTTTTTTTCTCCAGTTTTCAAACATTGTGCCAGATGCAAAGTGTGGTTTTGATACATCTGACTATTTCCAACAAGGGAAAGAGACTGCATGTGTAAAAGAGGCAAAAGAAAGTGGTTCCTTGATAGAAAATGAGAAATTACAAGGAAATGTTCTAAATAAGGCAGAGTGGCTAACGGGGCTAGAATTTCCGGAACAACAGGACACTGGTGTACACGAGGGTGCCCAAAGAACTCAGTGTCCACAAAAAGATTCTACAAGAGGCAGTCCACCAAGAAGAAGAAGAAGTAGTGCCATCTATTTTCCTCCTGTTGAACAATTGGAAATAACTGGAAACAATCTTCCGTTTTCTTTTAATGTGGAAGAAGTCTTATCTGTTCCTCAGCTGAAAAGTGACTCCTTGGAGCCTTTTAGAAGAAAGAGCGGTAACAGTGGTGAAAAAAGAGTGAGGCGCAGCATGAGATTGCATAAAGATACCGAAGCTGAAGGACTTGCATGGATTCAGGTACCCGATGAGATTCAAAGGAACCCTCCCCTGCTAGCTTCTGCTTGCAAAGTCCGGAGAACAATAAGCACATCCATCCTCACACAGTCTGAGAATATTCACCATCGAGAACAAAATCTCCTCCATTTTTCAGCACCAGGGAAGGAGAACAATGATTCTGTTAATCTTGCTGATGGTCCTTGCAAAAAATGGAGGAGGAGAAGCATGTGTGTATCCACACCTCAAGAAACAACAACTTGGTCTCAAACCCGGAAAAAGAGGATAACAAATTCTATATATAGGAGGGACAGAAGTGACCAAAAACACTGTGAAGAAGTAGAAATACCTCTTGAAAATAACTCTAACACTTAGTGAGATTTCAGCTACTTCTGATTTTCTGAAGTGAAGGTCAGTATTAGATTCTTATGTTCTCTCTTAAGTGCTGTTTTCTTCTCTCTCCCACTTACATTTCCTTACTTACTATTTCTTTATTAATTTTCTGGATAACTTAGAACTGATTTTCCTTGTCTTGATGCCTAAAATACTTGAAGATCAGAACTGCATGGAAGACCTAGCTTGGCTCTGAGCATTGGTCTGGTAGACAGTCATGGCAGGTAATCAAGAGGATAAAAAATTTTTCTTCCATGGTGAAGTGAATTTGACAGCACCTCTTTATCGTAGTCTACGTCCTTGCTTACGTGCCTTTCGGCTGTTTTAAGTAAAGAGGAACAACAAAAAGATGGTCTGTGGTGACAAGTTACTTTTTATATGATTGGGAGTTGATACTAATCCATATTTTCTTGATAGGGCTCTTTCCTTTTTCTGGAAGAACAGGATTCAAGCTTAAGATTTTGTTATATTTGTGAAGTTACTTGAAGTAGGTAAAAAGTGAATTTGTCTTTAGTAGTTAAACCACGATGTTGTGAAGTTTGCCCTTTCAGCTAGAATTGCTTGAAGCGTTGATGTTTCCCATGTGCTTGATCATTCCTTATAAATTGCTTTTGAAATCTGCATGAATTTTCTTCCAGATTTCAAAAATATCGTAAAAAACTCTCTGCAAATAAGAAGGAAACCATCTCTGGCTTGAAGGGGAGGAGTAGAAGGCAGGGAAGCTGTTACCATCTTCTGAAAAGACTTTGCTTTACCTGCTGGGCACGAGCTGTGGTAGAGTTCCTATAAGTAAGACTAAATTTCATGTTAGAAAGAGTTAATGAATCCTGCTTCTCTGGTGTAAAGGTTGGTCATTAAAAAAAAAGAAAAAAAGCAGCTTTTAAATCTTTATTGTATATAACATTAATTTTAAAAAATTCAATTGGGTAAGGAAAGCGAAACATCCATCACAATAAAGCTGTACTTCATTTCTGGACATTTCCAGTCTTTGGTATACATGTACTAAATACAGTGCATATTATTCAGTAGTTGTCCTGTCATCTTAACTGTTCTCATTTTTCTAGTTTGAACAATGCAATAAAAAGTGATGACTGTAGGTGGTCTGCTTAAACATTTGCTGTTGCTTTCATTTTTCATACTGTTCTGTTTCAGCCCTAGTAAAATACCTGTGCCAGCTTGAAGGAAATAGCTTTCTGTTGAAAATGATCTCTTCTGTGACCTTGTTTTTAACATTATTGATGTGGAATAAAATGCTTTATGTACTTGGCTGCTTTTATAAAGCTTAAAAGCAAACAGAACAGTTTCATTTTTATGCATGTTTTACTTTTCTCTACAGACATCATCAGTTTTTCCCAAGACAAGAACTTCTAAGGCAACTTGAAAGAAACGTCACTACTTAAACGCTGTTCATCTTATGCTGCTTTAGAAACATTACTGAAGTTATCAAAACAGTTTCCTTGATGTTTGCTTTTGTGTCACAATGAAAGTTTTAGATTTGGAAACAGAATGGCAATAGTTACTTGGGCTGAATCTAGTGACAGCGCTATGTTGGCTTACCAGGAGAGGGCAGTCTGACATGAGTTTTTATGGTTGTAACTGGATTTGAAAATAATACCATAATATGCAAAATCTTTGAAGAGATACTAGCTAAGGTTAAAATCTAAAGCTCCTTGAGATTAAAACTAATAATAGCTGCTACTTCTAACATTCAAAAAAAATCAAAACAGCAACTGAACTACACACTGAAATTGATCTGGAAAGTGAAATGCTTATGCACTGTATTCAGATAGGACTTTCTATATGGAAATCACATTGCATTCTTAAACACAGTAGAGCACTACGGTTGCAGCTGAGACGTTAGGGTTTACCTAACAGGTTTAGGTATCAATTCTAGCAGTGAGTGAAACCTTTGGAGACTGGGTGTCAGACACTGAATACCAGACTTGAATAGCCAGGTCAAGTCAAGAGTTGTCTTGGAGGAAGAGGCAATAAACTAGTATGTACAATACTAAAGGGCTTAATCTAAAATGCTGCCTAGAACATGCTGCTTGTGATGTTGTTGTCTGCATCAGTCCCAGCAGCAGAAGAGAATTCTCCCTTGAGGTTTCTTGAGTGGGCAGGCTAAGTGCACCTCAGCTGTGAAGTGTAAGTAAAGTCAGAAAGAGAAGAGCAAGGGTAAGGAGAAGAAAACGAAGTCTGGATTTTCCTTCTGGCAGAGCTTGGTTGAAAAGAGTTGTAGGAAATTATCATAGAATCATATGAATCATAGAATGGTTTGGGTTGGAAGAGACCTTAAAGATCATCTAGTTCCAATCCCCCTGCCATGGGCAGGGACACCTTTCCACTAGCCCAGGTTGCTCAAAGCCCCAGTATACTTAGATGCTTGATGGCAGTTAGCCTGGCTTACATGAGGGTGAGGTTGGAACCTATAGAGAAATAAAGAGGTTGCAGTTAATGGGGCTTAATCTGGAGAGGACTTGAGAGGAGACAAGTCTCAATTATGCAGCAGGTTGTTGTAAGGGAGCAGGGTGTAATAATCTGTTCTCCATATCTGTACTGAATTGGACAAGAAATAATGTGTTTAAATTAGAGAAAAATGGCTCTGTTAAACATTAAGAAAAAGTTCCAGCAGCAGAGATGGTTGGGCACAGGAATACATTGCTGCGGGAAGTTGTGGAATCTCCATCACTGGAGGCTCTTAAGAGCAGATTAAACAAATATCTGTCAGGAATGACATATGATCCTTCCTAGGGGTAAGGATAGGGCCTGGATGGCCTCTTGAGGTCTCTTCTGGCTGTATTTTCTGATTGCTAGAGATTAGGGTTGCAAGAGGTGATTTGGGACTTGCCTAATAGTTAAGACCTGAGATAGGATCTGCCATGGAATAGGGGGCCAGAGAGTTGCTAACACTGGGGGCTGTTCAGCATGAAGGAACTGGGGAATTTGGGAGGGAGCTCTTCATGCAAGGTTAGCAAAGTGGTCTTGGTACTTCAAGCATTCAGATCTCCTGTGACTCACTGCTCTTCCTCAGAAGAGTATCTCTATAGACTCCTGACATAGTGTAAGTTACACCTTGGTGGCCATGCTGTTATGCAGGAAGTGTGAACAGCAGAATAAACAATGCCGTTCCATTTTCAGATTTGCTTTTCTAAAATCAGTTAACACTAACCTTTGAATGACCAGCAGCTTCACTCTCCCTATTGAACAACAGAAGAACTTTCTGAAGTGGTCTGTTGTCTTCATTGCCGTGTGAGGGTGTAAGAATTAAGGTTGTGTGTAGTGCAGACAGGTCTTGAGTCAAGATATTTTGAGTTTGTGGTTCTAGTTTTCAGCTGTTAATTGCAGCACTATCTGGAATCGATTTTAATGGTGTTCTGTCACGTTAAGTTAGCTTAGTCACTCTAATACAACCCGCAGCTTTATTTGCAACAAAGAAATTGGACAGAAGAATGCACAAAGTCAGCAGTGTAAAACTGAGCTGTGTTTGAGTTTGATGGGTGAAGCATCGCTGTGCAGTGTGTCAGACCGGGCAGCTGGCTGGGGCAGTCTCCCAGTGTGCAGGGCAGCATTTGTAGGCTTCAACTTAAGTCACTGTTTTGACTTATTTTTTGTGCAGTGCTGAGCTCTGTGTCAGTCTGTGTATTGTAGTGGCATCTAAATAAATCTGTGGTGTTGGCCAGTCTCTTTCACCTCTCATTTACTCCCTACTTTTCTAAAGAGAGGCTTTTTCTCTCTTCAGAGGGTTGTTATAAAGATTACTTTGTGTTTAAAGTACTTCACTAACATTAAGTGCTGTATTGTATAGACTTTAAATGGCTTCAAGTGTGGTAATAGCACTAAGTGTATATTGCAGAATAATTGCATTTAGCAGATTGCCGTGTAATTATCATGCTCTGACTGACAGAGAGGACAAGCGGTGGGTCCTAGAAAGACTGATTATTTTGCCACTCTGTAATTATGATGTCGTTAATAAGTAAGTGTAATTACATATCGCTTCTGCTTGCGCTGTCCTGTGAAGTGCAGTCTAGATATATTTTCAGATAGCTGAATATCTGACAACTTGCAGTAAGGAGTATTTCACAGTTGGAATGGTCTTTGCTTAAATTTCCTTAATGTTAGCGAGCTGAAAATACAAGGAACAACAATACTTACACTTGAATCCTTCAGAAGCTTTTAAAATGAAAGTGTTAGTGTTTTCCAGGAATTATTTTACGCCAGTATTTTGCCATAATTAAGATGCACATAAGTTATGAAAGTGGAGATGATATGACCAAATTTCCTCACATGGGAGATAACAGAAGTAAAATAGTTTTCTCAACCTGACACTCATGGTAAGCAGGGGAAAAAAAATAACAAGAATAGTATATGCCTTTTTTTTTTTTTTTAACTTTAAAATAATTAATTGTAAAAAAAGATTCATCTAGTCTTCAGCTTATTTTTCTGTACTTGCTTCTGACTAGTTGGGTGATAGAAGGGGATACCAAAACACCCAACTGTTGCATATAAATGGCACTATTTTGTGTTCATCTAGTCTAGCTGCTGTTTAGAAATACACTAAAATGTTTGTGCTCTACTCTTCCTCCTTCTCACTCTGAATCCTCTAGCACTCTTGTAGTTCACTTAGACCTGGAAAGAGTTTAGTGGTGAACTGATCTGTGCACAAGGAAGCAAACAGAAAAGTATTGTTAGATCTGGATGAGATGGAGAGAGACAAAAAAAAAAAATAATCATTAAAGTATGCCAAGTATAGCTTAAGCACACAGGAACAGGAGTGGGCAGTGAAAGAAATTTCATTTTTAAGCTGCTAACAGGTAAGCAATGGAAATAAATCTAAAAACAAACTGTAAAGTGTAGTTGGGTATTCCTTCAAATTGCACGTTTTTAAAATTAGGAGGTGAACAGTGCAAATCAAAATGTTTTAACTTGAAATAAGGTAAGGTCTAATTTCACTGTGTCCCAGTGGAAAAGATGAAGTTGTGCCTGTGACTTAATAGACAAGAAGGCTAATGTATTAGTTTTGTAATTAAGTCCTGTAAATTGTGCATAACAGAGCAATTAACTACTTTAACCAAGCTTTGGAGGGGGAAGAAGAAAAACCTGTGTGCACTGGGAATGAGGGCATGGAACATATTCCCTAACTCAAACCTGAAAAACCTGGTGTTAGTCTTGGGTTATTTCCAGTGACCCCTTGACTCCCATCTTCCTGCCCCCTGCACGGATTTGGAACTGGTCAGCCATTTTTGTTTTTGGAAGGGAGAGGAGACAGATATAATGAATGGCTTTTATTGTGCAATATTTCAAAACCTTTTTGACTGCATTCGGATGGGATGGAAAATGTTCTACCCTGCGCTGCAGCCAAAATAAACAAAACATATTCCCTAAACCTGGATGTGTGTTTCACTCAAACTGGCAGTAGTTAGAGCTCTACTCTTAAACAAGAATTTAGTTTGACAATTTTTAGGCCTTGTTCAGCTGAATGTAACAGCCAAAGAAAATACTTGGAAAAAAATTAAATAATACACATATTTACAGCTTGCAGGTGGCATTAATTTTTGTGCTTCATAATATTTAGCTTTAAGAATCCTTGTTCGTTGGGCTATATTGTAGATTTTTAAAAAATATTCTTAATTGTCTCTTTTTTTAAATTAGGTTTTTTTATGAGAATAGTCATTCCGAAGGAAAATACATTTTATGTAGCTCCCTGATGGGTGATAAATAGTTGTGATTCAAGGCTTTAAAAGTTTAGGGTCTACCAAGAAACTAAAAATTCTACAAACACAAGACCCAGCAAACTAGCAGTAAAAGCTCTTGACAGAAGCCTGCTATGGACTGGCTTCCAACTCCACTAAAGTTTAGTTTAAATTCCCTCTTTATGGTGCAGGCTTACTGCTGTTTTTTAGCATTGCCAATCAGTTCAGTGAAGACCTTGCACTGTCTAACCAAGATAATTCATGTTGTGCAACATGTTTTATACTCTGAACAACCATATTTATTAATGATAATAATAATTTTTAATTTAGTCACCTGTGCCCAGAGGCCTCCAAGTATTGTAACAATGAAGGACTAAAACTAAATTATCAAAACAGACACCGTGCCTGGACAACTCCCACCCTGCAAACAAATCTTTTATTCCTCATAATCCCACCCTACAAGCAAAAATCCCTTTGAACAAATAATACGCAAAACTTAATGTTTTTAAGTAGATAAATGAGCCTCATTTTTAAGTCATTATGATTAAATCAGTAAAGATTACAAGCAAGGTATCTCAGAGTCTGAAGAGAAGTTGCAAGAACAAACAGTGATCATTCCTTGAAAGCCCTAACGATGTAGTAAACTAAACAAGCTGGGAATTGGAAAACTGGGCTTTTTGTTCCCTCTGTGGTCTGGGTTTGGTTTTGTGCTGTTGAATTAAGTTGTTACTCAGTTTCCTTGCTTTGTCTTTCATTTATTTGCCAGCACTTGTAACATCAGGGTGAAAAATACAGATCTAGTATCACCATGCATTAAATCAACTGAGTTATACTGAAGATACTTCTGAAGCCACACTTCACTCTCATAAATAACCTGCCTATGTCATACAAATGTTTGGACAAACAGATGCACTTAGCTCCATGGTTAGAAGGTCAGTAATGCTGAGTTTTGGTAGTAAATAATATTCACTAATGCAAATCTGTTAAGGTTGTAAGGGAATTCATGTTTGAACTGTGATTTGGGTATGTTGAGTATCCTCATGTGTGCTATTGAGGAAAAAGGAATTGTGTGGGTACAAATATTAATGGTGAATAAAAAGGTCATTTTACTTTTCCCTCAAGAAAAAATTGCAAGTACCCATGGTATGTTTTGCAAGGAAAGCTTTGTGAGGTTTATATAAGGAGTAGGTAACGTACACGTAGCTTATCTTAATACTAAGCATTACATAATACAAGCTATGGAATATAAGCCTCAAATGTTCACTTTACATTTGTCTTTTGCATCTCTCCCACTGTTTGCTTCTCACAGTAGACAGAGGTCTGTTGGACCTTGCTGAGTTTTCCTGCATCACTATTCCACTGCCTGGGGTTTGGAGTGTGCTGCCTTCTGGGCTGCCTCGCTTATCTTGCTTCTGTCTTCCCAATACTTCCTCCTCTTGCTTAATACACTGATGTCTGGCTCTTGCCAGTCACAAAAATGACAAGCTGGTGCACAGTGATGATCCTAAAAGGGAAGCGAAGCAGTTGGTAGCACAGAGACTGTATGCACACGCAATATACTGTGAGTTAAGCAAATTAAAGCATTGCTGCTACCAGGAACTTTTCTGGTGCTTGGCATAGTGCCTCTTAATAGAGCCACAACAAGCCCTAGTTACAGCCAGATCTGTGGTGTTAAGTGCCTTGGAATTGCACCTTTGTATAGGAGTTACAGAAAATGATAAGGCTAGCTGTAGGCAGAATTAAATATGTGGTTTCATACTGACACACAGAGTAGCCAAAGCCTTAAATTGTTCCTCTTTTATTAGCAAAGAAAATCTCTGCTTCTGAAAATTTCTTTTTTCTCATTCCACTAAGGATCAGCAAGGGCTGGGGACTTGGGGTGGTAGTTAAGGAGAAGTCTTAAACTAAATCCTAAAACTTTCCGTTTCCATATTTTTAGCCTGCCTTTCTTCTGCTTTCGGTATTGAATGCAGAGCAACTACTATGGCCCTGCCAAAAGCTGTTTAAACAATATTAAGATGTTTTCTTCAAACTTCTCCCTAGGAAGATACTCTTTTTCGAGAGGAATGTTTTCCCTGGAGCATTACATCATGAATTGGTTCAGTTCTTGGAGTAAGAAATTGGACCAAATGGTGGAGAAGGTCTCCAGGGGAAACATACTTATGCTGTTAAGTATTCCCACCAGAAAGCTTAGAAACCGCTTACATATTACCGTTCTGTCCACATTTAGCCTTTCACCTTACTGCAGCTGAACAGAGGGAAGGGGGGGGTGGTAAGACGTTTTTAAGGAAACTTGAACCTTCTTTGTTTTTGTCATTACATTTTCCCCCGCTCTCATTGTATCTTGTGAACTGAACTCTGGTAATGGAATCTCTCATTTTTGACAGTAATGCTGCATAAAGACACGTTTGTTTTGTATGCAAACTGTTAATGAAATCTTAATTATGAAAGCTTCCTTGGAAACTCTGAATTTAGAGGGGTTTTGAGGATTAAAATGAGAGGAACCTCAGAGACGACCAGAGGATGGAGGGATTTGGGTGGATTAATGGGACAGCAGCCATATGAACGATGTCTGAGCTGTGACAGTATTGTGTTTCCTCTCGTGTACGGACTGGTTCACCATCAAAGATGGAGGCACTTGTTATGGTTTCCTATATCAAATGAAAATCTCAGAACAAGGAGAAATATACTCCTTAAATTTAGTAGTGCAGATCAACAGATTTTTTTTTTAATATGGCAGTTCTCTGAAAACTTCCAATTTCACAAAGGTCCACATTTTGTTTTGCTAACAGTTAAGGACCTAAAAGCATTTTCCAGGTGCAGGTTGGATTTGGAAAGCTTTGAATTGTTCATCTTTAGTTCACACAATTACCTTACAGGATATAAAATGAAAATACATACCAGTGTAATAAAACTGAGGAGAATAACTTCCTGGACAAACATGTCCCAGGGCAGGATACTTCATAGTTCATGAGTGGCTTGAATTGGACCATGGAGCTGAATTAGAAAGGAACCTCCTGTGATACTTCTGAGTTGTGTTCCCATTGGTATTTTGGGCAAATGATGTTCTACTGCCCCAGATCTGTTTGATGGGCAAAGAGGATTTTTGTATCCCAAATCTTCTGTTTGGCACTTTCAGTCACTCCTTAGAAAAAAAAAAAAAGCCACAAACAAAAAAACCCCACAAACAAAAGCTTAATTGAATTTGTTTTTCTCACTCAAAGGGTATGATACTACACAATTGTAAGAGGCTGAAAAGAAGGTCAAGCCCTACAGCTGCCTTCTCTATTCCTATTCGATATCTGATCTTTCTAAAAGGTGGGTTTTTTTAAAGAAGAAATCACAGCCAGACTTTATTCATAACACGAAGCACCATTAAGCTGGTCCGGCTGCTGAGGGACTGGCACTAAAATTGGTGACTAGAAATCAGCACGGGATTGTAAAGGACTTCTGCCAAAACATATTTAAATTATGTAATCATATTAAATACACACTAATTACACTGTGCATATTACTACTACATTCAGGTTATGAAATCATTCAATAACAAAGTCTAGAGTAGATAATGCAAGATTGTAAGAAGAGAGAGACTGCTCTGAAGCATACTGAAATCAGTGGAAATACTCATGGTGGCTGCAGTGGGTTCTAGAGGAGAGCGTACAAGATCAGGACTTGGACCTGTTGTCCAGAACCCTGATGCAACCAGCTATTTAGATGTTTCATTTCTACCATAGAACAAACGCAGCGAATTTGATAACAGACTTCTGACACTGGCAATTCCCAGTGCTTCTGAAGCCTCTAACACAGCAGATGGGCCGGTTGGTCTGCGATGCTCATGCCATCTCCAGAGCAGGTGACAAGTCATGTTAGTGTTCTTTATTGTTGGTGCTTCTCTGAAATAAAGCTCGGTCATCTGCACAGCATAATCACCTGTGAGGCTGGACCAGAACTTCTACTGGAGTTCCCTGTATACTCCATGCAAAATAGTAGTCCTGCAAAGGTTTCCACTTGGAAATTACCTGGGTTTGGAGAATCCATGTTCTTAGGAGTTGGAGAGAAATTATCACCAGCAGTTAAGTTCAGATTCTATGACACTTTTATTTTAATTCACAAACTCATTCCAATTCAAACATTGTCCTTTGCAGTGGGCCTTTTTTTTTTTTCATGTCTCCCAGAATGTGGCTCATAATACACTATTGCTTAAAAATTCTGAACTCTACGAATATCTAGTAGAATGGCCACTTCATCTTCCTGCTGCTGTTAACGAAATGTAAAAAGATATATTTACTTTTGCTTCCTTTCTCAGCCATTTTTTCACTGCAGAACAAACTTTTTCAAACTGATTACACCAGATGATTTAGCAGTATGGCCAAATAGTCCCTGCTTGATTAAGATGGATGGTAGCTGTATTTGGAGCAATAGTAATTAAGACTCCCATGGCAAGCAAGGAAAAATAACAAATTAATCTAATAAGAGCTTATGGGGAAACTCTTAAATTGAAAAGTGTTCTGAAAATCCAGAATTCCATAACACAAGTAAAATAATGGTTTACTTTTTTAAAATCAAATCTCACAGAATTATTGAAATCCAAATTATTTTTATTATGTTTGGTTTAATATTTTGATATTTGTACACTTTTAATTTTAAAAATTACTAAAAATGTAGCAGAGGCTTAAGACCTACATGTCTCAAAACTGAATAGACACTTCCAGTTAAATCACAAGATTTCTTTAAAATGAGATGAACTATGGTTGTAGTCTATTTTTAACAGTCTTTTTACCCGATACATGCAGATGACAAAATGTCTTTCTACCCCAAGAACACTTCATTTCTAGATTGCAGCATCTGTCTTGGTCAGGAATGCCTGCCCAAAATACACTGAACATAAAGACTGCACGGTCTAATAAACAGTACAAGGACTCAGAGTCCTGAGCTTGTTTTGATCATGACATTCTAGAGCTCTCTTGATGTTGCACAAGTCCTTTTATAGTTTGGTGCCTCAGTTTCTACACGCGTAAAATGAGATGTTCACCTCTGAAGGCAGTGGAAAGTATATTTGCAGTGTGCAAAACCTTTGACACACTCACTGAGCTATTCCTGTTTTTAACTATTTCTGTACCAATTCTATCTCTACAGAGGTGAAGCGTTTAATGTCTGATGGTCAACAGCATTAATGTTATTGCTGTTCAGGTACAACTGACAGAAGCAGCCCAAGTGATTTAAGGGCGGTACTACTTTTAGAAGAGAGGTGGCTTGTTCAGCTTTTTAAAGTCCTTAAGATAATGTCTTATATATATGATTGATTTATTTGATATTTATGCAGTTGGCAGTGGGATTTGAAATATAACATAAGCACTTCCTGAGATGTCAGTACTCCGATGTTAGTGGTCTGAACAAGGATGTAATTCATATCTGCAGGTGCTTACTCTGGTATCAAACACTTCAATAACATCATGCTTGTGGAATCCGGCACTCCCCAGTGTCCCATTTGTATCCTGATATGCCCACGTCTTTCCTATGTGTGTTTTTCTTTCTTAAGGAGCTCTCATTTCCTTCAATAGGATATGTTTTATTTCATCCTTTTTCCTGCATTTACTCATATTAATGTCACCGCATTCACTGGTAATAGCTCGGCTTGGAAATAACCCGTATATCCCTGAAAACACTGCGCCTGAAATTCAATGCCTGGGATACTTTATTAAGAAAGAATAGATGTTTAAGTGAAGGGAGGTAATCATTTATTTTTGGACTCTAGTTTGATCTAACCCATTTAAAGGTGCATCAAGCGTGCTCAACCACAGCCCGATGGCCCTCTGCATTGTGCAGCGTTTGAGAGTCCTGGGATTAAAGTTTTCTGGGGCTTTTCTGCTAAATGGCCATACAATTTGAAACTGGATACTGTCAGAGGAATTTACACCTTTTCTAGGATAAAGAGACTGCAGACACCTTTTAGGCTTCTCTTATGAGCATTTCTTCAGAATGAAAAGGACAGAAGTCAGGTGATGGGTTCTTGCTCGTGAGCAAGTTCTGGAAAGGACTCCATCATGGTGGTTAGATCAGCTGACACTCCTTGAGCTGTATTTTCAGCTACATAGCTGAAACAGGGAGTTTTCCTTGCACTTTTTGTGCCATGAAGCATTATCTTTTTGTAACTCCTTTTCTTCGTCCCTTTATCCCATTTTGCTCTGTTTATGAAAAGGGTGAGTTCAGCTTACAATATTTAAGTGATAGTAGTCTCTTCACTTGCTTTGCAAAGCACATTTGCACATTTTTGGGGATCTAAGGATAAAGTCTTGTGAAAAGAAGTGATAGCTAGCACTGTTCTGAAACTGCATTGTCCCTTTTCCACTTGCTTTGTAGACATGAGTCTTAATGAACCTCGTGTAGACAGTGAAAAAGTATCTGACGTGGAAGGCCTCGAGACTTACGTAGGTTACAGGGTTGATTGCCAAATATGACAGTGACAGGAGGGATCTCAGAAGCTCCAAAATGCCAGAGCAAGTTTTTAGTTAGGAGGCCACTTTGGAGAAGCATTTTGATTAAATATACTGGAGCGTTCAGTGTGTGAAATCTCTTTATTTCCTGTCATTATCTTGGTAAAATCACGAGTGCCTTTTTTATTATTTTTATGGATGTGCTCATCAGCTGTGGCTTTTGCCATCCCTGTGGGAATTTCCCTGCCCTGAAAAGCTGAACTTCACAATATCTAGTAGAAACTAAATTTTTTTCCCAGCTGGTAAGTAGTGCAGCACCAGTCTCTAGTTAACAGTGCTCTACTTGGGGAAATTTTACAAGCCGTAATCTGTTTGAACAACTCACTTGGGTAAGTTAGTGCTTCGTTGTAAACTCTCAGAGGTGGCTCATCTGGGAAACTGCAATGAACAGAAATGCTACAGAATAAAGGGTCTTGCTTGCAACTTCAGCTACTCCCTTTACAAGGTGTAGGATCTGTATGTATACATTGTACTGTAACGCCAGCCTAATTAGAGATAATCCTTGCCATGTTAGGCTGGTTTTGCCTGAGACTGTGTGCTTTGTTTTTATGTTGTGTTTTTGATATACATGAAGGTACAAAGTGTGAATAAGTCCAGGAGAAAATAAGCCCTGTAAACAAGCTCGTAGCCCTGTTAGGATTTTATGACTGTCGACGAGCCATGTGGTGACAAAGTCAATGCAGATAAAACAGCCATCTTGTTCCAAAGGCACTGGTTCCTACTGCTTGAAATAAAGAGAACCACTTTAGCTTGAGCTGTACAGCAGCTATGACCCAAAAGGTAATTTCTCCAACTTAATATAATGGAAGACAACAGTGTGATTACGCTGAACCGTGTTATGGGTTGGTGTGATGAGAATGCCCTTGTAAGACCTGAGAAGCACCATCTATTGGGGCTTATAAGATACTTAAAACCCCACAGATGGGGATCAGGAGAGGCATACAGTATTCATGTTATTTCACTCTCACAGTTTATAAATAGCAAAAATGCAATTTCCTGCTTTCATTCAGGGCAGCTGCAAGTCACAGTGGCCTGTGGAAAACGGCCAGTTTGACTCACGATTAAGCCCAAGTGCCACATGCATCTTACCTGCTTCAGCCCAAGCTGTACTTCAGCAAAGTGCTTAATATCTCTCTCTGTCTTTCTCAGATTTCTCCCTTCTTCTCATCACCATACAACTTAGTTTTTCATTTTAAGCATTTTCTTCTATGACCCAGCCTAGAAAATAGGTAATTCTCTGCTACCAGCAGGTGGGGACAGGGAATACAAGACATCAGCTCTACTATAAAGGAGGAAGAAACAAAATGAAGATGAATTAATTTCATTTCCTCTCTTCAGCAGGTGCCTGCCTGAATAAAGTATGTTCCTATGCTCCCCTCCATGTAGCCTCTTCTTAGTCTTTAGGTTTTTTTTTTCTTTTAGCTGGTAGGACTTCAGTTAATCTCTCTAGAGAAGCAAGCAAATGCACTTTTTTTTGTTTTGGCTTTATAGTGTTTCAGATATTCTAGAGCTTCTAATTCTGGGAGAGGACAAGTTTTCCCTTCACAATTACTTACTGAATGTGCTGAAGGGAAGCAAAAAAATAAACAAGTACAGAAATCAAACTTTCATGATTGCCAAGGGTGTGCACTTCCTCTGTGATGTGCTGCATGAAAGCCACAGCTCAAACCAGTAAAACTGCAGACAAAAGCTTCGTGAAGATTTAGGAGTTACTGTGCATAGAGAAAAAGAATGTTGGGACATCTTTGACTTCGTCCCTTTGGGACGGATTTAAAAAAGTCAGAGTAATGCACAAGAGAAACCTGTACACATGCATGGAAACCAATAATGTAATTATTACATGACTGTGATGAACCCAAAACAGATTCAAAAAATTCACAAGTTTTTAACTCCCCCTTTCACAACAGAGGTGGCTGTAACTCCAGAAAGCAAACTACCTTGTTCTCACTTTCTCCTTTTTTCTGCTTGAATTTTGTGGCTCTGTGGCCTTGTGGATGCCTTTCATGGCCAAACCCCACCCTTTTCAGAAAGGAGGGGAATGGCTGGGCCAGAAGGGAATTAGGACACAGCAGCTGTGCTGTGCCCTGGTGAGTCTCACCTGGGGAGCAGGCTGGGCTCAGGTGCCCTGGGTTACCCCTGATTGCAGGCTCCTCCTCAGCACTGCGTCTGGTGGCACTGGGCTTTGCAGAGGGTAAGTTCTCCGAGAGGGTTTTCCCCTTAAATTACTTTTAATATTTACCTTTTCCCCATTTCTGTGATATAATTAATGTAGTTTTGATACCTGAAAGCAGGAGGGGAGAAGCTGTAAGCTGCCTGTTGTTGGGGGTGCTGTGTGGGGGGCAGTCACCCTGCAGCTGGCTCAGAGCAAATCCTGCTCTGCGCTTGGTGAATGGGATATGGATTTGCTTTGTGTCTGAAGCAAGCTGTAGTTTTAGATAACAGTGATAATGCTTGTCTTCTTCCCCACAATGGTTCTGCTCAGTGGGTGCTGGAAGTTGTCTGAAGAGTGTGGCTCTTTGGCTCTTCATGAAATCTGTTCCTTGAAGTGATTTTCCTGACCAAATAATGCCTGAAATAAAAAAGGCCCCCAGCTCTGATAGCAGAGTTACCCTTTATCCTGCTTTGAGTTTCATTTGGTTTCACTAGGCTGCCTAGGCTGTTTTCTGGTGAAGTTGTACAGGAGCTATGAAGTTTTGCTTGCCATGCAGTGGAAAACCTCCAGTGCAAAATGCTCTTAGATCCTATCCACAGCCAAGATAATCTGTGGGGTGTCTCTCAGTAGTACCTTAGCTCATCTTCAGTGATTTTGCTCCAGTTGCAGTCCCAGTTTAACTCCCCTTGGGTTCACAGTCTCTTGTGCTGGAAGCTGTCTCCTTCCAGAGCAAGCCACCAAGTCCACTTTTGGATTCTCCCCAAATTTCAATCTAAGGTCTTATTTCAGTCTACTTGCAATTAGGACAGCGGGGTATTGGGGTGTTTGGTCAGCAAAGATATAAGCCAAATATAACATGGGGCTTTGAATGAATTTCAAACATGAATTTGAGCTTTGAAGACCTCAGAGGGCATATTTGTGATTCTGTGGTACATTGTCTGTAAAAGAGCAAAAGGAGAGGCCTTTTTTTGGCTTGGGTTTTAGCATAAGACCTGAGAAAATGAGGCAACATTACTTTCTCTGCACACTGCTGGGTTTCAGATAAGCTGAACTCAGGCAACCATCTTGTCTTTCCATCCCTTCCTCCACCTTTTGTGCTGCAAATCACCAGCTGTAAAAGGGGGCTGTTACTTCAGATTTAAGACACCTGCGGACTTGGTATTTTGAAGGGGGTGGAAGCAAGCAGATACACATCTTATGAAGAACAACTTTTTTACACAAAAAATTGCCATAACTAAGCTGTTATGTGTCTGGGAAATGAAAATAATGAAACAGAAGGTTAAGCACTAGCTGGTCCAGTGTTATGCAATTGTTAACTTCAAATACAGCCTGTAAACAGTAGGTAGGATGTACCTGTCCTTAATTCTCTGCACACACAGGAGCTAGATACTAATAAACAGGAGCTGCCTTTGTGGAAAGAGGATGGTTTAACTATGTCACTGTACAATATTTATGAAACCTCTAAAAGCCTACAGATAGCAAAGGAGAGACAGCATGGAAGGCTTTATTTCCCATGTGGATTTGTAATGAAATGGAAACTTAAAAGTCTCTAATGGATCAACTTCAAAGGCCTCAGTTTTGCTCCCAGATCTGTAGGGAAGGACTTCTGTGCTTATCTTGGCTCTTCCACGTGGGCCTAGAGAACTCAGGAGGACACATTTTCTCGTCTTGTTTGCAGTACCACACCCTGAGTAAGGTGTGAAGTTGTGTTGCATTTTCTCACAGTTGTCCACTTTTTACCTTTGCTCTGTCTACATCAAAATGTTTTGAATAAAGTTGGTGGGTACTTCCCTTTGGTTCATGTTCTTGCATTGCACTGAGGTAAAGACCTGCCTAGTAGGTATATTAGCCTGAGCAGAATGGCTTGCTAGTGGCACTAAACTGCGTCTTGTAACAGCCAGGTTTTGGGAACTAGTTCAGGTATCTCTGGACAGTTGTTGCGTTGTGCCATGTGGACATGACTGCAATGACACAGGGCAAGTTACTTCGCCTTTCTGTCCATCTATTTTCCCTTTCACCCTTTGCGTGTTTTGTTCCCAGTCTCATAATGACTTAAACACGTGCTTAACTTTATGCACTGTGCGTAACCCTGTTGATGAGTATAAATCTTGTGAGAACAGGGCTTACACATGTGCTTCAGTAAATTTATTCAGTGTATAAGCTCAAGCACATGGGTACATTTTCACAGGATCAGGGCCTTGGATGCAGGGCAGGATGGTTTTTGTGTGCCTGGACAGTGCAATTTATCATAGCGGGGAACAAAACACATACATAAATGAGTGCAAGGTGTCTGCCAGCACAAATCCAGTTGCCTTAAATTGCAAAGGTGGAAGTAATCTTTGAGGATGGGGAGGGGTGGAGGGGAATGAAAAGTTATTAAAAGCAGAAGAGATCTCAGGGAACCCAACTTCGTTTCATTCTTATGAAGAAGCTTTGAATACAATAGGGAAAAAGCATTGGGAGTAATTATCCAAAATGGGTGGCATAAATCCGAGCAGAAAGTAATACATCAGTTTTAAAGCTACTCATTTCAAACTGTGAGTTAGATTTATTTGACCTGCATTTGGGAGCAAATATTAATGAAAGGGCGAAGGCAGCTTATGGCTCTTTCAGTTCTTTCATTTCCCACTAGATGTCTCCGGTGTAAAAACTAATTATGAATGTTCTTGATTTAATTTGGAAAAAAAATTGGATGAATTTTTTTTTTATTATTTCTTTTAAAGTCTTGTGCTATTGTGCAGTGTGCAGCTTAACCCTTGATCTTTCTTCAGTAACTACTTCAGCCTCAAGTATGGTGAGAGGCCACCTAGAAATGATGCAGTTAATAGAATACTTTTTTTTTTTTTTAAATAAAGAGTTGTCCAAGTATTATGAGAATCAAATCTTTATTCCCACCAATTCTTTGGTTGGTGTCTGTAACATATTACTTATTTTCCAGCTCTGATGACACATGTTCAGTAGTCTGTGAACCTTCCCTGTTTTTTTATTTATCCCGGTGTTGGCATGCTGTATTTGAACTTGGACCTCCTTTTGGAGTTACTCTTTTCAAGAACAGCTTTATAAGAAAAAAGTTCTGGGTGAATCTGCAGAAGTGATTTCTTTTGTCTCACTTCCTGTTTGTTAAAATTAATGGGGCTCTAACTAGATACAAGGATCCACCCATGTGGATCTTGCTGCTGAGTTGAGGCTTCATCCTAAGATAAAAGCAGAATTTCTGTTGGCATTTTTCTGTTGCCTGCAGATGAGAAGCCATTAGAAAAGCAGGAAGTGGCATAACACTTTGGGTAACAGGGGTTTGGTATTGTAGAGACATTGACCTGTTCACACTTCAGTTAAAACAATTGCTTGATTTTCCTTTCTTTTTTTTTTTTTAAAGCATGGATCTTGGTACTGCCTGCGTGGTGTTTTTAGCCCACTGCTGTCTGCTGAATATCTGGCTATGGGGGACTGGACGATTTATGTTTGGAACAAGCAAAAAATCCATCTCCACACTGGACTTTGTTGAGGTAAGGAACAAAATCAAAATATCAAGCTTGGACTAAAGTGTAGTTCGTTCCATTCTTGTAGACTTGCAGTTATGTATTTGCTTTACTGTTGTGCATGTCTTTTCCTAGTCCAAGTTGACCGGTTGTCAGAGTCCGTGATCAGGTGTGAAATTTGCCCATTCAGTTTGGCCTGTACTGATGATTTACATTCTTAGGGAAGATTTTCAAGGTGTGTTTTGGAAATTCATTGTTGAAACATTTCCATTAGCACTGATGGTGCTGTTACTACTGGAGTTTCATTGTCCTTATGTCCATTGTTATCTTCAGCAGAAGAAAAATTAGGTCAGTACAAGACACTTCTGGAAAACTTCATATTTGTTTCTTTCCTGCACCATTTCAGCTACAAGCCTGCTTGGTAGTTACAGGTTTGAGCAAGACCACTACAGCTAACAGTCTGTTAGTGTCAGAACCAGGGCTGGAGCTCAGATATGACCAAGGCCCTCACCAGGCCCTAGCAGGTTGGTGACAGCTCCTCAAATGGAAAGTAGGGATGTACAAATTCAACAGCTGTTTTAATGTCCTTTCCAGTCCCCTCTTACACTCGGCTATGCTCTCCCAGGATAGACATGCCATTAAACACAGTGTAATCACTGGCACAGCAGGTGTATTGAGATACAGACATCTAGCAATGTTTTAAATAAAAGGCATGAGTAATAATAATATTATAAAAAAGCAAACAAAAAAACACACTGCCAGTCACCATAAGAAAAGGTATCCACTGGGAAATTAATAATTGCCCTCTGTGGACTACATAGCATATGCTGGCTGCATCCTGCTGCCATTTTCATTTTAAAATGTTGCAGTTAAGTTATAGCATTATAAGGAAACACACTTCAAAACCTATGCTTAAAGGTATAAAGGCAACAACAGTCTAAACTGAAATGTCTTCATAGCTATTACATAAATATAAGACTCATGATGGATAGCAGAAAAAAGGGAACAAATGATTCTTCTCCCCAAAGAACCACAAGTATTTTTTTCCAGTTAATGACAGTGAACCACAAACAAACATTTCAAAAGAGCTGACATTTTTCTGATCACTTTGTTTTACTCTTCTGTTCATATTACTGGGTGCTGGGATTCAATTTGTAATGAATGAATGTTCTGTGGTCGGTTCTGTGTTAAACATCTCAAAGATAATTTCCCCAAATGGTCAGGAAAAAGGCTTGCTATCCCATCGAATTCCATACTCCTGAATTTCATCTCTCTGAATTTAAGCTGTGTAATATTTGTGAGCAGTTGACTTCATGCTGGAAAAGATATTTCAAACGTCTTAAGCATTTTTCCATTTGTCTTTGATTGGTTTTTAAACTCTGGCTGCTTAAATGAGAATGGAGTTCTGAAGCAATCTAGTCTTTCCCCTTTAATGACTTCACTACTGTTTGCTTGTGCAAATATGTAATGAGGAAAGGTGATTCCTTCCAATCCACCTACCCCTTCACTCCAGAAATCGAAGGCTTCACGACTCAGTGAAGCACCTAGGCATGTAGGTATATTCACATGGTGTGAAGACCAATCTGACATATCCTGCCTCTTGGCAGTGCTTCCTCACTTGGACTTGGAACTGTATTAGCCGTGCTTGGCATATGGTCTGTTTGAAGCACAGGCAGAGCAAGCTCATATCTGCTTGTAAAAGGTGTAATCTCAGCTGTATGAAGCGTGTGGAGTACAGATTACACCATGCAATTAATGAATGTGTCTGTGATTTATAGCCAGCATGCGTACTGCACTTACAGGACAGACCTGTTACATGATGAAACTTTGGGTGGCTCTTCCAGCACGCGTGGTGCTAGCTGGGACCTTCCTGTACAGTACAGATGTACACTAAGCAGCTTTGTTTCCAACTGCTGTGGAGGGTGGTACTGATGAAATAGCACGTGGTCAGCCTAGACCACCACCAGCAGGGACCTGTCCTTTTCCTTTCTTTCTTAAGCTTACATATTCTTTCTTTCACTTCTCTCTCTTACACTAATTTACTGTATTGTTTTTCAAATTGAACTCTGTTCTTCAGTCTGGCCTTTCAGCCTCATGGCAGGTAGTCACAGGTCTCAACACTTGCACAGCGTGCTGCTGGGTAACCAGGGGACTGTGTATGCATCTGTTCTCTCTGTAGCACCTCACAGAATCCCCAAGCTTGACAGGAGTCTGTGGGCACTATTATAATTAGATAATAGAATAATTTCATATGCAATTGAAAGTGCTGCAGGGAAAGAAGAGAGGTGTTTGGGAAAGTCGATTGTAATTACTTGAGCTGGAATTTGGCCAGGATACAGAGGTTAGTCTTGCAAAAAGTACCAAGGGACCTTCAGTGAACACAACTAGTTAGGATCTCAGTTAGACTTCTGATTTGAAAGATGCAGCCCTCACAGCCTGGTGCCCCCACAGTGTGCTCATTCAGGACTGAACAGAGCTACCAGAAAAAGCCACAAGCAATTTTCCATGATAAAGGTGAAGAGGAAATAGAGGTGACTGGGAATGATTTTTATTCTGCCCCAAATTGTCCTTGACATTTTCTCCAAACAAAAAGTGTGATTCAATGTAAAATGATGGGGGAGGGAAGCACATCTCTGCTGAAGGGAGCTGAAATTTTAAGTCTAGTGGCTAAAGTGATTGTACGGTCACTTGAGAGACCTCAAAAAATTGGGAGTTTGGCACCATTTTCAGTGGAAGATGGGCACAAACCCTGTGTGACCTAATAGAAAGTCCCAGCATAAAATCTGAGCCTTAATCAGCCGGAGCAGTCCAGTAATGGTTCAGTTTTCAGTCATGGAGAAGATGCTGGTGTCATTAAGGGGAGTCTCTGACTTTTACTCTCTCAAAAGGACCTTCTTATTTTCATCTTTACTGCTAGTCAGGAAGATATATACTCTCCAAATAATAGCAGTTTCCTTGTGCTGGAGTTATAGTGGCTTTGTGATACAATAAACAGCACCCTGTCATAAGTCTTGTATAAAAAATGGCCTGACATTTCTTTAAAAGTAAAGAGAAACACTACTGCAGTGATGACCTCTGCGCAAGGTCACAGATGTTTTGCATGGTGGGGGAAACTATGGTTACATACTTATACGCTAGGATATATTGCTTACTTTTCACAAAGCGTTTTCCTGAGAAATTACAGTACATTAAAAAACGTCGGGTGAGCTCCACTCAGCCTGTTAGGGCTCATTTTTTAAATGATACAAACCAGAATAAATATGGTGGGGTGGGTTGCTAACTTTTTTCCCCCCTTCCTTTCACTCACTTTGCACTTTTAAAAAAAGTCTTAAATGCTTAACCGTCCCGCTTGGATGGAATTTTGAAGAATAACAATGGAGCAGGTCTTGAGAAGGTTTGTAATTCAGCATAAGTTTGGAGAACTGCCTAAATGTTTGGATATTTATCAGGACATCTGCAGAAATTGAACTGGAGAGCTTGCCACAGTAGTTTACTTATTAGATTTCTTGTACTTCTCAGCATGTAGAAGTCAACTGGTGGAACTTACTGCCACCATCTACTGCTGAAGTGCTGTTTGGTGTGTGGAAAACCTGGGTAAAAGGTTTGAGGTTTGTATCCTGCAGTGGTGTAAATGGAGCTACCTGATTAGAGAGGGCTATTTCATTTGATGCTGATGGATCCAGTTGTGCATTTGACCCCTGTATGTACATGTATTGAATGCATCATCAATGAGGAACTCGCTAGGGTCACCAAAAAACATTTCCCTCAGGACATTTTACTTTACTGGTCCATTCCCTTGAGGCGCTGTGCAGCTGGGTTCCTGCTCCTGTGTCAGCTTAGACTCAGGGTAACAGAACTCCCTGATGAGCTCTAGGGGAATAGTGAAAACCTTGCTGATTTACCAGCTGAAAATGTTCCTGGACACTTAAATCACATGGAAATAAGCGTGCCAGGAATCCAGTCCATTCTGGCAAAGTAGGGATTCAGACTGATGCATTTAAGTGGAAATAGCTGTGATAATTCCCTTTTCAAACTGTCTAATCTTAGGTATTAGGGTAATCCAAAATCAGTGCTGGTTTATCTTAATATGGTGAGCTGAAAACTACATTGGTTCAACAGCTGCTCTGTGAATATTTGGGGATCTCTACAGTAAAACCAAGAACTAGATCTGAGGTCAGGAGCCCTTTTCAGAAGTTAGAGCCTAGGTTGCCACACCAGTAGTACCAGCTGAAAGACAGATGAGTTGAATAAAGATTTGGGGTATTTATCCAGGTTACCACAGCAAGTTCATTTGAGCTATTAGCCCAAGGTTCTCCATGGAACACATTCAGCTGTAGTACAGCAAGGCCATTTTTCTGTTTCCAGTTCTACAGTTGGCTTGTTCAGGGTAGTTCACTGCCTCATAACGAGTCTGCATTTGAAGAAGAAAAGTGTTTTGTATGTACAACAAGAAGCATTTCTTCCCCAAACAGGAAGAAGGAATGTTAGGAAGGACACAGGAAACACAAAGAATGTTGTATTTGTTTTTTTCCTAAGATCGTACAGCAAAGCCAAGAAAAGAACACAGTTCCATAGACTTCCACTCTGGTGTTTTATCTGTTGGACCAAGCTTTTTCAGAGGCTTTCAGCTAGTTAAAAGGCCAGGTAGCAAAGGAAGGTGAATAAACCAGATTCTGCTGACTAGCATGTTCTTTGGTGAGTTCTCCCTTTGAACCTGGTGGCATATTTGCAGAGTGAGGCACTAAGGTGTAAGCAAGGATGTTCTTGTGTGAGCCATGTTGAGGCTTGATTCTGGTTCAGCAAGGAGTAATCACTGTTCTCTGAGTCTGTCCCACTGTATACTCCGAACCATTTCTGGTTTGCTTTGCAGTCAAATAACGTAGAAGTTTTAGTTACCATGTGGGACTAGTAAAGCACATAACCCAAAACTAATTTGTCACAATTTAATGGTGTGATGCCCTTCCTAGTAGGGTAGTAAATGATCGTCTCCATTGCCTGGGGACATAATATAATGGGGAAACATTTTCTCCGCTCCTTAAATACTGTCCATTGGACATTAATTTACTTAACTGACATTCTGTTTAAAGGACAGTGTTAAACATCAATATGCTTATTCTCAGAGATCTGTGGGTGTTCAGTGTTTGGCTAATAGATAGTGGTGGTGATCCAGCCATTTCAAATGAAGAATTTTCTTTAAATGTTACTGTATTGTGTGCTCCCAGCATGTCAGTTGAGGATAGTGATGCCCTTAGGAAGGACTTCCCCTGTTTTTATGCCAGAAGTGCTTTAGAAGTACCAAATAAACCGTATGAGCAAGCCCTAGTTAGTACTGTGGTGAGATGTAGGAGCTCTGTGCATTTGTATTCTGTATGTGGGACTGGTATTCCCAGCCAGTGAAGATCACACTAACTCTAATATATTATTGCATCTCTATGGTAATGTTCCAGACTTGGGCATGGAACTGTGCTAGCCCCCCTGTTTTTGAGAGAGAGTTAAAATTTCTGCTTAGAGCTATGCCATGTTTGGATACCAGCTTGATTTGACAGTAACTTGGATAATCTCCTTGTTCTCCCTTGCGTGCAGTTGAAAGCATACCTGTTGCAGCTGGGTTTCTTTGTGATTGACCCAAGTGGTCAAAAATGTCCTATGACTTTGGGGAGTCCTTTCTTTGCCTAAATATGAATGAGTCTCTCTGTTGGATTTTTATCAGTGCCTGAGTTGTGGCATCTTCCTTGTATCTTCCTCATTCCTTATTTTTCTAATGTGGATACTAGCATTGATATTATCATCTTCTTGACCTCATGTTGGCACCAAAGTTTAGAGGATCTTTACAGAAGATAGCATGTCAATAACAGTTAACTTTTGTAGGACTCTGCACTTAGAAAGTTCAAAGGGTTTAATGAATTAAGGTCAAGGTATCAGTTGCAATTTCTTGTGTGGGGAAACTGAGGCAGGGTGACTGTTTCTAGATTATACAACAAGTGATGTAAATGTATTAACTGTTTTTATTGGCAGACTTCTGAGCTGGTCTGATCTTGTGATCTAAGATAATACGCATAAATCTCAAAGGGTGGGATGAGGAATAACAACTCCTACAGGCAGAGTTCCCGCTTCCCTCTCTTGCTGCTCGCTCTTGTGAACTGGTGACTTGAAAAGGACTGCCAGGCATAAAAAGCTCCTGTTTTACAGAATTAGTCAACATAGTCCCATGGCTTGGTGTTGCATAAATTACAGTAAACACTTTCATCCCTGGGTAAACTGTAACAGGAGAGGAAGAGCCAGGAGGTAACTTGGATCGTAACTGTTAATGACAAAAGAAAACTTTTAGCCGCTTTCCAATGTGTGTTAATTTAGTGCCATTTAAAGTGTTTCAGTTAGGGTTTTCACCCCTTGACCACTGCTTGATCCATGAAATTGCAAAGCAAACCCTTTGTTTGCCATTTGGCGCAAGAGTTTCATCTGCTTTTCCCTTCTCTTTCATCCCTCCCCCTTCTTCCTCTCAGCCTGTCTTTCAAACTAATTAAAGGAACTCTAGATTTGATCCAATCTGTTCTTTCACTGGATTTTTCAGTCAATGGATTTTTCAGTCAACAAGAAAAAGTTCTCTTTATCTGAAAAGCAAACAACAAGCAGCTGATAACATAGTGGAACAGGAGTCCAGAGATAATCCAAAAGGAAAGATACTGAATTTTCTCAAGAAGGGGTCTCTGGACCCTTACTTATGGCTCTCATTTTAGCATATATTTTTTTGTCCACTAGATGGTAACAGACAGCTACCTACAGAGCCCTCGCTGCTCACCGCTGGGGTCTCTAGGTTAGGTTTCTCCCTCTATCTCGGTTACTTTATTTAAAGGTGTAGTATACAGTGACCTTTGCTACCTTGAACTCTATGGAGAAATGTCTGAGACATGTACAATGTGCTTCCTTTGTTTAAATAGACACTGTCAAGGTGGTGTACGCTCTGTCATTCAAACCCCCCTGGGAAGCATACCAGTAGAACAAATTTTCTTATAGGTATTTTATCCACTTTGCACATGTAGAATTGTTTGGAAAGGACCATCATTTCATGTGTTGAAGGAAGGGATACATTTCCAACTCATCAGTAATTTAAGATGTGACCTTGGGGGATGTCTCTTTCCTCACCTGTCTCTTTGCCCAGCCTCAATTTCCCACCTGTAAAATGAGGATGCTCGTGATTCATGACTCATTTTTGTGAAAACTCTGTAGAAAACCTGGACCAGAATGTTACTATATGAGTAACGTAACTGAGCAGATGCTGGGGGTTTTGTTTGTTTGTTTGCTTGGCTTTTTAGAAGGTCATATGCGAAGGGAGTTTAAAAGCATAGCTCGCTGAAAGATGCTGTGGAGTGACAAAATGCCACAGTGTATATTTGAGAATCAAAAGCATGAACAATGTGAGCGATACCTTTCCTGCAACTCCCCTGAAAGGAATATCTCTACTGAGGCACATACATCTTCCAAGCTGTTCTGTCACAAGAGCCAACGGGATATTCCCAGTTTTGTCTTCAGGTGGACTTCAGCACTGTCCGCTAGGGAGCAAAAGCTGTCTGTGCGATACATCTTCTGTGTAGGCCTGAGGCCGTTATCTCTTATCCCCTGATCTAAGAAGTGCAGGCTAGAAATGGAAAATTCTGCCTATTTCTGCAATTATTTGCAACTGAGAGAATCTTGTGATTTCTCTTTATTTAGATTGAGCTGTATGCTATCACTTTAAAAACAAGAGACTCTTGGGTGGGAAGGGGGGATGTATAGCCTTCAATAATTAGACTAGAAAGTGCCAAGGGACATGACAAATGAATCTTCACTGAAAGATTGGCTGAATATTTAAACTGAGTGCACACAGCTGGTGATCTTGTTCTTCACCATGAGGCCAAAACCTGCTCACCTTACCCAGAAAAGTCCTACTGACTGGCAGACGAGCAAGCTGTAGAGGGTTTGGCCCACATAGTGGTCTTTATCATGTATCTCCTTACATATGAATAATCTTTATATCAGAATGTCAGTTATTTGATTAAATCTGTCCAGTTTGGGGGACTGTGGCAGTCAGAGATTTTGTGAGGGACTCTCGAGTCTTTTAGTAGCAATAGTTCTACTCTAGCCAGAGACCATAGGCCAAGATTTTCAACAGTAACCCTTGATTATAGGCACTGAATCTGAGACCCTTACAAAGGCTTAATGTCCAAAACAAGAAAAGAAGGCAGCCTTAAAATCAGGGAGATCTGGTTATGTCAGGCAACTGATGTATGAGGCACTGAGAATCTTTAGCTGTGTTTTCAGTCTCAAACATAGTGTGCAGAGGTTGCTGTGCTTGTGTAGGAGATGCTTTGGTAGGGCTCAGTCCAGACCTATGTGGATGGCACTTCTGCTTCAGTGTTAATCTCTGCAGAGCTCTTGCTGGAGATCTGGGGATGGATGGACGTGGTTTCCTTGGCTTTTCTGCCTTAGATGTAATGCTTTCAGAAAAAGAAAGAGTTCTGTTCACAGGCTGACTAAGGGAAGCTCCCTCCACCACGCACTCTGCTTTAGGGTAGTTCCAGGTGTTGTTGGTATTTTAAACAATTGTTGGAGGGACCTAAAAACTGCAGACAGGGGTTGGCAGAGGGGACGCATGTTCAAATCACTTTTAAATAATTAAAAAGTACAAAGCAAGTGAGCAAAGGTATCGAAAGCGAACCCTTTCAATGCGGTGAACGCTCCGCAGCACTTGGTGTGAACGTGAGCACCTTAACTTGGCCCCCTGCACTGCCACACATGTGGTCTCACACATAATAATGTGGCATGCTGCACACTGAGAAAATATTTTGTTGAAAATATGAGTAAAGCCGCATCTTTGCTTTTCCTGGATAATTAGTGGTGGAATATATAGATGATTTGCTTTCCTTGGAGAGGTTTTGCATAAACCTCTCTTTAATATGGCGACTACAGAAGTAATCTGGTCACTTGCTTAAAGCTTTCATTTGCTTTATCTTGTCCATGCAATTACCACTTTCTTTGGGACTTGGACTGACTTCTTCATATTTAAACAGCTTGGTAGCTTGTCCTTTATATTGATATTCACCACCAGGCTTTGTATTACCACTAGATATCAGCACACTTGCCTAGTGGTCATGCCTATTTCTAGGAAAAGTAAAAGGATAATCTAATAAAAACTAAGAATCATACAGTTGAATTCTATAGTCCTTTCTTATGATTGACATCATGTTTTTTTTCCTTTGTGCCTCAGATTCTCGTCTTGAAAAACTGGGATTATTTTCTTTTCCATCCCCTTTTAAAGTTCTCTGGGATTTGCAGGTGAAGTGTCATAAGTTTATCTCTGATGATCTCAGATCTGAATGTTCCTTTTGAGAAGGAGGAAGAAATTGACATCTGGCCTGGATACCTAGTGCGCTGTAAAGATGTTTGGACTCTGAATTTTAAAATGTCAGGCTCTTGGAAATGTGCGTTAGAATCTGGATTTTGCAGCTGGACTCCGTGGGGGTTTTTTTTTGGAATCATGGGAAAGGTCTGGATTGAATATTTGGTCTTGGTCTTTAACTGGTAGAGGTTAAAGATGGTGTTTTAAGGTTCAGTAGTTCAGGGAGTGCTTTGGTTGCTCAGTAATGCAACAGTGCAGTGTTCTAACAGCATTTTCATTTGAATATCTTCTGATGGTAAAATGTGGCCATGACCTGAGAGGCCTGAAACAGTGTTTTGGGGTAGCGAGGAGAGAAACTTACAGGGGATAAGGTGTCTTCACCTGTGCAGAGCACCTTAAGATATCGAAAGGAGACTGTCAATTGGGTCCAGATTTATCTCCCACATGCTGTATTGTCTACGTGCACAGAAGGGGATTTGTTAGCGGTATCGTTTACCTGGGTAGTGCTGAGAAGTGTGATATTGTGGAACATATGGGCTGCAATATCATGGCAGAGTAGCCTGTGTGAAGGATGCAGCAGTGCAGAAAATATTCTTGGTTTTGTCAGTTTAAATACATGCTGTTTAAAACTGAATTGAAGCAAAACATTTGGGTTGCTATGACTTGAAGAAAATGCTTTACAGTGCCTGTCTTGAATAGATAGGTTTCACCCTCCTTCCTAACGCTTGTTACGTTTCAGTGACTAAAATTAAGAACAAAAAACCCAAGACAAACCCAGAAAAGTTTGTTACTCTCAAAAACATTGCTCTAGTGCAAGAAAGTAACAATGGTGATGAAGATCTTCGCAAAGTGAAGTTAATGAGAGTCTTCATTGCCTGACATGAATGAACTCCAAAGAACAAACGATGGGTCTGATCCTGAAGGATGATGAGCTCTTTCTTTATTGGCAGTAACTCTCGAGTGAGTGCAGGTGTACCTTGCATCTAGGGGTAAATGCACTTTGCATATACTGTAATATTCATGTAGAGGTTCTGATTCAAACCTGGTGATTTGGAGGATATTCCATTTATGTCAGTACAGGTTAGACTGTTGCTTTCTGAGTAACTAGCACAAATTTTATGATTTTAAGAGATGCTGTGTTTTCAACTGTGTGATTGAAATCGGTGGGAAGCGTGTAGTTCCAATACTGTTCTGTCACTTGTTCTCCCTGCATTAGCAAAGCCACGAGGCAGCTGAACCCAACTCTAGTTATTGTCACTTCTTTGGAGAATTTGTCTTCACATGCCTTTTGCATTATTGTAACCGACAAGTCTAAGACACTGTCTAATGTTAATTCTGCTCATTGCTGCCAATTATAATCAGAGCTAGTCAAAATAAACAAATTAAACAAATAAACATGTCAAAACATCTCAGTCATAGAGAAAATAAGCCAAGTCTGAACTCTATCAGTGCTGCGGTATAACCGATGTGCTGCATATTGTAAAATGTTCTATCACATTTTTCACCTTTTGTTGAGGAAAGGAAAGAAAAGGTGGGTCAGTTTAGAATTACAGTTTAGCTCTACCCTGCTAAGGAGTCTGCAACTGAAACCAAATGAAACCCAAATGTTCCTTTAGCTCCTTCACCCAACCTAATGATCATCTGCTGTATTTTTTAAATGTTTTTTTAGGGTTTGGGTTTTTTTTTCAGTTGATTCTTTGCTGTCAGAGTGCCAAGATGCTAAATCATTGTAGGATTTGGACAAGATGCAGGTGAAAATATACCAAACGTGGATATACACTTCAATATAAAACATGCTGCTGCTGTGGCATAACACCATCCAACATGGTAAAATACTACACAATTTAAATTAGAAAGTAACCCAGGTTTAAAAGAGAAATAGGTAAAACATGCTTTTGCTACACAGAGGGGACATCGTAGCCTGGATTTACTAAGAATCAGTGGTAATGGGAGGAGGGGGCAAATTTTTTTTTCTTTTTAAGTGGTATGTTAACCTTAAAAATATGTTCTGAGGTTAAAGGAAAAAGCTGTCGCTTTAGACAGGTGGTTCTTGTAAAGAGGTGATCTTTTAAAGCGCAGTCTTACAATGTCAAAAGCAACGTCTCAGCAGAGATAAAGCTATAATGCAGGTGATTGCTGGGACTCTTCTGTTGTCTGTCACATAGCTTTAAAATCTGTTTCAAAACTTGCTTTTGGGAAGGGACTTGCTTTTTTAATGTAAGACACATGCACCAAATACCTGTTTCAAATAGTTAGCGAGTTAGAAATGGATCCTTGAAACGCAACACATAGAAACTACAGCCTTGCTTTGACAAATCTTAGAATATCCCTTGTTATTGTGTGTAATCAAAAGACTGACTCCATGTGGTAACTCGTGGTGGGACTGTGCCTGAATTTCTTGGGAATAAACAATTATCTGTTGTAAATTGGTGTGATCCCACGAAGATCAGGTATGCCAAGTTCTCAAAGGGCATGAGAGGCATGAGACGGAGAGAGATCCTTAACGTAAAATGAAGGGGAATGCCTCAACAGATGACCCCAGAGATTGACAGAGCTGTTTAGCAAATACTTGCTCATCCTGAAATAACACTGGGAAAACAGAGCAGTATTTTCCTCAGCCCTAAAGGAAGATCCCAGCAACTTCCTCGAGGTGTGTTGGATTTTGCAAGGCAGTTTGAAGAAAGTGTGAATTCCCCACAAAAATATACGGGACTCTTAACTGCCGAGGTTCTTCCTTCTCTCCCTCCCTTCCTTTTCTTCCCCCCACAATATTTTTAATGTACATAGGGTCTGGGGAGAAAAGGAACACTGTGCCTTTGAAATGTTGTTTGCTGAAGACAGTATATAGAATCTTGGTTATTAACAGCCTCTCACAAGACAGTTATTTTTGGAGTGGCCTCTGAGGAGGCAACCTCTTGGAATCGAACTCATTTATTCTGCGTTTCACTGTCCTGCCATTTCCTGCAGAGAGAGGGGAAAAGTGAAACCACATGTTTTGAGGAGCGAGTGTAGGAAACCCCACCGAAGACAAATGACTGCTCCTCTCCCCTGGCAATTAGTCAAACCCGGGCTGCGTGCCAGCCCAGGTGTTCCCGACTGTGTATAAATTTGCCAAAGAACAATGAAAATAGCAGCTGATTGTGCTGACAGATTCTTCTGGTAATTTCCTGTTGTTTGGCATCTTCAGGTTACTTTCCCACAATTATGGATCCTGATGAAGTCCGGGGCCTTCAAATCCACTTTTTAACTGGAAACAAAGTAATTTGGTGTGTGTGTGTGTATGTATGCACATGCGTAGCCCTGTTCTCCTCTCAAGCCCATAGCCTTTTCCCCCAGTTCCCAGATGTTTTAATTTAATTCGTTTTGCAAAATACATATTTTAATGAGTCTGAATTTAAAAAAACTATTTGCACCTGCATCATATAGAATTTCTTGGCAGTCCCACCATGGCTTTTGCCAGGATTCATGCTTACTCTATCACTGAAACCTGCCACTTGGAAGGCTTTCCTCTTGTGCCTTCCATTATCTTCCACATCAGGGCTGCTCAAGAAACACTCGCTAATGGAGCAGAGCCTTGAGCTGGCCACGGGAGGGGGAGAGAGTGATTTGACAGGCTGAGATGCTGACAGCAAGGTGGTGTTGAAAATGAGGGGTGTCTTCAGATAGCAGGCATTGATTCTGGATCTGGGGAGAAGTGGTTGTCCCTGAAGGGTTACAGGTTTTATCGTCTAGAAGGAGAGGGGGAGAGAAAGGAGGGAAGGCAGACTTTACGGTGATCTTAAAGCTTCATGCAATCCAGGCTGTCAGGAAGTTATAAATACTCGTTTGGGTTTCTTGAGCAACTCGAATTCTTTTTTTTTTAGTTGGAACAGAGTTAGATGGGCACCAAGGGACGTTAGCCCCAGGTCCATTGTCTCGTTTCTTCTCGGTGTGCATTGCAAACAGAGGGAGAACAGAGCACATGGGGGGGTGTTGCTGGAGTATGTATAAAGGGGGGGGATTCTGTCCAGCCTTTCCTCTGTGCATTTCCTGCAAGTTTAGTTATTCCTAGAAGATCAATTCTAAGAGTAACTCTGAGTTTTGAAATACTTTGCAAACCTTCAGTGATTTCTCTTTTTTTTTTTGTAGTTTAAATATGCATTCCAGAGAGATCTGACTTTTGTGATTTAAAATGAATAAACATCCTGCCTTGGCTCGAGAATTTTCTACCTGTTTGTTGTCCTTAAAGGGAGGAAATTTCTCATTATTTGTGAGGCAGGTGAATTAGAACTGGTTGATCAAAACCACCCTGCTTTTTACCTCTTTTTCTCAGAAAATTCCGTTTTTGACTAAGTGAAAATTTCTGCCAAATATCTGCGTTCCCTTAAAAAAAACCAAAAACAAACGAAACAAAACACCAGCCAGAAACCTCAGTCGGATGCTTTTAGTCTTGTTCCTTTGGAGGAGAGGAAGGATGGGTATTGCAGCAGGTTGAGGACCTTTTCTTTTTGCCTCAGCTTAAGGCAACAGCAACTCCCAGCTGCACTGGACTACTCACAAAGGGAATTGTTGAGGTGCTAAGGTTGTGTTCAGTATCCCAAAGAGTCCCCTTCTTTGAAGCCACCATGTTGACCCACTCATGTAAACAACTTGCAAAGTGTCTTCTGTCTCACTGTACCGACCAGCCTGCTAAATTCCTTTTAAACTCCCTCGTAGAGATCTCTATTTGTTCCAGAAGGTCTCTGGTTCACATTCTGCTGACAGCCTTTGCAGGGACCATCACAGTTCCCTCAGTGATAATGGCTGTTACCAATGAGTGCCCATGTGTATTTAACTGAGCAGGTTAGGAAGAGGAGGGAAATAATGTTGTGAAACTCCCCCCTCACCCTCTGGTTTTCATCAAAAAATTCTTTTCAGTGGAAATCTTCTCCCAGCTGGAGTGTCGCCTTCTGTTCAAATCCCTAAAATTAGACTGAGAATCTTCTCTCACTTAAATCCATGCTGTCTGCTTTACGGTAATTATCCTTCTGTAGCAGTGGCAAAGACGTGCAGGTTTGCAAAATTCTTTGAAGATGAAAAGCCCCGTGCGGCTCGTCTCGGTCCTCGCGCACGTTGGTAAATAGGTAGAACACATGGGAAATGCAGGAGGGTTTGAAATGCTTCTCCCCATGAGCAGAAATGTGCTACCCATGCTGTGAATCCACCTTCCAGGGACTATTTCAGGTTTTTGGCTCTGGGGAACTGCTAGCTATCTACCCACTCAGCCTGATTCAAAGCCTACTGAAGGCAATTAGAACCTTGTCGCTAATTACCAATGAAATCTAAAGTGTCTTGTGTTACCCAAGTCCTCCTGGCTGTAGGTCCCACCTTGGTGGGCATCTCTTCCATGTGTCCCTTCCCCCTGGTCAGGAGCTGTGGTGACTCCGTTGCACGGGGGGCTGCTTGTCCCTGGGCAGGCTGATCCCAATTAATGCTCTCTCTGCGTGCTTGTGGGAGATCAGGCAATAAATACTGCATGAATACGACATCTCCCTAATAGGACCTCGCTGTCTCCTAATCGATTTACAGTGAGTGAGTGACATGGAATCATCCAGCCTCCATAAATCAAGGCTTGGGTTCTAATTTCATACCGTTAATGGCATGTCGGGGGGCTCGCTGCTGTCGGGCTCAGCATTGCTGGCATCATGATTTGCAGCCTCTCTGTAGCCTTGTGGGGCGTTTGTAAGCTCTGCAACACGTCAGGCGCGGGAGGTCTACCTTGTTGCTGGGACAGCTGCACTGTTCACACCATCCCCAGTGAGGGCTCTGTCATGGCTCTTGTTTAGAGGGGGGTTTGGTGGGGTTTTTTGAACTCTGTTGTTTCAGAGAGTTTTGTGGTTTTTTCTTTTACTCTTTTTTTTTTTGACTCACCCTTAGTGAGTCAGTCGGGCCTCACGTTGGATTGCTTCCATTTTCATGAAGCAGTGGATAGAGGAGGTTCATTTCTGTTCCCTATCTCCTGTTGACCAGTTCTCCTCTCCCCCCACCACTTTATCTGCCTCTGTTTTCCCCTTTCCTTTCTGTTTGAAGCCCTGTTTTTCAGGACAAGGACACTCTCTCCCAGTGCTCGTTCAATTCTTAATGCAATGAGACCACCACTTCATCTGTGTATTTATGATATTCCAAAGTCTTTAAACACTGTTGGGCTCTGCCTGAGCTGGTGGAGAGAACTGGAATGTGGATCTGTCAGGATCTACTTCTGCTTCTTTTACGAGCTTCCTATTTGCCTTCAGACAGGTCATTGTGCAGCTCGCTGCCTCCCTTTCTTTGTCTGTGGCATAGAGACAGGACCTCTGTCCTACACTCTGCTTTAAAAGTAGAAAGAAGTACAGAAGAAAATTATTTTTGCCAGAGCTGAGCATTGTTTTATTCAAATTAAATGAAAACATAAATGTTTAGGACCTAGTTTGTCTTGTGGTTCAGTTCTTTGACTATTAGCTTTAACCTTAAAAATTGAAACTTGATGAACAGTGGTACATAATGAAGGCCCTGGGTCTTAAATTTGCCTCTAGACGAACAAACCTAACAATCAGAGAGTTCTTGTGAAAAAAAACCCCACTCTAGCAGGTGGTTGGCAGAAGTTGAACCCTAGACTTCAGCACCGACACAGACTTCTGTGAATCGTGAGCCGAAGGTGTCGTTCTGTTAACGGGCTGCGGAAGCGAGCTTTTACGGACCGCTCCAGCCAACCCCGGCAGCTGAGGAGGTGACATGTTCTTTACAAGTATTTTACTTTCACCAACTGGGATTTTTATTCTCGTTATAATTCAGTGAAAATGTTGCTTTCAGAAGGTCCCACGCTGCCCAAGGAATTTGATCACCCAGTTCCTAATAAAATGAATGCAACTGGAAGTCTAAACCCTGGTGGTTGCAGTAAAAATTAGTATTGGTGGTTTGTTCTTTTTAGATAAAAACCTGCTTAACTGGGAGATGGGGCTAAAGGAGCTCCGCGGGGCCCTTTGTCCAAATAAACTTGCTGTTTTCTGAGAAGTTTTCTGGTTTTAAATCATGCTTACTATGTAATTCTGAAAAACACACAGGACTTCCCCACCAAACAGCAGGCTGGGTAGCTCAAGAGACAGTTTCTCTTCAGAAAAATATCTTAAAATAACCTTATTAAAAAAAGAAAAAAAACAACTTTTTATTAGACTTTGTATAAAATGCAGCGTTCTGGCAGATAGTTAACTTGTGTTTCCAGAAAGAAAAGGGGAAAATGCACATACTTTCTATTATCTAAGCAGGACATTACATCAGATTATAAAACATATTTCCTGTTTATGACTATGAAAAAAAGAGAGTTGGGTGCATAATTTTCACTGGTGTCCTGGGGTAGTGGGGGGAGATAATGCCAGTGTCCTGTGAATGAGATGTGTTCAAGGTGTGGTTGTCAGAGATCCTAGCTGAGGCCTGCAACTTCTGAATTTTTCAAAACATAAAGAGATCCATGTAAAGTATATTACCTACTGCTGAATTATCAGAGGAATCATTCTAGCTTTATATTGCTGCAAGAGAGATCAGAATCTTTCCCTCCCTGTCTGCATGTGTTAATGTTCTTCCACTACCTTTCAACCTCAGGCTTATGACCTCTGAACACAAGCTCAAAAATTAATTATTTTTTTTTTTTAGGCAGTGCCTGCATTTCTTCAAGCCAGTTATCATGTGTCGTGTGACAAATGAGCTTCTAGAGCGGTGAAACTTCTAAGAATATTATTTTTCTTTTTTACTCTATTCTGTCTGAAAAACAACTTGCTGCCTCTTAGTCTTGGACAGAAACCTCATGTACAGAAAATCCTTCAGGCCGTAGCTCAGTGAGTTTCTTTAACTGTGCAATAGCTTTTAGGTGTGTTCTCCAGATTTTGTCGTTTGTCACCTCTGATATATGTATTTAGCTCCTGATTTAGAAGGTGAATATTCCTGTAAACCTGCATGGAAAAAAAATGCTTCGGTTTGGTTTGATCTTGTTGTACTGCCTGCACTGATTTCCTCAGGTACAGCCATAGTCAGCCTTTAATTAGGGGGGCAGCTCGTAGTGTTGTACGTTGGAGAGTTCAGTACAGGGGTAAAAGATGGCAGCAGTCGGAGTGTGTAGGGTTCATTTCAGTGCTCGTGTCTGCTGACAGAAGGTGGCTCTTGCAGAACACTGCAGCGCTGGTCTCCCAGCAGGGTTTGCATCACGTACCGTGTCAATCCATCTCTAGAAAGAGGATCTGTTGAGCTGGTGCTGGCTACTCAAGTGTGGCTACGGGTGGGAGGCTGAGGGGCGTTACTTTAATCGAGGAAAGCATAAACCATGTGGTCATTGAAGAACTTGAAACTGGGTGTGGATACTGGACCTGTCACGCTGGTGAAAGTTGATGCTAGTTAACGGTATTCCATGGTCTTAGTTTTCCTCTGCGCTTCCACTTGGCTGAAACACTCCGCTCTGCTGCAGGGGCTGCGCAGCGGTGCTGCGTGGTGTTTAACAGCTGCTCCTTGTCACCCCAGTGGCAGCTGGACTTCACTTGAGCATAAAGGTTCCCTTGTGCGCTGGTTCTGAAACACTTTGTGACTCTGTTAGGGATAAAAAAGATTGATGTTATTTTAATGGAAAATCTGGGAGCTGAGATTTTTTTCAAAGTGAAAAATTTCACTGGAGGTGAATCTGTTCCAGGCAGTCCACTTTGACGTATCTTAAAGGGAATCAGTTATCAGTAAGGCAGGTGTTTTTCAGTGTATTTCAGTCTAGGTCCCTGAAAATCATTACTCATGACTGGAAATCTTGTTCCTGTGTTTTAAATTTTCCTTTTTCCTTCCCCCCTCTCCCCCCTTTTTGAAGCTAAGCAGCCAAATGTTGGGAATTACTAGTCTCTTGGAGACACAGAAGATTTTCAAATGGTTTTCATGGTTTTTGGAACAGTTTAAATTTGTCTGATCTCTTTTAGTAGGAATTCCTGGATTTTTTATTTCCCCCCCCTCTTTCTCTTTGCAGTTATGAAAAACAGGTTTTGCTGCCTTGGGGGAAGGGAGCAGGATGAGGAAAGCGAGGCTGGGAAGCAAAAGATGAATTTATTCTGACTTTATCTTTATTTCATTCTCCCAAGTTAAATTCTACACTGTTTCACTGAGGCCAGCTGGTTTTAATCATTTCAAGAGAACACTATTTATTAAGTGTCTGTTTCAGGCAGTGTCAAATCCTTCAGCTCCTTCTCTATTCTCCATTGTAAGCAAGAACATCAGTAGCCCAGGTGGGCTTTGAATAGCTTCAGAAAGTAGGTAGGTGAGAATCTATTTATTACTTACTGTAGATCTCAGTAGACAGAGCCTCCAATTAAGGCAGGAAACTGACATACTTAGCCAACTCTCTCCAAGCAGAGGATGCAAAATGAGTGAATAAAAAATTAAATAAAATAACCCAAACTTCTCTGCATTTTCTTATACAGTCTGGAACCATAATTCCTCTGTGCTTTTCATTCTTTTCTGCATGTAAGAATGCAGAAAACAGTGAGGAAGCTTGTTTTGTAAAGTTTCACCAGGTGATACTAAGTAGTATAGAAGTCCATGATCCAGTAGATAACCTTCAAATTCATTTGCTGTAGGACTTTGTCCCCCTTTGTCCTTGTGCCTGAAGTACATGAATTTATACTACTGAAACTGCTGCAATTGACACCATTGTAGCCTAAGACCAAAACCAGATTTACATTATCTCAATTTCAGAACTTCAGATAACATTTTGTGTTCTTATTTGATCAATATCTGTATTCAAACCCACAAAAGAAGCCTAAAATATTGAAAGATCATTTATTGTAGTAACAAATGTGGAGGTCATCTAATCTAGAGACGACAGAATCTACTGCAGCTCTGATAACTCCTGCTTTCGTTCTGAAGAACTCTAGTTCAGTATCAGCCCAAGGTAGTTACTGTAGTCTCATTTAAAACGCCTTGATTGGTAGAAGTAAGCTTTTGTTAAAATATATTTTTGTGTAACAGCAGATATAATCGTAATTTCAACATTTAGCATATCTGCTTTCATGCCAAGACTGGTTAAATATAGGAGAATTTTTTTTCATGCTCATTTCTATTGAAACGTTGATTTTTCTGTAGCATTTCAACCTCTATTAAATTGCTTTAAAAACAAAGCAGAAGAAAATGGAAAAAAAACAGAGGAAAAAAACCCACCCATCATCAAAATTTCAAACACTGGATGCTTTCCAGCAAACTGTTCTTGAATGAAAACAGTATTCTGTCTTCAGTTTAACATTGGCTCTAATGCAGATAAATCAGTGCATTCAGTTACACTGCAAAAATGTTTAACTGTAAGGGAGGGGGGAAAAAAACACAAAGAAAAGAATTATCATAATCATTAGCATTTATATAGCAGCTCAGTAGGAATTTGTGTTTGTTAAAGCATAAAATGCAGCCGCTGGTACTCAAGGGGGAAGCAAACTCTAGAGGTACTTTTTGATTCTCTTTTTCTGGATAACTTGTAGGACTCTACTTGCATTAAGCCCTAATCTTGGCCAATAGTGCAATACAAGATGGTATGTATGTCTTCCTCCTGCCTCCCTCCAGCTCTTCCAAAAAGCTATTTCTTCAATTAAAAATAAATTTAAAGATATTGCATTAAAAGATTTCTTGAAGTGCTTTCCCAGACTTGCATTTTGGTGGTTTCTTTCTGCATGTGTTGTTCAAACATAAATTCTCTAATTTGAAGAGAAGTCCTTGATTCAGGGTTTGAATGCTTTCCCAAGCTTCAAAATGCTTAAAATTCAGCTCAAATTTTCTGCTATTAGCACTCTGCTTCAATCTGTGAAATAAATACATAAAAACAGGGAAAGCTGTAGAAAGAGCAGCATTAAATAAAAGAATAATTTTCAAACAAATTCACAGAAAGATTATTGCAAGGACTGAGGAAAACAAATGCTGATTTTTTTAGAGGCGTTTAAATAACTCTTGATACTTCAAATTGGTGTTGATAATATTGGGGATAACTATCTTTAAAAACACATTGGAGACAATTTTTAATTGGTGTAGAGGTTAACTGCATTGAGGTCATTTGAGCTACAGCCACTGGGTTTATACTCCAGCCACTTTGCTTTCCACAATCAGGTGTAATCTAATTTTCAGGAATTTAAAGTAGTCGTAACTCCCAGCAACTTCTGTAAGAGTTGAAAATGAGCCCAACGATTCTTACTGGAAAGTCTCCCTCTGACAGATCCCCAGCTGGTGTCCGTTTGAGCTGAGAATCTCCTGGAGCCCCTCTATGAGGGCCTGACATTTTTTATGCAATGTACTTTTATTTTTTTTTTTGTTAGGAGAGAGCTGGTGTGGTCCAGAAACACAATGAAATATAAATTATTGAAACATATCAGCATGTTAAGAGGACTTCATCGTTCACACACTTGACATTTCTGCAACCTTGTGTCATTCCGTAGCGTATCCTCTTCATATTAATAGCAATTTATCATTAATCCATTTGAATAATACTTTTTTTTTTTCGAACGGAAAGAGACAGAAAACATCTGCATATTGAGTAATATTAGCTACAGTTTGTGTCTCAAGTGAGACTAACTGACAACCCTCATTTATTATGACTGTGTAGGCTTAATTGGGTTGACGTAGGATTTGGACTTTGTGAATGGAGCAGCAGTTTGAAGATCTTTTCAGAAAAAAAAACCCAACACTTTTAGAGAGGGAAAGAGTAGGGAGAGGAGTGGGGGCGGAGGGCATAAAAGAATAAATATGTAAAATAATGATGCTGAGATGTTCTGTTAAGGCCCAAACATTTAGGAGGTGTTTTAATAACGATGCTTAAATGAGAGATTAGTTATTAAGCCATATGGTTTGTATTACAGCTCTCATCTTTTGTTTCCTGCTTATGCTGTCAAGCATTAATGTGATTGTTTTGATTCTTAATGTCTTAATGCATCATTCCTCCCGATGCATTAGGCTAATAACTTTGGTCCTCTTAAGGGCAGTGTCGCCGTTCATTATTCTTCCTGTTTTGGCTGACCATAGAAGTTGAAATGAGTGACTTAAAAAATATCTACATGTTCCAACATTTATGAAGCCAGCACGTTGAGATCATTGAGGAAATCTGAAGTGCATTAAAGGCTGCTGAGTTCCACTGTGCTGATGACATGCGTGTAATGCCTAAGCTAGCCTTCCCCCAAGGCAGCTAGAAGCTCTTCTGTTATAAGCGAAAGTGATTTGAGTTTGTTGTCTTAACTCTGGACTGGGTTTTGGGTAGTTCTTTGTAAAACTTCAGGAAAATGTGTTAAATTAATTGTCATTTCTTACTGTTTGGGCAAGTGACTGCATGTGTGTATATGCGGTGTGTGGTTTTATGTTAAAAGATGTGGTTTATACATTGACACAGATCAGCTTTTGGGTGAAGTGCAGTAGTAACAACCCAACATTCGAAGGTGGTTCTGGTGTGCTTTTCCAGTGCTGCCATTGTTGAGAAGCTCTGAAGTCAATGTGCTCGATTAAGCTTGGTTTTAAAGAGCATTTACAAAGCTTTGCTTTCAAGCATTTTCCCCAGATGGGACCTGGGATTTCCAGTAGAATGGTCATCTCTGAGGCTGGCAATCGTTCACATTGGTTACCCTTCACAGCGTAAGAATTTCAGTGTATCCAAGCAGAGAAAATTGTGGGCTTTAGTGGAGCTGATTTCTTGAGGAAGAGTTTATTATTTTTCATATTCTAATAAATTAGAACAGTAGTGAAACAGGCAGCTTTATTTTGCAGGGTCTGCTGTGAAGGCTTGACCTTGAAATGATAAAGTTTTGATAAATGATAAAAGTTTTGATTAAATGATGAAGTTTGAATGCCTAAACATATGTATATATAGACAAAACAGACACACACAAAATATTTTGGCTGTTTGTATATATATTTCATTATCTGCCTCTACCTCTTGACAGCTCAAATGCTTTGTCCTCCTTGTCTGATGCTCAGAGCATGATCTGCTTGAGCGTGAATTATAAACTGTCCTTAGCAGTTGGGATTTAAAAAAATCCAATGCATTTTCTTCAGGGGCATTTTGACTGGCATATTTTTCTAATAAGGTTATTCACATTCTTTCTATCTGAAACCCATCCTGCAATTTCAAATGGTGATGGCTTCACCTAATATGAGCATTGGTTCAGCCTATGTTCTGTCACAGAAATGATGCAGTGAATCATATGTGGAATCTGTAAATCACTTAGGAATCCAGTGGGATGAAAAGTGGTGCATCAATGTGAGATTATTGTCATTCTATGGTCACCCCAATTTATACAGTGGAAACAGCAAATGCAGCAAGGTGGAAGGAGGATGAAAGGTGTGACGAGCTGTTCACAACATTAAAATGACCAGTGTCCGCTAGGGAGTCTGTTATATATTCAACATGTCACTGAAACACTTGTGTGATGGGATTGCGTTTGAGAAAGTGTCAATATGAAAGACAAGTAAATGATTTAAGTACGGGATATACCCAGTAGCATTGTCACACAGACTGAAATTTAAATACACAACAGTTCACACGATAGGAGGAGCCAGGATAGAAGCTTTAGGGAGACGTAGCAAGGATGTGGGAGAAATGTTTTGCCAGGGAATTTATCCAGGTGGTTGGTTGTTGGGGGTTTTTTTTCTTCTTTTCTTTTTTTTTCTCCCCACAGAAAGTTTCTAGTGCATCCATAAACAAATCAGGTGTGTTAGATGCAGGAATGCAATAGGGACTTTAAGGAACTGAAGCTGAGATCTTCGACCTGTCGAACCGCAGATGAAGCTCAGACAGAACACAACATGTTGTTGGGCCCAACAGTTATGTGTGCTCAGTTCAAAGGAAAGTGGGCTCCTGTACTTTGATTTTGTTGTGTCAGTGTTGATATTTCCTGTTGTGTGGCAGAACAATGTCCTCTTATACAGGGGCAGTGGAGGTGAAAATGCTTGTAAGATGGAGAAATATAGAACTCTGAGTACATCAGCGCTGCCTCTCTCCCCTTGATACTGACTTACAACCCAGCATTCCTTTCCCAGAGAATGTTTCTGTGATCAGGTCCCAGGTGTAGTTATTCCAGATCTGTGATGTGTGAGGAGGAAAAAAAAAATAGTTTCACTCTCAGTGAAAAAGTCTCTCCTTTCTATTTTTTCCCCCTAATGGAAATAATTCTGTAAATTCTAACGCAATACAAAAGTGGCCCCCTGTTATCTCCAAAGCAGAGAAAGGTAGATAGGAAAGTATCTGTCAGGGAGGATTCACTTGAAATGTCTTGAGGCTGCTCAGTATTGCAGGAGGAGGAGGGGAGGATCAGATTTGAGGAAGGAGGGGGTTAAGACAGCCCCAGAAGCACAAGCTGAAGTGGTAGTTTTCCAGCTGGGGGTAAGGACTTGATCTTCTCACCAGCCATCTTCACACAGTTCGTCAGTTCTGCAGAGCGTGTCATTTCCCTAAAGCTGTGCACTCCTTTTCACCCACAAAATTGAATCTTGCACAGGTGTGGGCAGCATGTACAGGATTAAAGGCTTGTTTCCCCTAAAATCTAGACCTGTCTGTTTAAATGAGCGCCTTCATCCTGTGAGTCCTTGCTGTGTGTGAGGGTTTGAGATAGTTTGCTCAAGACAATAGCATTAAGTCATCTCCCACACTGACTCTACATGGCTGAGACCCTGGAGAGAAATGCTTCAGACTCTAGTGGCTGACGAATTAAACAATGAGGAATATATGCCAGCTCTTTCCATTTGCTTATTAATAGGTTCTGTGTCTCATGCTCCAAGGGGATTGTCCTTTCTTTTGAATTGCTAGCGGGGAGGCATTCAAGCATTCAGTCACTGTAAATGGAGAAAAATGGAGAAGGAGAGAAGAATGTTTCAGGAAAGATTGGAGCATGTCTTCAAAAATGTAAGACTAGGGACCTGACTGCAGAAATACTGATACTCGTGTTTTCAGTACCTTGGTTCAAGTACTCGGGGTCTTTGAAAATCAAGCACTGACCATCTGTAAATTCTGTGATTTCCTCATCCCCAGTACTGTGGCAATTGCTTGAGCTAGAAACTGATTCCAAATCTGTGTATTTGTGGGACGTGACACTGTGAAATCCCTGCCATGGCGTAGTGCTTGCTTAGGTGAGCAAGTTCAGTAGGACATATTGTGTGAAGACAGGACTGTAGAGCTCCTAAATATTTTATCCTCTTCCTGAATTTTCAGTGATCTGTGAATATGGTTAATATTCTTTGTGGCTGATATTTGTGAATACGTACATGAGTTTTGAGCTCCTTATTCACTTTAAATTCTTCATTTTCAGTAAATTCTTTAGGTAGTTTTGAAAATCTTAGCTTTGTGGTGGTTGCTTCCCCAGAAATTCCTGGTGATTTAACAAACAACTGTATGTTCATGTTGAGATCACTCCAGTTTCAGTGTGTAAAAGGCTTATTGCTGTCTATCTTAAACCTTTTCTAATAGAGTTATAGGATAATTTAGGTTGCAAGGGATGTCTGAAGGTCATCTGCTCCAATCCCCCACTTGAAGCAGGGCCACTTTAAAGTTAGATCATGTTGTTCACAACCTGTAAACAGATTTATACCAAATGAAAACAAAGCAGGCATAATCCTAAATAAAACACAGGATAAAAATTTGAAAGTGCTTATGTGTTGCTTTTTCAATAGAGATTTCAGAGATTAAATTCCATTGGTTCTCAATGTCTTTTGTTACCCTGATTTTTAGAGGTATCTAGACACCTAAATACCATTGTTAACGTGACCATTTTGGAACTCAAAAACCCATTTTCTTTGGGAAATGGAACACAGGCTCCAGTCTACACACAGACTTCAGCTCTATGTTAATGAGGTCATTTCCTTCAGTTAAATTGTTGCAACTCTTCACACAAGCATGGCCCCAAGTCTCTAGATGATTGTTCTAAATATTAGATAAATAGATAAACTTTCAGGTGATGTTAGTTTTAGGCGCAATACAGTGGGTTTAAACCTTGAATGAAAATTGGTGCGAGGTGACGTGGCAAGTCCAGGGCCAGCTTCATAGTTTTCCAATCTGTTCTTGCACAATATTCTCTTGACAAAATGCATATAAGAAACCCTATGCAGATGTAGGAGTAATTTCATTTACTCTGGTCTCGTGTAAATGACAGCAGGGTCATGCATGGATTTGAGCTCAGAATATTGGAAGTGAAGTTTTTACGAACGAGTGGTGTGATCTGCATTGGGCACTCAACCATCGGTGTAGCTTTACTGTACTCGTCGTTGTACCCCTTGGTACCAGGGGATTGTGCACATCCACTTCTATTTGCTGTGTTGGGCGTCCATGGGCCAAGTGAATACAAACTGGACAAACCATGCGTATTGTTCTTGATATTCCATTGGTAAAATAGTGACATCTAACAAACCAGGAAATCCAATGAGTTAATTAAGGAAGAATCGTCTATGATTTCATCTTACCTTTTATTTCCACCCCCACCTTGTGAAAGTCTATGCAGTGTGGCTGCCTCTTGCCCCTTGTGCCAGAATGATTAATGGTGGGACCACAATGAGGTCAATTAGCTGGGGTCGGCTTGAAGCTGAAAGGTGGAGTGTGTTTCTTTATTGAACGCTGCATTCACACTCCAAACCGTGACCTGGGCTACAGTGATTTATTACCGGGGCAGTGTTTTGATCACTTACCTTCAGTACCTTACCTTGGCTTCAGAAATCAGGTTTTCACTGTCAATTAAAATCCCGAAAGAGAGATCCATTCAAAACCATACATGTGAACCCCAAGAAAAGGATGGGGAGCCTGATGATGGTTTTTAAAACTGTCAGGAACAAAGAAATTAAATTATGTTCTGTCTCTGAGAGGAAAAAATTCATCCGTAGCTGAACTTTTACAGCCTTTTTCCTAAGTGAGTTGAAACAGAGGAACCAAATCTGTCCTAACAAATTTTGAAGAGGTACTAGGGAAAACACTCTGCACCTAATATCTATATGGAAGTGTGGTGGAAGAGGCAGGAAAACAACCTCCTATTACTTTTGAAGGGTTAAAGCATTCTCATGTGTATATATAAGGTATTTATTAATGAATAATGTTTAGCAGTTATGAGGCATCTTTCAACAGGGGATGTTGAACTGTGGTACATACATTAATGAAGCCTCTTGATGATGTAGTGGTGAAACAAATCACTGCTCGTGCTGCTTGTAGTGGTCAAACTAAGATATAGAAACACTACATGGTACGTTGGGGTTTTTTTCTGATCCTGATAGTTACTGAGCCCCCAGGCTGCCTGGACCAGAGGCTGTTTGTGACTTAACCCAAGGACCTGCAGGACTAGTCCAAAAGTATGAATTGTTTGGAATTTGTTCATCATAATAATGAATCATATCTTCCACTTGGTACTTTTAATCTTGTTGGCTGCAAAGCACTTCACAAAGGAGGTCAGGAATATTGCTTATTTTGAGAAAGGAGGAGTTGAGGCACCAGGCAAAGTGTTTGGTTTTTCATTTGGGTTTCTTGGGAGGCTGGTTTGTATTTCGGGTTGTGGTTTTTTGGGTCTTGGGTTTTGGGTTTTTTTTGTCAGAAAGGACTAGCAAAAGGAAAAACATAGCTGTATGTGAGGGGAGAGGGCATTTTGTTTGCCTGAAAATGCTGCCTTTTGCACTGTTTATTCTCCCCTCCTTTCCCTTCAGTTTGAACTTCACCTTTCCTTGTAGATTTTGGAGTAATTTCTATGGCACTCTGTTTTATTCCTATAGACTGCTGTTGACTCAGTGCCTATTAATTTTTATAAGACTCTCTCCATGAGGCTTTGTAAGGAAGAGATATATATTTAGTCCCTGGCCTGGTAAATTTTAATGACAATTTTGCATGCTTGACTTAATTCCTATTTTTCACGTCCCAGTCGTGCCTATCCCTCACCTTGTTCTTTTAGGGCTTGATTCTTGTCTTTAGAGTCTGATCCAATAACACACATAAGCATCTAACTAGTCCCACAGATGTTAACAGAGAGGATTTTTCCAAGGCAAGTTAGTCCCCAGATCTCACTGACTTTCAGTGGGAGCTGATTCCAAGCTGCCCTCTTTGCCTTCCATGTCAGTAGTATTTGACACAATGACTAAAAGAGCTATAAAACTGCGGACGAGAAAGAGATCTCTTAGTGCTAGTTGAAACCTTCTGGAGTCCTGTATTAAATCTGACAGGACTGATGTGAAATAGTGTAAAAGGAAATAATTTTTCCTCTACTCTACAGACAAAAATATAATGAAAAAAATAATATTTTTTTCACCTGCTCACTGAAAACAGCCCTGCCTCACTGAGGTTACTGATGCTTAAATGCAAGCTGCTGTTCTGGAGTGGGGCCACCACACTCAGCATCTTTCAAGATCTCACTGTCAATGGCAGTCTGATTGCCAAAGCAGTTTCAGCTGTTTGGAAGCGATGTGCCAGCTCAGACTGTCTCCTATCTATCCATTAATCATACATAACAAAACATTTGCTGTGTGAGTCTGTTTGAACTTATGGGAAAACCTCCGATATAGAGATATTAGAATGGTGTCACTTCCAGTGCTGAATTAGAATGAGCCGAGCACAGCCAGATATTTTAGCAGCAGAATTATGTGAGATGTTGTCTTTGTCTGAAAAAATACTATAGCATATGCAAAGAATGATTTTTCATGAGTTGCAATCTGTCTTTGAAAGAAAATCTTTTAATGAGCGCTGGTTTATTAGGCAGAATCTTCCCTTCTGGGGAGAATAAGTCGTGAAGTTAGTTATGCCATAACTGGCATCCAGATCTTTCCATGGACAAACCAGTAGATATGTGACCTGCAACGTCTGCTTCTTGATATGCACTTTAATAACAGTTGAATATGCCTCATCAATGCCTTATGGCAATGTGGTTCAGCTCTTCCCCTAGAGTATGGCTGGTGAGTTTGATGTTGATGATATCCTTGGTACGCTTAATTCAGGACTTGAAGAAGTAGGATGTACTCACAAATTGATCCAAAAGACAATGAATGGGACACTTCTCTTAAACTTTTTGCCTCAGAGGTGAAATGGAACAGCTATAAAAGCTACATATATTTTCTAATAACCAAATGCCTTTGTACCAGTTTCCAGAGCGGATTGTTCTCCCATTGGGAGCTGGAAGGCCTGAGATAGCTTAGTGATCCAGCCAATAGACCACTTGGCTGAGATCCGGGAATGCCGAATTCCAGGTTTGGTTCTATAACCAATTTCCTCATGACTGGGGGAAAGTTATTTTCCCTCTCTGTATTCCATTCATCTTTCTTGCCATTTGTTTATTGCATGTGGCCTGACATGAAGTTACCTAATCAGAGCCCCTGAACACTACTGCGATGGAAGAATTAATTCCTAGTAGGACGTTAGGGATGGAGTTGAAGTACAGCCCAAGTCGTTTTCATCCCTCTGGTGTTATTTACTGCTTGAATAGTATGACACAGACCTGGGGTTCCAGGTAGGCTCCTGTAATTGTTCTGCAAAAAACACGACCAGTTTCCATTTCCGAAGAGTGTTCAGTAGCTTGCAAGCCAAAATTTCAAATGATTAATCCATTGTAGCAAGGACTAGCTTGATAGAACGCTGCTGAAACCTCTATGTTCAGGACCTGACCCTACGTGTTTTCTTCCTGTGCATATTTACTTGGAAATGGTCCTGTAAATAGTTCATGTGGTGATTGCATCTTGTGATATTGGGAGTTAAAATAGCATCCTGCTGTTGGAAATAAACAAAAAGAAACCCCAATAGTAAATAATACCTTAATGAATTTTCCATTTTGTGACATTCCTATAGAATTTCACTGAGGATTGTATCCAAACCATTGAATTCCATAGGATTACTCACAAGCCCCATACCTGAAATAACCCATGGAAATGATTTAACTCAAATCTTGTAGGTTTGAGAGGTGTATTTATTTAGGTCCCTTCTGGGTTTCTCCCCAGTAATCACTATAAAACTGTCCCTAAAGGGGATATGAATATATGTAAACCTCAGTAGGAGCAGAAAAATAAAAATAGAGTTATGAACCAAATTTTCAGGAAGCATAAACTGTTTTAACTCTCTGGAAGACAAACAAACTGGCTGAAGATCTGCTGCTCAGTTCACGAAGAAAAGGTTCTCCCTCTCGCACAGATAAATGTTGCTTTTGTATTGCTGCAAATGAATTTTGGGTTTATTCCCTGTTTTCTGAATACGCTGGTCTGCCAATGAATGTGCCTTCTGCCTTTGTCTGTGTGGGCACAGGAGCATGCTTATGATAGCTTCTAGCAATCTCTGCACATACATAGCGGTCTTGTTTTAATATTTAATCGCTAATTGGTGTGATGATCAAGGGACAGACGAGGGAGCACTCTGACATCTGATCTCTTGAACTGATTACACGCACTTTGCACTACATGGTGTTTGTCATGGTCAGGCTAATTTCCTTCACCGAGTGCTGATTTCTTTCTGTGGAGAAATCTCAATTTGGGGCTTGTGAAGAGATACTTTCCATTTTGGGGAAAGGATTCCAGTGTGCATTGGGCTCCTGTTATTGACCAGACTTTCCAGTAAAAGCAGGGCAAATTCTGGTTGGTGAATGGAATCAAACATTCTCCCATGCCTGCGTGCTCTCTCTCTGTGTTAAGGCTTCTATATTCACTCTCTCTGTGCTTTTATTCATTCCCTTTCTCCCTCTATTAGCTTTCTTCTTCTATTTTTCAGCAGAAATTTTAGATTTCAAAGCTTCTTTCAGTCTGAAAGAAAAAAATAAATCCGCAACCAAATGCAAACTGCTAATCCTAACACGAGAAGAAGGTTTTCTTTCTTTCATTATGGTGTTGATGATGATGATTATTATTATTATTTGGAAGAAGGTGGTGAAAAAGAGAGAATTTGTCATTACTGTATAATTTAAAATTGCACAGCCTACAGCCCACAAAACAGAGCATGTAATTACACACTTACTAGAGGTAACAGCAGTGCTGATAATTATTCTTTACACAGGAGAATCTCGCTGATATCCCAGAGTCGGAAAGTGGGAACTACAATATCTTTAATACCATCCTTAGAGACCCTCATAAGCAGAGGAGAAGTATGAGGAGGCACACAGGGTCCAGAGCAATATCTTCATCGCACCAGAATGTCAGGGGCTTTAGTACAGCAGAAATCAATAGATTCAAGTACATTTTTTTTTTAAGGTACAATATTTTTTTTATGACCCTACCTAGAGAAAGTACAGCAAAGCCAGAGGAACAGCAAGGGTATGAAACAAACATTTTGAATGGAAGCCATGTCGGTTTAGAAGAATAGTGAGCTAAGATTTATTCGTTTATTTATTTATTTTTAAGACATATTCTGCTGCAAGAATGTGTTAACCATTTCTGGGCTGTAACCCTAAAATTTCTTTGGCGTTAAATACCCAATTATTTCTCTACCCATTTTTTTTTTGTATTGCTCTCTCTAGCTGTTCTCTCTCAGCCTTTTTTTAGCATTTTTGTCCCCTTGATTTAAATAATTATAATAATGCATATTTCAACTTACCTTTGGCATTTCTCTTGGTGATTCTTAGTCTGAGCTAGAAAAGTATCTGATGAAGACTTTTCCCCATGCCTAGTTTTCTTAGTACTTCATTTAAATCAAAGTGTGATTTATGCTTCAAATATTGTTCCATTTTATTTATGCTAAGTGGTATTTTATTTTACAATTGATTTGATTTTTAAGAAATAAAATGCTATTTACTATGGAAGCAAACAGTAAAACTTTCCCACGTTTTACCATTTTACTTTGCCCAGATGGCGCAAAGTGATGGGACTTTTTCCTGTCAATGACAATTATTCTTGGAGGGAGGTTCTAATTAATGTGTTCTTATACAGGTGTACGTTATAAGATAGACAGAAAATCTGGTGGCACCTAATTTTCACATGCTGTTGGGTCCAATCAGACCGATTGTCTTATTGCGTGTGTTAGAGTATCCTCTGGGCTGCTCTAACTTAAGCCATCAAGTTGGGTCTGGTGTGGCTGCCCGACGTGAATGAGGGAGCCTTGTCTTGCTTCTGGTGGTCTCAGTTCTGCCTGATCAAACCTCTGCGTTGGTGAGAATCTGGGTCATGGTCACAGGGAGTCAACGTGAATAATAATGTACGAGAAGCAGTTGGGGAGGAGTCAGGGGACATAAAGTTAATTAAAAAAAAATCTGTTCTTAATATCCTTAATAACAAACTTAAAATGACATAAAGATCTCAGAAGTTGGTTTAAAAGGAAACTCAAACTGTGCACTCCCCACCTGTAGCATAGACTGCTAGCTGTTATCACCTGAGTGGGTGAGCAGGGCTGACTTGTATTATTCTATATATTTCTCTTATAGTGTCTCCGTATAGCGGGGAGATAGAATTCAGGTGGAAGAACATGGGTGCCACTCTTGTACAGTGTTGCTTCTGTTCCAGCTGTGTCCTCTGCTTTGGGATGTGGAGGGAGCAGCAGCAGGAGGTAGTGGGAAGGTCTCAGTTGGTGGCATTCGGGCAGTCTCTGTTCGAGTCCTAGTGCCAGCTCAGGATGCTCCTGTGCCAATGCTGAGCCACTTAACTGCTCTGTCTCAGCATCTCCTGGGTGAAGGTCAGTAATTTAGGGGGTCTTCAGCATGAAGGATTATTTTATTTCTTTTAAGAAAAGCAACATTTATCAGATGCAAAGTGTCTTGAACCAGACCTGAATCAGTAAATTATCAAAGAGCAAAACAACAGGGGAAGCTCAGCCTTGTATCGCTCAAGATACAAATGACACTAATTTTTATTTGCTCCAAATCCTTGATGTGGATAAAAACTTCAAGTGGTTGAAAATTTTGACTCTTTCCAGTTAACAAAGCAGGATAAATGGTCCTCTGGTAACTGTAAAAGAGCAACTATTGTCTTGCAAGGTTTTAGGACTCTTCTTGAGGTTTATTAATAGTGATAGATCCAAAATGAATCGGAGTCTCAGAAGCTGGAGCAATATATATATTTTTTACAGTATATATATTTTATGAGTTAAAAACTCACTGGAGTCACTCAGAAATCTTGTGTTTACTTGGTAGTTGCTTATGTTCCTTCATTTTGTGATTTGCAGGATAGGTCATAGATGAAAAGGGTATGGAGTATGAGAGGTCTGGATTCAGCTTGTGGCTTTGCTAGAGATTCCCAGGGTGAACCTTGAGTAAATCACAAAACCTCTTTGTGCCTCAATTCTCTGTTTTCAGAACTTAGTAATTATATTTGCTCTGATTTTTTTATCAAAGTTATTTAACATATTCTCTGGGCTGTGTACGTGTTTAATTTAACCTATGCCTGTGTAGTGCCTAGCACAAAGGGAGGATAATTAGTAGCAGCTCACAGGTAATAATAATGGATTATTTCTCCCTCATCCTTCTATAGTCTTCTAAAAACACCAGCTAAATTTTCATGCTGCTATTTGTTAGGCAGAGGCCAAATTATTCTTAGGGAAATAAAGTATCATGGAATAACATGGGATTGGGTTATGTGGTGTGTAGGTCTGTGCAAGTGCCGCCTTTTCCATTTGCTTAAAATACAAATGCAACTTCTCATAACTTTGGAAGTGTTGTGATTTGGTTTTGATTGGCAAAATACTTGAGAACCCTCCCAGGAGGAGGTCTGCAGGGGGAAGAGTAGAAAGTCTTTTTCTTTAAAATGTTCCTCAGGAGTCGTCTTGGGAGTTTTGCAAAGAATTCAAGGGGTGCTTGGATCTGGTTTCTGTTGTTGCGATGAGAGCCCCGGTCCTGCTCTCAACTTTCTGATCAGCTGGTAATGAGGCATCTGGTGGCACTTGAGAAGGTTGATGTCCAGTTGTTTGCGGGTACGCTCAGGATCAGGTGGTGGGCACGTAGCTGCGCATGGGTTACGTGAAAGGTGTGTTCAGTCACGTGGTGGGAAGCGCAGCTCTCGTTACTACGGGGTGGAACTGCTACCTGGCTCCTGTGTTGCATCTCCTGGTGCTGGAGCAAGAAATAAAGGCCAAAAGCTTGAGTCTCGTGCTGAGGGCAGGAGCTGTGACAGGTCTTTTGTCTTCGCTGACTTCTTTGCATTTCAGAGTCAGATAAGCAGTTCCACTTTTGGTCTGTCCCTTGATATTTATACCCTCGTCATCTTGGACTATGTGCAACCCCCCTGCAGTTCCATGGCTAAAGCTGATCCTTTTTTCTGAGACTCCCATTGAAGTCTGGGGCCAAAAGTAAGGTGCTATTAACATATTAATGCAGGCACACATCAATTGCGATAGTCGATCTGTTATCTCTCTTTGCTTTTTCAGCTGGATTGTATCTTTGTGTTTTGTGATTCCCATGTTATATTCCTAATTATTATTATTTCACACTTCATAACATTTTGGTAACTAAAATGCTCTAGGGTTCAAAACTTGTCTATTACGTTTTAGCCCAGAGGAAACTTTGCAACCAGTTCCAACTTCTATCTCCAAATATGAATTTATATTGGAAATTCTGATGCATCCTGCCTGGGATTGGTGCAGCTCTGATAGAATATTGTAAAACACTGACTTTGGTACACATTGAGATGGGATATTTTCTCCCCCCCCCTTCCTTTCTTTTGTGTAAATCTGTTTTCACCACAGGAGCACATGCTGTCTCTTCTGGCTACAACACTACTTACTAATTCATCGATTCATCTTTAATGAGGCCCCCTGCCAATGTTTAAATAGCATTCGGAACAAAGAAAAAGGCAACATTTCCAAAACAGCTGCTTCTCTCCCATCTTGACATATCAGCCTTTCTGAATTTTAAGTAAATTTTTTTCCCCCTAAAGTTGGTAATTTATAATTTAGGTGTAGCTTTATAATTAATTGTTTGCAGGATGGAGGAAAAATAGGAAAAGATAGGAATGAAATAAAAAAAAGAGTAAAGTTTCCCTGAGGCTGTTATGATACATGAAACCAACACGGTTTCTGTGGCTCGCGCTGGCATTGCAGATACAACAGTGGGAGAATTCTCCTTTGCAGCCAAAATCATTTGTTGTACATTGCGAGTTGGTACAAGGACATGACAGAGCAAAGTTTCTCTGCCCCTGTTACGTACAGCTTTACTGTGTCGAATAGCTTAACCCCTGTCATATTGGAGTTGGCTTCATGAACTGCTCTTACCAGGAGTGGGTGTTACCTTGGTCACTACTGTTGTTGTGCTGGTTTATTTTCTCTGAGGACTGGCTGATAATGCTGCCTAATTGTTTAAGATCAGGACTCTGCTATCGTGAGCACTTGTATCGCACTGAATTTTTAAATTCTGCTAAATTCATGTGCCAAGGCCTGTTTTTAGAATTAACTTGGAATTTCTGGGTGATGCCAGTAATAGGAGCGCTTCTTACGTTCAGGTGCTGCATGTTCTTGGGAAATTACACTCAGTGTGTCCCCCACAGAGTTAACTTTAAGTAGGTGGGAAGGTGAACAGTAGAAGACAGGAGAGGATTATTACTCATGTCATACGTGAGATACTTTAATTCTTCAGCCCCTTCAAACCAGTTTATTTTCCTGCACCTTAGTGGTAAATGAGCAGGTTTTATTCTTTTTTCCTCTGTCTTGTTGAATAGCGGAAGAAAATTAAGCCAAAGTGGTTGAATTATGTATTTGTTATGGCTAAAATGCAAAACTAAAGAAAAAATCCTTTTGACTTTGCAGGCTTCATTTTCTGAAAAAGCAAAAAAAAAAATTGTCAATTTTATTTTAAGTTATTTGGCTAAAATGAAATACTTTTCATTTTGCTTTTTACATGTTTTAGAAGTTAAACTGAAGTAAATATGGTAACAAAATACAATTTCAATATATGAACTAAAAATTTATGTTCACTTATAAGAAATATTTTTTTACTATTTTGTCTGAAACCAAATTTTGAGAAACTTATGACAAGTTTTAGTTGAACCTGCACTTTTCACACACACAAAAATATCAGTTATCATGGTAACTATGGATATACAGTAAAATATGCATATATTTCTCCCTTGTACAAAGTCATGAGAGAACCAGTTGAGAATAGATGAGGCAGAATTTAAGATGACCACGTGCTACGTGGTGTTCTGCTTGTTCTGCAATGAGCTCCAAGATTTCCGTGGTCCCGTGCTCTATTTCAGGTTGCTGTCCTGTAAACTCTAAAATCGTGGCTCAGAGCTGGCAGCTTTGCACAGCAATATTGATGGAGAGAAACCTGTGTTGGATGGGTGAAGCTGATCGTTATCTCTGCAACAGCACGACTTGATAAGCTCTGCAGTCTTTTCTGTGGACTTCTTTCCTCTTAGATTTCTCCTCAGGTAGAAGAGGACCTGCCTGGCTGTACATGGCTGTCACTGTGCATTATATTGCCTCTTCTGGGCTTGGTTCAGTGTGTGATGCTGATCTCTCCCAACTTCAAGTGGAAGGATCTGGCTTGGCAGCCCAGGCTGTAGACTGTCAAGTCTTCTGTCCCAGTCCAGTCCCCAGCACTGACCAAGGCGGTGGGAAGCACCATGCCATGTTACTGTGAGAGCTGAGAGCGAACTGCATAGTTAGAACCAGACCTGCTGTGGTAGAGATTCCCCTTCTCTGTCATTGCAACAGAGCTGTCTTTCCTTGACCATGACAGATGCGGATAAATCAGGGACTATTTTAACACCCACATGCCATCCAAACTGCAAGACCAATGTTGGCAAAGAAGTCCCAAGCAGAAGAGGGGGAATCCTTTGAAAAAAAAAAAAAGAATATTTTACACTTATATTAATGTTGCTCCTAATTTGGTTTCCAAAAGATGGTTTCTACATTAAATAGCAGCAAAAGTCCTACAGCCTCAGCATGCACATGCGCACGCAGACTTCCCTAGAAACAACAACAAAACAAAATGAAGGCAGTTTGGAGGCATTTCCTGGGAAAAAGATTCATGATTCTGTTTCCATGGAAGCGACAGCACATCCCAAGTGGCAGTGAGAGCTGACAGAGCGCAGCTAGGAGAGTTAAAGTGCCATCTACTTCTTCCTAGCAGAGCAGGGGGGCAGAGGTGGGGGGAATCGCTTTTAAAAAGAATACAGAAAAATTTAAAAGGACAGATGGACATGTGGTTAAAGGGGAAGGCTGGAGATCTGGCCTGGTTCTCAGCTCTGCCATATAAACGTCCTGTGTCCCTTTGGGCAACTCGCATAAGACATCTTCCAGCTCCTGCTGAAATCAATAATTGATTTCATTGGGCACTAAATCAGAGCCTTAAGCATTCTGGACAGTGTTCAGACTGTCTCCTTCAGCACCCAAGCAGTCTATGATGTTTCAAGTTCAAGTCCAGCTTAGTTTGCCTGTTGATCTTCTGTTCTCTCCTTAGGAATAAAATACTTTCTTAATTTTGTATGGTTTCTGAGCTCCTCGAGACTAGGGCCTTTAATATATGCCTGTTCAGATCTTTACACAAAAAAGTGAAATCCAGTGCTAACAACTTCACAGAACTAAAGATCTGGCACCTTCAGGAAGCCTTTCTTTGTCTTTGGATCAGACACTTGAATTTGTCACGGTGTATTTTTTTAATTTTAGTTATGGCATGGTGAGTAGAAGGGTTAAAGAATGAGAGAGGGGTGAGAAGGGAGAAGGATTTGGGGAAGAAAATCAGCTTGGAGTGTGTGCAAATGTTAGTGATTGCATTGAAAATTCCTTCTCAGTACCTGTGTCAAGTGACATCCAGAGACAGGAGAACAAACTGCAGTTTTCATGTGGTGGGATCTGAGATTAATGGACTTTAGAAATGAAAGCACAGTGTGAAAGGAAATTATTTTGTCATCGTGTTGGCTGAAGTTTAGTTTGTCTGCTGTTTGAACTTAGCCTTTGGCCGCTGGGACAGAGGGTATGATGGAATCTCCATCTTCCCTCTTCTCCACAGTTTGACCGAGTGCCTTTTTGGAAGATGCACTTCAGTGAAGCAAGAGTTGGTGAGCTCAGTGCAAGGGCAGCTGGTGAGATTCTCTAGCCTGTGCTATACAGGAGTTTGGGCTAAATGATCTCATGGTACTTGCTGACCTTAAAATCCAAGAAATAATTTTACGGGCTCCTGAGCCCATGCAAAGACTTTTGCCCACTAATAGCAGTGGGTTTGCACAGTGTCTGGCCACAAGGACTTCCTTATGTAATAAGAATCAAACCCAGTCTGTTGGCAGTGCACACACTGTTCAATGCATTAATTAATACGACTGTTGAATTTCAATCCTCTTTCAAAGAGCTTTACCTACTGCTACACGGGTGTAACTGGAGTGCAGGGCCATATGCAGCAGGCAGGGCAAATAGTTGTAGTGCTCTGGGTTGCTGGTGGTTGGTTTTTTTTTTTTAAATGGTTTCTGGCAGTGCATTACACTGAGGTAAGTGCTTTGTTTCTCCCTCAAGCGGCACTCAGCTCCCTGGGGTTTCCTTATGAATGCTTGAGGAGAATGTCCACTCGGGTTTATTTGTGCTCTCTATGTACTATACAAGCTTTTGGCTGTCTCTGCCAAAGGAAAAGACGGGTTCCTGCTACTTAGAAGAAATATTTTTAATTGCATAATATTGATTTTCTTTTTTTTTGGTGGAGTGTATGTTTTGTTGTTGATGGATGTAGTAGAATACAGGGCTGGTTTATGTGGATAGATTAGCACTGAAATAACAATACAATTGAATGGCTTTTAAACCCATTCAGTTATTTTGGTGCAAGTCTGTCTGTATGGCAGCCACCCAGAATTTGGCTTTCCTTTTGACTGATTTAATGAAATACATGTAACTGAGCATTTTCCTTTTTCTCTATCATACTTTCTGCATTAATGTAACACCACAACAACAGAACACAGTCATCAGTACCTGTCAGCTGGTACGATGCCTACGTTTGGGGCTGCTGTAGTTCATGTGTTGGATTCCTCCTGCTTTGTCCTTTGGAGGGGAGCAGGACTAGGGGAGATGGTCCCAGATTTTTACATTGCTATGCCTTGCAAAATAAAAGAAGCTGTAGAGCCCTCGGCATCCCCAGGCACATGTCAAGGGAAAAAGAGTAAGTTTGCAAATGCTTGGATGTAACCAGGTTAACGTAGAACTGTGACGTGTAACCCTTTATCATTGCTCTTAGGTGTTATGATAATGTGCAGTTCAGAGCTGGTAAAAGACATATGCACGTTGATACAGGACCAGGAAGTTCTAAAATTGTTTTCACGTTTATATGTAAAGCAATTACTGATTATTTTTTTTTCTCTGCCTCATAACCTGAGAAGTGGAGCAGACATACAGGAAGCCTTACTTTTTATTTCACTCTGGTAGACTTGTAAAGCATGCAGCTCTGGTGTACAGTGCAACAAGAGTCAAATGAAACTTGAATTTTTTTTTTTATTGCATTACTTGTAGCCCCATAATGCAGGCAGATACCTTTAGAGTAGGGAAGGGGGTAAGTGGAAGAACAGCATGTTCTGACAGCTGACTGTACAATCATTTCAAATAGATGTGCACTCGTGATGATCAGTGTATCAGTCCTAACACACGTATGTTTCTCTCTACTCTGGTTGTTCTAATCTGTCATATTTAGGGCACTGGGGAATGCAATTTAATTTTTTTCCCCACTTGTTACTTTGGAAACTGCTTGGTAAGCCACTCCTTCAAACCTGCATGTTCTTTCATGGGGTCTAATTAATTCATTTGCAGAGTGTGTTTTTCTCTCCATGCTCGTTCTGTGAAGGTGCTAAGTCTTGTAATCAGAGAGAAAGAACCTGAACAGATTTGTTTTCACATTCTACATTTCAAAGCTGATTGAATCAGACCCAGCAGCTCTGTGCTGGCAAAAGAGAGATGATCTTGTAGACTAACAACAATGCTTAGGTCAGGGCTATCCAGAGCCAAGCCCTCCTCATGCCTTATTTTTCCACCCAGCCACCTGGTTTGCTCAAGGAAAGCGTACGGTTTTCCACCCAGAAGTTGAAACTAAGGGAAAGCCACTGAGTACATCTGTCGCCAGTAATTAATAATCCATTACCTGATGCCAGTCTGCGGCTCCTGTTTATGCACTGGCATTTGGCAAACGCATGTGCTGGTTTATAACGCCTGAAAGGGAGGAGCAGAGGTGAAGGTGAGCAGTGATGTATGGCTGCATCTCCCATCTATCTTTGGGCTTTATACTTGGGGTTCTACAGCCTGTCGTTGTAATTTTGCATGAAAAAAAACAGGACTGAGGATCCTAGCTGGCTATATGGAGCTCTGGAGCATCTGCTTTTATTGGATCTGAACTCTGTTTCTGTCAGGGTGGCTGCCCAAAGATTTCAGGGGTGGATGGGACTGCACTGAGGATGGGTTGCTGTTGTTTGACCATGATTTTTAAGGGCTAGGAGGACTCTCTGAAGATTTCATCTTCTGAAAGATACTGGTTTGACATGGTATCTCTGAGATGTAGTTTCATAGCTGGATCCACGTCCTTTAGCTTTCCTTCATTTGGGGAAAGCAGTTATTTGTAAGATTTTAAAGTAATAAACACTGCTATACTGACGACATAAAGCTGCTGGTGTGGGGTTTAGTGCAGGGTCAAGGCCTGAGATGTTTATTTATTTTCTGCAGAAGCTGGATGTGCTGTACCCTAAAGCACTTTGTTAGTCTCTATAAGCTGTATGGCATCCTAAATAAATGTGTTTCAATGTGCTGAAAGGCACCTAATCAAACAAATTAGAAGGCAAAATACCTCTGAGTATTTCAACTTTCAGGCACCTTCTGACATACAAACATGACTACTTCACGTTTGACTGTATATGCCTATTTTACTCTCATACATATAAAGGCATTGGTACAGAAGTACATAATCTAGGGTGCATTCCTGGGGGAGGAGGAGGCAGGGAGATGAAATGGTGGAGAAGTGTGAGGCTGTACAGTAGCTCTAGAAAGAGAGTCCACATTGTCAGGGTTATGGCTGTTAGAGATCTTCCTGACCAGGCAATTTTTAATTTTTAAAGCTCAAGGCGTTAAAAAAAATAAGGGAAAAGGCTGTTACTAACAATAATTTATTGTGGAAAAATATTTACATAGATAAAAACATTTCAGTCGGCATGTTAGGACCAGGAATAAAACCCATCTCTTGTCCTGTAGCTCTCATATATTATTCATGCTTGCTGTTTGGCTCTTTTCATGTAGAGATCTCAAAGCATTTTGCAAATGAAGATGTAAATTTTTATCCTTATTTTATACAGGAATGGCTTAGAGAGAGAAATGACTGCACTGTAGGACCACCGGAGACCTGGAACTAAAGCCTGGGTCTCTGCTGTCCCAGCCCAGTGCCTTAGCGACTGGATTCTGCAGATGCCATTTTTGTTAAGGGTGAAAAACGTGATAGGATTAATTAGCTCAGAGGAAAAAGCAAGGTGGAGAGGTTACTGGCAGGGAAAGGAAAGGGAAACACAATACCAAACTTTGAGGGGATTTAGAAGAGACAGAGAAAGCAGATGTTGGGTGAGGAGATTTTTCTCTATGGTTGGAGTGGCCTAGAATTACAGAAGCTGACAGTAACAGGAATAAGATGCATGTGCTGGGATTCCCAGGAGTGTCAGGTAGTGTTCAGGGAGCTGGACAGAACTTCCAGAAGCAACTGTGTCCATTGCTTTTCAAAAGCATCACAGGCATTTAACCTGCAGCCCTTTAATATGCCGAGGGGCAGAGCCACCTAACTTGTTTTTGTACTTTTGTAATTAACAACAAATCTCTAACTAACTTTGCAAATGGGAGAAGTCACACTTCGATGCCTTCTGAGTCTGCTGTTAAAATACAACCCCTTGTCCTTGTGCTCATTTGCAAGTCGCCTGACATACACTCCGTGTACAAACGATGCTAATGGTCCTGCTGCTGCGTATTCGTAACATGCCCATCCAGGTGACAACGTATCTTAAGTTTCTGAGACTAAAAATGTCACTGTGGGCCTGGAAAAATGTTTGATTTCATGCCAGGCATAAAGTAACAAATTGCCCTTAATGGCAGCATCACCAGAAATCGGCCTCCGTCGCTTTTTCATGTCACTTTCAAGTGCCTCGTTGATATTTTTATGGATTTTTATTATACAGCTTGTTATGCAGCAGGAGCAGCCATGCCAGGTTCGTGGGGATCAGCATGCAGGGGGGGCTAAGCTATAGTAAGAACTCGTACGCTTGTGGTTTTAGTATCTTTTACTTCAAAGCAAGGAGTTGATGTGATCTTTCATCATCTCAGCTGTTGTTTACCAGCTTCCTACAGATGCTGTTTGAACTAACAAACCCCACATTTCCTGGTTGGAGTGAGTAATTCCCTCGGTAGTTGCAATCCGTTCACTTGGAGGCTTAGTAGTCCTGATTGAATGATGCCACTAACAAGAACGGGATAAACCATTTAAACGTTCAGTATCACCTTTCAGTCAAGTAATAACTGGCCAAATTAGTTTGGCTTAGCTCCTCAGCCCTGCTCCTTATTTACTGCTTCGAGGGAAAACGACCAACAAGTCCAGGGCTGTATTTGGGGTCAATTTACTCCATGTATCAGAAACAGACAGACGTGTTCTTGATACAAGGGCTTCTCTTTGGCACTGATCTATGAACAGTGTTTTGTTTCCTGGCAGTCTTTTAAATCAGCTGAAATCTAGAAATTACAGATGAGGAAAGAACTGCGAGGTCATCTGTTCTGAGAAGATCGGAGCAAGTTCTGTAGTGCCCATGATTATAGTTTGTGAGTATCTGTAATGGAGAAACTAGCAACAATCATAGACAGGTTCCTATTTTTTTTTTCCCCTCTGCCTCCTCCTTTTTTCCCCCCTTTCCTCAGCCCATCAGCAGAGTGGTCCTGCTACAGAAGCTGATGAAACTTTCAAATGTACCGAAATAAGTACATTGTAATAAACCAGGCTGAGGCATTTGCGTGCCAGATTGACTCTTTAAACAGATGCTGCTTTTCCTTTTGGTGAACAGGATAGTAACCAGCCAGGACTTCTTCACCTGTTATTTATGTCTGAAAGCCCATTCCAATCTCTGTGTGCTTCTGTGTATGTTTATGGTAACAATACATAATTTAGCTGCGGAGACATGAGAACGTTAAGCCTGTGGACCTCTCACGTACAGTGCCCCTGTCCCAGGTAACTGATGGTCTGAGCAAGGAGGTGTTGGGAAGAGAAGCGGACTGGGGCAGTGACTTGCTCAAGGTTATTTAGCAGGTCGGTGGGAGTGATGGGGAGCAAATGTGATTCTGTGGGCCACTTTTTGTTCTCCTGTTCTCTAACACGTGCTGTTTGATGGAGTTCTGTTGGTGAAGACATGCTCTGTAAAGTTGAGACTTGTGATAGACCTGGAGGCAGGAATCAGTGCTGCATTGAAAATTGTCTGCTTCTGTAAAGGCTAATCTCCCTGGAATGAGTTTCACAGTGCTAAAGAGTAGTGGTGGACAGTGATCATCATTTTAGGGTGATAGGCAATTTTTAATATATGTAAGTATGTGTGTATATATATCTGAGAGAATATGGATCCCATGAAGATGTGAGTCAGGAACTACGTGCTGGTCTATGGAGTGTAACCATTGTGAAGGGCCATAATTCCCTTTGGTTGTTCTGCACGTACTTCTGGAGCCTCTGCAGGCTCCTCTCCTCCTTTACCAAGCATTTATGTGGAAAATTGTAGGCTCAGAAGCCACTCAGGCACAGCCACCTGAAAATGCCTCTTTTTGGGTGCTAACAGGTTACAATCACGTTCTTAGACTCTTGTCTCCAGTGCAATTTTGCTGAACAAAAGTTTAATTGACCTGAAAGAGAAACTTAACCGATTTCTAAAGCCATCAGTGCACCGAGCAAAATAAACATTCTGTGGGGCAACTTCCATGTTATTTCTATGTTGATTTTCTGGTTTTTTTCCCCTGCCAAACAGCCACCTCTTGGAGCAAAAGGCAAAAGTGTTGGAGTCTATTCTGCTCTTAATATATCCTAACAAAACAGCATTCTAAAATGAAAAGGAATTTTTCTAAGAAGTGTGTGTGTGGGAAAATGATGGTGAGTCTTGTTTCATACAGATCCAAGAATAATTTTTCCACTGTTCAGGATGCTTGGCTATTTAGTCTGCATCAGAGGCATGGGACCTTTATCAATCAAAGAGCCACTTTGTCATTAAATGGCATCTGTGAGTCGCACTGAGATTAAACTCCGTGTAGGATCTGTGAAATAAGGGTCTGATTCTCAGTTACACTAAGGCTCCTTTGTGCACCTACAGTGGCATAAGGCCCTCAAGACTTTATTTTGTATCAGATCTTCCATAAAATCTATTCACCCAAAGTGCTTTAGGGTTAAAATTAATTCAGTTAATGAGTTAAATAACTGCCAAGGGAGAGAGAAATTAAGAGTCATGGGCAAGGGGGAAAAGAGATGCTTCCAGCTGAGTTTAGAAGAGAGTGTGAATGAGTTGAAGGGGAAAAGAGATGCAAAGAAGATGCACTGATGGGCACAAGCTGCAGAGGAGAAAGCTCTTACGCCCTGGGGGTCAAATTATATGAAGGAGGAACAGCCCTGTTTCTGCAGGAGAGTTGCTAGCAGTGGAAGTTGATTTAACACATATTACAGAAGTAGAAATAGAAGCTGTTTTCACTTACTGTAGCTAGTTGCTAGGAAGTCTGCACAGGCTGTACAAACATTCATCTTTGATTGTTTGTTTATAATATGATAGAAAATACTCATGGAGTAGATCCCTATTGCATCAGGCATTTTAGGGGAAAAAAAAAAAGACAGTCTCTGAGTGGGTCTTTTGACTCCCAGGATCATTTGGGCCAGACAGAAGTGTAGCTGTTCCAGCTCCAGTGGAGAGAGTATCCTATGGCTAAAGTCCCCCCTGACCTCACCAAAGCAAGGGCTGTTGTAGGGCTGGGGGGGTGATCTGCTGCTGGCCCACTATTGCAAACAGCTGAGGGGGGCTTTTTCCTGAGCCCCCAGGTTACTTACCGACCACCTTCAGGACTGGATAGAGCTGTAGCTTCTCCACCTATAACCTGCAAGTGTCCTTTCCTGTTCAGCTGGACCTACAGGTCGGGGTGAGGACCGTTGTGCTAGAAGATGCTCCCCTTTATCGGTAGCAATGTACCGCTTGCGACTCTGCTTCTAAGACAGACTCTGTAGCCAGTCTAAACCAAATGGTGACCAGTGTTTGTGTCCTCTCCACGTCCACAGACCGACTCACATCTGTAAAATCTGGAAGAGCATTAGTGCACTTTCAGAGCTTGCTATCGTGTATTACTTTACATAAGTGCAGATATTTATTTTCTTCTATTTAAACATTCTTTTTCTCCTCTTTTTTTACCTTCTGACAGTGATTTCTGTAGATAAATTACTTCTTGCAAACTAAAAAGAATCAAACTGAGCATGTGTAAATTTTCCATTCCTTTTAATTTTTAAGGAATAAAATTTCACAATCCTCACAGTAGCAATCATTCTATTTATAGTTCTCATTAATCAGAACCAGAAGAACAAAGCTTAGTTGGGCACAGAAATATGTGGGCAGGTACCTAGAAGAAGCTACAAAATATTTTAATCATGCTGAGCACCACATCTTGAAACTTTACTGGAGATGGTGGAGTTCATGTATCTCTTTCATGTTACTACTACATTGAAATCTTGGAAGTAACTGCTGGGTAGTGTGGCACTGGAAGCACTGTGCCAATGGCAACCCAGAACTTGGAATGGACTTACTTAGTGGTTTTTAGAAAGGTGGATAAATTAACTCCTCCTGCATTTACATTCCTCGCTGTCTTTAGCAAGCCTTTAATTAATGTTTGTTGGACCCCTCTGCATCTGAGTCTATCAATGGTCTAGACGACAAAGCATATTTGAACAGATGTTTTTCAAGTGAGCCATTCTTTCCTGATTTTAACAGAATGTATAACTTCATGCAAGGCAGGACTTTATCTTAAGTGGCTCTGAACCTAAAAGAAACTGTGCTAAATCAAGCTTTAAACAGCTCACAGTTCCTAGCGTGGTTAGACTGATGACGTTCCTTATGCTTTAAGAAGCCTCTGAGGCTCACAAACAGAAGTTTTACGTTTAATAGTTTGGATACTAACAGCCTGGGTTCATTTCCCTCAGTTTTATATCATTGCTCTATCACGCTGCGACTATAGTGCAAGAAGGTGCCTTGGAAGCTTGGAGAATAGTAAATGCAGACCTGGCTTTGCTCAGCAGAACTTGTTCAGGGCTTTACAAGAAATTTTCAGACAAACTCATCTGACAAAAGTTGGTTTTAAAAAAAAACCCACAAAAACCCAAAAGCCCAAGTGCCTTATTTGAGGAATGTAAATAAAACACGTCCTGGATATTCTCTTAGCTGGGATATAGTCAGCCTTTGGGTGATGTAAGAGGGAATTTGTCCTCACTTAATGTTCACTCTGTGTGAAGTTTGCTGTTATGTCCCAAGTTATTGGGAGCTCTTTAAATCAAGGCAGTGAGAATGGATGGTGAGAGGGTGAACTGTGAGCTTTATTGATTGTATCTGCCCAGCATGGGGCTGAAAAAGGCCTCGCTTTACATGTGGGTGGGTTTAGTGTAAAGCACAAGGAGGATTCTCCTGAGACACATTTCTTCCGAAGTCCCACTTAGAAATTTGGGGGAAGGATTCCCAGGACATTGTGTGTTGCAAGTTCTGCTTGAGAAGGTCCTATAAAACAGCTCTGGGTAGGACAGACATCCACAAGGGTTTTCCTGCAGGCCCTAGAGCCTGAAAAGGCTCATATTTCCATAAATCCTTTTGTGAACCCACAGGCAAGATTGGGATTTAACATGTTGAGTTTGTGCCAGTTTGCCAGGTCTAAAACTAGAACTGGGTGCCCATTTTGAGGGAAAAGAACAATTAAGATAATTTTTCTAGACTTTAAATATTCAGTGCTGATGCACTCATCTCTCCCATAGGCTCTTGTTTCTCCTCATGCATGCAAGTCTGGTCTCTGTGGCACAGGGATGAAAATACAAAAGTCTTTAAAACAGGGTCTGCCTCTGGTCTGTTGTTTTTGGATTCTTGTGCATCCCTCTGTTTGATTTGGACATACCTACAATCACAAAGTGTTAAGTCTAAGTGAGTTTCTCTGCAAGCCTCATTTTCTTCTCATCTGTGAAACAGGATAGATAATTTCTGCCTTACAGGCATGTAAATTTTAATAGTTTAGTCCCCAGTTCAGCAAAGCACTTGAGCACATTCTGTTGGAGTAAATGGGATTTTAATTCTGTGATTACATTGTTTGGTGAACTAGGGCCACAATGAAATACTTTGAGATCATTGGAATTAGAGGTGTTACAGCACTGTACGATGTCATTATCAGTATCCTGCAGTACAATAAACCATGGTGGTATTTTTCCTTACCTCCAACAAGATGGGGTATGTCTTAAACATATATTTTAGATTTGATAAGCAGCCTGAGATGCTTGGGAATAATGGTTTGGCTGATCGTTTTGGGGTTGTTTGGTTTTTTAAATCTTGGTGGCCTAATGCACTTTTCTGGACTTGGGGAATGCAGTTTCAGTTCCTTTCTCTAAGTGGTTGAATCCACAGTTCTTAGATATGTGTGTCTGCAGAGAATGGCTGTTAGTTTAGGATTAGGAGTTCTTAAGCTTCCTGTTGCTGATTCTGTATTTTGCATAAATAATGTTCCAATATAAATCATATCTGCAAATGGCCAAACCCTAAGCTTAGAGAATTACACTAGTCTAGCGCTTTGTTTCAGTGGCAAAAGTATTTTCTGTGTTCTGCAACTGTAACGTCCACGGCTGGTTTGTTTCTAACACCAGAGCTGCCCGATGCAGAGAAGGAGAGTTGTAGAGAGCAGCACACACGGAGGAAGAATACAAGAGATCCCCAGAAAAGGGAGGAGGAGGCTGAAAAGGAAAAGGCAGCGGCTAGGCAGCTTGTTTATATCACCTCGGAGAGCTGATTGCATGCTTATCACACACGGCACAAAGCTCAGTTGTCTAGACAATCGTCTAATTGTCTTTACTCAGTAAGTAGCAGCCCTGGTGACATTCCAGACCTTGACCTCTGCCCTGTCCAGCGCCAAAGAAGTGCCGTTAGGAATCATGTAACACTGGGTATTAAAGATTGCTGGAAAAGGCCACGGGGTCAACCTACTGTGGAGTTTTAGTAACAATGCTGAATATCGCCCACTCTCTCCTTCCTCCCCTCCTCTTGAGACTTGGGCTTGTTGTATGAGAGTGTTAGTACGGTTCTGTGCTCGAACCACTTGGGGCTGTGCTGGGAAGGAAGAATACGAAGGCTAAAATTGCTGAGGCACACCATCCTTTTTATACAGAGCTTGGGCAGTCCTTGGCCAAGAAATGTGCTTCTAAATATTCTAGTTGGACACTGGCTTGGGATGTCAGAGAGCAAGTCTGCAAAGAGACTGCTAGCTAGAGCAACAGGGTTGTGTGTGTTCCAGCACTATAAATAACAACAGTGGCCGTGGTTCAGGGATTTCGGAGACGGGAATCAGAGCGCCAGCCGCTGCGGAAAATCTGTACGGACCTGCTGAGGGCATGGTGAGGGGAAAGGCTAAAAAAGTTTGTGACTGCACTAGGAAATACCTGGGCTTTCAGAAAATGTTCTGTATTCAGATCCCTTGTCTCCAGAAGGGACCCTGCGTATGACCTATCCTATATGAGAATCCTCATGGCTATTGCTGTCAAAAACCTACCTCCTGCCCACCCAGCTGCCACTGGAAATGCAGTGTCTTGGCACTCGAAAAATGAGGCCCTGAGCTTATAAACTGAGGGTCCAGTTCAGGGAGATAATTAAGCATACTGATAGTTTCCACTAGAGCTCACGTTAGAGATGTCCTGAAATACATTTTCAACTTAGACTGGAAATCTGTTGTTTAATAACAGCTGTTCTTATTGCACTAGTTTGATTTTCTATGAAGTATTTATGTCTTTTACACAATGAGAAATGAGTTTGTTTGAGCCTTTAAATGAAGTAAATGTATAGAAATTATTAGTGAACTCTCCCAGTGGTGTAAACTGAGGTAACTATTAAAATCAGTGGAGCTATGCCAGTTTACATCAGTTAAAGAGCTGACTTTCTATTCCCAGGCATGTTAAAGGTGTTACTGTGCAAATGACTGCAAAAATTATTGCTGAAAGGTTTTACGCTCAAAGGCAGATCAGGTATCTGGTCCAGGGAGGGCACATCCATTGCTGCAGAAGGAAATAAAGGAGAGAAAATTGTGAAGTGTTAACTGATATTTTTAGAAGCTTTATAATGACAGGTCACATTCCCAAGGACTATAAAGTGGCAAATCTAACACCAATTATTCAAGAGGGGCAAAAAGATACAGCAAGCAGTTACAGTTTAACACCAGTTGTGGGAAAAATATTAGAAACCATTTTATGGGGTTTGGGGAGCGAACAGCTTGAGAAGTGTAATTTGATTAGAGACGACCAATGTGGGTTTTTGATGTGGGTTTTAACTAACTTAGGATTCTTCCAAGGTATTGCTGCCATGGGAGGCAATGGATCTCGATTGGATGGCGTGTACTTGCGCTACGGTTTTGAAGTGGCAAACTGGGATGCAACTACAGAGCTCCTCTAAGTTCCGTTGAGCTGAACCTATTTGAAATGTGTTTAAATGAGGGGAATGATGAATCTTCTTAGCTAGGCAGGGGGGTGGAAGCCAGATATTGTTTGAAGAAGTGAAATGAAGTGCATTTTTTGCCTTCTACAGGATTTTAAGTTACGTAGGTGCTCTTGAGAATTTCTCTTTCCAGTATTTTCTTGTGTGTGTCTGGGAATTGTGTATATATATATATATTAACTTATTTTTTCTGAAAGCAGGGGATGTAGTTAGCAAGGAGGTAGCAGTGCCACCGCCTTTAGAAGGGCTTGAGTCTGTTTGAGGCCAGTAAATGGAGAATAGCCTTTCCATACAGACAAGTATAAATGCTAAGTCTTGAGGGCAATGCGCCGAAAGTGAGAGTACGCGTTAAATGGCAGAGCCACCAGCATACTGATCAGGGAGGGGATCTGGGGACAGTGGTGGCACAGTCCTTCAAGCTGTCATACCATCATACTGCTGCAGATGAAAAAAAAAAAATAGCAGAGTGTAAAGCATCAATAGGAAGGAGAAAAACCAAATTAAATGGATGATCATTTCATTGTTCCTTTTCTTTGGTGAGGCTTCAAAAACATGCTTGCTTCATCCTAGGGAGCAAAGTGTTTGCTTGGGGGACTCGGGCACACAATGTAGTGCTGATTCCGTGGCTTTTCCTGGTGTTTGTAACCGAGGACAGTCTGGTGCAGATGAAATTATTTCCCCTCAGGAAACAGAGGCCAGAGGCCTTCTGTGGTCAGATGGAAGTAGTCAGAATTACCAAAGGGCCTGAAATGGTGGAAGTCATGAGAAAAGTGGAACTGAATGCTTGAGGGTTGGACCTCAGGTGGAGTCAGTGCCAGCACCAGCAGAGAGCCGGGACCCCGACTGTCTACTAGCCAGTAATGAACATACTGGTGAGATCTCCTCACATGCAACTCTGCAATGTCAGGTTTCCCAGTGCCTCCTGCAATGCCAGAAAGAGCCCTGCCTGTTGTGTGTGGTGAACATCTGATACGGATGGCACTGGTGGGTAACGAGAGTCTGTAGGACTTGTCCCACTTAATGAGGTTATTCCAAGATAAAGGTCTTTAAATTTCAAGTGATGAAAGATGAATCCTAATTCCTGAAAACAAAAGAGCGAACACAAAATGGAGGGAAAGCTGGAGAAGGCAATGGGGAATCAATACAGCTGCTGTGGGCTGGATCGCTTCAGTGGGTCGAGTCAGTTAACCTCATGTTAGGCTGTGTGCTATCGAAAATGGAATTCTTTTTTATGTAGAGATACCCATTTTGGAAGGAAATAATTGGAATATCGGAACCAGAATCCACAGATTCCATCTTCTAACTCAAGGTGCTTCTTCAGCTCAGTTGTAAACTCTTTGGAGCCAGGGATTGCCTTCTGTTTTTTGTGATTATAAACACTTAACACAATGGAGTCATGGTCCATGACTGGCTGCTCTGGGTGCTGCTTCAGTACAAATAATAATAACTACACTAAATTGCCGTGTCCTGCAAGGAAATGGTTGGGAAATGTTGAGCGTCGGTGTACTTATGTTATTGTAAAAACAGAAATGTTTACTCATTATATTTAAATAGGTTTGGATCATTGTGGATGAAAGTGAAACAAGATATAAGCCTGCGATTACGTGCATAAATACATAATTAAGTATATTTCCTTTCCATATGGAGAGGATTAGCTACCTTGCCTCAGCAGGGAGTTGCTTTATTTGGTGTCTGCTTTGGTGTCCCTTTCCTTTTGACAGCTTGCCGAGGTGCACTGAAAGGGAATTTCACTCACTGGCTAATGAATGTTGGAATAAGGACTATGAGGGCATGTGGAAAAGAGTAGGTGATTACCTCAGAAAACAGAAGTTTGGGGAGCTTAAGGGCTGTCCTATTATCCTGACTTCTCTTTTTGACCTTAAGTGGGCCCTGTGGGATGATATTGCCCACCTTGCCACGACTTATTGCTTAGTCATAAATCGAGACGGAGGGGAGAGAGATGTGTCCAGTAAATGCTGAAGTGTCAGCAAAAGCTCCTTAGCTCAGGCTTCACAACTTGAGAAATATTTTATCACCCTTGTGAGCCAAACCTCTGAAAAATCAATAGAACTTGAGAGTTGCCTGTATTGATCTGAAAGGCTGAGCTGTATTGAAATATTCATGGCAGTATGTGTGTGTGTGTGTGTATGTGTGGTTCGGGGACTAAGATGTAGGTAGCTTTCAGAGAGTGAAACATTCTCATTTTTCATTTAAACTAGATTAAGACTATTAGGTGACTTGCAAAGCGTATACTTAAAAGGGAATGGATTTGTTTGCCTTACAACAAGGCTTCTGACAGAGAGAAATGCATTATTATTATTTTTCTTAAATGACAAACTGTTGGGAGGAAGAAGTCAAGGAGATCTGATAAAATTAGCACCACGCTCTCTTGGGGATCTCTGGGCTTGCTTTGTTTGCAAAGCCAATTTGGACACCGCGTCTTTGATCTTCACTTTCCGTATTTGAGCAGGCATGTTTAGTATCACTCATTTCACAGGAGATTTGGGATTCAAGTTTCTTCAACAATCTAAAAAGCAGTACATTAGAAGGGGAATTGTCTGCCAGTCGTCTTAGTATCTCAATACCCTTGATACTAATTTGATGTGATGCATTTCACCAGATGTGTCTACCTGAACGATGTTTTATGCCCAAGAGGTTTGTGCTACTGTAGAGTATTAAAGTTGGCTTCCCCCCCCCTTCTTCCCCTCCCTTTTTCTTCCAAGAGCAATTGAACGAAAAGCATCCATAACTTTAATCTGCATATAGGTGTGACACGTTACAAATATTTGGAAGGAAGAGAGTGTGTCAGGCAGGATTCATGCAAAGAGCAGAACAGAACCATGAAGAAAATCGCTGCCAATAATGCTTCAAAAATATTTAAGAAACTGATGCTTATATATAGGCTAATAGATTAATGCATTCACTCAAATTTTTACTTTTTACTCCTTTCCTACAGTACCTTTGTCACTTCTAGGGCATAGGTTCAAGTCTGCTGATCCCACAGACTTCTGCTGGGCTCTGGGCAAATCCCTTAGGGGTGTGATACTTGAAGGCGTTCAAGTGTCATCGATTTGCACGTGTATCTTAGTGCATCAGAGCCATTCCTGTACAAGCACAGCAAGTACCCCAGTGCTGCCCTGCCTTGCTGAGCCTGAGCGCTTGGGAGGTCCAACAGCTGAGATACTCAGTGACTCTGGTCATGTCAGTTCTTCAGGCAGATCCATAATTAAGGATGTAAAGGGAAAGGCTGAGCGGAGAAGGGAGAAATGGAGGAAAGAAAAGGTAACAGTTATTCTTGAAGAAAAAATACTGGCCATACAGGCTGCCAGTGGGCTGAAAATACTGTGATGGGAATAAGCACCTCCATAGCCTTAATGACAAAAGACACATAATGCAGCCTGCCAGGGTTTGTGCTCTGTGGTTATGGACTCCAGATCTTAAACAAAAGGGAAAATAAGGGCAATTAGAACTGATTCCTCTCTCAACTCTCCATCCTGTGTCAAATCAGCCATGGTTAAAAATAGTTATATGAAATAAAAACAAGCACCCTTGAGAGGCATTACTTCAACCAGTGGCTCAAACTAAGCAGAAAACCAGGCTTTGTGCATCTGGGATTTACTAGTAGTGCTAAAGAGAAAGGGAGCAGCTCACTCCCTCCGTCCATGGAAGTTGCGTGTCCCCAGGGAATGGACTGCGAGGCTTCCTGGTGTTGGTTTAGGATCTGTATTACCAGCATTTGCTTCCCAATAAAAAATAATAGATAAAAAAATAATAATTAGGACTGTTGCTGCTGAATGGAGCTTACTAGAAAAAGGGAACCTCTAAACTGTATGGCCAAGTATCTCGTAGGCAATGATTACAAAACTCAGCATACGGTTGCAAATTGTAGAGCGCCTCGTGCACCAGTTGTGTGTAAATACCAGCTGCTGATGGAACCAGTTCAGCGACACTGGGAGCGTGCGGGCGTGCTGGCCTTCCTGAGGTGCCAGAGAGCCGGCACATGTGACACATGATTTCATTTAGGCTGGGAAGGCATCGTGGTGTTGCACGAATCTCATTCTTATCTATGTTACTGTTATAAAGCTTTCCTGTAGTAAAGAAAATGAAAGGAGGAAAAACCCCACACTTGCCATTCTTTATTTATTTGTATTCCTCAATGGCAAAGTAAACCGAATGTTTAAGCAACTGACATCAAAGATTTGATTTCTCTGAAGCTAAAAAGCCTATTAATCACAATTTTAAAGTGTTCTTTAATTACCCTGTAATAAAATGACACGCGCAGAGCGGGAGAAAAAATTATACACTTTTAGAGTTCCTCATGTTTGTTTGTGTTTCAAATCTCCCCGGAAATCCTCGTTGATCCCTCTTGCTTCTGCTGCTTAATTGTGTTCTACCACAGCTATTGTTTACCGTTTCGCTGGGTTAACTGGAGACGGTGCAGTTCTGAGGCAGGGGAAAAGCGTGTAGGGAGGAGAGGCCGGGTTTCTAAGCTGGTTCCTGGAGGATATAATAGCAATGGAAGCTTCATCTTCTGCGAGGGTTAGGAGAGTGGGGAGGGCAGAGCTTGTGTGGGGGTTGAAGGCAGTGGTGGTGCTAAACCCTTTGCTCAGCAAGGGTTGTATTGAGGCTACAGGGACCCTTCCCATACGGTCGGTTTGATGTGCGCCGTGGTGCATCAGGACTTTGTCTGTGTTGTGTCCCGGGAGCAGGGACCTTGGATCCCTCTCTGAACAGCAAACTGGGAGAGAAAGACCCAGCAGATGCTCGAGCTTACACAGCACAGGCCGGCGGCGTGTAGGACCAGTACAGCTCCTTCCAGTCTTCACGTGCCTGGGATTCACCCTTGAAAATGGCCTCTTGATACACGCATTGAAACAGGGAGATAAGCAAGAGACACAAAAGTGGTTTTGGTTAACACTAAGGGATGTGAGGTGTCAAAACAACATAGCTGTAAGGAAAAAGACAAGGTACATCTTTGTTAAAAAACTCTCTGTAAAACTATGGGATTTCTAAAGGAAGGAGAATGAAAAATGAAATCAGGTGGACACCCAGCTCCTCCTTTTACATTATGAGATGGGTTTTCGGGGTCGTGGTGGCAGAGAAAAGTTTGGAAATATGGAGCAAATCCAAAGGACAACAAAATCATAGGCCTCACCAGAAATAAAAGTCCCACAATGTTTAATAAAACTTTGAGGTCCCTGAAACCCTCTGCAAGTTTTTAATACTTGAGATTACTCATAAAACTGGGAACATCAGGCTACACAGATGTGAACCCTGTCTCTTTGAGCAGCTTTAATGGCTCTTCCTCTCACTGGAAGGAGCAAGGGCTGGTGGCTGCGGGTGGAGGAGGACACCACAGTCCCCTCTCCCGCGCACCATCGATCCGGGCTGGTATGTTTTGGGTTTGAATTTGCTGCTCTTGCGCAGCTCAGCCAAGTGTCTGTTTTCAGACCCAGACAGTTGTTAATGAAACAGTTGCTGTTTTGTTGACAGAACATTAATTACTTGATCTTAGGACTTGGTAATTGCACGGGCCCCCTCTGTATACATCACTAATTACATTAGCAATTATATGGCATTTTAAAGACAAAGAAATGATACGGCAATTGAGGTGTCATAGGGACCCTGCTGGCAAATTTCAGTCAAGTTCCTGCGATCTCAGTGATGTGCTGGGGTAAGTCCCTCTCCAGCCAAATCCTGCAGCAGTACCCGCCTGGTGCCAAACGTGCGTGAGATAAGGGGGCTGCTTGCGTTTCTCATCCACGTTAGTCCCATTCTCAGCATCGGTTTGAAGCATTCTCAAAAGCCTACTTGCTGTTGGAAATATTTCTTTCTACTGTCAGCTCTATTAATCCTAGAAATAATTAAGAGTCATATCTTAGAAAATCATGACTTAGATTAAAAATAATCACAGTTGTAAACATACTCATTGGTGCCTTTCTGAAAAGCTGAATTGTATTTTTAGGGGTCTTCCTTTACAAATTAATAGGCCAGAAAATTACTTAAGAAGCTAAAATTCTTTCTGCCAACCTTCTTCTATCGCCTCCATGGGACAGTAGTTGGGTGCCAACCACTTTGGGAGGGGGAAGTGTTGGGTTTCCTCCTTCCCATTACCTACACGGATGTTTGCTCCACACAGTCTCTGTCATGGCCGCTCTGTCTGCACCCTCTGCTGCGGCCACCAGCTGGCTGTTTAATCCAGTCCTGCGAGCGGAGTTAATGAGACATTCCTACTTCAATAACCTGGTGCGATTAAAGCTTCAGCTCTTTGCACCTCAACAGCTGTGTGTTGTCACCGAGATAAATATTTTAACTGGTCTGGCAATTCCCTCGCTGCCCTGTGTAAGTGGCTGAATGAGTGGCTATTGTTTCACCATTTATTAAAGTGAAATTCAAGTTCTTACAAAACAGCCATCTAGAAAAGACCTCTGAAGGAAAAAAGGGGTGGGAGAGAGTCTGCTGTTCTAGAAGGCCTTTCGTAACCAGGGCATCGTGTAGATGGCAACGCGACCGTGCCCGGCTGTGGTCGCCTGCTCCCTGGGCGACAACTAACTGGGCGCTCACTGTTCATCACTACTATTAAGAGAAACGTTCCTTCAGTGGTGGTGGTGCTGTACAAGTTCACGGCTATCCAAGCACCTTACCTCGGGAAAAGGACCGCTTTCTGTGCTTGATGTGACAAATGTCATTACATTCTTTGCAGAGCATGGCAGCAATCTTAAAGGAAGGACCAACAATTTGATCCTTGAGTAAAATTTGGTGAATTCGGGGTTTCAGAAGGTTGCAGATTTCTGGCCTTTATTACTGGTCTTAACTGGGCCAAGAAAAATCTTTTCACTCTGGCTTTTAAGAATTGAGCAAGACTGATAATGAGGTAGGGTCAGTGTGACAATGGAGCTGATCCTGGAGATGAGGATTGTTAATAGAGATTCCCTTTTTGGTTTTCTTAGTAGAGATTTGGTTTGTTGATAGAGATTCCCTTTTGGTACAGATAGTCTTTGATGATACCATTGAAGCTACTTGTGGCTGGAGGCAGTTGTTTGTGGTTTTTTAATTTAGGAGTTAATATTTTTTTCTGAAATAACCACGTGAGCGGTAACGTGTCACGGGCACATGCTGTATTTGTACATCATCAAGTCTTTAGAAGAGGTAACAAATCAGTAGTGGAACACAGCAGATCTCCAGGCTTTCATCTGCATAATAAACTTCCTCACTTGACTGTAACAGTAGGTCACTGTTAATGACTAAGAATCTCTTTCAAAGTAACTCTTGGTTTTATCACTACAATCGTCACTTAATACACTGCTGGGACTTCTTGGGGCAAAATAAAACTGAATCAGATTTTAAGTAGAATGGGGCTCTGTTCAAGATGAGATGAAGGATATTTCACTAGGACAGTGGACAACTCGGGTTTCACTGTTGGGAAGAAGGTCATCTCCTAATTGCATGTTATCCCTGAATGAATAATTGAAGCAGGTTACCAAAAAAACCTGTTTTCTTCACAGCTTTTGGTTGATAGTGCCTAATATTTTCAGATGCTTTCACTGACATCTGGCAGTAGTTTAACCACTGACTCATATTCTGTCTTCTGTTAGTCAAAAAAATGTCAGTGAAAGTGGCTTTCATTATCCAAGAAAATTTTAATTTGTTTGAACCTTTCCAGTGATTTTCACACAAGAAAATGGAATATTCCGGGTTTAGATAGTCAATTACCAGTTTCCAGTACGCTTTTTAGCACTCTGTTGGGTTTGTTTTTCTGATAAAATAAAGCTAATTTACCTTTTTGGTCAATGCTCTTGCAAAGGGAACAGAAATTCCCCATCTGACATGTGCCTGACCTGGGCACGTGCACGTGGAGCAAGGCCTCCGCGCTTGGGCTCCTTTGCTGCTCAGAGCACTGGAGCTCTGCATATTTGTGTGTCCCAGTGACTAAAGCGTGTGCTCTGCTGCGAGAGGAAGTAGAGATACTTCAGGCTTTTTTTCTTAGGAGCCAACGTGACTCATCTCTGCAGCATAAGCGTCGTTGTTTGCTCAGAGTTGTGCATAGACAGGACCAAGGCACAACCCCAACTTCAGTTCAGCAGAGTCCAAGAAAAGGCCAGTATCAGTCTGAGATCTGGTTTTGATTTTGTGCTTTGACCAATTGTACACGATTAACAAAAAGGGGAAGGTTTCCAAAAAGGAAGCTCCAGCTCTCCTACCATCTCCTCTCCTCCCCCAAAGAGGACTGCACTCTCACAAATTTGGTGTCCACTTTGTTCCTCACCTGTAATAAGGGAGTGGTCAGAAGAGACCATTGCTCTCTTCTTATGTGACTGGTGTAATCTCCATCTGGCTCTACCGAATTGTGGGTGGGCATCTCACAGACAAGCACAAAGGCTTGACTTGAAAACCTGTCACACAGCGTGTAATTCCCCGTTTTCTAAAGTGTTATTGCTGTAACAGTACCTTGAGTGACCCAGAAAGGTAATACAGAATAAAGCATACTGAATACTCTGAAATTAAGATAATTCCCCTCCTTGTTTACAGTACAAAAATTTTATTTTTTTGTTAGGATAATTTAAAGTTTAAAACTGAAGTAGACATATTCATTTTACAAACAAGATATTCTTCCATAAGTAGGACCATTAAAAACAGTAAACCAAAAAGCTATCTTTACAAAAGCTCTGTGCATAGCGACTTCATACCGTATATAACTGACAAAGCAAAAACCCAAAAAAGCGACCAGCCGAACCCAAACAAACCCCAAAATTATACAGTAGGGAGAAATGAGGCCTTAATTTACAGAAGGGAGAGAACGGTCTTTAAAAACCATGCATATTGGAAGTGTGCAAAGAAACAGGGAGAGTAAGATGCTATACCAAGATAAATAATGAAATAAAACATACTCTTTCCAAGTTATGATAAAATTTGTAGTTACCTATTGCAACACTTTCATCTTTCTAGTGGCAAAAAGGAAAGCTGTCGGGGAATATGAAACAGCAATAACTAAAAGAGGACAGATTTGCTTATTACATTGAAAATATCCTTACACATAAATTTTTACATTACTTTTTTGTTGGGTGTTTTGCCACTGCCAAAGTCCTCCTTTCATGGTCAGGGATTTCTGATTGTATTTATTTACACACATTTTTCTTTGTAAAGCTACCAGTAAGTTCTACACTCATCTTGAGTACGATGGTTTCCATGCAGGAGCAAAATCCATGTTCTAAACCATTCCTAGCTTTAATTTTTTTCATTTGTTTGGCTCAAATCAAACCAGAAAAAAGTCATTTCCCATGTTTACATCAGCACAGGCAGCTACACTTGTTTCTCTTCCTATAAGCACTTGAAGTAGCTTTCTGGGGAGGTTTTCTTTTTCTTTTCCAGTTGGACTCATGGCTCTCCCACTTGAGCAACTGGACGGGGCTAATAAAAATACCAGAGGTGTGAAAGGAATGTTGAGCGTTTCAGAACCTTCCCTTTTTTTAGCCAGCCTGTCATTTTTTTCCCTGAAGACTTCAGTGATCTTCTTTATGTGCCTATGCTGATTAAGCAATAATAATAAAGAAGGGTGGACAATTAACAGAATAGATTTTTCCATGAAATGTCTCAATTTTTGCAATTGGAAACCTTTCTGACTGAGATTTTTTTATTTGTTAACAAATGCGAGAGGAGGTAAGGTAACGAGCTGCTGCTCTTCAGCAGGGGGTCTAGAAATTCCTGTCTAGCTGGAATATTTGCTGGGCATAGAGGTTTGAGTCTAAGCAGAGATGACAAAATTTTACAGGTAGCCTGTACAGAAAAGGGCAGGGGGAAAAAAAAATCTTCAACATCTTTATGTTTTGGAGCTGTTTGGGGTTTTTTTAGTAGGTCAGAATGGGGAAAGGGAGATGATATATCAGAAATGAGCCTGGTCCATCAAGATGTTCTTTTGAAATCTAGGACTCAACGTAGTATTCACTGAAATTTATGGAAGTTTTAATCCCAACTCTAATAATCCTCAATCTGTTTTTTTCCGTGTATGCAGGCAGGATTCCAAACATGGCTTTGGACCTCCCACCCTTAGCCTTGGTGGGACAGTGGTACTTATGAACGTATGAAACACTTGTTGTTGTGGTGGGTTTTTTTTGTTCTGAGTAACAACGACCAGGTTAGAGAGCATGGGCTGTTGTGTGACCGTACCACAGTGCACGGCTACGGCTCAGAGTTCTTAACACCTGTGATTCTTTCCTATTTCAGAGGTCACTTGGCTTCGAGGTTGGTTGCCTCACTGACCTCCAGTGATTGCTACTTCCTTGACGGCATGAAGGGCCCGCAAAGCACCGGCAGTGTCAATGAACTTGCAACCATAATTAACGGTGAGTTATTTTATTTCATCTTTTCTGGAATGCAGCCACTTTCAGTAGCCTGACTGTAAGACTGACTCGCTATATTCATGCTTCTTAAAAACACATTATTCCCACCAAATCTCTTTTTAAAGTTGCTTCTAATTGCCATTATGATAAATTTGGCCTTGACTTTTAGAAGACAGTAAACCCCCTCCACCTTTTAAAAACCGAATTCAATAGCATTGAAAAGGCACCTAGTGAAGCCCCTGCTGAACCCCCACAGCAGTCAGGGGTGCAGAGCTGCTCCCCAACTGTATCATCTCTAGGAAGGACGGGAGTAGCCCAGTTCCACTGTCTTTCCAGTCCCCTGGCTTCTCTGCTGTGCTGTGTTCTGGTTAGGAGACACATCCTGTAAATCTTCAGGCATATTAAATACATTTCTCTCATTAGCTGGACTGTACACTACACTATGAAAGCTGAGCGTCAGGGAGGACCTGCTGTCGAGCCGTCTGCGCCAGAAGCAGGGTCACAGGCAGGCAGCTCTCCTGCACGGGGCCATGAAGGGAAGGATTTTACACGTTTGCAAAATGCCGTCCTGTGCCAAAAGCCTGTCCGTCAGGTGACGGTCTATCAAGTCATGAACCACACACACCACCAAGCCTCTTAGTCACGAATCGTTGCAGCTGGATTTGACCCTTGGCTCTAGACAGAGGCTTTCTAGTCCATTACTAATCCAAACGAGCTCCACCATAGCTCCAGATGAGCTCCAAAGTACCTCAGCCCTGCGAGCTGTCACAGTTGTTCACCATCCGGAGTCCAGTACTGAACTGGAACATCTCCTACCATCTATAGGGATCACCAAGAGCACGATTTTACTTACCAGTCGATAAAACTACTGGGCAAATGGACAAGTACAGTTTGAGGGGCCATAGATTAAGGGTTTAGTTAACAGAAGATGTTATCATAGGAACAACTATTCCTGCAGCTATGAATGGTGTGTACTTTAGTGGGGTGTAAGCAGTGTAGCTGATTTTTTTTTCCTCAAAAAATGGCTTTCCAACAATCAAATTCTTTTGAGTGGTCCCTGGTTCAGTCAGGTAACTAGTGATTTTTTTAATCAGACTTGTTCTCACCTTCCAATTTCAGGAGAGGAGATAGAAGGGAGAACTAAACTTTTTTTACGCTAAAATGCAGAAAAATTCAAAGCAATTGATTACTTCTATGAACTTCAATATATAAATGGAAAATCCTTACCATTTTTAATGACTCAGGATAAAAGTGCATAAATTATTCAAATACATATTTACCCTTTATAAATGCACCCTTACTATGAAGTATAACTGAACTTAAGGTGTTCTAACTACATGGAAAAACAGTATGTCAGCGAACCCTTTCCCTCCTAATTCATACATTGAATCTATAAAATCAACTCAGTACCTCAGGAAAACTGATTCCTTCAAATGCCGAAGTGCCCCCCCTCATTTGCCAGCAGGGTCTGTGGAACTTACCAGTTAATCTTAGTACCTGAATATTTTAATTGAAACAAAAAATGGTGGGGGGAAAGATGAGGAGGATGAAAATTCACCCATGGACCTGTGTACCACAATGTATGTAAAAGTTTCTGATGGTTTTGTTAATCAGAGAGAGTCCTATACATCCTTGCACGTGAATTCAGTGAGGGGGAAGAGGTGAGGAGCAATTGCAGCAGTAATAATATATCTCAAACTTATCACTACATTTTTGCATCATTTTTCTTCATTGTACAACTGGAGGAAAAAATCCAAAAAAGGGTTTAATTTCTACCTCTACATACAATAAGTTACAAGTTTATTTATTTAAATAATTGTAAAACATCTTACATTTTTTAAAGAGGTTAAACTATAAGCAAATACACACATACACCAAAGTTCCATCATTCATGTCAGTTTGTCCTAGAAATTCTCTCATGCTGGTACCCTGTTTTGTTGAATTTTTTTCTGCATAAACTAAATCGATATCTGAAAGGTTCCATAGAAAATAGAAACTTCAACTTTTTTCCCCTACAAAGTAAAACAAATTGTATCCAAAATATCAAGCTTGAATCATTTTGCCAATTTCTTTCTCCTTTTAATATTTTACAAATCTTAGGAAGGTTTCATGTCTTTCAAGAAAGACTTTGCATTCCTGATTCCGTTCTGCCAACTGTTGTTCATCCTGGCTCTTGGCTGATTCTTCGTTCACAATGTTTTAGGAGTTGACGTGGTTGTGTCAGAAATATGAAACAGGTAAAAGATGCAGACTTCTATCTTGTCCAATCCATAAAAAATGTTCCTTTTTTTTTTTTTCCTGGGCCTGGCTTTCCCCCAAAAAAGAGCTTGTAGTGCTATTTTTTTCTTTTTAGTGGTCCATCACAATAAGTAGTTTTGTGCTGTAAAAGAAAAATGAAAAAAAAGAGGAAAAAAGGGAAGAGGGAGAGGAGCAAAGCTGCCTCTGCCTTACATCGGGGGAACGACAAGACCAGTCATGGCTGAAAAAGAAAAGTGACAAAGATGAAATTCTGGCAAAGTTTTATGGAACAAAATATATTTGAGCCCTTCACCCTTCTGTGTGCGGTCGTGTGTTGTGGCAGTGGCCTTATGTGCAGGTTAAACCAGACCTTCGGGTTCTTTTAATGCTTTTATGCTTTAGTGAGAACTGAGGTGGTGAGACTGACACTGACCACAGCTCACGGACAATGTGCTATTTCGTAGTAAACTCCCCAAAAGCCAAGGCCCATTGTGGTTCTTAAATGGCTAAAGGAGAGAGAGGATTAATTCAAGTCTCAGTACATGAATTTTCAGAAATGCCTAACCATTTTTGGGTGCTTATCTCCTGAGAGATGGCCTTGGAGGTGGACATTGCTCAGAACTGTCCCAAGAAATTCAGACTTTTCTCAAGTTGAACATGCAAAATCATTCTTGAAACCCAGAACCCAGCAGGGCCTTCCCCTTCCCCCTCAGCCTGCCCATCTGCTTGCAGAAGGGTTACGTTGTGTGTGGGGAAGGATGTGAAAGCAAATGGGGATTTGCCCATGGACCACTGACAGGACTAGCCAGAGCCCAATGCCCAGAGCCAGGCTTTGTTAATTTGGTGTCAGTGGAAAGAAGGGACCAGCCTCTCTTCCTCGCTTGGTTTACCCTGTATGTCTGAATCACTGTAGTCTTACCTGGCACATTCCCAGAACACTGGGCTTATGTAAATTATTTATTAGTCACTCTCCCTGCCTTTAATTGCAGCTGTATTCTTCATAACTGACAACAGCAACATTTGAAGCTGCCTGGAACTGGTGCTGTTCCCCAAGGTTTTGAGGGGTAAGTTAAGTTTATACGTATTTATATAACAAATGAGTGAGTCATATTTTCAAAGGGGCCTCAGTGCAGTGCAAGGTCCTAATCCTGCAAGGATTTATGTTCACTGAAATTGGTGGGATTATTCATGTGTTTAAAGCCCTGTCCTCTGAGAATGAATTTCACCCTTATGTTCATAGTGTTTAAAAAACTGCTTAGGGCAAGATCCTCAGCTAACACGACTCTTTTATTGGAGCTGTGTTGATTTTAAACAACTGTGGATATGGTCTATGATTTAATACAATAGGAAAATAAATATTTTCATATTTTGTAACTGACTAGGGCTAGAAGTCCCTGCCAATTTTGGCAGATAGCTGAAAGAGAAAGTGAAACCAAACAGTCTGAAATCCAGTGCCTGCTTTTTTAATTGCTTAGGAATTTGCTATTATTTGTCAAAGAGATTTTCAAACAGGCAATTTACATAACCCTGAATAAAGTAGGTAAATATTTGTATGCCTGTTGTGGGAGGGGGCAGGGGCATCCATTAGCAGAAGAGAGATTTTCTGGTCACACTGAGGCAGCTGCTCCTTCCCTTCTCCTCACCCCCAAAACCAACAAATGATCCTAACGGCAGTGACCCCGCCTGCCACTGGAGAGCCTCCTCCCTTGTATGAACCACATGCCAGCCTTTCTGTCCTCTAGAAAAGAAAACTCGAGGTAAGGCTTGGACTGAAGCCCTCCTCTAGCTTCTGCTGGGCTGGCAGAAGGGGTGGTGCCCTCGGCTGCTCGCCGCCATCCGCAGGCATCCCAACGGAGATCTGCGGGAGCGCTTCCTAGTCTGCTTCAGGCAAAATCACCCAGGTTAGCTCCAAGAATTTAAACTGTTTGTCTAAGGTGATCTGGCTGCGTCTTTTGCCTGAAGCAAATGAAGGAGCACTTACCCCGCGGTGCCCGGCCGGTCCGTACCTGTGGTAATCTTTTCTTGTGGCACAGCCAGAGCCAGACTCTGTCTGTGGCTGTTTAGATTGTCTGTACAGAGGCAGCAGACCCTGGGATACAGCTAGTGTGGTTTAGTTTGAGACATGCAGGGTCTCTTGCCAGTGTAGTTTAAACTCTGCTCCCAAGGGGTATAGGCCATATCGGCATAAATGCTTTTTTCTGATACTACTGTTACCAACATTATTTTCATTTTTCTAATCAAGGAAGACTTATGCCAGCAGAACAAAGGAAATACCAAGCCTGAGCTTCTGCCATGTCTCTTAAAAAATTTTGTAAGAATACTTGTAGATGCAGCATTTTGGAAAGCTCCTTAAATTGAAGGGGAAGTACATTTTTACTGTATAATTAAAGATATTAAGTAAGTTATCCAGCAGTCCTGGACTCCAACTGGTGATGGCAACAGCAAACCTGCCATCTGCAATCAGGAGTGGTATGTTATTACCCCTGGGGTTCTGGTGATCCCTCTTTTGCCTCCCTTCCTTTCCTAGTAGCAAGTCCGTGCTTTCCTCTCCTTACTTTTGCTCCCCCAGCCCACGTCTCTTTTGTCATTCCAGGTTAAGTGCTCCAGAGCAGAGCTACTCCTCAGAAGTTGTTACGATGGAACCTGCCAGTGGACAAATTCAGGTAAAACTATAATATAACATAGAAAGGACAAGCAAAGCCTAATTGTTTCACTGGCATTTCATCCTAATGCTGCAGCTTCACTTCCTCCTGCAACAAAGAACAAGTGGGCTGAGGAATATTGGCTGGCATCCTCGCCTGTTCTTCCACAGCTCATCTGAACGGCTTTGCTCTGTGCTTCTCTCTCTTTTTACATACCCTCATCTGTCCGTTTCCACCCCACCTCCACTCCCCTTTGGGGCTGCACTGTCAAAAGCCTATTCCCAGCCTGTATCGCTTTTTATTGAATGTTTGTGAGGTTTGGATTAAGGTCTTACACTGCTAGCAAAGCTGTAATTATTTTTGCCTGTATTACTATATATTGAATCGATGTAACTTTTCAATAAAGGTAGTTCAATGCAGGACACTCCCTGATGAGTTGGGAATATAGAAACCACAGTCATTATCCCAGAGGGTCTTTTTTTTTTCTTGGAGGGAAATGGAAAAAGAATTAGAGATGAGCCTTATTGTATTAACCTTGACAGCTTGCAATTATCAGCTGAAACACTTGATTAAAATTGTCACAAGGTTGGAGAATTTTTTTATAAATAAATAATCAAACATGGATAGTACCCAGATGCTACGGTGATAGGCACCTTTAATGGGTGTAATTAATAATGATCATAAGCCTAGTGTGTACAAGTAGCCCCTGCAAACGCTGTCTTTGTAGTGGAAAAGAGCTCGGTGCAATTCAAACAGCCATTTGGCAAGGACTGGGAAGGGGCTTATAAACGTACACATGCGTGTGCACACACTGATCTGGTTCTTCAGGTATCTCAGGTGCTTTGTTGGTGTCTAAATTATGACCTGGTTTAAAAACTGCTTTCTAGAGAAGATGAGTGTTGAGCATTTTCAATCGTTGTCATGTAAAAAGTCTTGCTCTCACATTTAGTTTTCCTCTTTTGCCACTAAGTTTCCAGCAAGCTCCAGCCTTACAGTTCTACAGCCCTTTGACGAGGCGAACGAAGTGCTCCAAGGGTGCTACTCTGAGCATCTTAAACGAACGTTGCTGCCCTGCAATGCCAGGAACATCTCTGAGCGTGAGCTGTCCTGGATATAAAGGTAGGTTTGCACAGCACAAGCCAGCGAGCTGCTGGGAGCAGAGCGACCTTCTGTGGAACCTGGCGTAAGGAAAGGGGCAACTTCTACCTGCAGACGTCACCTCAGTGATAGCTCTTGTCTCCCAGCACGGCTGCCACTAGAAAATGTGCAGTTTTACTTTCAATATTAAGACTACAGAGAAGTTTGTAAAACAACACACCCATTTATTAGCTGTCATTTATTATTTAATAACTGATCAACTGAAAATGATAGAGAAAACCCAAGACTTTCAGAGGAGAACGCAGCTGGCTTCATTTAGCAGAAAACACCAGTGGCTTGGCTGAAGGGCACCATCATCCTTTATACTAGAGTGTAAGTGAACTAAATTACAGCCTGTGAAGGATGGTTCCCACTAAGACACTAAAAAGCAGCCAAAAGCTGCAAGTTTTTCCCAAAGAATTTCTTTTTATTTTTTCCTCCATGGGAAATTAACACTTTTTTTTTTTTTTTTTCCCCAGAAATCCATCTGTATTTGGGTGGAAGATTTTCATTCATCCATCATGACCATCTAACCAACCACAGACAGGTAAGATATTTATAAATAAGCAGTGGTTTTGTCTCTTTTAGATGATAAGCAGGTTAAACCATGTTTTATGTAACATGTTTTTAAAGAATCTACACAGAGCCTCTGATAACTAAGAGACAGTTAACTTGACCTCATCTATTGAGTTACGTTGATGTAGTTACTATCTCACCGTGGTGCTAAGCTGTATATGCACAAATGGCTGCCTGAACAATTATTTTGATTTAGTTCAAGTTAATTAGGAGCACCCTTAAAATAAAAATATGTTTGCAAAATCATACATGCATTAGTTTCATTTAAAGAGCACAGGAATGTATAGCCACTCTGCAGTTATATATTTTTCCAATTATACTAGAAAGTGGCTGAGTTTTTACCTGCAAAGGCGAAATCAGTATTGAATCTTACCCAATATCCTCTTTTTTTGTGTGTGACACCTAACAGTCTTGAATATTTTCTTCCATTAAAAAAGGCAGATTTTTGTTTTCTCCCATTAAAAATGGAGCTCTTGTCTAGCCCAAATAAGGCTGTGACATATGATAAGCTACTAAAATTAACATCCCATCAAATGAAAGATAAGTAGGTAATTAATAGTAACAGGAGATATTTTTGTTTAGTTAAGTGTTAGCAAGAAGTTTTAAATATCTCTTAAGGTTTTCTTTATTTTGAAGCAGTCTGTGCTGGTTACATCTCTGCCAATGACTGGGGAGAAAAATGCACTTGATCCTTCCAATATATCAAATTTAATCAGATGACAGATACATATTTTTCATATATATTGACACCAAGTATGTATCATTTGCAGCCTCTGGCATACTTAAATCACTGTCTAGGCTCTGGAATCAGGGAAATGGCACAGTTTTACCTGCTTAGAATCTCTGTTAAGAGTTATTTTAAAATGCTGCGTCATAAGTGTTGACTGGAGCTTGGCTTCGACATGGAAGAGCAGGTCAGGCCCTGGACTGGTAACGGTCAGGAACCATTGCTTTGGAAATGGGAGCCAGCCCTTTCATCTGAATCCCACCCCTTCCAAACTTGTCAGAGCAACTACCTTCCTCATTACCTGTTTGCACAGCCCTTTAATGCAAGGGGCCTGGACTCCCCAGGGCTGTTGACACTCCTAACTTTTCAAGACAAGATATAATAATGAGGGTGTTCAGCTCCAATACCTGTGTTTCTTTAGGGAATAGAGCAGATGTCCCCTTTGCTAAATTGAGGCTGTTCCTAAGGGTATCAGCCTTCAGTACCTTTTGGCTTGGCTAGGATCCTGATGGTTAATGGAACATCTGACCTTCTGGGGCTCGCCTGCTATTCCTTGTAACTGAGCTTGCATTTTCACGTTGAGATGTGCTGAGCTGGCCAAAGGTAATCTGGGCACTCAGCGGTCCATGCTGTTCCAGCAGTTTCCAATTTGCTTGCTTTTCCCATCAGCTGCCTTCCATCTGAGATGAGATGATTAGGCATTTGTGTACTTATCATGCCGTGTTGCATCACGTCACATTATATCTTCCCAGTGCCTTTTTTAAACTGCCTTGACATATGACAAGAAGGGAGCACACAACTGTTCTGATCAAGATCACCTGCTCTTAATTTGGAGAGTATATAGAAGTGAGTGTGTCCAGTATGGATTGCTGCTTGTTCTCTCCCTATCATGTCCTGTTACACTGTAAGAATGTATAGCAGATGGCAGGTGAAAGAGGTAAGCAGGAACACATGGCACGGGGGGTTATCTGAGGGTATTCCACATGTCTTGGCCATGTTGTGCAGCCCAAAGCTGAAAGCCAGTAGATACACAAGTTTCATGCTTAGCTAATACTTCTGAGTTACAATATATTTGCTACCAGCTGTCCTACTCTCTCCAGCAGCTTTTAAGCATCACTAAGACTTTGCTCCCAAATTACATTTTTGGAAAAAAATTTCCAGTAGTACTGTAAACTGCCTGGAATAATGGGAGTGCTAATCTGAGGATGAAGCTGGTACAGCTCCTCCTGTTTGTACAACTCCTAGACTAGTTTTAATCCAGGCTCAAACACTGCTGTGGTGACCATGTGTGGAAGCTATATTCTAGATTGTCATTGCTGCTTGTAAGTAGAGTGGCATGCCCTGAGCTGCTGGAAGTATTTCTAATATTCTCATTGCAACAGGAAGCAGTAAGTAGGGTGGAGACTGTATCACCAGGAAACTTTTGCCTCTGAACAAAAGATGCAGCCCAAATACATTGCAAACATTACATTAAAGATCAAAAAAATCCCCGCTGGGGAGTTGTTTTCTCCATATTATCGGGGGGGAAATTGAGAGGTAAAGTCAAAACACTTGCCTGATGTGCTTTGGGAAGGAGCCTGCATATACTTACTGCTTGGTCAGTGCTTTTGCTATTCTATCTCCATCAGTGTTTACTGATGTCTAAGTTTGATAAATAACTGAATAAATAAATTACATTACCAGTAAATCTATTTGTAGTTTTATAGTAGGGGGCGATGGCACAGCAGAGGAGATTAACAATCTCCCATTGCTGCAGCACAGTAAGTCCATTCAAGAAGCCTCTTTGGGACCCTCCTGTTGACTTTCTGGCCACATCTGTCTGTCAACACTGTGGGAACGTTAATTTGGATATCAGGCTGTGTGTATCTGGATCCTTTCCAAAGCATGTGCTCCCCAGCTTGCATCAATTTAAATATTTCAGTTGGAAAGAAGAATTGGCATCTATGGCTGAAATAGTTGCAAAGACCTGGCATAACAAACCTGGGGCAGACGTGTTCGACTCTGCAAAGCAACCACTACCTTTGCTGTGAGTCACAGCTGCTGTTGCTTGTTGTTGCAGTCTGACTGACGAGTCCCGTTGTACTGGGTACTGTGTCTGCTGAAAACTTACTTAATAACAGTTGTAGCATATTACTATATGTACCAGGGTGTTGATGTATGAGGGGATCTCCCACAAAGAAAGGGATATGCCTAATAATATGCCCCAGTCTCTGCATCACTGTATGCATAAGCTATTTCAGTAAATAATCATAACATTAACTGAAAGATTAATCCTGAATGCCTCAAGGTGGACTGCAGGGATGTGAGGACTGGCTTTTTAGCTTTGAGATTTTATGTTATACTTAAAAGTTCCACTTTTAGCATCTCTTATTGATTACTAATTTATAGATTGGATAAAATATGTTGTAAACACTAAATGGCACCAAATGGTCTCTAATACTTTACCTATTTACAAAAGGGTTAAAAAAGAGATTAAACTCTTGCTAAGCAGATGGGACAAACATGATGGGTCAAGGAAAAGTATTAACTTAACTAAAAAGTTAGTGGTTTTTTACTCTGTCCTTATTCTGTCTCCCAGAAACAATCTGAGTGATTTTCTTGCTGAACTGATTTGTGGTTAGCACGGGCTTAGGTAACTTCTTAACAATTAGGCCTTCTCAGTTGGACAAGTTTAACTTTAAAGCAGACTTAAATCTATTCTGAATGCACTGATTTGTCTTTAGATTATAGCACTGTCCAACTGGCTTAAGCTGAACAAGCAAACTATTCTTAAGTCGATAGGCCTTCCTAGTTAAATGTTTAACTAAATCAGTTTAAAATTACATTACCTTGGAACAGTTCCTTAAAACAGCTAAACCCTCTCATTTGTTATAAAAATGCAGTGAAATCAATACATCCCTCCATTAGCTGAGAGAAAGAACACCCCCTCCCTCCTCTCCCCCCCAAAAAAAAAGGCAAAAGGTTAACTGCAGACCAGGTAGTGATGATGATGATGATGATGATGATGATGACTCTTTAGACACCATGATCATACAAAACATTAACAAAGATAAACCCATTTCTAAAGGGGTTTAGATAAACAGCTACAACTTTTGCTCAACAAAACTTTCTATACTTATAGTTTAAAAATAATATTCTTTAAACAGAGTGGAAAAGAAATTATATTCCCTGTCAACATGATATCTGTGCATTTACATGGGTGGATCAATGTGTTTCATTACTGGGGAGAAGATGATCTTAGAGAGGCACAGAGTTTCATGTAATTGGGGCAGGGGAAGAAGCTGTTTCAGATATAGAGCAGAATTCTATAAATTAGCTTTTAAAAATGTAATTGTTTTTGTTCAGCACACTTAGAATTTCCTTATTATATAAAATAATCACAGTTGATGTAAGTCCCTGTGGCCTAGCTAAGGATTTATAACGCACCCAGATCAGCAGGTGCGGTTTGTGGGGCTCATTTTAGAATTACCACTGGCTCTTGGCATGGCTGAATTCCCAGAGTTGTGTTTTCTGTGGTATCTCTAGTGAAGTCTGAAGGAGCCAGATGACTTCTCAGGCCCTATAAAAGCTTTTTTTATGGAGACTTGGAGCATATTTATGTGCCGCATGCCCCCCCACAGCCTGTTAAAAGAAAGAATTTAGTACAGGTTTCCATTCTTATCTTAATACTCACATTTGTTTTGCAGATCACCTTTAAAAAGGCTGTAAATGTCCTAGAGGGCTCAATTCCCGGTATGAGCCTAAACCTTGCAGCAGGTTTCAAGACCTTGGCTGTTATGTTCAGGGCTGTGTATTAACTCTGCAGGGCAGACGTTTGTTTTACAAGTCCCTGCAGCCTAAGGAGAAGTCATTCCTCACAAAAGAGCTGGTACTGAAATGCAGCGTGGGTCAGGTCCTGCTTGGTGCAAATGAGTGTCTGTCCCCTGTTGTTTTAAAACTAATAGACAAAGCCTGGAGCATCGCTTTAATCCAGTTGGATTGGGTCAGATTTTCACTACTGAGTCCTGTAATATCAGTGTGATGGTATTCAGATGATTGCTGTATTTACGTAGACTAACGCAGTGTGCTTGACATGTGCAGGCTGAGTATTAATTGGACATTTCTTACCTCTAAACCCATTTCCGTTGCCACTAGAGCAGGCAGGAGAAGGAGACCCTTGGGGTCTGATGACAGGAGCAAAGGCACTCTTCTGTTTGACAGCAGGAAAGACGGAAGAGGAGAATGGAAGGATGGAAGAAGTGCTGGAGGAGCCAACTGTTGGACTTGAAGACATCACTGCGAAAGAAAAAAGTGAATCCTCATCAGAAATGCAATTATAGAAGTTTGGTAAAACTGCTTAAAATGTCTACTGCTGAGCACTCATTTTAGTTGTTAAAGATGGTCTTGTTCTCACACTGACTTGGCTGTTTACAACAAGTCTAAGGTAGAGAGGCAGTTCTGTTGAATAGTTCAGAAAAGAAAGTGCTTAATTCTTTTAAAATGAAGGGTGAGGATATCAGAAAATGGTAAGTCATCAAGGGAGAGAGAGAGTCAGTATGAACAAACAGTCCAGTAATGGCCTGTCCAGTCTGTGCGTTGGAAATTGGGCAGGCTGGTAATGCCTGTGCCCTCCCCGGCTTTTTAAAAACAAATATCTCCTTGGCTGGAGTTGAGAGGGGATGTTTTAAACTGTTGCTTAGATTTGAATCTAAACTGGCTTCTTTTTAAAGTAGTATCTTGCAAGAAAAAGTCCCAGTAGATGTCCCATAGCTTGTTAGGCAACTGATGGCTTTCTTTCCAGAAAAATATCAGCTATTGCTCAGCAAAACAAGGAACAAATAACTATATTTCATGTGGGTTCAAGTGAATCCCCAAGTCTCATGGAAGTATTAGTTTGAAATCAGAATAACAATACACTACAGACCCGGTCCTTTCCTTACTTTTCCTTATGCAGATGATGTGAATGTAAAATAAAATAAAATAGTATTTTGCAGGATACCAGGTGTTTTCTGGGAAGGCATGATCTGACATTACTGGGAGCTATGCCCTGTGTAAACCACAGTGTAGATAGAAAATTAAATAATAAGTCAATAAGTAAATAGGTGTTTAACTGTTCATCCTCTCATATATATATTACACACACACACACACTCTTGCCAGAGGGAAATCAAGGCACGAAAGGAAGAGTGACCTGCTCATGGTAAAACTAGTAACTACAAATGTAGTAATACTGACTTCTAGAACTGAATTCCATCATTGTTGTTTCTGGTTAACAAGGTAATATAGTTTAACAGGAAATTAATTCAGAATTCAGCTCCCAGTTATTTTTAATACAGGTCATACACATAAAAATTATTTTAGAGTGGCTTTTAGATAGGATTCGGAGTAGTCTCTATGCTAAAAGTGATGGCTACTTGCTCATCATCTAGAGTTGTAAATTGTACCTCATTTCTCATTGTGGCCTTTGCCACCTAGGAGCTGGTATAAGGATAAAAACTGAAGGAAACACAAGTAGGATTCCACATGCCTCTATTCTTGAAAAATGGGAACATTTTCTAGTTCATACTAAAAAATACTAGAACATAAATCAGAACCTTTTACAAAAATCTTCCCTAAATCTTGAGAACTTCTCTTGACAGACACCACTTCCTGCCTTTTTTTGATGTGGTAAATTAAATCAAATATAGAATCAAATACAGAATCAAATATGAAAGCAGCCAAGCACATACGTCCATAGGGGGATCCTGTTGGAGAGCCGTTGATGAAGCCGGGGGAGCCTGGGACGCCCAGGTTGGACATGGGGACGTTGCTGTAGCCGTTCATACTGTTGCTGGAAGTGCTGTAGTTGGACTGTTGAGGTGTGGAACTGGATGAGTAACCTCGGGGTGAGATGCTGCTTGTGTTACGAATGTAACCTAAAAAAAGCACATTTCAAAGCATGTCAATTGATTTGGCTTCAAACTTCCTCCTGTATATTCCCTGCTTAAGTAAATTATTTAAATCCAGATTAATTAAAACATTTAAGCAAGTACCATTAAATTCAGTGGGGTTTATACGTGCTTTCAAGTTAAGCAATATTAAGTTTTAAAACAATCTGGGACACGAACTTTTTGAAGTGAACTGATGTATATTTTCCTAACCAGATTTGATTTATTAAAAGTTGCAATTTGTTCTAAGACCTGTGAAAAAAAAGGGTGTGCTCATCTTTTTCTGAGGTAGAATTTATAACATACATGGAATTTTCTACAATTTCAGGGGGAGGTTATACTTTTCAAATTATTGATGAATTACAAGTAAAGCAAGTGCATTACTAAGGGGAAATGATAACCCATATATAGTTTGCAGCTTGCCTTTGAAGATACACTACTTGGCAAAACAATAAACTGGATAAGTAAAAACCATTTTTTGTCTTTAAAAAAAATCACAAATATTTGAGAACCAAGATTTAGCCCCTTTTTTTCTCCAAAAAGAGTTGAAGAACACTATAGCTATCAGCATTAAAGTACAAGGCTATTATTACAGCTGCAAAAGGATTTTCCACAGAAAAACTTTCATTAGAAAGATGTGATCCAATAGCTACTTGAAAAGTGGTTGCCATTTATCAAGTCAGGTTATTTCTGCCTATTTATTATGAAGTTCTAATTCAGGGCTGGTAAGACCTTATTAAAAAAACTAGCAAAATTACACATTATGACTTTTGACATTGCATATGTAATATTAACTTCATATGACATGGTTTTACTGCCTCAGAGTGTTAAACACAGCTAGTCCTGCAGTCACCCACAGGCTGTACATTACTGGAATCAAGTGCTAATACCCAAAATATTCAAGAATAAGAAATGCCCAAAGTTGGTATTGCTCCTGTGATATATTACTGTTAATATGTCATTTTATGGCACGTTTTCCTAACAATCAATCATATATCTGGAGTAAACGTAATACATACAACACATGCACGTTGGTAAAGTTAACACTGAAGAAGCTGCCTTAAAACAAAAAAAAAATTCCCCCTCTCTAACTGTGAGAGGTTTTTTTCAGTTGCTGTCCTTGTCTTTTATGAAAATAGAATATAACAAAAAAAAAAAGATATTGAGGGGAGCTGGGAGAGTATTCATGGTTAAATTGGTATAAAAAAATACTCAAAAATTATTTCAGCCATAGCTAATCTGGTGACTGGAACGTGGTGCAGACACATAGTATCATACAAAACGGCAGCACACATCCATCTCTAACGCTGGCAGTTTAAAGCCATCTTTCTGTTCATAAGCTGAGCAGGTAGAGAAGTTGAGAAACTACTGTGGAAGCAACTGTGATTCAGTTTTTCATTGTTTAATTAACACTATACTACTTGCAGTGCTTACCTTGGTTGTTCCCCTGTGTTGACTCTGAAATGCTGACCCCTAACTGGCTGCCGTAGGAGTTAATTCCCATCATACTGCTGTGAGCAGGAGAGCTGGACAGCGCGGGGATCTGGGCGGGGTTCCTTGGTACGCTGTAGAGAGCTTCTGCGATGTCTGCGGCGCGTTTCAGAATGATGTCCTGCAGAATGGAAGGGACAAGTTCAGAAACGTGCCTGGAGAAAATTTCTAGTGTTTATTACTAAACCTGAACTATACCACTCCCCTGTTGAGAGTAGTTATTCTGACCTGGTTGTTATGTGGCGTTCCATACAGTGCTTCAACTAGGTCAGCAGCTCGTTTCAGCAGCATTTCCTGGGGGATGAGCAGATGCATAAAATTGAGATTTTTAACAGAAAAGGATTTCAATGCAAATAAAACCATGGGCTAAGTATTTTCTGAAGTGACTAGTGCTTGTGTGTGGTCATTCTGAAAACTGGGTCCCTTAAAGAGCTGTTGTTTGCCATTTATCTAAAAAATTAACCCCTTACAGTATCTCAAAGTAGACAGGACATCAGTCACTTTGGGAAGTGTTGACGCGCGCGCGATAGAAACGTCGCCCAGTGCCGGCTGCGCCGGGCGCCCAGTGCTCATCTTGGAGCTCTCCATAGTCCTGAAGCTGCTTCACACTCACCAGCTCCAAAAATGGAGACAATTTACAGACACACCCATTTAAATAGGAATTCTGTTGCCCACTGAATTTCAATACATTCTTTTGCATAGACACATAAAAATCTGATTAATCTCCACGTCCATTTATTTTTTTTAATAAGGGTAAGCAAAGAAATAAAACACTTAACTAGTAAGTATCTTATGTTACCTCTGGTTGTTGGAAAAAAATTACACAGCATGCTAGCTGAATAAATAGTCTTTCATCACGCAAAGGCAATCATATGTACTTTTGGTACTGCCCTAAAATCTAGGAATATAATCATTAATGCCTCTCTCATTGTGCTAGGTGCCGCACCATCACAGCGTGCAGTAGTACAGGTACATAAAATCCTGAGTTGTTTCAACACATGCATACTGCAGTTGTTGTTGCTACAGAAAAAGTTGAGCTTGAAGTGTTTTTCACAAGAAGATTCCCTTAAGTTTAGACCTCTGCAACAAATCTTTTATGTCTATCATGTATCATTTAGGTTCAGAGATTTACCAATATGGATAAATTCAAAAGACCATGAATACAAACTGGGAAGACACCTGCATTGGACTCTAATTTTAGCAGCAAAAGAAGTTTCCAGTGTTTGAGCTCTAACAGATTAAAAATTACTGGTAGCTGGGGGTTCTACATGATCAAGTTCTTGTTTGGACCTGCAACTAATTGGTGAACTTATGTTCAGGTGTAATTGTCATTTAAGATACAATTTTGGCTCTTTTGTGAGTTAAAAGTGAAAGAACACATTTAGTGGGCTCAGTGAAATGCTTTAAAGTATTTTACCTTAGCTAGTCTTTCAGGGTCACCAGGATGTCTTGGGATGACCTTCTGCAGTCTTTGGAAACCGTAATCTATGGTAGGTTCATTTAAAGCTGAAAGGAAAACACAAACAAGCCCCCCATATTATATGAGTACATATCTTTGTACAACTCTTACAGAAGTTTCTGCCGTTATCTGTGTAATGAACTGCATGGTGCTCCTGGACAGTCCCTCAGCGTGTCTGTCATTTGTTAAATAAAGAATTAGTGATATCTTTCTGCTTACAGCGAAGCCTTGGAAGAATTCTGTGCACCCATGCGTATACACACACGTGCACACACACCCCACGCCTGCTCATTCTGGTGGGCACGGCTGAACTGAACCTACACGCTCATTTTATGCCAGTATTCCAGAAAATGCATCCAGAGGCAGATACATTGAAGCAAATGACAAAATTCAGGTGAATGCTGCGTGCTATCTGCAAAACTTCTAACTGAAAGTATTCCAAAGGGTTACACCAGTGACTCTGGCTTACTCAATAACGGAACAAAAAAACCCTCATGACTTCTGCACTTCAAACTGCTCCAGTTTCCAGTGCTGACTTCTCACCATCTATCAAAGGCTGAGAGTAATTTGAAAGATACAGCAGGGAAACATTGTCACAAAATACTCCTTTAAGGATGAATATATTTACTCTGGACAAAACTGGCCATGGCAGTAATACAGCAAGTTATGGTAGAGATGCAAATTAGAACAGGTCTTATACTATGTTCGTTATACAGTCAGAAATCAAGAGTACCGTATTTGCTCATCTAATAAACACCTTTCACACCCCCCAACATTTTGCCGTCACAAACTAGGGCACAGCTATTCATTAGACACATTAACTTCTTCACTTGTGTGTGGCTGTTATGCATACATAGCCACTTCACTGTAATGATGTTAATCTCTAGTGGATAAACCAAGATATTTTGACCCAGATCCTCAGTTAGTAATAGCTGGTAGAGCCCTACTGGCATCGCTGATGATTTAATAAAACTTCAGACACTTTAATACTCTCTACTATGAAATTGTGGCAATAATAATCTAATTTCTGATTATTCAAAATCAAACTCCAAATTAATACAGAAACCAAAAGTCAGTTCTGTAGCATTCTGCATTCTCATAGGCTTTGACTGCCTCTAATACATCAGGATTACTAGTGGTTACTAATACAGTTACAGGTATGGTTTTTAGAATTCCCTTATACTTCAGAATGTGCATTATAATTCAAATGACACATTCCTGATGAGATTCTTGCAAAGAATTCCAGGACACATTTAATAAGTAACGTATGTGAGTCCTTTAGCACTATCCTCATTCAGCTGCTTCTATCCTCTTGTACCATTTGTGGTTCTTTTGGAAAAAAAAAAAATTAACTGGTGACATCAGCACAACTGAAAACACCTGACTGCAAGAGATGCTGATGGCACCTACTGAATCTTCCAAAATATACTCAGCACCTTACAGGATAACAGTCTTGGACACCAGAAGAATGAAAGTATCAAATGAGACAGACTGTTATACTGATCCAGATTCTGTTTATCTGTGTCTGCCTTTGGTATAACAACATGAAGGTAAAAGGTCATATTCCCCACTGAGATACATTTTATATTTACTTTTTATTAAATAATTATGGCATGGCATGAAGTTTAAATATTACAGGAGATAATCAAGTGGGAATTGAGTAGAGAAAACCCAGACCTGAGAATTTAGTCTTGGCTATACTTAGAATGTCTTTGCTCTCCACTGGGAGCCATTCTGGTTTGCTCAAGGAGTTTAATAATACACATTTCAACTGCCACAGAATCTACATCCCATTTGGGAAGAGGGGTTTTTTTTTGGGGGGGTGGGGTTTTTTTGCCAATAATCCTGAGAGTTATAGGCCAATTCTCTCAAGAGCCTATACATCATTATGTGCCCTTTCTCTTCTTGATTACAAGTCTAATCATTTAAGTTATAGATCTTAAGCTAAGCAAAAGCAAAGTAAAATATACAGAAATTTAAACATATACGTATACATAGTTCACTAAAAATAGCTAATGGGAATATACAAAATGCTAATTCAGGAAGCAGAAATTGGCTATTATTCAACAAACATTTTTCCAATGGATTGACATGGACATTTTCATTCTGATAGCTAAATAGCAGCAAATAATTTCTCAACAATGTTGAATTGTTCTAAGAACAACTCAGTCATTTTGGATCAGTGTATATATTATGTCTTTCAGCACAAAAGGTTTTCTGTACAGCTTGCTACAAAATTGCCTACTGCTAGTTTTACTTATTAATGAAACAAAAATATCTCTGTTATGAAATCCTGTGAAAAAACAACATCCAACATTTGTAGAAGCAAATGGTACCTTTTCAACTGAAGGTCAACATGTAGAATCCACCAGCAAGTTTAAACAGCTTCACCACAACACCGCTTCCACTGAGAAAAGAGCTACTGGATCAGTAGTCATTTATCTATGTGTTGCATAGAAATATGCCAAAATTATATCCAAATGCTTTTGGGTTCATGGATTCAGAGACCATAAAGGGGTCTGACGCAGACGCAGGCTGCTCATTATTTCCTACAAATCAGATATCTGAAATGAAACCCCCAAGAGAACTGATGCAGGTACAGCAAAATCCCTTTGGCCCCTCTCAAATCCAGTGTTTAAGGTACAAGGGGTCTCTTGAATTTCCCAGAGCATAGTTTAAAAAATTGTGCATGACATGATATAATGTATGCAAAAAAAAGCAATCATCTAGTGAATAAACTAAACTGGCGGTTAGTCTATAAACTTCACTCTGGCATAACTGTTTTAACAAGAGAATTGTTGCAGTCAGCAGCAGGGAGAGGTCTAAATGCCCCACAGCCTGCCTGACTATTTATGACAAGGCTCAAGTAGAGTACAGTGCAGTGCTGCTGCTTTTATATTGTTCCTTACCCTCCAAAATCCATGTTTCCATTTTAAATACAAGTCTCCAGCTATTACGACTCGCTGGAAAAAAACATCTCACACTTGAGCAACTGATGCCACGACATCTGTCTGCGTTTGCAAAACCTGAAACAGCAGCTCGGGCCCATTCATCTCAATGGGGACTAACTCAGATACCCAATGATAACAGTGCTGACATTTAAAGTATTAATTATTTCACCACACATCAAAGCACATAAGACCGTTGAAGGAAGATGATGTTATGAAGATCTGCACAATTTACCCTGAGTGACAGCTCGTTCCGATATTGCCAGCGTACGCCTTGGGAGATGCGTGCTCTCCCTCTCCGCCAATCAAAAAGGGCCACATTCAAGGGCCTTAGCAAAGTTCTGCAGCTCAGTTTTGCTTTAGTCCAGAAAAAAACTGGTCCAAGCAGACCAAAGGGCAGCAAGTCCTCTGTTTGCAAAGTATGAATGAGAAGAAACATAGTGTGCGTACCTCTAGAAATATCCTGAGCCCAGAAAACTGAGCCACAGGGAGTGTGGTGTTTGCAGTGTGATGCCCAACCTTCGTAAAGACGTTGACATAGAGAAAAAGGCACCAGTGGCCTTAAAGGCTTGAATTCCAACTTCACACTAGTGACTACCTTCACTCAAGCCAACAGTAAAGAGATGCTTGGTATTCACCCTACAGAATAAAACATCTCCATGTTGCTGGCTACCGAAGCTCGCTTGCCATAATCAGGCTCATCCTGGGCTTGGGAGGTACATACACACTGGTCAGCCCCCTCTGAGGGGCTCGTTGTGGTCTGGAGTTGGAAGGACGCTGCTAGAAGTGTACTGCGGCGGTCCCGTGTTGTGTTTGCTGTGTTGGTAACAGCTGTTCCAAACACCCTACTCCTCCCAGCACCGCGTTGCTTCCTGTTGCGTATGTCTTTCCTAGGCTAAAGCAGTGGTAGTTGCTGTTCTCTGCAAATGCTTTCTGTCACATCAGTTGTGTTCTGGCCAAGTGAACTCGTTCTTCCAATTTGTAGAGCTCACTGCATCCTTGTAAGTGTCGTTTCCCACAAGCAGATAACAAGACCTTCTCAAATCTACTTACAAGCTTTAGCAAACCAGTTCCCTCCTATCCCTGGTACCTGGCACAGAGACTGATACAGTACAACCCGGGAGCCCAACCTATCCTACAGATTATTTTATATTGCATTGCTCTGACAAGTTAACCCCTCGAGGATTTCTGCTCAGCAAGGAAAATTATGTTCAAAATCTCCCTGATATACACATTTCTAGGTTAGCATCTCTATGACAAAGTAAATGCAGAGCTGTGATCAAACCTAAGATACTAAAGCCCATGAGACATATCCTCAGCTGGCGTAAACTGATGTAAGCGTTATTAAAGTCAAGGGAACTATAATGGAACTACTTACAGTGGCAGAGAATTTGAATTTTAAAATTAAAAGCAGAATATGAGGCTCCTGCTAGATGAGCAGCACAGAACAAATGTCTTACTATTCTAGGAAGAGCTGATGAAAGAAAAGTCATTCAGAACATGGAGATGTACGTGTAACCTGTATTCTCACCAGATTAAGGTACACACGGGGACTAAATGTTTAGTTGTGGTGATTTAAAATGGACTTTTTATCTCTCACTTTATTATTTTATCTCTCACTGTTATATTTTAAGTATATACTTAACTACTAAAAAGTATATAAGTTGGTTCAGCAACTGCCATTAACATACAACAAGCCATTTCTCTAGATCTCTGCTGTGCTCTGTAGTTCACCGCTGATGTCCATAGAATCCTGGTGCTTCACTCATACAAGTTTTCCATCTGGGAACCTTATGGAAAAGGCCACACATCACATTTTGGCGCTGAGAGGAATTTGATGGCTGAGTTGCAGCACCCTGAATGATAGCACTTAGGAGTGGAAACGCTGACAGACCCTAAGTACAGCGATGCGAGCGCAGCACACTGCGCAAGGAGCCCATTACACACACGTTACAGAACGCGTATGAGCTCCCACAACAGCTCCACTGGGGCATTTAGAGTTACCCTTGAAATTTATATCTAATTTTTATATTCATCTTTTCAACAGTTTATCATTTTCTTCTTCAAACAACCTGTCTTATTGTGACTTTCTAAAAAAAAAAAGTAAAACGCTCAAGTATAATCAGGTCAAACATTAATATTTGATTGTATATTAAATATTGACGGCATAGGCAGGTACACACAATACGAACTAAGATCATTGTTTTTCTGTTTCCATGTTTTAGAAGAGTTTGGTGTTCTGGTGATTAACAGATATGACTAGAACCCAAGAGATCTATTTCCCTGTCTATCTTCAGCTTTCCTCTGTAACCACAGGCAAGTGGTAATCCTTCTTCATCCTTCTGTGGCAATGTCTCATCTAAAATGGAAGCACGTGTCTTTCTGTAGCTGGCTGCCCATGTCTGATGCAGCGCAGCCCTGATGAGCCCTCTGAGGTCTGGTTTTATATGAATAATTATTCTCGTTATACCTGCAAAGCACCAATAGCCAACTACTCAATATTTGTCATATGACTTGACCCTTCATGCTTTTCATCTGAGGTTATATCTCAGCACCTAATAATTACGAAGGACTTAATACAACATGACCCTGATAGTACCAGGGCTGCTAGTTGTTGCTGCTGTTACTAGTTCTCACAGATCTACATCTTCCCATGCTTTTAGTTTGCAGGATTTCACACTTTTCAGTCTCCTGGGCTCGATATTAATGTCTCTGTATTTCTTAGGTTTTTGCCAAGTGCAAGCTGAGTGTAAAGGGAAGATCTTTAGAGGAAAAAATCTCGTTTATAGAGGCAACTACAATTCAAGAGGGGTCTAATTTATGTCTCCAAGCCTACTGCATTCTCTGATATGTTATCTACAAACTTTGTGACAGCTCAGAGGAACATATCGCAATACAATTCACCCTTTCTTTCAGTGGAGGATTAATTCAGTTCTCTCTTACCATTTTCCATTTTCACAGAAATGTGCTGGAACTCTGCGTCTTTGGTGCCCCTACCTTTCTGATGAAATCTGATAGAAATTGGTCAAGAGGTTCAAAAGTAGTTGTGGAAGTCCTGAAGAAGACTTACAGGCAGAAGGACCTTGACTAATTTAGCATGTGTACTAATAAAGGGTATATAAAACGGCATAAGATAATAACAGGATCTTCACAAATCATTGGTTCTTTCTAAAGTCTTGAAGTGTCAGATTTTCATTCAAATTTTTCCACTTTTGGAAAAATTCTAATTCACTCAACAGGTGGTTAAGTTTTTACCTTAAAATTTTTAATAAAAAATTTCTTGGCCCTTCATTATTATTTTTGAGTTAAGTTATTATTTAAAATTTGACAATTATAATACACAAAGATTATTTAATGAGGCTTGTTGGTAGTAAGAGGCTTTAAAAAATGAAATAAATCTTTCCATTTTGAGAAATTGGAATTTCTCAGTCAGAAATGGGAGCAAGACATTCAACTTAAATATAAATCCACCCTTTAGAACTCGGTGCACCATTGTTCTCCAGCCATGCTTAATAGGCTTCAAAAATGTTAGTGTATACATTGTATGCCATCATTGTTACTACTGGTACTGACAGTTCAAGGAGATGGTCATCTGGTCCCATCTGATTTTTTTTTCTTTCAGATCTACAGATAATGTTCTCCTGCTAGCAGAGATGAATATAGGGCACTAAATAAGTTGATAATCCATTTAAGAATAAAACAACCCCAACAGATTTATTTTCCACTCAGCTCATTGGCTTCTCTTGATACAAGATGCTCTCCTTGTCCTCTGGGATTATGTTGAAAATGAAAAGTTACCCCCAGAGAGAGGGAAATGTAAAATAAATACTGTTATAAATAAAACATCTTCCAGTATGTAGAATAATGCTATCATGTTCCTGTACACTCAATACGTCTATAGGCAGACCCAGATCATAACAGCATGAGCTCTAATCTAGGAAAAATATTAACATGTGTAGTAACAGTGCTTTAACACCGCTGCACAACAATGAAGCTATCTCCTTACATGTCAAATGTCACAACTAGCAGAGTGGCCTTCAAACAGCGAGAGGCTAAATAAATAAAGCAAGCAGAGGGTTGTCAATACTGATTACCAAAACAAAGAGGCTCTGAGCTTGAGCTCCTCTAGCGTAAATCGCAACCACCTACCTGTGTAAATAAACCTGCCTGGTGCGCCTTTGCAAAACTGTTTGGATTTGTACGATAATGTCACCTCAACCACTCCGGGAATGTGACGTGGAGGTGTCTGAACTCGAATGGCATGAGGCGTGATTAGCTAGGAAACAACAAGAGGAGAGGCACAATTATGACATGGCTGTGTTATTCCCCTGCTTTCACTTTTCACCCTCCAAATATGCTTTATCAGTAAACGCGTTGCTTATTCCTATCTAGGAGACACTGTAGATCAGACAAGTGATACATCTGGTCTAGTTTCTTGCCTGCAGGAAAGACAGACACATTTGAGGACAAACTGTCACCAGGAAAATTGTACTGCTTATGCCCACTGGTTAATTGTTGGCTTATTTCTGGACCCACAGGTAATTCTTTCTCCTTCCAAAACTCTAACCCTTTCTTTATTTCTTTACCTTTTCTTGTCTCCAGACACCTAGAACTGTTCAATTCCATTCTGGATATTACTGAGCAGTTGGCCTCAATAATGTCACATAGCAAGGAGTTCCAGAGAGAAAACATGTTCCATGAATTTCCTTCACATAGGTTTATATGGCCCACCTTACACGCCACCATTTTTGTACCGTTACTGGAGTAGGAATTAACACTGCTTCCCCTCCACTTTCCTCAGAAAAGGAGTGTTTCACAGAATCAACCAGGTTGGAAGAGCCCTCTGGGATCATCGAGTCCAACCATGGCCCTGACACCACCATGGCAACTAGACCATGGCACTAAGTGCCATGTCCAGTCTTTTCTTAAACCCCTCCAGAGATGGTGACTCCCCCACCTCCCTGGGCAGCCCCTTCCAATGGCTAATGACCCTTGCTGGGAAGAAATGCTTCCTAATGTCCAACGTGAACCTCCCAGTTTCTTCAGTTTAGCAACAGGGAGGCACCTCTACATACCTCACTCCATACAAGCATGGTTCCAAACACAACCTGCAGCCCATCGAAGAAGTTGTCTCCAATGATGATCACCATTGCTCCCCCTGTAGTCCAGCCTTCACTTGGGCTGATTGCTTTGATGCACGGCGTGGCTAAACAAAACAAAAAGGACGTCAAAGCATCAGGTTATGGTTTTTTTTTCCCCACCCAGCTTTGAGACTGTTTGCAATACTGGGTGTAAACCCTTGCAGCAGATGGGTGCAAGCAACTTCAGCACACATTAAGCAAGTCCTAAGTCATATTGATGCAAACTGTCGCCTAGAGCAGCTTCACCTGTCTGCTCTTGGGAGCTTCTGCGCTGCTGCAGCTTCACGCCTGGCATCAATTCCCTAGTGCTGACAAAGGCCTCGGACAAGTCCCCTCCAGCCATTCACCCATGAAGGCTGCTTTACCATTCCACAAAGCCAAATAGATAAATAAATAAATAAAAGCATGTTTTCTGCCTTGCTAGTGTTAATTACTTGCCTATTCATTACTGGCACTTAACATTGTGTCATTAAAGCCTAATAGGCCAACTGTAGTGGGTGTAAAAATGAAACGCTTAAATGATTGTGCAGAGGCTGTTTAAAAAAAAACCCCACTCATTAGCATAGGATCACACAAAAGCTAAAGCCTGTGGAAAGGGAGGTAGATTAAGGGTTATTAAGTTTATCAGTGGGTAAAAAAGATACAGGAATATCAAATATTTCCTCCAATTCCTATCAGAAGACAATTTCTAATAATTTTCTTGATTTTATACAGTAGATTTTTTTTTCTTCTCTCTTCCATATGTTCAAGGCCTCTGGACTATACATCCCATCAGGAACCCAATATGGTTTCCAGGCCATAACCAAAGTCAATCCATCACTCCATTCCCAATGTTGACAGGGTCAGAGGTGGAGGGGAACTTTGGCAGTGCTCCAAAAACATGAGACTCCTTTGAACAGCCAGTCAATCACATCCAATCAGTCAAGGAAAAACTGGATGGCTTCCTAGGCTAGGAATCCTGGGATTTTCCTTCTACCATTTCACTGCCCGCTGGGGGAGAATTAACACCACTCGGAATTCTTTACTGATTCAATCATTTTCTTCCAGTTCATTAATTCTTCTTTTAGGTTGATATAGGGCACAGTTAAGAAGTGCGGCAGCAAAACATTATAATGAAATAATATCCTTGCTTGTCTTTTCTACTAACATCACTAGCTCTTCTCACTTTCACTAGCTGCAGGGGAGGGAAAAGCAGACACAGATAGCATTTTCTGGTAATTTTGAGTACTGTCTGCGTGAGAGAGATGGAATGTGTTGGTAATGAATGGAGGGGAAGAGGGAGAGGAGGGGCCAACCATTTTGAAGCTGAACAGATACAAGTATTTGTAATTGCTTTACTACAGTCCAAAACCCATCCTGTAGATGGCCATGAGTCTCGCTTAGCCAAACAAACTAAAATCAATTAGTGTCGGTTTCCTTCTGTGCATCGTTATGCTTTGCGCATAGTTTGTTTAAGGGAACTAGTGACACTTTTTCATACACATCTTGTGCTGTAACAGTTCTGTTTAACTAAGATGTCATGTTGCCTAGTTCGCCTGAAATCAAATCTATCCCAGCTGAATGGGCAGTCTGGAATTTAGATAATACTTAGTGTTTCTATGTTTTTCATCTTTGCAGTACGAACTAATTAATAAATTGGGGGGGGAAGGGGGAGCCAGTCTCTTAGATGTAGAGAGGATCATATTTTGCATGCAGTAGACATTGTTTTCCTCCCTCTTCCTTCTCTAAACCCCCTGAGGTTCTGTAGTTCCCCCTTAGCTCTCCTTCCCTCCTGAAAACAAAGAGAAATTGAAGAATGGGTAATATGTTTTTGCATTCATTTGCATACTGTTCTTCATACAAATATCCTACCTTCTGAGGGGTCAAGTCTCCTTGCTCTCCGTCCATGCTTGGAGTTGTTGTGAACAAACATGTTGTCAGACACTGCCAGTACATGCCCATCAACATTCACTGTTGTTGATAGCACAACCTAGATATTTAGAAAAGGAAGAAAAAGGAGGCAGGTAAACAACTTACTGTTAAATTCAGCTTGTTAAGTATTAATTATTCAGTGTAGTTAAAGCCCTATTCTGTTTGTAAAATAGCATCACGTCAAGAAGGGGAGAAGGTATTTTCAGCCTTCATTTGATGCATTAATTCCATTTAACAGAGCATCCTAAGGGTCGTATAAAGTCCTTACTGTATAATGAACCAGCTACTGCAGATGGCCCTAAATTTAGTTTCCTACGATGCACTGTAGCATGGCTGATGGCAGAGGTCTATATACACCAACCAGGAGGGCAGGCTGCAGAGCACCACAGCAATTTGCCCTCTGATACGTACATGCAGATTCAGAGCCATCTGCTGTCCTGTGCACACATGCAAATGTATCTGCATCTGCTCCGAAAATGCAGGTCTGAGCAAACTGGAAACCCCTCCTGCGTGAAAACAGTACCTAATGTCATGGCTGGGTTTTGACCTGCGTGCCTAGCGCCTCTTGAAAATCATCTGAGCCTGAGGACCCCAACTCAAGTAGCAGTTTTTAAACCTTAGCGTCCATGGCTTATGTTGCTGGGCTCCAATAGCATGTGGATTCTTAGAGGAAGTAACTGTATTTGTTATTTAATTACACTTAGTTTTCCCTTTACTGCATATAAAGCTCTAAGTCCTATAAAACCAGAACCATATGTGCCTTTAAACCACAAACTTTTTAGGAAAAAATAAACAAAGTGGGTTTTGACTATTAAAAGAAGATGCATCTTATTGAAACTTTCAGGTTCTATAGGTACATATACACCACCGTTAGTTGTGTAACGCAGCTTAACTCCATTCAGCTGCCACGCAGCCACAGTAATTCACAGCTATTGAGAATCTGACCCTGGATATGTTCATGAATTTTCACAGATACAGCTGTCATAGTCTAGGTAAGAGAATGTCAAGCTCTAATTGTTGATAAAACTACATTCAGCATATAGCAGGAGAAACCTTGCCCTCCTCCAGGATTATGCTAGCTTAAAGAAAACGTTCTTGAGACAAGTTTAATTCATTCCAAAAGGTTCTTGTCATACCGTACTCTTATACTTCTCAAGCATTCTTGTCACAAAATGTGTTGCTTTTGTGTGCCAACTGATTTCATCATTGCACATTTGGGTGGAGTGAGACTCCATCCAAAGTGAACATTTCCCGCATGACATAGCTGAGCCCACTCAGATGCACTTCATTATTTTCCGTTAAACAATGGAAATAAATTTTAATCTCTCACTGGCCAGCCCAGAGCACACTATGGCAACAGGGGAATAGACCTGAATTATTCCAGTGTCTGAAATATTTACGACAAGTGTTTAAATTGTAACCAAATGTAAATAAAAAGTATATCATATATATACAGTTACGCTATATAATATATACATATCTGACCTCACATACACGAGGTACCTATGTGATAAACACACCCCCACATGCTCTCAGTATGAGATCTTTATAATAAATGCAGACTTCAAGTATACACACACTGCCCGTTTGAACAACCATTTGGGTGTAAATGTTGTGCTCAGTACAAGAGCCACATTTCAGTGAGAGTTGTAGAGCTCCCTGGAGCATGAGCCATAGCAAGAAATAGTCCTCTCTTTAGAAGATAAGTGCTGAGCATCCTCTATTCCCTGAGCCAGCACGAATGGAAGATGCACTTTTAGACCTCTCTCCATGAGCAGTTCCATTTTTATTTACCTCTCCCATTCATCACAGGAGGGTCAAAGCCACTTGGCATTTCACAGGCTGGGACCTAGGGTAAATAAATACGGCATTCTCAGGGACAGCATAAACTGCCAAGTTCAGATCTGGACCAGAACCTTCTCAGCATTTTGGACCTTATGTGCAGTAACCTCTAAGGTACTGCTGAAATTCAGCAGAGACCTTTGTCGTCTTTGCTACGACACTGCTAGCCAACTCATTATCAATGATATGGAGTAAGAACATGTGAGATTATGGACATAAAAATTACTGAACTTCTTCTTTGCTCCAGTCATTCCCTCTTGCCTGATGAAGATGACAATCCAATTGTTTTATACTGAAGATTTAAAAACAATGTTTTATGGATAAAAGGAAGAGGAATGTGCATTCCACTATGGTCTCTAACTCCCAGGCCCTTCCCTTTCACAAGCCAACAGCTTTCCCCCAGTGAGTATTTCCTGGGTCATGAAGGGTGACCCTTTCCATCTGGAATCAATCAGTCAACTCCTGACAACTTCCTGAAACACCTCACTCCATTTCCTGTTCTCTCCCCCTTCTCTCCTTCCCCCTGGTTTGCTTCACTCTTCAAAACTGCAGGCCACAGCAGCTTAATGTTAGAGGGTCAGACACAGTTAGACTCCAAAACACTACACAAGAACACCTTTGACCTTCAAAAATCTTTACATCTTAGCTAAACAAATCAAGGTCAACGTTTCTTACCATTACCTTGTTAACCATTTATATGCATTTTTGCCAATACCCTTCTGAACACATATTTATCGATAACACTTGTTCTCCTAACATCGTAAAACATTCCAGGCCTTTTTTTTTAAAAAAAACAACAACCTGTTTTAGTGCTGATGAAAGGTGATGTGCAAACTTCCCTGGATATTTAAATTCTCAGATTTGTCCACAGCACTGGCAAATTACTGGCAAATGGTTTTGGTGCATTTTTCTTTTCCTGATCTGATGGCACTACTTCTTGCATATGATAATTTGGCTTCTATGCCTATCCAGTTGATGCTCTTTTACCTAAAATCAGTAGTTAATGCAAAATGTAATCTTAAGGGAAGGATCTGAGAACATCATAATATGTCAGGTAGGCCACGGATTCCAGTAATTGTAGCTGAGGGCCCAATTTGATACAGACAGCACAAAGACTGAAGATTTTGTGCTGCCCAACAGCTGGATCAACCTATCACCTCTGTTGGAGCTTCAGAGGACAACCGATCAAGCAAGAAATAGACAGGACAATGTGTTATTCCTTCATCCATCCAAAGGTGGGTTCCATCTCTAGGAGCAGCAAAGGAGTTACAGGCTTCTAAGCAGCGTTTTGGCAGTTCTTAAGATTCTCGTTATTAGCTATGAAGCCACAGACATACAACAATGATTCCCCAGCAGTACTGAAGCAATGCACGTGCTGTATCTCCACATTACTTTTCTTTCCTGGGTGCATTCTGTAACGTAACCCCTGCTCAAAAAACAACTACCACGACATTCAGTCAAACTGTCTTTAGCACATTAACATTCTCTGAGCTGCATTGCCCCTCTTTCACTTCCATGCACAGTTCTAAGTGCTGTATTTCTTTACAAACCTTTACTTGGGTACTACAATCTTTCCTCCCTCACCTATACATCACATCAATATTTCTATATTCTAAAGTCTGCTCCTCTTTAAATCGCATATATGCAAGCAAATACACATCATCAGATATATAAAAGCTGTATCACTCACAGACACCTATTTAGACATATGGTACAAACATTCCAGGCATACAGGCATTTACTTACATGTAACATATCTCATCACTGTGTAAATGATCTCTCTCAAAAAATTCCTGTTACCATTCCAAGTGTGGAAAAAATTCTTTATGACATTGTACATCTGGAAACAATATTACAGTCCTGATGCACTTTCCCTTATAACTCTCTAGTCACAGCACCATGTTATTTTAACTTTTCAAAAGAATAACTACTATGAGAATTAAAAAAATTATCATCATTATTATTATTTTCCAGCTGGGTGGAAGAGAAGATGTCAAGCCCCATCCTGCTGTCTTCACTTGGACAGGGCTCCCATTGATGTCAATAGGCGTTTTGGGTGAGCGAGTAATACAGGAGTAGATGCTAGAATATAACATGCTTGCTTCATAGTTGGATTAGGAATAAGATAAACAATGTGAAAAATGCCAGCAACCTTTCTCTGCTCAAAACTTCCATGGAATTCTGTGGGAAATCCTCCCTGAGCCCCCGAGCCTGCTGCAAACTCTAGGCTAACAGAAAATCTATGCACATGGCCTTCCTTCCAGGAATGGGGCCTCCTAAGATTGTAGGGGCACAGGGTAGGAGATAACTCTTGGGTCACTGACATCTAGTCTCCTGCTATTACAGACAACCAAACCTTATAGCTACTTGTATAAATTTGTCTTCAACCATTTCAAGATTTCGCCTTTGGCACTCCTCTTTTTTTAAAGCCTATTTGTCCTGATGGTTAGGGAATTTATGGTTTACAGCCAAAATTTATTCCTAGTCAGTTTATACTTTATGCTAGCTTTAAAATTATTATTTCCCATTCTGACCTACCCTAGGATATTTTTAGACAGCAGTTACGTCCCTTCTCAATGCATGTCACTGAAGTATTTGAGCCAAGCTCTTGTCCACTCCCCAGTCACCTTAATGACCCATTCCTGCACCTGTTCCAACTTCATTTTCATTCTCTTTTGAAGATGGTTAAACCAGTATATTGTATTCCAAACAAGAAATCAGTAGGGTACAATTGTACAAATGCATCCTTCTTTCTACTGGCAAAGTTTACCTGAGACATAGAAGAATCTCATCTGTGGTTTGTTTTTAATAGATGATACACAACTCTGGCAACTCACTGTCACAGTGGCTATTTGGTCTTGACATCTGAGCACATTAAGCTCCTTGAGTGTTTTTTTCCTTTGCAGTTGCAGTCAGTCCCCCTCCCTTACTCATACAGAATCTAAAATAACATCACCTTTTGTTGAGTGAGTCACTATCTGATGAAGAAATCTGCCACCCCGTAATAGCTCTGGACTCTGCTGATACTAGTTGCATACGTTTCACAGTTTATACGTGGGAAATTAGTCTCCCATAAGGACATTAGTCCATGTACTATTCATCTCTCTAACAACAGTTCAGCGATCTCTATCCATATACAAATCTGGCCATGGGATTTTGATTTAGACCAGTTATGTTTTATTCTTGCTGTCTCTTTTTGTTTCTTTAAAGTCTACAACATTCCTAACTCACAATATTATCCCACCACTCTTACCCATTTTTCTTTTTCCTGAATGACACAGATCCTTCAGTGCTTCGTACTAGAAGCTAGCTGGGTGAATTCTCAAACACAGCCAGCTTCGCTCACGTGCCTCATGATGAACTGATCCAACCATTCTGAGGTCAGGAAGGAAATCTCCCCAGGGATACACCTTGTTATTTTTCCTTTCTCTTTCTCCCTAGAGCACCTTGAGGGGGATACCTGCCAGGAAACATTCCATGTCATGATTTCTGCTGAAAACAGAGGGCAATTGCTGACCTTTCTCTTTCTGTTTCTAAAAAAGCATGTTGGTGCAAAATTGATGTTCTGTTGCCTTGTACCATTCTTTCGACCATGGCACTGTAGGATCTGTTTAATCAGTATGTTCCTGGATGAAGCAGAACTCCCAATCAACAGGAGTCTAATGCGTTAGAACCAGGTCTCAGCTGAAGCATTTTAGCTGAAGTGCCTCATCTTAATTCCACAGAATTATTGTCCCCCATTACACACCGGTCGTTACCGTTAAGTATCATTGGGCTTCAATCAAGTTCTCTAGGAGAAGTCCTCATTAAATGGAGGGCATCATTTTTTTTTTATTCTGTTCCTGGGAGAATCACTCACCGAGAATACAGCAGTGACAGTAATGACAATAACTACGAAAACGCAGATTTGCAGATTAGCTGAACTCAAATAGTCAGCACTGTGGTTTCAATAGGTGATTTTAGCAGGCTTTTTGTTTCAGTTTCCCACTGACAATCTTTATTCAGAAATATTTTAATTGATAAACAATCAATATTTGCTTCAGTTAAATTCACAAGGACGTATTACTCGATCTGCATATGTATTTGGGCAGCCATCAAGTAACCATGAAGATATCCATTAGTTCTGTAAAGATCCCCTTTCCCTGCTTTAGCCACTGACAGACATTGAAGTAGTGAGTGACTCACAATAAAATTATGTTACTACCAGGGAAAAAAAACCTCCACTAAAACAATGATCACACATCCTTTAACTTCTGAGGTATAACAATTTTTTCAACAGTAGAGAACCTTTGCATTTGATTTTAAAAAATGAAAGTTAAGAGATTTCCATCATATCTTTGAAGCTCTACTTAATATCAAAGCAAATTTCATGTAGTTAATGTGATCACAAAGCAGCTGGTGTTGCTCTCCAAACTAAAGAATTATACTGAAAAAAAAACCCTCTTCAGGCATCTGGAGCTGTATTAAATTTACAATGCAGTGTTAACGTAACCTTTCCACCCCTTTTTCTCCCCACCCCCCTTTTTTCAAATGGGTGTGATATAAATGAAATCTAACATTTAATCTAGTTTAATATCTCGTAACTGTGCTATAAAATATCTAAACCTTATATCTAGAAGTGAGGCTGAGGCCAGGCTCAGAGACTGGATCCCAACGCCCTGGAACTTTGGGTATCAGCCAAACCAAGCCCAAACTGTGCAGCTTCACACCCATCTCTAATCAGAAGCATTAACTTGACACTTTTCCAGACATGAGTAACCATTCTTCCACGCTGGAAGAACTCAATAAGATGCATCGTACAGCACTATTTCCATGTCTCTTATTTATATTTGTATCTCAACAACAAAGGCTGAGTTTTGGGCTTTCATTCGATCTCCATTAAAGAGCAAAAATGTTTTTTGATGAGACCCTTTCAGTTCCAGGTTTCAGTAGAAACTTAAATGAGAACTTTGATATAATTGATATAATGATTCTCTCTTCTTTCTTTTTTAGCAACATAAAAAAAAAGAGTATCTTAATGTCTCCTGGAAATCTGACAAGCACTACTGCATTGAAAAGGAATATATTTGGTTCTGCAGAAAAACGTAGGTACAAATTAAAAGATATTCAACTGAGCACCGCTGCAGAAGTCTGTTTGAATAAGGAAAGTTAAATGCATGGAAACATTTGAAAGAGGAGGGCCTTAATAACAACTGCTGTACAAATAATTTATTAGAAAAAAACAAAGGGTTTAGATATGACCCAAGAATAAAACATAATGAATTAAATCATAAAGTGAATAAAGTACCCTACTGCACTGTGCTTTTTGACCTTGCTTTCACTCTGCTCCTATGTTCCTGTACTGGTAGGACTAACAACTGTCCTTTCAAACTTAATAAACAATTCTGCACTTTAATTACTTTACCTGTTGTAAATCTTAACAATTAAAATGAAAATGAACATGTTTACAGTGTGCAAGCACACCACTAGTATTTGAAGTAACCTACCTTTTTTTCCCACTTCTGACTTGGAGGGTAGCTGACAGACCATGCTCAACAAGCAGCAGGCAAAGAAGTGTTTGCCCAAATTTAAAAACAAAAAAAACCCTCCCCCAAAAAAAACCCAAATAATCAACCAAAAAAAAAAAGGAGGATCCAGAAGACAGACACAGTGGAGCACTCAAGATCTTTTGTTACATTCAGGGAAGTCATGCTTCTATCCTCAGAAACAACGAGGCAGACAGAGCACAAGCTGTCTTTGCTTATTATCTTTACAGTTCTTCATGGCTAATTTCCTTTGGAACACAGAGCTTTTTTACTCCCAATGTGTAAAATTTTAGCAACTGAACTGCTTTTTGTATCTTTTTTTATACATACTGACCTCTGTATCCCAGAACAAAGCTCATCAACCCACATGTCCAGTTTTGAACAAGCCTGAATGAAGATCCTGCTTTCACTCAAAACCTCAAGCATTTTGCAATTTGTCTCAAAGGGTTCATTTTTGTAAGTCTGAAAAAGACTCTTGTCAACATTTTTGGTTTTGACAAAAAGTAAGCTAAACCTAGTGGTTTTGCCTGATCTTGATTAATTTGGGGGTTTGAACTTAAATCTCACAGTGAAACTCAAAGGGTATGAACTCACACGGACTGGAAGCGCACAAGCAGTTTAAGCAAGCCCTGCAAAACAGAACCCGAGAGTTTCACTTGGCTCTATTTTTCCAACTTGGCATGTTGTAAGGCAGAAAACCCAGATGAAGAGTCTATCCCAGCTCATTTTCTTCTCCAATAAACTGCTGATTTTGGTACAAAGATCAAAAGCAAGGCCATACTTTCTCATATACAAGCCCCATGCCAGGTGGATGGGCTGAAGGTGTTCCATCAGTAACCACGTGGGTGCTCCAAGACTCGTTTCCGTTTCCTTGTTCAATGTTTCACTGGAAAATTGAAGTTCTTTAGGCTCTCTAACATCATCCTTTTGGGTGTGGAGATACAGAGGGGGAACAAAGAATAAGGCTGATACTAGAGACAGATTTCTGCCAAAAAAATTAGATCCAAAATTCTCCTGCAGTTCAGCACCTGATGGAAATCGAGGATTTTCGTTTCACTCGCTGTAGAGAGGGGGCAGCTAGAGTGAGATTGAAATCAGACCTGAATTTCTTCAATCAGACATGAATTTCTTCAGTGTTCAGGTGTGTTTGGATCCAGAGTTTATATTTTGGCTGTTACAACCAATATTATTTGTAATATGGCAGCGCCTAGAATCCCCAGGTGCTAATCAGGATACCCTTGTGCAAGATTTGTTACAAACTCATAACAAAACAAAAAAGAGAGACTCTGTATTTATATTTCATTACATTCCACAATCAGCTATTCTCAGAGCTAACAAGATCTGTTTACATGCTATAAATTGAGTTTTCCTTTACTCTCAGATTTTTTTGCATTCTTGGCAGGTGATGTCTAATTGGTGTTTTTCTTTATGGAAATTGCCACTTGAAAAAAAAATCAGTATTAATTTCCTAACAATAAGCACCTCTTTTTTTCTCATGTCTTATCATCTCTAAAAACACAGAAAGAAGTCACTGCAGTCTCTTTAAACTACTAGTGAAAAAAATTACATTGGTCAGGAATTTTTCTTTAAATTCATTTCTGCTCATAACAAAAAAGTAGTAACTCTTTTATAATTTTTCCCTACATTTCTTTAAAATTTTTGGAGCTTTCTGAAGCTTTCGTTTTGCAGTATTTCTCTTAAAAGTTGAACTCTTTTTTTAAATAAAAATATACCTCCTGTGAATTTTTCATTGCTAGTAAAAGCAAAAAAAAAATATCACTTGTCTGTGAAAACAAGTTTTGGTGGAAAGTTTTAAACAACTCTGTAAACTCCTGTGGAGTTTTAACTTCATTTATAAACAAGGAAACTGATGCAAGTGCCCGAGCAATGAAACATGAATTGCCCAACCTAAGGGTGTCACCTTCCCACTACAAGTCTTGTGGGTCTACAAGAAAATCACACATCCCTCCAGAAGCTAAAATCTTCTTTGTATCAGGGAGGTGACACAGTGAAGGTACAATAATAATAGTAAGCAGTAACAGCATTTACAAGGATAGTCCTGATTTTCATCAGCAGATTTCCAAGGCTCTGGCTGGCAAAGCATGCCCACGCTTTCTCAAACGCTCTCCTGAATCAAGACCACAAAGTTTTACCAAGGTGAGCAACCCCCTTTGGAGAGATGGAAATATATCCTAAAAGAAAGGAAAAATGGCTCCTCAAAGTCACCCAGCAGATCAATGGCACAGTCCAACCATCTGACTCGTAATCTCGCATCCCTTTCGCTAGACCGTGCTGCCTCACCCTCGAGTGCACGAGAGTCAGTTCTAGCACCACTTTCCTACAGCCTTCTCTGCCGTGCCACCTTTCACAGCACACAGAGACACGACAGTGCATCCAGGACGTAAAAGGCTTGAGCATTCACTTTACGTTTTTGTGAGGGCTAAGTTACATGTAAAATAGTTATTTATTAAACATAGTTGCTTAAAAGGTTAGGGTATGAAAGATGGGAGACTGTGCCTGCCTTTCTCTTCACCAGTGACACACTTCACCTCCTTCTGGGTTTTTATTAGCTGGTATTCACAATACATCAGCGACAGCTATGATGAAACCGGTGGCAGATTTCACTGCAAAGCAGCTGGGTCATTGTCCCGTGGGTCTTGTTGCTTTGCTGCGTGAGATCTTAAAGTGACCATTGCTATTTTGGCTTCTTTTTTTAAAGAAGCTGAAAGGGAGGGCATGAGAGAGTTAAAAGGCAAAAGAGATGGAAAGAGATAGGGAGTGAAGGGAAATGAGGAGACTGCTTGTGTACCACGCACAGAGCTACTTTGAAAAATTCTGAGGCATCTAAGTATCACAAACATGATCCCTGCTGTGGGCAGCTGTATGTGCGAGTGCTTTGCCCGAGGGTGTCAAATCAAATATCCACTGCTGGTTGGTATAGTACATCACTTCCCCTTGGGGATTCGAGTGGAAAAAGAGGAAAAAAGGGGGGAAAAAGGTTTAAACACAACAAATGGAGAAAAACTTTAACAATATCTGATATGGTTTATCATATACTGTCATCATATTTATCACTAACAATGTAGGAGAGAGGAGAGGGAAAATGAAAAGAAGCAAAAAAGCAGATAGGTTAATGCCGAGCCTTATAAGACTTACCTGGAACCGTCTCATATCTCTTGGGTTTCCTGCTGTTTTCAAACAATTCTGATTGCACTTGAGAAAAAATTTTAAGAAGAATCTGGAAAGATAAAGAACCACATCACTTCTATTAACCATAACAAAAAATGTCTTGTTATATTATGTTTTAAAGTATACAGTATCCTAGTGATTTACACGACGGTGTATCAGTAGAGCAGGACTGTAAGAACTTACCAAAACAGAAACAAAACAAACAAAAACAAACCATAAAAACCAGAAATTTATAAAGAAAACATCAGGTAAAGTATAACCAATGTGACTGTAATCTACCCTGAGCTGGGCCGTTAGCTGGTATAAGTCAACATATCTACTGCAATTTATGCCCGTTTCCTGACTGCATGTTTGACCACACAATTTTAGTCTCTTTCTTTATCTCTCCCTTGCATACAAGGTCTTTCTTTCGCTGTCTGAAGGGATTTTCCAAGAAACAATATAGAAGGATAATGTTATTGTAAAAACTACAAAAACCAACAGGGCAACTCTGAGGCAGATAAGCCTTGAAACTACTTAGAATGTATCAAAAAACACAGAAACAAATACAGCTCCCAGAAGAAGCTGACGAGATTTCATCATGACGATGTTTTAGTTATTAAGATTTCAGTAACTAAAGCAGAGAAGCAGAACTGCCAAGAATCCAGATTATAATCTTACACAGATTTTGCGAGCGGATAACAAAAACACAACCTGAAGTAATACATGACAGCTCATGCTGTCCAAGCAGATAAACCTATTAACATCATACAAAGTTCTCATGCCAATTATTTTAGCCCTGTCACATATGCCTATCTTTATGGGTTATTATTCTGTAGAGTTTAGCTTGTCATGCACACAAGTTGAATCTTCAGCGTGCTTGGTTGGCTTACCCAACACTATGCACTAGAGCATACAGATTTTACAGGTTAGAAATACCAGGCAGGTGTTTTTCTACAAGCTTTTCCACTAAATTTTGTCTCAAAGCCAGGGAGGAGAGGATTCATCCCTTTTGTTACCCGATTCATCCGTTTGAATTTGTGAATTGCAGAGGTAAAGAAACTACATGAAAAAATATAGTTGTTGGATTAAAACAAAACAAGCATGTCTTCAAAATTCAGATATAACAGGCAAGAAATTTTTTTGGCATCCTCTGTCACAAGTGAAAATATTTTCTGTGATTCTTTTCATTTCCATTTGTCAGACAAAATGGGTTTAACTGCAACAACTAAAATTTTTAAAAAATCAGAGACTTTAAGATAGACTTAGAAGGAAAAAGACTTGAATATAAGAAAAAATAAATAGTTGAAGAATTGATTTAGAATACAAAGAACAATTTATTTATTTATTTCTCTTGCTGAGTGCTTTCCTTACAAAAAAAAATCCGCTTTTGCAGTAAGTTAAAGTCCCAGGTGAGCCAGGCCTATTTCCCTTTCTGTTACTATGACAACGATTTTTTACCGCAGTCCCTAAGTCCCTTCAGAACTCACACATTCATGCCTTGAATTAGAACTTTAAAGGAGAAAGATGGATATTTCCTAGGGTTTACCAACAACAACCACCAAAATAGTCCTAACGCAAGACAATAAAGCAGAAATCCACTCTCCCTTGTTATTGCTACTTTCTTCGCACCGCTTACATCGCGGCATTTCTCTTCCATCTGCCCCAAACATACAAAGAAATAGCGAAGGATCTGATCCATTTATATGTTGCTTGAACAAACAAAACCCTTCCAAAACCTCACGACAATTGAGCCCACAAAAAAGACCCAGATAAGATCATATAAAAAGACTCTCATAAAGTACATCCTTCCAGTGAGCTTTTTAAATTAAAATGTTCCTTTTTTTGCCTTAAATCTCTCACAAACATTTTAAAAATATCTATTTATTTTCTCCGTGTGTGCATTTTGCAGACTGTTATTTTTATCTCCATCGTTCCTTCTCATTTATGATTTAAAGAGCTCACTGGTTCTTCCTGGGGCACAGACGAGGGTGAAAGTACAGCGTCCTCCTGCCGTCTCTCCTCACGTTGGCACTGAGGTTCAGTGGCAGAGACGGGTCGCTGCTCGGCTGTCAGAGGGCAACTTCTGTGAGCAGAGCCCTGGTCACCTCCTTGTATTCTGAACCAAAAATCCTACAGAGCTTCATGCCTCGGGAACAGCACCGAGTGAATATATTCTAGCAAATAAGTCTTATTGACTCCTTGTGCTAAAACCTGCGACCTCTTTTATTTGAACAATTCAGTAAGCAAGATTTTATCTGTAAGAATGTTTTCAGAAGGAAAAATGCTACGCACGCCGGCACACAAAGATTCACAGGAGAATCTGAGCCAGAAATGTTACTCACAAACACTCCTTTTTATCCTGCCCTCTTCTTACAGATATAAAAAAATATTTGCAGATACTTAAACAGCTTTATGTTACTGAGATCTACTTATGGAAGGAAAAACCTGCCGAACAGAACCAAACTATACAGTGAAACCAAGGCAAGTAACTTCTGCAATGAGCCGCTGGCTACTGGTTATTTTGGATGATAACTGCAAACAAAAATCTGCAAGTTGTTACTTTCGAGGAAAAATAAAAGATCAAATTAATTTGGAAAATGTCCAGTTTCCTTTTTAAATTTTTAAATGCTTGTGTCCCTGTTCATCTAGATAAGAAAAATGCTCAAAACGAACTAAAGAACGAAGAAAATCAGAGCAAAGGAAGGTGTTTGTAAGAGAACTCGCTGTGTCAGCTGAACTGACTTTGGGAAGAGCTAAGATCCTGCGGTAATGCATGTTACCCAAACCCCTAAAATCACATAAAAAAGGTAAAAATTCTAAATGTATGTTTAACAGTATCCCTGACTAACTCTGCAACACTGCATGGCAATGAACTAAATTCATATTTTCTGCTAAACGTCTCCAGAAAATTGGGGTTCAGATCCCCAGCAAACATAAATCACATAAAGCATATGCAAAAATTAACTTGGATTTCAGTTAGATCTGTGCCAATTCACACCAACACACGTATCGTCCCTTAAAAATACACAGAAAACAAAACTCTCCTCTCTCTCCGAGCCGTCCGCCTCCTACAAGCCGCAGCACGTTCCCGTCCCTCACGGACTGCTCTGCAATAAACAGCCCTCAGCATGCAAACACACCGAGCTGCAGGGTATTTAGCCAGGATATTTAACCAACAGCAATTTGGGGAGTCCCACTTGAGACAACTTAAAGGTGCCTGACTTTCTGGAATTGCTGAGCACTGGAGCTGCTGAAAATTGTGCACCTTTAGGATATCACAAATTGGGCAGCAGTGATTCCTCATCTCACTTTTGAACGTGCTGGCCTTGGGGTTTAGCACTTAAGCACTGGGGCAGTATCACATATATAGCCTGTGCTGTGATGTTCAGAGTTTGTTTGGAGCTCACTGGATATGCTGCACGGAGGCAGTTTTCCCTCCCTTCACCCTAGATTTATGTTTAGTTTTATCAAATAAACACACAAGAATTTTTATCTTTCCTCTAGTTCAACCACATCTCTCTTTTTCTCCTTTCAGAGTTTCTCCAGTCAAATTTTAGCCGCAACTGGGCATCTGCATGAAGTATTTGGTAGGTCGTTATATATACATATATATTTTAAGTGGTTGCATCTGGGAAAGGCATTAATATTTATTGCAGCATTAGAATAAAAATGACTTGGGGGGAGCAAAGAGGAGGGAAGGTTTAGCACTAAACGAAGCTGATTTAGGGGTAACAGGAGAATTGCAGAAAGGCTTTATTATTATTTTAAAATGAGAACCTGTAGCCAGTTTTTGGCCTTAACCTATACATACATCAAAAAATAAAAACCAGAATGCTAAAAAATTAGCTCATTTTCATGTTTCTTAGCCGGCCTTTCTTCCTTCCTAAGGAGGCGTTAGCTAGGAGTTTAGCAGATCACTCTGGTTCCAGTCAAGCAGAGAGAGCATGGCCCAGCCATCTCATAGATCAACATCTAAGGACACTGGGGGAAAACCTAAATACTTTTGAATGACTACCACTAAAAATTCTGGCACTGCTATAGAAAACCTGACTAACTTAATGCATAGACATAAAATTAAGATAGAACTACAGACTTATCCCTTTTTTCCTATTGTCTCTCTCATATAGCCGAGCTTTCTATCTACAGAGTGATGCACTTGCAGAGGTCTCCAAAATGCCGCCTTAAATGTAACTCCTTCTTTTAGGATTTAGAGGGAGCTATTTTAGAAGTTACTGCTCCTCCTACTGGGAGTTACCATCATGCTGAGGAGGTAGGCTGGTGAATCATTTAAGTGCCCCTTTTTCAGTAGGAAGACAGCTGTGTTCTCTCAGCGATTTTTCAGCAATACTATGAGCAATCCTCTCTGACTTTGTGGGACCGCAAACTGGGAGCTCTCGTACAATCCGTAACACAGTTGAGAGGTAGCAGAACAAATTCCCCTGCAGAGGGTTGTCGATGGACAGTGAGGAAGGGTAAGGGCAAAGCAGGTAACATCTTTCATCTCTCAAGCTCTTTCCAAAGCAACTGCTGAGCCACACTCCCACCTCGTCTATGTATTGTTAGGTTCTGTACCTACCCGAGGCAACTTAAAAATGTGCCTAGAACCAGGAAGCATGTTCCACACCTTTGAGAATGTTTATCTTCCATCTCCAATGACTGAGAAAAACCTTAATGAAATCCTGTTGGAGTCAAAAAAATAAATCTTTCTTGTGACTTCAACAGGACTAGACAGAAGCCCTAAAGAGCAGTCCCACATGCAACTGAAGGTGTAGTTTTAAAAAAAAAAATCCATTAATGTTTTTTTAAAACCCTGCCACAAGACCTGGGACTGATTAGTCTCACCACATGGAACCACAGAAATAGATAATACGCTTTGCGCTTTTATAGCGCCATTCTGTGGGACTTAAACTGCAATTAATTCTGCCTCACAAAACCCCTCTGCAGCAGGTGGTGAAACTCCCCATTTTACAGGCAAAGATGCCAGGCCCTGGAAACTGGGAGGGAATTGCTCCCCATCACATCGCAGGTCTGCCGCAGAGCTGGGACTAGGACTCAGATCTCCTGACTCCTGGTTCTACATCTTAACTAACCTGTGGTTTTTACCTGGTGAGCAGCCTTTGGATACACTTCAAAACTATCCCTTGTAAAGCAAATACTGAGATAATCCTGTCTTGTCTGGGTTACTGTAGAGTTTGGATTCATGGCCCCAGTCATTTTTTGGCATGAGAACATGTCTACCATCTAGTATGATTACGTTTATCAGCAAATCCTGTGATGCCACAATCTAATGAGAATATAAAGATATGGTGGCATTCTGCTTAAATAATTAAAGTGCTTCCAAAAAGTCACAAAGTGAACGAAGAAAAAACTAGAAGCTGTTATTATGAATATCTTTGCTCCAGTTAAACAATATTAAGATTAAATACACTATGAACTGCAAAACTATCATTACAGTGAGGGCCTGACTCCAACTCCATCAAAGCTAGGAAATTCTGAGATCAGGGTCTCCCATCCTCCCCTCGACTCACCCATGTGTGTCTTGGCATTGCAAACTCTGAGATAAGTGTGACAAGTAACCCTACCCGATGCCACAACACGACAAAGGAGAAGGCTTTACTTGAAATGTCTTCCTTTCAAAGGGACTAGGTCAGATTTTGCACCTACATTTGAAGGTCAGTATTTAAAATCAATTAATTGCATTTATTTGATATAATCATCTTGATTTTAATGAATATCACAGTAGAAGACTTCTTTATAATCTGAATATTTATCTCTGGAGTAATTTCATTCTATTATGTCAGTGTGTATTATTAAGGAGCTGATGAGAAAATTTCCTACTCTTTTCCTGCAGTTATAGTCAGTGTGGGATCAGGCATTGCACAAAGGCATTCTAAATGAACATCCACCTTATACTGTGTGAGAAATGAGTGAGGTTATTACAATAATCCAGAGTATTTATATGATACTCCACAAACAGCAGCTAATTAATCTTCACAAAACTCCTGTGCATAAAGTGTGAACCCAGTTTAGCAAATGTGAAAGCCAACATATGTAGGTCAGAAGACTTTTCTGAGTTTGTGAGAGATTTACTGAGAGAGAAGGGAGTAGGAGTCAGATGACACAAGGTCCCAAGCCTAGGCCAGGAGAAGAGGAGTTGGCTGTTCATTTATCACTTGTTTTTTAATAGAAAGACTCCAGTTGCACCAAAAAATGCACATGGACATTATGCCTGCTACTCCTGCCCCCAACAACGTCCTCATTTCCTCATGGGAAAAATGAGAAACGCTTCTCTACCCTCTTCCCTTAATTCAAAGTAATTTCTTCAGGTACATGACCACCAGTCTGGTGAGACTTTTCCCCAGCTCCACACTTCTGCAAGCAGACTATGCAAGAGAATTCCTCAGCGTTGCATGAGAGATTAGATTGGTGTATGCAAACCTAAGGGCGATGGAGCAACTGCTCCTTTGAGGTCCCTTCCTCATAAATTCTTATTATTCTTATTTTTATGCTTCCACCTATATTTTCTGCCACATACAGCCCTTTAAATTACCGTTACATCTTTCTCCTCATCTCACCTCTCTGATTGTCTCTCAGCTTCTAGGCACTGATCCTGACCCCTTTGTACAGGAACTTTTTCCTGCGCTTTACATTTCTTTTCCAGCTTTGAAATAGATGCTTGCCATGGTAAAGTCCACTCCTGCAGAGGTCTAAAGAGTACAGTTCAGGAGTAGCTGCACTGATCTTAGCAGAATTGTAATGGCAAAAGTGAAGCTGGCTTCAAGATGTGAGGCTTTTGTGTATTTGTACTTGTATTATTAAATCAAGGTGGTTTGGACCAAAATCTACAGGACACAAAGATCTTTTGCACTGAGGAAAGCCTAGATCAGAAGTTTTCTGTTTAGGCCCATCTTTATTATTAAATTAATATTTAATCAATCAATAACAGCATACTCATTCCAAGATGCTCGCAATGCAAAGCATATGAAGACATGCAGATCAGATAAGTGTAATAGGGAACAGGTGGAATGAGTGCTTTTATTTTAAAAAAAGGAGAAAAGCTCAAAAAGGACTTTAAAATGCCACAAGGCATTATATCCCTCAAATAAATTAGAAACATCAGATAATTTTAAGTATCAAAACAATTCAGTTTTCCAAGGCTAACAGTCAAATGTCATTTACCAACATCTACTGTTTAACATCCTGTTTTCTTTCTCCCTCACTTAGTCAATCACTCCAATTTAGATGTTAGAAGTTTAAGTTTTGATGTGGGACTGTTACTTAGGGCCTCTTTTTCTGTGCCTAGTACGCAGACCTGGAAAACCACCTGGAAACACCACGGGAAAGCAGAAGACTATTACTAGTCAGTCTCTGGTTTGTACAGTCTCTGGCCCCTTGCAACACTGAGCTCAGAAAAGCTAACGCTAGAGATGGATGCAAAAATGGAACAAAAAAAGGTTAGCGATTAAGCTAAGGTAGGCCAACGGATCAGCCTACCTTAAAAGACAATCTTAAAATCACAGGATGGCAGTACCCATCTTAAAAATGCTTCTAATTATGATTTGTCATGCCAAGAGGTCCTAATCACACTTGGGTAAGTAACACTCTGGGCAATGGATTAAAGAAGATACAGGATGAAAGTGCTGGTGTCCTGTAGTTCAGATGGATCAAGAAAGAACGTTGCACCTTGAGTCCACAGCAACGGCTGGACTTGAATTCCTATCCGACTCCCAGTCTCCTGCCCTAACCACAGAACAATTCCTCCTCAAATATCCCATCTCTCTGCAGCCTAGAACGTGATACTTCTGTCGGCCCTATATCTAGTGGCCTTTTTTTTTTGAGCTTAGTTTCCAAACTAGCAGTAACTGAATGTAAATCTGCAATATGTCATCCAAACCCAAAACATGTCAGTAAACTTGATATTTATATTCTGTACATTTTCCACCTTCTGCACAATTTTCAGCTCTAAAGTAGACTCTCTTCCACTCTTTCTGAGCAGCAGCAGGCACACACATCCACAACTGCAATTCACACTCGTTTGGTAAATGCTTATTCTGTCTTGCAAAATGATCCCATTTTCAAGAAACAAGGGTTGGGGGGAGTGCACTGCCGGTTACAGACAGTCATTTCTCAGTGCTGAATGTAGTTATTTGGCATGGCCACATTTGCTAGGAAAAAAAATCTCCAAGGAAAACCTCCTTGTTTGTGCACTCTGATGAAAACCTGACACCATTAATGAAAATAATAATTGAACTCTATGGGTTCGAATTGAAAATGAAACACAACACTAACAGCGTGTTTGTAATTGCAATTGTTCTCCAAAAAGTCTTTGGAGGACTCTTTGCAATCTGAGCAGTTTCCCTTTTCCTTTGGGTTTTCCTCCTTCCTCCCACGCCAAAACTTTCCAGTAACTTACAAGACAATGGCTAAAAGCTTATTTATACTGTAAGATCCATATTATTCATGCCATTTGGCACAGGACCAAATGCCATAGCATAATCAAAAGTCAATAGGCAGGGAGGTAATAGAGTAGAGGATTGGGCTGGCGGGCTGTTGAAAGGGACGTTCAGATAATATTCCCTGGTTTATTACAGTATCTATGGGCTCCAACTGTGCTAAGCATTGCACGGTCACGTTGTGAAATTGTTATTGGAGAAAAGAGATACACAAAGGACAGGAGGAAAGAAAGGCTTTTGTACACATTCCACTGATGGGCAAGTCAAGGCACCTAGAAATTAAGTGACTTACCCCATAGCATAGATCAAATTGCTCTTCCAGCCCAGAACCACGTACCATTCCTGCAAGTCCATGTTTGTGATTTTACTGGTTCTTTTTAACAGTGACAAAAATTTCATAAAGCTCGTTGTCTCAGAACATAACACCCAGCAGGATTTTAAAAACACGGCCAAATTCTTCTTCATGACACTTATGGCAGCCTCAGCAGTACACACGTGGGTTGGTGCTGGACTCCACCACACAAACATAGGCCTGATGATGCTCTGCAATGCTGGTTAGTCTATTCATTCTTTGGTACACACTTTGTCCTTAGAGCCCTACACAGGTGCAAATTAACTCAAGTTCTACTTTGCAAACCCTACGGACCCCAGAAAAGGCTTACACAGGTGCTAAAGGAGCACAGAATCTGATCCCCACTCATTTTTTTTCCATACCCAGAGAAACCTACAATTCCTTTACCTTCTGACTCTTCTAGCCTCTTACCTCATCGCTCTCAAAAAATATTTGTCTGTTGAGCCATGCTAGGCTGAACATTGAACACCGATTACACCAATAGCCTTTTTGCTGCTGATGGCTCTGCTGGTTTTTACTATTGCTGCCAGATGGCAGAGGCCAGCAGATAAAAACTCTCTGCCCTGCAGTTAATGCAGAACTTGGTAATAACTTTCCGGTGACTCCAAGAGATCAGAGAGTTGCACTGATGCGAATGTTAGAGACGGAACCAAGGTTAGGCACCTATTTTACACCTGCCAGAGTGGATATTGCTCAGCTGAAAGCTCTCACTCACTTATGAAGGCAAGAGCATTGCCTGTCCCTAAACTGTTTTCGCACAGACTAAACATGCATTCATTTGCTAAAGAGGCAAATTTACATCCCAGCACCTTGGGTCCACACACATTTTGCCTCCTCCTCCTTTTCTGAGGTCTATTCAGTTGGTAGATTTGCACCTATTGTACTTCTGGGTCTAGTCACAGATGACCTTGAATCTGAACATTGGTGTAACATTATATTCCTATGACAGATTTATAGATTGGCAGATAGGGGTGCGTTCAGTGCATTCCTTCCCTAAGACAGGACAGCATCCAATGTTTGTTAGCATCATTAAACTAAAACTGACTTTTCACCTGCTCCCATACCATATGCAGCTGCAAATTTTTAAATTAAACTATGAAGCCATGCATAAATTTACATATATTACAGACTAGCCTCTCCATTTAACATGCAAATGTACTCCAATGTTTCAGAACACCTTCTGTCGCTAATTAATTTGCTGAATTATAATTAGACTAATCCTGCATAATTAATAAGCACAGATTTTTTTTTAATTTCTAAGCAGCTTGATGAGATCATTCACTTCCTTCTATAAACTGCTAAGTAACTGTTAAAAAAAATCTGGAAAGAACATATGTGAAAAGGTATGTTTGATGTCGCATACAAATTTAAACTAGCGGGCGAGCTTCAAGAAAGTCAAGATTAATATAAGTGTGTGGTTGAAGCAAAGAGACCGTGGGTGCGTTATTTTCAGGGGCGAGGACCAAGATTTTCTGTGTCTATTTTATTCCTTTTGCTTTTACCCATCGGACCTTCCAAGATCATAGACTGAGACAGAAAAGGATTACAGAAGCGTATGCAGCATTAGGAGATGTTATGATATTAACACACCGCTGTATATCAAAACACCCTCCCTGTACATGCTGTGTGTGGGTAAGCTCCTTTGATGGTATTTGGAATTGTTTTCATTTCAGCTGCCAAAACCAACGGAGATCATTCTAGTGAAACAATTAAGTGCTATTAGCACTGGATTCATTCTCTAATGATTAAAATGAAAGGTCTTGCTTTAATGTTGAAGAGCCTGGATTTGGAGAAATACGCATGCCAATAGGTTTTTTAAAATGTGCAGTGTTACAGGCCATATACTAGGGAGCCTCCTCCTGATGCACAAAGCAACCCTTATGCATAAACCAGCCAAGTCCTAAGATGTCACCCAGCAATTTAATTGTGCAGGGAAAGAGCGAAAGAGCATCCAAAATATCACAGGATATTTTGCAAACAAGAATGCAAACGATAATATGACTGTATTATATTAATAAACATACACACGCATTGTCTGTAACTTCATTTGCTAATTACTGTATTTATTTCTATGCTTTTTGATGTATATTTCAGCTCTATTGCTAACAGCCTTGTTTAGTCTTCACTTCAATCCTTCTCAAATGCAACGCTCACCAATATCACCGGGTGTTTGCTTCAATTGTGAGTAAGCAAAATCTGAAACCAAGACCTCATGATTCAACCCAAACAAAGGAAGCAAGAAGAAAAAAATGAATTCCTGTACTAGGAGATTGCCAAACCACTTAAAGCCTTCAAGTGTGGCTTGTCTACTACAAACGATACACATAAAATACTTGTCAGACACTCATGCCTGAAGCCTTTTGGTTTTTTTATTAATTTGGACAAGTACCCTTCTTCAGATAAATGTATCTTTAAATTGACTTGGGCTCTGCATATCCATGCATAAACAGAAAATGTAAAAGAGCTGCCTTACACAGGCCAAGTTCTTGGCACGGTGTGCCAGCCAAGCCACTTTCTAGTATTTCTCACTGGACAGTCAATGGGAAGTCACTTTTTTTTTTTAAAAAAAAAAAAGAAAAAGGAAAAACAACAACTTTTTTGCCCAAGGAAGACTGGAAATCATCCTGCTGTGCTTTAACTCATTGTAGACCTCCTCAGAAAAGACAGGGGCTTGTGAATGGCACAGGTTTAACAAAGACCTCTCTTTAGGAGAAGAAACACCGTCTCAAATTTAAAAATCTAGAACTGCTCCCTTGGAATCCCAAGCACTCACGAAGCACAGCAATACCATGAGACCTATTCGTTGTGGCAGACTACCCTGGGACTAAAGGACTTCAAACATGGAATAGCTGCTCTAACAAGTCTATGTTATGTATCTACAGACAGCCCCAATATACATTGTTTTACTAACAGCCACTGAACACATCACCAGATGACAGGGGAAGCTAAAGAGGAAATAAATGAACAACATAAACAGAAAACACCTTTCTGTCTCATACATCTCCATTTCTTATCTCCCCATACCCCAGCTCAGCAGACAGCAAAGATGCAATGAGTTAAAAAAAAAAAATACAGAATTGGGTCTCTGTTTTTCACTCCTCATTTCTGCCTGCACCTCATTTTAAACCATGGATGAATTGGCCCAAAGATATATAGGTCACATGGCTGAGGCAGAAATAGAATCCATATCTCCAGAGCCACAGTGCCGGGCACACGAGCAAGTCACTGAAATTCTTTAAAGCTATTCTTGTTTTGTCAGAATAAGATATTTTGCAGCCACAGCATATGGCCAAAACCAAATGTCAGCATCCACATCTTTCAGAAGATTTCTGATGTCCAGGGCTTCCTACCATTTCCCAATTCTTTGACCACGGAATTTACCACAACTGATATGCTTTTGCACTTTGTTATTGTTTCAAGTCCTGAAAGAAGATCATATTTATGCACATACGCCTATGTAGAGAGAGATAATTTTGCTTTAAACAGAAAAATGCTGAACTCTGAAACCCACCTTTTTCTATGTTTTAGCATATATCCTCAGAAACCAACTACTGTTCCAAAGGAAAAGAGTTGATATTTTAGACATATATGCACCATCATGTATTTATAAGAAATAAGAAAATTTCAAGTGGCAGTAAATAAATTAATACATTTAAAGTGTTTCGACCTTTCACTGCAAACATTTCATTCATCTCTGCTTACTAGCCTCCAAATTTAATTAACCTTTTCAGTACCCTTTGATGTAGCACATATGTGCCAGAGGTCAAAAAAGAAGCAGCATTTTGGGGTATGAACTCTGTTAATTGGCAATGGGTGAGCCTCGAATGAGACAGCAGTTTAATTTGAAGAAACATCCCACAGCTGATGTGCCTTTCAGGACCTTAGTGTGGGGCTGCAGTGAAAGGGCAGGGGGGTGGTGGGCAGAACAAGGGCAAATCTACTTCCCTTCACTTGAGTATCTCTGCTGGGGTTGACACTCCAAGGGACTTGACTTTGCCTGTTTTGACTTCCCAGTTATTTCAGGGCAAGTGTCTTACCTAAGAAGTTATGATGATTATGAAGATACATAGCAAGATAAGATACGTTTTCAGTGGGCTCAGTATGAGGCCCTTTAGAAAAAACACTGTACTAAGATGCACATCTCTAGAATCCAACGGGTCCAAACATCGGCATGCAATTTTTCTGGGCTCACGATTTAAAACCATGACTATACATCCACACCCCCCCACAAGCTCAAAGCACAGGTTTCACGCCAGAAGAGCCACTTGGTGCAACTGCACACAGCATCAAGTCTCAGAGTTCAAAAGCAGCCTGGATTTTCATGAAATATATCACAAAAGCCACGCTCCTTGAAAGTGTCTTCCATCGGGCACCCAGAAATCAAGATGAGGTAAAATTCAAACACTTGGGCAATCAGCTTGCTATAAACTCATGGCTGCAGCAAGTTATTTTGCCTCTGGCAACTGCCGTATGCTACAGGAGAAATTGCTTCTCTTCACTCCATCCCTCCCTCTCTCACACGCGCACCCCAAGTTGACTGTGCAGTGATGTTAACAGGAGAGGAAAATTGCTTCCTGACCTTTCCACTGATCAATTTACACCCTGAAGCATGAGATTGGTTTCATTTTAGTGTGTATATGTAATACCTACTCCCACATCACTTTAGACAATGCAAAATTTGCCGTTCACTCGAATGGCTGCACGTGTTCAGATCCAGTTTTAGTGGTGGCCTCCTTCAAGACACCCATCTGGTAAGCGAGCCAGTGCTTTAGCACAGCGATTGGTGCCCGTGCTTCTGTGGTGAAGCTCAGAGTTGTGATTTCCCCCTTGATCACTACAGCACATCCATGTGTATATTCATAAAGTTGTTCTAGAGCTTTGTGTTCAGCTGCAGAGCCTTACCCTCTGGCTAGAGCAAAACACATTCCCAGGGCTTCTGTGAGAGAAACCTAAATGAACACTTTGTGATTTCAGCTCCTGGCCTTCCACCTATGGAAAGCGACTGAGGCCTGTGAAATGTACCAAATGAAAAAAGCAAGTAGCTGATTACTGGGCCTCTTGACATGGCAGATACAGACCTGGCTTTGGACGACGTGACCGTGAGGGGAATTGCAGGAGGCTGCAGAATGTGGACAGTCTGGGACCACCTGTCCCCAACCTTCCAACCCCCGACCCAGCTTCTGATCACACGACTCAAGCCAATGATTAATCAATACCCTGTGTAACCAATAGCTTCCTATGCCCGACCAGAGTGGTCATTCATGCGCTGGGTTGTTTGTACTTTTTAATCTCGTTAAGGTAAGACTTCTGCAATGCTCTGCGTTATGACTAGACTAACGAGCTTCTGTGAGGGCTCCAGATGTTTCCCAATGCAGCAACTATGATCTATATTCTTCATTCACTTCCAATTCTAATATTCTTCCCTGAGTTGAGGAGATCATAGGGACAGATACAACTCGATGCTTAAGTAAGTATTGCAAAAGCCAGAGTTCAGGCTTTTTTCAAGAGTTTGGCAGTGTAAAGCTAGACACAAGCCCCACACTTAACTGGCTTTGAAAGACTTCTCAGGGAGAAAATCCAATCCACTTTATCTCTTGGAGATGTACAACATTTTTATGCGTATGTATTACATGTGTTATTACTCCAACTACAGGCATCCACACTTCCATGCAGAACATGGATTTTAAGCCTACAGTTGGCTTACTGATCAGAAAATATTCATGCTTTGATGCTTTAAATAACAAGGTATCGTTCCAGATGCATCATCATAACGTGCTCTCTACTGGAAAAGGCCTCTTGGCAGTTCCCAACTTGAGGCCTTCCTGACCGTGTCCCTGGTGCATGGAGAGGCTGATGCGTGCAGTGAATTTTGAAGTTTTTCCTTCTCAAGTTCTACTGCAGCCATAATTCCTGGAGAAAAGTTTTCAAGTGCATGCAACATTTGCTGAATGTTTTCTTCCTTTATTTAATCCAGATGTTTGCATTTTAAATAATTGAAAAGCTGCTATGGTAAATAGACATCAAGGGAGGCTAATGGGAGTAGCACTGTCATTAGAAAGAACTTGTATGATGAGACATTAGACTAAGGAGTCAGTCCCTACAATGTCAGGACAGGTTATGGGAATGAAGGCATGGAGCTTGTTGAAAGACATTATACATCAATGCGAGACCATCCATGACACTTAAAGAGATCGCTGAGCAAGGTTTAACACAAATTGCGCAGAACTTGGGATGAAAAGTGTCTTGTGAGCTTTTCCATTAGAAAAGTTTATATTTCTTCATATGGTTTGATTTAGTTGCAACAAAAATAATAAAAAAAAGTAATTATTTCCATTTCTCCACTTCATACACGCGTTCATTAAGCTCATTTAACAGCAAGGGTGGTTTCTGAAGCTCCCAAATGAAATAGTGGAGTTGCTGCATAACTTTATTGTAAGCAAGGTTGTTTTGATTTACGATTTTGAGACTGACAGTGCAATTTTCGGTCTGAAGGTACCTGGGCTCTACTCAGAAGCACTGTGAATATGCAGCTTGACTCTTCAGCTGTCCTAATTTTTGTCTCCATTGTTAAACCCTTGTTCCATTTTAGTTTGAACATCCTAAAAATCAACCTTAACCTCACTGAAGTCAAGTTAGCTTAAATGGCACTAAGATTATATGCAGGTTTGCAGTAGCTTTGTTACATTGATTTTTAAAAATCACTTCTTAAATTACACTGCTGTAACTGAGGGTGAGCAGCCTTGTGATCGCTGAACCTTCTAGGATTTCTTACAGTTATTTTCCCTGACATTTTTTTAAATACTTGCAGCCATATCTCAGCTACGTAAACTGACCCACAAGTTGTTACAGTCACAATGATTTGAACCACATAAAGACTCGCTCCATCGAAGTCAGCTACTGTATATTCCCTCCCCCTTCCATGGTACAACTGTGTTTTCCCCCAATATGCAAAAAAAGATCTTAATGACTCCACATCATGATGTAATTCCTTGTAAAGGCTCCTCTGGAGCTGTTAAGAAGTATCTACTGAAATATCTATGGAACAGCTATTTTACAGGAGTTATGGTCCACTGGGCCCAAAATCCATCTTTTATAAGAAGCCAGCAGGAGAGAAGAAAGTGCTCCATAAAAGACCAGAACATTTCCAAAGATATTTTTCTCTACCAAGAAAATTAACTCTGCAAAGTTTCTTCATGCATAAATGTATAATTAAATCTCTGATGAAGGCTGTGAAGTTGAATAGCATCCGATAAACTGTTCTGACTTGGGTTTCCACTGTGACTGCCAGCATATGCTTCTTAAAGGGCCTGTAAATGAAACTGTGCACCATTGTTTCAACAAGACAATTACAGTAACATTTGCTATGTGAATTCTTACAGCCAAAAATTAAGTTTAATACAGAAATTTAAGGTTAAGTGGCTTTACATAGTTCAGACACTAATTTCAGCAAAATGTGTTTTCCTGCAGACCCAGAAGAAAAATATTGCAACTCTTTCTGGAAGATCAGCATTTATTATAGAGATCACCTAGAAGACTTGCACATCTTAATATACATGCAAAAAAGATGTGCCATAGCTTTGAAGCTCTTGGGGTTTAGATCTACTAATCACACTCATAAGGAATCATCAAACCAATGTATGTCAAGGCAAAAACTCTGATGTCTGCCAGGACACTTAAGAGATTTTTAGAAGATTAATCAGTTGCTCTAATAACAGATCCCTCCCTTCTCTATTCCCCCTTTCCCTCTCCACCTTAAAAAAAAAAAATTAGTCAACAGTTTCAGTTTAAATTCTGTTTTTGCAATAATTCAGTGAATGCCAACATAATATTTTGTTGCTTAATTAGACTACCGATTTGGAGAACAGCTTAGGAAAACATTCACTATAATTCTTGAAGTGAGGCATTAGAAACCATTTAATCTGTCCTACGTAATTACTTTGTACTTAATCTATTAGCAAGTAAAATATTAGGGGGAAAGTGTCTTTTACAGACAACAGAGGGTTTCTTTCTAACAAAAAAAGCCTGCTCATTTTTTTCCTTGTTGAGTAAGCTCATATTCCTGAGCACCTGAGCAAAAATAACAGTGCAGCTATTATGTTTGGCAATGTTTTTACTTTAGCTTAGAAAATGACAAAACTTTCAAAAAAGTGAAATTGTTTTTCTAAAGGGCTTTTCCTCTACCATTCACTGCCACGGTTTGGTTTGGCTCGCCATGACTATGAATACCATTGTAAGGGGCTACCCTGGCAAGCTGAGCTGGCTAACAGTTGGGGACTTGTGAACATCTTTCCCTCTTAATGACAGAAATTATTTTTACTGAGAGACCATCCAAAACCTTTAAAGAGGGATCAGGGCCCCACTGTCCCAGCAGTTATAAATGAGCAGGAGACAGAACAGTCCCTTTCCCGAGCCTCTAAGGATCTAACAATGAGGGGAAATTGGTTCCAATACCTTGTTTCGATCCAACAAAAGTTTTTGTTTTACAAATAAATGTTTCCAGCTCAGAGCATTTGCAGCTCAGTCACTACAGCCTTCAGCTTAGGTCAGTAGGAAGTGAAGCTGACTGTAAGTTGTTATTCAAAAACATAACTCTCCTGTTTAATAAAATCTCCTGGTTTCTTACAACCAGTCCTCTCACTATGAGCATTTTGTACCTTTTTGGGGTGGGAGGGTGGTTTTCATTTTCTTGTAGGAAACTCCCTGTTTGGTCTAAACTTTGGGCTAAATGTTGCAAACTCTGCCTGTCACAGCCTTAATGTGAATCTACCCATTTAATTAGCATCCCCAGTGGCAGTTAATATTGTTTTTGTAATAGCTGTTTACAAGAACAAATCCAACTCTGATAAACACTACCACTGCAGCTTAATTTCAAGCAGTCTTACTTAAAGTTGGTAGGAATTCTTTGATGATTAAAGTAAGACGTAATATCCTACTGAAGCTAGGGTTGTGTGAGTTCTTATATCTGGGAGCTCCAGTGCATATGCCCTGCAAACATAATGATCACCCCAAACTTTGCTCTGTATTAAGTTATCCCCTATTAATCACAGGAAAATAATAGATCTGGCCACAAAACAGTAGCGCTCAGAAGAAAATAGAAAGGTATTTATGGTTCAGAGACTTCGTAATAGGAATTTCTTTGATAATGCTGGAGATCAAGGATTTGTAAACATCCTAAAAATCATCACAGCACAGTTCAACCCTACGCACCCTCCCCAGCCTTCCACGGGCAGCAACCCTCAGTACTTCCTCGGGGACAGTCGAGAGTACGTCCACTCATTTATCCTTTCATATGCATTCTTATGGTCAAACAGATACTACCCACTAACACGCACCAAGCCTTGCCCTCTTTGGCCAGCTTAACCTTCTCAACAGACAGAGAATGATCCTACAATGAGGGAAGCCTGAGTCAAAACTCAGGCAAAAGGTACTTGAAAAGACACGAGTAACAACAATCGCATCCACTAGAGACTGGGAATGGCTGAAGGGGGAAATGTTCCAGCCTGCAGAATACTCTTGATTATGTAACACCAATATATGCATGTGAGAGCATTTATTTTAGGTCATATGACAGAAGACTCTATATATGTGAGCAAGAAAGTGGTAATTGCTCATACAAGCACTGAACCACACTCCACTTGTAACAGTTTATCACGAGTGTAATGAGCTCAGCACTTCGCTTTAACTTACAGTTCAAGCTCACGGCCTGGGGAAGGTAAGGCTTCCAGGACAGCTCAGCATACCTGAAACCTCAAAACTAAGTAACGGTGAGCATTTCTTGCAAAAAGTACTCCCACTGCCATTAACACATACACAAAAGAAAAAAAAAAAGAAAAAAGAAAAGCAAAAGCTGCTGTAGTACTTCGCACCCACCAACATTTCACGTGTACCTCGGAGCTTAAGCTCTGGCTAGCCAAGGTTTGCAGAAGTGCCCAGTGATTCTGTCCTGAGTGTCCAGTTTGAGACTTCTTCAGATGAGCCTAATTTTTTTTCAAGTGCTGATGACCAGCCCCTTCAGTGTCTTAAATTTAAGAACCAACACTTCCAGACACTTTTACCCCATATTTTTGTGGCTGTTACCAGAAGAGTTCATTTTATTACTCAAAGACACTGAATTTGTGTGTGTGTGCCTGCACGTGCGTGTATGCAAAGAGAGAGGCTTAGAGGGGTATGAGGCATAAATCACTTCAAATTGCTACTGTAATAAATGTGGACAAAAGAATAAAATTTGTCACCAACCTAATATTATCATCAATGTTTTGTCTAGCTACATTCCTTCCAATTTAAAAACAGTTCAATACCCCTTTTACCTTCAAGTAGCAGCACTTAATAAACAGTGATGGATGCTTTTTATTCCCTTTCCCCCCTTCCTCCTATTCCAGGCTTTCCATGTCTGTTACAAGGGGATTGTTTAGCTTGGGGGAAATGTAGATCCTCCATCTTTCTTGCATTGACATGCATCCCTCAAGGAATGACGACCATATTTAATTCATAACCCCCGTTGGCTACACAAACATACAACTTCCCATCAATTAGGCAACACAGAGATGCTGTTAAAAATCAATGAGCTTATTATTAAATATATTTTCTTTTCATGTAACAATAATAGTTATTGCTGCTCCACTGCTATAGCTGTAATATCAGCTGGTTAAGCAGCTCTAAGAAAGGGAGGCTGATTGCTTTTTGATCAGCCGGTGTAATATCAAGAGTATCAGAACATTGTCCTTGCTGTACTGCTTGACACAGATGCTGAAGGATAAAGGTGATGAAAAGTGACCAAATGGATGCTTCTTGAATGAAATCATCTAGTATGACTGGAACACAGCAGTTACTGAATATTTACCTGATTTTCATAACCATACACAGAGATTCGTAGAAGTACAAGGCACTGAACATCCATCTCACACCAGACCCATCAAAACACAGATAGGCTCATATTTGTGTTTTCACCGTGGTGTGTTTATCAGAAATTATTTGGATATTTTGACACATGCCACTACTGAGGGAGCTCCCTGCCTACAACAGAGATGTAAAGTCTGTGCCAGCTCATGCAAAGGTTAAAAAAAATTCCACACACACAAAAACCCACAGTGCACAGATTTTGGCAAGTACATCATATGCTGTCTGGCCACAGCTGATCTGAAGCGAGTCCCCTGTAATTATGGGAGAAGGTGGAACAGGTTTCCTGCTAATTGGAAAATTCTGCAAATGGCACCACTGAAGTAAATTGACAGTCGTTAGAATATTAGCAAAATGAGGGAACTGATTAGGAAAAAGCTCAGACGTGGACTTTTTTTTTGTTTTTAAATAGTGTCCGAATCTACCAACAAATTGATAATAAAAGCTGAACTTAATAATAGCAGCTGTTATTTGACCTGGATGCAAATATATTTGTGCACATATGCATACATACACACACAGATACTACAGACATATTCCCACACACATGTCTAAATGTATTAAGTGCATAAACACATCCATACACACATTATTCCTGTCACTCTTCTCACATTAAGACAAATACACAGAATGTTTGCTAACTTTTTAGAAAATACATATTTTCCCAAAACATAAGCACACAGTAGGGGAGAAATCTGCATTTAAGAACATCATCAAGAGGCACGTTCTAATGAAACTACTCACTTTAAGTTTCAAACAAATCTTGCATGATATTTGTTTACCTCCTTACATTTTTAAGCGATTTGTTCCTAGGGGAAGCTGGATTTCTATTGTAAATTTTTTCTTGATTGACTGCTGTTGAGAATTCCAGTAGCAACTTCTCTTTGTGTTTTGGTTTAAACTGTACAGGAAGCACAAAGTGGGATTTGGCCACGACTTTGGCCATCCATCAACACCTCGGCATTTGTATTCGTTATTTTTCAGCTACCAGGAGCAAGGGAAAAGCAGACGTGAGGGGAAAAATAAGACATTCTAATTAGAGACACTCCTACAAATACCACCGAATCCACCTCTCCGTAACTTCATTATGAGTCTCTCATTTCTTTTCCTACAATCCTCTGTTTAGTCTCAAAATAATCTCTGAGGGTCTGATCCTACCGCAGTGACTTTACTGGGAGCTCTGACTCGCATAATGCTAACAACTTGTTTTGACACACAATGATCCCTCTCCAGTTGCTGAGGCCTCTCATTTCCTTCCAGCTTCACTAGTACAAAAAGATGCTCAGTCAGCCATTGGCTTTGAGGGGGGGAATGTTCCTTGACAATTTTTTTTTTTTGCTTTTAAACAAGCTTAGATATTTACTTCCCTTCTCAGAGAGAAGTCCAAAAGATGCTAATATAAATTAGCCAAAGATTCTTAAAAGAAATTCCTCCAAAATCCTGTAAAATTTATTAAAAAATGAGATGCTAATCGGTAGATTGGTGATGGTTTTTAAACAATCCAATGGAATTATAGAATAAATATACAACTGACTATGAAATCCTATAGACAGTCCAATAAAACTCCAAGTTATCGTTTCAATAAGACCTTTCCTCGTAACAGCTACCACAGAAATTTTTATTACGTCTAAACCAATGCAGACTACGCATGTTCGCTCTGAATTTGAGATTACTTTATTCATCCCAGTGATACCATAAACCTAATAAAAACTCTAGCCTGGATGATTATATCACACACACACACTAAGAACCAAAATAACTACACAGCATTCTCTGTGCCTAACACAGTCTAACCCCGAATTGATTTTGAGTATAACATTTTCAGACTTCAGAGATTTCTCTGTAATGTAGCACTTGTTCCTCTTACTCATACATTCATAACATTTTATTTCCTTCTGTGTAATTTTTATTGTAGGTTTCGTGTCTTTTATTGTACTTCACTATTTGGGGGGACATTCTTATACCTGTATCTGATCCAGTAACAGAAATATCTATACCTAACATACAATTTTCCTTAAAGAATAAAGAACACAGACAGAACTGTAACAAAAACTGAAGGTTTATAGGCCAGATCCTTAGTTAATTTAAATAAGCATGTGTTTGTGGGCATGGGAGAAGCTCAGCTGTACCTCCAGCATCAGACACAATGTCCTTATAGAGCAATTTCAACAGAATAATACTAGATTATATCCTGTTAAAATTCTACAGGACTTTTGTAGCGTGATTTTTTCTGTATATTTCTGGTTGATCTGGTTAGCAGACAGCCTACTGTTTGCATTTCAAGTATCCACGTTTATTTTCACATATTTAGTTAAACAAATCAGGGAGTCAAAATAATGTCAGATCCAGTCTCTTCATAGTGGTCCCTAGATGACAAGGATACACAGCAATTCCCAGTCCTCGTGCTATTTTGGCCACTTCAGCATCTAATATCCTGCCCCACAGCCAATTCAAATCAATAGACTGAATCTCATCAGCTGCTATGGATTTTGGATCAGGTCTTTTGGTGCTAAAATTCAGCTAAATATTTTCTACAGGAGCAGATCTGAGTGCTCCCAGAGGTAGCTTGAAAACCCACATAGAGCAGCATGCAGAAGGGAAGCAGATAGGATTCCTTTTTAAAAAATACTAAGAGAAAGGACATGAATAAAAAGGTTTTATGGTTTAGTACATTGTTTTCTTTCCTATTGCTGTAGATATTGAATGTACAGTCCCAGTCTGGATCCCCCTCAGTCAGAATTCTCCCTAGGTTCAAGAGATACAAAGATCTTCAAGACATTTGCTGTTAGTCCTAAGAGTAGGTGGGCTTTAACAGCTTTTATAGGAGTAACTAGACTCCACTACACACAAATCAGGTTTTTCTCTCCCACCTTTCCATGTTTTTTCAAGTTTTTGCTTCATTTTCCATTTTTGGTGTGCTCCATTTCCTAGTTTTCACTCATCCTGACAATTCTGCTTCATGAAAACAAAAGAAGGGAGGAGGGGGAGAAAGGAGAGGGAGGAGAAGAAATCCTACCCAAAAATTAAAAAAAAAAAAAAAAGTCCAACCCAGTTTGTGCCAAATACAGTTAAGGGTGGTTGGGGAGAGGGGGGGGTGGAAATCAAGTCACTTTCAATCAAGTGTCACACCTTTAAATAGTGGTTAAATCTTTGCATTATGCAGCTCATCCCTTTTACAACATGGGGTTCCCGTAGAGAATTCCCTGTTTACACTGGGAATTCCTCCAGGAGAGCATCAATAAAGCTGAACAGATGTCAGGGTGGAATGCCAGCGGCAGTGGCTGTTGTCAGGGGTGGTGGGGAGAGAGTCAGGAAACAATAAGAGGCGGCATCTGCTGCACAAAGCCCTTGCGTGTGGGTCAGGTTTTGCCAGTGTGTTGAGATTCCACCCTCTCCTTTGTCTGGGCACATTGCCTCTCTTGTTCCTGGATGACAGGGGTTGACACATGTCACCCAACCCTATCAGAAAGGCTATTTGTTTGGCTCTTGCATATGCACCAGTGTTTTTGACCTCCTCTGCTTGGAATACATTGAACAACCCTGGAAGGGGGAGGCGGGGGAACCTGGAGGGTGGGGGGAAAAAAAAAAAACACAACAAAAAACCCAACCTCACAAGTCCTCCCTGATACACAATTTCATCATGCACTTTGTGTCCAAAGTGAGGATGGAGATGCCCTTCTTTTAATTAAAAGCGCGATTGATGAATCTTAACTAACAGGAAAACCCAGGATTTGAAATACTTCTTAAAGAGAAGTCCGCTCAAATACTTGAATCAAGTTTTGTTTTATAATGAATGTATAAAAAGTGAAAATTATCAGCCTATAAAGAAAGAAAAAATCAAGCTAAGCTTCAGGAGTAAATGACAATATTCAGCTGAAGGAGCTGAACTCCAGTTCGACTGCAAATTTCATCACAAACCTTAACTAAAGGCTTGCAAGGATATAGACTTTTGAAAGTGCATGCCAAAGTCTATACAGGATTTGAACCTCAATATGACTTTGCATTCAAATCTTCTGATGGCTTATATGATAAAAAAATTAGAGTATTTTTTCTAATTACACAATAGTGTAAAAGCAAAAAATATTAGGTAAATAAGGAGAGCTCATGCCAGTGCTAAATAAGAAAACAGGACATTGTTGTATGGTAGACAAGCAGTTTGCATAGTGGGCTCTCTTCCCCCAAAACTGGTTAATTGTGTATATTTGAAGATCCATAATTGAATTCTGACAGTCTATGTACTTACTCTTCAGAAATATTAACAAGAGAATAAGGACAATTTGGTTAAAGTTTCTCCTTTATGAAGAACTTTGTGTGGTCATACTATCCTTCGCCCTAATCAATACTTAAAAGACTTATTTTAAAATAATAATCTCTACTAAAAAATAAAAGCTGCCTAAAACAATGGTTACTGTTTTGATTGCCTTTAAAACCGCAATTTTCCTCAAAATAATAAAATATATCATTTTAAGAAGTGCAGTAGGTCTTCACTGGAAAGAAACCCCTAAGTAGTAATACTTGGTTTTAATTTTAAATTGTCAGGGTAGGAGCTGCAAACACCACCCGAAGGCACCAGCTTCTGAGCTGACAGAATTCACCCCGTCACTGCCATGAAGATCCGCCGCTTACGGTCCAAACGGCTGCGAGAAGGTCTCACCGCGAGAAGGTACAGCGAGCGCAACAGCCAACGTCGGGGAGTCGAGGGTTTTAGCTCAAATGAAATGGATTGAGCTGAGGTTTTCACATCATCTTTTGTCTCCTACTAATATCCTAGCTGTGAAAGGGAGATTTTTTTTTTAGAAAACAGAATCTCCAGTTACAGGGAAGGAAAGCCCGATCTTTCATCCGAAGGGATTTAGAGATACGTTACAGGCTGGCACTCTGCGACTGTGCAGAGGCAAACCTTTGAACTTTCTTCTCTCCAAATTTCTCCATTACTTTCGGAAGTCCAAAAAGGAAATTCACACATGCAGAGTTTAGAATTTCTCTCTGATTAAATGCTTGCAAAAAAATAAAATAAAATAAAATAAATCCCACTTTTTTTTATCTTTATATCCTTCAGAGGGTCAGTGCTTGGGGTGGGGGTTTTTTCCCCACATTTCACAATTAGAAATTATTTTTGGCTGCTATGTAGCTAGCAAAGGTTAATTGGTCTTGCTGCTGTAAAATACTGAATTCTGATCACTTGATTAATGAGGTGTCAGAAGCCACAAGTAACCAACATTTTTTTTGAAGGAAAAACACTGAAATGAAATGTACTTTTAAAGATTTAATGTTTCTCCCACTCCTCTTCCCACCATAGAAAAGGCAGCTGTTTCCAAGGCAGTTTTAGTTTTCAGCATGGTCAGAAAAAAAGAAAACAAAAAAACCCACTACTCCAAATCAATTAAGCTTAGAGAGAGAACCCACAAATTTTTTTTTGTGGGCTGTAACCCCCTTAATCTCTGAGAACATGAAATGAGGAATTCTTGGGGACAGGACTCTGGCTGCCACAAAGGAGTAAAGCAATGCACTTACATGAGCTGGGAGTCAGACCAATCAAGCGTGCAGTGCACACTTCCTAAATTCCCTACCTGCTTCCTTCATTTCTATTTCTATCATAAATAACAGCACAGAAAACATATACTGGGATGAATCCTCAGCTAAAAAAAAAAAAAATATATATTTTTTTGCTTTGAGGAATTTAAATAGACCCCATGCAATTTTAAGGAACATAAGTTTCATGTATATTTGTCTTATGTCTGCAATGAAAAAAATGTGGTAAATAGTACTGTGCTCCCATTTGACTGCACTCAAGAGCAAACTGATCTCTCTCTACTTGTGGTATAGATGCACTTTGTCACAATAAACCACTGTATATTATGTTTATATATGTCCTTCAGGCATGTCACAACAGTTTGGCATTCTGAGTTGCACTACCACTGTGTACATTAAATAGTCATGTAGTTACATTAAACAGTGGGGAGTTCACACTTCACAACCACTCAGTGTTTTAAAACAGATGTGGGCTGTCTGCTGTCAGCCTGTAATAGAAAGACTTAGGAGGATCTTGGTGGGAATTTAATCTCCAGATGATTGAACGCTCCCCAGCCTCTTTCCACTACAGCTCCCCTCCTCCTGGAACCCCAATTTTGAAGGAGAAGGGTGTAAATAAAAAAATAACCGGGACCTACAACTTTGGTACCCCCGAGAGCAGAGCCGGGAAGGGAGGGGGAGAGGGGGCGATTCGGAATTCGGAGTACTTTGTGGCTCAGAATATTTTTGAGTGGGGTGGGCTAGAAAGAGTACCCAGGGATTTACTGACAGGAGAATTTTTGACAGTTGATGGACAGATGAATTCCGTCATGGAAGCGTTAGTCGAAAGCAGCAAGGCCAGATGGAAACTCACAGCTTGTCTTTAATATTAATTTTCTCCCCCCCCTCTCTTTTTTTTTTTTCTTTTGCAGGAGATCAGAATTCCCTAATTCCCTAAAATGTTTCAATGCATCTTGAGGTATTATTTTTCCAATGCCTTTACCCACCTACTCTTAATAAGAAGTGCTCCTTTGTGTTAATGTTATTTTTTTCTCTTTCCTCTCTGCTTATTCCCCTGCCCGCCCAAGAGTCAAAAGAAATCAAGGAGAAAGAAAAAAAAAAAATAAATCAGTATAGCTACACAGCTGTTTAAAAGTCTGCCTGGGTTAAAATACACATAGATGAGTAATATCTTAACCTTGTACAATATTTTAAAGATACAGACAAATCTGGTATACTTAGAAAAGAAAGAGAACCAAATAAACACCTGAAAGAACAGAACAATCAGGAAGGAAGCCCTAATGACATGATCTATTTTTTAACAGAGGAAAAAGCCACAGAAGTAGGAGTGCAACTGCATGTCGCAGAGATTTTTCAGCAGTTGCGCAGAGAGGTCTCTTCTGATTAAAACAATTTGATACAACAGAGAAGCAAATATCAGCCAACAAAAAAGTCACACATTTCTAGATTTTTCTTCCACATTTGTTCACAAGCTTGACTGTCAGAACATCTCTCAAAATCAAAATTGACTCCCAACACCCCACAGTGGCCCTTGAAAAAAAAGAAAACAGGAAAAAAGAATCTTTTAACAGCTTAATTTCCCCAATATATACTTGTGAAACTGATGTAAATAGACAATGATGGTTATGCTGAAAAAATTTATGCCACCATCCTCCTTTTCAGAAGCCCTATATTCAGTTGGGAACAAACCATATGGTTCTATCACAATTTAGCATGTAGGATCCTATGGATATTTACTCAGTAGAATTCCAAGAGGAAAGCAATAAATATTTTTTCCAGCTACTCTAGTGAATTCAATCACATAGATACAAAATTAAAATATATGTATACAGAAGTGTCAAAAGACTTGTAGAAATTATCTCCTTCGCCAGAAAACTCACTGGACTAATCTTAAATGTTCCTAACAAAAGGACGCTCATTCTGAGCTTTGCAATCTCAGTGAGCAAGTTCAGAGATATTCTGTGGTACCGGTGCTGCTCCAACCCAGCTGCATATTAACAGGCTTCAAGATTATTATTTCACATTGAAATTAGAACATATGCACATCTTGTATATTTGTTTTCTTCTCAATCTGGGTTATGTGCAAACATTTGCAACGTAAGATGATTGATGTGCAGTATGATGCCCTTTTGTAATTGCAGTAATTAAACATTTGGCCAAACTGCTAAAACTGGAGGTATGTGATGGAACTGTAGTTTGGGGGAAGAACAAAACAGTTCTTGACTGCTGCAGGGGCACTCATTTCCAGAGATCTCTTTGAAGCGCTACTCGAACAGAAGTAATTGTTTGCACAGAACTAACTTCAGCAGAGGTTCCCCGTAACCGGAATTGCAATTTGCACATCACAATCCAAAACTTTGGAAACGTGCAAGGATCACGCATAGATGATGAGAGCAGCAATTATTCAAATTTAATGTAAGCACCATGCCTAGTTAAAGCATTCTTGCACCTATGATGGTTTGATCACGCACGCAGTATCTCTGCATTTTTGCTCGACTGAGACCCCTCCTCGTAAGAACTGTTACATTCACTTGCTGCTTCACTCCAGCGTGATTCTGCCCTCCCTGACAACAGACTCTGAACCCAAGAGTTGCAAACCTTCACAAACTTACGCTGTGCAATTGAGTTTAAGGGAACAAAACAAGCTAGAAAAGAAAACACAACAATCTAAACTGGACCTGAACCAAGGAGTAGCTCAGACTGTAATCTCACATCCCAACGCCCATGACTGTGAATCTGGAAATGAACCCAAACCTTGTGGCTCAGACACATCCTTATTCACAGCTGCAGTTTTCACATAGTTTCGACACAAAAACAGCAACATTAGCCACCCACGCAGGTCAGGAAGTCCTCTCAACCTTATTAGCAAAGCTAGTCCTATTTTTGAGTCTGGAAATACACCATCTTCCTTCTCCAGTCATCACCCGATCAATCTCCCCAACTTATACAAACTTTAAGATTTAAATATTTTTGCATATACCTTAATGTGAAGGTTGTGAATTTTGACCTTCCTCCATGGTTAATAGAACACAACCACCAAGAACCTTAATTAGTGATGAGTCCCACTGTGTTAGGACACTTAACCCTGTGGGCAACAACCTCACAGATACATTTAAATCGGTAAACTGGGATATCCCTGGAAACAAGGTACCCCCCAAACCAAAGAACGATCCAGAGTTAATCACATCATGCCATCCTTCAACAAGGGACGTCTCAGACTTACAACTGCCCAAACTAAATCAGTTCATTTTAAGCACGCACGCAAAGATCTGCAATTTTAAAACTGAGACCAATTTTGTAACAGTCAAAATTGCACACGTCTTGGATAACAGAGCACAGATCTCAGCTGTGGAAACATTTCTGATTCCAGTCAATGATACAACCTTTTGGTTGCTGATCTAGATACCATTCAGCATTAACAGATCATCCTAAATTAAAAGCCTGCTTCCTGACAAACCACTGCTTCTTTGTCAGCAAAGGATTTTTTAATCATAAAATGGGTGATTAAGAAAAGGTGTCTGACCCATCTTTGGCAAGGGATACAGTCTGTGAAAAAGAGAATGAATCAGGAATTATTCCCCTAGGGCATGGCTATTAGATGGGTAACATAACCAAGCCTTCACCACCCCTGGTGCAGTGGGCATACAGAGGCAGAACACAATCGCCCAGCACTGGGAGTTGGCTGAGGGGGGATTCCTGGAAGAGGTGCAGCAGAGAATCTTCCCCTAAACAGGCCATCTGATCACTTAAGGATCAGCAACCACGGCAGCACTTTGTTCAGGTTTCAGCTTAAACCACTGGGTAAGCCACGTAGACATAGACAGCTCCATGGAGTCTGTACGTATCTAAACCTCTCATCTTGTGAATCACAGTGACAACTCTGCATAGCAAAGGCAAATTAAGCAGAACACAATCAGTGTATAAGGTAAAAACAAGGTGGACATTGCAAGCAGCAATTGAAAGGCAGTTTTCTGTCTGCCCAGCATTAACATTGGTATTCATCAGGTGATTTTTTGGGGGAGGCGGGAAGGGTTTGGTGCTCTCCTGAGAACTTCTTTTTGCCCTCACTTTAACACCATGTGACAGCTCTTGTCTGCCTGATTGCTGTCCTCCACCCTCGAGCTGGCTGTATTTCAACAGGCTTTGTGTCTCTCTTGCAAAACACTTCTGGGATGACACGTGCCAAATACTATAAGCTATACATTATTAGATATGGTTATATTTTATTAGCAACAGGAATGTCTCTTCAGATGCAATCTGTCAAAGCATTTGATAAACAGCCACTAAATATCAACCCTGTACACCTCTGCAAGGTAAACAACATCTCCCTCCAGACCCTGCTGTGGTTGTTAGTGGAAGATAGAATTGAGGCACTGATTTTCTTCTCCATTTTGTTGGTTACCTTAGAGAAAACCAGGTCTCTGAAGTCCTGCTCTCTCACTGTGACCACCTCTGTGTAAGGAAAAGATCCTGTGAAGCAGTAAGAGCTCAAAACTCCTTAAGGAGCTCCTTGACTCCTGAAGTCAAGGTCACTGTTCGCTCCTGCACTGAGCAAGCAGCAAATAAAAAAGTCAGTGTTGTTAAGTTCAGGCATAAGCTCATGCAAGCAAACACATGGTGATTGACCATCACCAAATTACTGACAGAAGCATCATTAGAAACAGGTATTTACTTGAGGAAGGAAGGAGTAGGAACAATAAGAAAGCAATTGAATTCAGGTCACAAGAAAAATTCTCTTAATTGTGCTGTAACACCCTCTGAAGCCTCAGGGTTTGAGAGGGTTTAAGCATTTATTTTACATTGATATCTCTGCCTTGCATTTAACACAGAGTTTGTCATTCCTAATCCTCTAAGACTGCTTTCCCTGGGTTACTTTCATCTGGTCCAAAGTTTTAATCCAGGACGTAGGACCAGTAACACCTTAAGCCCTCAGGCCTGGGTCACTGATAAATACTAGTTGGCCATAATGTCCTTTCTGACTCCTGGGACAGGACCATTCTGGACACCAGTTAGTGGGAGAAGATCCTGATTCCCATGTTACTAATGCAGAAAATGATGTCTAGAAAGGCACTGACCAAGCTAGCCCTGTTGAACTGCTCTAACAAGAACTTCTCCCTTTTGGTCTCACTTCTACTTCTGACTTCACACAAGCCAGCAATCAATCTCTTCGATGACAATGCCCCCAGATATTTGGGAGAGCTTAGATCAAAATCTCAATCTCTTTCTCTCTGTATTATTTTTAAACTGAAGTAAATAAATTATGTTTAATAATTGTATAAACATTCCTTTGCTATAAGGAGGTTGCGGAAAAGGGTGTGGGGAGAGCAAAGAAGAGAAACTTGAGAGTTCACATGAGGAAGGAGCAATAAGAGGCTAGCTTCAAAATTAGAAGCCCTGTGCCAAATGCATTACAAAGAATCCACAGACGTGTGCATTACAGAAAGCTCAAATCCAGAGTATGATAAGCCAGATGTCTGGGCATGCAGTAAGTGGTGAGGAACTAACATTACCCACAGTTATGGCAAACCATCTGCAGTTCCTAGGGAAAGATGCTTACTGTTGAATATCAACAGGTTGTCCTTCCCAGCCTGCGACAGAAGAGTCCACATGCAGACCTAAGTGTCAGAAATTCCCCATTCCTGCCTCCTGCTGCTCTGTCCTCAGTGTGGACAGGGCAGCAGCATTTCCCAAAACCCCTTTGCTAGAGAAGCACATCTTATTTGTCTACATGTAAACAGTTCACAGATAAGACACAATAGGATGATCCTAAAAAATACCCAGCACACTGCTTGCTTTTTCTAGTATTTGTGGCTGCACACGCTGTAAGTTTCATAAAGCCACTGCGCTGCAGTGATGCGTTCCCAGTCCTGCCGTGCAGGCTGACACCTCTAAGAGGCACAAGGCCAGCAGAACTCCGGTGTAACGGGCTGCTCACTGCGGACCCCTGACTCCGAGATGCATATTATACCTATTTGAAGAAGGCAGGCAAGATTTACACCACTGCCACTTCCCCCAGTGACGATGTGACACCTGTGTAAGGCACAAATAACGAAGAAGGGCAAGTCAAAGGATTTGGTGAAAGGACTGTGAAAGCCCTGTGTTTGCGAAACCAAGTCTGCATCCTCCGTGTAGGATGAAAGGTAGAGTTGGAAGGAATGTCAGAATGTGACCCAGTTTGTCACCTTGCACCACCACAGTATTTGTAAATTTGTCTATTCTTCTCTTCAAACAAAACAAAACAAACTTAAAGGCAACTATCCTTCCTTCCCAGGCTACCTAGTCAGAGGCTTCAGCACTACCTTTCCTGCTCTAGCAGGAGGAGCTAAACGTTGGTGCAGAGTTCTCCTTTATATTGCCCTCTGGGTAAGGGAAGGAGGTGAAGAGTCCAGGCCTCCAATGCGATGATAGTGCTGTCCATATGCATATCTCACCACTGTGCATCTGTTCGGCATTTACAGGGGGTTTGCACTGGTAGTTTTACAGCTGTTTAGGCATGTAAGTAGCATCTATACTTAAAAGACTCCATAAAGGGAAGGGTGGGGGGAGAGGGGAAGAGAAATGAAGCAGAAACGGAGAAAGAGAAAAAGGAAGGTGGCCAGATGCTGCTTTAAAAGCGGGGATAACAACCCTTTTAATGACCAGGATTTGTGTCCCTTAAAAATGCATTTGATTTTGCAGGTTTATTTCCTTATTTATTAACATCTTCCAGGAACTGACGGAGGAAAAGGCAAGTGCTCTCAGCTAGCATTGAGGCCACTTAACAGTGATTTCACAAAGGAATTCAACAGAGTTCAGCTGGGAAATCCTTTGCACTGACATCCACTTTTGCTTGTATTCGCGCAGCACCTTTCTCAGTTGGCCAGGTTTGGTGACTCCAGCTCTTCAGAGCTGCTCAAGTACCAGTGATGGGTATTCAGCTCCCACAAGAACCAGGCATGACCTGTGTCTCTCACTCTCTTGGGAAACCCTTTAAAATCTGGGAGTAAGGGCAGGGAATACACACTATTTCACAGGACTGGCCATATGCAAAGGAATCTAGTTAATATAACTTCTTGTTCTAAATTCAGGGAATTTACAGTGTAATACTTTGCAGGATACAGCCTTTAGTTTAAATTATTACATACAAGAATGTGTAGAAGTTGTTTTTGAATGCTAACACTAAGAAGTTCAGTTTAGATGATCAGAGACTGATACTGCAAACTTAAATTAGGCAGCACTTCCAAGGAGGGCAGCCAGAATAACAGCTGAAATATCAGATCTGGGCATCTAGATCCTGCAGATGTGCCAAGGGCCTTCAGATTTACACATGAGTTACGTATACAAAAGTCACTGGGTACCCCCATGGTAAAGTCCATAACATCCATTAACTGAATATCAAACTATCTAAATGTTAAGGGTTAAGAGGGGGTTGTTATTGCAGGATGGAGAAGCCTTCCCCACCTGCCAGTTCTTAGTTTTAGAGTTCTCTAGGGTTTGAGAATGATGGTTCTGGCAGAGCAGAGTGGCAAAATTCATAACAGATAATAATATAAGACAAATATTTGGATTCATTTTTTTAACAATACCCTGAAATATAAAGGAGATGTTGTGCAACAACCACTCATTGTTAAGAGCAAAACAACAGCTGTGAAAAAGCACTACAAATTCCTTCTAGAGCTCAAAGGACAATAAAGACTTTCTGCAGTCAAGATATCTTATACTTGAGCAAAATATTACATGATGCTAAGACACCAAAATACCCTTTACTTTCTGTCTTAATGCAAAAAAATTCAGTGAGATAGCCAATTCCTAACCCACAGCAACTAGACATAAAATAGCAAACAAACCTACAATGGTTTAGTTAATAGCTAATATTTCATTTCATGTAAGTAATATGAAGTTTGATTTCTTATTACTGTTGCTTTAGATTGCTTAAGGTCTTACCTCCTTTAAAAGCAGCCTGCTTAATTGCCACGATTACACGAGATCTAAGCTCTCTTGAAGTCTCAGCTAAAAATATCTATTAGAATATTTTGCGCAAACTGGTATCACAAAGCATAAGGTCTAGTAAAGAGCTCAGAGACAATCAAATCGTCCATACTTTGGCTTCAGTTCACCTGATCCAAGATTTGGAGGCTAACAGCAGCTGCCACAGTTTTCATTAGTGTCATTAGTACAATCTAGCCAAGATATTCAACTGTCTGTCCAAAAAAAGTCTAGGAAGGCTGGACTGATACCAACAAAATACCAGATATAGCCAGTTTTTTTGAATCAGAAAATTGTCTAGTGGTTACATAAAAACACAGATAACCAGAAAGCACAAGGGCTGGCACACCAAATCAAATCTTATGTTGTTCCATGTTCTAAAATGGTCGGTTCCAAGGGCCTCCAGAAGGAAGAATAAAGACAGACAACTACTGCAAAATCTGCTCAAAGAGAACTTCTGCTTATTCTGAAGGCTATTAGCACTCAGTTTGGGCACTAGAGCGCATGGATTTCTCTCTTAAAAACTCTATGTCTAACACAGCACTGACTAGCCCCATCGTCCACATCAGTGCCACGGTGCCATAGTAGAAAGTTGCCAGCTTTTATCATAGCATTGGGCCACTCAGCCTAGTACCTGGCCTCTGACCTGAGCCAGCATCAGGCACCATTACAGCCAGACACAAGGAAGTCAGCAGCCATTAGTCACAAGATAGCGAATCATAAAGCCATATACAAGTTGGCTTTAGCCCTCAAATGGGAGCTTTAGATGTGTCTTCATAGCTTTTCTTTTAATAATCAGTATGACTTTGATGAATTGCATCTTGAAGGTTGCTGGTGGAAGGGCTGGGGGAAGGGAACAGATTTAAATCCATAGAATTATTTCTCTTATTAAATCCCTGTTTTGTCCATTAAACTCACTGTCATCTTTGTCAAGACAGTTGTTCAACCTCTCCATGTTTTGTTTTCCTCATCTGTGTTGCAGGTGACACAATAATATATTAAGGTCCGTTTGTGAGCTTTAAACTGAAGTTAAAGGTCGAATAACAAGTCCTTTGTAGGCAAAAAGGGTTACCCACCTCTACACGTGTGAACGCCTAATACATCAGTGAGCACGGTTCTTTGCAACTGCCTTGGGTTAGGTCCCAGTGTAGTGAAACAATTTTCCTAGACAGGCTCTTAAAAAAGTCAACAGGGCACAGTACAGATTAAGTTACAAGATGAGGGCCTAACACCACGAATCCATAAACCACAGTATAATTTGGGCAAACACAACTCAAAGACGGTCATTCAGTTTTGCTGCTCTTTCAGAGAGCAGTGGTCTCATGCAGCACTGCACTTCATTTATTAATATCAACCCTAAAGTAGACACAAAATGCTAACTTTCCTGCTTGGTAAATGACACACAAGACAGGGTCAATAGAGAAGCAGGCCCTTCAGAAACCTACCATGACCTTTGTAACATACATATTTAAATACAAGTTAAAGACACAAGATGTCAATTAAAAGTAATTAAGTCTGTAGGATCTCTAGAGTGAATGCAGTTACACTGCTAGGAGGACACTGCTTAATCCCTCGACTGTTTATTCCCTAAACTACAGCTCCATGAGCACAATATTGAAGGAGAAGGAGTATGGTTCAATAGTTGAAGTCCTAGCCTAGATTTGGAAGGCCCAGATATTACTCTGAGCTCTGCTACAGGCTACGTGATTATTTGGCACGTCACTGAGACCATATTTTTTATTTCTTACATATATGTGCTCAAATCAATAGGAGACAAACGGCTAAATGCCTTCCAAGCTCACAGCATTTGGGTTTATCGAGTGTAGAGCAGTACAACAGGAGTGACAGGACCTCCCTCTGCCACTGGGGCAATCTGAAGCCAGATATATAGAGAAGTACTCAGAGGCAACTCTAATGTGGGCCATAAAAGGACTTTAGGGAAAGAATACAACAGCATTACTCATCAGACAAACTGCAGAAACGGAAACAAAACTGTAATTAGCCTGCCCAACTGCAGGGAAAAATGGATTCATATTCACGGCAGTTTAAGCAAATAAGGCTGCTTTGTAATTAGGAAGAACATACCCACTGTCAGTTGCCACAATGTGGGCTTATTTAAATAATACATGATAAATTTTGATTGTTCAACCATATGCCTAGACTTAGGCATAAACACTCCACTGTAGAGAGGTAGAAAGGAACAAAAACATTTGAGAAAATCATAATAACAAGAAAAACCTGTAAACAAGACTTTTACATCCTAGTTTCTCTATAAGGAGTCCAGAAGCACAAACCCTGTAGTCCCTGAAATGACATCACCTCCTCTTCCTGAAGAGATACTGTCAGATGACAAATGAGCAAAGTCCTAACCCCACCTCACACCTAGATGGTGAATACTGCGCGATCCAAAAGAACGTGGGGCCAAAACACACGACGGGGAAGAACAAGTTATGTGCAAAAATACGCTCCCTGTAGAATGCAACGATCTGCACTAAGCCTAGACCTGTCATTCTCTACAGACTCACAAAGAAAAATGGTTTCAAAAAAACCATTAAACATGAATGCACCTACTTTCAGCATTATTTCCCCTCAATTTTTTCTTTTTTTTTTTCTTTATTCCGCTCTCCCCCTCTCAGCCCCCCCTCTTCCACTTTCTACATCTGTACTTTATTCAATGAACACATCTGCATTCTTTCTTTCTGTTTTTGGCCAGAAACTCTATCCAACCTTTATCACTGACACCTCTCTGCAGTTTCAAATTCCAACCTTGTGCCAAATCCCCATTTCCTGCTGCTTAATTTCCATTCATTTACTCTTGTTTTTGCTTCTTCTGCCATTCCCAGCATGGACCAGCTCCAACCCAGCTTCTTCTAATTTTTTAAGGAAGGCTCCCTATTGAGTGCTATTGGAACTTGATCCTCTGCTCCAAGCCAATGGCTGGCTATTGTTTATACTACCTAACAACAGTTGCCAATATTACTGCTTTTTTCCTTTTCTTTATTTCACTCTTTAAGTGTATATCCTAAGACCCAAGAGAACTCCTCTCCACATATGGTGACCCATTAGGTCTGGTTTTATTATTACTTCTGCAGAATCTGAAGTAGCCTCTTTATATATATTAAAAAAAAAAGGTTTAAAAAAAGAAAAATCACGAAGAAAGTCTGTGGTGTCTTGTTTACACAGGTCTGTTGATCTGGCTCTGTTCCTACCTGTGGAATAAACTGGTATTAGGATTGTGGTCTTTAAAGAAAAATCATCCTCTTAGTGGTTCAATAAAAGATATGTTTCATGCAGGTGAAACCAAAAAGCTGAGCTGCAGCAGAACTTAAGTCCTCACTATAACTGTCAAGTGCAGGAACTTTCCAAGTTCCAAATTACATAACTATTCTGGTGGGTTTGCAAAGCTGCTCTCCCCTTTTCACATATAAAGGAAATACTTTTAACAAATAGGAACCAGAGTCTCAGTCCTCTCATTCACCCTAAGCAGATGGCATCTACCAACAGATAATCAGAGGATCAGGTAAAGGACTAAGATCCTAAGGCACAAGTGGCCCTAAACAAACACTAGGGTTACATGTGAAATGAGGTTTCCCTCAAGCTGCAGACTGAAAGGGCTGCATCTCTCCTTCATGACTACTGGGTTTGGTGCCTTTCTTCCACGCTCACTGGCTCTTCTTCTAGATCAACTTCTCCTTAAGACTCCCTTCCTCTAGATCAGCTTATTCCCCTAATCCCTATACATTTTCTTGGACTCACACTTCAAAGTAGTCTGTCTCATCTGCTGGAAGAGTTCACAAACTTCTCCAGCTCTCCCTAACCATTCTTCTCCACTCTTGTAGCAGGTGACCACTCCATAACCATTTTTATTCAAGGACTTTTTAAACTTAAATAAATATTCCTAGCATCACTGTTTGTAGCACCCATCCCTTCTTCCCATCTCCAAAATAAGCCCTGCAAACAATGAGTAATAGTAGCATTAAGGCTTTCTGCTGTTTCACCTCTGGTGTAATTCACAGCTTCAACTTCTCTCTTCTTGCAGCTTTCAGCACCTTCACCCTTCTTAGATTTGGGGCTTTCTCCTTTAACCTAAGGACTGTAGATCTAAAATCTGGTGTCAGTTAGACACTATTATTCAAATACCTCAGCTTAATTTCAGACACTAGAGAATCCTAAAACCAGGATTCTTCATTCTTATTAGTGTGTCAAAGACACTACAACTTAGTGCTTCAAACTCTACATTCCAGACAAACTCAGCCAAGATCAGTGAAAGGCTTCCACTGACACCAGTGGCCTTTGGACTGCATCTTTGAAACAGATGTTAAGTAAGATACTTACGAATCAAATACTACATGGTCCCAATGAGCCAGTGCTAAACGGTCAACAAAGTGGAAATGATACCTCACATTTCATCGTCTTTCAGCCCTGACCATCTGAAGAATGTCACGTTAGAAAAAGAAAAACTGCCCACTCAAAATGCAAAGGCACTAACGGAACATGCTCTGAGGTCCCAGGTTTTGACACGCTCAGATTAAACCATTCCTTCTCCTGCAGATGATGGGAGTTTAGCTTTCTTTTTTGGAGAAGCAACAAAACCAGCTAAGTGCATTCTTACCGCATGTTAATTAAGACACAGGTAGTTATCAAAGTTAAGATTCTAGCAAAGTCAACACAGTTTTGCTATGAATGAGTTTCAGCAAGTCTAAATAAAGCCTCATCTTCTCTAGGGTTATCTTGACCTGCTAACACATGTGAACATCAAAACCAAGCTTTCTCTTCACTCAGAATTTATCCTGCCACTTGAAATTCATGCATCTGACTCCCATTTATTTTTATGAAGATATTCCTCTCAGTTGAGAACATTCCACTAACATGAGGGATTTTCTCTAAATCCATGTTTAATATTCCTTCACCGTGCTTCATTTGTTACACAGCTTGGCCTGATTCTGACCAAATCCCACCCCAGCAGCATTCCCCTGGTGCGGAGCATCCACACTCTTTTGAGATGCGGAGTGCAAACACAAAATATTCTTTTATTGCCCTCTTCCACTGACTGCCAACATTTCTACAGCACAGAAAGCAGGTAGAGCTAATGACTGCCGAACTGCAACAGCAAGATAGTGATAACAACAGTGTGCACACACATCCACGTGACTGAAGCTAAAATGATTTACTGGTGATCGAGCTCATATGTAAACTCGTGTCTACTACAACAACCAGCAGCCTTAAAAAAAAAAAAGACTATGTCCTGGTTTGGCCAAACCAGGACAGGCTACTAGTCTGAACCAGGGCATTATACCAGTTTTTCCCCATCAGAGGAGTCTACCTGACCCAGAAGTAGGGATCACAAAGATGATACATATTTATTCTCAAATACTTTGTAGTTCTAACCTTTGTTATGGTCCAAAGGGCTTAGAAAAAAATTAAAATGTCGTTATAATGATTAATAGCATTTTAACAAATACAGAAACATATATGAAGCTTTAATGTGCAAAACAAAAAGCAAAGATATTCACAATTTGTTACATTTTTCATAATGAGTAGAAGTACAAAAATGTTATTATCACTTTTTAAAATAAGAGCTTTGATTTTAAAACAAAATTCTGTTTTTAAACTCAAAATCACACAAAAATTCTAGTCTAAGTCAACTTGAAATTTCCTATTTTTAGTGTTCCATTTTGTTGAAAATTTTTCATTTTAGATCTCTCAAATATTTTAACCGATAAACTGAAAAGTCAATTAATAACGTAGCTCTACTCAAAACACTTAGTAAGTTCTGCTTAATGTAACACACATACACCAAAATCAGCTCGCTTTGCTGTCAGATAGGAAACAGACTGAGATGGACGAGACTTGCACAAGAGAATCTGTAGCAGATTTAACAAGTGACTCAGATCTTCCACACCCTGTTACAGAGAACCTTCACCCACAAAACCAGCCATTCCCTGTAAGCCTTGTACAGGATGACATATGAAGACCAAAACAGCAGGTATCAAGATTCTGGCAAAGATTCTCCAAGTTTAATGCTAGCCAGTTCTAGAAGCCGTCATTGTTGGCCATGAAACTTTGTAATTACAACTGTGAGATTATTCACTTGGAGACAGATAGCTGATACATCCTGAAGTTAGCACCGAACCCAAATACAAGCTGAGGGACTGGTTTTTGTCCTCAACACAGAGCTGCTTCAAAAAAGCCAGCTGAATACTTCATACCTCAGTTTCCCCACTTAAAAAAAAAAATATATCCATGGGGTAATGCTATCATAGCTGAGGCTGGGATTTAGGGAATATGCTCTAATCCTCGCGCTGCCACTGCCCCGCTGTGAAATCCTAAGGAAGTTGTTTCACATGCCTATGTGGTTTCTGTGCTCAACACCCTGTGTTTATACAATCTGTTTTGAATGCAAGTTCTCTTTGGCAGGAACTGTCTTCTGACGATGGTGAACAGTACCTAACACCGACAGCCCTGATCCCAGAGCGCAAACAACAGAAGTTTTGTAAATTTTGATGGAAAATCTGTAAATTACTGTGGATCATGGGCAGGCAGGGGGAGAGAAGGCACAATCCAAATACTGAGTGTAATAACATTAATAAACCCAGACAAATAGATGTCACATATTTTGTTGATGACTTGTGTGTCAGTACAAATTCCATTTTGTAAGAACCCTCTAACTTATGACATCATTTTAAAAGTATTTTTGTGTTTCTTCCCCCTCCCAGATACTACGGCAGGCCTGCTACTCTCTTGGTAGCTTTGCACCCCTGGCAGCCTGTAAATCCTGCTAAGGATAAAAAATAGGGGTATCACTACAAGGCACATATTCCCCCCTGTGCATTTAAGCCCTTCTTAAGCCTCCGAAAGGAAACAGCTTTCAGCTCACTACAGTGCACGACTGCAACACAGGATATTTTTCCAGCTCACTGATATTTCATAAATACCATTTGTTGTCATGTGGTTAAATTAAAAACTCAGGATATCAAACATCAAACAGTATGTTAATGTCAAGTATGCTTGAATAAATACTAAAGAGTTCAACTGACTGAAATATGTAGACTACTAGCTAATTAAGAAAGAAGCAGGTGTGAAAAAAAACTAATTTAAGCAATTTTTTTTATAATTAATAATGTTTACTTGTAGTTCCCCTTATAATAAGGCTCCAGTTTAACCTCCAGAGAATTCATAGCTGTAATCCAGCATTTTAAAAATAATAATTGAACACAGCATTTTTAAAAGGAGATCAGTTTTCAAACCTGGATAATCTGCTTGGCATATATTCAGAGAGGATTTTTATTTTAAATAATGATGAAGCTTTGTATCAATTGGATCAGTTACCAAGTTATTCCAGCAAATTCAAAAACCAACCCAGTACAGTGTCCATCATGCTAATACCTGTAGGGATTACAGAAGTAACAAGGAGAAAAACGTTCGGTGTGATTGCTGCAAAAGCCATGCACTTAACAAAACAAACAAAAGGAGGCAGGTAATTTGGAGGCTGAGTTTTCTGGTGGGTCTGAAACTTCTCAGAGGAACAGTGTCTCTATGACATTATAGTCTACTTTTACATAGGCAAAAAAATAAAAAACAACATTAAGATTTTTATTTGAACTGTTTTGGCAGCATAGACACAGCCAATCAACTAATCCAAGACTGTATTTAATGTAGGATTTCTTTCCAAGAAGGCAAATGGAAGTAAAGGAGGAGAAAATGGCTACAGATGTAAAAACAGACCTGGAATATTTCATTGACATGACATATCTACTGCATTTAATTAAAAGAAGAATGTATGGGAACAATGCATCCTACTCAATCCGGGTCCGGGGAACCAAATAGGACTGGATTAGATAGGACAACTCTAATCCCCAGAGAGATTCCCATATTTAATGGGAGCGCCACATGTTTGATATGTAGGGAAGCAAGTGGGTGTTCCTGGACTTGATCCACTATTCATCATAATACCACAGCCTTGTTCATTCCCAGTGAGGAGGCTTAAAACCATGAAACCATATGTAGAATATTAAAAATCATTTAAAGTTAAAACGAACATTATGAAACCACGCACTCCGGCTGAGGCTTCACTCCAACAGCCCTCCGAGTGCTCCCTGTTCCTGTTGATATTGGTTAAGGGAGTAAACGAAATCACACGCACACACACGCGTGTGCACACACGAACACCCCTTCACAGCTTCATAGACGCCATGTTTCAGTGCAGATGATGGTTCCTTACTAATACTGTAGCGAGCTCATCATCAATAATTGATGCAACTTTAATACCTACAGCATCAGTGCTTTAATTTATAATTAAAGATCAGAAACTCCAGTTCTCTTTTTCCACTCCTACTATTTGGTGTTTAAACTTTTTCCTTTTTTTTCTGACATTAAATTGTTTTTCAGACAGTCAATAACTTTACTATATTCTCATTGCCGTTGAATTAATCATAGCTCTGCCCTAACCACATGGAATTTAATTTCCCATAAGAGAACTGTTTACTTTGGTTTGCTTTGTTGGAACTCAGCGTACTTATACAGTCTATAAAGATTTACTGTAACATATTTTGTTAAGCAACATTAAAGCCCGCGCTGACAGATCTTGTCTTACATTACTTCACTTCCATTCAGATCCTTAATGCTTTTGCTACACACCATTGTACCAACGAGGCATCAGGACTAGCTCAGATATTCATGTTTCAAAAGTACATGAAATATAAGAATCTTGTGGCCATATTCTGTCTCGAGTTTATTCCTAGCCAACTGCTCCTTACTTTGCATGAATTTTATTACAGTCATTATAGCCATAGGGATGAATGAACAGAAGAACTTTACTATTTAGTTCCTTGCTACACATTAATTTGATCTGAATTTATTGCATCCGAGAAGCTAAAGGAAGTTTAAAATAAAGATACCGCCAGACAAAACAGTCCCAGGATGGGACTCGGAAGCCTTGAGGATTGTAGCCTAATGGTGTGGTGAGTCAGTTCACTCCTCCAAGCACCTCTTTACTTTCTCCCCTTTTATTGATTTGGCCCATTTATACTAAAGCACCTCGATGTGCATCGCTCACACCTCACGGGTGCGGATGGCCTCAGCAGGAGTGTTAACATGGAGCTGACAGCACTGCCACCAGCCCCAAAACCGGGCATCGCTGGATGGAAGAGCCAGCACCATGGCTAACATCGCACGAGCACGGCCTAACGCAGAGCACAACTGTCCTTTCTAGAATCCCTCTCCTGTAACGCTCAAGTGGTCGAGATTCCGTGTTATAAGTGCCACTGAAGTCCAGGGGAATCAGACAGATCAGTGCCAACAAACACTGAGTTTGAGATCTCAGAAGCAAAAAATTCCCATAAATACCCAAGCACTGGAAAGCAGAGCTACACACACACATTAGGCAATCCCACTACACACACTGCATTCAAACATCGTGCTGCTGAATGTTAAGCAACAAGAACTAAAATATTTACTGTAGCACGGAGCAAATGTGGTCAGGGAATTCTGTTTGGTGCCAACAGGCTTTGTCAAAAGCTTCAGCACACTACCTGGTGGTAACTGTGACCTGCTCATTCTCATCTTGCCTTTCTCATCAGCTGATATCGACTGAAAATATATATACACTGATATGTACTCTACAGAACATATTTAGCTCACACTCTCACTGTGAGATGGACTTTTACCCCAGTCAAAAAGGACATAGGCAGTGGGAGAAGGAACGTGAAAAAAAAAAGGAACTAGTGAAAAAAAAAAGTCATGATTGTATTAAGTTCTGATGAAATCAGACCTATCACTGACTGCGGATGTGAATCCAGTTCACATGCATGCATGTGCATCCACACATTATGGGGGTGGGAGTTGGCAGCTGGGTGGAGAAGAAAGGAAAAAGTGATTTTAAAATATATTTATTAAATCACTGCTGAGAACAGAGGGGAAAAGAGAAGCCTGGGAATCTGCAGCTGAGGCTCAGCTGGTGAGAAGACAAAGAGAGGCCACAGTGCATGCATTATAGGAAAGTCATATAAAAAAAAAGAAAAAGAAAGGAATTCCCCCAAATTTTCACCCACTCCCCAAGAAACAGCAAGATTTGCCTTAAAGAGACAGTACAGGAACCAGCTACACAATTTAATATTAGGACACTCTCTTGCAAATATTTTGCCCAAAGCCGGCATTTGCTATGTCCCCACCAGTTTTAAATGGAACTACTCATGTTAATAAGCTTTTACAGTAATTAAATGTTTATTGCAGGGCATGCTAATGCAACCACTTGCTACAGATAAGGGGACTTCATCAAACCCAACGCAGCTGCTCCCTGGGCGCTGGTATGGCACATCACCCACCCCCTGGCTGGAGGGACCGTGCCCACCGTGACTGAGCAATGCCCCGAGCCCGTCCCAAAGGAGTTTCTCCTCACCTGCAGGTCCTCTGGGAGACCAGGCGGTTCTAATCCTTCTCCCAACACCACCTTTTTTCCTTCTTGGTGTCAGCCAAGACCCTGGCGAGTGAAACCAAAGCTTCATTCCTTGTCCCACCCAGCTACCTACACCAGCAAGGGATGGGAAGAGCAGACCAAGAGCAGTCCTTTCCTCCAGCCCCCAAACAGCATTTCAGTTGAAAAAGAGTTTTATTCGTGGTCACCTGGATGGTGCAATACCTCAGCATCGCACCAGGTGGCTTCAATAGTCTGCTCCAAATACTCCCTAGACCCGATCAAACACTGGTTTGTGCCTTCTCTGGTTTAGCTTCTATGCGGAGAGTGTGCAAACACTCATGAACCACAGGAGTCCTGGGGTCCTGCCTACCTGGAGACACGCACGGTAAAGGGAAGCGGAGTGTTAAACCCTCTGCCTCTTCAGCTGGCTCGTACGTGAAGTCGAACAGAAACAAGAATCCTCCAGAAACCCCTGATTAATCAAAACTGCAGTGTATCACGGACAAGGATTCATTTTAAGGGCAATATTTCAACCTTCTAATTTTCTCATTTAATTTCATTGGTCATTATATTAATTTTATTACAGCTGGAATGTAAACATAACATATAATCATGCATAGTATAAAATTTACTTATTATTCAATACTTATTATGTTGCAACACAACAGTGAAATTGGGCCAGATTGGACTGTACAAGGAATAAATTCTTGCAAAATCAGAGCTGATGAAAAAATTGTTGTAAACTACTTGCTTAAATAAAGAGTACCCTTGCTGAAGCTTTTCACTAAGGGTGCTTGCTCTCCCAAATTTTTCTGATGTTTGGGCAAGAGTGAGAAAGGCAGTATTTTGTTCCTTTTTTATTCCTTGTCCTGTCTTCTTCCCTAACGTCAATTTTCTATATAAAAATTGCAGACTAGGAAAAATAGGAAGCAAAAAGAATTGTTTAAGGACTATTCTAAAAAGCTGTGAATAACCAAATTACAAACACTATACTTTGAAAAATTCTAAATTATTTTTAAGAAAAAATTAATTTTTTTAAGCATATGCAGAATTTGCCACTATTTGGGAATTTTCCTCCATGAAAGTCACCTAAATTCCATTTTTCTTTCCACCATGCATACATTTGAATCCAAACATACAAGCCCCAGACTCACAAGCCTGGATGAAAAAAACACTTTGCAATATGACTCTCCTCTCGTTTCCCCCATCTGCCCTGGCCTTCTGGGAACAGGAGCCTCTCAAAGCACCACAGAAGCAGGTGTAGGCGTATTTTAAGTAACAGAAAATCAGTTTAATTAAGCTCTCCTCAGGCTTGCAAACAGGGAGAGTTGCTTTTCTTTCCCTAATAAAATAGCCCACAACAAACAGAACTGCTCATGGGTCAGTTCTCCCACAGTTTCACACCTCTGTAGACAGGACACAGTGCTCAAAAAGGGAGTGCTTTTGAAGCACTTCTGTTCTTGGTAAAGGTTGGGGGGGGAATTTTTTTGGCTATCTGAGTTTGTGGCTCCAAAAATCCCAAGACTCCTCATCACAGGCCAGGATCCTGATGTGCATCCTGCAAACTCAGGAGGAAACACAGTCTGGGGACTGTGTTTGGACACCACCCTTCCAACCAGAATTGAGCATTGTTAGTGCTGCAGTGGAAAGAATACCATTAACTCTAAAAAAAATAATAAAAAAATAAAAATTGTCCATTTCTCTTCAGTATTTAACTGCCACAAACTTTGCATTTCTCCTTTATAAGGAGAAAAGTGCTATTACACTTATCCATATGTGGGAAACTGAGGTACAGCGAGGCAAAAGCTTGGCTTTTCTAAACCACCTTATTTAGTTGTTTTTAAAAAACGTTCTAGACTCTACATGCATTCTTAGATATTGCAGGTATCCACAGTCACAAAAATAGCCTTATTCCATGTTGTGCTAGTGGCCGGCCTTGCCTTTCTTTGTTCAGAGAACTGCTAACCGTTGCAGTACACATACAATTAAGCATTCTGTTTCACCAGCAGATACTGGCCCTCGTAGCAAGAGCAAGCTCTACTGGTACAAAAGCTGCTGCAGGTCCACGACTGATTCAACTCACCGGATCTCTGAGGGCTAACCATTTCTGCAGCTTTAATGATAGTTGTTGGAAGCTGTAGAAAGCTCTCCTCAAACACTTCAGCTAAACTGAAGTATAATGATGATCTACAAAGGTTTAGAACCACTGACTTATCGGTTGCATCCACCTGGGGTGTTTGTAAGGCAGGAAGAGAGAAAAAACAACAACAAAAAACCACTCACTCGCATGCACACAATGAATGGGTTCCCGACAGAAAAGGTCTAGGAACTTCCAAGGGGAAGAGGCCAGCAACACACTAGTGGTCCTGGATATTGATTTATGAACCCTGAATGATATTGTAGGGAAGTCCAGAAGGAGTAGTTTGCAAGAAAAATTACTGCAGGCAAATGGTAGTTGGCATTTTAAATCACTCACTAAAATTGATAAGTTAATGTATATCACACTTGCTGAAGGTTCATGAACCAAAAACCCCTCATCTTCTATTTGTTACTACCTCTAAGCCAACAGATATGCACACTTCATGCTGCTGAAGCCTGCTGTAATATTTACAGTTTTCTGAGTCACTGACTTTAATTATACATCTGGATTTTAGAATTATATTTGCAAAGTCATAAACAGAGACAAGCCATTTTCCTTCCCCAACCTCCCCTTTTTCTCTGGGGGAGCAGTAGGGAAAAGTCAGCATTTTTCAACTTCCCTTTGTTTCAAGAAACTGAAAAATAACTTTGGTCTTCAATATTGTTTGAGCCAAGTCTTTTTTTCAATTTTTCATAACATTTCTGCCTCAGCAAAACCTGAAAAGAAGTTAAATAAAGAAAAACGTTTTTGAGTAAGGTTAAGTGTCTGGCTTAAGCTGACAAAACCCAGGAAATTGAAAGTTAAGGCTGATAATAACAAATTCTGGCTCTTATGAAAAATAAAAGGCAAAGACAAAATGGTATGAGCTATAAATAACGCCTGCCCGAACTTTTCATCTTTAGGATCAAGCCCACTTGTACACAGAAGTGTAAGTACACACGCATAACCCTACTTATACTATTTAAATGTTGGTTTGTGTACTTAATTCCTACCAGCTTCATAAAACACATAATTTACGCCAGGGACCAACACTGTATCTGAGGTAAGCATGTTCACTAAGCTGTTCTGTAAAGGCCTCATTATTTACCTAGAAGACCAAAAAAGCACCAGTTGAGATGTTTGGTCTCTCAGGTAAATAAGGATCTAGTCTGCATCAAATACCTTTTTTAAGACTCCTTTAATAAAATACTGACTATATAGACATTATTTTTATAATGGAGCACAATAAACCCAATTTTTCTTTATGTTAGGGCCTCATTGCATTGTTTTGACAATACTGAAGTGTCTGAAAAACAGAAGCAGTTGTGATTTAAACTTTCCGAAAGATATGAAGTGACCATGGTAAAGAGAGAAGCCCTTTAACTTTCCTGTATACCTTAAAAAAGGTGCTACTCCTTTGGCATTCTTCTAGTATTTTTATTTTCAAGTAGCAGACTTTACTTGTTCCTGTTTCAAGAGGAAAAGAACAGGATCTTGTGCATACAGTGCATATATTTTTTTAACTATATTAGTTATGTCTGTTGATTTCTTCAGTTAATTAAGAATTTTTTTGGCATGTCTGAATGATTACAGCTCATTAAGAATAGCATCTTAAAAAAACAAAAAACCCATCATCTGTGTCAAAATAATTCAAATTAAAAAACTACTGTAGCTCCCCTATAAGATGCTCTAAGATCCACTAATGAAATCACATCAAGAACTAGGGAATGTTAGTAATAGTTTAACAAATACACAACAACAACTAGATTATGCTGCTATCAGCATCTATGCTGAGATAAGGTTCTCCTTTGCAACAGCAAATCATTTAGACTCCTTAAAAATCCAGTCTCAGTTCCTCTTTAAAGTCTGTTTTTTTTCCTTCAAGATGCAGAATCCAAAGCATATGCAATGAAAAAATAATTTCTTCAAGCCAGCCTAAGATGAACTTCTATTCTCACCTCCTAAGTCCATGCGCAGCGTTACACATCGCATTTGAAAGAGGAGAGAATACACATGCAGTGCACGAAGAGAAAGGGCAGGTGTGTTGAGAGCATGAATGGCTATTAGGAAAAAAACCCCAAAGAGATGCACTGTATAAACTTTAAATCGGATACACCCTTCTGTTCTCAAAAGAGGAGGAAAAAAATTCAATCTTGGCTCACTAACTGAAGTCTTACACTGTTGGCTAAACTTTCTGCAAGTTGTGTGCTCACCATACACATTGCTGGATATTGGCAAAAATCTGGAAATGCTTATAAATCCTAAATTGCACCATCAGTCCCAAACAGCTAGTCTGCAATCAGATTTGTTATTATACAGTCTCAGGCTGTGCTCTCCTACCCTGAACAATACTTGGGAATTCAGAGAAGCAAGTGTATGATCCATAACCTTATATGTGTCCAAATGAAAAAACTGTTGCCAAGGAAACACCCAAATATCAAAATTGAAATATAGCTTGGCCCTTAATGAGTCCAAAAGGAGCTGTAGGAAGTTTACTCAAGTTCAGCAGAGGTTTTGGCTAGATGTGGGGAAGACGTTATTAAAAGAGATCCCAGCTCCGTGGTGGAGGCAGGAGAAGAAACAGAATACAATTTTGCAATGTAACTGTGTTTAAAATCCTCTATTACATTTTTCTTCTCTTGGGACAACTGCAAACACCCTAAACGCAATAAAAATGTGAACATTACTGAAGGGATGAAAAAAAAAAAGGAAAACATGCATTTGGGGACAAAACAAAACAAAAAGAAGGGAAACTTGTAATGTTAGCACAACAATGCAACCTTAAAAAAAAGGTACAGTTTTCCAAGAACTGCATTTTTCTGACATCTTGCGCATATTGAGGTCCACGGAGACTTCCCATTTTCCACACTCAGCACTTTGAGGGTCAGAGGGGTCAAGGTACCAGTATTCCCAGTGGATCGCTGATAGTTCATCCAGAACAATCAAACTACTGGCTGTGCCTCCCCCCTCGTTACCGAGCTGACACCGGGGTAGAGAAATGGCCACTACCACTGCCACGAGGAATGAGAAATCCAGAGGCAAAAGATTAATTTGAGATCGTCTGTTTCTTTGAGATTTTAGTGGTTTAATTCTTTTAAGTCGTGACTCACATCTACCCCAAAAAATACAAATAAAAGTTTCTACCAATCTCCAGCTGAAAGTAACTCCATCCCAAACTGCTCCTTGGCACCTATGAAAGCTGAGTATGGGAAGAATGTCTAAATTTCTTATAGCCTTATATCAGGTAAAATTAGAAACTCTTGTAAGTACTTTGGGACAGGAACTGCCTTTTTTCTGGACTGTTCAGAAAACACCAAGAACAAAGAAGCTAATGTTTTGAAAATTCAGCAATAGCTAAATTAGTCCATGATTCTATGAAAAATACATACCACCAAAACCAACATCATTACTTGTGTTGAGTCTCTTATTTCTGGCTAAAAACTAACAGTGCTTGCTTGATAAATTAGGCAAGAAAATTGTTTGCTCCAAAAGAAATAACGATTTAAGCAAATAGGTAGCAGAGCAATCTTTGCTCCTTTTTTCACAAGAAATTGTTTGGGTGCCTTACCTAAGGATCTGTATGAGAATCACTGCTTCTATTCTCTAACACATGTAGTTATGTGTTCGTTCAATATGTTCACTAATTAAATCATGCATTTTAAATATTCCATCCAACCAATCTCTGTCTGAAAGAACTTTAAATTTACTTTTTATGTAAAATAGCTGACAGAGAAGAGGCACCCAAAGCACATGCACATTTTTATATTTATGTAAATAGGAATGTTCAGAATATGTTGCTAATTTTGTTCCAAAATGACATCCAAAAGAATTAAAAAGAACCTCAAGCATTTGCTAACTACCTTACATCAATGTCATTTTTCAAAATAAAAAATAAGGCACCATACAAAAATATATGTGTATTTTAAAAATACCAGCAAGCCATGGATTTGTACTTAAATAATAATGGTTTCTCATAAATGTTTTTCAGAGTTTACATAGCTACCAATGAAAAGTAAAAATTTAAATCCAAAAAATGAATTTATGCTTCTGGATTAAATCTTTACAAGATTCTTAAATAATATTTAAACCAATATCCAATAGAAAAATAGACAACCATGCACACATATATAAATAATATGTATTACGAGTCAGTTCTGACTTGTTCTTTCTGATTCTAATGAATAAACTCCTCATAAGATAAATCACATTGCATCATGTGTTTCATAAAAATAAATTAATTTTTTAAATAGGATGTGGTTAAAATTGTTAAATCATTATTGAATATAGTTCTTTAAAACCACATGCAGTTTTCCCATGTTATTTCCTCACTTCAGAATCAAAATCAGTATAATTTAGCCAATTTGGCAATCTCCCATCGTAGGCTGCTATTAAACACCAGTCAAGTGCTAAGCTTTCTGACTTCCACAAAGGTTTGTAGGCCCCAATAGATGCTGGATGGCTATTTGACATCTTTAGAAGCGCTCATAATATTCTGGGCAAGAGACTTAGGAAAATGACATAAAGTGGGAGTTAGCTGCAAAAATATATGGTCTACTTCAGCTGAACACGGCTGTTATTTGGGTATGATTCCCCACATTTTCTTGCATTTATTAGTTATTCTTATATAGTTTCCAGTGCTTGAAATTTCCAGGCTTCGTATATTAAAAAAAAAGACAGAAGTTTACAAGAAAAAAAAAAATTCAATTTCACCTTGGAAGTGTCTTTGCTAGACATGTAAATCCTGATTTTTATTCTTAGAATTCTACAGTAATAAGAATCATGGTTCTAAGAAGGGAGGAAAAAAAAGAAAGGAACAAAAATCCAAAAATGGTTGTTGCATCCTCTGCAGCCACTGTAAATATTTTATGAATGGATACCTCAGAGCAAAGTATCAAGATAAAAATTCTCTATAATTATTTGTCTAACATACTGAGCAAGGATTTGGACTTTGCCAGAAGTCCTTAACGCAAAGAACTTGTCAACATCAGCTTGTTGAGACATTAAGAGGATTTCTTTAGGTGCCACCTTTTAAACTCCAGTATTAAGCCAGAGCTTCCAGTAAATTCACCCTGTGGTAAGCAATTCCAGATGAGTTCTAGTGACAGGATTCAGTCTCAAGGTGCTTATTCATTGCACATTAAAATCTCATGTTCCCAGGACTGGGTTGTTTTCTGACTGATATCCAATTAGGGAATAGAGAAAAGAGGCATTTCCAAAGCTGGAGCTGAACAAAATAACCCAGAGCAGTAACTCGCTGATAACCACCATCAGCAGTTGGTACTTTGTGTTTACTAACAGAAAGAGATTAGACCAAAAACAGTAACAGCTCCTCAGAAATAATCACCCGACAGAGCAGGGTCGGCATTTCAGCCATATAACCATCTTCAAAACAAACTAGGGAAAATATTTGTACATACTAAACAATTAACTTTCAGTCCATTCAAGACCTCTCTTGCCAATCCATGCATGAAACACTATCAGCACTGCATCTCAGCAACCCAGACATCTACTAGTACTGTAATAATCACTTCATAGAGAGGAAAACTAAGGCTTGTGGAAGCGAACAGAGTAACCCCAAGCCGCTGAGGAGGCTTATGACAAAGTACAAAATTGAAAGCTGGCCACTTAAGCATTACATTTTAACTTCAGATGATCACTCTGCTTTTCCACACCAGATAAAATTATCGGTCCCACTAGAACAAGTATTGGCCTCGGACAAATACTAGATTCCAATGCCTTCTACAATTAAGATAATACATAGATACTGGTATAACAATACGTGGGGGTGCTTTCCTGTCTTCCACCAGCATTTTTATCAACAAAGAGCTTATCAACTTAAGCAGATATAGTAGGTTATTATTCATATAGAACAAAAGGCTATAGATGCTACACAAATCCTGTGTGGGGAATTAGGGGCAGGTGTCTGGCTTTGCTGCAGTAACACACACATCGTGCCTCGTTGCCACTAAAGCAAACAGGAGCTGCAGGTGGGTAGCAAGGATCAGAGCCTGGCATCACAAACAAAGATTAGCTGTCTTGCTGCTGAATTTGGTAAGTACTTTGGTATCAGCTTTGTTAAGAATATGAAGGGTTTCCTAAGTGCCAGGATAGGAATGGGAAATTTTAGTTGCTTTGGAAAGGGAATGTCATATCCATTTGGGATTTGTCAAGGACCTCGCCTCTGTGAGCAGCTCTGCAGGAGAAACACTTGTGGCACTTTACCCCCATGAGCTCCACGATAGGTGAAGGAGAAAGCAGGACTGGTATGATGACCAGAAGAGAAGAACCGAGAGTTTATCTGCCTCTCTCCTCTCGTCCCTATTTACCTGTCCTTTTCCTAGTCACTTCAGAAAAATGACTTTGACACTTTGAAGTAGTAGGTAAAGCACCACAAACCCCATCCAGCAGAAAAGTCAGTCGTCACAGGCTGGTGGGCAGGTCAGCCTCAGCCCCAGCATCATCAGAAGTGTCTGTCACTGAACTCTCATCACACCGTGGAAACCAGAGTGAATAGTTACGTATGCGCAAATCTTCTCTCTCTCTAGGAAGGCACCTTCGAGAGAGAGACAGACAGACGTGCCAGAAAACCTGAGACACACTTGCCCGAAGCTAAACAAGAGCCAGGTCTGCAGGCCTGCTGCAGGAGCACTGAAATAAAACGGACCAAGCAGCAACCCTTCCAAGCAGCAGCAGCAGGCAGCCTTTCCTTTTACGACCGCTAAACGCCTGGCTTTTTCCCTGAGCAATTTACAGTGCAGCCGCACGTCAAGATGGCTGGTGGGAACCAAGATGCTCCAAGTTACTCAAAATAGATCAGGGATTCTACTGACAGATGCCTGTGGTATTTGCCTGGCTAATTTGCTTTTATTATGGTGAACAAGGCTTCTGTTAAATGTTTGCTGTCTACTTCATGTTTATTATGATGGCGAGGTTTATATAGGTGTTTGTAGAACTGGGTCTACTTTTGTAACGGTGGGGGTTTTATCAGTGTTTGTATTAGCCTACTTTCAGCATGATGGGAATGGATGGTTTTAATAGCCTACTTCACTTTAATTATATTAGATGCTTTATTTAAGAGGTCCTAACAGCCTCCTTTTAACACATCTGTGTGAAGGCTTTTATATTCAGCTGCTTTTATTAGGTAGGAAAGTTGTTGTCCCTATCTCTGCTAATACTAAAACCTTTCTACATCCATAGTCTGTTCCCAACAAGATTTCAACGTAAAGCAACCCTCTGCAAATATTTGCAAAGCATTGGTAGAAATTTAAGCATGCTTGGCAATATACTGCACAAACACTGGTTGTCCAGAGGGTTTACAATGCAAACTCATGAGCTAACATACTGAAGAAGAAAGAAAGAAGACAAAGTCAACCAGTAGAGTATTCAGCTGGCAGGGTGGCTCATCACAGAAGTTATCATGTTAAAGGTTATTTTGATAGAAAAGACTGGGAGATCTTTTCTAAGTTCCCAAAGGTGTTTAACAAGTTGGGAACAGGAAAAAAGACAAAAAAAACTCTCATGAAGACTGCTGGAATGGCCAACAACCATGAAGAGGTAAGAAATAGGCCTTGGTGCAGCAAAAGGGCATGATTAAATGAAAGAGGAACTGCATGAGAGTTATATGAAACCAGGAACAGTTTTCAAACCCAGAGGGACGCAGAGTAAAGTTCTAATGATGAGAATGGTTTTTACTTGACTGGGAGGAGAGGAACTTGCAGTAACCCATGTGTGAAATGGCCAAGCCTCAAACTGGAGAAGAAAGAGGTCTGCTTTAAAGAGACACCTACAAAGACAGTGATGTCCTAAGAAAACAGGTCTACCTACCAACATGCTGCATCCAAAAGGCATCATACAAACTACCCTGTTTGACACCCTTCCTTCAGAACACAAAGGGAGAGAGGGAAACATTGCTTATAGAGCACAAACTGCCCTCAGAGCTAAAAAAAATAATGTGACTTTTGAATGTGGAGAAACCCAGGCCTTATAGCCCAAGCTGAAATGACTAAAGGAGGATGACAGAGGCATAGCATGTCCAGTGTTCATGCAGCCTCACACAGAGAGCAAAGGAGATGCTGGTACTAAAACTTGGGCCTGGCCCTGCATCTCGCATTGCCAGGTATCACAGATACTTATTTCCACAGTAGTAGAAGGAGTGCATCGATGTTTGGCCTGAAGGTTATAGTCCAAAGCCCATGGACTTCACCTAACCACAGGACACCCTGTGGCTATATTACTATTGTTTTTAATGCATAAGCAGCAGGAGGTCCCAGTCAAAGCCAGGAAGCTTACTGGACTGGGCACTTAACCACAGACACTCTGAAATCTCACTAGGTGAGAGAAAGATGAAAGGGTGAAAGGTGTCCTGGCCAGTCAGTCTAGCAGGCTGGCCACAGAGTCAGGACTACAACATTTATTGCATGAGCTCCCAGCCTCAGCAAGAATGTGCCACCTACGAAAAATCATACCAGACCATCTCTCTGATGTCACACACTTTTCATCATGTCTTTTCTCTAAAGATCAAATATATTTTTCCCCCCAAAATCACCATCTGAGCACTTGTATTACCATTTCCCTTCACCAGATCTAACCTTGGCTTTTCTTGCTGAGGAAAGCTTGGGTACATTTGCCCTGATTGACCCTTGACTGATGTTCTCACACAAAAATTAAACATCAGTGGTTCCTCTTACTTTACTAAAAGATGGATCATACATCACCCAAAGCAAAAAAAAAAAACACCACACCACAATTAAATCCAAAACCAAAACCACAAGAAAAGGGCACAAAAATCACATTTACTTATACAAAGCTTTGTTTAAATTACACTTAAAAAACCCACAAACACCCACACGCAAAAAAAAAAACCACAAAACATCTCACCTGCAAAAAGAAGGCAGGAGTATACATTTGTTTGTGTGTATGATGGGAAGAATAAAAATTACAACTATGAGTAATGTGCCCTCATACACACTAAGTAAAAGCAAACCCCTCATTTCCTCCTCTGCGCTGAAACACAGTCAGACACTCCCAGTCCCAGGAGTGCCACCCCCATGGACCACCAAAATAAAGCAGAACAAAGGAGGCTCATTTAGACCTTACTCAAGGAAAATATCTTGTTTACTGATGATCTTTACTTTTGGAGGAGGACAGCAGCTGAAAAATCTGTGCATCACTGAGAAGTTGTGGAGTGGGAGATGTTCGTTTCTGTTTTCTTGCTCTGCAGGCGAGAATGGGGCAAGGGCGGAGAAGGAAAATTCAACCTTATCCTAGCAAACGCAATCGGTTGCTAAAAAGAAAAAAAATACTAACATTTCACGTGTTCCCCTTGTGGCCTCCCTTGCTCCTCCTCCCCCATCAAAAATTCATAAAGGGAATCAGCATTCTTTACCGAATGGGTCCCTGAGGTGCCATATACCTTGTTGGAGAGAAAGGCTATAAATATCGAATTATACACCTCATGGGAAGAAAGGGTTGAAGATTCAGCTTCAAACCCACTGCGCTGTCCCCAGGGCAACTCACTCCAGACTCAAGGTCCAGTGCGGCAAGGAAATGGGTCAAGTGTGTCAATTTTGAGATCGCTGACCTCTGACACCTTTAATGATGCCCGGAGTCCACCTCCTTGACGTCCTGCTGCCCCCTGCGCACCACAAACTTTCCAAAGTCCCTTCAAGTAAAAAAATAACTGAGTCAAGTGGCATTGAGAAGCTGTGCTACAAGCTACCTCACAGGCATTTCTGGCCCATTAAGGCAAGCACAGTGCTCAGATATTCAGGCTTCCTTCACTTATCCCTGTACCACTGCAATACAGCAGAATTAAGAGCAATCGCACTTCTACTGTCAAGTCCTCTGTGTAGGTTTTGTTCTAGGTAAAATATAAACTCCACAGCATTAGGCTGTAAAAGGCTCAAATACAAGCAGCTGATCTTTTTTCTTTCTTCTAAAAATATTTCCAGTTCAAGTTGCAATAGAAGGTAACAGGTGTTAAAACAGTTAAAAAGCTAAACAAGCACCTTTAAAAAAAATAATAACAACCAACAATAAAAATCCTGTCTGTAGGCACCATCCAGCAAATGTTCACTGTTGAGACACAGGAGGTCAGAAGAGCTGCCTACAGCTCAGCAATGAGCATCTCCAGGATCTGGCCCTTCCCCACATTATCATCATCTTTGGCTTAGGCTGGTGATAGCAAAAGCCACCCATCTCCAACAGCGGAAAACAAAAACATACTTCTCTCTACACAAGCCAACTCCAGTGCATAATAGCCTGCATCACTGCAATATATTTCATCTTCACAGATTTTTAAGAAAATACTGGTGAGGGAATATCTTCAAGTAGGTGCAAGCAGAAGTAGGAGTTACTTGCTTGCTATAGAAATGCAATCACATATGGGGTGAAATGTATTTAAACCCGGTTAGGTCATAGCAGAGAGGAGAGATGTTACTCAATAACCTCATCAGGAATCATAGGTAGGAAAATGCAATGACCCAGTTCCTAAACTGGGATCTGGCTAGCACGTAAGGGCCAACAATTCCTCTTCCAAAACAAACCATCACAGTATTGCAATGCCACAATATATTTTCAGCATAAAAAAAAAATAAAATAGACCTTAACACACTGTGGTTCCCTGGAAACATATGAAAAAACCAATCCACTTGAAACCTGTGTTCCACCAAGCCAGCCACCACCACCCCATTAGGCACTGCGGTGTGAGCTGGTGGTTTGGGTTTTTTCTTTTGCAGCACAAATTCAACAGGCAAGTGATGCATGCCAACCCTGGAAATGTCCCAGGCGTAATTGTTTCTGATCTCTGATCCTGGAATTTACTGAAGAAAAGATGCAAGATTCAGCTTCTAGGGCTGCGTACAGACACCACTAATAATTTGGCTCACAGTTCACCAGCGACACAGTTCTACTGTAGAAATAGGCTTAGACAACACTATTCTCATTTACAGCTGCTACCATTAGGATGAATTACAAGGGAAAAGATGCCACAGTGAGATGGTTAAGACAAAATATCACAACTCAGAAATGGTGGGTTCCATTCTCAGCTCTGCTACGGAGTCATAGCATGGCCAAGAGAATCAAACCCACAGCTCTGCTTCAGATCCTCAAAAGCCTAATCCTAATCATAGCTGGCTTTCCCAATGCTTCTGTAACACAAGTAACAAGCACCAACGTTTTGTTCTTGTAATATATATGTATTTTTAAAAGTGGATGGAAGTCTGTGCTTGCTTTTCTTTAACATCTTCTGCAGTCCAGCTCTCCTCGTGTGAATTGGTTTGTTCCTTATGCAAGAAAATTTCTGAGCCCCCAACCAAAGTACTTCTGTGCTGCAGGAAGAACACTCGCCTTTATATTGGGTTATGTTGGGTTGCAGGACAGGCTCGACACCCCAAGAAAGACAAATTACAATTGTAAAGGTAAAAATAATTTAAAACCCTAAGAAATACAGTGAGCTAGAAAGGGTTTCTTTCTCACACAGCCCTCCATCCCCAACTTGGACAGACTCTCTCATTATATTCCATTGAAAACTCTCTGCCAGGCCAGCTCATATGAAAGTATAAATCCCACTTATCCACCATCTCAGGGGAAACCAGGTTCCTTTGGATAAGCAGGGTTAGAGATGATGGGAACTGTGAGCCTCCCAGCACAGAAAAGGCCATGCTCCAGGTCCCCACCCCTGAGGCACAATGAAGAGAAGACCAAAAGTCTTTGCTGACTGGCCAGATTTTTAAGGGATCATGCTCCAAACAAGCAAAAAATTTAGTGGGTGTACATATACACAGTCACACAGCAATCCCAAGGATACAGAGCTAAATATCCTTTAACCCTCTTGCTCCCAACCTTAGTGAAGTGAATGTAATGCTGAGGAAAATCAGACGATCATTGGTCCTTGTTTATTCCCAAGTCAGGTACAAGAGAGGCCGCAGCCAGACAAATACACTCTCTCACGTCAAGGCTACCTCTATTGACCTCATGTCATTCTGAGACTACCAGCAATACGTTACTTCGTTCTAATGCAACCATTACTACATTTATGCATACCAATTAATGGTTTAGATTAAGTTTCTGTGATCTCTTACAGTTATTTTTTTGCAGGGTAGCAAGGGAGAGGAGAAAGGGAATGTGTGCAGTTGCAAGCATCAAATTATTAGCACGTCTGAGGGTGAATTGTTGTCTCAACACCAGAGGGGAAACACCCTACAAACTCATCACCATCATTTCTCCTGCCATCTTCCAGTCTGAAAGCACTAAAATGTTTAGCCCACATCCATCAGTGACATCCAAGCCCCATGTAGCACTACACCTTTGCACACAACCTTCCACCCAAACAGAGAAGGGCACTTTAACCCACCTGTCAACATTCACGAGTCAAAAGCAGCCCCCATGCACTCTGATCTGAAGTCCACGGCATTGGACCTACTACATGTGCAGACATGATCCTAATCAGATGTGTCCCACGTGCACCAGCCTGCACATCGCATACGCAGGGAGTAAGGTGCATTTTGGATGGCTTGACTCACTCTGCTTGCAACATAAAGCCACACACCCCATGCCTGCTTCTTCAGAACTGCTAGACATCTGCAGAAATCCAGAAAACTGGTATAGTTACTGCTAGAGGCAGGAAAGTAGACAGCCATGCTTTAAAATGTATAAAGATTTCACAGTCACCTATAAAGAAGATAATTTTATCCCCTGTATGCTGATGAAAGAACATGAAAAAAAAAAAAAAAGGAAAGTAGACTCACCAGTTGTCAACAATGCAGAGTAGTTGTGGCTACAGCAAGGTGTATGTAACAGGCAGCTTTGGAATCAAAGCGTCACCCTCTGACAACAGAATCTGGCTGTATCAAAGCAAAGGTGCAGGTAGCAAAGAGGAATAAATATTCCCAATAGAGAACAGACCAAAACTTCAAATCTCTCATGTCAACACTACTTCTCTCAAGCCAATGTCATGTGCAGGACAGAGGTGATTTTCTTGAAAATTTTACTATGTGCCTTCAATTTTGCTGAGTCAAAGCAATTTAGAGCATTGGAACCACTTTATTTGCCTGCAATTTGATACGAAAAGCTCTCCACTTTGATCAGAGACACATTTTAAGAACACTATCATTTATGTAAACTCATCTTTCCATGGACAATTCATAACTGCCCTGTTTTCTTCTCTTTTGCTTATAACACTTCCCACGTTGCGTTTCAGAGTGTCATTAAACATCCTTTTATTGCTCCCTCGTTGTAAGTACCTGAGTATTAACCACAGCTTCAAGATTTACAGCCTATTTTAAACTCAGATAATGATGTTTAATTTGTTATTGGCTGTGTAAAGGTTAACAAAGAAATAACTCAAACTATTAGCAAAGGAATAATGCATTACGACAGGGCAATTAAGAGCTATATCTGGCACTCCATGAAAAGACTGATTTCATTTCAAAAGGAGCTCGATGATCTGCATTCACAACCCATGAAGCACAAGGGTAGCACGCAAGTTCATCCTTTACATACTTTATGTATCGTTGAGTCGGCTTTCATCAAGAAACTCGCACAAGTAACATGCTGACAGACCGGCTCGCACAAATCTACCTGTGAGGTTTGAAAAGTTTCTGCCTTTAGCAGTTCATGCTCCTCCTTTGCTGGGGGTTACCTCTCTCAGCGCAGAGTTGGCAGAATGCAACCAGCAGCATTTACCTGGGGCTGCCTGCCTGTAAAAGCCAGCCAAGCTTAGCTTAAACACACCTTCGTTGGCATGTTGACCTACGTCTTTGTCCATAACTTGTGTAAGATGCAGGCACACTTCACCAGCTCTGCCGTGAAAAAGAGGCACCATCTGAAACTAATGTACTGTAAATAAACACAAATCAAAGCCTTAAGTGAGAAGATTTCAAACTGATTTTATAGTACTGCTGCAACTGTACCCCAAAGCCTTGCTTTTCATTCCTGTGGACTCCACTGATCACATTTTGCAGGGGGGATTTTATTTTATTCAAATTCGTTGCACTGTTACAATCGTTCTCATGCAGATAAGCCCCTTTTTTCTCATCCTTGTTCAGGCTGTTGGGCAATTGCCGGAAACACTTTTTGGAAGAGTTGGGGAGAGGTTATTGGATGTAGGCCCAGCAGCTTTTGGAAAAACAGAGTAGAAAATATGCAGAATTCATGGAAGAAAGACAAGCAGATGCTGCTTGAAAAGATGGTTATATTCTTATGTCAACAAATTAGTACATGAGCAGCCAAAAAGCCCACACAGAGGTAACATAAGCAAATGTGTCCTTCAGATTTTCAAGGCAAAACACAAATCCTCTCCCCGTAGGATCTACACTAGCAAGCATACCGCTAAGACCCTACTTAGCAATGCACTTGAGACCAATTCCCATAAACTTTGGATCAAGGCAGTGGAAAGGCTGGGTACAAAGTAAACCCAGGCCTGAAACTTCTGCAGCTGAGCTATATTTTTGAACAAATCCTTGCGTTTAGAAACAATTCCAAGCCATCTTCCACGGTGCAGAAAAACATGGATGGGCTTGAAAAAACATCAATTCTGCAACTTTGGCTCAAACAACATCCATTTTATTTCCTTAAACACTTACACAACGTTGCAGCCAAGTGCTGGTTCAATCAGTCTTCCCACCCACTGTTTGGGAGAGGAATAGACCTCCAGCTAGTATAAAATGGAATGTGACTTCAACAGCTTTAAGGCTATTTCCACCAAGCCCATGGTCTAACCTCATATTCTTTTTAACACCCCTTTCTTGATTTTTTTTCTACCTGCAAGCCCTACCTCCATATCTTTCCTAACACCTCCACCCAAATTTTGCATTTCTTGGCTCTAAACTTGCAAAAGCATCAGGGGTGGGAGGGGAGTATACTTTCCCTGTAGGATTTTAGCATAAATTCTAAGCAGTCTTATTAAATTCTGCGGAACCTTCCCATCCTACCCTTCCCCCACCTTTTTATGCTTTTTTTCCCTCCTCCTAACTCTTACCACATGTTGTAAAGACCAGACATGAGTCAGACCAAGCTCCTTAAGCAGTAGGAAGGGGGGGGGAGGAGGTAAGCAGAGCAGAGGGTTCCTTTATCAGCTAAGAGAGGGGCCATTTCCCAGACTGCCCATTCCACACACACAGAGCACTGGCAGCAACACAGATACACCCATTAAAAACAGTCCTGCCAAGAGCCTAAAAATTGAGCACCAACAAGAAATTCATAAAAGCAGTATGAAAATTGTGGAATTCATCCTTTTATTGGCCAGTGCATTTCTAGCGGGTCAACATGTTCTAAATGACAATCAGCAGACAGGATTAGGTACATCGCTTCCTGGCTGCTCTCAGAGCAATGCCTTAAATGGAGACAGGATGAAATAAACCTTATGGACTACATCACACTTTCATATCAAAACAGGTGAAATCTAAGGCTCACAGCTATGGATTGGCTTATCTATTCTCTCCCATTGCATTTGTGTTTTATTTGCTCAACTTGGTCTTGCAATCTGCTGCTGAGAGGACTTTTTCAGCAGCTCTGCCAAACACAGACTCTGATCATGAGTGTTGCCACATCAGACACAACATTTGACCCTTTAGATCCTAAGATGAGCCCTTCTAGAAAATCTTGTGCTGCATGATTACAGAGTTATTGATTAGTATCAGAACTCACCAAGCAGTTAGCTACATCCTTCCTAAAATAAAATTCTCTAATCTCAATATCATACCCACACAGAATATTTATAAATCTTTATAATCATGAATTCTGTGATATTGCCTGGGAACGAATGCCATAGGCCAACTATACCTCAAAATCATAGAATCATTTTGGTTGGAAAAGACCTTTAAGATCATCAAGTCCAACCATTAACCTAGCACTGCCAAGGCCACCAAGGATTCTCATCAGAAGTTTCAGGCTAGACAGAATTTTTATCCCACACTCTTCTATTTCACTCTATGTCAAAATGTTCCAGCTTCCTAAAACAGTTTTTCAGTTACGTTTGATTTTGTTGTTGTTAAGTCATCAGTCTTTAATTTCAACAGATTTCTAATCCATTAGCATCAGTCCCACTGAGGCAAGTGGGCAGCTTAAAGGTTCATGGATAAATGCAAGTGATGACTTTTGGGTTATAAACTGCAATTCAGCTGGCATTAGGCATTGCAGTGGTAGGAAAACCCCCAAGAAATAGAATCATCCAGATGGATTTCCTGCAGAGAAATATCTCTGCATCATATTTGCAAGTGCTTCTGGATCCGGGAGGACTTACCAACTTAGTCGTGCACCACACAGAACAGGCTTAGGCCTGAAAGCTGGACTGTCATGTCCACACAGCCCTGCATCCAAGGAAGCATGTCCTTCGAAATCTGGAAGTGCTGGAACATATGATCCAGACATACAGGTGGCTCTGCCTGGAACCCATGTAGACATATATGCAATGTATTTAATACTGCTCCAGATCAGCACAATCCTTGGCCCAGCAGGATTTCTGCGCTAACGGAACACCTTACCAACAATCCAGATAATCTCACTCACAGATATAAGAACGAGCCACAGACAGTGCTATATTGAAAGACAAACTGCCAGTTTCTTGATTAAAGGAGAACAGGGTTTCACTAACCAGCAGCAGAAGCTCTATTACCTACTGCATTTCTCCCTAAGGCTACAGGAGAGAAGACTGCATGGGAACAGCGCACAAGATTTTCGCTGCTTCTAGGATATTGGTGTTAGAAAAAAAAAATATATTGATGAACTACTTTGTCATTGTTAACAGCATTGCTGACAAACTCACAGCAGGCCCACTGAGAGGAAGACAGCAGCGTGTCTACTGAATGCCTGTTGTAGCTGAGACATGTGCTCTGAATTAGGCAAGGTGTGTAAATTATGACAGCCAGAGCTCTTTAGAGAATGCCCAGGTCTGAAGGATTCTGGTGCACTTTTGTTGTTGCTGCTGCATTTCCCTGTAGTTCTTTTCTCAAAAGAAACCTTGCTCCTTGGAGAGAGCATTAACAGGCTCCAGCTCCTGAAGTGTCATTTGACAGAAATAAAATTGAAATGCTAAAAAGAAACTCCAGTTGCCTTTCCTTATTGCGTTCATTATTCTATTCTCTCTAACTGTAGCTTAACCTCAGAGAAGAAACAACCACCACGTTAGGCTGGGGGAGATGGGGGAGGAGAAAGGATGAGACAGAACCAAAAAACATGGTTTCCTTTACAGAAAATCATGCATGAAGCTAGTACCCTGGTGACATCTGGGAAGACCTTGCAAGACTGCCAGATGGATCCCAGAAAGCTTCATTTCCAGGAATGTCCCTACCAGGGCAGTAACGCTCAACGCTGCATCGTCATTATTGTTATTTGAAGGAAATTAGGCTACACTGCACTCTGTCATTAAAAAAATAACACTGAAAGAGACCTTGAAAAGACATCTTTTCATTCTCCTGCCTTCAGGCCTACACTCAGATAACTTTTGGGAAGACTTACTAGTCCGTACAGAACAGAATCAGCAGCAAAGAGAGTGAGACACCAAACTCGGAGGCTGGCTTGCATCTGCGTAAAACATCTAGAGGAAGAACTACAGCTTTCTGCTGACAATGCAGGACAGACAAATGGAGTGAGCAAATAAGCAGGCTAATTGTTATAAGAAAGGCAGATTTTTCTCTGAGTGAACCTGAAGGCATTTGCTTTGTTGACCTGTTTCAGTCCCTGGGCTACACGCATTTTCTTTCTGTCAAGATGAAGAGACTGGCAGTCTAGAAAAGCAACACAAACTGTAACACAGCTGTGAAGAACCAGGGTTAAAACCAAACTTCCTATCACAAAGAATTATGTAACCCTTTCAAGAGGAGATTATTGATCTTTCCTTGAATGTCAGCCTTAGCATACAGTCTCCTACTCTACAGACATACATCCCAAATGCACGGATCAAAGTCCTAATCACAGATTAATTTTGGCACTGTGAAGCTGGCCATTTTATACTTTCAAAAGCAAAATCCATTAACCCAATTCAAAAGTTGTAAAGAAGGTGGTTCTTAATTAAGAAAGATGTCCTGAAATTAGCACACAACCATCAAAATGGTAAGCTGGTAATGAAAAAATTAACTGACAAGTATTTTTAATTCTACAAAAGATATTAACTAATTCATTGGAGAAATACTACTAATCAATCCTACTCCTTCATGTCCTGCAATTTTATCTTTGTTTTTGTCTCCAGATCCCCAAACCCTTTTCAAATTCTCTACCAAAAAAAACCTGAAACAGTCATAATATAGTTATCTCCATTATTAGTTATGCTCCTTCCAGGAAATATTTTGACCTCCAGAAGTATTGCAGTGCAACTGTTCATCTTCTTCTAGGCAATTATATAGAGGAAAAAATGCCTTTTTTTTTTTTTCCCTTCCAGTAATTGAAAATACACTTCCAAGTTTCAAGAGCTTCTTGCTAAAAGAGGAGAACTTTGCATAAAAAGTCTGAAAATTAATAGTTACAAACACAAAGTACCAACCAACTTCCAACCATTTCTAACTGCCACCATTATCACTCGTTTGAGCAGAAGTTACCTTATATCAGCCTAAGTATAGAGATGCTAAGCTGTTTACTGAAAATAAAAAGATTCAATGAAAGATTTAGCCATCAAACACACCACTTCCTCTTTCTGTTGAGCTGGACTTCGTACTTTGGCTCTGAAAACATCGTGCCTCTGCTCCGTTCAGCATGGCAGTGTGTGGGAGGACTGGGTGGTTTTGCACTCAGTTCAGTCCCGGTCATTTCAATCCCATTCTGCTGCAATGCTCAGAAATGTTCTCATTTTGATATAATTAGTGCTTTATTGCAGGGAAAATTAACCAAATGAAACTTTATCAGCTGTTTAATTAATACTCAGTTTGCCAGTGCTTTTTGCCAGATATCACTGTGTTGGACTTGTTCATTCAACTGCTATTACAGGGAATGAGCTCAAAACGCCAGCTCACCACTGGTGCCTCCAGCGAAGTACAAATTAACTCCCATCTTTGCCAGTCAGCCAAGATGCCCCTCATGGAAGAGCAAAGGAGGACACAAAACAGAGGAGCTATCTTGAAAAATGAATATGAACGATTTCTGGTGCCTGATTTTTCAGTTCTACAGTGTTCCAGGAGTCACAGCTACAGCATCGGACACAAACCCACCTTCCCTTAGGACCTAAACGAGAGCAAATAAGGAGACACAGGGACAGCAAGGGAAGCCGTATCTTCGGTTTCGTACAGAAAAGCCACCACTACCCTATTCTCCTAACCAACTTGACATTGTATTTTTTTAACTTATCTACAGTTACATTACTCTGGTAAAAGAAATTTAGACATCAGTTACCTTTAAGTCTTATTTAGAATATTTCCTGTGTAGAGATATACCAGCTGGACAAATTTTAATTTTGATCAAGAAAAATTAAGACTACTGAAAGATTCTTATCTACCACGAGTCAGCCTTTTTGAATACCACCTTCAGGGACCTGAATGAGGTCTCCCAAGCTCCAGCTTTGTGACTCACCTGCACAGGACACTCCTTCCAATATGGGATCTTGTTATTTCCAGCTTTCTCTGTTCCAGGCCTGAACACATCAGGTGTCACTATCCGGGAACAATGGGTAGACTGAGTCATTTCTCCTTTGGAATGGAACTACAGAGCACCACGGTCTGCGAGCAGACACTGCTGAAGTACACGGTCTGAACCAGCCCTGGTACACATCCCCTGCTTCCCAGTCATAGCCTAGTATTGGGTGATGACATTTTACAGTGGGAGGTCACAGGGCATTCATATCCTTCCTTCCGAAGTCATATCCTGCCTTCCCTGTCACAACAGATGGGCTACAGCATTCCTACCTGCTCACCAAAATAGCTTGCAAGTCCAAAATAAGATCACACAACACATTTCCACTGATTTTCTTTACTGCTTGCTCCAACTTTAAACCCCGATATTACTGTTCTGGTTTAACAATCTCAAATAACAAGTCACACGATAACAAGCCAGGCTAAGAAGGCTCTGTTTATTAGTACCTATATCAGGCTGAAAAGCTGCAAGTCAAATTTTTCCATAAATTAAAGTTGTAATTGAAAAAGATGAACTTTTGCATTAATTTCTTTCACAAGTTTCTTCCTCTTTGTTAGTTATGGAAGCTAACTGAAGGCTTCCAATAGAAAATAGTCAAAACTGACTATTGAAATTGAAGCAAAGACATTAAATTACTTGGTTAAGGCCAGAAAGTGAAACTGTATCAGATATTAAAATTACAACTTCAGAGTTCCTGCCTTATACTCCTCTGGTTATTCTATGTGTGCTGCATTGCAGTTACCAGGACTATCCCATCTCTTCAGAGAGCGTGGCCACATCCTACAGAATGGATTTTACTAATGGCTGGAGTGATAACGTAACATTTCCCCATAATGATTCCTATAAAATACCTCTGTGCTTGCAGCCACCTTAGCACTAGTAGCAAAAGACAGAAGCTGATACCAGAAACATTTTAAAGTAGAATAACTGGTCAAGTAAACTTGTGCAAAAAGAGGCCAAACAGCAGCTTCACGGGGGAACTAAAAAGGAGCTCAGCTCAGCAGTTCTCGCTGGCACTGCCTCATGAATCACAAGGCGGCTGCTGGGAACCAAGCCGGTATATTATTGGCACCACACAGCTGGGTGGGCGTGGGGTGTAGAGAAAGGTTCAGAAAGAGAAATGCGAATGAGACAACCCATTCAACACAGTCGGTTATCGGTGCAAAGGGGAAGAAGAAAAAAAATCAGGCAGGACTTCCTTATGAGTGAGTGTTCAAAATAGAAGGCCAAGCCCTGATTCTGAGAAGAGACACAGAATTTGGCCATCCCACAGAAACTCCTTATAAGATACGGAGCGCAGCGTGGGGAGCAGGGGGGCACAGCATGCAGGAGTAATAACCACACGGGAAAGTCTCTGTGGAAAAACCACGTACCATCCAACTCACCAGGCCATTACAACAGGTAAAGGGAGATGTAATGTTATTATTGTCTAGCCGTAACTCTATAAATACAGTCTGACTTGACAAATTCTTGAAGAAAAAAAAAAAGTGAGTGTCTGCTGTTATTGGTCTAATGAGCTAACTCTGAAACCTGAGCTAAAGACAGCTCCCTAGCGGCTGCGACTGCGCCGCGAACCGAGAGGAAACCTCCTTCAGAGCCCATCACTGCAAACCGTTGCTGACAGCTTGGGACTACACAACACACAGATTTATTTCACAGACAGCCACAGACAGGAATTTAGCACCCCAAGCTGGCCTCCTGCTTAGCAGAGAAGGTGTTAAAATGCAACCACGCAGAGCCTGGCCCCCACCTCCTCACACACATTTTCTTCCCTGACCCCTCCTTGAACAAAACACAGTAGCAACTAATCAATTTGGTCACCTGCTCCAGGCAGCAAAACACTCACCAGGTTCCCCCTTTTCCACCTCGGTTTCCCCCACATACCCCCCCAAAAATTATACAGCAGCCAACCTCACCTTGGAGGAAATCCACCAAGCCCAACAGCTGCTCCCAGTGCCAACCAAGTTCAGCTGCAGTGCGCCTCCAAAATTCCCAAATATTTTGCATGACCTTTCATCTTACAAATTAATTTATTTCCAAACAGCAGCCAACTCCTTTTGTACCTGACAGCTTGCAATCACTGAACTAATCCAAAAAGATTTAAAGGAGGAGAAATTGAGAACTCGCATACCCTGCTGATATTCCCTAACCTGAAAGATTCCTGTCTTCTTTGGTTTCAACTTTTAAAAGGTAAGCCTTTATTATTATTGTTTCCCCCAAAATTTGCTTTTAAAGGTTAAAAAAGGATTTGCAGAGTTTCACATGATTTCAATTTAATAACGTGTTGATAAATCAGGGGTTGAAAAAACAGGTCAAACTGATCACCGCAGGTTCTCACACTCACAAATATTTATACACATATACAGAGAAACTTCATTTCTATTCATACAACTACAACAGCTCCGAGAGACTCCCCAAAACTAGAGGAAATGTGATACAGCTGGCAGTATAGCTAGTACTTATTAGATATACAAATCTCGCCTATTTTTAGGAAACAAAGAGCCCTTATTAATGGCTATCTTCTTGTTTGGGAAAGAGGGAGGGGAATCATTCTGTTTATATTCCTCAATCAGCCTGCTGGCTTTCACACAAAGCACTAAAGCAATTACACTGGCTAGTGCACTAGATGAGCGATTTAGCAAACATCATTAATATTATTATTCATTTACTTAATTCATTTCTTCTTCCATTCCTAGAGACAGCACACCGAGGATCTAATACGTCCCTCTGCTAGCGCATGTAACTCCCACTAATGTTGGACACCTGCCTTCAGGGAAGCAACGCACCAAGTTACAGCAGGGGAATATATTAATAAAATACAGCAAGAGATTCCTTAGCAAGGCCACACTAGGGAGAGCACTGGATGACCTAATCGAGATGGAAAAAACTAACTTTTATAAGTCTGATTCCATTGACAAAGCAGCCCAAAACCTAAGGATTCAAAGAGAAATACACCATAAGCACATTCTGAACACTATAGGTTAAATTTTCACTTTGGACACTGATAAAAGATTCTTCAAACTGACTTCATTCTCTCTCCTGAAAAGAGGTCACTAGTGTTACGTACCATCAGATAAGGTGATGACTTAGAGTAGAATTCTTAAATTCAAAAGCAACAGGTTAGAAATAGCTTCATTTCCAACAGTTCTTAAGAGCCAGCAATTTCTGTTATGTCAATTGCTGTCATCAGGCAAATTTTTCCAAGCCAGCTATTAGATTTGGATTATAATTTCCATTATGAACTCTTAGGCAGCACAGAAGATCTCAGTCTAAATAGGGACAGGGGAGCTAAAGCTTACATTTTTAACGTTCAAGACCTTGGTCCATAAGCAGGCCAGCTTCGGAGAAAGTTTCCATGTGCTGGTTAAGAAGCAGTCTGCAACAGCAACAGTAAGATTCAGCCCTTCACAATGCTGTCACACACATACAAGTCAAAACCTTTCCTGATGTCACTATGAACAGCTTGAGATCATCTCCTCGCCATTCAATTAGAAGCTGCTAGCCTTTTAGCACTCTTAAGTGATTTCTGATGCATGTTAAGAAACTCTTCCTGGCCCAGAGTAACCAGGCACTATATTAACCAGACTGTTCAACAGTGACGAAGTGTATTTGCATTCCAAGGTGAAATCCATTAAGGGGAAAAGATGAAGTGTGATATTTCAGTGCAGACAAGGTGATCAGATAATGACATTATCCTATACGATACAGGATATGGTTACCATTTTAAACTGAACTATTTGTTTATTCTCTCCCCCCCTCAACCAAGTACAGGAGACTCCAGATTCTAAAACGAGATACATTGAGCAAGGGTAAATCTATTGTACACTTGAAAACATTAGAACTGCTTGTAGCTCTGGCTGTACCAACACAGCACGAGATCTGTGCTTCTCCAGCTTTTCCAGGCTGGGGAATTTGAGTGGGCTGATTCCTCCTTTGGGCTCCCAGTATCCCTCCCCACCAAGGTCTAGAGAGCATCGTTAAGTTATATTGCGGAAAGGCTCAGAATAACAACCAGATTCAGGAGCAGTACACCAGACATGAAGGACTGTGGTGTTTTGTTTTGGTTTTAATCCACCTCTTCACTTTCCCCAGCAAGATGTGATCTTCCTACAATCGCATACTTTTCTTCACTGCAGTCTCGCCAAGGGCAATATCGCCTCTTGATAATAATTCTGTAGGTGCATACAAAGACTGTAAGAGAGATGCAGGGGAATTGGGGGGTTGGAGGGAGATAATTTCAAACCAAACACAAGAAAGAATTACCATGCAGAGCTGGGTGGTGCAAGATCAGAAAAAACCTTCTCCTCTCTGATTCATACTATAGATCTCACCTCCTAGTGTCCCACTTCCCCTACATACACATAAGTCTCCCTTATCTCAGCACTGTATATTGATGAGGGGAAAAAAATGGGGAAAAAAAAAAAAATCAACAGTAGCAGCAAGGAGCCATCTCTTTTACTATTGGCAGTGCAGCAGGATTAGGAAGGTCCGTTGTGCTACACACTCTAGATACATTGGCAGCAAGACAGTTTTTGACCCAAAGAGCCTCCACTCCAAACCAATCACGGCTGAACAGCAAGACCTTCCTTCTGTGAAATTTAAATTAAAAGGTGTTAAGAATAGTCATTTCACTCCCATAGTCTTTACCAATTAAGCTAAGTGTTCAATATGGTCAGGTTGCCCTCTAATTTTGATTTGTCCCCCACCCACATGTTAACTCCAAAAACTGATTTTAAAAATTAAAATCATTGTTGCAATTTGCTTAGCTTAATATAAAGCAAGAGCATGTCCCCTCATGAATGCTACTGCAAGTGCCTACATAGCCTGACCCTTACTTATAATCCCCTGTAAATTCACCCAAAAAGTCATGAACTACATAATATTAGTTCTTACAAACTGACATATTTCCCTGATCTTTCATGAGCCACATGGGGAAACAGTTTTCGCCTGATCTGAATGAAGAAGAAAAACAGTGATCCTAATCAACCGTTTACCCTTAGTGGCTTCCCTAAACAAATCTGGGAAAGAGCTTAAAGGCTTGGGAATATCCTGGACCCTGCTTGATGCACTGTAATAACCCTACCTAATTATACTGATATAAAAACTAATTGGAAAGATAGCAAATGTCAGGGTAAGATGCAAATTGTAGGGTGTTAATTGCTGAACAGGTGCTGGAATAGAATTAAATGAGCATCTTGATTAGGAGAGTGGAAAAAACAAATGTGGACCCCGAAATCAAGTTGGCCACGTGAATTATTTAGCAGCCTCCTTGTACCAGCAAAAGGTCATGTTGATGTGACCTCTGCTTTGTGATGGGTGGGCTGACAAAACAATAGTGAACTCCAGGAGAAAACACAGCTTAGGAGAGAGATGAGACCTATGAAATTTTCAATGGGATAAGGGAGGAGTTTTTTTATTGGTGGACTTCTAGGTGGATAACGTGCTAGTAGAAAGTTTTCCATACGGATCATTGCAGTAATACAGAGCCATTAGTCCTAAAACTGGGGAGTCCCTGGCTGCAGGAGACCATACAGATATACCACCTGGTCCTCTTCTGACCTTGCAAGCACAGAAACAAGGTTACTGCCATTTACAGCAAATATTTTGGGATACAAATGTTGGTCCAAACAAAAACTGACTAAAGTCAGTTTTTGTATTTGCACAGAACTTAACAGGATTTTCATCCCCAGCCAGTTGTTCTTCAGGGACACTATTACGGTAGTAAATTTTTTTTCACACAGGCCCTCTGAAAGCTGTATCATGTTTCATTTGCCACTGAATGACCAGCAAACAGATGAGATCAAATAACATCAGTTAGAACCACCAGTCTAGAAATCAGAGACCCTATCATTAGCTGTTATTATTTGGGGCAAACGAGTAGTATAATTTTCATTAAGGATTTAATCTAGCTTTAGTTATTCCTAATTTTGAATCTGAGACTACTTGGTGAAAAAATTAGAATTATGCAAGAGCATGGTGGGGGTAGAACAAGGTTTTATAAAGAAAACATTTTCATTTTTAAAGACAGTTTCAACAAGTGACAGAAACTACTGAAATGTTTTGCCAATTAGTAGAAAAGTTACAAAGAATTCGGGAAACCAATTTGTTTTAAATTACTAAAAAGATTTAAATGGTTATTCAGTTAGTTCTGTGAATTACTTTACGATATATCACACTGGTTCAAACAACTGTGGCATGGGGGAACAGGAGACCTTTTACACTGAGTTCACTTAATAAACAAACACATCCCCACGGATGGTGGCAATCACTATTAGGTGCTAGCTGAAATGATCTCATTATTTCAGAAGTGGCTAGAGACAGTCTAGAGCAGGACTCCAACCCATTAGACACTGTACAAAGGCATAGTACAAAACCCCAGCATTGCAGAGCTTCCAATCTAAACAGAAAGGATAGAGAAGGAATGACTGAAACACAAGAAAACTGGCCAGTTGTCCTGGACAGGCTTAAAATATCAGGAGCCTAAAAGGGATCTTAAAATTAATATAAGCAAGAGCCCAATTTAAGATTTTTAATACTGCCAATGATGTGCAGAGGACTCACAGCATAAGAGTTGGATCTTAATTTTTTGCCACATAAATTTCTACATATCAAGACCTTTTTTGCAGAACACAGAGCTAAGGACAGAGTTCATACAGACAATAAGACATTGTTTCCAATGTCATTCTGGCGCCAGGTAATGGATGGTGTTAAGGCAGCGGTGAGAATATGCCCACCTGTGCTTTTGACAGTCCCTCAAGAGGAAAACTAACTTGCACAAGACAACAGCCTAAGTCAGTAACAAAGAGACACTAAGCATGAGAGTGCCAGCTCCCTTTTCTGCACCCAAACGCTAGAAAATTCAATAAAGATCTCTGCAACAGCACCAAGTCATAAGGCAGGCATGTTTCTACTCTAAAAACTGCAAGAAAGGGACAATGTGCGTCCTCTAAGGTGGGTCTGCACACGGGTAAAGGATGTGCTGCTCACACACTGCAGTCAGAAAGGAACAGACACCATTTCAGAGGAAGATGAAACATTTTACACAGATCTTCGGGGGCAAGGGGAGAAGCATGCTTAAGACTGAAAACTTAGATTTATGACACTAAGACCCGAAGTTCCTTTTGTAGCTAGGGGATGTGATATACCATGGGTGACAGGAGAATAGAGTGGGTACCGCACTGCAATGCTCAGTCCCCTGGGATAAAGGCACCAATTCATTATCTGCACACCATCCTTCTTGGGGCCTCCACTGCTAGAGGAGGTAGCTGCCAATCATGTTCCATTCTGCAGACTTTTATTTAGTGCTTGCAGTGTGGGCTAGAAGCAGCTGCAGGGAGAAACAAATTCAGTTAATTTTTCAAGTTCAGATCTATGTCTTAGAGGGGAAGGGCTGCAACTCAAATCAAGTTGTCTCTCCAATGACTTCAGCTTTAACTTTGCTGTTCAGGGCCACTACAGATATGCAGGGTGTACCTGAAACGTTGTATCTGGAGAGAGGAGGAGAAGATGACAACAGAGAGACTCAATTCATGTAGGGTTAAGGTGAGCAAAATCTTGGTAGTCTGTTAAAATCCTGTAGGTGTTGTACACGGGTATGATCATGGCTGTGCTGCAGGCTATTTTATACAGCTATGTAGAACTAGTATGTTAACAACCGTCCTGTCCTGCTCTTTGCCAATGCTGACACTGTCCCAAAACAGCTCATGAAACAGCTCTAGATTTCTTGTATGTAAAAAAACAACATACATGAAAGACACAGGAGATTTTTTTTTTTTTATTATTTTAAACACTCATATTAAAGCTTGCAGGAAGCTCCACCCACACCTGCAGCTTACAGTAATGTTAATGAGAAGTCTTTCACGTGCCAAACATCTGAAGTACAGGAATATTAACTGAGCTCAGAAAAACTCATTCAGAAGCTAGAAAATGCTAGAATTAAAACTAAGTAACTCTAATTTAAATCCTTTTTGACATATACAGTACAATCCTTAATTATATTATGATATAATTCCTCCCCAATGTGTCAGCGTGTACCTCACCCCCATCCCCACTTTTACCTGCTCGTTCTAGCTGCTTCTTGCCTCTTCCCCAGCCTCCAGCTGAGCTCAACCTATTATCAAGTCCTAATCTTCCAGTCAAGACTCCTAGTCCAGTGCAGAATCCCTCACCAAACCTTAAAGCCTAGTTCTCTGGACCAGAAGTACCACTTCCCCACACTGCAAGGAAGCCATCAAGAGGATTCTCCCAAACTGTGCACAACATATATCCACAAGCGTTACAGACCAGCCTTAGCTGATAGAAACTCTCTCAGCTGCATGACAACTCACACTAGCCAAGGAATCAGAATCCGTGCTGCTCTAAAACCAGCTTTGATCTGTGCAAACAGAGAGCATTTATATGTTGTCTGCTTTTTCTCTTGCTAAAGCAGTGCTCTCAAGGGGAACAAAATAACCATCCAGTGTACGAGTGCAGCAAAAGACAGAACTTCACGTATCTTCATATATAACACAAAGATAAATTTTGCCTCTAAAAAAAAACCTGAAGCTACAGAAGAAAATAAAGGGGAACACAGTCACCATCACAGAAATGGTTAAGGTCACCGCTCTGAAGGGCAACTGTATTTTAGGCAAGTTATCAGGCAGGGCTAGTACCCTGCTTGTGTTGTTTGGCTAAATAGAAAGAAACTGACAGTGATACTTTTTGAAGGCACCGAAGTAAAGCCAGAAAATGAGAGAACCAGATGTCCCTAAAGGAATGCTGGGAAATGCTTGAGATAAAGGGGAAGGGGAAAAAAAAAAAAAAAAAAACACCTTTAACCAAAATGTCCCAGAGGATTTTTTTTTTTTGAGGTTCTGTGTCAACAAGTGACACTGACACAACACTGTATACTTTTTCTCCCCTCTTTAGCAGAGGAATTTTGACTGACCAGATATTTTGTCAACATCAAGTAGAATGATTTATACTGGCATGGATTCAACCTTAAAAGTCATCATTATTTTTCTTCGAGGTACCGAGCACCCATGTTCCTAATGAGAGGAGAGATTTAGAAAAATATCACTATTCAAGTATTCACTCATACTCCAAATTAGGATCCAGCACAATCTAGTTGGAAGACTCAGCGAAATTTCTAGTAGGTATAAATTCAAGGATCATTTAAAGTTGTCCAGAATAAAAACTTAAGATAAATCCATCAGATAAATGGTGTGTATGAAGGAGGCAGACCTCTTCATCTTTGCCGATCGTCCAAACCAGCACTTCTTGGTTTAGATTCACGTGAACACGAGAATCCTAAGTTTCATCTTTTCAAAAAAGGAAATTTCAAGAACTGTAGTTTCTTTCAGAAAGTTTGCAAATGTGAAACAAACCAGAAGCCCAGATGGGAATCTTAGCAGTTTAATTTTTCTTTTCAGGACTCAGTTTCAACAAAATATTTATGTAAATGCTTCTTGATGTTGATGCTAAATAATATCAAGTGCTAATTGCATTGCTGAATCGGGACCCATTTGCTAAAATAGCTTTTTATCAATGTTGCCTAAGAAAACCTAACCGCATCTCTTCAAAAATAATTAAATCCAATTTGTATTGGCATCAACACTCTTGGCTTCAAGTCTAATTTCTTTATGCCATCAGCTAATTTCATCTGTTCACTGTGTACTGGCTTTCAACTGCTTTAAACGCCTCTGTAATTACTCTCCCTATGCCACCTCTTTTCAAACACTCAATGATCTTCCTCTAAGGTTTGGCGTTTTGAAAAAGAACACGTGTGTATCTGGCTAATGCAAACCTACCTTGTGCAGTCGTGCTTTTGCAACATAGCTCTCGGGTACAGAGCCATAAGAGCAAGGTAATTATTTCTTTCCTTTCTGATACAAGCCTCTTGCACAGAGCTGCAAAGATCAAGACAAGGACCCAGCGGGAAAATATGGTAGTGGAAAACTTTTCCCCTGGAGCAAAGGAACAGACCTAACTAGAGCAAGCGAACACCTACAATAATCAGGCTAAAAAAACAGCTTGGTGGTGCAGTCAGCAGCAACAATGGAAAACATAAGAAGCGTGCAGAACTGATGGCACGTCCTGTGGAGACAGTAGGCTAGCTCTTTGAGGGAAGCACCGGGAATAAAAGGGAAAGACTGTCAGAGGAGCCACTTCCTATCAGGCTACAGAGCCTGAATCCTGAAAGGATGTGTGGTAATTGCAATATCATTTTAGTTTGCTTGGGATTCACATTTCCAGTGAGAACAGTTACTCTTCTCTCTTTTTCTTTAAAGGGATGAAAATCCATGGAGCAGAATTTTCTGCCTTCATGCCAAAAGCTGAGCAGAGGGAAAAGGGCTCAACATTCCACAGGCTGCAGAGCTGGAGTCACTTCACTCACTAATCACCCCAGGCCATGCGAGTATAAAGTTATGACTCCTGGAGTTGCAAAGCTTCGCTAACCCAGACTCTTCCAGCTCAATCACTGGGCTACTTTTTCAAAAATAAATTAATTGGTACTTAACTGTGTGTATTTAACTGACATCATGGTGTCTAAACTTGTGAGCAAGCATGTTCTTTTCAGAAAGAGGTCAGCCTGTGTGGACTGACTCTGCTCCGCCTCAACTAGCTGTCAGCATACTCAAACCATCTTCTGTTGCTGACAGACATCGTCAATGTCATTTAAATTGCCATCGCGATTAGTACTACAGAATCACCTAGCACTCCTAGCCAAGATCAAACTCTCCTCCCTTATCCCATCTTGTTTGCCAAACAGTCCCCATTCCAAAGGTCTTGCAATTTAATGAGGGACTATAAGGTAGGTTAAGGGAGAAGAGATTTGTTGAAGTTCCTTGGCAGGCCACAGGGAGTACTGGAAATGGACTTCAAGCATCCTAATTTCCATCCCTTCCCCTAGAGCATACTTTGTTAATACAAAGTGCTGGTTTATAACATGTCTCTGAGGCAAGACCACAGAAAGGCAGCTCCCCAACCTGCTCTGTGAACACTGAATTTATAAAGCTGTGGTGTTCAGATTCAGGTTTTATACAGTCTGTTGCCTCAAATCCACTCTTTCCTCTACATGACCTCTTTTTTATTGATGCAGGCTTGGGGGAAGAGCTGAAAAGGAGTTGTATGTACTGATTTCACTGATCATTATGGGCTTCCTCTAACAGTCTTTTCATTTCATCTTGCTTCAGTGGAAAACCTAGGATAGAAATGGGTTAGGACAATTCCTCGAGTTTGCTAAAGGATCTCAAATAAACAGAGCAACAAGAAGCTTAAAAAACACAGGCCGAAGAGAGGACATTGTAATACAGATTTTTCTAAAGTCAGTTAAAATTTCTCATCCTGTTCTAGTTCTCTTCCCCTTGCAGAAATAGTCATCTTACAAAAAACCTCACCTTGGAGTTCTGCTTAATAATTGGTAAGACGCTATGCCCTGTATAAAACTCTCCAAACTGCATTAATTTCCCTGAGAACAACTGCTCATGGACAGTGGAATGACCTTCACACATAGCTGTGATGGAGCTGAGGCTGATGGGCACATTTCTATCATCACCAACAGCTTTACTCCTCTTCCCAGCTGCAGGCTACTCTAGTTTGGTACCTTGGGTGCTGTGCAACAGTGGAAGGATAACCTGTGTGACCTACTGCACTGCCGTTTCCTACAGCCCACAGAAAGCTTCCTGCTGGGACAAATAAGAAAAACAGGGTGTCTGTCAGGCTGATGCTGGACTGACAGTCCTGAAGGGTGTTTCTACCCCACACATCTCCTGAAAGGTACTACAGAGAAACACAACGTTGTTGGACAACACTTGGTTCAAAAACAGTAGACTGTTTAAATGTGGGACAAAGCTCAGTTTTAAACACTTAATGAATCAAAGTGCATGTGTACTTGGAGAATTATCAAGTGCCTTTAGACTCCCAACTTAAAATAATAATATAGCTTGACCTTCAAAGAGCAAAGGTAAGGGCTGCAAAAAAAAAACCTGATGGAAAAATGTAAAGTTTTCTTTCCCAAATTGCAAGTCTTTTCTGGAAAAGCAGATTGATTTTCAGTCCTTGTGGTTTTTTTGTTTTCCTCCCCCTGCCCCTACAGTGAAAATACATTTTCAGTGCAGACTAAAAATCCGATTTTCATTTTTTTAGTTATCTCAATGAAAATGTTTTTGCTAGACATAGTGCCATCTGGAAATGGAACCTTTTGAAAATGGCTCATAGTTGGACCTCAGTAAAAATTTGGAGGCACTCAAAATTGTTAGTTGCTTTTGAATTTTTTTCTGCTAAAACATACATAACCATTTCCAGAATATTTGAATACAACCTTGCTCCTGCTTCCACTGAAATTAAAGGAAGTTTTTATGTGGATTTGCACAAGATAAATCCCCAAACCCATAATATACCATACAAATAGGAGCCCTGTTGGTTGTTCTCTGCTGGAATAAATAAAAAAATCCCTTCAGCATGAGAAATGCCATCATCTGGTGAAGCGAGCTTTATGCCATCTCCTGTCAGGTGTGACAGCGCTTGGGAGTTCATGAGAGGGGAAAGTGATTAAAAGCCACCATAGGGCAATCAGTTGCCACTTCATTTTATTTTATTTTCTTGAAATAGCCTTTGTAGGAAAGATACAAACCTATGTAGGAAAGAGCAACTCCTTTTGCCTAATGGGTTCACAGTCACAAAGACTCAAATAAGCTGACTGCTTAAAAACAACTCGGGAGCCACAGTAAAAGATAGAAAATTATTGCTTCCTGTCATGACCAAATATTAAACACAGCACACACCTAATGGCTCTATCACTCCCCAGGGAAGAAGCTTTATGAACAATAAAATCCCAGCAGACTTGCACTGTTTGGACTTCGAAGCCTCATTATAGGCTCACTGATCCAATACAATTTACAAGCTCAATGGACTCCACTTGAAGGAAAAGCCACCAAACATAAGAGTTATAAATGGAATGCCCATGGAGAAATAAGCATTTATTTGTGAAGGAAATTAGCTGAGAAGAGGAGATGGAGAGGAAAAAAAAAAAAAAGATGAGCTGGATGACAGCAGTACATTGGAGATCCAAATCAGAGAGAAAGACAGGAATATGAATTACACCTGCAGAGAAGAAATGCTGTTCCAGGACATGCTTACATGATCCAGCCTGGAACACGCAAGACCTGGATTCCACTCCTCACTGTGTCTCCAATGTGATCTTGGGCAATTCACATAAGCTCTTAATATCTTTAAAATTATAAGCCCATCTCCAACTGACTTAAGCAAGTTTCAGATATATGTTATATACTTTCAATCTCAACCTTGTCTTCATTTTACAAGGACTTTGGGTGACATTCTGACCAGGACAAGTTATTTCATACACTCTCTGAAAGCAGGAAACACTACACATTAATTGGGAGACCTTCTTCTGATGTGAAGCACTCAGAGGTTGAAATTCTGGGATGTTTACAGGGTAGAAAATATATGAGATCCCACCAGAAACAGATGGTGAAAGAAACACACAAGGAAGGGATGGACAGAAACAAAAGGTTCAAAAGGAAAGCAAGAGGCAGTAACAAAAAAGGTTAGGGCAGATGAAGTGACAAGTCCATAAAACCAGGTCTAGACAGAGGCAGAGAGGAGTGCAAAAGTGATAAGGGAGAGTATTTTAGGTCATAAATACACAGAGGATGTTTTCATTAGGGTGCAAATACTCTGAAATCTTGGCGTTTTCAATGGTGAGTGCAGATGGATCCAGGCAAACGCAGACCCATTTTCAAAAAGTTGAGCTGTAGAGATCCCATGTCACACACTACTGCTCTACATGCCCAGAATTTCTTTTGTGCTGTTTGCATAGTGAATTTATCCTCAGCTTCTATTCCCAGAGGTGCTTTAGTTCATGGGAAACTTTTATTTCATTCTCCTCTCCACTACTACCGAATTCATTGATTCTAATGGCTCCTTACGCTGCTATCTGTCCTTCTGAGACTCTCTGTTATCAGCTGGCTGTGCAGCCATTTAACCTCCTCACTCGCTGTTCATGAGAACACAACACAAACTGGATCAAATCCTCCGTATTACTGGGACAAAGCTTCAGTTTAAAAGGGGACAAGGATTTTTCCACTCTATGTTTGAACTTTGCTCAAAACTTTGCATTGCTCAGTCAGGATTCAGCCAGCCAGCACCATTAGTGCTTTTTGTCTCAGCTAAAGCACAACTAATCTAACAAGATGGGAATTCATCCATGCTTGCTGTCCAAACTGCACTAAAGCATCAGGGAAGCTTATCTGATGTATGCAGAATTGCTAAAATCCTTTGGGTCTTGTCTTTCTTGGACTGATTTTCTTAAGGCTTCCAGGCAGTAATAGCAATAGTCAGATTTTATTTCTTTGAATTATATAATATGTCCTTGCTCAGACTTAACCATGCTCTCCTTGCAGTTCTGAAACCAGAACATGTGCTAACTATTCCAGTTACAGACTTAGTGGAACTAAAGCAATCAATATTGGTTAACATTCCCACCATTACATCTTTTCCCTCTAACATATCCAAAAAGGCAAGCACACCATTCAGAGGGCTCAGGTGAGGCGCTTAGGACAAAATGGCTGCACAGTCACACAATGACAGCACATGGCTAGGAGCACACATGTACAAAAAGCCAGTGGAAACAAGGTTCCAGTTCTGTTAGCTTCCTAATAAATCTGCGCTCGAAATCATCAGTGATTTAAACTCATTTATTTTTTGCTTAGTTTCAGAAGCAGTAACACCTTCAGTCCAGGCAGCAGCAACTAACAGTATGGGGGGAAGATAAGAAGGACACAGAGCTGTTGGAGCGAGTCCAGAGGAAGCCACGGAGATGCTCCGAGGGCTGGAGCCCCTCTGCTCTGGAGACAGGCTGAGAGAGTTGGGGCTGTTCAGCCTGGAGAAGAGAAGGCTCCAGAGAGACCTTCTAGCACCTTCCAGTCCCTGAAGGAGCTACAGGAAAGCTGGAGAGGGACTTTTTACAAGGGCATGGAGTGACAGGACAAGGGGTAACAGTTTTAAACTGGAAGAGGGTAGATTTAGATTAGATATTAGGAAGAAATTCTTTGCTGTGAGGGTGGTGAGACCCTGGCCCAGGTTGCCCAGAGAAGCTGTGGCTGCCCCCTCCCTGGCAGTGTTTAAGGCCAAGTAGGATGAGGCTGGGAGCAACCTGGTCTAGAGGAAGGCGCCCCTGCCCGTGGCAGGGGGTTGGAACTAGATGATCTTTAAGGTCCCTTCCAACCCAAACCAGTCTGTGATTCTATGATATGATAGCTTTTTAAATCACTCCAAAACAACCTCCATACTAATGGCAACAGTTTCCCACATCACTGTAGTATTTCCACACATCAATTTTCAGCATATGTATCTTTGCGTTACCAGTGAAAGCTAGAAAAGCACACACCTACGCTTAGTTTACCATCAAACAGAGACTATGTGAATGGCTAGAAAAATAGAGGGAGTCTGCAACTGAGAGAAAGGAGCAGAACCCAGCACTTCTACCGTTCAAACTAGTTCCCTAACCCCAAGTCCATCTTCATTTTTCTAGCACACTCAAAGAGATCTTTAAGCTTCTTTTGATACACCAGCTTGCTGGAAAATCTGTTGTCTGTCGACATTTAGAAAAAAATAAAGATTAAGTGACACAAGCTAGTCTCTAGTTTACTCCATTTACAAGCTTTAAGGGATTGTACGCATCAAAGATTTCAAGATGCTCTGGACAGCAAACTAGTAAAGAAGTCTTTTTGCCTAAAAGAGGGGAAAACCAAACAAACAAATTACGCACTAAGAGAACCACTTGTCAAATGGCTACGATAGTGCACTTTGAGTTACTGACTCCCCACAAACATCCAGTCTACTAAAAAATTCATAAAGAGACAGATGGCACAACAGCAGCTCTTTGCAGGAGAGCAGGGTTTAGCAGTGAACAAAGGACTTTGACTCCCTAGGACAAGAAAAGAGATCATTGTGGGTTTTGGAGGCTTGGAAGGGGGGATTGGAGCATGCGGGGAGCTGAAGAGGGCTGCGCCTATTTGTGGCTCCTACTTTCACTCCACAGCAGCAACAGATTTGAGACATTTATTCTACCTTGGCAGGCTTACAAGGAGTACAGAGAACAGCACAGAACAAGAACAATCCAACTCTGCCATGTAGATGAAATCCACCTTGCAGTAGAAACATGACAAATAAAAACAAAAACTCCTATTCAAGGATCTGACACCACTTTCCACAGTCAGGCAATCGCCAACATTTCATGTTAAGAGGAAAACTGAGGCATGGAGTTATGTGCCTTGTTTAAAGTGACAGGGCAACTCAGTGGGAATTTGATCCCAGCCTCTCCATTCATGCTATTCTGCCTCTAAGCATTAGGAAATATCCTTGTGTTACCCAATGGTTTTTGGGATCAGCCTGAAAGGGAGATGGACGGGATAAAGTCCTTTTGAGATGGCTGAGATTAAGAGAAAAGAAGGGAAAAAAAAAAAAAAAACCAAAAACAACAGGATAGCCAGAAGTCTGCGCTTATTTCAAGCGGGATCCTTCAAAATGAAAGTATAGTTATATGCCCTTTTGCCTTTTTTAGGGAGAGGGAATTGTGGGGGGAACACAAGAAGACAGAAAACCCAGTCCTATTACTGTGGACATCTCACACAGAGCACTTCAACACACAGCATGGACGCTATAGGGGCATAGTTAGAAGTTTAAGCCTGGCAACAGCTGTCTTTCCTAAAGTGAAGTTTTAGTGCTTGTGAAACGCGCCAGCCAGCCTGGGAGAGTTCAGTCCTGTGTTTTTCTATACAGCAGGTAGGGCATGAGTATCAGCAGGGAAGAAAATCTCTATCCGTGCCGCCCCATTTCTGCCTTGAAGGGATGGACCCCTATGGCACAAGAATGTAATCCAGTCTCTTCTGCTTCTTTATAGAGATGCTAACAAGTGTGCCAGCTGCGTTCATGCTTTGGAGTTTTTCTTTAAAAATAATAAAAACCTAAATGTTTACAGTGTGTGTCAGCTGACCAATATTATCGTTCACCACCTACTGAACCCACTGTGCCAAGCGCTCAGCTGGTGCAAGTCCTTGCAGCAGTGCTGACCCAGCTGCAGATCTGGCCCCATGCCTCCACCCACTGGTTAGTGCACGTCTCGACCCGAGGTAATTTTCCACACAACCCAGCAGTTCGCTCAAATCCCATTCATCACTATAGCCACCGCCCCAGTAACAACTGCAATAAATACATACATAAAAGGTAGTAGCAAAACACATTATATTCTTTACAGGACAATTAGGATGAGTTTAGGTTAACAGCAGGAAGAATTGAACCCAGGATCTCAGGTTCTTAAAGCATCTGATCTAAATGGCCTCATTCTATCAGCTCTAAGACAGCAGAGGACTCAAGAGCCTCCACACAGTAAAAGCATAAAGACAGCCAGCTACACACAGCACAGAGCTTATGCTCCCATTTTGCAGTATTGTTCCAAGTAATTTCCTCTGTAGTAACAAAAGTCTGTCCCATCCCAGTTGCATCGCATTGTTCAGTTGAATTAAGATGTTTCATTTGAATTACAGAGAAATTTATTTTGACTATTTATCTCTTAGTAGAAGAAAAAAAAAAAGGCAAATAAACTGTTCTACCAAAAGTCACCCATTTCTCCCCAGTACCCTGGAGGCTTCAATTAGATCACAGATTTAGTAAACTAGGTAAAGCATTAAGAGTAACAAGCACGTAAAATAACCTGCTCTAAATAGCTTAAATCTTCAAGAAACACAAAGAATTTAAAAAAAAAAAAAATCATTCCCACTTGATGAATGGGGAATTTATATCCAAAACTGTACAACTCGCCTAAAATGAGAGAGAAAATCTGCAGTAAAACGAGGAATTAAATTCATTTGCAGTATCCATGACCTCTTAATCGTAGGACTAAGTTACTTTTTATTCACATAACCGGAGTGGGAAAAGTAGCAAACTAAGTAATTATAATATAGGCATGACAAAAATACAGCTTTCATTTGGGAAGTATAATCTTCAACAGAACAAACTTCCACCCTTCTATCTGAAAGTCACTCCAACCTATCCACAATTTCAACAAGAAGGAAATGATAGTACGCAAAGTTCACACTCTAATTGCCAGGAACTACAAGGAACCTTAAGAACCACCACTTCAGCCAGAAGAAAAAGAAACAAAAACATTTACATTTCTGAAGTCTCATAAACCTACCAATTCCACAGGTGCTAGCTTCAAAAACTAAGCAGGAAGACAGGATAAACAGAAATTAAGATCACTGGGAATCCACCAGTGCTGTGATCCACCATGGGAACACGCTAGAACCAATTTAGCTCTGATGAATTTTGATCTTGTATGGAAAGTTAAAGCTTGCTCTAACATTTTGAGAAGTGACTGTGGCTTATGTTGTCTAAAAAACTTGGAGTATTTTGCAAATGCTTCTGGACTGAACATCTACCATGTAATCTCCCATATGCGTTCAGGTGGTCCTTTCAGTCCTGTGTTCCAGTGGAGTTATGTCTGTTCCTGCTTTTTGATGCCTGCAATAGCAGCATTGCAGGATTTGAGCTGTATCATAGCTGTTAAAACAGAGGCAGCATTTTGAAGTCAGATTCTGATCCGAGTTACACTGGAATTCTGACTGAAAACGTTGCAGGAACCTAAATACTCTAACGTACCCTACAGATATTTGTCGGTGGGAGAGGGTACACAGAAAATTTCAGTGAGGAAGCTCCCTTTCATAAAGAAAAGTGCTAGTTTCCAAGAGTGAACGGAAAAATAACTGCAAGATCCTCAGGATCTAAATCTAGTCCCCAAAGCAAAGGTCACAGCAGAAATGTTTTATTCAGCATAAGAACTTTTGGAATTCATTCAAGGAGAAGAAAAAACCCAACAACAACAACATGGCTGACATTTTTTTCCCACTGAACTATTTCTTCCTTTTTAAACAGGAATACAAGTTTCCATGATCAGGCAAACACCAATAAATTGTGCCTCCGTACAGCAATAAACAGGTAAACCAACACGATAGTCTAAGCATCAGTCTCTGGAAGCATAAAAGCAAGGAAGCAGGGAGAGAAACAAATAAAGGGGAAAATACTGTACTGCTGATGGAGTCATGTTGATTTGCAGCAACTTATAACGTAGTCCCTGAAACTCAGCTAAATTTAGTGCACGTTTAGTTCAGTGCAACATTGGGTGGCAGGTTTAACCTCAAACGATTTGAAGGTTTCATTGGTCTCGTGAGGTTTATATGCATCTATAGCGTGGTCAGAAGTGTGCAATCACAGCAGACAAGTATACCAGATGCAGCCACTTAGCTCAGGCAAGAAAGAAAAATAAAGTTGCAGTAGCACAGACATCGGTGCGTATCTCTACCCAGCAGCAATGCCTCCCCTTGCTTCCTCACCACCCTTAGAGGTACTCAAAGTAGTTAATTTAACCTGTGCCCACTCATGATAGGAGTATACCTCTGAGTACCATACAGAGCTTGCTTCATCTTGGGCTCTAAACCCCTCTACCTTGCAGCTCCTTTGCTGTTGAGGGGAACCTGCCTGCCACGCATGGCTGCTTGTACAGCAAAGCAGCTCAGAGATTAGTAACGTGGTCCCCTCCCCAATCCTTTATGTTTGAGGAGGGCAGTGCCTTTGTGGAAGTTGCAAATCAAACACAGAAATTGTTAGACCAAAGCTATACACAGCTCAGCCTAAAACCGGGTTCCATCTCTGCTCTCACACCTTACGACAGTCACCTACCAGAGCTTTGGAGACATTGGTCTTTTCTATGCTGTACAATCAAACCGTGTTTTAACCATGCAGGTCCCCACACACAGCTGGAATTACAATGCAGATGGCACCTCCTGAGTGCCAGCCACAATTTTCTCACATGCTCTTGCAGCAGGAGCAATGCATATTAATTAACCCAGGCTCCAAGGGAGAGCCTAGCACCTTCAGACAACCAAGTACTTCTCTGGACTCCGTTTTCCTTCCGTTCTAACTGGAAAGCTCTAGTCACATTTCACTTTGCACGCGCTGTTTAGACATGGCTCTGCGTAACACAAATTTATTTTTGTAATCCCTTCTCTCTCCATTTTATATTTTTTCCCACTTCTCTAGAGACATGCTAGAATGTAACAGCTGCATTGTTACATCAGAAATTTTTACATTTACCTTTCATTTCAAACAATGAAAAACCACCTTCAATTTAATTATTATTTTTAAAGAAAACCTGTAGTTCATTTTAAACTAAGAAAAAACCCACCATAAAGCCAACACTGAACTGAAAATCTTACCATACTTGTTGGCCTGCGTGACTGCAGAGTTACAAGCTGCATTTCAGAAATTATATTCCACCTGCTACCAAGTTCTTAAGCATAGATGTTTTCTTCTAAAGAAGCCATATAAAGACCCCCTAAATAAATAAGAACACTGCTGCCCAGATTCCCAAGCTAATTCAGAACACACGTGACTCTCCAGCAGAGTTTTCTGCTTGTTTGAAAGACAAAGATTAGCCCCATTGAACGTAGCTTGGGAGAGCGGACTGTTTAGTTAAACTCCTAAGTAGTTGTACTTACTGCTGTGGAAATGTCTGAGGATGACAGACTAGACAATGAATTCCTCTGTGCACAGACATGTACAGCATAACTTTGTTATTATATTTGCATTACATGTGTTAATTAAGATGTAGTACACAGGATTATCCCTCACTCCTCAAACCTTGTTTAACTGGGTAAAGTGGTAGAATAGAAATAACTGTACAGAAGAGGGAGTCATTTGCTAGATGCTGCACTACTGATTAGCAGTAGAACAAGAAAAATATTTAGCTTTGAGTTTAGCTTCTATTCACCACACTGTTCATTAAACCATGCCACCTCCAGACAGCAGTGCAGATTTGTAATCATTTACTTTCCTCTGTGGCCTAAATCTGACCTAGTGAGTGCCTTTAGAACCAAGTGAAACAGCTTTATCAGGTTGTACCTCTTATTTTTCTCATCCACCTTATTATTACCCTTACTGAACTCCAGATTTCCCTTGCAATTTTGAGACACGCACACAGAGATGAAAGGAAAGAACTGACACTCAACAAGAAACTGCCAGACTGAACCTAGAGGATGCTTCCATGCAAAAGCAATGCCTACAGGCAGAATGCCTATTGCTGTTAGTAGGGGAGTTACAAATAAAAGTTCTAGGCTTAGAGTAAGTTAGGAAAGGTTAGGACTCCTTGACCACACAGATGACTTGTGATGCACATTTTACACACAGTTGTTAAAAAGAATAACCCTGTTCTTTCTAATAGTTTCACTTCCATTGCATTTTACATCAAAAGATCTCAAATCCCCAAAGAAAGTATCAGAATCGTCATTTTGCATGAGAATGGGCACCTTGCTCAAGACAACAAATTCAGTTAGTGGTAGGAACTACCCCCTGGTCTTAACTCACAGGCCAATACACTGCCTTACATCATGCTGCTTCTCCAGCAGTAAGACAAGTTTCAGAAAATTCAGACTTCAAATTGGAAAGTTCCCAAATGCAGATTCATACCAAACACAAACACAGCCAAAAATAAGCTAGAAATTTCATAGAGAAGGTCAAGATGGCACATCTAGGACTTCTGCTTCTAGTCAGGAAGCTGCCCCCCACACCCACACAAACAGCCCAGTTTGCTGGAATTTCCAACTTTGGCCCCAACCACAGCTTGTAAGTACAAGTACATCAAGGTTTCAAAGTTATTTAGATTAAACCTGTGATTAAAAAATAAAGGAAATAATTGTGGATCTTTATTCAAACCAGCTTGACCATTCTGAACGCCAAAAGAAATTCACAAGAAACACCATGACAAATAATGCTTATTAGAATGTAGATAGAACATGCCAGACACATACAGACATAAAAACTGAACCCACAATCAATCCACTTCAGCATTAGCTCTCCACTGGCCCCTTGTACCAGCTTCTTCAGGGAAAAGAAACTCTTTAAACAGTTACTATAGAATAACCTGGGGGAAAAGGTTTCTTCCTGACTTTTCCTTATTTACTGTTCTCCTGGAGATCTTGGTTGTGTTCTTTTTGAAACAGCTCTGTCTATTCTTATTTTTCCTTTTTGAATTTTGCTGAATTCCAGATCTCAAACAACATTTTGAGTCAGTGAGTTCCACAGGCTACTTCTCTAAGCCTCCACAAATACAATTTTTCATGTGCCAGTTCAAAATTTAGCAACCTGCTGTTCTCCCCTATTTCTGTTATTTACCTAGAAACCTGCAAGCAGAACCTAGACCTGGATCTGGAGCTCAGTAATATATGAAGCTGCTGTTCTACATAAAATTGCTCTCAATCCCCAAACTGTCAGTTTTAATCCTGCCTAATATGCTGCACTTCTGCTTTACCCCTTCTTTCCTCCCCATATTTCTACAAAAATTGTGTTATTTAGTTAAATAATATTACTGAAGCTGCCAGGTTGCTCAAAGCTTTATCTGCCTCAGTAATCCAGTTGGATCATATCCCTGGTGAACAGAAAATATTCCAGATATATACGTGGAATATTTGGCCACAATGAAAACGTTACACAGAGAACTTAATTTAAAAAATAAACATCAACAATTTTGTCAAGGTAAGCCCAGATGGACTAAAGCTAACCAGCTCTTAGGCTGGCATTTTTGTAAAGCATCGTGAAGCACAGACATTCCCAAATAGCAGACACTGACAGATAACCATCAAGACAGACCTTCAGCCGCCTCAAAGCACAAACAATTTGGGGTTGCTTTTCTGGGAAAATGAGGATCTGTTTCCTACCTGTCAATGATCACGGGGTCAGATGGCGTCTCATTTCTGTTGCCGCAACTTTTCTTCTCACAGCACCGACTAGAGAGAGAAATAAAACCAAAATTAAAGAATTACTGGGACATTTGATAGCAAAGCAACCAGCTAAAAGTCTTGTCTGCAAACCTTCAGGGCTCGTTATATGCCTAGAAGAATGACTGAAGAAATTCTGGCTAGGCTTTCCAGAAGGGAGAAGAACTAAAGGAACTGGGTGCCCAAATCCTGGTTGATTCAAGCTGGAGTTTGGCACTTGGCTCCCCATAGTCTTTTTTAAAATTCCCAGCCAAAAATGAACAGCAATATTGTCACCCTTTAGACTAAGGTGCTATTTATAAAGGCTTAATAAATTATTACCTGATGTCATAATGACATTACAGGCCCGAGTATCATGTGTTATGTATGGTTAAAAGTCCATCAAAAGAAGGTGTTAGAACTGACTATAAGCAACCTACTGATTTGTTATATTCTAATAACTGATTTGTTGATTATTAAATATCTAGTAACCCCTAAGTTTCATGCACCCAGAGAAAACTTCAACAGTATAGGAGCACCAAAGGGAAAAACAGACACTGAACATACTTATTTGCCACTAAGGATCTGAAGAGGTATTTTTTCAGGTTGGCATTTCATCTGTAAATCCCTTTGCAATTGTTTCAGTGATTAGAAGCACTTAAGATTAAGCACATATTTATACACATTTTATATTGTGTGGCCACCAACATGATGGTAGAGAAATCAGAAGTCTCTCTGATGGGCTCACAACATAAAATATATTTATCTGACTTGGTGAGAACAAGGCAAGATGACGCAGTTGCCCTCACGAGCTCGCAGTAAGGTTCGTATTGCAGAACAATATCCGTGTCATGTCCACGTCTGTGCATGTGTGCACGCACACATACACAAAGATGACCGTGTGTGTATATCTACGAGTGTGCACGCGTGCATGGATGTGTACATATATACACAGATATATCAGGAAAAGGTACGGAAGAATATAACCTACACTTAGGAACTATTTGATGTTCTTCAAGCCCAGTGAATGAAACTTTCTTCAGGAAAGAAGAACAGAACTACTGCATTTCCTTCTCCCATTTTTAATAATAACAAAAAAAAAAAAAAAGAAAAAAAATCAAGAGACAAGTCATTATTTGATTTCCACCGATACACTCATTGACACGGGTGATGCCCCTTGCATATACACCAGCTGAGTACCAAAAGTTTAATAGACTTGAAAAACGGTCCTTGCTCTGAAATTCTCAATTTTAAAAATTTGTAGCAACATCGAAGTCTGTTAGAAGATTTAAGCTGTCTTTATGCTCAGATAGTTTGCTCCAACCAAAGCTGACATGGGAGGGGGAGGATGGAGGCATCCAAAACTTTAAGTAGACTGTATCAGAAGTCCCTTATGCCTCAGAATTCACCAGATCAGATTCTGCCCTAAGTTACACAAATACTTTTCCAAATTGTTTTTCACATTCTGCTGAGGTTGTTTAAATTTACACACGTGGATTCAAGAAATTGTTCATTTTTTTTGTACAGTAGTATAATACATTTGCAAAATTCTCAAGTCAGTCTGAATCCCACAGTTTTCCAACTGGGGAGCAATTCCAAGCAGAGGAATTAAAAAAAAAAATTAAATAAAATGCTTGAATTCACTGAAGCCAGTACAAAATATGAGAGAGTAGCTTTTTTTCTTTAAATACCTAATATTCAATTATAAATACCTAACACAAGCATTTAAACAAAAAACCTCTTTCAGATATGAAAAATTTCAAATGCGTGCATTTTCTCCTAGAGTCACAGGGCATGCCAGGACCTTCCCGTTTGCAAGCTGAAATTGCCCAGCAAGATGAGATACAACTAGCAGATCTATTTGAATAGCAGCTCTAACTGTTTCAACATTTCTACATTCCCTTTGCCTCAAACCTGCACTTATTCATCGATGCTAGTCCTTTTAAAATAAAAGGATACACTAAATATTTAAAAATCCCTGGGGCAGACCCTCTAGCTGCTGTAAATTGTCATAGCTCCATCGACTTCAGTGAAGCTATGGTAATTCACACTAGCTAAGAATATCCTCACTCCCTCCCTTCTCTCAACTTTAAGTGCATCTTTTATGTATTTCACTGCCTAATGACTGTTTATAAAGAATTGCATATTTTTATACTAAAAGTCAAGATGTGAGGTATTTTCTAAAGAAAAAAAAAAACCAAACAAAAAGCAGAAAACCCTCACTCAAAAGAATATAAATTGGGCATGTACTTCTGACACGTCCATTGGAAATAACACCGGGAATAAATGCCTTACTAGTTTACATACCACTATAATAAAACAACAAAAGCAACTCAATTTTTAAAATAGTTTTGTAGGGGTTTGTTGTTGGTTCACTTTTTTATTTTCACAGCTAGCTGAAACAGCAGTCATTTCCTCTCTTCGCGCTAATACTAAATGAGATATCCTGTAGTCGTGCAACTTATGCAGATGGTCATTAAAAATATTTCTGATTGCACTGCACCACAGTAACGTTCAAGCCGAACACACTAGGAACTAGCAGTACCACCACATCTCAGCAGCTCATACACTCTTCCCAGAGAGGCTGCCATTTCTTGGCAGAGTAAGTGTTTTAGAAAGAATTATGCGAGACTGTAGTACAACACGGCTGGGTTCCGAAACAAGCGCATCTTGTTTTATTTCAGTTTGCACAGTCATCACAGGAACTTTACATTTGTAATACTTAAAAATTTTCCTTCTAAAACTGTGGCTTACAACTAAAGTTCTCCAAATACTTTACAAATATCTACATTCTTATCACACTCAGGTAACCAGTTTTTTCCCTTTGACCATAATACTGTTTGAGCCCAAACATGTATGAAAAAATTCTTGATTCGGGAAAACAGTCGCTCACTTCCAGTGAATAACTAGTTCACACGTAAATCAAAGTGCTCTTAAAGACTGAGGATGGTTCAGCCCAGCATTTTACCAAAAGTTCCTCTCAAATCTATCAATCTCTGTTTCCGAGTATTTCGTCACAGTACCCAAGCACTAACATTTCTACTGGGTTTGTTTTACAAGTGCTGTCTGTAACAGAATTGACTTGTTTCAATTTAAGTCAATGGCAAAAATCCCAAACTCTGGTGGTCCAGGATCAAGCCTACAATATTCTCTTAAAGCAAATTATTGGCATGACTTCACCCATATTTACACTTCTGCTACAACGTTCTGCTAGGAACATATCTTTAGAGATGCTCATTTACTTAAAAACAAGAGTATCAAGGCCTAAGACTTCAATTTTCTACACTTTTTCTTATTATACTTTCCCCTCTAACTAGATCTACATGGGAAAAATAATGGTTTACATTATGAACAGTCCTGAAAAAAACCTAAAACATAGAAACCAAAAAGCTACCACAGACACCACCAGATCTACAAACTGAATACTCCAGAAGGCTCGTGTCAAAGGCAAACTTGCATCCTTTCCCTCCTCACACTTGACTAAAATGGTTTTAAAATTCAGCCCTCAACTTCTCTCCCCTCACCGCCCCCCCCCCAAAAAAAATCTGTCTCTAATTTCAAACTCAAATAAGCTCACAGCATGGTGGCCTTTGTTTTGTTTTCTTCTCCCCAACTCCTCCCTGCAATTGCATAACAAAAGTGTCTAAATTCACACCATCTGGCCGATAAAGACACAGGCCCCAGTGGCCGCCTGGCCCAGCTGATTAGAGCTCCTGTCTAGTCTGAGCCTTGTGGCGAAAGTCACAGCTGTGGGGCTTGCTTGCACTCAATACAACTCTGTTATTAGCCAGCTGTAGGCCCTGAGACTACTTCTGTTCAAATTATAATACCTTTTAACCCTCTGAGCATTGAGGGCATAGGGGGTTGCTGGCAGCAGCATAACAACTAGTTTCCTCTTAGTCGATAATTGGAAGAAAGGAAGAAGAGAAAAAAGTTATTCCAGGAGAGGAGACTGTTTACCTTGATTGCCAACCATTGGGGAGAAAGACCCACCTAACAGGAACAGTTCCCATTAGGCTGTAATAACCCAAATGAAAAATTCCAGATCTGCAAATAAGTAAGAAGAGCCTCTCACTGAAAGCACTAATTATTGAGAGTTGAGAGTTTAGATTTCAATTGGTATGACAGATTGTTGTAGCCATATCAATATTTAGACAACTTTCCTGCTAAGCATGCATCTGTCACTGTCGGAGGGGAAGATGCAGAGTTTCAGATGCACGTCTCCATACAGCAAGAATGTCTGCGTGTGTGATTACATACAAAAAATTACCAAAAAAAAGAGCCTACCTTCAACTAGCGAGGACTGGAAGAAGAGGAGCAGAAAGACAGGCAGACCCTTCTTTTTAAAAACAGTAGGCATCAATTTGGACAGCAGAGTGGGTACAGTGCATTAAATTTTTATATACTGTTACTAATGCAAGCTAAACTAGGGGCTTTAAAAATTGATGCTGCCACTTAAGCAGCACACAATGAGGAAGATTTTATTATTGTACTTAAAAGAAATAAAATAAAATGTCAAGTTTAACTAGACTTGGATCCATTCCCTTGGCATTATTCAAAGCAATACATGTAATGCCTCTTCGGAATACGCAGCATCCTGTTCAGAGATACTTTAGGAAAACACGACATTTAAAATCAAATGTCTTGATTAGGTTACAGAGCGCTTTTGATTTTGTTCACTAATCTGTGTTTTACATGGAAAGGATGTCCCCGAGTTGTAATTCTTCCTTGACTAATCTATCAAGCAGGAGAGTTCAGTATAATCAGAATAATGCTTTACATTGTAGAACACTACCTTAAATCAAGCACAGAATATGTTTATAGGCATCAGTGCATACGTATGTGAATGTTGGTCCGAGTAACAATGCTCATTTGATAGACCAGGTATATAAAAGCTGAACAGAGGGTTTGATACGATAAAGACATGGACAGGAAGCAGGGAAAAAGCCAAATTAATTTTATTTTAAAGTAGCTTTGGATGGGAAGGTGCTGGCGTTTGCTGAAATATTTTAACTTCTAAAAATAGAACTGCACTCTATACAGGAAGAGTGGAGAAAGATACAGCATGCTGTTATCTTGTTGTCACAAACCAGGACCCAACTGCATAGTGATTCAAAGATTTTTCTTCTCTAATGTTCACCTATAGTGAAGACTTCCAACAATGTGCATAGCATGTATATTTAGATACATGCACAAGTTTTAGATGTGCCAGAAAGTAACACGTATACCTTTGATCTTTGCTACTACACCTACAGGTCCTCGTGAAGCACACTGTGTGCATCTCACACACGATATACGCTGTCTTTGTGCATACGGATGTGAATGTTGGTCCAAGTAACAATGCTCATTTTCTTAATTAACAAGAGCAAAGCACAACAGATATACACGATACATTTACTACTTATTATATTTTTAAAGTAATGGAATAGTTGATATAATTGTTAAGTACTGAAACTGAGACTTGCCCTTGACAAGATGTCTGTCCAAATAAGCTGCTCTTACTACTATATTAACTTAAAAGGCTACTTCAAAAAAAAAAAAAAATCAAGTAGCAAACTGCAACATTAAAAGCAGCAACGTTCAGTCCAACAGCTCAACCCCCTCCCTCTAATACAATAAATCACAAACTGCGTCTAATAAAGGTCAAGATTGGTTTTGCCTTTTGTTTTATGAAAGAACATTCTATGCACAAATTAACACATTTTAATATAAGAACATTGACTGTTTGCAGTTATATGTATTGAAAAAAATTTAATTACACAAGAACAGGAAAAGTAATAAGTTACCATGGAAGCACGATATACATACATAAGGTACATGTAACTTCAGACTTATACAAATGTTATTAAAAACATCCTCAACTCATTTTACCCTCTAATTTATAACTTTACATGCTAAAAATAGTGGCTTTTTTAATTAAAAGGTGGAAGCCCCCTAAATACTGCTTACACGGTATAGAACAGAAGGATTTGTGTTTTGGTTGGGATTTCTTTTTTGGTTGGGGTAGAACTAAGCAAAAGTACAGAACATTAATGATGATCATTTAATTAAGAAAATTAAAATATTTCACCAGAGAAAATTACATGAAGAATGCCTTTTAGTTTCCAAGTAAAAATCTAAGTTAAACTGCTCATTCTCAAAAGGTGAACTGGAGTTTCTAAGAAATAAGCATATGAAAAGTCTCGATTTAAACAACACATATAAAGGCCTAGTGTAAACAAAACCAGCACAGCTCAGACTGTGGACCTGGGGTTGCCAAATCTCTTGCAGTAAAAAAAAACAAAACAAAACACACCAACCAAAACCCCCTCAAATATCTGTATTGAACCCAAATAAAATGTTATCCGCATGTAAAAAGAAAGTCTTCCTACACAAAGAATCTCTCTGACTCAACAACAAAATAAACAAACAAAAAATCAAACTCACTACCTATAGCTTCATCAGAAAGGCCACTTTGGCATCTATGGAAACAAAGTTAACAGATGATATGATGTTAATAAAGTCGTCTTACCTGCACATGACTTCATGGGTAAGCAAAACTCTGCACATTTCGGGATTCTTGTTCTGTCCTTCATAAGTTATGGGCTACAAAAATTAAGAAAAGGGGTAAGCCAGTAGTGTCAGGAGTTACTTATTTGTCATAATATTCAGATCTGAGGTGAAGGCTTTTTACCATTGCTCACCACCGCTCGCAAATAAATACCTTCCCCCAAAGCCCTTTTGAGCAGGGAAAGCAGCTTAAACATAAATATTGATAAAAAGTGCATAAAACCCAACAATCCATAAAGGAAAAATAAGAGACTTAAGAGCATTACTTTTCAGTTGCTCTCAAAAATCAAAAAAGATGAACAGGAGACAAAAATGAACCAGAGAACAAAAAACATGTGGGGCAATGCTAACAAAAAAGGAAGGATGAGGCAGGACAGGACAGCATGGCACGTATTAGCTATGCTCACCTGCTTAGTGACTGAATCGATGAGTCTAACATACAGATCCTGTTCAGTCCTGACACCTAGAGCGAGAGAGAAGAGTAATAAATGATGCTGTTACATGCATCTTTCCCTAAACATCAGAATATTTAGTTTCATCTAGCGCCTTATTAAACATCCTCAGGAAGACCATTTAGTTTTGTTTCCTCTAGTGTGTTTCCCAAGCCCACCCACACCAGGTAAACTTCAGAGACCATCCCTACACTGAAGGGGCATCATGCAAGGGAATTTCTGTGTGTCTTAGAAATCACGGTGACAGCACCTACAAACCTTGCCTCATTGTACAACCTACAGAAGGTGACTGGCAAGGGGACTCACCGTTGCTATAAAGGAGTTGGAGTTTGTAATGCGTGCCGTTGTTCGTCTTTTCATTGCCTTGCTCCTGAAAGACAGAATTTAAAAAAAAATTCTTCCAGAACTTCCACTTGGCACATTCAAAATGCAAAAGCTGATAATCATGATGGAAGTGACAACAAAGTTCATTAAAATTCTGAGAGGTGAATCCACTGATTGGGATATATTAACCTTCCAAATGACCCAGGACAAACTACAAAATACTGCTGACATCTTTTCCTGGAGGAGTTCAAGAACTTCTTTTCCTCTCTTATTTGCTATCATGCTCTCAACTTTTTCAAGGCAATACACTGAGACAAATTTGTACATTTCAAGTCAGTTAATATAAAGCAGCTTGATAGCGTGAAAGTTCAGTGGCTTTTGTTTTTAATCTATTCATTACTTTGCAATAGTGTTATTTTGAGTCATTATTGATATTTATTTCCTGAAGGTTGTTATTGGGATGTTTCTTTCATGTTTTTTTTGTGTAATTTCCTAGAAGATAATTTTTTATGAACAACCTTCATAATTAAAAAAAAATCTTGTCCATGACTAAGAAAATAATTGTAAAAACAATGTGAAGTAGTCAACACATGGATTTAAAATCCAAAAGCAAATGCTTTTCAAGTGCTACCATTGATTTTGGAGTCTTAAGAAATACATATAATCAAGCTCAACAGATAATATGACATATTACAGGTCAGATTCCACTTCTGTTTGGGTACTAAAACTTGGTAGATCTGGTAGGTGTCCCCCCTACACACAAAAAAAGTGCATTTGTCCCCCATTAAATTTTTTATTCTATTTTTAGCGGGTGTATGAAATTCCCATTGTATTCCCGACACAGCAGAGCCTTGCAAGCCTTTTTTAACTACAGCAGCACACAGAGGACAACAGCTCTACCGAAACACTTGAACCCTTGACCAAGAGCTGGGTGTATTTTGTCAAGGACAACAGGTATTAAAAGTTAGCAGCTCAACGGGGGAGAAGAAAAGATCAAATTTGGAGAGGAAAGGAGAAAGAAGAAAGATAACAAGCCTTACTTTATCATTTTCTACAAAGTCCACAAAAGCTGTCCTCTCTATTTCCACGGGCTGCCCCTGTCTGTCGTAGAGAGCCAGAACAAAGTGAAAGAAATTGGATTTCCTCAAGTTGGAGGGTGGCTGCTTTTCAAAGTGAGCTCTGGACAAAGCTACTCCGCTGTGGAGGAAACATACGGGATGGGGTGGGGGGGGAGAGACAAAGACGTTACCAGGTTGTACAGCAGCATCAGCAAAACAACAGAAAAGGCAGAACATACTCAGAGAAAAGCCGGGAATCGTCCACCTTGTGCGAGTGCCACACGAGGTTACAAACAGTCGCTTGTCATCACCGACTCCGACCCCGGGCTTCCCCAGCGCCGCGGGCGCGCACGGCGGCTCCGCTGGTGGAGCGGGACGGCCGGGAGGGCTGCGGCGGCTGCGGGCGAACGCGGAGCCGGGGCGGGGGAAGGGGCGACGCCGAAGTTTGGAGCTGTCATTGTAACGCTCGTTTCGGCTTGGCCCCGACATCTTTAAAGTTAAGCTCGGAGAACAAGATAATTTCCAGACCCCGAACGTTAGATGGGTTATTGCTAAATGCAGTAAGTGTTTTACTTCCTCCTCTACCTATTTTCTTCTCGCCTGTCACACTCATTTCTTGAATGCAACGCTCAGGGTGGGAAGTAGATGTAACAGAGAGTCTGGAAGTGCTATCTGTACATGCCAGCATCGTTCACTTTTCCTGTAGGAGAAGACAAGCGACCTTAAAACATTTCCTACAAGCGGACTGTCAACTTGAGGGCACTTACATCTTAGGTAAAAGACAACTAGTTTCGAGCACTTTCCTCAATGTAGCCTTTAGTCACTGACCTATTTGAACCAATGCCTGCATCTTCAATTTCCAATTTAAATTGAAAGAATTTAGACTCGGGTTAATTAGCCCTTGCCCAAATCTTGTCTCTGCAGAAAATGCAGTAACGTTTCCCACACATTTCCCGGCTCAGAAAGATTCAAACGCTTTTGCGTACCCACAACACCCCTAACTGCAGCTACATTTCTTAGTGAAACTAGTTGCAGCTTCCCTCCCTAATGCTGATTTCTACCTACTGCAGAGAAAATAGGTGCACATGAGCACCTCCATATTACTTAATAGACAGATTAATTCTACCTGCCAGACAAGTTAGGATTCAGAACAGCTTCGGTTTTCAGTCCCCGGAATAGCTCCACTGCACTGGCCAAAGAATTTGACTCTTTCGGAGAACTACAGATGTTTGCCTGTGTTTTCCATTGCCAAACATGTACAGTGTGAACTCGCCGCATCCGCCACAACTGCACCTACTTTGGGGCTTCCTCTTATTCTGCATGTAAGAACTCAGATTTCTTGGTTTGTTACGGATCTCTGAAAAAAAACCCGGCGGTGCCGCCACCCAGCACAGTGCGACTGCATCTCCACCGCTCCCGCGAATTAAAGGCTTCTGAGGAGCCGTTTCCTTTTACTTTCGCTTTCCACAGGAATAAACCTCTCCCCCCCCACCCTCCATCGTAGTTATTAAACCGTCTATCGACATTCATAAAACTCTGATAACTCCTCCCATAGCTCTTGGAAAACCTTGCTCACGGATCTGACCGTGGGTGGGGGCATGGATGAATACATGGATGAGTTACTTCTATAACGTCCCTGTTTCTTTTGAAGTCCCATCTGCTGTTACATGCCCTTCACCTTGACTCTATATTAAATGAAACCCAACTTATTCCCGGGACAAATTTGGCCTTCCCCTTCCCCGACGCTATTATTTTTTTAAACTTTTTTTTAAAAAAGGTATCCAGAGAGTGAGGAGGGAAAAAAATATTTTACCTAAAAGGGTTTTCATCGTATTACCCCTAAGGGAAAGAGATTGGAATAACGGTCCTGTACCGACTTGGCTGGGAAGAGAAAATAGAAGGGGGGGAGCTAACCCGCCCAAACAAGCAAAAAACAAACAGACAAGCCCCCAGCTCGGCGTGTTTACTAGCATTTCAGGTCAGCAGAGACCTTTCGTCCACGCAGGCAGGTGCTACACGCAAGCAAGCGTGCGGTTTGAGGGTGGGCTACGCAGGAAGCCCGCAGGCTCCGGGCTCCGCGCAGTGCGTGCGTCCGCGGGGCTCCGCGCTGCCGCCGCGGCATCGCCAAACCGCCGGCACCTCTGCCCTTGCTGCGAACTCCCCTTCTTACCGGAACCACGCTTTGCTCGCTGCTTGCCTGTTTCAGTCAGCTAGCAGCTTGAATCCAGGGGTTAAGATTTCGCCAATGCCTACGGTAGCTGCGGAGCCACTTGAATTAAGTAAAACAAGATGGGCCGGGGGAGGGGGGGGCGGGGGAAAAGCTCTACATTTAAGTTAATTCTAACTTTGCCCACTCCTATGCGGCTGCCTGAGCCATAAAGCAGGAAGGAGTAGCCTGTATCGCTAGGTACGACCAATCCACCCCCCCAACACACACCTCCCTTGTGCAGAAAAAGAAAGAATGATCCGATCTGTCATCTGATCCCCGCACTAGATTTTAGGACTCTTGATGCTCTGCGTTTTCGGAGCGCTTCTCCCCAGCTCTAGCTGTACTACCTTGAATTTTCACTGACTAGAAGAGACTGGGAGGGGGTCAGAAAGGGAGAAAATAAATTTAATATCTAATGCAAACAACACCAGGGAGTAAAGAAAAGGCTTGCTTAAAAAAAAAAAAGGCGGGGGGAAAGTGGGGGAGAAATAGGCTCGGTTACCTTTGTGCTGCTACGTTTGCATCCACAACCCCAACGTTTCTGACCCAGGACCTGACGGAATCCATTTCAGAACCTAGAGATTTATCTTTCAGAATTGGTCCTCTTCCTAAAGTATCTTGAATCCCAAACATTTAAAAAGTCTATTCCAACTAGCAACAGTTTCCTTTTGGGAGATAAGGGAGGAGAAAAGAAAAAAAAAAAAAAAAGACGCAGCCTTTGAAACTGACACACACAAATCCCAGGAAAGTGGAGAAGTTCAGCTTTAAAACCAACTTCTTCTGCGTTTAAGTGCTATGTGTTTTTAATGCCTTCAAATAGGGAAAAAAGTTTTTCCTCTTGCAAAGTAAAAGTTATGCTGATTCAGTCTTGCCTGGTATCATCATCCTTCAAACGCAGGAGAAGAAACTGCATCCAGAAACTGATGGCTGTTAACAAGGATCACCTGTTTCTCAACAGACACAGAGAGAAGGATTGATTGCTGCCTAATCCAGAACAGAAAAAAAAAAAAAAAAGGCGCGGGATAAATTGTAAAAGAAAGGAAGAAATGGAGCTAAAGAGAGTCTGATTACACACGACGCCTGGGAAGAGCCGATCCTTCCCAAGCCGGTCACCATGAATGGGTTACAGCGAGGGGAGCGGACATACCGGGAAGGGGGCGGAGCCTGCTCCCAAATAAGGGGCGATATTTGCATAGGCTGCCCCGATTGGAGGGCCGCGGGCAACTCTGCCGCCGCTCCGCACCCGCCTCCGCTCCCGGCTCCGCGCAGGCACCCGCGGGGCGGGGGGCGGCCAGGCCGGAGTCAGCCGACTGCTGGCGGGGACACGGTACGGCCCGGCCCGGCGCTGACCGCGGCCGCAGGAGCCCGGGCAGGCTTTAAATTAACATCACAGCCCCTCAGCCCCACACCGAACGGTCCTGCGGCTTCACAGCTGAACTGTGCTAAAAGCAGCAATCAGTCTGTTCCGTACTGTAATAATAAAGCAGTCGCACAGGTAGTTGGCTGGTTCGCTTTCAGGCGCGATATTTAAAAAACAAAACAAAACAAAACAAAAGGTGCTCAGAGGGGTCGCAGCCGCAATGCCCGCGGGGGCTCTGGATGCAGAGACTGCCTGCAGGAGCAAGAGCGAGTGAGAGAGACGGCGACACACCCAGGGGACCCTGAAGTTCTCACTATACACGAGCTGCCAGGTCTACCCTTAAAACTTTTTATAACATCCTATGCAGGCAAAATTTCCCATTACAGGCAGTTGGAGCTCTCCCCAGCCCGGTCCGCTGTGAACCAGGACGATACCTGCGTCTGCATTTATTTTCATTTTTTTTTAAACCACTGCCTCGGTGATATTTTCCTCCCGGCCCTTTTGTATTCTGATCTGTGTATAGATCTGCCTCTGAAATCTATATAACACCAACGCGAAAACAGATTTCAAGACAATGAATGCAAATCTGTGCTCAGAGACCATCTGCCAGATGAGGGAATCAGATGTTCGGTAGTTAAAGGCACAGCGCAAGGATTTCCTAGACTCATTATGTGCAGCTCCTCTCTTTAACCTGCTTTATTATTTTTTTTTAGCGGGGTAGAAATATAATTTCCATTTCAGAATAAATCCTAACTCCTTCCATCCACGTTCAGCTGCATTTCAAAAAGTCACCTTTCTATTAAATGCTAGATTATTTTCATGGAGTTTCATGCAGTTCTCTCCAGAAAAATTGCAAATTCAAGTCTTCCCATAAAACTTTCATTAAAATGTATCCTTAATTCAGGCACGATTGAGGGCAAAGCCGGGACTCCGAATTATTCTGTCTACATAAATGACAGACATGGCATTAGATAAACTAATACATCTCACACAATCTTTGTTGAAGGAAATTTGCCATGCTAACGCACCTCCCCAAATTGATAAATATGCAGTAAGTGATTTTGCCAGGTTAGCAAAAGGCGAGGCTGGCGTTATTTTAACGTTACAGAAAAGCAACAGCAGTTTGATGGCGTTACAGAGTGGAGGCCAACCTTTCAAGATATGATCTTAGCATCTTTGAGGTGCAATTTCTCAATCTAAAAAAACCCCAATCCAGCCAAACAGGGTAAGATACACAAACAAAAGTGAGAAAACAAGAGCATACGATGTAAGCGTACAGGCGACGGTAAGGCATATCATGGTGAATTTTTTTTTTTTTACCATTTCGCAATAGGCGTGGGTACATTTCCTCGAACAAACCCCCCCTCTTTGTACTAAGATCATTTTTGGCAGTGCCACTCTGACCGTTTCTGCATTTCTTCTTAAACCTGAGGCAGGGACGGAAGGGGAGGGGGCGGAATTCCCACTCGGTCTAACCTTGGCCGATGCATTCGTAAAGAGAAAACGTTTCCTAATAACCGAAGTCCCTCGCTCCTAGTGATAAAGCCGCGTCTGTCCCTGTAACGCGTTAAAGGGAGTCCGGTCGGATCCAACGCAGATGCTTATTCAGTCCCAGCCTGGTGGCTGGGTCGCGCACGGCGGGACCGTGCCAGCTCCAGGAACAATGGGGACTCGTGTGCCGCGGCCCCCGGGGAGCCCGGCTCTCAGGGATTCATAGCGGGTCAGAGGGCAGCGGCGCAGGTCAGAGGAGATGCACTCTCCTCGCCCCAAACAGCTGCCACCAGAATTTTGCACTTCAGGGACAAATGAAGGGAGCCTTCCTCTCTTGCCCCAGCGGGGGCTGCTCGCCGTGGGGCGCCATCCCCACTCCGCGCCCGCGGGGGGAGAGCTGTGTAAGCGCCGGGGAAGCGCTGCGCCGCGGGCGGCTCATCGGCTCCTGCAAGAGGAAGCGCTTTCAGGGAGAGAATTTTCTCCCCCCAACTAAGTTTCTCTCCTTTGCAGCGTATCTTAAAAGGGCAGGAGTTCTTAAATACTTCTCAAATTATAAACTCCTGATCTAGACTCCCCACGTCAAGCACTTGGTTTAAATACAGTTCGGGAAAAGCCCAGCTCTCAGGCTCTTCTGATGTAAAGTCACTCCGTAAAAGCAACATTTATACTAGTGCAACCGCCGCTTAACTTGGATTTGCACTTTAGAGGGTCCTGCGGTTCGGCTAAGCGAGTCGGTTCCACCGGCAGGTAAATGGCACCGTGTAACTCCGGGAGGGATGAGCGCGTTGGCTTGGGAAAAAACCCTGCGAGACCTGACGAGGACACCCCGGTAGAGAAGGAAGCCTCCAGCAGCGCATCTTCCGTACCCTACTTGCACCCAGTCCTAAAGACAATTTAGAGGCATAAATAAGAGCACACCAAAGGCTGGGGAAAGGGTTTCTCGGAGCCAAGCAGCGCCGAGAGTGAGAACGACTTTAAACCAGCGGCGGGGCGGCTGCCGCGCACGAAGCGGGCGCGCTGCGGGGCCGCCCCGGGGCGGGGGAGGGAGTCGGACCGCGCACCCCTGCGCCTCCCGGGAGAGCGGCCGCGGGGCCGGGGCTCGGGGCTCCCTCCCGCGCTGCTCTGCGCGCAGCCCCGCGCCCCCACAGCTCTCAGACGCGCCGCGATGCGCGGCTTTCATTCTCGCGAATCGCTTGAAGCGATTTTCTTCCTCGTACTAAAAAAGAAGAAAAAAAGCAAGTGGTTCGGTGAGCGCTGATCATTTCCTTCTGGAGGAAGAGCTGTTCCCCTCAAGACTGCCACACTCGTTTCCACATGCCGGGGTCAAAATGACAGGTGAGGCGGTTTTGACGTGGTAAAGAGATGCTCGTCTTTGTTAGTAGGTTTTAACAACGTCGTTTTATACACCAGCGTCAACTTTTCACGACTCGACACATCTTAGAAACTCCCAGCAGGAAGAAACATATATATTGAAGATAATACTTAAGTCCTTTAAAAGTATAAGCTTAAAACTACCATTGTTTCCTCTCACATTTAAGGAGAAAATGTCAATAAGAAAGTTAAACTACGCCTAAAGATGACACTTGGAAGGAAGCATTTAATTCTCGTTCCTATTAATTTCTGAGAATTCACTATCCTTCAGGTGTCTCAAGGGAATGAATCGTAGGTTAAAATTATCAATGTCAGAATGGAGAAGGATAACTAATCTTTCCTTCTTTATCCAACAGTCTCACTGGAAGGTTCAATTTCTGGTACACCTGTACCAGAAAAAATAAATGTGCCTGTTATAAATGTTCCGTTAAGCTGTTAATAGCTTAAAGTTTTAAGTCATTCACAATACAAGTGATTTGCATTCAGGTACATATCAGTCGCATTTTTAGCAATATAACGGTATTTGACAAACAAAGACAGCCCCGAAAATAACTTTCAAGAGCCCAACATGAGCATAAACAAAATATTTACTTGCACGGGATACCCTGCAACAGAAACGGGAACAGGCTGTGTTCTGAACTCGTGTAGCGAGAAGTGTACGGAGGGCACTCGGAGCACTACACACAGAACTGGGTTAGAAGTCTACTCCGATTGATGCAAGACTATTCTTGATCTACAATACCCTCGATTTAACTGAAATAAGAAAGTACTAGCTTAAGGAAATAAAGCTCCTTAAGACCTTTCTAATGCAAGAGGTTTAAAGCAGTTCAGGTGCATGCGACTAAATCATGAAGGCAAAACAAGCTCTTGACTGTGAATGGAAAATGCAAAACAAGGACTTGAGCACTGAAGGGCTTTTGGTTATATTTATTATAAGCCCGGTTTTATATAATCAACATACACGTTCTCTCAGAAGAGAACTCCCCCATTTGATTGTTGGAAAAAGTTTAACCCCAAGTATAAAATATAATGGATTCTCTCCACACACACCTCCCCCTGCCTCCTCCTGTGCCATTAGCAAATAGCCAGAAACATGGTTTTATAGCTGTAAAATCATGAGCTATACCTGGTCTCTCCCCCTTCCCTCTTGCATCATAAAGGCACTATTTACTGGAGGCAACTCTCCACACTGATCAGCACTTACAACATGTGCAAGTTTCAGAGATTGTACTGATCACATTTATAAGCAGCGAACAAAGGAATGCTTTCAAACTTACAAATGCATAACTAAACATTTAATAACTTCTCCACCACATCTTTCCCAAAAGAGAGAAAATATTGTATCCATCAGATCCTCTTTTGAGTGTCCCATTCATTCCAGTAAGTAGGTGCTTTTTTCACTAGAACAGAAAAACACATCTGCTAGGTTTTATATTCAACTCTTTTTTTTTAAAGATACTTTTACTGCCTTTTGCCTAGCATGGTTTTTGGAACATGTTAGCATGTTTTACCATCGGGAGTGTATGTTCTACTTTATTTTGTAATGCAGATTTGAGAAGCCTTAGTGCTGAAGTTTGTTTTTCTAACCACACAGAGGTTTGAAGCAACAAGCACATTCAGGAAAAATACTTTTAAGTGGGTGTATATTTGTGCTGGGATCCTCTCTCCCATTTTGCAGTTTATGGAAAGCAATCAAGGTCAGCTTTTCAATATGTCTTTGTATATAAACTACCTAAAATATTCACCAGGAAAAGAGAAGTTTAGGTTATCATAGCCTTTCTAGTTCCAGGTACATACTTATGACCCAACTCCAGCTGTCAAGCACAGTCTCCACAAGCAACTGGATAAATGCAGACATAATAGAGAGCAGAATTAAATTCATTCATTAACATGTGAACCAAATAAAAAGTAGTCCCCGTGTTACAAACATTCTTATACTGGCACTTAACCTGTATTAGTCACTCGAGTGGTCTTACAAGAATTATTTGACAATATACACATGCTTAACCTCATGCTTAAACATCTGTACAGTGAGGGCCTAATTTTTGTTTCTTGACTCAACTCAATGCAGCTCTGTCTTAAACAGGTGTCTAACTTTAATTACATGAATAGTCCCTCTGAAGTGATGCCACAGGGACACTTTGTCTGCTTAAAAGTCAGCAAACCCTAAGCATCTTGCTAGATAAAGCATCTTGCTTGCTTGATTGATTTTTAAAGTGTTTAAAAACATAAGAATTGTGAACACCTGTAAGTTTCTTTAGTTCTTTTGTGTAGCACAGCCTAACGTTTAAATTTGGACACTCACAAGTTACAGTAATACAAAACTGATGCAAACTAGTATCGTAGCAGGAATATGCGAATTGTGTTTAATTCCAAATTTGCCAATTTTGCCTCCGATTATAGAAGGGGGGGCACATATATAATAGAAGGGGGGAGCACATATCTAATACATATCTTGTTGCACTGTTTTGATTGGCTGGAAGAACAGCCTCCAGCTAGGGCTAGCTACCTAGAAAAGCTTCAGCTTCCAAAGTTCTGTCATTTTCCCGGCATATACACACATATATATGCATATATACACACACACCAGTGTCTTCTAAAAGAAACATTTGTTTTCGAGAAAGAAAGTGAAAGAAAGATTTTCATCCTCACATAGCTCAGGTAAGTGAGTAAGTAGACCCACCTCAGGCTTTCCAGTAACCTTTGACAGTCAGGATAAATCCAGAATTTCACCACATACAAAAATACAGAAAGTTAGAGGGTTTGGTTCAAAGCCTCGTACATTGTTGGAAACGGTGTGACTTCAAGAGGGTTTGGATCAGACCCATTTTAGGTTATTGAGGGGTCATTATAAGCTCGATTGGATTTTCTTATTTGAAGATGTTTTTCTAGCTAAATTTCAGTGTTTATAAAGCTTTCAAGGTACTTGCAGAGACACACTCACCTAATCCATGCAGTATTATTGTCTGATAGGCTCAGGCACCAAAAAAGTCACAGTACACAAGAATAAGGGTCCAACATGCTCATCATCTACAAGACCATCTTTCCCTTACTGGACCATTATTCCAATACAGAGGAGTCCACAACAAGCAGAAGACCACGCAGGTCACGTAACACGCACGCGCTAGGAACCTTGGCTAGTACAGGCTCAGGGAAGAGGAGGAAGGCAGCCTACTTTATGCTGCTCAAGGACATGGATATATTGCTGATGCAGGGTATTTTCAACCTAGAGTTACATAAATTAGTGCAAGCCAATTCTGAAAGTGGCATTGAGCTCTGTGGTTTAAAAATAAGAACAGGTTATATTATTAGGGACTGCAATTGGAGGCTTCTTCAAGGAGGAACTAGCTTTAACCATTCTGTATAACGTAAAAGCTCACTTATCAGATTCTGACTCCCTGACTGGAGTTTATTGGTACAACCACAATACAAATTATTAGGATTAGGAAAATATCTCTTGGGGATGGTCAATAATCAAAACATCTGCCGCCTGCAAAGTTTCCTGCGCCTTCTTTTAAAGCATCTGGTACTGGAAGCTAAGATATAATACACAAGAAGCCTAATCTAATCTGACTGTTCCTACGTTCTTTCCATAAGGCAAGAAAGAGGTAGTTAAAAGCTCAGTATATCATAATTAGAGCTTTGCAACCTTGGAGAGACAGTTCAGTTCCTCTCTGAAGTATATTAAATAACCAGAAGGTTTTTTTAATTTGGTGGAACAGAACTATTAACACACCTAACATCGTAAAGCCAACTGGACTTCTACCTCAGTACATGGCATTTCAAAAGCTGCCAAATGACACAACCAGATCCTGATCCTGCAAACATTTACACTTGTATTACAAGCAGCGAAGCTGATGGTATGCAACACCAACTGCTTTCAACTGATCTGTCCAAGGTTAGGGTCCCACAACTAGTAAAATTCTATTTTTTTTTTTTTTTTTGAGAGTTTAAGCAATTAGGATCTAGTCTAGTCTAAACATTATCTTCCAGGAGGTGAGAAGTCTACCCAGAGTTTTATGCCTTCTGTGCTATTTAATTATAGCTCACCATTTGAACTGTTTCTTTCATCACTGATTTTAAGTATTCATAGGCAGGCTAAACATCAATGCTTTGAAATTTACACACACCTAAATGGTTCTGATACTTAAAAGGATTTGATCAGCCTGGTTGTTATGGCATCACATTTTCATCAGCAGTATCAGTTAGGTAGGGAAAAGTAATATATTTTACTAAATAACCTGATACTATTTAGGTATTTCAAGAGAGAGCATTGCTACTGTGGGTTATTTTTAAAAAAAGTTGTACCCCAACTCAGCTAAGCTACTACAACAGAAAGATAAAAAAACAGTTTGCTACCTTCGTGCCTCTGACAGACATAGTGTAAACTTGTCTATTTAGTAGGTTTTACAGAAAATCTGTGTATAGCAATCTTAGATGTGGCTCCTCAAGCACATTTCCATAACCAGAAACGAGGAGCAGCAAAGCTGAAACCTGAGGATAGAGAAAGAAATCTGTACACACCTGTAGAAGATGATGGGCCCAAGACTGACTGTCAGTATTATGCCTGGGCAAGCAGTTAAGTCTCTTCTGATAGTGTTCAGGAGAAAAATCCAAATACCCTTAATATACAGCATGAGAAATAGATCTCTTTTTACAAGCTTCAGGATTCAAGTCAGTTTAATTTAAGAGATCAAGCTAAAGGCATCAAATGAGAACTAGCTGATAACAGACAAGTAGAGAAAGTCAGGTCACACTCACACTGGTGAAGAATTGTTAAGACAACACAACAAGGCACCTTTATGATGCCCAGCCAGAGCCAGGCTGTGCAGTGGGTAGATCTACCCAGTGTAAACTTCATTACAAACCATGAGATATTTTAAATCATAGCAAGAGCTACAGTAAACCACTATATCAGCTCAGATGTGTTTCTCTTTACTTGGTGTTTCTCCTATAGATGGAAGAATCGCCAAGTTAGCTGTGATTCATCAGAAGATGCCTCTATTCAGGATGGTCCTTTCATGACAGGCAGCACTAGCTTTATAGATCCATTGTGTACCATTTGGCTAATATGGGGTGGGGAGCGAAGGGGAGAAGAAAACCAGTTCTCCACGTGCACCCTCCCCTTTAGCTACTTGCTATAGACATAAAATAAGCCTTTGCTGACTCCAAGTCCAGAGGACAATGATGTCAACAAAACAGATGAGCAGGTTCAGAGGGTTTCTGAGCAGACACAGCTTTGTGGCCCACATGCATTCTTTGGCTTTAGGGAAGGAAAACACCCTCTGTTGTTTTCAAAAGCATGTGTTCAGAGCATCTGAAGACTAGAATATGTTGAAGCATATGGCATATCATTTCCTTTCTTCCATTCATAATCTGCAGCAAGATCAGTTCTAACACGAACAAGCTCCAGCTTTCATTTGAAAATATTTCCATAGCCATGTCCTTCTCGCAAGCCTAATTATGCATCATCTTGATGCAAGCGAATATCAGAAAAGCAGTAAGTTACCATTGCTATGGATGGGCTAAACAATTGGCTTACAGCAAGTACATGACATGCATCTTTAAAACTTCCTATTTGTTTGCTACCTCCACTGATACCTCAGGTTGGAAGTACAAACACCATCCAATGGTGCTATCAACTTACTTTGTGCCTGTACACCATCCTAGTAACTAAGGTCTAATCCAGATGAGATAAAGTGCCTTCGCTGCACTGCTCACGATCCAAACATTAGAAGAAACAACAAAGGGAAAGAGGATAAAGCAGAGGCACTGACAGGGAAGCCAGAAGGATAAAATATAACTTGTATAAACTTAAAATATAACTCAGAACACTTAAGACCACAGGGTATAACTATTAAGCAACTAAATGGACAGCATTCTGCAAGTACCCATAGGGCAGAGGGAAAGAGAACATCAACCTACAGGAGTGACAGCACCCTCAAATACGAGCCCTGCCTTACACTTAGCCAAGAACCTAGAAAGTACCTGATGCCCCACAGGCTTGTGCCCCAACAGCTACAAGATTTGAGACTCCCTTGAATCTCTGACATACGGTAGTCTGGATAGTCACTTAAGAGAAAAATCTTCCAGCAGAGGCCTAACACTAGCTTTGGCCCTCAGTTGTGTGCAAGCACCCTCACACCCAGGATTTGCTACGCTGACCTTGACTGTGCTGAGAGTGCTGGGCAGGGGGCCGGGTAGCTGGAACACACACTGTGTGGAAGGCCAAACTGCAAAGCAGCACAGCATGTACAACCTCCAGAGGGGAAAACCATTTTACAAGATGGTTTATGGCATCTTATTTTTCCCCATGTAGAATATGAATAATGTTAATGGTGACAGAGCCTACAGGCAATAAAAGGCCTTTGCAGGTATCAAACGGCTTCAAACTTTGCTTTGGCTCTCTGCCAGCTGCTACAGTCAGCCCACACTTCCTACTTAAGGCTAGGACCAGTGTCCATTAAGTAGTTACACAGCCTTACTGGTTTCCATGAAGAAAACAGATAGAAAACCTATTATATTTTGATTATTTTTTAAAAAATCATATAAAAACCATAAAGGAAGAAATTTGTGTTTCATGCACACCTGCCACTGTTTTAAGTATATATTTCTAATGGATAAGGAAATTCTTATTTTTCTCATATTCAGCTGCCGAGGCTGAAAACAAGAACATAGTTTGGGAAGCTAGACAATGAAAGATCTCTACTTTTATTATCATCCCTTGTTCAAACAGCACGTAAATGCACCAAGAGTCCAGGGCTCCCCTGTGCTAAGCTGTTCATAGCAATTTGAAAAGGAGTTCCAAAGAGAATTTGAGTGTGGCAAGAAATAAGACTGCAAGATGAAATAAGAAAGAAACAAGAATTTTTCTGGGCATTATTAGTCTTGCATAGCACACAGCTTAAGCAAATTTGGCCAAGTGGTAAGGCCCTTCATTTCAAAGCAAAAAAACCACATTCTACTGTTTCCACCGTTACTCATTTTTTTTAATCAGGCAGGATAATCAGCATGAACACATATACATTTATAACATATATAAAATTATATGTGTTTAGCTTGCCACTAAAGGTAAAACTTCAGATATTGATGAAGCGTTAGAGTTCTACTCAACAGTTGGAAACTTTCCACTTCCACACTTTTTGTAAAATGAGGAATATAGTTTACAAGTCTTACTAGTTAACAACCATTGTTTGACACCTAGCGTTATTATTTTATAGGATAGGGACTAAATATTTGATCATCCGACATGTTTTAACACCTGCACTGGTTTCCTGTCCCCAGTATCTTAGGTACATGTGCTGTTCATAAGTACAACAGAGAATTAGGGAACTAGATCAGCTGTGAAAATTTTGTCATAATTTTCAGTGATAGCAAAGCTGCACTTGGACATGTGACTTCACAACACACACCAGCCTTACACTTTGTCATAGTAGAACCCCAAGTATAAGACCAGATTTCTCTTGTGCTGTGCAGTCAGGTCCAGAAAGAAAGTCCATGTATCCAAGAGTTCAGAATCTGTGTGCAAGTCAACAAATATGGATTAGAGGAAATAAAAAGGCATATGTCTGTAGGTTAAATGTAAAAGCAGCAGTAAGTAGAAAAGCAGAAATCCTTACTGACCACTCAATTGACAGACGCCAAGCATAAAAGATTTAAAATCACAATTCTATGATTTAATCCATATAACATGGTTTAAAGCTCCTCAAAACAAAGCAGATGAATTCTGACCTGCATTTTCCCCCCACCCTCCTATGAAGCTCATCTTGTAATCAAGAGAATTCCTAGCAAAGGAAAGGGAAAAGATTACCAACCTTTTAGACTTTCCCAAGTCTGAAGAGTTTGTCAGGCAACTTTCTCCTCAGACACTGACAGATGATCTAGAAGGAAGAGTGTGTGCAGGGAGGGGGAGAGTTGAACTAAGCCCACACCACTGTCAGGGTAAAGGTGATGGCAAACAGGCTGATAAGACAGCAGCTCTGATAGCACTGGAGAAAGGCCCCTAAAGAGGCTATGGAAAGACCTTGGAAAAGGAAGACTGATGAAGGAACAGAAGGAGGATGCAGTGTAGTTGAACCAGTGACCTACACTGATCCCACTAGTAGCACTTTCAACAAGCTGGGAGAAAGCACGGGGAGCACAGCAGCTGTCAGCATGCCCACAGAGGCAGGAGATCCCAGTCCTAGAGCAAAAGCCTTGACAGTTCAGGTAGAAAGACAAAAGCCAGATCTTTAAAATACTATTAAGGTGGGAGTATGGAGGCTTATTCATGGTTCAAGTCCACAGGTCAAGGAATAGGGCTCAGCACTATCTCAATATGGGCTGCCCACTGGTATGCATCTCCACTGAGCCTCTGTCACTCAACTCATTTGTACAACTTCATTAACAACAATTAAATGAAAGATGTTTTGGTGCCATACCTCTTAATTTTGCAAAGATTACAAGAATACTTTAAATACTCAAGAAGAGACAGGATGCTAATGAGTTAGGCACTATCTGCACATGCCATGCTTGAAGAGGCTGCACAGTAAATATGAGAACAGAAGGTGGAATGGGGTATTCCAAATTTACATATCGGAAACAGAGGTCCACAAAAGTTAAGCCACTTGCCTGAAATCACACAGGAAGCCAGGAACTCAACCCTACTCTCCCAATTCCCAGAGCACAACTGCATCCAGTCCTTTTGTAGGACAGGTAAACGTTATTCAAATTGCTTAATAACTACGACTGGGGGAAGCAGGAGAAGTGTTCTAAAAGAGAAAATAAAAGTCCCTCTCATCAAGAAGTATATTTTACGCTCTTGATTAGTTATGCAACAGATTAAATATTAAACATGTGATTTCCTTTCCCCAAAAACGCTAGCACAAAAGACAAACCTGCAGCTCAAAAGAAAAAAAAAATAAAATCAGGGTATTGCACGTACCGTTTACCTGGGCAATGCCACCACCTTGTGGTCTGTACAGCCACACCACCACTAGAATCTTAGTGTCTTCAATAGTAAATACACCCAATGCTGCCTTACTGTTCTCTTTTGAGTGGATTTTGCTTAGACTTCACTCACAAACCACCTTAATAGCTCTGTCTGATACGCACTGATGGAATTTAATGATGTATGATTATTTAGCCGTTGTTATCACAAAGCTGATAGCTGTTCTCAACACAAAGCTACACTCGCTGAATGAATGTAACGCCTCCTGCTCACGTAACCCTGAAAAAGGCCTTCCTAGTCCTGTTATTTCAGCATAGATGCCTTTTCTGTCTTCTGAACCATATTGTACTGCAACAGGTTTTCCCATCTAAACTTTTCTTTTTCCTTACAGTATCTTAAGGTCAAACTGATTCCTATAAAGTCTTGCCACTCCTCACTTTGAGTAGTGTAAATACATACTTTGCTTCCCAAGTAACACTTCATGGAAATGTTTGCTCAGTCTTTACGTTCAGAGCAGAGACTCAGTATGCTGCCATCATTTTCTTGCCTGGCATTACTGATGAACAGTGCTGTCTGCTATCCAAGAGGGTAGAACATTTCTTGCCATGTACCATGGTCACAGGAGAGCATCCCCATGCATGGAGACATGCATGTAAATTCAGCAGGTTGCATGGACTGCTTTTATCACAGCACCAGCGCTGTAGGTCAGTGGGGGCAACTCTGCCAGTCCCTAGAGCAGGAGCCCAATTTTACAGCCCTATGCAGGAAAATTTTTTGAGACATAATGACCTCAATTAAAACCAAGTTCCTTGGAGTCTGGTACGTAAGAAGCCTTCCTCCACACTGAGGCCCTTTGCCGCTCCAAGCACAAATGGCAGTGTAGACTTGAAGTTACGTTATGTACATAAGCAAGAGAAAGCACTATCCCTGCCACCCCAGAGCAGTTCTGCGTAAGGTGGAATTGCCTTCTGGATTAGACTCAGCTTTCGATGCCTACACAGACCACATCAATAACAAGGTGGAGCAAAACATGGAGGATTAACCACCCCAGGCTTTGCTAACGAGGCATTCCACAACCTGAAGCACATCCATCTCCCTTCCCCTACCTTTTAAATTAGTGTATCATGCCTTTGCAGTGTGACTAAAGATGCTCAGGTGACAGGCAAAAAAAAAAGTAGATATCACAGTTATCATGTTTGGCCACATGACTATTTATTGCAAAATTCAGTTCCAATCTAACTAGAAAAAAGCATATCTGAAACTGCCATAAAGAAATAAAAATACTTTGGATATCTGCTACTGATATAATCAAGACATCCTGTATGATGTAAACCCAGGCTGCTTTCCAGGATACTGTGCACACAAGCATTTACAGCAATTTTTCCTGCGGTGACCAACACAGAACTGGTTCAGGGTAACAGAGCCAAGAACACACCTTCCAAGAAACAGACATTGGCAGCCTGCAGTGTCCTCCTCAGAGGCAGAATTATATCCTCCATTTGGACTACAACTCTTTGATGCAACACATGCTACCTTGCTGGTTTTATACTTATTTTACCAGTTAATTTTGCAGTTCCACTACTCAGTTTAGCTTACACTTGCCAAATAGTCAGGGACCTCAGAGTTTTACATCATGGTCAAACTCATCCCAAAAATATCAAAAGCTACTACCTTTCCTCTTCTTTCACCTTGCTGCTTCTTTCAGGTCTATGCGGAGCAGCTTCAGAACTCTGCTAGTGAAGCAACAGAGGCCACACTCTATGGGGAAGGATCACTGGAATGTTTTAGTACAGAATCAGCCATTTTACAACAACTGTTCTAATTTTCTCCAAAGTAGATCAAGACAAAACAGGATTTCTGGTTGGGAAACATCTGCTTTGGGAGTGATTAAGAACAGTTATGGAGTCATTCCTGTCACTTTTCTCACTCGGATAAGCTCTAGGGTCCAATTTCTATAGGCATTTGAGCACCCTATTCCCTTGAGTTCCTTTTGAAAGTTTTAACCCATAAAGTCTTTCCCCCAAAGCCCACTAGCATTTGCGACATTCACACACTATATTTAAATCTCTTAATCTAAATTACAAACACTATAGCCTCTCTACAGCATTTATGGTACTCTTAACACAATAGGATCCTCATTGCCAACATGCATTTTTGCAGTTATTAGCATAAAAAACATTTACGTGGAAAAAAATTAATCTTATGGTAAAGGGCTTGAATTTCATTTGCAAACACAGTAAATATCTGACAGAACAAGTAGTCAGAAGGAAACGTTTCACCAAATGCAACACAGATTAAGTATGTCTGACTTTTGCTATATGCTTACATTTTTAATATTTCTAGGTGTATTCAAAACTGCTCATTCTGATTTTTTTCAAATCTAGAATCATTCCACCATAGTGCCAGGAACCAGAAATCTCTTGTGCTTGGTGCTGTACACATATAACACAAGGAAATTCTGCCAGCAACAAACAACAGTTACCACATTTTACTTTTTATTTGGACACTTCTTGCATTTGGCTTGATGCTACACCGAAAACACGACAAGATGTTGCCGATCTTTGTTACCCACCTTCATGTCCCTTGGCTCAGCAGGGCCCCGATTCTTGTTTGAGAGTCTCAGATGATGCATTAATATAAAGAAGCTTAGATCATTATGTTTTTAACCAGAAACTACTCAGCCTGGATAAATCTTTAATGCCTTCCAATAAAGGCTACGAAAAAGAGTAATCGCTTTTCAAACCATCTCGTTATGCCTTATTATAAGGAGACATCAATTATTGTAACATCTCTGTATAACACATTGTGTTTTTAAATACTTGTCTCAATAAACAACTTGCTTAAAATATTTCAATGTGCAAAAGTGAAACATATGGAACAACTACCCTCCTTGAAATACACAAGAGTCAGACATAATTAGGTCACAGCCATACTGCAGCATATTCAGTTTAGTACAGTTCAGTCTCTGTAGTTTTTATCCTGCATTTTTTAAGTGTCTACAAAGAATGGAAGTACTTAAGTCTCTCTTTTTTTTTTTTTTTAAGGGAAAGCAAAAGGATTTGTGCAAGTCACCTAATAAGAGCAAGAATACAAGCCAAGCATTGCAAGCCCAATCTCATCTGAAGCAACTAAGTGCCAGATTTTAAACTGACACAAAAGCCCATGATGGTGATGGCTGAACCTTGTCTTACAAGCATCACCCGAGTATTTGAATCTTTGAACCTTGCTAGTAGACAGTGCAACAGCAATGCCCTCATTTACACCAGACCGGACTTTTCTGTGTTCCTCTTCACACTGCCTCCTGTGCTTAAAGTAACAGCACTCCACAGATGAGTCAAACATCTGCCAAAGCACAAGCTGTTGATTATCTAATTCAGGAAACATGAAACAGTTTGCAGGATTAAGGCCCCAAAAAATATTCCTCCTACAAGACAGCCTCCAAAAGAGGTATCATTACATATGCAAAGTAATCATTTTATACCTCCATTTTCTTCTTTCTTCCCTCATCACCTCCACATGCTCAGATGGGAAGGCAAGAACTAGAGCGCTGAGATTGTTTGCCAAAAAAAACATCTAGAAATCCCTCTCTGAGGAAATACAGGTAGACCAGATTTGCTTTGAAAAAGTAAAAATTTTGTTAAAACAAAACAAAGAGCTTCACACTCTGGAGTCCATTCTGTCTGCTACATCTCCACAGAACAGCTGAAATCCTGAGACATGACCCATCCATGCTAGTCTAAATCTCAAAACTACTCCAGCACATCCTTTCTCCTAGCACTATCCCATTAGATAGAAATGACAGGCAAAAAGAAATCCAAACAAGAAAAAATTGTAGAAGTGATGGTTTATGCACAACAGAATATTAGTTTGGATTTACACAGATAAGAATATAAAGTACAGTGGCTACAGCCCTACACGTAGACACTTTTTTTCTGCAAAAAAGCAGCTTACATTTGTCATATTTACTGAGAAAAAGATCAAGCTAAACCAGAGAACCAGAACACTCGTGAATATTTATGAACAAACCCCTCTCTTTCTGCAGGCCTTGGTGCCTTACCTCAAGATATCTCTATCAACACTCTGGAGAAATTTTCACTACTGATTTTTTCACCATTATACCGATTACAGTAAACTCAACTGAATTGGCCATCCTACTAGAATACCACAAAAAAAAAAAAAAAGAAGAGACAGCCCAGCCCCTAGCACAGCCCTTCCCAAACCATTACAAAAGCCCACAGCAAACACCACCATTTAGGCGGGATCACAGGCTGCAAACCAGCAAGAGACAGCCACAACCACAGAAAAAACATTTCAAGCACCCCAAAAACTGAGCCCCATCCCACCACCCTGCCACAGCAAACTAAATTTAAATTTCCTACCTGGAAAACACGCATACATGGTTGGTTTTTTTGACAGAGAAGCAGAGAAGACCACTGCAGGCAGCCAAGACTGGGGGCCAAGTGAGGAGGGCACTTCACCTGAGGGGCGGCCCCACCCAGCCCTGGAAGGTTCCGCAGCCCCTCAGGGCTCCCCTCAGCAATCAGCGCCTCAGTGGCAGCACCTGAAGCGACTCGCACCTGAGGTAACTTTTCCCTTCCTCCCCTCACAGCCTTTAAAGCTACTTTTTTTCACACAAAAAGAGTAACATGAATATATTGCTTGCTTTTTCCTCAAAATTCTCTGTTCCAAGGTGGGGGGGGGGGGCAGAGAACAAGCCGTGCTTCCCTCTGAGGAAAAGGCACTTGCAGGCACAGCTCTACCTCAAGCCTTCAGGGTTGTTTCCAACTGCATGCCCTCAGCAGAGAAAGGCACATTTTTAGCATGTTTCTTGCACAATTTCAGCATCTTGTCTTGTGTGTTGCAGGTCCCAGAATGGGAAATGGGCAGTAATGCCAAAACATGCTTTTTGACTGCAGAGCCTGCAGCAACGGCCTAGCACATCGCCCTCACTCCTAAAATGTCGCCTCTTCCCACACCTAACATGCAACATCCTTGTCAGGTTTCTACTTTGATACACAAAATGGCACCAAGTTACAGGGCAAGGCCCCATCGCAGTCTGCAGCACCATGTGAACTGCCTCATCATCTACATATAAAGCAAACATTATATACATACAGCAAGTCAGGTATATCCCTGAAGAAGGAATTTTTCCTGACACCTTGCTCAGCTGTGTCAGGAAAGATGGGGGCTGGAAGTGCTGCCCAGCTCTTTCTGATGTTTTTACAGCACTTACAATAATGGGGCAGTGATATTTTACGTCAGGGCCTTGAGGTGCCACTCTCAAGCAAAAATATTTGTCTTAAGGACCAATTTCCAGAACCAATTTCAATTTCAAAACTAATTTATTTGGAAGGAAGAGAATTTGAGCCACCTCATGTCTAGATTAACAAAGATCCAGTTAAAAAAAAAAAAGGAGTTTTATCAGCAGATCAGAGGTGCATGTTCAAATCCTGTTTTCACAGCTGCAAATGTATGAGCCAGATTGCAAAGGTCAAGTCTGTGAAATTTTCCATAGGTGGCAGCATTACTGCAGAATTTCAGTGAGAAATACAGATGAGCAGTATGGTTGCTTCAGCATTGACAGAGACCTCCCTTACAGGAAAAACCTTCTAGGAATTAATTACTTTTCTACAGTGCTGTCACCCAGCACAGGCAGCCGAGCAAACCTAGAGGATGAATTTAAAAAAAAGTAGAAAGGCTGTAATCTCATCCGAACAAGGCTTAATAATGAACTGGATATGTGTATTGCTAATTTATAGCTTTTAATAGGCCTGTTATTACCAATAAAGACAGCCTTTACTTTCATAGCTTTATTAGGATTAAGAGTTATTATGCGAGTGAAAGGGCATATTTTTGCCATAAGTGTAATCTTTGGGGTGTCTTTGCCTTTGGAAGAATTCAATTATTTCAGAATATAGCTATATTATATGAACCATGCTATATTAAATGGCTCACAGGTTGGAAAGAATTTGGTAATTCTCACATCCCTTCATTATATGCCTGTATTGTATTCGATGGGCTGTTTAACAAGTGTAATCCCTGAGAGAAGCTATTAGCAACCACCACCAAATTAGGGTTCACTGGTTTAACCACAGCCTGAAGCTCCCTGCTTACATCCACAGCACATGTAACAACAGAGCAAGGTTCCTCAGATGGCACTGCTAGCACATCCCACACCACACTCTAAGGAAAAGACAGTATCTCCCATATGCTTGGGAATCACTTATTTGCAGATGTTGGGGGGAAGGAAGAGATCGGCACAGCCACCGTTTTTTGAGTTTGTTTTGTTTTGTTTTTGTTTTTCCCTAGAGCTGTTTCACATGTAAATAAGCATTGCCTGAACCAAAAAGATCAACACTTCACAACAGTACACCAATACTCTCAAAACATTGGACCAACAACCAGTAAGTATTCTTAGAGTCAAATAACCCTGTATAGTGGGTTGGATTTGACTTATGAGCAGCCCTTTTTTGGGGGTCATCACCCAGAAAAGATTTCTGGGGCTTGTTGTTTAGCTTTTCTGATGTCCCTATGAATAAAGAGATAGATATGGGACAGATAGAGGTGATGAGGAAGGGAATATATAATTTCAATCATCATCTTTCAGCTGCTTGGAAGATAAACAATTAGTGGATATATTTCACTGCACATCTGAGTGTGAAATGTAACATTATCATTTTTATGGGTCAGAAGATCTTTTGGGACAATGGGGGAGCAAAGTAATGTGTCTTTTCTCAGTTGAAAACGTAACATTGTACAGTTATACAAAACATTTCCCACCCAAAATTGAAGGGGTAGCAATAAGACACGAGTGATTCAGGAATCTAGTTCTGATTTAGAAGTTGAACCAGCAATTTTATTGAAGACTTCTGTAAAGACAAGGAAAAAATGATAAAATGCTCTTTCTACTCTTCAGCTCACCTTTTCCAGTCAATTTCATTTCCCATTGTATACACTAACACAGAAACCTACCTGAAATATAAGAATTTCTGAAGTCAATCTTTAAACAGCACTGGAGAAGAGTACTGAAAGGTACAAACCTCACTGGAATCAAGATCACTATTTGCAGTATTTTAAATAGTCAGTTAAATACGCATTTTGAGTTGCAGCATTGCAAGCACCTGCTACAGGCCCTTAACATCCACATAGCAGGCATTATATTGCTCTGAATTTTATCATCACTGCACATTTTCACTGGTAAGCATTAAACAGGAGTTACCTATATTTTACAAAACTCAGTAGCACCTTTGGAAATGCACACTCTTGTCTTCTTCAAAAGTCTTGCAAATATGTACCTTTTTCAGGTTAGTGAGTAAATTAGTGAGAGGTTCTGGGGTTATAGAGCCCACTCAGAAAACATCCCGCCAGTAATGATTTCTGACCCCTCCAGGGCTAGGGCTGTCTTTTTACTGTGTTACCTGTATAGCTACTCTCATCAGGCACCCTTAATCAAACTTTTCTGCTTTTGGCATGGTATTTTCTTTTTCACCACTCACTAGGTGAGCAAAAGCCCCAATACCAATGCAACTGAAGTATCACAAAACACATTTTAAGCTAGTACAATTTAGTTTTCACTGTGAGACTTGAACTGGTTGTACTGGCATTCACACACCTTCAGTGCTATGGTTCACTACAGATGGAGAGGAGAAAACTAGGGGGGGTTACACCCCAACAGAGGCCACACTTATAACTTTTAACAGCAGGGCAGCACACAAAGCCAGTGTCCCACTGTAATCCGCACAGCAGTAGCAGGAGACTCTACAAGCTCATTTTCCTCAGCTACTCAGGCCTCTGCTTAAACAGCTTCATATGTGCACGTGATTCAGAACTCCCGCTTACTCTTTCACATCTTGTTTTGAGGATACTGGTAAAAAAAGTCCCAAAGGAAGGTGCCTATTATCTCACTGCTGCTGTTTCACATCTGCCTCATCTGGTTATGCTTTTGCTTCCCTTTCCTGGCTGATTTCAACCTAAAAAATAAGGACAAAATGGCAAAGTATAAACCAATTCTTTTAGAGAAGGCTGAAGAGAAGACATTCCCTGTTCTACAAGCCATGCTGGCTCATCATTTGACAACTGAGACTTAGAATAGAAATTATCCAGAACTCACGAACTCCCATCTCAAACTTCCTTGCCATCCTGATATAGCTAACACTCTGTCCACACACCAAATGTTAACCTTAGGCACATCAAGGACAAATACCCTGAGTTGCTCTGAAGAACTTGGAAGTATTCCTGGATGATAGTATTAACTGAAATGCCACATACCTTTGCGAACATATAAATCGGAGAGACCTGATCAAGCCTGTGTAGGATTTATTTTTGGGAGGACTCAAACCAAATTTCAACAAAGGGGAAAGAATTTTTTTTCCACTTTACTTTTAATCTGAAGCATTTTGAGAATTTTGTCAAGCCCCTACCTTAAAAAAATGACAACAAAAATTTAACATAAACTGGAAAATAAATTCTCATTTTGACAATGATTACTTTATATTTTTACTATACAGGTCTGAAAGTAAGTTATAACTTCTCTAGGCTTCCCTCCTGTTTCATAACATTTTAACAAACAGCCCACAAATGATAAAGGGACATTTGCATTTTTCCTTTAGATATTCCTAAAAATTAAAAAAATTCTGATTTTTTTTTTTGTTTTCATGACTCCCCAACATCTTCCTTCTCCCTAGTCTCCTCCCCATTTCAACTATTACACTGAAATTCCCTCTTTTAAAAACTGACCTGAAACAAATCGCCATCTCTATTTTAGTACATTTTCCTAGTCTTTTCTAAACACTCTCCCTGAAGCATGGGAGTCCCTTCTACCATGACCCATTACTACTATAAAGAGCAGCTAGTATGTGTCACATTGATTAGATCAGTGCTCTGTGAGGTAAGCAAAATTCAGGGAATGATGATGAATTGATTTTTGTTTTCTTAAAACAAATTGAAAAATGCAATGAGCCCACAATTAATTGTTCTATCTAGTCCACACACTGAACTTAATTAACTATTTAATTAAACAATGAAGTAACACTGCTAGCAAAACATGATATGGGTCATGCCATCCAATCTTCCTCTTCTTTTCCTCCCCTCCTCCATACATCCACTCAAATTTTATCTCCACAACAAAACAGAAGCCTCTTTGTTACAGCTGCAACACTGGCGTTATTGACTGAAGTACTCGTGTGTCCAAAAATAACCAGGCAAGTGTCCATTATGTTTGGAGCTTTCTAGCATCATGTCCTCAAACTTGGCACATCTCTCGAAATTCTACACCTTCTCAGATGGGAATTAAAAAACAAGACCCAGACTACTTGTATACATTTAAAGGGAGAATGACTTTGTTTTTCTCCACATGTCAAGTATTTCTAAAGAGCTTCCAATACCTGCATATCTTAGCAACAATTGTTCAGAGAGTTATTTTCTTTGTTCTTGGCCAAATTCCACCAAGGGTAATTACTCCCTACCTTGAATTTCCCAGACAGTTTTATCTGATGTTTTCACTGTGTTTTCTTTTGCAATTTTTCTGACATCACATCAAACCTTATCCAGCATACACTTCACACATAGATCCAGAAGAATTTCAGGTCTTACTTAGTAAATAGCAATTATAGTAATTCGTGTAGCAAAAAGAAGTCAGGCTCCTTAATGTTAGGTGCAGTAAGATAACCCAAATGCATGAACCTAGCTAAAGAAGCCATTATTGTTCCTGCTTTTAGAAAAAAGGAAGGAAGAAATTAGACGATTTGCTTAGCTCACGCAACAAATGTGAAAGAGAACAAAATCCAGATCCCTTAAGTTCCTTATCAGTCTTCTAATTAAGAACTTGCCCTCAATTTTTGTAAAGAAAAACTATACAAGTCCCTTTTTGATCTGTGCTGTAATCTTTTTCGTTAAACAGATTTCAAAATCTACCCCAGAAATGGCTGCATTTCAGTGCGATGTGAAGCAGATCCTACAATTGATACAACTTGCAAAAAAGGCAGTTTCAGTTTAAAAAGTATTATATAATCATTGGGATTGCAGATTGCTAGGGAATAAAACTTGTTTCCAAGAGCAGTTAACTTTTTTACCTTCACATTCAACTCCGGAATGATTTTTGACAAGATGCAAGTGGAAACATTAGTCTGGATTATTTTGTTTTGTTGATGTGTAGCAGAACAAAATGGGGAACAACAACAATATTTAACAGTGGCTGTGGCTGTATCCTCTTTAGGAGTCATAGAAACATCAGACACTGGGAAAACAAAGGTTTGATGGTTTATTACTGCTGTCAGCAGAAGTCCTAGGCAGGTTGGAATGCTCCTCATGGAGATCTTGGTTTGAGTTGTCTCGTGGCCAAAACCACATTTCTAAATGCAGGGAGTAGCACTGGATAAACATCATCCTGGTTCATGCAAATTTATGGCTGCCAGGTTGGGCCCTGTGGAGGGTATTTTCCAATCCACTGTTTATTGCTTCCCCAGCCTCCCACTCAAGACCAATGTCACACCAGTTATAGAGGAATTTGGTGATGCATCCAGAATTAATACATTTCAGAATTCACTCATGGCACAGGGCTTTCCTGATAAACAAACCACCCATCAGAGTCACAACAAAAGCAAGGTACTTATTCCACAGGAGTCCCATTTTATTTAGAGCACTCTGCATCACACAATCCATGCTGTGTAGATGCTAAACATGACACAAACCAGCAGCTTCCTATGACTTGGGAGGGAAGGAGGGACCAGGCTCTGTGGAACTGCAAATTTGGCAACATCAAATGAAACTAGTGCTACACCCAGGCTGCCTGCAACAGTTATGCTGATGCTGGCACTACACAGAGAAGTCAGAAGAAACAGCAAGCAGAGAAGGAATCTGCTTCAAGCTGCTGCAGAAAACACCTCTGCAAATTAACACTGCAACTTCATTTTTGGTGATGGCTATTCTAATTTCTTGTAGCAGATCCAAAGTCCAGTTCTCTCATACTCATTACTGTTCTAAAAGGACAGTATAGTGCTTTAAGCAAACAATTGCCTCCTTATGCAATGTTCCATCTAATACAAGGAGAGGAACAGTGAGCAAAAACATGGGCAAAAAATAAGAATACAGGAAAAAATAGGAAAATAGATAAGAAATAAAAGGATCTTTTTGAGGAAGAGAGCTGAGAGACAAGGGTACAAAGGAATACACAATTTGTGATTGCTCCTTGCCTCTTCCATGAATTACCCAAGTGATCTCAGTGACCACAGATAAGATTTTCAAGTGCTCAAAACCTGCAACTGAAACCAGACCAAAGAAGGATTTAACAAAACACAGCACCTCGCAGCTCAGCTGGCCTCAAGCTGAGCTCCTGGCTATTAATCCACTCAGAACATCTGTAGAACTCCATCTTCTCCTGCTGTGTGGGTAGGACACCAGGTAGGAAAGCCCAAAGACTTCACTTTCTAGCTTTATTACTGATCTAAATGAGCTTTGCCAAATGACGAGCAGCATTTGTGCTTCAGCCTCCCCTACAGCTGTGGCCCTACTACTGCCCCCTGAAGCACACAGCCACTAACCCCAGTGGAAGGGGCACCTTCCCGCTCCTCCTTTAAAGGGGGTCCCGGGCACCCGGGCCAATCACAAGGGCCGATGTAGCGGGGCAGGGCCGTGGGACATCATGGGCACGCTGCCTATAAGAGCTGCAGGTGCCAGGTGGGACTGGTTGGTGTTGGGGGTGAGTGGGGTGGTTTGTGGTGTTTCACTGGTGGCTGTTTCCTCTGAGGACAGGGTGAGGTTTTTAGGTGTACTTTAAACTGAAGTTATGGTTAAAGTAGCCTGGTATGCAGAGGTTATGGGAGGGCAGTAGAGAGTCCAGGTAAAACAAAATTTTGATTGTAATGACAACTTTGTTGTTATTCTACTGAGGATCCTTAAAGAATTTGCTTATCTCCATTGTGTTGGGTGATAGCAGACAGAGAAGCTTTTATGAATTTTACATTTTATTTTTTTTAAGCTTTGAAATGCACTTTTTTATGGTGTAGTGAGAAACTAAGCACTTTCAAAGCCTGTTTGGTGGTGTTTGGCAAAGTACAGATAAAGACACAGCCTTTGCTGATGATGGCCTGTAATAAATTTAATTTGGGTGTTGGTTTGCAGTGTAACAGATTGAGTTCAGGATCTTGCACAGAATCAAGCAGAGCAAGAACTTACACCGAGTCTCTCATGGGAAGCATTTATTAGAAGTCAAATTAAAATGTTCTGTCTTGTTTTCTTATCTTAGATCATTTCATGGAGATTACATCTTTTTCTGGAAATAAAATGTTATAGCTTTGTCTCCAGGGATGGTACAATACAACTGCTATCAATGTGTTTGACCAAACTCACTATTGTGTTGACAATGTTGGTAAGAACTGCTCAAACATACTCTGAGAAACCAAACGCTGTTTTGCTGAGACCCAAATATTCCATTTGAAGCATTGCAGGCTGCAGGTCCATAAGCTTTTACTCTGTCTGTAAGTGATTTATTGTTCTTGCTCCCTTCCTTCTTGTGTGCCCATGTAACTACAGAACTGTTTTGTGAACCAGAGCGCTGAACTTTGCTACTGTGGGAAACACCAGTGTAATCACAGCCACCTTTCTTCTGCTGAACCTGGACTGCTCAGGACTGCTCAGAAGAACCAGAGTTTTGTTTCTGCAGGGTCTGTGGAGGAAGATGTATCTGAACTCTCTGGTATGGAAGCCAGTACCTTGCTTAGCTTGGTTTAGAGACATAGATCATAAAGGCTTATGGTGTTTAACAGCAAGATAGTTATCCTGGCAGTTTTGCAGGAAGTCAGATCTCATAGGAACCCCCTGTAGCTGCTCAGTGAATTGATGTTCTTGGTAATTTCCTGCCTGCTATTGGAAGCATGACTGATAAGCCTGTTGATTTTGCTGACCCCCTGCAGAGTCCAGGGAACTTCCAGTTTGTGGGAAATATCTCTGGTTGCTGTCCAGTTTGGACTGTAACCAAGTCTTGGAAAGATGAAGTTTCTCTCAAACCAGAAAACTTTTGGGGTAGAGGGTAATTTTCTGGCACTGATTATTTATGTGCGCTCTTTTGTGGCTCAGATTTGCCTGGAGAACAGCTGTGTATTTTCAGAGTCTCCATCATTTGCCTTCTACTTTCTTATGACTTTCTGCAATTGTGATAAAAAATGGAATGTGACAAACTGACTTATTCTAACCTTGTGGTTCTCTGCCTCAGGGCTATTCAGGACAAATGATGTGCAAACCAGGACCAAGTTTCTTTAGGTTATCGAAGTGAGATGTTTTTCAAACGAAACCTAGTTTACAAAGCTTTTCAGGGCAAGGATTAAATGGGTTTTTAAATAAAAGTACTTACAAATAAGAATGCTCAGTAACTCTGAAACTCTGGCTGTAAGCACTAATTACAGAAAAAGTGAGAAACCTGAGATGAAGGCATACTTTTTAGGAGCCTGGACTTTCACCTTTCCATGCTGCTGTTAGTAGACCACGTTACTGCAGGTTCTCCACGGTTAAAGTAGGATGGTAAGATTGTAAGTCTGATTCATCACTTAACATGGTCATTTATGTCGATACAGAGAATCCACACTAAAATAATCAGAATCCCTGCCCTGACTCCACGTGGGGCTGTCACACCTCCAGTCTCTATGCTGCTTCAGTATTCCCAGCACCATCATCTGCTGGTTCCAGAACCCTTCATGTCAGACACAGCTGAACGGCTTGCCAGACAGCTGCATCTGGTATGTGGAGTCTCAGGGCACAAGAGACTGCCACACTGCTCAACAACCAGAGCGTGTGGCTGCTAATGAGGGCGTGACATAGAGCAGAGCCCTTCTAAGGAACATACTTTCCTCAGCCATAACCCCTTCTCACACATCTTCACTCAGAGGTGTGCTCCCTGCAACCCAAGGGAAAAAAGTTAAGAAATCTGTTTAGAACAGGGCTAAATGCAGCCACAGTGTGCACTAAGGATGGCAGAGCAGGCTGCCTGACCACAGATGACACCAGACAATGGCTCTTGGTTGTGAGGCTACATTTCCTTATATCCATGGTAAAGCATCTGCTTTGCATTGTTACAAGTGAGAAAAACAAAGCCTATACATGTGCACTGGGGACTTGGGCCCCCAAAGGTCTCTGGTCCTCTGAGCAGGGTAAGGAAATGGCTTCAGACAAGTAACCAAGATGATTTCAAGCCTGTGTGCCATGAGCTGTTTTTAAAGCATACTATAAATGTGTTAACTGAAAGACTGCTCCTATGAGCTAATTAAGTGCTATCGTCCCCAGTTTATTTCCAATTAAAAAAATAGGAACAGAAAGCATTTGCTCAAGGTCTCCAAGGGAATCAACAACACAGCAAGGATTAAAACTAAGGATTTCCTGTCCGATCCGCAAACCACACCTCTCTCCTGTTTACAGTGTTAACTTATTCCCTAGCAGAAAAGCCATGTGAATGGAACAATTCATTCTGCTATTTCGGCCTCCCTTCCTTCCCTTCTCAGTTCATTCCTGGCATTACCTTCAGATCGTTACAAACCTGTTACCAGAAGAACTGTGTGACGAAGCAAAGAATGTTTCAGAACAGTTTCAGCTGCAAATACTTGAATAATGTTTGTGAAATTAAAGTTTGAAACACTTAAAAAATACCCTAGAAATATCGTGCTCTTGTTAATGAAAAACGAAACCAAAAGGTAAATGAACTCATACATCAAGGAGTAAGTTGATGATTAAAGCAAATCATGTAGTTACCTGCACACGTCATTTTTTGCATGCGTGACTTGAGCAATACTAGAGTGATAGTGTTACTACTCACAGTAAGTTACTACTAATACTTCCACTTACAGTATGGCTTAATCCAGAGAGTTTTAAAGAGATAATGTCTCTAGGCTCTTCACATTTGCTTTCCTTTTTTTTTTTCTTTTGTTTTAGAAGTCACATTTTCACATTTCCCTCTGGAATCAAAACCGAAAAACTCCTTGAAAAATATCAGCTGCATTTCTTACGTCTTTCTATGATTCCAGGGCTTAGGACATCAGTCTGTTCACACCCTTTAAATACCATGAGAAGTAGGAACACCAAGCTGCTTGAAAGTACAAGACTTGACTAGAGCTTTGGATCAAGAGCAAGAATGCGGGAGTTCAAAGCCTACAGTGGCACTTTATTCCAAATTATATATTTAATCATTGCTTCCCACAGTCCATGGTTTTTAAGGAACGCTTCTCCTGGCAGTGTCGGGTCATTGATGTGATAAGTTCATACACCCTGCTAGCACCACACAGAACTAGCAATTAACTTCTTACTGCAAAATGCTAGTAAAATTACAGGCTGCTTCAAAGTACAAAAACATGATTCCAAAGAGCTGATAGGGCTCTTTTTAGATCATTTGGCTTTTTATGTGTGTTTTAGTAACAATGGCTTTAGTGATACATACAAGATAACTACAGGGCTTGAGCTAAGACTTATATTTATGTATCCCTTTTGAAATAAACCTTTGCAGGTGTAATTCTTCCAGCTCATATGAAGGATAACAGCTTGTTAACTTAATTAATGCATAAAAGTACTTTGCCTTAGTAAGAATCTAAAATAGAAGATGGTAAACCCTACTATTAAAAATAACAAGGAAATCCTATAGACAGAAGTGTTTTTAACACACTTGCTTTCAACTTCCTCCTTTTGTTACGCAAAATTGTTTCATAAAAGTCTCCGAGGCTTCTCTTTCACTTATTTAGATCACCTGTGTAGGTTTATTAGTAAGGAAAAGGAACGCTTCTGTTCCCTCAATGACACTGCAGCCCTTCCCCAAAAAGAAACATTTCTGTGTGTAGGCCATGAGAGTTTGGAGTTTAAAAAAAAACCCAAACACCAACCAACCCCAAACAAAAACTATGCAGGGCCCTTTGCAGTTCTGTATCTTAGCTCCTCCCCTTCCTGCAATGTGCCTCATAAAGCTGGTGACTACTAAGGCTCTTTTCACGTGTGAGTTACCCTGTGCTTCTTAGAGATGCAGCATGTTATCAGTTAAGTCTATGCATGGTGGTGTTTTTTCCCCTCAAGATAGTATTTTGTTATGATTGTTAGTATTGCTGTTATGTTTCTTTCATTGATCTCAATAGACTGAGGAATGTTAATTATCCCCTTTCTAAAGACTAATAGGAGAAGGAAATTTTAATAATTTTTAAGATATTCTCTGAGTATGGATTTATTGGTTTTGGTGTATTTTGATTTTTTCACTGGTACAAAGAACCTGTGGTTTCAAGCTGAAGAATGTGGTTTCTCTGTAGAATGGTGAAAAGTGGGGCTGGAAAGGACTAAGGCATCTCTTACCCTTAGGCAGGGAGCAGCTCTACTTAGACTATTCCCAGTAGGTAGTTATCTAATCTGCTCTTAAAAGTGCCTGGTAGTGGATCTGCTGCAGATTTTGGCAATGTAGTTCAGCATTTAATCATTCTTGTTAGAATAAAATCACTTTCTGCGTGCCTTGCCTTGTGTTCACGGTGCTTAGTTTAGGATCATTGTTCTTATTTTGTTTCTTTTTTTGTTTGGTTTTTGTACTGCTAGTAGAGTTCCAAGTTATGTCCAAATTATCCTGAGGTGGAAGATTCAGAGTGCGAGGTTATCCTGAACTATATGCTTTGTTAACTGCGGCTACTAAGTTATAGGAAGGGCTAAATCTAGGTCTTGTGAATCTCCTATCTTCTTCTATGGCTGCAGTTTTAGTCTCAATAGCATTGTTAGCTTCCCCTAACAGTTCTCTTATTTTTCGGTTGGACTCATCCTCCCATAGAACTAACTACAGTTTGTTAAAAAAAAAAAAAAGTAGCAAGAGACTTAACTTGAGATGCACAGAAAAATTACGTTATTATTATTTTTATCCCTCTTTTCTTAATTTTTTAACCCCAAAAAACTGGGACACCTCCTGCCCTCCCAAACAAGCCCTCCTAATTGTAAAATACTTGTTTTCCTCCCTCCAAACAGGTGCTTCCTGTCTACCTCTAAGACCTCTTTTCTTCTTTTCCAGAAGCCTTCTTTTCCCCGTATCCTTACATGTATTTTTGCACTTGCTTTAAAAGAAAACTCCTGCCAAAATTCAGGTGCATGAGTCTTGTACAAATTGTGCTTAAATAATCCATTACACTAATATTTTGCAAATTGTGGTTTCAAACAATGTAATTTAGACCTGCTCTAAACAAATCGACTTTGGAGCTGGTTTTAAACCTGTCTTGCAAACTACTGCTTTAGTGAATATATAAAATTCTTTCCAAACCTAATTAGCTTTTCTGTTTGCTTGCACCAGGGTAAAGTTAAGGGAAAAAAAAACAGCCTTAGTAATTTCTGAAAGAAAATGTTGAGGCTTCCCCTTGTAATAGCAGAGCTTTAATCCAATGAACTTTACACTTTTGAGGTGACACAAGCTGCTTGTTTACCAGAGTTCCTGGGCTTTCATTGCGTAAGTTTGCTTGGTGATGAGTAGTTTGGGGCAGCCGGTTACAGAACCATTAGATAGTACTGTTACATTGTTTTGTTTGGGAAATGGCTCTCTAGAAAATTACTGGCAGTTGCAAAGTGAACTGAAAGTTATGTGTCATCCTCTTCTGCTTTTTATCATTGTTAAACTAAACTGCCTGGTGACTGATCAGGGGGAGGATGACATTTTATGCCACTTCTGAGTATTTCCCCAACAGTACAGATGCTCAGAACTGCTAGAAACTTTAATTTCATTTTTTCCCTTTCCAAAAATAAAAACCAGTGACTTTGGTGGAGCTGCTCTAGTGAAGTAGGGTGCAATATATGTCTTCGTAGTGTTCAAGTTTAGGACAGTGAAGCGGGAACTGGAAATGCTTAAAACCTTTGTTTAAACCTTGATTTTAGTTGAAAATCTCTGGCCACTGGCAGCTGGGGCTTTACAGGTGGGACCTGGTTAAAATGAACTCTGGCTGAGTAAAGCCTGACTGTCAGAAAAAGCAAATGAAAGTTCTGCATGCCCACGGAAGGCTTCCTGGCATGGCAGCTGGCACGCCGCACATGGCATTAAGGGCCTACCTGCTTGAGCAAGGTTGGTGTTGATGTGAAGAGGTTGGATGGGCTGGGACTTGCACCATGTGCAGTTTACCCTGTGCCTTTGCCTGAAACTCATTGCAGAATCAGGGTCTGCCTGACCTTTTGTTAAGCGTGAACTTCCATGGGCAGGATTAAGATGTGACTCAGCACTGTTTTGATAATCATTGTTAATTAAGTGGCTACATACGTAGAGACAATTATGTGAAATTAAGAATGGGGAAACACGAGGTGTGAATATTAGCAAACATGTTCTAGGAGCAAAGGCTGTTAGGCTGTGAAACGCTCTCCCAAAAAGCAATGGAAACATCTTGCTGAGACACTTCAAGCTAGACAGAATGAAGTACAGAAGAGTACGCTGTAGGGAATTACATTGCCCTGATGTTAACCTGCATGTGACCTCAGATGGCTCAGCTATTACTAAATTCCAGTGATAATTTTAGTGATAATTACTCCCTTTATTTCTAAACTAAATTGTTGTAATTCATTATAGTCTTGTCTAATGGGTCAAATTACTGGGAAGCTAAAGCAGATAGAAAATGACTTGCTGATAAGAGTTCTTTGGGGCCTTAGTTGTTTGATCAGTGATTTGATGTTAATATATTTTATCGGCTGCCAGTCACATTTTACTTTTTGATTTTTAAGTTGTTCTAACTTCTACAGCTCCTGATTTACGCTGCTGTGAACTTCCCACTCTGTATGTAGTTCTCTGGCCTTTAACAAATAAAACTAGAAACACTTTTCTGTGGATCCTGGTCCCTGTATGTCCCCCTCATTTCCTGGAGGTGTTCTTTAGTCTGAGCTGAAGGGGTTTGTCTGTAGAGTAAGAATTAGTAATTAAAGCATGATTGGAATAGATAAATGTCATTAAAGCTTTGTGCTGTTGGTGGTTGTGTATAAATTCAACATCATACAGATACTACCTCCCCAGAGCACCTGAACAAATACTTAATACTTTAACTCCAGTGAAATCAAAGGGGCGTAAGTACGCGCTTCCAAACTTTGCATCAGAGCTGCGAAATGCAGCCTTGCTAATGTGCACTAACCATTCATACTAGTGTGAATACTTGTGTTGTCTGAATTAACAAGCAAGTGAACACCCAAGTAAAGATTGTGATTCCCAAGATGTCTTACTAATTACCCTGTGATTTAATGTTAATTATTTATTATACTTCATTATATTCTGTAGTTAAGTTCAAAACAAAAACCTGAAATGTTGGAATTGTGATCCATCCTTCTGACACCATGATATTAAATCTTTTCTAAGAGAGATTTTGTTTTAATTATTAGGTATGTACTAAAGCTTCATTAATTTATATTACAGAGCTAATTGCAGGTCTTTTTTGCTTTTTTTTTTTTCTTTTAGCAACAGAAGTTCTTGAAACAATGCTCATTCTACTATGAGGGCCAAATTCAGCAGTAATTGTACAGAAGGCAATGGATGAATTGAACTTTATTTGCATTTTTTTCCTGCTAAATTGTTGCAAGACAATTCTGTTTTGGGTTGAAAAGGATGTATTTTAAGTAATCCTGAAAAAAAAAAGAGGAATGCCAGCTTTCATTCTGAATTTGGTATTGACTAAACATGGCCACAAATTTCTAGAATTGAGTGAATTTGTTCTTGAGCTCTGGGAAATGCGGACCTGGGTGTTAAGAGAAGGGCCTTAATGCTGTAGTGATCCAAAAAGAGCCTGTCTTGATTGTGAATGTTTTCAAACTTGCAGTGTGTTTGTTTTTAGATATTTGGATTGCTCTCCAAATGGACTAAGCAAAATACTTGGTTCCGGATATTCCCAAACTTAGGTGAGTTGCAGTTCTTTAGAATGCCCCACGTGAGTGCTCTTTCAAACATTGTTGTTTCCAAGATTGATTTTTATTCGCATGTGCAATCTCTGTCAGGGATGTGGAGATAAATCTGCATTTGTCCAAAGCAGCCTATAATCTGGGCCAGTTGTGGGTTTCTGGTGTTTACTCTCAAACATTGGGAGCCTGACAGTGTTTGTGTGTTTGTTTAGAGGTGTTCAGTTCCCACAGTTCTGCGTTTTGTGCTGTTGACTAAGAATTCAAGTGTATTTCATTTAAGAAAAGCAGCCTCCTAGGTGTTTTGAGCTGGAAATGCAAAATTAGCATACCTGGTGATTTAGGAGACTCGTTTCAAGACACTGCGAGTTTGTGGCAGCGCTGGGTTTGCAGGATGAGCTCATGAATCTCCAAGTGAAATCTGGATTAGCAAGCTCTGCCCTGCCTGAGAGGAAAGAAAACGTTTGCACAAACATCTGTGAAGGGAATCTGATGACTTTCACAAGATCTTAAATAGATTGTACTGAATCAATTACCCAAGCCCTGTATGTTAACTACAGCTGAGACTTTAACTGGGACCCAGTGAGCTAAAGAGGAGCCTTCATCCTTCCTGAGCCAGCAGGAGTTGTGCCAAGCTGGGCTCGGCTGGAAGCCTTTCTTTGTAGATCTTCTGGCTGTCAGCGTGAAAGGTGGAGGAAGGCTAAAAATGGCTCAGAGGCACGGCTGGGTGTATGCAGGGAATAGCAATGAGAATGGCAAAGGCGCGCTTGGGTTCTCCAGTGAAATAAGAGACCAAGTCTGCAGACGTTATGGTGAGCATCCAAGAGGGTGGAAAATGTGCATCAAACAGGTTATGTGGCTACGGCGAAAAACTGCTGCGTGAGGAAATGGCAGGAGAAGGAAGCGAGGGAGTGGAGGAAAGGAAAAAAACCAGAACCGAACAACGGCGACGGGGAGATTCAGTGGCTGAGCGAAATAAAGGGTGAGCCTGCGAAGCGTCCTGCCGAGCAGGTAGGGACGGAGGTAAGGGGGGCCTGGGGGGAGGCTTTCCCTGCAGGGGACGAGCCCCCGGAGAAGGCCCGGCGCTGCGGCCGCCGCCAGCCCAAACGCGCAGGGGACCGCCGGCGGGCGAGGCCCGCGGTGCGGCCCCGAGGTGCGGGCCGGCGGCCCCCCACCATGGCTCCGGCCCCTCGCCGTGCCCCCCGCAGCCCGCCATGGCCCCGGCCGCCCGCCAGGCCCGGCCCGGCCCGGCGCGGCCCTCCGGGGGGCGGTGAGGGACCCTCCGCCCCGCCCCGCCCTCTCCGGAGCACCGCCCCTCCCGCCCCCCGCCGGGTGACGTCACCCCCAGCTCGGCCGGCGCCATTTTGAAAGTGGAGCGTTAGGGGGGGGGGCCGGAGCGAGGCGCGGAGCGGGGGCAGCCCCAGGAGCGGAGCCGGCCGCACCCCCGCCGCCATCCGCCGCCATCCGCCCCCCGCTGCCGCCCCCCGCTCGGCATCGGCGGCCCCGCCGCGCAGCGCCGAGACCGCCCGACCCGCCGCGGCCGCTATCGCGAGCCCAACATGGCAGGTAAGGGGAGGCTGCCCCCGCGGGGCACCGGCCCCTGCCGCCGCCGGGCGGGGGGCGCAGGTGAGGCTGCGGCAGCGGCCTGCCGGCCGGGCGCGGGGCTGCGGCGGGGGCAGCGGGCAGTGCCGCTCCCTCCCTGCCTGCCCCGGCTCGCCGGGTGTTCTCCCCGGCTCGGGGAGTGTCTCGCAGCCTGCCTCTGCCCTCCCCGAGCCGCGGCTGCCGGCGCGCCGCCTGCCCCTGGTCGCTCGCTCCCCGGCCCCGCTCTCCCATTCCGCCTCGCCTGCGCGTTCCTGATTTTTTTTTTTTCCCCCTTCTGGGAAACCGTGTTCTCCTCCCACCCACCCCTTCTTCCTTCCCTCCCTTATCGGGGTTGGGGGGAAAAAGCAGCATGAAAGAACCAAGGTGGAGGGGCTTGGATGGGGGAAGCGGTGTATTTGGAAGTTCAATATGCAGGAGGCTTGCAGACAGGGTGGGTCTTTCGCCTTTTTTCTTTTTCCCCCCTACAGGGTTTTTGGATTTGTATACGTGCTTGTCTGTTGCGTTTATTTCTCAGGTGGAGTTAGTGAGGACTGTGCAGAGAAGTGCTGCTGTGCACGGAGAGGTGTTCCAGGGTGCAGACGTGCTTGTGTTGGGAGTACAATTGCACCCTTCTGTAGGGTGCAGCTTTTAAGCATCTGTAAATGAGAGTAAAATAGGGTACAGGATGTAATTAAATAATACAGGTCTTACTGTGTTTTCTTTCTCATTCCTTCCCGTGCTTGCTCCCCATTTTGCATCCTGAAGTGCTCTTGGTAGGCTAGAAGTGTGTATGTATAAGGTTTCTTTTCCTTCTTACTTTTCCTTGTGATTTCTTCATTTGGAAAGACGTTCATCCCCCTCCTCTGCAGATGAATTGTCTTTTCAGTGCTTTGCATTTGGAGGAGCAAGCAGGAGAGGCTGTATTAGGTTTGTGCTTTGCCTTTTTCCACTACACCATATGCCCATGCTCCACCCTTGTCTTTTTGTTTTAGGCGGGGGCGGGGGGGAGTGCCAACTTGGTTCAAGTAAATTGTATGAAAAATAGAATTTTAGCCTTAAGTAGAAAGAGCAGTGATTTGTCTCAGAAGCTGTCCCCTTTAACTGCTTCCATGGTGCCAGCTGCTAAATGACAAATGGAGAGAGGAGAGAAAATGCGTTGTACGGGTTTGGGGGAATGGTAGAGATGTGTGGCAAACCTTTGCAATGCATCTGCAAAAAGCGTTTTGACATCTCTTGCATCGACGGGTGCTTGTACTTGTAATCCTTCAGAAAATAAATTAAGGCAAGCAAAAAATGCAAACTGGACTCTGATTGTATTCCAGCACTTCTCTTAACATTCTGAGACACTTGGTCTTTTTTGGAAAGATTATTTTGGTGTTTCCAATTTCCTTGTCTTTGACTTTTTCCCCCCTTTAACTTAGTGTAGAAGAGGGAAGAAGTCCCCAGAACCATAACAGACCTCTGGATTAACGTGTAAATGCCATCTGTTGCTCAGCCTGTTTGAATTGTGTTGAAGAAAAGTTCCATTTTGACAGTGGCTTTCAAAAAAAAAAAAAAAAAGGAGGCAAGCCCATTTCGGTCCCTTCCTGTATGTACTCAGCCCTGCAGTGATTTGCTCAGAATGAAATGCAAAAGAAATGGGTGGTGATTTTTGTGTGTGTTTTGGTGGCAGGGTTCAAATGAATCACTGCCTTCCGCCGAGGCAGTAATGTTCCTGAAGTTTTCTCTTCGATCCGTTTTCTATGGTAGTAGAACTTGTTAACATCTGATTGCTTGTTTGCTTTTCTGCTCGGATTTGCTGCTTTTTTTTAAGGCTGATAATTGCTTTCATTACTTCTGCGAAGAGACTCTAAAATTGTGGTAAAATTTTTTTTCTTTAGCCTTTAGTGTGTAGGTTCAGTTCAGTGTTTTTGTAGAAGGAGGAAATGAATCGCAGCTTGGTTTATAGTGAAGGAAAGATGGAAATTTAAAAAATATGTGCAGCTTTTTCTGACAGTTGCTAAGTGGTGAGTGTGTGTGTGTGTTTGTAGAGGGTTCTGACTTCGAAGGAGGAAGAAGCTTGGTGTGAAGTAAGATGTTCGTGCCCTCTGGTTTTAAATGCGCAGTTAAAGTCAGAACTAGCGATGTTCCTTAGTCCGGCGAGCTTTTGGTGGTGGAGGCTGGTGTCACTGCTTGTGCTTACACTGTTTTTGACAAACGCTCCATTGAATGCTGGCAAACCACTAATGACAAAAACAATATCTGTAAACGAAAAAGGTGGGGAGGGGCAATTTGTGATTGTGCCGACAGCGTTGCTGAGGAAGTAGGCGTGTGCAGGGCTGTCTGAAACTTTGGGTCGTACCTATTGTGTGCTCTGTGTGTTGCTGTGGGGGGTCTCACTTTTTTGATTGTGTTTTTCAGGAGCTGGAGGAGGAAATGACATTCAGTGGTGTTTTTCTCAGGTGAAAGGCGCTGTGGATGATGATGTAGCAGAAGGTAAGAGCAATTATTTTTTACTGAATGTTTTCTGACTTTTTAGCTACGCTTCAGGTAGGGAGATATGAACCCTGTCTTAACTAAAATATCTCAGTGTTGCTGTATGGAACTTGAGCAAAGCAAATAGACATTTAATGGGCATTCAGATACCCAGATTTAGGATTAAACTATGGTTTGAGAGTACTGTTCAGCACACTTTTAAGAAGGGCTTAATTCGGGCTGCTTAAATATTTTGCTGGAATTGTTTGCCAAGATTAAGATTTTCCTGTCACTCAGCTTTTGATTTGTGTTTTTTCCTAATCTGCAAAATGGGGAATGTGATACTTGCATTCCACAGGGAGGTGTTGTGAGAATTAATTAATGTTTGTACTCTTTGAAGATCTAAGTACTAGATAAAGATCAAGTAATTTTCCCAATCTTTCTAGCTTCTATTAACCAGAAGAGGAAGAAATCTGAATATTTGTGCGTGCTTACTTACTAAGTAAGGAGGGATTTTGTGTTTGAGATGATACTGGAAATCGCCTAAAACTTTTCTAAGCTGCCAATGACAAATATCACCTCACACTAAGATGGCTGCCTCGGATTGTGACTGCAAAAAATGTACTTGTTATTTTCTTTTACTTGGATTGGGCATCATTAGAGGAGTCACACTTTCACTGTGCTGCTCAATTGCTGTGCTAGAGAGCAAAATCTCTTCTGCAATCTTTTTTGAGGAAAGTCCCCCTGACTTCTACATTTCTTTGGCCATAAAGTCCCATTTACACAACACAGCCTGTGAGATCATGAGTTAAAATTTTTCTTCTGCCAGCAGTTGGCCTTGTCACTTCTGCAATTCCTAGGGTTTTTTCTTTTTTTACATATCTTGAATGCTCTGACGTACAAGTGAGATTAATGTTGTATTTAGAAAAGCAGTAACTACAGTTCCCATTATTTTGCCATTTGATGTGTGGTTCAAGTTAACTTCCAGAGGCCAAAAAATCAGTATAAACATAAGTGACTTGTTTTTATTTATTAGCTGCAACATGTGGCAGATCATGCACTTTCAAAGACTCCTGTCATTTACAAGCTGAAAGATGGCTTTGGAAGCCAGAAAGCTGTAAGAATTTTTTTAAAGTTTAATTTTAAATTCTTCAGGAAGTTTATGTTAAAGCTTGTACTCACAACTACTGTTAAATGTAGTATAATTTTTTTCCCCGGCAGACTTTAAATTCTGTAACATTTACTTTAATTACCTATCAAACTAAATCATTAATTAAGTACAAATATTGAAGAAGTTGTGGTTGTGTGGCAGGTGCTTGCAAATAATTCTTCATTAAAATAGACATGTTGACATGCCTGTAATATATATAGAAAGTTCATTACTGTATGTATGGTAAAGTGGCTTTTACAGGGATCTGGAAATGCAGAAGTCAGGAAATGGGCTGTCCTTCACTTCCTTAGCTGTGCTGAAGTGTCGTACTTCATGGTATGAGAGATGACTTGCTGGCCTTATGCTTCCTGACAGGTTAGCAGCTGTGCTGTGTGTTGCTGGAGTCATGGTGGGTGGAGTTCAGGGAAGCCTTCCCTGTAAGTGAATTAACTAGCTTCAGTTTCAGCAAGCCAGTCAGGATGGCTTCCAAAAAACTGTAAGAATGTCCATTTTTGGGTTTATGGAAGATTTAGCCTTCTGCTTTTGTGACCCAAAGAGCAGTTTGGTTTCATTGTCAGCTATGACTGACTTAGGATGAGGCTTAAGGAGCAGACCTCAGAGCCTCAATACGCTGCAAGACATCCTGAAATTTAAATGCCTAGATCCTGGAGTGAGGTCCCAAGGTTGGTATTACACTTGGTTGTAATGAATTTGTTGAGCTGAAAATCTCTCCTCTTCCTGTATATTCAGCCCCTAAAATTCATGCTGGAAACTGTTGAAAGCCAGCTGTCTAATCAAAAGTGCAAGTTGAGCTTCCACGCGTTCCTTTGAGTTCTTGTTATGCGTCGTAACATCTCCCTGTGATACTGTTGGAAGGGTTAATAACGTATCAAGCTGGTCATATTTTTCCTTTTATTACCTATATTTTGGCTTTAGGGTTCACTTCAGTGAAACAGAGCCTTGTGTGGTTCTTGCGAAAATTGGCACAGCAGCTTTGCGTGCTTCTGGTGCTCCTTCGCAATACCCAAGGACGAGTTGACAGTGGCTCTAAGCCGAGTCTGAGGGCCTTTTTTCCCTGCCTGCCTTTCTGGCTGCTTTCTTGCGGCAGGCACCATGGTGAAAGCTAAAGAAAATCCTGTTGTCTGAAACTTAAATGATTGTTGAACCACTGTGATCTGCAAGCTAACAAGTACGAACTCTAATCCTGTCTGTGACTGAGGACAGTGCCGATGTGTGTACGGTAGTACCTAGGGTGTGGGGGCTTGGTTTTTGAATGGCTTTAGATCTCAAGTTTTAAAGATTAACTTCTGTTGTGGAATGAGGAAACCTCACTAAAAACAAAGTGAAGAAAACAGACCTGAAGAAATGGGAGGTTTCACTTTCTGTTTTCTTCCTGTTCCTAATACAATGTTGCAATATTTATATTGGACAGCTTAAACTGAACTGATGGAAGGTTAACCAGGAAAACTGCATCCATGTAATTGCATTAATCAGTAGAGTGCAAAACCAGTGATCTCTCTGCAGTGGTGCCTATAAAACAGGCCAATGGAGAATAATGTTTCTAATACATTAATAGTGGTGGCAACTTTAAAAAGCTTGCTCAGAATGCTGGTACGTAGCTTCTAGTGCATTTGAGGTCAGATCAGACCTCGTAACCTTCACATATGTATAACCTATAATTCGGTAGATACTTAGGCTGGAACAGCTCTCTGTTATGAAGTCAATATTTGGTGGCTTTGATGGCCGAAACATGAACTCTGATACATGTAGTTTTTAATTTTCTTGATTTCTAAGCGCTATGTGATAGATGGATGTGACAGTGTTTCTTTTAGAGCTAATGAGGGTGGAAGGGAAAGAAGGGGGAGAGCTGTTACTAAAGCTTGAGGAAGGAAGATGACCGTGAGCTTGTGTCTGGGGCCTGCCTGGGTCATTCTGCTGTGGCAAAGCTTTTCTGACTTGAAGGAGTATGGATGTGGGAGGAGCAGAGAACTAACTTATCTTCTCTTGGTATGGAATTTATCCTTGGCTGTAAGCTGTGGCCTGGCCCTATCAGATCACAAAGTTAAGCACAGAAATCTGGTTATAAATTGAAATCCGAGTGTCAGCTTCATTATAATTGGGGTCCTTAATTTTAACTGACGGTGAAAGTTTGCCTTTTTGTGATTTAGCAGTTCATTGCGTAAGGGCAAGGGTGGTGTAGCTTGTGCTGCCTCTTTCTGAAATAGCTGATTCTTTGCTCAATAGAAGTTTTCTTCCCTTCTTAATTTTATATTTATCTTGCTGGAGCCCAGTCCTACAACATCCTTAACTGTCCAGAAATACTTGAGAGCAGACACTACCATGTTTTCTTAGTGGAAGTTTCCTTTATGGGCATGGTTATAGAAAAGGATTACAAAGATTTTCTGCAGCAGTTTTGTTGGTTTGGGACTCGTTTTTACTCTTCTGCTGTTACGTTCTCCAAGATGTGGCATAATGGCAACTCCAGTTGGAAACAACTAAGAATTGTGAGTTTAAACTGTCTCTGAAAACTAGACACTTGCTTAATGGAATGAGTTCATACTTCAGTACAAATTAAGTCAAATTTGTTTAATTACTTGGCAGAAGAAAGAGAGTCAAGCTGCTGTATCTAAATGTTCTTTCAAGTGTAATCCAAAGATATGTAGAAGTCTGATAGTCTGGGTCCAAGGCTGGGAGCCAGGAACTTAAGTCCTAAGCTTTAACCCTGAGTGATTACCGCTCATCTTTGACAAGTTTTTTAACTATTTCATGCCCCAGTTGCCTCTGAAAGAAGTACTGGAATATCTGCTGTGGGTGCTGATTACTGACTTAATTTCAAAGTTTGATGCTTAACCATTCTATGCTGCTTTGTTAATGATCTATGACTTGTTTCATGTTTCCTCTTTCATAGCCAAAACATTGCTGTAGTCTGTTTCAGTTTGTGCAGATGATGAACAGATCAAGTCTCTTACATTTCTATCCGTAGCCAGCTCGTGTGTGTGGTCAGCGATACAAACAAGATTTGACTTTTCTCTTCTTCAGGAATGCTTTCTGTATTTGGTTCTAGGTATGTTATATCTTTCAAGAGTAGCTTCATGTTTATTTTTGGCAGACTTTAAAATTGCAGAGCAGCTATGGGAACTGTTGTTGCTTCAGTAATAGTAGTTTGTCTTCAGAGTAAGGAAAACTGAAGCCAGGAATGAGGACTGCTGTAAAAAGCAGTTTACCACCATCTGGACTTCACCATCTTCTGTTGCCTTACCAGAAGGTTTTCTCTTTGTCAAGTAACGTGTATCTGTAGTAGTGGGTTAGAGCTGCTGAGCTTCCTTCAGAAGGTTGGTTAGCTCTGTCCTGCCAGACTGTTAGGCCTGGTGGCACATCCAGATCTGTGGGCTTACCAACAACCGACTAATAGGGGCCTGTGCCTTGTAGATGGAGGGATGTCGCTGGGATCAGTTGGGAAGAGGGGCTTCTGCCGAGCTGTGTTTGTGGGCAAGAGTCACAGAAGAGAAACAATGACATTATTATAGAAGTCACTGATGGGCCTTTTTATTGGGAATTGGTGGAATAGGAGGGGAGGAAAAATTCTCAGAGAAAAGTAGCGAAAGTGTGAGAGGTTACAATAATGCTGGAGAAAGATTGGGGTATAATTGTAGGAGGGAGCTTAATTTGGGTTTTTGAGGGCTGTGGTTATGTTCTATATGCTCATAAGGTAACATCAGTTAGAGGAGCAAGGACTAGTAATAGGTTTGCTTTTAAGGGGTAGTTTGAAATATGCTGTAGATAAATAAAAATGCCCATGGTTGTAGTCCTGTTCTGTATTCCTAAGTGTGCTGCTGTATTTTACCTCTTTTATCTTCAGCTGTTTGTAGAATGACTGACTGTGTCTAGAGAGAGAAATAGGCTACTGTGTTCTAGGAACTGCTGGTCTAGATTGGCTAAAGTGTGAAGTCTCCCAAAACAAAGAGCATTTAGCAAACAGCTGAATAGTCAGTGGCTGTTCAGCTCCCTAGAAGTTATTCAGTACTCTCTTGACATGGGGTTGGTAGCTAGAGCACTTCAGCTTGTCAGTCATGCTGACCAGTATTGTTCTGTTACTTCTGTGATGCTTTGCTGTTCTTGGAATCTTTTTTGCTTAAATTAGTTGGAAGAAAGACTGGGGTTTTTTTTGTGTCATAAATACGGTGGTTGTAGCGATCAAGCTGTCAGACTCCAACAGTACAAATGAATGCAGCTTGGCTGTCAGTGGCAATCCTGGTGGATTACAGCTCTTGATCAGCTTTGGGAAACTTGATAGCTTTTAATTTTAAAGGTGCTACTGAAGTGATTCTGGTTTGGGTATTTCTACCCTAGAAATGGGTTTCTGTGGTAGCTGTAGCTTCATAGAATGTGTTTTGGGAGAAGTAAAATGAAGAGTCTAACTCCTAGTGAATGCAATGCTGAAGTAAGAGTTAAGAGCTGTGTGTTCCTAGCTATACTGTCTGCCTTTTTTTTTTTTTTCCTTCTTTCTGTTCTCTTCTGACTTGCCTATTTAGGCCATGGCTACATGTTTGGCAGCATTTCTGCTTAAAGAGGCACTCCTTCCCACTTTGCTGGCACAAGTCTTCATGTAACTGCACAACGAACTTGCCTGGGAAGCTGATCCAGCTGAAAAATACTTAAAATTGTGGTTTTGACTGGATTATTTTTCAGCTGAATTGAACCCTGAGCTGGTTCTCAGCACTCTGTGTGTGCTTGTGCCAGCATAGTGTGGAGAGTGATCAAGTGGCTCAGAGGAACACAAGGAACTCTGGAAGAGGGTTGGTCTCTTCATAGGACTTTGCGTACAGTCAACACAAGACCCTGATCTCCGAGTGCTGTGCTGCTACAAATGGTAAAATCAACTGATGGAAAGGACTTTAAACCTTTGCTGTTCAGGATACATACTTTGAACATGTGCTATCTGAAGGCCAGCAACAGACTATATCTAACACCAATACTGTGACAGTAATCTTAAGAGACTGAACTAAAATACTGGCCCAATAAAATAGTTGAAGCTTTGGTATGGTGCGGTAGTGCTGCTGTTAAAATAGGTTTTTTTTCCTTCAGTGTCCACACAAGCAGTATGTGGAGATGAGATTTGTTTAGCATTGTTACCAGCTCTGTTAGTAAAAACAACTGTGTTAATATCAGCACAGTTTAGTTTCTTGGAAGTTGTTGTAGAAAAGAATAGCACTTAATTGGGAGATAGATTACTTACTGATTGCTTTACTGTAAAGCACTTTAAAAGGATAATCTGACAAATGATAATCTTGTCGTGTCTTATCACTCTTAATATGATTTGAAAAATTGATCCCTTGTTTGGGGTTTTGACTTCACCTAAACTCATGTATTGTCTCGCGTTTAGATGCTGTAGAATTAGGCCTGCTTTGTTTTAGATGCTGTTAAGATACAATTAAATCTGCTATGTACTATATCTCCTCTAGTAAAAACATCAATTACTGATAGCACCAAATTAAGGCTACGCTTTGTTCTTTCCTCTTTAGGAAACACTGTGCTCCCAAAGCAATTTCTTTAGTATAAGATGCTTTTATAACTGCCTTAAGGATATTTTCCAGACCTTTTTTTCATATTTTCAATGCTCTATAATATGCACTACCATAACTATGTCTACAATTTTTTAGTATGGAGTGAAAAGTTTTGCAAAATAAGTCAGTGTTCGGTAAGTATGTGAAACTGAGGTTTACCTTTCTAAAAAAAATGATTGAAATGAATGCAAAGTCCTGGCATAGGTAGGCACTTCTGTTAGAGACAACAGTTATTGTGTTTCTATGAGAATAAAAGGAGAGAAATGCAGGAAGTGTGATACTTGCTCCAAACCAATTTAGAATGATCTCTTCAAGAAGCAGTGGTAGGTCTCACAGTCAAAATAACGACAGCTAGACAGGTTTCTAGATTTTAAACTTGAATGGAATACATGTAATTATAGCTTTGTTATATTGCTTTATAGCTCAGTCATGCTCTTAAAGCACACACTAGCTAAATGCAGGGTTAGTATGCAAGTAAGCTGGAAATAGAAAAGACGTTGTCATTCTTTTATGCTGTTACATGAGCCTTCATGAAAATGGGGGAAGCCTAAAAAAGTGTCTTGTCCTAAGAGGTAAAGTATTGATACTCTGTGTGTGTGTGCACTTGTTAATCATTTTATATAGCAGGACTTCCTTTATTGAGTATACTGTTGCTCACTTTCTGGCTCCCCAGGCAGGACTGCTTTAGGACATTGCTCTGGGCAGCAGGTAGTGGTACGTGATGGTGGTCTTCCCTTGTTCTTCTCTGTGGCTGGAAGGTTTGGGGTTGTTACATTCGCCTTTAAAATGAAGATGTTGGCTAACGACATCAGGTAGGGTGTTGCTACTGCGAGTTGATAATATTACTGAAAATAATTATTTGAGGCTTCTGTGCATGACTGTAATTCGGTTACAGAAACAGAAGTGGCTGCAGGCTTCTCTCTTCTAACTTACTGTGCTTTTGTTAAGCGCTGGGGGAGAAATTATTAATTTGGTCAGCCATTCTTTATAAAAGTGTATTTTCCTCTTAGCGATCCACAAGTGATAGCACCATTAAGAAAACCAGCATATTTAGGTCACACGTTAAACCCCTTAGGCAGTTACGCTTGCATCTAATTTTGGAAGAAAATTTTAGGGCCAGGAAAAGAGGGTTTAAAAGAGTTGTACTGTAAGAAAGATTGATTTCCCACGTATATAGAATGCATTTTGTGTGGAAGTGTTTCTCTTTGCATTTTCAATTGCAGTTCTTAAATTAATGCCCTGGGAATAATGTGATCTCCAAACTAACACAGTTGGCACTCTGTTTTTGAGGAGTTGAGAAAAGATAATTGCATGTATTCAGGAACAGTTAAGGTAATTGCGACTTCAGACTATAGCTCCTTATTTAAAATTTGGAGTAATTTCTAATATGTTCTTGTCTGTTAAATGCTAGTAGCTGTATTTTCCTTTTTCCCTGATTAATATAAAAAGTATTCCGGGGACCATTCTTTGATTCTTAAAAGTAGTAATTCCAGGTGGATTTTCTTCTATTAGTAGAAGGTTAGAAGATGGTTCACAGAAATTATGACCTATGTGTCTGTGTGCTTATAAATTTAGTCTGAAGGACTTACTTTTTCAAGTAACTTAAAATTTTAAAGCAATGTGGTCCAGCAGACAAGAGCTATGTGCTGAAATAAATCCGTTATAAATATATAATGATCCTCAAAGACACTTGTTTGAGGGTTCCTGGACTTTTTTCCAATGGAATTACATAACAAAACCCTAACTTCTGAGGTACTGTTCTTGGTGCATTGTGTAAGGATCAATTTCTAAAAATATTGGAGATAATTTAAAAAATAATCTTGGATTATCTTTTAATAATTGCTGTGTTCAGCTTGTTCTGGAGTGAAGCGCGGCCTTGGTATGGAAAGAGGAATTAGAATTCAAAGTGCATCCTGGCTTGCCTGTAGGTTCATTGTCACTTCAAGTAGCTGCTGCTTCTGGAAGAGTTGGTCCTGCCTTGTACCTCTACCAGTTAGTGCTGGGCGCTGACACGGATGCTCGCTTAGCTGCAGAGTGATCGCTTGGGGAAATGACCGGAATGAAAATTACTCTCATCCAGAGTTGTTTAATCTGGAAGGTCACTAAGTCATTTTAACCCCTCCATGCTTTGTTTTCCCTGTCTATAAGACTGCTGTGCCTATTGCCCAAAATGAAGTTCCAAAAATTTTAAAAGTTATTGCAAGGAACTTTGAGATCCTTGCAGGACAGTAATACTGCTAAATACTCTCTGTCTTGTTTTCAGCTGTTATGCAACTCTTCCACAATCCAAAGAAAAGATCTTAATCTATAAATAGAGAAGGTGAGAGGTGTAAAATAATTAACTTAAAAATAAATGTCACTATTTTACTCAGATTAGTAGACTATATATATATTTTAAAGATGTGTTACAAATATAAGCACCTGCCTTACAGAGTTGTCAAGATTTGTAGATCCATTTTGCATCATTTATAGAAGTGAGTGTTAAGAATCTCTGAAAGTCCAGGCCAGAAACTAGTATTGGCTTCTGTTTAATAAAATTTTTTTTAAGAAGTTGAGGCATGTGTGCTTGGGCCAGAATAGAAACACAGGAAAATACTTGCCAAGTGGAGGCGGGGAGAAGCAAGTGGTAAAGGGAAGACCATTTTTTGAGGTTCCAAATGCTACTAAAAAATGCATTAAGTGTTAAAATGAACTGATAAAGGAGTGAATGCCCCTAGTGAGTGAAGTAATCAGAATTTTTTATTCCACGGTCACTAAATAGTCAGAACTGTGTGTTCACCTCTGCTGGAAACTTCAGTTGTACTTGTGACCTTCACAGGCGCCGTGCTCTCCAGCAAGCTGCCTGAAATCCATCTAGTGAGTGTGCCTCCCTCCCTCCTTCCCTCCCCCTGCCCTTACGGTAGGTAAGAGTGATTTTTGCTTTCATTTTCCTTCCTTGGAAGGAGGCACTTTACACGTTGTCTGAGGTACAATGGTCTCGTGCATTCTACACATGAAGATTAAAAGCCTTAGAAATTTTTGGCCTTTGCTTTCGCACCTGAAATAAAAGCTTTGGTCAAAGAATGTATGAGAAGAGTCTGAAGCAGCGTGGTAGTTTCTAGGAGTTGTGTTTTGTATCTACAACAGAAATGCACACGAAGTCACAAAATTCTAGTAGCTGTTTTTGAAAGGCATTGCCAAGCTATATTTTTCTAGAATACTGCTACTAATTTTTAACTTGCAGTGTATGTTTTGAATGGCATCAGCGAAAAGAGAAAAATCAAGATATTCCAGGGCTCTTTGTCTGTAGCATTCTCAGGGACAAGAAAGGCATTGCCTAAAGGCTCCTGTTATGTGCATGCAGAACAATAGCACATATGTTATTTCCAAATATATTGTTATTTGCAAACAGAAAACTAACCACTGGCTTTTCTGTGCTGTGCAGCCTATTGAAATTCTGGCTGTGATTCCAGCAGAGATTTTTCCATAAATAGCCCTGTACTATTTCAGAACACAAACAAGCCCCTGAAAAGATCTAAAGTAAGGTCTTCTGAGGGGACTGTTTAGCCTATTTTATTAGTGTGTACTTCAGTGTAGATGCTATGGTGGATGTGAGGAATGTTTCTATAGGTTGAGGTGGGGGGGCTGTCAGCAGGAATTCAGAACTAAATATTCAGGTTGTTTCAAGGACTCATGAATTGCCTGGCTTGAGCATTAAAAAAAAAGATAATAAAAATGAACAAATGTAAGCAGAAGCAGGTATGTTTTCCTTTTAGTATTGAAGTTTGTGTTTTGTTTTGTTTTTTTAATAAAATCAGGGCATGAAGTTAGTTCCTGCTAGAATAAAAACTTCCAGGCAGAAAATATGTTGGAACAAGTCATGCACCAGAGTACTAAGGCCAGACAAATGCTGTGTTAGAGCAGATATAATCAAATCCGTTATTTATAAGCCTTTTTGTCTCGGCTCGCCTCATATTGCTCAGTATGTCCTTCAGTTTTGCGAGTGGTAGTGACAGAACATTCAGGCACCTGAGGAGATGTTATATGAAGCAATTGTGGGCATGAAGTTAGTTCCTACTAGAGTAAATTTTGTTCCCCTGTAATTAGATATGTATGATCTGTTTGTGATTGTACGAAGGACAGAAATGGTGAGTAACTCCCCAGCTAAATTCTACGCAAGACAAATATAACTTAACCCTTCTGTTGTGTTTGTCCACGAAGACGACTCATAAATCAGTTTGGGTTTTGCTGGCTGAACAGTGTTTCTGTAATGGAAATAGAACTAGAGTGGATTGTATATCGTACTGCTTAGTACAGTTACTTTGTTTAAAGGGATAATTTATGGTTGAACGGTGCAATCCCTGTGATAGCAGATGTTTGAAACAGGAAAATTCAAAGCGGGGGGGAAGCTCTTTTTCTTTCTTGTGTCATTTAGTCAAGTTATCACTATGTCTGCAGTAATACTTAAAATGCTTCCTCTATAGCATAAACTGTAGAAGCAGAAGACTGAGACTGCCAGTTTCCCCCCTTCAAGCAAACCATAGACCTCATACTCTACTGGGCTTATATTTTAGCTAAGATTTCACTTGGGGTTAAAAAAAAAAGTTAAGGTAGAATTTTATTGCTGCAGCACCAAAGAACACATGTTTGTTTTCAGTTTTTTTAGTGTATTTCAGCCACTCAAGGAAGGCTCGGTTATATGACTGTTCTGGGCTGTTACAAACTTTGTTGGTTGCCAGAATTCTGTGGCACTTGATTGAAGCCTAAAGTTTTGGGCTGCTTTATTTGCATCTAAAGAGGGACACTTAATTTTTCCAGGTTGTGTGATGCATGCTGTGACAGGGGTGGGGCACAAGCATACATAGGCCAGGTATCTAAAACGTCAGATGGCTTTTTGTTTAGTAGATGATGCTTTCAAAATGTTAAGTTGAGAATAATAAGTTAAGAATTATAATGCATTCAGGCTTTTAAGCACAGATGTTGCTTAGGCAGTATATTTTCTCTACTTCATGTTTCTGTTCTTTTTGTTTATATTTCACATCAAGAACATCCTTTCTGATGGAGTGCTAGACAGCAACTTAATGTAGGGGTGCATAGCTTCTGAAGGTGATGTTATCCAGAGGCCCAAAACTACTGTTCACAATCTTTTTTTGATAATCCTAACCTTGAATGAAGAGGAGTTTTCATTGCAATTGAAAGGGGATTGATGCCAAACTAGGTGTGACACATCCTCAGTAGGAAGGTCACTCTTCTTTTCCCCTTTCCCCACCTGAAAAGAGATTTAAGCTTCAGAGGTTGGAAGCTCTCGGCAGCTGAATTTTGTGATGTTCAGAAAACTGAACCCCATGATAGCTTTCACATTGGACAGCTGGCTGGTACTTAAAAATGCTGAAATGTTGGATTTGCAGTTGATTAGTTTTTTGTTTAAAAGCAGAACAATTCTGCTGGTTGGAGGGAGGAAAGCTTGTGGACAGACTTGAGCTTTTTTTTTTATTATTATTATATAGTATTGTGATGGCTGCAAAGAACAGGCTCAAGGAGAAGCTGTGACCTTTACTGCTTGTTCTTAGTTGTGAATAAATGTTGTAGTTCCACAACCTGTGAGATTATTCACCCGCCTTTCTAAGGTTACTTAAGACGGGCACCAGGAGTGGGTCTGGATTTCTGCCACTTATTCCTCTTATGGTTATGATATTAATAAACTGGTGTCAAATGTCCTGGGAACGGGTGATGCAGGTTGAAAGACCTTTGTTTCAGCCAACAATAGACCTGAATTAGTGTGAATAGGAAAAGCAAATAAGCACTTCCTGTCATATCTTACGGAATACTTGAGTTTGGGAAGCATGTATATTAAGAGATTTAAACTCAATGCTCATCATTTGCTTTTTTCCCCTATGAAAATGTTCCCTGTGTATGTATGCATGCGTATCTATTAGTATTTCTAAATATGCTTGCAATACTAATAAAGTAAGGTAGAATCCCATTATTTGAACAGATTCTTTAGGGTATTCTTCAGGGGAAAAAATTCTAAACCTACATAGTGAAGATCTAAAGAGGGGAATTGTCTTAGTTGTTGCTTTCTTAACCAGCTTTGTTCCCCAAGTTAAAACTTAAAAGGCCTCTTGCAAAGATGAGAAACTTTGAATTAAAAATATCCGGGTGGTGCTTCAGACCACCTTGAGTTCAGTTGCCTTTTGCAGGGTATTGTAGAAGTCCAGAACAATGCTATTTGCGGTTTCAGGGCAGAGGATGCCTTTAGAGACTCAAGGGAATTCTTGTCAGATATTAAATAATCCATTATTATTGAGTTTGAGGTATTTTCAGGCTGATCTAGCTTGTGTTGAGTTGAAAAATGGCTCTGTCTTGAACTGATAATGTCTCTGCTTTGCAGTAACTTGCAGATTGAATTACTTGGATAGTGGTAGTCTGCCAGAGTTGCAGAGGACTGTAAGAAGCTTCACACACACGATCCCCCTCAGTTCCAGGCTAGGAAGGATCATAGAATAGATCAGCTTAGGTGTATGCGGAAAATACACCCTCAGAGGTCCTAGTAATACGTAGGTGAAGGCAGGTCCCACGGGCTTGGAAGATGCACCAATAGGCTACAACTAAGGTTTCGCTAGTTCCACAGGGCATTATGGTTTTTACATCAACTGCTGCTGGAGCTAAGTTAACCTCTTACTAGTTACATACGCAGTGCCTCTGTGGGCAGCCAAGTCAGCAGGAGGTTTTTGTGGTGTCTGCATCTGGACTGGTCTGTTGTAGGTGTATGTAGTTTCCCGCTTCTCTGCATGCGATTAGACCGACTGTACCTTACTCTGTTCTCCCAACTAGGTGATGTCTAGCTCAGCAGCAAGACAAGGTACTGGTTACTCTGTTGGTTTGCAGCTTCTTGTGAACTAAAGATACTGCTGGGGTCAACTTATTCTCTGTCACCTAGTGGAGGAAGGGGATTTGCCTATTGGTTTCCTATGTGTGTGTTCTGAAAGGAACTGCAGTAATGTCTTAAGGTTTAAAAATAAAAAGTAATTAATCAGGGTGATGAGGGTTAATGACTTCTATCCAGAAACCAAACAGCTTTTCATTTGTTTATAGAGAGAGCATTCTTCTATCTGCTGCTGTTATGAGTTTAATATGAGAGGATTTTTCACAGTAATTTTTGAAGTGCTTTATTAATAACTAATTTGGGGTTAAAAAAAACAAAACTACTTAATTCTCTCATCAGATGAAATGGTTTCAAGGCACCAGTTTAAGATTGTTTTCAGCTAACATATACTAGCCCTCCATTTTTTTTTTATTTTGTAGGTTTACAGTGAAGTTTGCATAAAAGGCATTATAGCATGTAGTGCTGGATTTGGTGAGCAGAAATAAACCCTCTACAGTCAGGTATAGCCCAGTGGTTCCAGTAATTGTGGTACAAGGATTGCTTCACCAGTTCCATGGTGGATCACTGTTTTAAATCAATTTAAGGTGTAAAAGATCTTTCCCAAAGCTCATACTAATTTTTAATGTGAATGCTTTAACGCCTTTCACAAAGATCAAACTTTAAAGCAATTTTATGTCATTTTAAGTGGTAGGAAGCATGGACCAATGGGTTCACGTTACTGTACAACACATCTGTTTTCAGACCGCTTTGACTTGCTACTGTTTGTCATCTCTGTTTTCTGTATGCCACCACAGGTGTCTTGGAGTCATGTGTACTGGAGACTTTGAGTTTCCTACTATAGATGGAGACAGGAAGCCAGTGGTCTGAGGTTTAAATCAATTTCCTTTCTTTTCTAGCAATGCCAGATTCCGACCTTGTTCAGGGAACTGGTGTAAGTGTAAGCTTGTGGAGGCTATACATATAGACAGAAATGCACTTAATTGGCATTTTGGTTGTGGGCTCAGTAGCCTTTTACAAACACAACTGTGCTGTCTGGAGATGTGGTTGCTCCTGAGCATGTTCCTTGCCCTTTCCCCTGCCCCCCCACCTCAGCAAATTTGCTCATGTAACACCTTCAGTTCAGTCTTAAGGAACTCTGTTAGCTTAGCAAAAACCAGACCGCTTCATGCAACTGAAACGTGGTAAGGATCACTCAGGGAAGTTTGAGGTGGTGATAATGTCTGTCGGAGGTGGTGATTAGTGTTCCTTGTAGTGATTTCTACTTGTGAAAGTTGCTGCTCTTTTAGCATGCTTGTTCGTTGGACTCTTGCCTTGGTCTGAAAATGGACCACGGGGGAAACGTGATAAATTTCATGGTGGAAACTTGACCTGAATGGAGACTTGGAAGCTTACTAATGTTGGCCCACGAACGGCAGTTGCCCAGTGAGGGCACAGCAGTTGTTTACCAAACACAAGAATTAAAACGTTTAGTATGCTACTCCCTATACAGCTTAGATTGTAATATTGAACATAGAGTGTGCTTTCTGTGAACTGTGTTTTAAATGAGGGAGTTGCTTCGATATCACAGTTAACTTAAGATCACATCAATATTTCTGAATGCGTAAGGAGCTGCTTTTCCACGAGAGGCACTGTATTTTGGTAGATGGTGATTCTGTTCCCTGCTTTGCTATTACCTTGGCAAAATACTCATCTGCATATTCATTATTATTCCAACTTGTAAAGGGTTTTGAGAGTTACTTCTCTTTCAGTTCTTTCTCTGCAATTCTATTGCCATCTTCTCACCATTGCTTTGCAGACAGGAGCAGTTTGTGTTGCATAGGGCAGATGGATCTGGAGTTGTATTCTTCTCTGAGCATTGAGCCTAGTCAAGCTATGTAGGAGAACTGCTACCCTTCCATAAAACCAGTGGCAACACGATTAAGGCTGGTATCGCTGTATTATTTCAGTGGGAGGGAGTGGAAGTTTTCTGAGTAACTGTTCTGTTTTCTAAGAAGCCCCGAGGCTTAACAAAAGTAGTTGTTTGCATAAAGTTGCAAAACCACAGAATAACGTTGTTTTGAGCTTAGAACTTCAGTCGCATTATCTCTAGACTATCTAAGAACGTGTTATAAATGCAGCTGTAAATTCAAAGCTGTCCTAATACGCATACGTCCTATGAAATAGTCTTACAGTACTGGTTCCTTCCCTTAGCTTGTATTCTTCCTGCTTCCATGAAAGAAAGTGAATTCAAGCTCCTGCTTCTGAAGGCTGGTGATAAGTGTACTGTCATTGCTAGTATGTAGATTTGACAGCGTAAAGAGTAATCTCAGAAGGATGTGGCATACTCAAGGATGCTACGTGAGCCATGCTTTGCCATTGAAGAGTAGATTCCTGCTGACCTGTCGGCCCACTGTGAACTGAATCAGAGTTGCAGGTAGGCATTGGTCATGTTAATGTAACTTAGGAAGGTACAGGAAAAAGCTTTTATCAGGAGGGGTCCAACCTTCATTTTAGGGAACTGAATAGAAGGTTAAAAATAAGATGTGTAGTAATAATAATAATGAGTAAATCACTCAGGCTTTCAAATCCAAAGTTGAACTTCTAGAACAGGCAAGTCCTAGTTCAACTAGAAAGCGATGCTTTTCCTCAAAGATTGGCAAAGTTGGAGAGAGAAGGGAAGAAGAAAGAGTGAATAAAAGAAATGGGAAAACAGGGAAGTCGAAGAAATGGAGGGAAGGTATGGGTTTTTAGGACTGCTTGACAAAGTTTAGATTTAATTATTTTACGTAGGGTGAGTAATTTATGCAGTGAACTTCAGATGTGAACTACTACACTATTTGGAGACTGGTGTCCTGTGTGTGTATATTAGACATAGATACATATGTAAATAGGACTGGGAGAATCTCACCAGCACATCTTTACCAAACAGGACCAGAATGCTTTTCAGAATCAATGGGGAAAAGGATGAGTTCCTGATGATCATGTTTTTTATTTTCTGCATCCCAGGGCCTGGAGCACTTGGAATGAATGTGGATGCTAGAGAACACTCTGTAAATCTTTCTCCCTCTGTGTAGATTTCCCAGATTTGCACAAGCCAACAAAACCAGCTTAATTACTGTCTGCTGCTTTAACTGAGTGTTTGTGTTCTAACACTGGTAGGGCCAGCAGCAATGTGAAGCGAGCTGGCCATCATACAAATTCCACTCCCCTCCCTGTTAAGGAGGGAGCTTTGTGTGCTCTTTGTGTGCAGCAGTATGGCAGGACTGGTGCTTAGGAGACAACAAGTAACCAGCTGGCTCTTGCAGTGTTTCATGGCACAGGAGGGAGAGTTTTTACGACAAGGGTAACCCCTTTCTTTACTCCTGTGTTGCGTGTATTTCATCCTGTCCCCATATTTCTGAGGAATTAAAGTATTTTTAATGCCCTCTTCTAGTAAAGAAGAGATCTATTTAAAGGACTTTTGGAATGACTCTTGAGGAGTAAATTGAACAGTAGGAATGCCTTATCCCAGCTGCCTTTGGTTTTGTTGCCTAGTCACTTCTGAGAGGCAGAATGAATGCAGAGACTCTCTCTTGAAAGTGAATGAAGAAAAGGGAAATGAAGTCAATAGTAAAACTGGTCATGGTAACTTTATACAATCCTTGTGTTCCCTTCCCCCTCTCTACATACATAAATTAGGGATGACGATGGAATGCAGAGGGTGTTTTCTTTTATACCAGCAGTACTAAATAGCGCTTGCCATTTTGCTCTCTTATTCTTTCCCTGGTGCTTATAGTTGGGGTTTCCTGTGTTGGGAGCTCTCTTCTCTGCACACACACATGTACAGTCACTCTTAATCTTATTTAAACAGCCTTCCTGTTCACTTTGAGATTAACACTTTACTATCTAGCTTCAAGAGTAATAATCCTAAAAGTTGGTTTCATAATGTTTCCTGTTCCAGACAGGTTTTGAAGTATCCTTGAAATTGATGTTTAGTTTGATCAAAATAGCTTCTTCTATACTTAAGGCTGGCAAACTGAGGAAGTGGGTTCCACATTTGGTCAGTGAATTGTCTTTTTACTCCCTAAGACAGAATTATCAACCTGCAAGAAATCTGCTGCACATCATGGATGAAATTTAAGTTGCTCCTTCAGAAAATTCCAGAAATGGTATTTTGAGCCACTGAGGAGGTGTATAAACAATGAAGAAGTACCAAAATGCTTTTTAAATACTACAATTCTTTGTTCGGTCCTTGGAAACATCAGGAGATTGCTCCACTTGTGTAAACATACTGATTTACTTGCTCTCTGCTTAGGCAGCAGATCAATGTGATTCCAAAAACTTGCACAGAAACTTTTTAGGTCTGGTGAAATAAAGACGCTCTTTGTTCCCTGCCATGATTGACTTGCTGCTGTGGAGTAGGTGACATGTTTTGCCTACCAAGCATGTTTTATAAGCAGAGTTTATATAGAGTTCATGGTACATTAAAATAGATAGCCTCTTCTGTACTAATAAAATACCTTTTATTCTATTATTGGAAACAAATTTAATACAGAATTGCTTTTCAGGGCCTTCTGGAACTGAGTCATTGGATTACAGCATTTTTTTTCTTGTTTGGCTTGATAAAGCTGTTTTATTCCCTTATTCTGTAGACTTGTTAACAGTGGTAAAACTTCAGCACAGCCCTTTCTCTAATATTTCAGAAACCTTATTTGTGATAGTGCATGTGTGGTTCCTGTCCAGCATTCACTGAAAAGTGTGGGAGGCCCCCAGAGTGTGAAAATGTTTTTTAATATCTGTCACTAGGTTTTTCTTATCCAAACATTGCTTTCCTTTAAAGGAGAAAAAGGCATTTGAGATGTGTCAGATTCCTTTATTCATCTATCTTTGAACAGTGTAATCTGCCTATTTCCATTTGAACTGGTCATCTTTCATAAGTGTATTGGCCCAGGGCCTCAGTTTTTCAAACCCTGTGAATCCTGCCTGACGTGGCAGGTGAATTACTCAAAATAGCCAAAGTTGGTGTAATAAATATTGACTAAAAATTCAGAAATTGTGATTGATGTCTTCGGAAGCTCACTAGGGAACAGGTTTGTGTTGAGTGGCTGTTCTCTTGAGAGATGATTAACCAGCGTGTGTGTATGCCACTGGTTCAGAATTGCTTGGGGGCTTCTGGTATGTCTCCCTTTCATGTGGTGAACTGCGAACATGTTACTTTAACCATTATCAAAATTTTGAGATAAATCTTTCCCCCCTTGTCTCGTTCTCCGTCAAAGCTAGACACCTTGTTTTGATTCCTTTGGCTCTTCAGGTTCCTGTCTCCATGTCTACCATGGGAAAAGCTAGTCTTACTAGTGAAGATAAGTGTCCAGATTTGTGGTGGGTTTGATTTCTATTGGAGCACTTAAAGTGAAGAAGTATCATTGAAGCAATACATAAAAAGCTTAGAGCAGGTTGTAAAAATAAAGATCATGTGCAGAAGAAAAAGCCACCTTCACAGCAGCTGCAAGAAACTAGATTGTAGCTGCTGCATCTGGGAGAACTGTCAGGAGCTTTTGAGGGCTCCCGGGAAAGCAGGCCCTGCCCTGTTGGCGTGTGCTGATAGCTCAGGGACCAGCAGCCTCTCTTGACAGTTTGGTGGGATTTTTAGGGTCACTGGCTTGGTTTGGCTGTAGAGTGTTTTGTTTCTTTGAGGTAGGGATACAGTTATATAGTAGTTCTGTGTTTGATTCATAGCGTTTCACTCGATCTGCTGCAAAACTTTTTCCCCCTGTGACGTACGTGTGCAACAATAGTAAATGGACTTCAGGTTGCATAGGTGATTATTTTTTTTTTTTTCCCCCCTTTTGCTTTTAGATCACTGAAAACCATTCTTTGGAAATAGTTAGTGGTCTCAGGAGTGTTTCTACAGTGTTTATATCATGAAGGGATATTTAAGTGGAACTAAAGGACAACCGTATACATCTGTGCCAAGAAGTACTTTGAAAAACTATAGTAACCCCTGAGCTGTCTGTCCAGAGTTACGCAAGAGGGAGAAACTTAGTACAGGTATTGCAAGTACACTACAGGAATGTAGATACACATTTCTGTCCTATTTCTTGCTTTTGTCAGAATGATGTCTGCAACTGGTGTGTTTGATGTTGCTCTGTAGTGTTTTAAAATCTCAGCACTTGAAATGTCACGCTTCACCTTGGTGTCAAAGATGTCTCAAGATGCTTGGGGGGAGGAGAGAGACAAATCTGATCTCTCAAGGCGTGGGTAACTTTGTGGAAGTCTGTTAACAGATAGTGCTATCTCACTGTATCCTGTGAGGGGTATGGTTATCAGATAAGGTTTTGGTGGTTATTTATCTCTGATACTGGTGCTTGAAGAGGAGGGCACTGAAATGAATTCAGCAGTAACCAACAGCATGCGTTGTATTTCCAAAATACGTTGGTGTTGGTGACACTAGAGGTACCTATACATCTGCTTCTCCCTCAGGTATTCCTCCCTAGTGCTCTTTGCGTACAGAAGGGATCATGTACAAGCTTCTGGACAGGGAGAGCAGCTCTCTGTGTTTGCAAGACTCCCACCTAGAGCCTGTAGCAAGAACAGCATGCACAAAAGGGAGGAGGCAGAGGAAGGCAGCGCGTTCTGTAGATGCTCTTTTTGCCCGTTGCAGCGCTGAAGGACTAAAATAACCCTACGTGTAACTATCACGGGAATTGTAGTTACCATTTGACAAGAAAAGGATAACATTGATTTTATTTGGCAACGAGGGTGTTAATACAGATGAAAATACACAAGCGAATCAGTGCACTGCGGAAGATGAAATGCTTCCCCTGTCAATTCTCACACGCTATTAAATCTGCCCAGTTCAACACCAGTGCCTTGATGTCCGTCTCTTTCTTTGACCAAGGTATGGGAATGCAGTATTCTTCATGGTGAGTTATTGGATTTAAAATGTATGATTGGTTGCTTTGCTCTCCAGTACTGATTTTTGTATAAAATATACATCTCAGCTTTGTTTTGGGACTAGTTAAGCAGAAATCATTTTTCTGCCTATATCTTTAGCATGTTTGTTTTGTCCTTGGAAAGGGAACAGTCCAAGATTACAGTGTAGAAAGCACATCAGATGTATCTTGAGTTTAAAAACTAATAATTTTCTGTGGTGATTGCTGCTAAGGAATGTATTTTATTTCTAATTTAAAATTGATCCAAGTACTTGAAAAGATCTTCTGCATAGCATCGATCAGGCACTGGAGAGTTTTGAGTACCGTGTCACTGACTGAGCCTGCTGGACTTTTTGGAGGTGTGGGGATGTTAGTACTGAAAGTTGGTTCATGCAGTTGAGCCCATAGACAAAGCAGGACTTGTATCAGCTTGGCCATCACCGATACCAAGCTTGGATGATCTTGCCAGTTAAAATAAATGCAAAAAGTGAGAATGTCTAAACTGCTACAGAGAAGTGGTTAGCTTTCTGCTATATGACACTTGTGTTACTGTTAAATAGAATATATATTACATCAACAGACCCAAGAAAATGGAGGTTTTATCCCTTATTTAAGGCTTCTCTGGCTGTTGTTGCTGCCTGTTCTAATCATAAGGCTTTTGACCGTGTAAAACTTCTAAGTGACTTTCACCAAATAAGTACTATGATGAATTTATCCACCTGTTCTTAGAAGGATATATAAAATTTTTTTAAGGCAAATTTTTCTTTGCTGTTCTCCTTCCACATACATGCACACATTTAGATCTGCTGAGAACTTGCTGTCTAGCCTTCTCTGTTTTAAGACTGGCTTAGCTTGCAGTGTTAAATCTCTCAATGTTTTTCAAAATAGTAATTATTCTGTATACTCCTCACTATTGAGAGGTGAATTACCTTGGTTTTCTTCAATTAACTGATAACTTCCTTAAGCTCCTTTCCATTTAGAGGATTACAATGTGGTTGCATTGTTTGGAATAGTCAAAATTAGATTGCTTGGTTTGCACTTCACTCTCTCTGCATACTGGATTGATTAAATGTACGTTACCTTTATGCCCTGTTCACCTGTGAATGGTACATACTGAATGCCATATCTTCATCTGAATGGTATGCAGTCTTAAGTCTTACAGATGTGAGATAAAACACATAATCTTGCTCACAAGTATGTGAATGAATGGCTAAAGTAACTTGTTACCTTCCAGGAAAAGAAAAAAAATAGGTGCACTGAAATCAAGGTTTTTCTATGTGTGATCTGGATCCTGGTTTATCTGCGTACAAGCTTACATCATATTTATGTCCTTAACACAGTGTTCTGGAGAAATTTCAGCCTGTTTGTGTTTCAGCCGTGCCAGATAATCACAGCAAGGGAGGTCGGTGGAGACAGGATAATCTTGTGTTTATCCTTTGTTATATGGCAGTTGGTGCTGTATATATAGAAAACACAACCGAGCTGTATGTCCTCAGTTGTGCCAAGAATCTGACTCTGCATCTTCTGCCTCTGTGAGGATTTTGCGGCCGAGTTTGGCCTGCATGGCTGGGCTGTCTTTGCATCGTGCAGTTTTCAGACAGATACGCTGCCTGCTTGTAGCTGCTGTGTAATGCAGTTATTAAGGAACAGCTTGCTAATGTCCTCAGAGGCCACCGCCCGTGTGGCTGGGACAACCTGAGAATGATGGAAGTTTTATTTTGGTATTAAAATGAATAAGAGGAAAATCCTGCGTGTTTCACTTCTTCAAAATGAAAGAACCCTTTAGCTGTCTATGGTAAGGGAGCTTCTGTGGTACGCTGCACGATAGTGTCTGTTTAAATTCAGACGGAGTAGCTTTTGTTTAGCAGTAGCTTTCAGTCTGTAGAGCAGGTACCAGACCTTTTTAAACTCTAAAACAGAGGATGAAGAAACCATCCAATAGAAAATGTGGATACATTGTTTAGGCTGACAGGAAAGCAAAATAGCCTGAAGACTTGCATATGTAAAAATCTTAGGTACTTTCTTCTGCAGAAAATGAGATTTATATAGTTGTATTGCGGTTTGAAGTTGGTATTCGAAGAATGGTTTGGCTTCTGATTCTACTGTTTGAAAGTATGAGGGGCACGTGTGCGTTTGAAACGTGGTGTGCTTCAGCTTAAGTCGTAATTTGTCCTTTTTGCTGTATAAACAGATCAGTTTGATACGAGGCATGACTTCTTTTGTCAATGTATATTCACAATTTAATTTTAGCACTCTATATAAAAATATTTGTGGTAATGTAAACCTTCCTCATCCAGAAGAGATTCAAGTTTTTTAGAGACAGTCTGTTGAATTTATTTCCCAATTTTCTGTAGCTGTTTTTGTTCCACATCCTTGCATTCCTTAGACACTGATGTCTGAACATCTCCGCCCTAATACATTTTGTCCTTAAGTTGTCAAAGGACAGAGTCTTAAAAAGAAAAAAAAAGGCTTTGAGAACATATGGGTGATGATTGTATCTAAATCTTCTATCAGAAAGAACAGAGAAAATAAAGGTAGGAATATGTATATAGACAGTCTCTCTCTGCTGTTACAGTACATACTGAAAATCCATTTCTGTTACTAGAGCAGCAGTTAAAAGAGAAAATCAATTCTAAGAAGTGATGATATAAAAACCTTGAAAAACAATTCAGTGCGCAACACTGAACTTCTAACTCTGGTGTGATGAACTAGTATCTGGTTTTCAAATATACAGCTTTAAAAAATTACTTCTAAATTTTTGAAGAAATCCCTGCCTGTATTTTACAAGTATACTTAAACTGAATTGAAGTATGCGTTTTCTTTTATACTTACAATCATAGCTTTCTTGGCCACCTAGTATTTAGAAGAATTATTAACTTGTGGGGTTTATTTTTGTTCCTATGCAGCGGATATAATTTCTACAGTAGAATTTAACCATTCTGGAGAGCTGTTAGCAACAGGAGACAAAGGAGGTAGAGTTGTCATCTTTCAACAGGAGCAGGAGGTGAGTGCTAAATACTTAAAGTGTATTTAATGTTCTTCTCTGTTCCTATTTATTCCCTTTTTAAATAAAAGTAGCGTGCTTTTATAAAAAACTTCACACAAAGTGCATACCTGTGTAATAAGTGATTGAAATAATGAAATCTAAGAGTGAAGAAGTTACTGAGAACTTTGTGAAATTAATTTCTCTGTAAACACTCTTTAGCTGTGGTCTAAAGAGTGTTTAAAGTGAAAACAAAAAAGGGGGGGGTAGGACACAAAAAGACCGTGGGGAAGCTGAAGTTGGTGGTTTTACAATGACTCTACTTGGCTGTGATTATTATTTTAGATTTCACTGTAGTTAGGGAAATAAAAGTTGCCCTTAAGTGAGTATGTAACTGTGACCTAAGATGTCCTTTTCCATTCTGATATCGATCAGGTAGGATCATAGCAGCAAAGGTGTCTTTTCATTTTATATTTGTTCTTTTGGTCTTTGCAGAACTCTACAGACAAACCTTCTAATGCTAGGAAAGGGTCTCTACTCCCATGTTAAAGGTGGGAAAGCTGAGATGGAGTGCTTGATTTTTAACTAAGGCTGTACTTAGAAGTTGACTTGGTTAGAACTTATTTCAGGGAGAGTACAAAAAGGACTTCTGTCATCTCACTGCCTAGAGGAGTCACGCTGTTACTTTTTTCCTTAGTGTTTCATTCCATTTCAATTCTAAAAATCCTAAACCTTAGCAATTCCGCAGTTCCCCAGCACAAGTTGCTCCCTGCTGGTAGTGCAGTGCCTCTCTTTAGGAGTAAACGGCTGTGGCCAGCCGGTGCCATCTAGTGGGACATTCCTGCCCGACTGGCTGCTTCCTAAGCTGCTTTGGCCGGAGTCTGAGATGAACGTAGTATGTAGAGTATCCTTACTGTACTCTTCCTGTCATTTCGGGCACAAACTCTTGTGGTGCTTTGTTGGGTTTTCTTTTGTTTGCTTGTTTTTTTTTAAACTCTGAGTTTTAGCTTGCATCCTTTAAGGATGTAGCTTAAAGCTTAAATAGCTAATTGCCTGTTCTCAGGTGAGTTATCTTTAAATGACTACTTTTATTTTTGATGCATAACCTGTGGCTCATATCCTTACTATCTGTGAACCTAGGTATAGTAAGAACCACCTGGGTTATCAGATTAAGTTGCACAGAATTGTTTTTGGTATAATACGACTCCTTGGTGTTCAGGTAACGAACAATGGGGACTAGATTCCCTAATGCATTAGTAGTTAGTTATGCCATGTGCACTACTGTCTAAGCAAGTTTTACACGTAAGAGTATCTCAAAGACAATTCTTTAAGTATTTTGGTTGGGTTTATGTACGAACTTCTATCACACTGCCTTCCAGAGTGCTTTACAGACCATACATACAGGAAGAAATACACTAAAACACAAGCGCTCTGTATAGTTATACAAGCTTGTGTAACTTTACACACTGCCGAAATGCTGCCACCTCTGGGCTGGAATGTGGGGGCCCTTCCGCAATGCGAAGCGAGTGACATTACGTAAGTATCGGGCAGGAAATGAATACTGTATCTAATTGAAACCGAAGGAGGAATTTATGTAGGCAGCCTGTAATTACCTAAATTGGAATTTAACATAAGGCACTTGGGCCAACACCTCTTCTTGTTTTGATTTTTTTTTTTTTTCTGAGTGCCATGAGACGATCTGATGGTTTAAATTTTGCTTTTATCCCAAGGATGGATTTCATATATTATTGGGTTTATATATTATTCTAGTCCTGTGGAGTTTTACTAGGATACACAAGAAGTATACTTGAGACTCAATCATTATGGTAAGTGTGGAATTGAAGGAAAGTTCCCTGAATCATGACCAGCATTTCCTAAAGCACAATATTAGATTTACTTTAGAAGTTACCTGTTCTAGGCAGTGACCCTGCTTGACTTATTACGTCTAACTGAAACTTAGAACAAATTCCTGCTGTTCTCTAGGGTGGGAAAGCCAGTGTAATTGATAGCTGTGGTACAACATTCTAGTGCCAAATTTTATTTCTAAGCATTTTGTCGACTCTTCCCTCCCCCACAGCTTATTGTAAAATGTAAAAATTCCTGCCAGCTATTAATGTAAGGGTATGAAGCAAGAGAAGATGATGCAAGGAATGTGAAAAATGTGGACTAGCAAGGATCGTATCAAGAAGTATGTTTTAGTGAGGTATTAGGGGATGAAATGAACGGATGGACATGAGACACACAAGAGAAGGAAGGAGCAAAGTCCCTAGTTGAGAACGTATCACAGGAAAGGCATCTGAAGGTGCAACATCCTGAAATGGGTGGAACAGGAATATATCACAAAATTAAGCTTGAATTAATTTCAGATACACACAGTGAGCACTATTTCAGAAACGGTTCCAGTTTTCTGTCACCTTACCCATGGGAGGGAATTTAAGGTTCAGTCTGTGCAGTGCAATACTAGTGCTAGGAAGCCACTGCCTCAGACATAGCTTTTAAAAAGGGGAATCATGCAAGTTTGGAGGTGTGTCAGTTTTCCAAACAGTTCCATCCTGAACAGGCTAATCACAGGTGTGACTTAATGTCAAAGATGTATTCAGCAGAGGTGTTATGCTTTTTTTCCCCTATCTCTAGAATGAGGATGAAAAAGCTTCTTAAGCAGTTTAGGTGGTCTCAGGGAAGATTTGCCAGATGTGTGGCTGTGTAGTTCTCTTGGGGAATATTCTCCTTAAAAAACTAAGGTGGAATAATTAAAGACGAGAGAATGATGAAGACTTTTGAATATTAAAAAAAAAAAAAAAAGAACTTATCATGCCTAGAATGTTTAGGCAAAATGTTGGTTTTTAAGTTCAGCTGCTCAGACTTAATATGAGAACTTGCTGGAGATTTTATTCACGTGGCTGAGGGGAGTTTCTGGAAACTAGGAATCAAAAACTGCTGCAATAACTGTCTCTTCTCTGATGCTTTCTTAGCCAAAATAGTAGAAACTCTAATCAAGTTCTTGCAAAAGAGATGATCCTCATTTCGTCTGTTCTACAGGCTCGTTAAAATAAGGCAAGTTGTATACCAAAGGATACTTGTGGCAAGTCTGGCATAGGCAACAATAGTGTAGAAATCTTAACCTATCCTTACGCTAATTAGCAGTCTGCCTGTATATCGTGCTGCATAAATACCTAGTTGTGGCTTCTGCCTGCAGCCTTGAAAAGCATTCTGTACATTGCATACCTATCTTGATCGTTTAATTCTCTTTTTAGAACAAAACCCAGTCTCACAGTAGAGGAGAATACAATGTTTACAGTACCTTTCAAAGCCATGAACCAGAGTTTGACTACTTGAAAAGTTTAGAAATTGAAGAGAAGATCAACAAAATTAGGTGGTTACCCCAGAAAAATGCTGCTCAGTTTTTATTATCTACAAATGGTAAGTTATGACTTCACAGTTAATTTTGCACAGTAACGTGTTCTTAAGTAGATTCGCTATTAGGATTTTGTCTAATCCTCTCCACTTTCAAAAGGTTGGAAGTGAGTTGGTTTAAAACACAAGATTCTGGGGATGTGGCTACCCAAGAGTTACACTGTTTAAGCATACTGCTGTTCTGGCTTACCGGGATACAGAAGTCCCACGACATGGGGTGGTATATGAGTCACTTCTGATTTGGTTGCTTTATAGCACAGGAGCTTAGCTAAGCTGTCATTCAGTGCCTTCCTCTGTGTATAACTGACTGGGTGAGAGCTTATATTAGTCATTCATAACAATCCTGATTCTAACTGAAACTTGCTGTAACTTTTGTGAAAAGAACAAACCGTGGAGGAGGTCTTCTTAATGCTTTTTATCTTGTCTTGTTTTCTCCAAGCAGTATTTTTGTCTTTTTTGGTACACGTAGGTGGTCTTACCTTGTTCGAAGGCTTCATGTTCAAGTGCATCAATTGTGAAGACTATTATCTTTGCTAAAGCTTTGATTTTAAACTGTGGCTGTTTTATTTCAGATAAAACAATAAAGTTATGGAAAATCAGTGAAAGGGACAAAAGACCAGAGGGTTATAATTTAAAGGAAGAAGATGGACGGTATAGGGATCCTACTACAGTTACAACACTACGGGTGAGTAGTTCACTCTCTGTGAATTAGCCACATTCAAGTGTTTTCTCCTCTCCTTCCCCCCCAGCACACAGATTAGCCTGTGTCTCAGCGAGTAACTGCTCCATCAGATTATTAACTGTACATTTTCTGTGATGCCAGTTGGCAGACACGTTTACTTCTGAGGTGATTTTGAGATATGTTAATCAGCTTGGTGTATCGGAGGACTGTGATTGAGTGCTACTGTGTTTGTAGTACATTTGCGTCTCAAACTTACGTTGCTTTGTATTTTGCAGGTGCCAGTATTCAGGCCCATGGACCTCATGGTTGAAGCTAGTCCACGAAGAATATTTGCCAACGCTCACACGTATCACATCAATTCCATCTCCATTAATAGCGATTATGAAACGTACTTATCTGCAGATGACTTGCGGATTAACCTGTGGCACCTAGAAATTACAGACAGAAGTTTTAGTATCTTTTTTGCATTGTTTTGTATGATGGGAACAGTTTGGTTATAACAAAACTGTTGGATTTTATTTCCCTTCATGAAAAGCTTTTTTATAGCATGTTTCTCCATATCCTGGTTATTTACCCCTAGTAGTTTTAAGGGCTTTTACTTCTGGAGAGGTCACTCAGCATGAGCAATATAAGGAGAAGTAGTTATTTGCATGGTGAAAACCAGACTCTTTTAAAGGAGAAAAAAGCTTAAGGTTTCAAATTAGATGAGCAGTTCTGGAAGGCAGCATTAAACTATCTTGTGAACGTTTTCTTGGCTTGCAGTAAGAAGCAAGTCAGAAGTACCACCCTTATCTCAACAATGTTTATTCTTTTTTACCTTCTCACCTAACCATCAGTGCCTCTCGCAAGTGCAACTGCGAATGTTGCAGGCAGTGGGACCACAGGAATATGTGTTCAGTCCCATTACTGGCAGCAGAGATCTGCAGACAAATCAGCAGGATCCTGAGCAGAAATCACACATGCTTTCTGTGTAATGTAGTAGTGTAATTAGAATTTAAGCAAAATAAAGTTCTATGTGAAAAAACTTGGGTGACATATATGTAGTATAGAATTAATTACTGCTGAAGTGGAGCAAAAAATTAAGCAGGCTTTTGCTGTTACAAGAATGAACTTCAAACTGATATAGAATGTAATGTTACGGTCTTGCTTTCTAGACAAATTCTGGAACTTAAATTTTAACTTTTATCCAGTTTGTGACTGGATCCCACAATCCTGAAAAGCATTGCTGAATACATTTAAAGCTGAAAAATATGTTGTGAAAAGTGGAGAAAACTTCTTAACAAAATGCTGTAGATATTGTAGATATTAAGCCTGCCAACATGGAAGAGCTCACAGAGGTGATAACAGCTGCAGAATTCCACCCAAACAGTTGTAATACATTTGTATACAGCAGCAGTAAAGGCACGATTCGTCTCTGTGATATGAGAGCATCAGCACTCTGTGACAGACATTCAAAATGTAAGTTCTGTCCTGCATCGTTATAAGAATATATTAAACACTGAAGTGTGTGTGTGTGTATATTTGTATTGGATTTCTGTAGTATATCGAATACATCTAAAACCTACAATCTAAATAAATCTTAAAATTAGATTCATATTTTGCCAGAGTAGAAGTAGCAAATAAAATTATTAGCGGCTTAAGCTAGGGAGTCTGTCTAGACAATAGGACCAGGAATGGCTTTCTGCAGACTTCAGCAGGTCAGATACTAGTTGTTTGGTCTGTACTTGATGCTCGAAATCTTACATGTGTGAATGAAGACTCCAAATATTAGTGAGTAGTTCACTTATTTAGAAGCTGACCTTGAGTTGCTATAAAAAAAAATATTTCAGAGTATGGCAATTGTATTATAAGGCTTTCTCGTTGAAAGTTATTTTATGTAATGCAGCCCAACGTGGCAAGCTTATTGAGAAAAGGTTAGCCTAATTTGGGTGTATCTTGTATTGGAAGAGACATAAACTTACCTCGGGAAATGCCTATCTTATTTTTATACAGTGTTTGAAGAACCAGAAGATCCTAGCAACAGATCATTTTTCTCTGAAATCATCTCTTCCATATCTGATGTCAAATTTAGCCATAGTGGTCGATACATGATGACTAGAGATTACCTGTCAGTGAAGATCTGGGATTTAAATATGGAAACTAGACCTGTGGAAACATACCAGGTATTCGGTGAAGATAATGTAGGCTAGAAATCAAAACCTTGAAGGATCTTGAGTCTTACTAATAGTCTTGATGTGGCAGTTAAATTTTTGTCTGTAGATCACTGTGCCCAGGCAAAGCATCAATGAGATTTGTGGGTTCCACACATGTGCTAAAGGATCTTGCTATTTGCAGGCTGATTGCAGAACCCAAAACCTTGTTTGGGTGTGAAAAAGCCTCCCTCTTGCACAATGGAAATGTGGAAAGGTAATCTTCAGCCATGAGATAGCACATCTCTCATAGAGTCTTCAGTTGACTTTATATTCTCCTGTTCTTTCCTGGAGAAAATAGGAGGTAAAACATTTCCTTTGCAGAAGGTGGTTTTAGCTGGCACTGAAAATTGCTGTAGTGTTTCCTTTATAAGAAAATTTGTGAAGGGATCCTCTTCACCATACATAGGAGGTAGATCAGTCACCAAATCATGATTTTTAGAAAGAAGCAAAGTCTGATAAATACTCTTGGGTATCTAAAAAGGGTAGTGAAGGTATGACAATGGCTCGGAGAAGAATTGTCAAGTTCTGGGAGATGTCTCTTTCCCCACCCTGAGTGCCTTGCTACTGTTTGAGTTCATTTGAAATCTCTGTAGAGCAGAATATGTTAATTCATGCATCTGTTCGTTTTGCTCTTTATCCATACAGTCAGAGGAGGGAGCTGTGTGTGCTCCTGTGGATAGGGTGTAAGCACTGTCAGGTACTGAATTACTTTTGGAACAGAATCTGTGAAGGTTATTTCACAGCTAAGCAAGTTCAATATTCATTTAGTTTAACTGTTTTTTTTTTTCCAGGTGCATGAATACCTCAGAAGTAAACTTTGTTCACTGTATGAGAATGATTGCATTTTTGACAAATTTGAATGCTGTTGGAATGGATCAGACAGGCAAGTTCAATTCTTCTCTGTATACACTTTAAGACCTTTCCAAGTTATTCTTAAAACAGGCAACTTGAAGCATGACCTCAAATGTCCCTCTGGTTTTATTAATAGACTGGCTTGGATAATCTTTTAGTATTTCAATAGACTTTAACATATGTATATTAGCTCTTAACCCTTGATGTTGTAGCATAGGATTGTAGAGAATTGCCTTAGTGTACGAAAGAGATGAAGAATTTTACTAGAAATTGAGTTTTGTCACTTTGCCAGAGTGAAATATTAAACGTTCCAGACACTTAAACTAGAGAGATGCACAGAGCAGTAGGATCAGAGATGGTTTTCTGCAAACTGTAACTGGTGAAATACTACCGATACCCTAATCTACCAGGTTTATTATCCCTAGCATTTATCTTGTTTGGGTTTGGTGTTTTGGGGTTGTGGTTTTTTTTGTTGGTGGTTGTTTTTTTTTTTTTGTCTGTTCAAATATCTTTTGAGGCAAAGGAAGGACAGGGAAACTTCTAAGTGTATTTGGCTTACTGAAAAGCTGATCTAGAATAAGGATCTCCTATAAGATATTATCACAAACTAGGTATTTTAGTACCTGAATTCATGCAGCTTGTGTGTAACTAAAATTACATGGCTAAAGATCTGATGTATTTGGCTTTCATTAGATCACTTCTACGTGTGTGCACGAGAAACAAATTGAATGATGACACTGAAATTGACGTGCTTGGATGACAAAGTGTGTACCTTAAAAGGTCCAGTTAAGGAAAAAGATACCTTTTCTAAAAATCTATAAAAAAGCATTAAAGTGCCTTAGTTGCACTTCAGATTGTAGAAGGTACGGGCAAGGATGCCTGCTTTCTGCTTGCATAATAAGGCATGATCTTAGTCGAGACCCTGATGTTTCGTAAAAGGAGAGGCTGTTTTCAACTGAACCGTTACTTCCTTCCTTCCCCCTCTCTGCAGCATCGTCATGACAGGATCTTACAACAACTTCTTCAGAATGTTTGACAGAAACACAAAGCGAGATATCACCTTAGAGGCATCCCGGGAAAACAATAAACCCCGTACCGTTTTGAAGCCACGTAAAGTATGTGCAAGCGGTAAGCGAAAGAAGGATGAAATCAGTGTTGACAGCCTAGACTTCAACAAGAAGATTCTACACACAGCCTGGCATCCTAAGGAAAACATCATTGCTGTAGCTACTACAAACAACTTGTATATATTTCAAGACAAAATGAATTAGGGTTGGCATTCCTAACTGAAGAGTCCACTTCCTGCATAGTTGAAATAGTTGAATCTAGCATTTGTACCTGTAAACGAAAGAGAGCGCGAGGTCCATTATGGCACCCCTTTCCAGTGTTTAAAAACGTGCCATATGACAACACACTTTTATAGCTACATGGAGAAAGCTCTGTTGATCCGTCACTGTGTTCTTCTCCATGTCTGCTAGCCATTTAGGTGAGGATAGGGCACTTTTTAATTTAAATGACTACTTGCACCATCTTGCCTAATGGACTAGATTGGACTGTATCAACATCGGTTTACTCCACTTTTTATGCCTTCCATTGTGATGACGTCAAACACAGGGAAAGCCTTCAATCATGCTATGGGATTTAATTGTGTAACCTCATTACTGTATCATTCGTGACCCCCTTTTTTTATTAAATACAGCTCATTCTTGCTGTGGCTTGTAGCATTCCTCCTCCTTCTGGCCTCCTGGACTCCCCCTTTCCCTTTCATCCCCCTCCACCTCGCCTTGGTGGTGGTGTATAGAAAAAAAAACAATAAAGCACATGAAATGGGTCCGTTTGGGGTCAGTGGTAAAGGGGGTCTGTGTTGCAACAAATGTTTTAATAAACAGTTGACTGTAATCACTCCTTGCCATGTGTGGCACCAAAAAAAAGAGAAAATAAGGAAAAAAAAAAACAAAACTACTGAATAAAAGTGACAAAGAATGGAGAATCTGTTTTCTTTTTTTTAATCTACCTCTTTATACAAATACTCTGTGTTTTACCTTAGATGCATGAAAATAAAATGATGTTTTTTGTAATGATTTTAACCAGTATTAATTATTTTTCATGGGAATGAAGAGAGGGGAGGGATTTCACACCTGCATTCATTCATGAATGACACGAATACCAGCTGTAGTGTGTGATGACCACTTCAAACCCATAAACTGCTGTCAGATTTTGCCGTAATCTGAACAGGTCAGTTACTGTTCCGGTATCTTTAAAGGCTCTTTTTTAAAACGATTTCATAAATTGGAATAGAAACAAAATTTTCAGGTTTTAAAATCCATTTTATGGGGCTAACGTCTTAATGTTTAGTTTTGTCCTGGTTGCTTTAATGCCTTGTTTTAGGATACAATACCTTTAATGCCTTCTTTAGAGTATGAAGTCCCCTGTGGCTTTTTAAAAAGTTGTTTGAATTCTTGTCTGGCAGTGTGATGTGATGTAGTACAAAATACCACATGATTACATAGATAATTATTCCACTGCATTCTGAGATGCTCTATTTTATGTATTTTATTGCTATCGGTAACTGAGTGGAAATGTAGTTTTACCATGCAAGTGTTTCTTCCGGCTTTTGGCTTTGCAAAGTTACTGCACTTACAGAGATGTTAAATGGTGCAACAGTCAGAAAATACGTGGAGTACAGAAGCTGCATGAAATAAGTGTTCACAGTGATTTGAGAGATTTAAACTCTTCAGCAAATAAGGCTTATCCAAAGATGAACTTGATATTGATGCTTTATAAGGCTCATGAGTTTTTACCTCCAGATATTTTTGCTAATCGTGCTTTTAGGTTTACTCTTCCTTCACGGAAATGTTCAGAATGAAGTTTAAAGTTGTAGTGAACTTACCATCACTGGGAGAATTTTCACTTTTTCTTTACCTATATTTAAATTATTTCTGTGGCTTCGTTATAGGTAGTTACTATAATGCCTCTATTTGATCAACTAAGATACTGTTTCTGCTGTAAAATTATGGCTGGGGTAGAGGTTGTTAACAAGACTACTATTGCAATAATGCTTTAATTTCTTTAAATCCTTGTGCAGTGGTTTGAAAATGTAAAAATTCTAATATTTATTAGATCTGGTTCGCTTACAGTATGTGTCTTGTAACATGCATGCCTGACCATGAGCCTTTGTAAGGATTTTACCTTTTTTTTTTCCCCACCTGTTAGCCTTGTAAAAATTTAACTGCCCCAGGGACAGCAACTGTTTTCCAGTGGGTGAATAAACTAGTAGGCCCTACTCCTGCTTACATAGCATGTGACTAATTTTACTCAAATGACTATACTTGCTAATAGTTAAGGAGACAGCTTGTTGAGTAACGTTAATCATGTGTATAGGTGTCTACAGGATCAGGGCCAAGGCTTTATCTTATTGGAAGGGCAAAGAGGTAATTAGATGCTTATTTTGCATCAGAGCTGGTACAATCCATTTCCATTTTGCGAAGAACGGTGTAGGTTTAATGACTGCTATTTGGGGAAGATTGAGGGTCGTGGTTGACTAAAGACTGCTGCTCTTGTGTGTATCTGTACCCCAAATGATGCACTGCATACCTGAGAAGGTGCTTAGCACAGACACAGAAGGAAGAGAGGATGTGAAGACGACAGAAGTGAACAGGTAGATTTCACACAGAACGAAGTGCAGCCTCCTAGCAATACTACAGTCAAGCGAAACTGCCTCTTGGACCTCAGCTGTGCATGTTGGGATGGAATTGGGAGTTTTAAAGCTAGTCTTGTGAAAGATTTTTGGTTTTGTCAGTAGTGGTGATCCCTGACATGTCATCTGAGGTTTAATTTATCCTCACCAAAACCAGCTACTGACTTTGGTGTCATACTATCCAACTAGATAATTCTCTAAGCACACTGTCCATTGACATATGCTGTAAATCTTATATTTTATTAATAAAAGTCTGCCTAGAATACATTTTGTGAGGTTGCTTTTTATCCTCTCTCCCGTCCCTCTCCTTTTCTCTGTTTTATAAGTATTTTTGTAATTACTGATCTCTTCCCTACTGTGTGTTGAACAGTCCCCCACTTGGTGGCTTCTGTGTTGTGACTTCTGGGCCTTTCCCTCGACAACCTGCCAGGCGGGGTGGCTCTTGAGGTGAGGCTGCTCCCCACGACCAGGCACAGTTACAGAAACACAGCCACTCCATTGGAGTGATCTCTTCCAGTGCCCAGTGAAACCAATGCAAACTCAATTCTCAATCCTTGAATACAGAATTAAATACAGAAAAGGAGTTCTGTTCCCGTGTATCTTGGCTTGAAGGCAGTGATGTGCTACCTAAATGCCAACAACTACCACTTAAGTGGTTAGTATCCGCAAAGTTACAAGCATACTCTAAACCACAGCAATACTATTCCTGACAATTAAGGTTCAGTGTAAGTTGATTATCCGACTGGTCCAATGCTGAGGTGAAGGCAAGTTCTGTGGCTGAAATCCCTTCACCATTTTCTTGCTGAGAAGTGTCTCCTGCCTTGAAGACACATTGAATATGCAGCAACACCCTGCTTTCCCTTACTGTTCTGTTGAGGCAGGGCTGTAACTTCTACTCCAGCATTTATTATTTAAATACATACTCTTTTAATATCAGCCTAATTGGAAAAAGCTGTTAGTGCTGATAAGCAGAAACCTTTTCCCCTTCTTGGAGGGTGGCTGCTGGATGATGGAATACTAATATTTTTGTATTTTTTTTATTGGTGGCTCTGGAATTGGGAGTTCTTAGGCACAACATAGGTGGGAAGTGATTTCCTGTGGTCCACTGGTCTTCAGGGCTTCATCTCAGGCTGCAGAGGAGGGGTCTAGTCTACCAATACACAACATACACTTCTGACTTCAATCGAACAGAAGATATTTCCTTTTGCCCTTTTCCATGTAACAAGCTGTTGTAAATTGAAGGACTGGTATTGAACTGGCGTGGGGAGCGATAGCAGTGGCTGGAATACAAACAGTAAGCATTTCTCTCTACTGCGATACAGCTGAGAGACTAAGAAACAGCATGAATTCCATTTCTCTACACAACCTACCCTTCAATTTCAATAATTTCAACTTTTTGCAAGCACTTCATCTATTGTTTTTCTTTTGCAAGAAAACAGCACTGACAGTTTTTTCTGATGCAGGTTTTCCTGTGTCAGTGCTCCCCACTAGGAGGCAAAACATCACAAACGAGAGGTGGGTGCTTCAAAAATGGAAGGGATCAAGGTTAGATGTTGTGACCATCCCTCAAAGTCATCTTTGGAATCGCCAGTCGTCTGCAAGGACTGTATGTTTGATGAGTTGTTGCTAAATATAAAATACAAGAAAAGCTTTTCCAGTACACATCATAACTATCTCCAGCATAAAGAAACCAAGCGAGGTGTGTGGGGAAGAGACTGCCTTGGTGTTTGCTGGATGCTGGGGTGGCATCCATCTTAGCTGCAAGTTAGTGTGGTTTTTTTTTTTAGACTTTGGGCATAGAAGTACCAAATGAAGAAAATAAAACTAATCACAGCATGTTTGAGGCTTTAGATCATTCTTTACTTAAATTGCTTCAAACATTAAGAACACCTTGGAATCATGAAAATAAAACAGTGGGATTACCTTGGCTGAACCCTTTGAGGTAAATTAGGTGGCTTGTTACTTGTGTGATTTCAATCAACTTAAAGGCTTTCTATAACTTTCTAGAAGAAAAACCTTTTTATTGCACTTCAGTACAAAAGGCCTTTTCCAGGAGTTTACGGCCATTGTTTCTCTTCTTTTAACGTGGTTTTCTGTCCCTCCAACCTTGCTATTGTCATAGCATTTTCCATCCAAGGATTCAAATTACTTTACAAACACTAATTACATCATTCAGCTGCCTTAAGGAACCTGGGTAGTGGTCAGAGCACAAGGCTGAAAGTCAGGGCTTGTGCATGCTATTTCTGGCTCTGCATTGACTCACTCTATAATCTTGATCAATTTATTTCTGACTCAGAAATGTTAATAGTCCCACTTTACTGATAAATATTCATGCCACAAGTATTATGGCAAATGCTTCCTGAACAATGGAGATGACAAATACTCCTCATGCTATTCTGTGAGTGTTAGGGTTGCAAAGTGGGATAGGGTTACCTAGGCAGGTTTTCTATTCAAAATCTGAAGTAGCTCATTGTTCTGATTCCCATCTAGAATGTATCTGCGGCCCTTCTACCTGTAAGCAGCTGTTTTATGAAGTTATTTAAATTAGTGCTTTCTTTTTACTTCATGTCACTAATTCTGTTCCAGTGACATCCAAGGGACATCCAGATTTTCCACAAGATTAGATGTTTGGTACAGTCACACAGGGTACGCAGTCAATTTGGTAAGAAAGGTCAGTGTTCTGAAAGGCAGATTTCCACTGTCCAGGCTTCAGTGTCAGCTACTTGTCAACATCACATAGATGAATAGAAGATACAAAACATTTGAAATTGACATTCTAGTATGGGACCATTGTGACTGTTGTACATACAGGTTTTATCTCTAGCTTGAAATAGTTCTGACACAAACAGAAAAAAAATGATTTATTTGCATATGTAACAGGGAGGTAACAAAAGAAAGAACACTATTGGAAATGGATCTGCGTGACTTCAGTCTCTGAGGGTATTACTGTTACTGAACTACTGTGGGTACAGTAATGTAAAAAACCACAATTTATAGTGGTTGCTCATGGGAGGGGTTTATGATATAAAAGGCTCCTTTACTGCTATTGGGAAGCAAAATGCTTATATATATGTGTGAGATGGGACTAAGTTACAAAGTTCCACCAAAAAGACTCCAGGCCTCAAAAGAAACCTTTAAGTTTACGTGATGTCAAATGGAGTGAAGTTAGTAAAGTTGATTTCTGAAGCTGTGAAGGCAAATTAAGTCATCATCCATGAGGAAGTTAGTCCCACTGATTCTTTTTGTTAGAGAACGTCAGTGAAAAAGATTGGAAACAGGAGAATCCTAGTAAAGGTTCTGGTAACCGCCATACCAAGTACCATGAAAGCTCACTCTGCCTTGAGGAATTGACTTGCTTGATTTTCAAGATAAAATTGACCTTTATCTTGAAATTAATAATGTAGAAGAACCTTATTTTCTATATATGATCATTTCATGAAAGCTATTTAGAATAGGTGATTGGTACAGAAGCTACTCATGTTATGACTGAAGAAACCTTAGCAGGGTAAGGCAGATGTTTGCATCTGTATCTCACTGCATTTTAAAGTCTCTTCCATGGAAATGCAGTGTTACTCACATTCTCGGTACAGCAGTATGTGTATAAATAGCCTGAGGTTGCCACTTCATTTTCATATTGAAAGGAAACTGTGGTGTACACTAACAATTTCACTTTTTATACCTATACTTTTGCGTCCCAGTTAAGAACAAGTCCAATTTTGTTACACAGATGCCATCTTCTCTATCTTAAGTGTCTGCCAATAATTAAAACTGCCATGCACACGAGGTTAGTCTACTAAACACTATCATTTTAGATGGGTACTGCTTTTAATCTTAAATACTATTAGTCCTTTCAGCATATATTTCATGGACCTACTAGTTGGCTTAAAATTATCTAAGGCAAAAGCAAGACTGATGAGAGGGGAAAGAAGCATTTAGAGACTCGTACCATTGCGCCATGCAGGTCTGACAGGTTACCTCACACCCGTTGCGCTTAGGGAGCAGGATTTGCTGCAATCTCTCGTGTGGAAACACGTCTTGAGCTGGAGGCTTGATGGTTACTGCAATATGGGTTTGACAGCGCAGAGTTGTGAAGGCTGATCTCGTCCTGTCTGGAAGTGGAACAGGATCCACGGCCTGGAAGGGGGCTGGAGGTCCTGGGGCTGAGCCTCCAGCCAAGGCAAGGGAACGCCATCAGCGCTCCCTCCTGAGAGGACAGGGATGTCCGATGGCTCCGGAGGGACGGGCACCTCCAGCCCGCCCTTCCGGTGAGTCTGGGTGCGTAAGGCGGCCGCAGCTGACACCCCGCTGCCTCACAGGCCCCGCCGCCCTCCCGCGCTTTTCCCCTCACAGCCCGCCCGCCCTCGGCGCACGCGCGGCAGCGGGACGTGCGCAAGCACAGTGAGCGCCATGGTGCCCGGCACGCGCCCCGGGGCGGGCGGCGCGTGCGCAGCGGCGGAGGGCGGGAGCGGCGCGGCGCGCGCCTGCGCAGCGCGAGGAGGCGGGGTGGCCGGGCCCGGAGCGGAGTCCAGGTTTGTTGTTGTTGTCCCAGCCCCAGCGGCTCCCTCAGTCGCCTCAGCCGCCGCTCCTGCGCCGCCATGTCCAGCCCTCAGGAGCCGCCGCAGCACAACAACAACAACAACCCGCCGGCTGAGGGGACGCACACCGAGCCGGGCCTCAACAGTGAGTGCGGCCGCCGTGAGCGTGTGGAAACGAGCGCAAATGGGGCGGGCGGGGGGGGCGCCGGGGGGGCTGTGAGGGCTGCCCCGGGGGCCGCGAGCCCCTTTCCCCCTTCTCTGGGCCGCGATTGGCGGAGGACGGGGCCGCGCGAGCCGCCGGGGGCCAATCGGCGGCGTCCGCCGGGGGGGGGCTGTGAGGAAGAGGCGGGTGGTGAGGCCTGAGGGGGCTCGAGGCGGGCAGCGCCTCAGCGGGGGCTGCCGGAGGGGTGAGCGGCGTTGGAGAAGGGATGGCGGGGTGTCCGCGGAGCCTGGGGCGCTGGGAGCGGCGGGAGCCGCTGTGTGAGGGGCTGGGAAAGCGGAGGGGGCTGCGCGCCAAAAACGGGGTGAGCGCTCGGGGTGCTGTGGGGAGCGCCGTGGCCGGTGGGTTTCGGGGCCGCGCCGCTCCTGACGGGAGAGCTGGCGGCTGAGGCGGCAGCCGGCGGGGCTGAGGTGAATCGGCTACGGCGAGCGCAGCCGGAGGAACGAGCTAGCGCCGTGGCTTGGTGCGAGCCGAGGAGAGCAGGAGCAGGTTTGTTTCGTGGTTAAACTGAGTTTATTCGGCGGCTGGTATTAACAGCTAAGATGGGGATACAGCAGGGTAGGGGGAGGAGCGTGACTGTGGGAATGAGTTTATTCAGTGGCTGAGTCAATACCACTGACGTGAGCTATTTTCCTCTATATCCGGCATCTATGTCAGCTGCTCTGCTGCATCCTTTTGTTCCTAGGATAACCCTAGTAAGGCACATCGGTGGTTTTTATGTAGGCACTCGTACTTACTTGGCAGATGCTTTTCCCTCGTTTTAAACAGCTGCCTCAGTGCGTCCTTTCATTTCTTTGTAATTATTAAGGATACTGCAGTTGAAGAGGTGAATAAATTGCATTAATGATTAACTGTTACTTCGTGGTTTACAATGAAGTTAAACTGACAACAAAATGTATTGGTTGGTTGATTTCCAGTAACTCAGTGGAATTGTATTAAAGAAGAATAAACTATGCCCATTTCATAACACTGCTATTGTGTTATGGTAACACTACATCTTGTGATAACAATAGCAGTTTACAACAATGTTCACCTGAGTCAAATAGTTATTTTAGCAAATTATTCAGGGCTGTTAACGTACTTAAATAACCATTATGCTGTCTTAAAGTTGCAACATGCATAGTGCCTAACTCGATGCATACTTTAGAAGTTGCAATCTTTGATACTTCTATATTTTAACGTTTCCTTTTTGTTTTATGTCGGTATGTTAAGTTACTCTGTGGGACACGTTAATCTCCTGTAAGACAGGAGCATCAAGAGATGAGTGTGCTGTAAGCCTGCGCTGGATCTGCCAATGTAGATCTTATTGCTGGATCAGCACGTAAAGGCTTAGCAAAATCAATGTGATTACTGAAGGTGGTGAGCACAAGGTATGAGAGGAAATGTTTGATAGTCTGTGCTCCGTGAACAAAACAAATGCCACCAATCAGCTCCATGGAGGCTTAGTGCTGCTTTCAGATGTTTAGCCGCTCCACAATGCTTTGGTGTTATAGGTACGTTTTCTGCCATTATATAAGCTTTTCAGTGAACCTTTTCAGGCTAATGAGCTTAGACACTTATTCATTTTGTTCTGTATGTCATTTGTGTGTGTTTAGGGCCTTTCATTCAGAGATCTCTTAGCACTTGAATCGAAGGTCAGAAGACCTGGGAATAAAACTGGTAACTGAACCTATGCTTTGTTGGGTTCACAAAAAAAAAAAAAAAAAAGAGGCTTGCTTGCTCTGGGAATTCTAGATGCTTCCTATGTTTTAATTATTATAAAGCTCTGTTACATATTGACAAAAAGAAGAAATCCCACCTTAGGCAGGAACCCATCTAGCTCTGTCGTGGAAAATCTGCTTAATAATTACCATTATGGGAATCTGAACAGCTTTCTTCTCTCTATCTTTCTTGTTATTTTTTTTTGGTTAATGGCATACTTCATCATAGGAGTGATATTTCTTAGTTTATTCAAGTTGACCATGGCTCAGACTTTTTGTGAGCTACTAGTTTGGAGAATTTTTATATAGATAAAGTATATATATGTATATAACTTGTATATTGTCATTGCTATCTCCACCACCCACCCGAGTGAAATAACAGAGTGACTAAATGAAATGAGATCCCTCTTCCCCCACATGTTTAGATACTATCGTTTAAACAGTCCACTAGTTATGGAAAAATATATGATTAAAGTCAGTGTATATCAATTCATAGTGAAATAATTAGCCTTAGACCATGGCCAAAATTCAAACAACTTTGGAGAAGAGTACCATCCATATAAACAGTCGTGGGTTGTTTTCTGTTTGTTTGGTTTGTTTTTTTTTTTTTTTGTTTCCTCCAAAGTGTGTGTTATGTGATTTGTGAAGGGAGGAAAGTCCTACTGCATTTCTTAATTCTACCACTCTTAATTCTATCATATTTCATGTTTTACTATCAAGTAGAAATATGGTAAAATTGGGAGTTCTCCTGTGGATGATTAATGCAACTTCCTTAGTTTTGAAGAAAGCTTTGGGGCAAAAAGCACTCTCTATTACTTGGGCAGTTTATTCTCAAATATATTCCTGTGCATCTTTTTAAAGAAGCAGAGACCTATGTCCCTCTAATCAGAGGGTTTGAAAGTACTGGGGCTCTCTGGCTCCTTCTCCCAAACCGGTTGTGACTGCCAGTGGGACTATGTAGCATGTTTTAGCTTGATGTCAGATTACGCTTCCTTGAATGTATTTTGACTCATTAAAAGTGAGGTCAGTTGGAGAACGTGCTGCTTGTCATGTAAACTACTGCTCGACTTGTTGGGACTCCTCACTCACAGTTTAATTTGAGTGTTCTTCCTGGTATGGCTACAATGCATTTTAGATAAACAGCAAGTTTTGTCAGTTTGGGATAAACGTTAATAAAGGTTTTATTTGTGCATAATCTTAAGTGCTGTGGAGGCGTGTTTAGTAGTGGCATACTAGAGCAACCAGTTCTGATCATCTTCTGCTGGGCTTTTCTCTGCCCGTGCTTGGTGTCAGAGGAAGATGTCCCCTTGCACCTCTGCCTTATGTTCTTTTCACATTGTTTGTCGCTGCTGATTTTTTAATAATAGATATCTTTGCAGATCCTGAGCATTATAATTCTCCCAATAGATGCACTTTACTCCAAAATGGTTCTTGGGGAGTGTATAGCTTTTTGGCCTGTCTTCTAAATTCAGTTGCCATGTGCTTTTCAGCAGGTGTGGCCTCTTGCTGTAAAGGTGTTGCTACAAGGCAAATCTACCTTCCTGATGTAGTTCTTGCAGGGTGGCCTTTTTGTTTTGAAACTTAGACAGCAGCAATCATAAATCTGAAATAATATGGTCTCTCTGTCTCATGCTGACTAGTCTGAGCAAAGGCTGCCATTTCCCAGTTAACACTTCGTTATCTGAAAAGCCCAGGGTGTACTGCAGAGTTGGTGTGCGTCGTGTGATTGTGCACACCCTAAATTCCTTGTTTGTGAATACAGCTTGGGGAAACCAAGGACTCTAACGAGTATGATGCTTCCATGGTCATCAGTATAATGGCGTAGTTAATAATTGGTACTGAGGATAAACTCTTGTTTCAGCTTCACAAAATCAAGTTGAAAATAGGTGAACTCGTTATGACATACATCTTTTCCTGTGTCACTGATACAGTTCCCAGAGCCAAAACTTTGCTGTAGAAATAAGGGCAGGCACCCTAAGGTGCATTTCAGAAGTCAAAAAATCAGTCTTAAAATTTAGAACCTGTACAAATAATGTTTAAAAAGTAGCTTCAGCTGTTGTATTCATATCTTTAGGCTTTCTTTTTTTTTTTCTTGCATATTTTTACGTCAGTGGTGAAGATGTCAAAACTTTGAAAAATAAAAAATCAACCAAACACAAAAAAATCTGGAAGCGCTCACCTTCAGGTGGCATAAATTAAATTACATGGGAGTTGTGATGACATAATGTACATGTGTGAAATCATTATCTGACCAATAATGGGAAATAATGTTGCATTGAAAACTGTGCTTTTGAGAAATTGGAGATCTTTCCCTCCGTAATCATGGCTAATAAAGTGGCTGTATGGTCCAATGATTCTTGTAATACGTCTTAATGAGAAGGTTCAAATTGCAGTTGGTTAGGGAATGTTTTTAGATATTTGGAAGAGATAAAACAGTAGAAGTCTGTTCTATCTTTATCCCTCAGGACATTAAATGGTATGTTTATGAATTAAGAATATTTCCAAAACCTATGAATGGAAACATGTCACTAAGGAACATACCGGTAAATATTGTTTTGCATTTAGTGAATCTGAACATTAAATACATGTGAAGACATTTAAAAACAAAAATAAAAATCCTCAACCTAACTACAGAATATATGAACTTTTTAGCAGATGCTTTTATCATTCATGATACACTCTTGCTCTTTTGTCAAATCTCAGTGCACACATGGGTATCCCATGTAGTTATAACTGCAGAAAAAAAAAGGGGGGGAACAAACAGTAAATCTCAACTTGTTGGCTATAGAGCCTTCCCTGGCTAAGGAAAGAAGAAAAGGAAAAAAAAAAAGGCTGATGTGATGGCATTGAAATTATTAACTGTTGTTATGTGTGAGAACTCTGGATTTCTCATGCTATTCTCATGCTACTCAGTTCTTTATTTTGGCTTATTAGCAGTGAAATCTTTTAATGTAACTGCAATGAAATATATGTTAGCATGGTACTTTAGCTGTGTGAGGAAACATAATGCCTACCTCAAGCTTCTGATGGTTCCAATTGTGGTGTGGCCCATTAAGGTTATGGTAGGGTAGGAGAGGTGGCAGATGGTATTGAATGGGAGGCATTTGTTAGAGGGCCAGGGCAGAGAAAGTTGACTGAGGCCTGAAAATGCCAGTCTGCCTGATGTATATAAAAATCGGGGGGTGATTCACGGCCTTTAGAAGTAGAGGGAAGAAGGAGAATATAAAACTGCAGGTGGCAGAGTTGTATAGAAGGGGGCTAGGGGACAAAAATTTTGTTTCAAAAAGGAATGTAGAAGGAGAACAGGGAAGTGGGGTGACAGTGTAATTAAGTGATACGTAGGTAATTGAAGCTTCAAATGTGGCCTATTAAAGTATTAATAGTTGAGGAGAGAGGCAACGTTTTATTTGACTAGCTCCAGAGGTAGGTAGCAACAAAATGTAACTTTTTAGGGGTGTTTTTGTTGATGAAAGAGGAAGAAACATGTCAGTCTTGTCTCCAGTATGTTTATGAGCTTTCTCCCAGCAGCAGCGTATGTTATCTAAATTCACCATGTTCGTGGTTTTTTTCTGTGTGTAATTGATAAACTTAAGATGGGTTTTAGTTCCACTACTTTTAATGAAACGATGTCTGGCTGGCCCAACAGGTTCCTGGGTGGAGTTACAGATGAACGGCAACGGCAATAGCAACGATAATGGCAATGGGAAAAACGGAGGTCTGGAACACGTCCCTTCATCATCCTCCATCCACAATGGAGACATGGAAAAAATTCTCCTGGACGCCCAGCATGAATCAGGACAGAGCAGTTCAAGAGGTAGTTCCCACTGTGACAGGTAAAGAAATGTTTGCTATCCTGCAAGCAGTTTATTGCAGTTTTCATCCTGTAGATGTTAACTGAGGGGTAAAGCTTTTTCTCAGGCTTAAGTTTGTCATGCTCCAGTATTTGGAGTACTTGTTGGCTCGTGATAACTGTCTATCAAATAAGACATCTGACTTGAAAAATACATCGTTGCTACAGAAAGCCTAGGAATCCAGGAGTGGGAAAGTCACATCAACACCTCAGTTAAATTTCACGTTGTCATAAATCACATATGGTATAAAAAATATCTAATTTTACTGGCTCATTAATAATAAAGTTATGTACATGTGCTTTACATTTAATCAAGCATAATAAAATATATCACTGGACTTAACAGAAAAAAAGATTATCAGAATTTGTACTCTGCTTTTTTTCCTGTGAAGGCAAAATATTTCTCACCTGACAATATAATCCTTTGAGGTACATGTGAGCATTATGATATTCATATGTGTTCATTATATGTTCTTTCTAGGCAGTTTTGGAAATCCTTGAGCGATCGCTAGATGTAATTTTAGCTGTTCTTCTGCTCGTGCCTCCTTTGGTTTTGCTGGATGAATGCCATCTAACTGTCATGTCTACTGTGTAGCTTATATAAGTGGTTGATCAGATATAAAAGCTACTTAAAATTAGCTAGGCCTGATTTAATTACTGAATGTGGTGGGCTGTTTGAAACTAATCCATATGAGTATTTCAAATAGAGCGGTTACATTTATAGAAAATAAAGTTTGTTACATCTGTGTTGCTAAGAAGCTAGCTGTCAGTAGTTTAGTCCTTTCCAGTCCAACCAGGAATGTTTGCTAGATGATGGTTGTATAGTTTCTTTTTCCTTTTACTAGCATAGGATTTTTTTCAATCATTACCAACGTTTTCAGTGAATGAAGACAGAGTCCTCTTTTTTTGTTGTTTTTTAAGTTCATTTTCCACTCGTTAACTTTTTGGTAATTCTTTTCCCCTTTTGGCTGTTGAAGTAACGTACAAGAAAGGGGAGGTACTTTGGTATTTTGCATTCTTCCTAAAAGTTCAAAACAGTAAGTTGCTCTTAAGTGTGGTGTTTTGGGTTCTTTTTGGATATTTCTAAAACACACCTTTTCCATGAAAGCTTAAGTCAGGTTAAAAAGATGCACTTAGCATTTTAATGAGTGAGACCTGCACTGATGCATCATACAGCATTTTGTATTGTTCCTGACTTAAATTCTCTAGCGTTTTCTTGGTTGAGGTGCTATAGTTGATTAATGTCTCAAGTGGATTACCAAATTTTTAATATTCAAAGTGAGGCTAACCAGGGCAATATGTATTTTTGCCAAACATTAAAAGGTGGTTTGATGTGTGATGTTTCCACTGATAATGATACAAAAAGAGGTATAATTCACAATACTGATGGTGTTATCTGAAAGAAGGAAGGGATCTACATCTTTTGTGTAGCAGTTGAAGTTTTGGGCAATGCTGTCTTTGCTTCAGTGGAAGGACAGTCAGCCCTGTCGTGAAAGGTAGAATTATAAATGGAAAAAAAATTGAAAAGATGAGGGGTTCTGGAAGACTTTCAAATACTGATATTTGTGATCTGAAGGGTGGTATAGTCTGTAACTCATCTGAATAGTGTGCAGAAGTGCACGTAGAAATGATTCAACTGAGATGCTATTTACACTAATGATTCTTTAGGTGACAGTGTAATATGACAAAATGACATAATTAAATTGGTTTCTCTTTAGCCCTTCACCTCAAGAAGATGGACAGATAACTTTTGATGTGGAAATGCACACAAGCAAAGACAGTAGTTCTCAGGTATTTTCTTTATTAACCTTTTAAATACTTTAACTTTAAAAAAAAATATAGTCATATTATTGTTTAACACTCTGCTTGCACTGTGTATGTCAAACCTGTTTTGTTTTTGAAACGTTTATATTTCTGCACAAGATTTCAGGGTGTTCAGTTTATTGCTCTACAGATAGTCAGCTCACATGATAGCGAGTAATCTCCATAATACAAACTGAGAGGGACTAATGCTGAACTCTTAGTTTGATCATTTAATAGAATTTGCTGTCTTCAGCAGTACAAATAAAAAGCATTCCTGGAAGAATGAAACCTTGCATTTAATTTTGTCAAAGACCTGGCCGAACAGTAGGACTGTTGCAGTTCTGCCCTATAGAGCTAGAACGATCTGATTGAAGCTGTTGGTTAGCTCTGCCATCTCACTTCTGTGACTGCCATATTTGATTACTTCCAGTTTTGGTATGGTTCCCACTTTAATGTAGTAAGTGGTTTATCTATTTTACTAAGGGTCAATCAGGAAATTGTTTTAATAGTAAGGAGGAGTTTGTAGCAAAGTCAGTGGCATTCTATAGTATTTTTGATCTATTTTTTTCCCGTATATGGCAACATTTGCACCTAATGATGTAACATTAAATCTTTGGATCAAGACAATTGTAGTGAGTGGTTACCTTTCCCTACTGCATCTGGGATGCACCCAGTAGAAGCTGCTGGTTGCAAGTAATATAAATTTTAAATGACTAATAACACTTTTTAAAAAGTCAAAATACTGTTTTTGAAACCTTTTTATTTGGCTGTCTTTCTGTGCTTTAGCAACGTTCTGTACTCTTTAAATCAAATGTCATCAACTGAAAGTTTTTGCCATTTTTTTTTTTTGCCATATTTTTTGCATAATGCTGTTTTATTACATTTAGGATTAAAGTAATCTTTTTTTTTTGTTAGTTTTAAAAAAAACAAACAAGTGCAGATCCTGCAGACTTCTGCAGATCCTCCTGTTAGCATAATAAAATCTCTTCTAAATAATCAGCAGTCCAAGAACACTTGCTTGTTTATCAGGTGCCACCATTTGGTGCTTATCATTTTACCACTGTTTTTGTCGCTCTCAATTTAACATCATAGGGAGGAGCTAATTGAGTGTTATAAGGCTTGTCCCATGTATATTTTCAGTCTGAAGAAGAAGCAGTAGAAGGAGAGAAAGAGTTGGAAGCTTTGAAGAAAAGTGCTGACTGGGTGTCAGACTGGTCAAGTAGGCCTGAAAACATTCCTCCCAAGTGAGTTAAACTTTTTTTTCAATGAATATTCTTTTATATGAAGGAGAGAAGAATCGTAAGTCACAATTGCATGTAATTACTCTGGCTCTCCAAATAAGATCATCTTAGAAAAAGGTAGATTTCTCTTTGGGGAGGCTGCAAAAAGTAAATACAATGAAGTATGAAAATCTTAATAGCAACAGAATTACCTTTTTATTGAAAGTAATGTAAATCCACAGCAAGCTGATTACAAGGTTTCTTGACAAATTTATAATTATTGGGAGAGCTGGGTACTTGGAGCTGGGATTGATGGGATTTAGTTTTGGCTTATTGAATGGGAACAGTGTTGAGCAAGTCTCCTAAATTCTCTGTACCTTTTTTTCTTTCTATGTAAAATGTGTAATGTTCATCCACGGAAGGGGAAACGTTGAGATCCTTGAATGCAAAGCATTTTTATTAAAATAGAGGATGCTGTCTAAATCTGGCAGACTTCTGTATCTCTGTTTGGAACAAAAAATGAGGCTCTTGCTAACAAATCACATCCTGAAATTCCCTCCCTCGGACCTACCTCTCTCTTCAGCTACTGCTCCCTTTGTCTCTATACTGTCTGTGTAAGTGGTCTCTCCACAATACCTCCTATTATTCTCTTTGATTCCTTACTCTGTAAGGGATCTCTTGCTTTGATCTCTAGCTCTTTGTACTTTAAAAAAAATGTTCCTACAGAGATCTGTGTGTTTTTTTGTGTGCAAAAATAAAAAGGGGGGAAAGAAACAAAAAATTTGTGTTGAATTTTCCCCCCCTCTTCCCTTCTTCTTTCAGGGAATTTCATTTCAGACATCCTAAACGTTCAGTGTCTTTAAGTATGAGAAAAAGTGGAGCAATGAAAAAAGGTGGCATTTTCTCTGCAGAATTTCTTAAGGTTTTCATTCCATCTCTGTTCATATCTCATGTTTTGGCTTTGGGACTAGGGTAAGTATTAACCTAATTTTCACTTCAACTTTTGCATCTGGCTTTGCTTTTCCACTTCACTTGCATGTTAGGTGCTTGCTGAAAAGGGCTTTATCTAGAGTAACTGCAGTCTTGTTGCACCTTGTTCAAGATAGACTTGGTGCACTTTTTGAAATGCAGGAAAACTTTGCCACAATTAAAACTTTGCAGCCATTAATATGTTTTATTTGTAGAGTAGATCAAGTTTCTTATATTGAAAATGCATGGATCATAATGAATTGCAAATAACCTTTGCAATTATAACATGTGCCATTTGATTATCCACACCTTCTACTTAAATGCTTCAGGTCGTAATGTAGGGAAAGTAAGAACAGAGTAGCTGGAGAAGTGCTGTAACTTTTACTCACCATTACAAGAACACATTGTACAAACAACGATGCGTAAGTCCTGTGTGTGTGGCACATATTCTGTAATTTCCAATGTCTAATGCTGCAGTTGTGTGATATTACTGAAAGTCAAGGTTTGAGTACTTAAAGATACATGAAACACTGGATGTGTCCTGCAAGATCAGCTACGACTCTGCTCAGCTGTTTTCATTGGCTGCGTAATCCGACATAATCTCTGAGTTTGCTTAAGTCCTCATGTTATGTTTATCCATCTTACGTTCTTCTGTGATGGGGGCAAAGACATGTACTCAAAATATGTTTTTATTTATCTTCATATTTGTTTCTTGGGGTGTAGTTCAAGTGTATCTTTAAATTCTTGTAAACTATTGAATAAAGTAGGAGGATAGAATATATGAGAATATATTGTAAGATATTTGTACTGTAGCAAAATTGTATATTTCTGTGACAAACTAAATCTTGCCTGGATTTATTTGTTAGAGGCCAGTGTTTGCGTAGATCCTCAATGCTCAGTGTTTTAAAGCTCACCCCCTCCCTTTATAGGCAGTACTTTATTTGTTTTACTGTAATCATCTGGGAGTGTTGCTTGGCTGTTCACGAGCCCCTGTGTCAGGTGTTCTACAAACAACACAAAAGCTTTTGGATTGGGTTTTCAAATGAGCTTGGGACTGGAAGAAACCCACATTTACTGAACGTTGATAGCATCGGTCCTTCTAGGCTCATCTGAAAATCTCACTCTTGAAGTAATTTTATAGAAGAGAAGTGAAGTCCTTGGAAGAGGCTCATCAGACTTACTTAAAAGACAAATTAGAATAGCTGAGTGCATGAGGACTGTTTGGAAAGAATGGGAGTATATCTGTGAAATACGATATGCCTTATACTTTTTATTTCAGCATCTACATTGGAAAGCGACTGACCACACCTTCAGCCAGCACTTATTGAAAGATGGAGTGCAAAACCTGGAAATCCACGTGACCTGTGAAGGTGTTACTGTCTCATTTAGTACATTTGACTCGAGACCATTTTAAGCATGACCCTGACTTCACCCTTTCCTTACATATCCAGGTTTTCGCTAACTCTGGAATTCAGTATTGTGTTGGAACTCTGTTGAGGTGTTTCGCTATCCACATTCTTTCCCTCTCTCCTCCCATTCCCCTGCCTCTTGGCCTGCAAGACACGTCAGAGTTGCTGAACAGAGTTTACAACTGTCTATATGTTGCAAGGGCTTCTCTCAATGCAAAATGCCACCAGCAAGTTTTAATTTTATCAGTGATGCTGTTGCCTCCTTAGTGCAACCTGACCTAAATTGCAGTTGTGCATGGTATAAATGTTGACTGTATTATGGTGATAAAATTAAGTCTCTTCAGATGAAAATTATTGATTGGAGTGAAAATGAATTTTTCTTCTTAAAAACAAGCTGGTTGTGAAATAAACTAAGAAATCACTGGCAATAAACAGTTTAAATCAGCTTTTGGGGGAATTTACTTGGCCCGTTGTATTGGCTAACACCATTTGATTTGCAGGAGGCAAAGACTGCATAAATTTTAAAGTAGGATAACTAAATCCATCAGCATATTTTAACATTAGGTAATTGTTGTAATCTTGTCTTTTCTATGAAGTCAGCTCCTTATTCCTTGTAGGAAAACCTGTCTGATGCCTAGAAACTATTAGAAAAACTGCATTGTTTGCATGTGAAGAAGCTTTTCTTTTCCTTACCTGTTTTCTTAAGGGAAAATTTTAAATGTTAAATTTTCCTTTTAAAAGTAGTTTTAAATTAAGGAAAAACCCAACAGCCGTAGGTGTAGTTAGACTCTGTATGAAAGAATATGATTCTGTTTGTTGTGGAACAATTTACATTTATGATGTTTCAGAAGGTAAAGCGTTTGACTTATCTTTAAGGGGGACAATCTTGCAGGTGCGTAGAGATTCAGACGACGTAAAGCTCTGAAATGTCTTCTGCAAATGAGTTTTCAATATTCCTATCTCTCATTGTTTACTGTACAATCTCCTTTGGGGATACGTGGAATCTGAAAGTCACTTGTGATGTCTCATGTTAGATAGACTTCTCACTAATGTTGTTGAACTTTTATCTTAGGGAACATTAAGCCTTGTCCTCCTTCAGTGACACTTCTTTTCAAAATGTGAAGCTTTAGTACCAAATTGTTACAAAGCATTGGGACAGTCATGTCCTTAAATAGATTTTATTGGATTTCAGAACATGTAGCATGACTCTGAAGGATAGAATACTCTTTTATATATATATATATGAATATATAAAAAAAATGATATAGACTTTAATACTAAGTATTTAGGAAACCAATGCTAATTTTAAGACTAGCAAAAAAATCTCATTTAAATAAAAACTTTAGTAGGCTGACTTGTAGAAAATGGTAAGAAAATATAGTCAGCCGGTTTGGAGAGAACAGCTACCTATAATTGCTTGCATCAGACTTTATAAAGTTGATTATTTGATACAGCAGTGATCGCTTGAAACAGTTGATGCATAGAAGCTAAATCCCAACTGAGGTTTGATTTAAAAGAACTTATCTCCCAGGACGTAAAAAAGTTAAGGATAAATCCACTGCTAAACTATTTATTTTTATTCTCTACTTCCGAATGCTGTTAGAGAATGCTGTCAGGGTGAAAGGGCAGTCTAACAAAAAAATCTGTTGAAGACATCTGCTTTTTTTCTTTTAGTTGTGAATACTAGTGGCACTTGAGTTGCCTACACTGCATATTTGTTTCGAGCGTGGATATTGGGTTTCACCCAAAGGTGGGGGAGGGAAGGGGGAAGTGGTGAAGGGTGTTTTAGATAGTATCAAGTACATCATTTTACAGTTCTAAAAACTGAGGGGATGGGGGGAAGGCTGAAACACTTTCAGTTCTAATTACAGCACCTTGTTTTGTATGGAAATTGGAATAGTGGAAAAATAGATTTTTACTAAGTAGGGAGTACTTTTTTTAAAAAAAATTACCCCTTTCTAAATTAAGAGGTAATTCTTCTTCAGGATATCTGATAAATAATTTTACAAGTTTGTGGCTAGAGTATCAACACAGGTTATTATGTTTGAAGGAGCCGTAAAATAAAAATTGTGAAAACTATAGATGAGGAATGGATACATGATCACTGTAACACTTGCTGTGATATAATGCAGTATTTATTGATACCATCAGCTTTGGATGAAAGTCTACAACTTGTAGGTTTACAATGAACAGAAACAGATTGTTGTATAATTTGAAAAGGGGTTTCAACTATTGATAGTTGAAGTTTTGTTAAGATAAATGTTGTTTAAAAAGCTTTATACCTGTTTACAGTTTTGGAAAAAAAAATGCAGTCTTCATTTTTCTTACATTCAGTGAAAACTGGCCTAGAATATGTAAATAGGATCAAGAAAAAAAAATGCATAAACTCGCACATTAAAAATGCAGCAGGCTAACTTAACTGCAGCAAATGCATATTTACTTACTGTTTTAAAAAGAGAAAGCTGAAGATTGTTAGAAATTCAAATTTTTTAATTGACATTTGTTGAAATATTGGAGTTAACTGAGCCAAAGTGATTATGCGTTCTTCATAAATTAGTTAGCACTTTGTAACATTATATACAGTTTACATGTATAAGTTGTAGCTTATCAACATTTTGTGCCATTAAAGCTCTCACAAAACTGGTTGTCTGAAATCACTTCATGCTGCGCCTTTCTTCTCTTTGTTTTTGGGTTTTCTTTTATTTTTATTTTATTTTTTACAGAATTGTTTTGTGTAATGTTTTATGAAACTGTTGTGTTCTGGATTATACGAACATTGAAGCTGCTGTTTATAGACTGGAATAATTTTTTGAAAGATTGCTTGGGTTTTTTTTTTTTCTTTAGTGACTTGGGATCATCCGCTTCTTTTCCTGAAGCACTTAATAAAAATATTTCCATTGTGAGCAACGTATGCCTGCGCCAAGTCCTCCAGCACCTTGTCAAGGAAAACTTCTAAAGCAAAATAATGTAGTGGTGTATGAAATGTAAAGTAGAATTGATGAGATTTTGTATAATTAGTCAACTCTATTGTACTCCTTGTATTTCGCTTCCGTTTCCTCATTCTGCTAAATTTGCAGATTAAAGAATAAGGGACATAAACCCTCGTTGTTAATCTGCCTCCGTGTTCTTGGTTCAAGAGCACTGGTTATTTCTGGGAGTATCGTGTGAAGAGTTGTTCATTCTAAGCGTGAAATGTCATCGTTCTGATACTGTTACCGCCCATTTTAGTTACCTCGTGATTCTTCGCCATGTTTTTAATGTAAAATCCAGAACTTTGTGAAAAGGGGATTTATTTTTTTTTCCTGAGGAAGAAGATAGCTAAAATTATAAATCCTACTTTCAGAAAGTTTAGGTGTCTGGGACTTACAGTGAAAATTGGGCTTAAAGTGTTGAATCACTACTACTTTGAAACTGCTCTGGGGAGCAGGGTTGTGGGAGTTTTGAGCAGATTGTTTCTCTGCGGCCAACTGAGATTAACACATTTATTTAGTAGATGTTGCAGGCAAAAAAATTTCATTGTGTGCTTTAAAATTTTTTAGTTGCAATGTTTTGCAAAAGAATAAAAACAAGATAATATTGCATAAAATATTAGTATCTTTGCACTAAGATTATTCTGGTATAAATCGCATTTTGATGGAGTTTATATTCAAGTTTCTTTTCATTCTAGCACAAGAGTGTTCAAGTAAAGACTGAAGGGATTTATTTGTATACTTAATTTAGAGCAGCATAGTGATATTACTTATCTGTTCAACTAGATGCAGTGTAGCTAGACAGGCGAGCTGCGTAGTGTCTTGCTTTCCTCTGTAATCAGCACCAAGAAGTGTGTTTCATGTTACATTCTAGGGAAGTTACCTTCTACCTTTGCTTAACTACAGTGCACCTAGATTTATCTATGTTAGCTATTCACATGAGAGTGGCAGGGGATGTTGAGTCCTACTTCGACTCTGTTTCCAAACTTAACTGTATACATATGAAAAGATGAGAATTTACTTTGAATTCTGTGTTTTATGAAAAAGTTCTATATAAAAGTTATTTGTACATTTGTGTGTGTGTGCATACATGTAAAAATTCTATCTAAAAATGAAATCCTGATTCTGTGCAAGTGTTTGTAGGATCTTTGCCTTGTACTTGGTTATATATGAAGACTCCTTTGTGGTTTGGGTCTTGAAAACCAAATAAAATGCTAGGACTGAAACCTTAAGATACGCCTGGAAAAGTCTGGTGCTGCATACAGCTTCCACATGAAAAAGGAAAAGCTAAATTGATTTCTGTTTCATTAAATCACTCTTTGTGTCCGGCACCGTATGTCAGCTTGGCTAAGCGCAGCTGACTCAGCCAAACTTCTGCTTGCAGTACTTAAAGCATGATTAGTCTTGACATTAGGGGGAGAGCGAGTGGTGGTTTTCCATTAAGGAAAGTAAACATGAGTTAACTTTTTGAGCTGCTGCCAGAAAACTGAGAGTATGGAAACTTGCATTTTCTGTTTTAAACTGTCTCCTAACGCTTTTCCGATAAGATTTTAGAGTTTGTTTAGAGACTTTTTTTTTTTCATTGGTGCAGTTTGTTTAACTTGCAGCTTGTTGTCTAAAGACAAATTAATTAATTTTAAGGCCAGAAAATACCATAAGTGCTTATTCTGCTCTATATAATGGAAGGGAAGAATAGTGAGTCCTACAACTCTTTAAGTTGTTAAGTTACATAATTTAGGTCACAGAAGGACACATATATCCTTGCAAAGATCTCGGTATATGGAGTTGTGCTGGACCTGCCGCTTGATTCAACTTTCACAGCCTTTAACTTACATCTTTGGACTGAAGTTTACATTTCAGCCACTGGATCCCGGAATGCCTCTCTGTGGTAGATGAAGGAGCCTTTGACTCTCAGGTGCATATTCCTTATAGCCTGTGTCTCTTAAATAAGTGTTTTAATGAAAATCTCTGTATTTTAAGACAAATCTTCTCGAGGAATTTTCACAGCCTTTTACTACTGATGTGTAACATGCATCTAAATACATGCTGGGAGATGGTAATTTATCTGGGACTAGTAGAAAAGTTATTGCAAAATGTTCAGTGAAAGATACTTCTTCCTGCTCCTTTCAAAAAGAAAAAAAATCCTCATTTACTTTAAAAATGTTATGTGAGCTTTTGACCAAACAACATATAAAAGGTGTGTGTGTGTCGTGTCAAAGGGAAGCTACGCTCATTGTTCTTCCAGATTGTTTTGTGAACAGGAGCAAGCAATTTTGATTGTCCTTCGGGGAGCGTAAAGAACTTCTGTGAGACCATTCTGATGGATCTGCAGCTGGAACAATGTGCATCCTCTGCAGCTTACTTACCTCTTGCTTCTGCTTTTCCATTGTTCAGTGTCAAGTTCATTGCTTGGATGCTTCTGTTCTCATCTTGCTTCATTTGACTCCTCTTTCCTGTGGTCTGCCCAGTCCTCTCTGAGTGCTCCTTCTGTTTCCTTCATTTGGTTGTATTTTCATGCTGCTTCGCATTTCTGCTCAAATAACATCAGCGAGCACAGTCTCTTTGTGTACCTGCCTATTTCATGAAGAGTTTCAGTTACTGAGATAAAATACTGCCTTGTTTTGTTGAGTATTTCCTGGTTCCATGAGATCTGTAATTTCTTCAGGTAGGTATGTGGTCACTCACACAGCTTCAGATCTTGCACTCTGTTAATCTGTGGTTGATCTGTGTAATTGGATCATCTGGTAGAGCCCAGGAGGGGGTGTGTTCAAGAGTCACTGTTTTGCTTTCACCTTGAAGTAGGTTATAAAGAAAGTAGTCTGTCATGTTTCTAGGTGAGAGGGTGACACAGGCTGAATAAGCTGAAATGGGATTCAGCTCCAAACTTGGAATTATCTTCTGGACTTTTCTGTCTGAGAAGTCCTCCTGAAGGCCTGGAGGATGCTTTGTGACCAGTGTTCACTTCCAGTGGTGCTGGATAAAACAATTGCTTTCAGCTCTGAATTTCATCCAGAATGGCGCTCACAGAAATAAGTCTCTATTTCTGCCAGTGTTTTGCTTGATGTTGGAGATGAGATGAAGAAGCAGCTATAGCTGCCAATATTTGAGTTTCAGAAAGACTATTTAGGTGTTGGTGAGAGGGTAGTGAATCGAGCAGACACTGACAAAAGTCCCGGTTGTCAGCGTAGTGCTCTGCAGTCTGCTTCACATGGGCAGAGGTCCGTGAGAATCCCCACCTGTACGTAGCAGTGTAGCAGAACAGCCAAGCTCTGAGTGACCTGCGGAAACTGGTCTGGGACAGCGTGACAGGGTTTGGCATGGCTGTGCTGCCCCAGCGCTGGGAAAGAACAGAGTGTTCCTTTTCCTGGCGTTATCTAGTCAGCTCTAGTTGCAGGATTCTGCTTTTTTAAAATACAGATATTTTTGTAAATACTGATAAGGTAGGAACAAATGTTGATATTGGAGTCAATAAGAGCGAGATGGATACTGGCGTTGGATTTTTCAGCTTGATCTTTGCAAACTCAGAAGTAAAGCCGTGTAGTGTGTGTGACTTTGCTATCCGGAGTTACAGCAGTGCTCAAATTATTTTTGCAGTGAGTGTGGCGTAAAAATCTGTTTGTACTCATAGACTTTTTAGGTGCTGGTGAGTTAGCTGGGTTTAAAGATGTGTGCCTAGTGTACAACCTACAGTCTCGTTTTTAATTCTCACAGAGAGGGCCTGTTTTTTTTCCCTCTCGCACAAGTAGGCTATGCCAGCACCAGAAGACTATACAGACTTGCTTTCTTGATGCACCAATTGTCATTTTATTCCAGAGTGAGAAGCAATTGACAGTTATAGCTGCTTCTTGAAGAGTACTGTCTGACAGGTAGAAGAGATCTCTGGGGTTCCTACCAATTATTTGAATATCTTGCTTCATCCTGGCACAATATTGTGTGCCCATTTCCTACTTCTGCTAGACGGCAGCTTGCACTTGCAAGCCTCAGTTTGCAGCACTGCAGCTTACCCTGATGTGATGTTGGGCTTTGCTTCTGTGTGCTAAGAATTAGGTCTTGTCTAGTTAAATTAACGGATATCTGGGGAGAGTCAGAACATAACCCCAGCTTTACATTCTCTCTTGTGTTTTCACGGGATTACGGGCATGATTGGGCTATCTGGCTGGAGATTAATTGCTTTTAATATATTTGGGATAGAAATACAAAGACTGTTAGCTGCACAGTGTCATAACAATGAGTTAAAATGATCACTGACTTAGAAGAGGAAGCTTCTTCCTCCCACTAAAACTGCTGAACAAAAATATGAATCTCCAGAACGAGCGGGAAGTTCTTACATGAATCGCTGCCAAAAGCCTAACACTCGGAAGCGGATTTTGCTACGCGTGGTTGTTTTGCCTCTGCTCTGTTCTCTGTGTGTGTATGTGCGTGTGTGCGCGTATGCACGCTGGAGTGGGAAGGGGAAAGAGAGGAGGTGTGGCAAGATAAGCATCAACAATAGAAGAGTGAGTCCTTGCCCAGTGCTGTAACATTTTCCTATAGGCTTCCCTGCTAGGTGAGAAATAACGGCTGCCTGAGGAGCCTCCCCAATTGGCTGGTAACACGGTGGTATGATAAGTGATGTCACTCTGGCAGGCCTATTCACAAGATTGTGTTCTGGCACTTTTCAGGCTTGGGCTTTTATTTCTCGGCAGAAATATGTATGAGAGAGAGAGAGAGAATGGTGCTGAAAGGTGCTGTGTTCCATTTCCTTCTGCAAAAGTGAGAGTCGCTTGTAAATCATTACTGTTCCTCTTAGGAATGCAGTCAGAGCAAAGTTAATGTAAAATTAGTTGGGGGGGGATTAGATTTCAGTACTTCTGCACAAGAGTTATGGGTTTCCGGAGAGCAGGCAAAGAGCTGCCGGAAATACTGACACAGATGAATGCATGAGGGAGACAAATGCAGCGGCACTGAAAGTATTATGTTAGTCGTGAGCATTCACAGATGGGTAATTGGATGAGCGTAACAAAAAAGGAGAAAAGGCACAACAGAAGAGATTTTCTTCTCAGCCTTCTGACTCAGGTTTTGTGATACTGAATTCTACAAACATGGGAAGATCTTTTTTACCCCAAAGCCCTTGTATGTTGTTCTTGATGTACACACCTAGTTGAGCATGCAAATTTGCATGCATAATTGCCACACCCACTGAAGGCCAACACAGCGCAAGATATACAACTGTTTACACCTTTTCTTACCAGCTTATTTTACTATTTACCCCTCGTGGTGAATTTGACAGGTTTTTTTGTATGTGTTTTACTTTGAATTTTTTCTCCAAGCATTAAGGAGTTTGGTTTTTTTTTTTGATTGGGCTAGAAATATGAAATGTGGTTTTGTTTTCCAGGATGAGAAGGAGCAGCCAATATTAAGTGCCACTGACTTAATATTGGCACTAGGAAAGTCTTCCTGACTCGGTTCTCATCTGTAAAATGGAAATATTACCCTACTGTAGAAAGGTGTTAATGACGTCATTTAAAAGCAAAGGATTTCTACAATCCTTTTGTGTAAAGATCTCAAACATCAATGATATTTTTGCCACATTCTCAGCCAGGGTAGATAATTTTAGTGTCAGCAAATTGTGTGCTGATGTGTGCTCTCTGACCTGTTCTGGTTTGATTAGCTTTTGGATGATATGGTGTGTCTGTCTGTCTTATAAGGCTGGATTTGATGACCCATGAAGCAAGTACTAAATTTATATTGCTATAGAAGAGTATTCCTATGAGACTCAAATTTGTGTGGAACTTGATGATTTTTTGGTGAGTTGTTTTTGTGGACCATATCTTAGTGAAGCAGTGAGATGATGATCTTTAATGTTAAATTACTGTTTTAAACTGGACTCACACGTTAGCATGCTGAGTCAGTAAAGGGTATTTTTAGTCTCTGGTTTTGATAGCTGAAGTGTAATGTGAATATTTCACATTGATATACAGTACAGCACTGTACTTGTGCAGTGTGATCGGGCAATGGGATTGCCGTATGAGCTGCACTGGGAGGATCAGGATCTGAAAAACTATTGCCTTGTTTCTGCGATCAATAAATGCTGAGCCTCACTGGAGAGCAGTGGGTCTATGTTTGTTGTCTGTGAGTATCAGTTTATTTGTGTGAACCAAACTCTGGGATTGTGGCAGATTCTGTTGTGCAGCATAGCTGAAGCCTATAGGCATACTTGTGCATTAGAATGGAGATGATATGAAGTGGGATGACTGATGCTGTCATGTTAAGATCCTTTCTCTTTCAGTGCATACCCAGAACCTGTTATATAATCTATTCCCTACCGTTATTATCAGCAAGGAAATCTGCATTGTTCTCAAGGCAGAATCCAGCGCCTTCCCAGACCTCCTGTGGAGAGTGATGCAGACCTCATTGGTAAGCCTGAAATGCTTTTATCACATGCAATGGGGCAATGAGCCAGAAACTTAATGACGATCTCTAGAGGTTAGGCAAAGCGATTAGAATATTGGTTGGACGGAATAATTTAAACCTCCTCAGGCTTTTCTCCAACACACCACTAAATATCTTCCTCTTCTGACTTTAAGAGAAATGGGGCTTGATTAACGTTGGAGTGTACTATGCTGGCACCACTTGTTTCTTCTGCAGAACTATGATTATATTCAATCATTGGTTGCTTTTTCCTTTTCCTGAAGTAAGTTCCTATGTCTTTTGGTCAAGCTTCTAGAAGCTGGCTAAATATATTTGATTTCATCATTCTGCCTGAGTTTGCTAGCAGCCTGAAACAGCAGCTTTCCGATGGATGAACTGTCCCCCGTGCAGGACTCTGTTGGCTGTGGGATCTCTCTAGAGTCTGTGACATCCTTGTGCTGTGAGAGGGCTCTGCATGACAGATGTGCTAGAGCTGGGTCACACACCCGATGTGGGAAAGAGGGTCAGAGTGGGGATCCTGGAGGAGCAATGGATGCTCTCCGGCGTCCTTGCATCTATCAAAAGAGGAGTGGTCTAAAGGATCAAGAAGAGAGGCTGAGACTTTGAGGCGATCTGGGCACTGGATTAGAGTTACAGTAACCCGAGTTTGTGCTATGCCTCATCCTTCACTGGGAGTTGTAGATTTCAGCAGGGTCAAGCAAAGGCTTATTTTCTGAAGAAAATAATTTGTATGAAATACAAGCAGCTCTAATTCATCGCCTGCACTGATAAGAGACGTGGGTCAAGTTCCCCACATACAGGCCTTCTTTTGTGGGACATAAGTGCTGCCCAGGCCTTACGCCAGATCTCTGCTCAGAAATGAACCTTGCTCAGGCCTCTTGTGAAGCGCATACAAGGCTCTTCTCCAGTGTTGTGACCTCCCAAGCGATTCGGGGTTGCCATGGCCACACAGCATATTAGTGGCAGAGAGCCTGATTCAAAGCCAGGGTGAGTCTTGCCTCTGCAGGCTTCAGAGTGAGGGACAGAGTATAGAAGTCTCAACTGACAGCTATTCCTTGTGACTTCTTGTTAGTGATCTGCATTCCCCAGCCCAAAGCAGAGGTTTAAGAGTGGCCCGGCACTCAGGAGCCAGCATGCTAACACGCTTCTTTGTGAGTGCCTACGCTGCGTCGAGTTCAGTGCTGTCTCCAGATGCTCCCCACACAGCGCTCGAACATGCTGTGCTGCAATTAGTCTAGCAGGTGCCCAGCACTACAGTTTATTATTAGCCATCCCTAATACCGTGCTGCAGATGCACGTGATGCTTTGCAAAGAGAGGGATGGAGATTTCTTGCCCTGAACACCCGTTTGCCTTTTGTTCCTGAAACCTCTGCTCCCTAGCAACTCGGTGCCTCGCAACGATTTCTTCCCCACCCCATGTGTACTCTGACAGATAATTAACCATTCAGCAGCTTGATTAACTAAGAACTCCTGCAACCTACCCTTCGTGATAAAGCAACAACTTCCGAGAAAACCACACTTTTCTCTCCTCCCAGCTTGATCTTTTTTAAGAAATTAAATCAATGGACACTGATTCTTCATCGTGTGATCCGTGTGTGTGTTGGTCCTGTGTAACATGTGAAGGAAACCCAACATCTGGCTTGAGGGTAGAGCAGATTATAATTTTGAAAAGTTAAAAAAAAAAAAATCAGCCATAACCTGGGTAAAACTGATGCCATATTTTCTCACAGCTGTAGAGATATTTTATGTTACTGTTGTGAATGTTTAAAAGGAAGTCTGCAGTCTTTTTTTTTATCCTCCTAAGTGGGAGGATACGGCTTTGAGATAAAAGAAAAAGTTTCACTCACTGCATAGATTACACTGTGTTTCACTTTGAGGATAAGTACAAGGAGATTTGGCCCAAGATGAAGGGGGATAAAATAAGTAAAATCTGTGTCAATTTGAATGGTCACATAAGCAAAGAAGAAGGTGTGATACACGTTTGTATTATTAGGATCAGATAGGGAAATAAGGAATAGGATTTAGCCTAAAGATGCTTCTGTAAAGCATTTAACCACAGCAGCCTGGGCAGCCTTATGTTTTACTCATTAGGTTGTATTTTTTTTTATCTGTGCATATTTTTCCTCTCTAAACATACCAGGGTGGGATAACACAAATTTTTATAAGGCCCTTTATACATAAGTTGAGTATAAAGCTTGTGACAGCTGTCTGTGTGCTGAGCTGTAGTCCCTGGCAGAGTACTGGTAGGTGCTTAATTTTGGATTAATCCAATGAGAAAGCAATGGCCAGCTGAATTGCAGGCATACGTGAAGGTAGGCTTTGTTTAGAAATTGTCTAGATTGTCAGATGAACTGGATCCAAGCATGTTCACAAAGCAGTCTGCAGAGGGAAGGCTAGCAGCTCGGAAGCGGCTGGTGTCTCGATGCAGGTAATGAGTGGTAAAACCACAGTACAAATGTGGTTGAGTTTCTGTCCTGCTTGTGGGTCCACTGGGGAGCCTTTGTTTTTTTTTCCCTTCAGCCAGTTTCTTGGTAACCATTTAAATACAGTGACATGTATTGCCACTGCCCTCCCTTTATTTTTGCTTGGCCGGGTAGCAATCAAGCAATGTTTGTATTGCAAAAGAAATCACTGTTGTCTTCCCTGAGTTGTAGCTGTATTTATCCTCCACCCCCGTCACTCCAAGCACCTGCATTGTTCTGTTCCTTCCAAGAGGGATGTAGCATTCCCTGGATTTAAGCAATAAGCAGCTTTTAGTTTATGTGCTTTCATAGGTCCTTGCAAACAACTCCAGCCTGAACAGCATCTCATAACTCTTCTGTGTCAATTAATGCCCTGATCTTTAGGCTGTCCTTTCACTTGTTGACTACTAAAATATCTCTGATTCAAGGATGTAATTTTCCAAGAACTTTAGAGGAAAAATTATAGATAGATTCCTGTAGATTGTAACCTGTTATGCCCTACGTATTAATTTTAGGGCACCTTGGGTTTACTGAAGAAGCTAAACTCTTTCAGAGGGCTGTTGCAAAACTAGGCCATGTGCATTGCTAGCACACATGCTTCTCTCTGCTTTCTGTATGAGCAAAGCAATACAGACCCTCACCACCTTTTAAGGTTGTCTCTAGGGCTTTAAAACTCCCTGCAGCTGAGGCCCTTGTTTAGTGGCCCCCTCCTACCTCTGTCAGGGTCTCTGTCTGACAAATGAAGGGTGTGGGGAAATAAATAAAAAAGCAATACCTTCTTCTTTCCCTGATTCTCATCTCTCTTTCCTTGCCATGGAACAAGGCATCTCTCTGTTCCCGTGTGCCAGGAAATTTGATGCACAGTTTGCTGGAGGCAGGCACACTAATAGTCTGGGCCTCTGTAAGACGTCTCGAGTTGGGAATCTTAATTGCTAAGTACTTCTGAAATCCTTGCTGTAAACACTTGAGGGTTTTTGCTGTCGGGATGGGCGTCTGGCCAGTGGGTTTCTATTCTGCACCCTCCCTTTAACATCAGGATTTTCAGAAGAGCTGTTCATGACAATGGTGTTGAGTGTTGGGCTGCTCCCAGCTGTTATTTCTGGGATCAGCTGCCTGACTTTCCTGATTCAGAAATCATAAGAAAAACAAACACCATGGCAGGAAGCTGCTGCCCTCCAGCGCTGCAGCCTGGCTGTCAGACCCAATATTTCCAGAGTGTCACAGCAGATCCACCCATTCTGGTATGTGGGTCTGTTTGCACTAGCTTGCTCGTTCTGCTGTGCACTCCTTGATCAGACCTGTGTCTGGTGCTGTGCCTGATGCTGTGCTGTTGTTGAATTTATTTGTGCTTATGTGTTAATTCAGGGATGAAGGATTTTTTTTGTTCAGCTCTACACAGAACCCCATGGAATTATTAAGAACTGCAGGTTTCAATGTCTCCCCAGCTCATATGACAGGGATGAGCTGACAGAAGGACTTGCCCAGCTGAGAGCCTCTCCTTTGCTGTGTCTGAGTGAGCAAAGGGAAGGAGGTCGGTACACAGTGAGTCATGAACTGGATGAATTGTTCTGGCAGGGCCTGCCCCTGATGTATTCAGATGTATCCAGGCATAGCTGAATGAAATGTAATGGTCTGAAGTTCTATGATGATCTTTGCCTAAATTAAGGTGGTTTTTTTTTTTTTCAGTGGAAGCCTGATATTTAAGTCCCTTCTGTTTCTTTACTCTGTCTGAGGCTTACTCCCCTCCTGCCCCCTGAGTTTTAAGGCTAGATGGCCATGCAGGTGCTGTCTTCTCCTTCTGCAACAAAGCAACCTGCATGTTTGCTACATCCAAAAATACCAGGCCAATCAGATGTACCCTGGAGCTGTTCACTGTGGTATGGTCAAGTGCTTCTGCACACGACAGGAACAAAGCATGGCCAGCAGCCATGTCCTGCAGAAGAGAGGTCCCTCTCTGTGTCTAGAGGCCAGTCGTCAAAAAGGGGTGATTTGTGATGCTGAGGAGAGTGGGGAAAAGGACTCTGGCTAGTGTGATAAGTCCATAAGAATGATCATAAGCTGGGCCCTTTTGGATAATTGATTAATTACTCTCATTTTATTAAGCACTGTATTAAGTAGGGTTCAGTGCACTAAAAACTCATTAACTAGGGCAATCAGGGACAAGCACAACAAGCACACGCAATTTGATTTTCACAAGGGCTGCAGAACACCCTCATGTGTACACAAACCCCCTTTGAAGTCCCAAGTCATCACAACCTGCAACCTGGAGGAGCAGCACAGCTAAACTGCTCCACCTAGTACTGTGTGTCTTGCAGAGAGCCTTTGCTGTCAGGACCCTGTCTTTGGAAGTTAGTGGGACTTTTGCTTTGACATCTCCATGGTCAAAACTAAAAGCTTCCTGTAAAGTGCTTTGAAACTGTACTGAAAGGAAGGCAGCTGTGTGTGAGGAGAGCTGTGGGAAGAGTTCAGAGGCCTCTCAGCAGCTGAGTGATTTAGCCTGCATCCTTCATATGAAGGAGCAAGTTAGTCTGGGTGAGTGTAGCAAATGGGCATGAGTCCGTAGTCCCTGCCTGGCTTGAAATAAAGTGCTGCTGAATTGAACTCGGGTTGGAGGTTCTGACAGGGTCTGGGCAACGGGTAACTGGTGACCAGAGTCAACTCCCTAAGCAAGCCACACCAATACGCATCCTCCCCACTGCCTGACGCATCTGCGAGCCAAAATGGGAGCTGGATCTTAAGTCCTCTTGGCAAATCTTTGGCTGTATTGTCAGTAATTGGGTTGGCAGTCTGTTGTCAACCTTGAATATTTTGTGGAGATTGGAGCACTTTTTGTTACCATAATGGTACTCATAATGAAAATGCAGTTTGTTTTAGTGTGCAGTATGGCTCAGTGGACCATTTACCATGACCTCCTAGACAGTAGTGCTTTGTGGCTGGAGAACCATTGCCTTAATGCAGTGCTGAAAGGTAATTTTGCTGTTACGCTGATGGATACAGCACAGTAACAAGGGTAGAAAATAGCGGCTATTTATAGGCCTCTCATCAGAATATATGAACTATAGAATGAGACGTTTTCTCAGTGACAATCTGAAGAATCGTGTGAGAACTGCTGACAGCTTGGACCATGGCCTGTGGTGGTGAGGTACAGAGAAGCAGGAAAGATGGATACAGCAATTATGATGAAGGCAAAGTCAGCTGACAAATTGGCCGTTTTTTCCATTCAGTTAGGTGTGACAAATGGTTTAATTTATATTACTTCCTTACGTTAAACTACAGCATGGCCAACTGCCTGGAGATGAATACAGTCTATGGATGTTGCAGATCACATTTATTTTAATGTGTTTTCCTTTTAAAGGTTCATAGTGAATTTTGCTTTTGGTTCTAGTCTGTTAGATCCCTGAAATGCAGCATTTGCAAGAAACCTAGCTGAAAGGATTACAGTGCAATTAAAATTCCTTGTCCTTTTCCTTTTTCCTTTCTGGCACTCCTGTGTGTAGAGTGGATTGTTTCTGTCTGGAAGATCTAATTAAGCTTGCAATACTGAAAGAGATGGGAAAGAGTTCGGGGTGGCCTTTTCAATTCAGAATAGGTGGAGCATGAGAGCTGTATGATATCTTTATTTATTTCATGTTGTTATATAAATTGCACTTGATTTGACAATTTGAAATACCATAGATAGGAATGATTGTTTAATGGAGTCACATTGATTTACAGTGCTGAGAATGTAGCATGTATTTTCCAAAAATGGGATTAACCGAATCTAACTTTCTCTCTACACAGAAGAACACAGAGACCTTTCACAGTATATATTAACATTTTAGTGGGCTCTGAATCAATTCTCCCAGCCAGTGCTAAAAGTAAAATCAGATGTTATTTTAAACTGTGAAATAGTGGATACAGAAAATAGCTAGTTTCTAGGAACAGGAAAATAGTTAACAGAAACTGTAAGCATTGTTTTAATTGGATTTGGCTTCATTTTCTTCTTTAGATTTATCCACTGACACATCAAAGTTTTTCTCAGTGTATCTGTTTATCAAAAGCAGCCACTGATTAATCTCTCTGTAAATTTTGGTCTCTGCTGTGTTGATTGAGTGTTCAGCACTCTTAATCCAAGCTGGTTTGAGTACATATGCCAAACACACAGCCCTGTCCCTTGCCTAGGACCTGTGTGTAGCCTTCACGTCTGACTTACATGCTTTTTTGGGTAGGGTGAAATAATGTGTAAGCCTAAAGTCAGCTCCTCCTGCCAGAACCAAAATCACATGTCAGCAGTTACCTGTTGAGGAAGAGGAGGTTACTCGCAGAAGGGGATGCTGGTCTTGTGAATCCAGTGCTGGGTGAGGACTGAGCAGGTGTGGTTTCAGAACGGGCTCAGGTGAGGGGTACGGGCTGTGTGAAGTGCCCGAGTGTGTGCCCCTGCTGAGGATCTCTAAGTGGTGGCTGCAGCCTTGTCGCTTCCTGCCTTTGTGCTTCACTTTGCAGACCCATCTGCTGTGCTCTTCAGAAGAACCTGCCTCTGAGCTTCCTCTTCCTCTGTAAAATCGGTGTAATGGGATTTCTTTCCTCCCTTACCCTCACTGGACTACAAAGATTTGGGCTTTGTGCAGCAGGGACTGCTGAGGACTTGAGGCACACGCAGCACCAGTGACGCCCCAGTTTCAGTTCTGTCTCACCGCTGCTGCTACTTGACAGCAGAGTGAGTGCCGGCTCCTCAGGACGTAGGCTGAGTGTGCTTTGCTGTGAAACCTACTGGCATAGTCTTTGTGGCTAAACTAATACTGAGGTGTGTCTTCTGCTGCTGGTTTTGTTATTTCTCACTGACCTTGGTGTTAATTATTAATTTTAATTATTATTTAATTTATTCATTTAAGTCCAGCTTTCTGCTGTGCTGTCTGAGAGCAGAAATCTCTCAGTAGTATGAAAAACAGGACAAAACCAAGGCGAAGGTAGATCTCGACAGAGCTTGCAAAGGCCTAAGGCTTGATGATTGGTAACCAAGGCAACGAGGCCTCTTCTGAAATAAGTGCTTGCTGCAGACCCCCATTTTGTGCAGAGAACTGGTCAGCATTAAAAATTAGAGAAGACAAGGTAAGATCTATTAGGCAAACAGAGCCGTCAGACGGGCCATCAGAAGTGCCTGCCATCTAGCTGGCTAAATTAAAGCAGGCATCACGTGGGGACGAATGTTTGCTGCTGGTTTGATCATTGCCTTGCGAATGGTTGAAGAGGCTGGTACTGTTAATGAAGAAATGAAAATATAGATTGCAAGGAAAAGTTTTTATGTGAAAGTGGCCACGGTCTGCTCTTCTTTTACACTGTAAATTGGTGGCAGAACTCTGACTGCAACTGTTGTAATACAGGGTGCAAATGTAGCCCGTAGCCTTCACTGAATGGGAAAATTCCTACAGGTCTGATGTTAATTGCTCGATTTGACATGGGGATAAATGGGAGGGAGACACAAGTGACTGTTTTTAGCCACTTTTGTGCTCCCATCATGAAAGACCTGGGGGTTAACAGGTATTATGGCTGCTTTAATTTATATTCATAATGTAATGTCCTTTGGCTGATAGTCCTTTTCTTTTCACTTAACAGCCCTTCAACATGCCCTGCATCTCTTCTGGTCGATATTTGTGTTTTTAATTCTTTTAGAAAACGATCTGTGGTGTAGGGAGAGGATCTTGGATGGATGCATCTGAACCAGAGCTCTGTTGTGAGGTTGCTTGCAATTGCAGGGGACTAGTCTCTGTCCCAGTCAGTCCTTCTGGTCCAGTATTCCCCAGAGCTTTTCTGTGTTTGTGTCTGGACAATTGGATCTGCTAAGAGATGAGCTTAGTTTTGCCTTGGCACGTATGGAAACTTTGATCCCTGGAGCTGAACCAACAATACTGTGTTCACTTCAGATGAGCCACATCCAGGACTCGTGTGCTGCTTAAGCCTTAGTTGTGTTGAATCCCGCTGTAGGGGTTAAGTCAGTCACAGTGTCCAGCTCTGCAGGTAATCTTATGGCAAGGTTTGAATCTGATCCTGAACATCTGTGCTGCAGGATCCCTTGCAACGCACTTGTCATGCTGCTGGCCAGTGTGATCACATCCATCCACCAGCAAAACTTTCATGTGTTGGAACTGGACAAATGTGTTCCAAAGCTAAATGCGTGATAAACTGAACAAAAGCATTAGTGGAGGGGTCTGTAGCCACAGATGTTTTTACTGCCCAGAGCTTTTTGTGATACGAAGTGAGCCCAGCCTTTTTATTGTGCAGCCATGGGTTACTTTTTGGCTGCTTCAGCACCTGGAGAGTGAGTGAGTGGATGGCTGTCTCTTGTGTTTAGCTGGGCCTCATTTCAGTGTTGTGTAAGCTGTTGAAGCTAAAATTCAGTGATCTACAATAAGCATTATATAGAGGGGGGTGTGTTGGTGAACAGGAGCTGCTCTGTGTTTGGTAGCCCAGAAGGATGAAGAGAGACAGACCCCTGCATTTCTTTAAGAGCTCTTCCTGCCCTCTGAAGAGCACCCACTCTGCATTCTGTTGCCATTGCTATAGTAACTTTCTGCCTCCTGATTTTGTTATGAATGGCAATGGGAAAAGCCTCCATGCAGGCTCCAGCTGATACCCTGCTGTTTCAGACATCCTCAAGGCTTGCTTTCATTTTTAACCCATGAATGGATGGTGCTTTTTAGCTGGGGGTTCCTTTGTTTTCTTCCTTTTGTCTTCTGTGCATTCAACAACACACCATATGTCCATTGTACACAAAGAGGGAGAAATTGTGAGCGAGCAGCTTTATACAGGCAAAGTCTGGATCTTTGGAGGAGGGAGTGCTGGGCGTTTTTGGGAGGTGGCAGTTTATAGTTGTGTTTTTGTGAGATGAACGAGAGCCAGTGGGGTTCAGCAGCTACCAGCGCTGGGCTCTGAAGGCAGACTTTGTCTTCCTTTATCATGATCCAGGCATCCTCTCTCCAGACACAATGCAGCTCTTTTCCTTCTGCCGGCACACTCTCCCTCTGGGACTTGCTGCTACCATGGAAAACAGCATAAAGCACGGGTGAATCTATTCTTTAACCAGCTGTGAGCAGCAGGTCAATATTATCGCTGCCATTTAACAAATGTGTAGATGGATCCTGTAGAAGGGAAGTGACTTGCTGAAGTCAAAAGAATGAACATCAGAACTGGGGAAAGAGCTCAGGAACTGGGGGATGCTGTCACATGAACAATTTTTATTTAGAACAGTACTGAAATGACATGACCTTGAAAACTACCTAGTGCTTGAGGCTGTACATATACAACTACCACAAAAAGGATGGTGGAGGAGACAGTTACAGGCCAGAAGAGACTGAATTATTGTCTCCAATGAGGAGACAAGTTTCCAGAGACAGCGTTCCTTGTGTTCTTGTACAGGAATCAAACCCAGCTTTCCAACTCAGTAATTGTTCCTAGAGATAGCGGTAACCATTTCCTCCCAGCACCCTGCAATTTATCCTCAGTTAGAGCATCTTTTCTGCGTGGCAAAAAAGTTTCTCCCGCCATGCTGCCCAGGGTGCTGTTGAAACATTTTTCAAGATTTGCCTTAACTTGAATTTTGCTGCTGCTTGTTAAAGTTCTAGGGCATGAATATATTTTGGGCTCACAGAATCTGTCCTGCTTTGAATTGAAAGAGAGAGATCCTTTGAAAAATGATGTGCTTTAAAATCCTGCTCCTCTGAGCTGACTGAACTTTCATGGATTTTCAGATGATGGGTGTACTGTTTGTGCTAAGTTGTGCACACATTCTTATTAGAAAATAACTGTTTACCTTAACACTAACACTTCTCAAAGCTGATTTTTGAGATGCTGATTAATTAGTGTATAATGCAGTAGACCCATTAAGTAATTTCATTTTGTTACTGACATTTTTTGTTCTTTAATCCCCACATCTGAAATAATTTTGTACTCACTAAAGAATGAATTAATCCATCATCTTTGCTGATAATTAGTATTATTGCCACTTAATAGGCACAGGTGAATGCAGTGACATGCTGAAGGTCACACAATGAGTCAGTTGCAGAGCCAAGTGGGGAGCCTGAGTTTTCATTCCCCCTCTGGTATAGCAGACAACTGACAATGCTGCTTCTCTTGACACGTTTTGGTATGCAGCGTAGAACAGAGAAGTGTGTGTGCTAACGTAGGCTGGTTTGCTTGTAAAGACTCACTCAGGTATGTGTATTTATCTCACTGAGTGCCTAGCCAAAGAAGCCTTGCAGATTAGAGTCCTCTGCCTCTTACATTTGCACACATTAGCAAAGCGAAGAGGAAATCGTTAAGCTGTGCATATTTCCCACTGTAATGCTAATTTGTTGGCTTCTGTTTGGGAAAGAAAATGGTGGGTAATTTGAGGGAGATGATTGTTTGTTTGTTTTTCCTCTGTAAGACTGGAAAAACTGATCCAGATTAAAAACTAATTGGGCACTATTGGCCCTGAGGAGAATTCTGCCATATTCTGGGGCTCAGACTTCGAAGTGTGGAGCATTGAATTCTACACAACACCTGAACTGTAGCTGAAATCTCAGCGGAAGAATTGCTCTACCAATACTGCTGAGGCCATCGCATGTTTCTGAACCTGGGTTGGTTGTCTGCAAGGAGATGCACAGACCAGTCAGGAGATGTAGGTGTGATCCATTTTCTTTCGCATCTCAGTTTCAGTATTGAAGCTGCTGAAGAGTAACGTGTGTCTTCCTTAGAGCACTGTTGTCAGAGTTACATACTGAAGCCATGCTTCTTGTTTGGAAATGTTCTTACACTTGCAGTGGGGCAGTGTTGGCAATGCTGGGATCCCTGGGGCATTCCCTGACTCTCTGTGTCTTCCAAATGTCAGCTCAGCTAAACTGGCTTGGATCTGGGCATTGTCTGTGCTAGAGATGTGTAGTGGTTGTAGTGTGAGGCCTTAGTGAATATTCTTTATCCAAATATGTGAAGTGAATATCAAATCTATCTATTGAGCCATGTTTAAAATGGATTTGAACACTTCATCAAATTGTTTGAGAGTGAATTTCTTTCCTTTTTTTCTCTTTAAAGGGTTAAAATATTCATGCTGGTTCTTTAAAAACTGCAATTCTTCATTTGGAAGTCAGAATGTCTTTCTATGCAAACATTTCCTTTGATCCTACGAAAAGTACAACTCAACCTTAAAAAAAAAAACCTGTTTAGCTCCCAAATGAGATGTATCATATCCTATCAGGTCAGTCTGAAATTTTACATTTTGATTCACTCAAAGTTTAACAAATCGTTTCCTGTTGACCTCAGATCGTTAAAACAAACTCCCGGCATACAAAGGGGGAAAGGCTGTTTTCCACAGAATGTAGCACAGGGCCTGACCTCTTGGTACTGCTCTTCTGGAAGAGTTACTAATACACTGCATTTTCACTGAACTACAACAGGCTCTTTGGATGATTTTTAAACGAATATTTCCACATATACAGCCCATAGTGGAGGCTATGCAACTTGTACTCCTTTTGAAACACCAGTACCAAATTTATGTGGATGTTAAAGCAGCATCTTGGATGCTCCCGTCCTCCCTTACTGTTTAAAAGAGAGTATGGTGGGGGAAACAATTGTCCTGTGTGTCACTCCTCATCCTGCCCAGGGAAAGTGGGGTGTGACACTGGCATGTGTCTCTGGCTGTGCAGGGATACCCTGGCAGAGGAGGATGAGGGGTCTCCATGTGCTGGTGACACATTGCTGTTCCTTTCAAAAGCAGCAGCTGGCAGCCCTCTGATTAGTGTGCTACAGATGGCAGGAGGATGCAAAGGGCTCTCCCATCCCCTCACTGGAGCACCCTCCATGCTGTCACCTCTCTCCCTAATTTAAGAGAACCCATTGCTGCTTGCTGGGGTTTCCCATTGTGACAGTCGCAGCTGCAAAGCAGCGAGCTGCACCTCGGGCTTTGGCCTGGAGTGCTTGCAAAGTGCTCGGAGCCTGCTCTGGTCCTTGGGAGCGATGTCATCGGCAGGGATGATGGTTTTGTCAGGAGTGCCTTCTGCAAGCTTTGGGGAGGAAAGGCATAGTCTATTCAGGAGTTAATTCTCTGGGTGATCTGGGAGGCACACAGATTTATGAAATAAAAGCTTGTAATGGAGTTTAATAAGATTAGATTTATTTAATAAGTGCAACATGAGGATGTTTCATGTTAGCAGCAACTGCAATGCCGCCAGACTTAATGGGTTCTACAGAGCAGCACAAGAGGTCTGGTTTTTGCATTGCTGCTTTCTTACTACTACTGTTATTCCTGGCTTTTGCCTGCTTCTGCCCCTGCCTAGAAAGAAAGGCTGAAAACTAGGGAGGCAGAATGAACAGAGCAGTGGTGGTGGCTAGGAGGATCCCCAAATAGTGCTGCCTACAGACAAACAAGAGCCTGGACCAGTGTCTTGCTATTGCTCCGTGTCACAGGCTCCTTCTGCAGTTTCAGGTGGGCCATTTGAATTTCTATGCCTCATTTCCCATGTGTACAGTGAGGCTAATAATGCTGCCTTTGTCTGTCCTGCCTATTTAAAAGGTAATGAGATGAGATTTTCAAAAATGACAAATGATTTTCGATGCCTTATATGAGTGCTTAGCTGAAGGCGTCTTCAGAAGCGACTGAACTCTCTCCTGCTGGGCAGTGTGGCCTGGTGAGGTTTTGAAGCTGTGTCAGCACAATGAAGAAACTGAGCAGTACAGACACAGCCCAGTGCAGATTTCTGCTTGAAGCTTTTTCTTCTTAGCTTAATGTTTAAATTCAGCATCTTAGCAGTTAGCATTGGTTCTCCCAGACATCACACTTGAGGAAAAGAGAAACCTTTGTAAAAACAGGGAAGAAAAGTGAATTTTTTCTTTTTCTTGCTTACCAAATTGTGGTCTTTGGTAACTCGATTTGAGTTTTGCTTTGAAATTTCCAGCATAAAATTTTTGTTTAACTCGTTGTCCTTAACATTCTTCTTTCTGCCGTTGAACCAAATCCCGGTCCAGCATGTCCCTTGAAATACTGGTCACTGAGAAAATCTTTGCTGGAGACCTTTGGAAAAGAGTGCTGCTTTTGTATATGTTTATAATACTATATAGCACATGACATGCTGCAATAGTAATATGGAGCATATTGGGAAGCTTTAGTTATCTGTTTCACTTGAAAGTGTTGCACTACTTAGAAATCTGCGTGCTTTAGTAGGGTTTTTCCCCATTTTTGCAATTGGAAATGGTATCAACCTGGCATGGTGGCCCAGCTTAGCCGTAATGTCCATTAGCTTTCCAGTGTAGTGATTCTCTCTTCTGTATTATTGTCTCTGGTTGGCCTTTTTCTTGCAGAATAAAGCATGACAATCTGTTTACCTTTATCAATGGAGTCCAGATGATGTCCCAGGATATTCTGTAGAATTTCCATTCCAATAAATGGGGAGGCAGTTCCACTTAGTGGCAAGTGCCACAGGAATTGCCATGAAATAGCAGGGACAGGAGAGAGCAATTCTAGAGCAGTTGAAAGGGAAGGTGAAGCTGCACCGCGTCTTTGATAACAATAGCAGCATGTTAAGCCAAGTAGTATTTGTTTATTGTGAGTCCAGGATACTTCTCATGTCGAGTTTACTGCTGACTTTTATTTTTAGTGCTATTGTGTCCTGTGTAAAGGAAACCAGAGAGCTGTAACACCTAAAGTCAAATGAGTGAATCATTCGTAGAGCATGATGTGCTTTATGACCCTTACTATTATTGTTGTCATCATTATTTATTAACATAGTGCGTAGAAGGTGTGTGAAGCCGTGTGGATCACAGCTCTGGCATGCTTGCAATGGAAAGATCTTATCTGGGGAGGTAGAGAGCAGTCAGGAGATCCCAGTGACAGGACATAAGCAGTAATATTGACCCATTCTTCTTTGCTTTTTGACTGGAGCTCCCTGGCGGGGAAGGTCTCTGTTTTAAGCCACGTTGCAATAGTAAAGATTGCCGTTGTCCATTTTGGGTCCTTTTGGGAAAATGCTGGCAAAAACTTAAATAATTTCCAGTTCACAAATCAATAGCTATTTCCTGTTGAGTCCCAGTTCCATACAGATTTTAATGGTTGTAAGCCAGTAGCTGTCATATTCTTAGAGAGGTGTTCAGAGGAAATGTTAATATTTAATGATGCCTTTTTGTGGTTAGATGGGTGAGTTCTCTTAATGACACTGTCTGGAAGAAGCATACCTCAATCCTCAGCTGTAATCAATCCACACAGCCTGTTGCTAGGGCTTCAAAATGTCACAGGACATGTACAGACCTTAATGAAATCAGCAGTTTTGCTGCAACTTTTGTCTTAAATACGGAACGCTTCAGAGAGGTTCCTATTGCTTCTGTCCATGATTATCATCCCGGGAATAGCTGAGAAATGTCTGATTTCAGAGCAGGCTGGTATTTTTCACATGCATTTATTTTATAAAGACTGAATTAGTAAGGAGAGATTTTGAAGGCAGTGAGGCTCTCCACTCCCTCTGGAAGTCAATGGGAGTTGTGTGCCTAATTTCCATTCGTGCCTTTGGAAAATCCCCTTCTAATTGACTAAATATTTGTACTATTGGCTGTGGGCATAGTGGCACAATGTGGCTTTCAAACCATCTGTTTTCATGGACTAAAACCCACTGGCAACAAACCTTGATTGGCAGAAAGGCACCAGGGCTGGTCTACATTAGTTGAGATTGCTGAGGACAAAACCATAAAGGAAAAGAGAGGCATAGGGTAAGAGGAAATAAAAAGGACCTTGGAAAGAAATGAGCTTTGTTTCAGCATTTGAATGGACTTTACTCATTTGTCGAAAGACTTTCTTCTGGTCTTTAATGTTTCTGAAATAATGTGTCTCGTCTTTGAGTGCTCAATGCCAAGAAAAGCTGTCAACCACTCCAGCAATTATCATATCCCGAAGGGAAGCTGGGTAATGATTTCTCTGTAGACAACTTGGTCTTTCAGTTTTTGTGCTGTGCCAGAACAATTCCAGCCCAATGAAGCATTATAGGATTTGGTTTGAATCTTAATATTCAAGGAATATTCTGGAAATATAGTTATTCACTGCCACCTCTTGATACTGAGCCTGCACCTTAGAAAATGAAAATTACAGCGTCAGATGGAGGGATCAACAGTGGGTAAGGCTACAACCAGAGAGAGGAAAAATGGCTTTCCCAGCTCGTGGTCAGGCAGGGAAATTCGCAGGCTACTGCAGTGGCACATGCAACAAGTTGGTATTTTTAAGGGCTGCATAATTTTGTAAGCAATGATGGTTGCAGAGGTCAGCACAGGCTATCCCCAGCCCTTGCTCTGAGCATCCTTGAAATTTGGTTGTGGATTTATATTCAAGCTTTGTTCAGCTTCTCTTTGAAAATCACTTGCTAGTATAAAAATATCTAGTATTGCGCTTGAGGTCGCTCCTGAGTGAGAATGTCAGCTGTGCTTCAGCTAGCATAAGCCTGTGATTTCAGGATTCTGCCTTGCATGATGAATTTTGCACCCACTGGAAGTATTAATAATTAATTATTTGCAATAGGGAGAGCCCCAGATTTGGAAGTAGTTGCTGTCACTTATTTTAATAATGGCAATTTAATGGCAGAATATACTGCTGTAATTTCTGGCCGGGTTCTTAATCTTTAAATAATGAAGAAAAGTCTGGGTTTGCAGCAATTGACTCGCCTTAGGATGGCAGGCAAATAAAGCAACTTAGAACTTAGATTGCGTTGTTTCTAATTCAAATCAAGTTTGATTGTTTAGGCTTACCCTGCATGTGTAAGTAACTATGGCAATGAGATGTAATAAAGCATCGTTCGTCATTGTATGCATGAGAAGTAAGTTGGCCTGTCTTGGCCAGACAGAATAGGAGATCAGAAATCTCTAGAGCCATCGATGCAGCGCAGGTTAGTGAAGGAGTTTTATGCTCCTGAGTTTTTCTAGGCAGGCCACAGATGCCAGAGCACTGTAGCATGGAGGGAGTGTTAGTATGTAAGTAGAGAGACCTCATTTTCCACTTGTTTGGTGAGGAGCCTGCCTACTTCATATCTTTGTGCTCACATTTTCCCCTCGGTATCAATGTAGAATTTTTTTGCAAAAGAATCCTTGTGAAATCCTCATGCTCTTCATGCGGTGCTTTTTCTTTGCCAGGGCAAATCCCCAGGTAGGGATTGTCTTTTGTCATGGGGTACTGCAGTGCTTAAGGTAGCGAGTACTTGTGTCACGTAGGACTTTTGTGCGCTAGCATAAAAGAACCTTAAATTAAGCCAGTTCTGCCACTGCTTTCCTCTGCAGTTCCAGGCAGGCTGTGCAAGCTCTCTATTCATCACTTTCCTTATTTGCAGTGTTGAGATACTGCTACTAGAAGTCACTCCCCAGAAGTGTCCAGAGTGTTATGATGTTAAAAAAACCCGATACTGTGATTCCACTGTTTCCCTCTTTTGTTCCTTTTATATATGGTGTGTGGATAATATTAACTGATAAAATTAACTAATTTTTCATGTATTGCTAAATAGTTTATCTGCAAATAAGTGTTCAAGTTGCTTATTCTGCTCTGCATACCTGTCTCACTGTGATATTGCAAGGACCAATTAATACTCATTACAGGATTGGGATATGAAATCTGCTGCATGGAGACCAGAAGGCTACCGGTGTAACTCCAGCCTGATTCATTTCTCAGGTTGTATTTATGTAACTTCAGTGTTTCTCCACGTTTGTTGTCAGTAGGGATAAGTATGAGCTGTTATCTGAGGAATTTTTCTTGTTGATGCTGGGTTTATGAAATTCAGATGAGGGTCAGTGTCAGTTTCAAAGTAATTTATGTGGTTCAGAGTGAACATAGACACCCCAGGGGATTATTAAGCACACGGATTATCAGTGTCTGGTGACTTTTCAGCAAAATTTGGTTATTTCCATGCTTAGAGCATGGGTGTGTCCAGTTGCTGGTTTCATATATTACCACTCAGCAGTTGTGCCATGCTAACTAGCTGTAAACAAACTCAAACTGAAATGTAGGTTGCATCAGCTGATGCTCTTTTTATGATAACAAAGTTGGTGAAGAATCTGGTATATCTGGCTGGGAATTCTGGGATCTCAGACAAGACCTGTGTGTCAGACATAATAGAGGCTCAACTGAACTCATGCCAGCAATGAGTAAGGTGTCTTTGATAGACTTCCCGTGAGCACAACTGGAAATACAAACACAACATAACTGAAGACACTGCTGAGTGTGTCCTCAAATGCCTGTGGAAAGGGGAAATACTTGGAGCTGGCTGTTCAATAAGTGATTGTTGTCTGTGTTTTGAGGGTTTATTGGAAAAGATTGTCAGATCTGTAAGGTAGGAAACCTCAGCTTTTAGGAGCGACCCTTATTAGGTCTGAAACGATTGGAAGTTGCAGTCTTGTCTGCAGGATTTCATTCTTGTCTCAGTCACTTGACAGCCCCTGGGCTAGCTTAGTGGCAGGTCATTCTCCCTCTGCAAAGGCCTGTGTCCGTGCCCATCTGAGCATCTTTCAAGGATGTGCCAAGTGATGAATGAGCTTTATTTAAGGCTATCCCTGAAAGCCACTGCATGCATTTCGGCAAACTGCAGAACGTGTCAACACAATCTCTTCAAGGCTTTCAGCTTGCTGGAGCCTCTCAGCACTCTGCAGCTCTGTGGACTGCCTGATCAGCAATGCTATAACTATTAATATTTATAAACCTTAAATAATACAGGACTTCAGTGTACCTGAGAGACCATATGTTGGCCTCCAATCCCCAGCAAAGCACCTGAGATCAGTGTGGCTACAACCCTGGCTGATCCACTGTTATGGTCCCAGAAGGGGAAGGAGGTGGAGCTTTTCCCCTGGAGGGCCTCTGTCTTTGGATTTCTCCCTCCTTCATTAGTTACCAGAGCACATCATCTTCATCCTTCAGGGCCAAGCTGCAGGCTTCTTTCTTTCCCTTTAGTCTGGAGTCTTTTATCACTGTGCTGTGCATTTATTACAAGGCTTCACTTGGTTATGACCTTGGTTTTGGGTATTTTCCACCTTTTAGTAAAAATGCATTGATTTAGGTGTGGTTTGCAAGGAGAGAGGGCTCTGAGATTTTTTTATTATTTATTTATTTTATGCCTTTAGTGGGGTTTTTTTTTGAATCTTGGGAAGGTGCTTGGTAGCCATTTGGACACAGATGCCTCTAAATTAACATTTAATGTATGCATGTGCAAAGATGCATATCAATGAATAATGCATAGTAATAAACAGCTTGGTGATTGGGCTCTTGGTTCAGAGCGAGATTGCATATGGATTAGCCTTAAGGACCCAGATCAGCGGTGTTAATAACATGTATCAGGTGGAGCCAGCCGAGCTAAACCTATTGTGTGCTGCACCACTTACCTTGGCGATAAAAATGTCTCTCCTCCCACGTACACAGCCCCAGCCCGACCCGCAGAGCCATTCGCTGTACTCTGCTGAAACAAGCCCTTCGGAAATGACTAAGGCGACCCTGCCTCTGCATCGCCAGCCACCGGAGCAGTCTATTTAGGTACAAACCCGACAGAATAAGTAAAAAAAGGATCCCTGACCCATGCAGCTGTACCAGCCATGAGCAGGAGGCTGTGTTAGAGCCCAGCAGCTCATGCAAGGCGCTGCGTGGCGGAAGGGGGCTGGGGGGGGTGTGAGTGCCTGGACGTGGCCCTGAGCCACCGCCCCTCCCCGGGGCTAGGGCTGGCCCCGAGACCCCCGGGGCTGAGGCTGGCCCGGAGCCCCCCCGGGGCCGGCTGTCGGGGCCGGGCGGGTGGTGCTGAAGGGACAGCGCCGGCGGCGCGGCCCGGCCCGGCCCGGCCCGGGGGGGCCCCCCCGGCTCCCCGGCCCCTCGCTGTCTCCGCCGCCTTGCCTCCGTCTCCCATCGCAGGGACACTGTCAGAACGGGCAAGAGCGGGGAGGCAAGGGGCTGCTGCTCTGTCTCCTCCTCTAGAAACCTGCATTCAGCCGGAGCCGCCTTTGGCTGCCTCCCCTGATCCCCCGCAGGGAGGGACTGGGGGCTTCTGGCATTGCAGAGGCTTAATTGACTAGCCAGGTCACTAATTTCGGCTCCTGGAGGTAAGTCCTGGTTAACGGCTCATTTTCCTCTCTCCCTTGGTTCTCACACCCCTCTCCCATCTGTCTCTCTTTCTCATTCTCTCTCCAGTGCCATCCATCAACCCGTTCCCCCCGCGGAGAGGTTCTACCCGAGTCACGGCACCAGCGATGCCCCAAAACCCAGAAAGATGAGTCAGCGTTTTGCCTCCCACTAACCCAACCGCGATCTCATCTGCTCCCCGCCCTCCGGCTCCGCTGCTTTGAGAAAAGTGAGGAACAATAGGATTGCCGGCGCACTCCCTGACTCCACCATTTCGGGGCCAGGGGAGGAAGAGGAGAGGGTGGGGGGAGGAAGGAAGAGCTCCTTGCTCCCCTGCCTTGGGAACACGCCTCCAGAGCAGCTGGAGGTGAAGGGGGTGCTCGGTCCCCATCAGCCTCTGTGCAACTTGTAGCAATAGCAGCATGCTGGGGAAGGGGAGGGGGGAAAGGGTGTGTGTGATGGGGGCCGTTGCTCCAACCTGATCGAATCCATTTGCCAATTCACCAGTGGCATCACTTCCGGATCAGTCCTTAGTTTCTGCTGCAGAGTGAGGATTTTTTTTTTTTTTTTCTTCTCCTCTCCTTTTCCCTCCCTCCCCATCTGGATGCTGGGAACTTGAAACCTCCTCCCTTGATTGCAGCAGGATCTGCCCCAGCCATCCCTTAACTTTGCACTGCATCAAAGAAAACAGAGCAAGCCACAGGCTGTATGGTACCGATGGGGGCAGGGGATCTGCCAGGCACAGCCCTTTGCAACTGATGTTGCCGTATCTCTAGGACCCAGAACGATCTCTTTCTTTCCCCCCCCCCCCCCCCCCACCCCTCTCCTCTTTTCGTGTGTGTGCTTGTGTGTGTGAAGGATCCTCCTGGTTATCGCTGTTATTATTTTCCCTTAGCAGGGAGACCACACAAGCCATGGCTGAGAGGAAGCAGTCTGGTCGGCAAGGCGAGGAAGAAGAAGTGCCAGCCTTCTTCAAAAACCTGGGCTCGGGCAGTCCCAAGCCCCGGCAGAAATTCTGTGGCATGTTCTGCCCAGTGGAAGGATCCCTGGAGAACAAGACTATCGACTTCGACTCCCTCTCGGTGGGCCGTGGATCTAACAAAGTCGTGGCAAAGCAGAAGGATGTTGCCCACCTGGGTCCGGATGCTCAGCCCGTCTATTCCAGGCAGAGCGGGAAGGGAGGGGAACCATCTGTTGATTTCGGGAGAAAGGTGGAGATCCGGAGTGCTACTGGGAAGGAGGCGCTGCAGAACCTGAATGACAAGGTGGGTACATATATATACGTGTGTGTGTGTGACAGATGCAACTTGAACAGCGATAGGCAGAAGGGATGTATCCTTTCCTCCCTGCAGTTTCTTGCTTTTATGTCTCTTGCATGTACGTGGCCGTCACTGTCTTCCTCGAAGAAGCAGCATCTCTACTAGAGCCTTCCTGCCAAACCTCTAATGTTATCCATGTGCTCTCTGCAGGTGTGTGTGTATGTGCACAGGGAGGAGGGCAGAAGAAGAAAGGAGCCCCTGCACTCGCAGATACCCTCCCTTTCCCCACCCTGCTTTCCTATTTGGTGATAGAGATGGACTTTTTTTGGTTTTTAGGCGATTTCCCCCCCCCAGCACAATGGTAGCAAAATGCCCCACCCAGCTAGCGAATGCAGCTCACGGAACAGAAATGCAATTGTTAGCAAAAGAGCATCAATGAGCCTCCACCTACAGGGATCAAATCCCTGCAGGCTTCTTCCAGGGAAACTCCTACCCCTTCCTCCCAGGGGAGGACAGACCAGAGTGACCCCTGGGAGCTGTATTTCAATACCAATTTTGATCAAGGCCTTTGGCTGCAGTGGGAATTTTTGCCTCAGGAAGATCTGGGACTTTCACAGGAATGTGGCGTTCTCTTAGAAACCCACTGAACTCCTCCCAGTCTTTTAAGACTCCTGAAGCTATTTTCTCACTTTCAGTATGTGTCATGGTATAATAAAGCCTGTCCTGGTCCTGAGGCAAAACCCATTCAACCCACAGGTCTAGCTGACCATGCACAGTTATTTTCCTCGATAAATAGATTGAAGCAAGCTTTATTCAGATCTGAACCATGAAATATTCTGTGCGTTCCTCTGACAATGCTGGCTCCTATGCATAGGCTGGGAGAGCAGAAATGAATGAAGCACCAACCAGCAAACTGATAAACTTCTGGCATACTGGGAAAGAGTTTCTGTGACTAGTCCCCCAGCGTGTTTACGGAGCAGTCCGTCCCTCTGGAAACTGTTTCTAGGATGTGCCTCCTGATTTTTATTAGTAGTATGGATTGTCTATACAGGGCAGAAGTCTGCCTGGAATTTAAAATATGGGCTGGTTTGCCACTTTCTCCTGCTTTCAGAAATGTGAAATATTACTAGGAGTATTATTGGGGGCTCATCCTCCCACAAGCAGACCCTACTTTGCTTCTTCGTACTACAGTAACCTAAGGGCTCCATCAAGCCATATTTGCACGTGTGAACAACTGCCATGTACGGGGAGATCACAAAGGTAGGCCCTGATTTGCAGAAGTGCTACACACCACCCTTAAATTAGGAGTGGGCTGTACTTCATGCTGCTTCAAACCTGATTTGCCAACCTAAACAAAAGTTTGCCACTACAAATGCCTATGGTTTGATTTGACCGTGTTGAAATGCCTACTGAGTAACTTAATTAGACTTGTTGGACTAACCAAAGTGCATCTCAGGAGTAAAGGGCATACACCTTTTCAGCTTAGGGAGTCAAAGGTTTTGCAATTAAGGACATTTTTGAAACTAATTTCGGACAATTTGATGCAGTGATATATTAATTCTGAAAAGAAAAATTACTTTGTGATTGAAGGGTACCAGTATAATAAAACCTATAAGTACAATATGGTGAAAAATCAGAAGTCCACTCAGAATATTAATCAAATTTTTTTTAAAGTGTGGGTTTTGGTTCTATTTTTGATGATTGTTGTATAAATGTTAACTGAGGGTATGAAATAATGGGACAGTGCAAAACATTTGAGTTGTTTCTCATTAGCTTTACATAAGACTGATGCCAATGGATTATGTTGTGAGGAGTTGCGAGCATTTGGGTAAGTGCAGTCTTTTATTATAAATGTCTTGCTATGGATTGGCACTTAATTGCAGGAGTGTTTTAGCTTTGGTGGTTTTCCAGCTGACTGCATCTATAGCTTGAATCAATGGTTAGATCCTCAGCAGATAAAACTGGCTTTACTTTGGTGCAGTTAATAGAAGTGTGCTTATGATGGTAACCAAAGCTCAACATATTAAAAAAAGGTAAAGAAAAACAACATTGCAGGAAGTGGCGTTAAAGGAAACAGCGCGTTAAAATAATTTCCAATAGGAGTTAAAAAGCTTCTGAAGTCTTGCAACTGAATTTGGCCCATTATTTTCAAACCTCTGTCTTAAGCATTTAATAACACATCTGAAATAGGTTCTCCCTGGATAGACTGTACACTATTTCCATGTGATAGGAATCTAAATTATAATGGAAAGGAACAGTATGCTAATTTATAGAATCTTGAATTTATAACTTGCATAAACTATTTCACAATAGGCTAGAAATCTTACTGCTGCTTTTTCTTTAGCTTGAGGCAGACAATAGTTGCAATTTTTGTCAGTTCATGTAACAATCAACATACAGGATGGTCCATGCTCTGTTTCAGCAACGAAAGGACCGTATCGTGAGCTGATGGGAATGGGTGCCGATCATCTGGAGGCAATGGAGATAGGTGGAAGTATTTTAGCCAGTGACTGGATCCAAAGTGGGTTTAAAACACAGTCATCCTTTCTGTCACTGTGTAGAAAGATCTTGTATTAATCTCCACTGAAATAATTAACAAAGCAAGATGGACAAGCTATTGTTTTTTTGGAGGACTTAAGTGTCCAGAGGATAAAAAAAGGAATGTAATTATTCCACATTAAATTGCAATATATTGTTCTGCAGGCAAAGATAAAGGTAATCAAATCTCTTTGTGTCTGTCCTGTCTAGGGTATTCTATAGGCATCTATCATGGCCTCGCTTTATTGCCTCTGGGCCATGCTGCCTCATAATTCAGGGTTAAGATCATCTCTAGAGGCATCAGGAAGGCTCTCTATCTTAGTTTAAGCAGCTCTTTACAGTTAGGCCTCTGGAGGCAGTGTGACCTATTCAACAGGTCTGCAACTCAGCAGATCTGAGGCAAGCTCTGCTGCTTCCCAGCTGTCAGGCCTTGGAGAATTAACTGTGCTTCTATTTCCCATCTTAAACTTTGTCATCTTCCCTGTTTAGACTGTCACTGCCTGGTCCTGCAACTCCTTGTTCCATGTCTGAGCAGTGCTTAGTGCTCTGAGGCCCTGACCTCAGCTGGGCCATCGCTGCAGTCTAACAAGAGTGTCATGTTCAAACCCGGGATTTCGTTAATGACACAATAAACCCTTGGCCTGGCTTTCATGAATTGCTATACACGTACAAGCCTGTTTCCTACAGTGGGATTTGGTATTCAGATAGCATCAGGGCTGGGACTCACAGCGCTGCTTTGTAGTAGTCAGTGCAGAAGCTGCAAACTCCCTTGTCTCAGAGCAGGGGGACTGATAAAATGGCTTCCCGGGGCATTAGTCGTCTAATCCTTAGATGAGCAGTCTTGAGACAAATGGATTCATCTGGGTTTTGAAAAACCATTGCTTGCTTGACCTGGGTAATTTCTGTGAGTATTTCCCAGATTTCCCAGGTGTATAAGGGGTATTCCTTCTGTCTTGCTCATCTGTTGAGATTCTTGGGGACAGAGACGGTCTTTTAGGGAACATCTATAGGGAAAAGCAAGGTTTGATTGCAAAAGGGATCAGCAAGCTGGGGCTTGCTTTAATCTGGTTTGCATAGAGAGCCTGAGTAGGTGCTAAGACACTTCAACAGAAGTACAAGCCCTGGGATCCCAGGTCTCTTCTTAACTTGCTAGCTAAAGTTCCCGTTGCCATCTTGTCATTACTCCAGTGATTCAGGTGGTTCCCCTGTGCAACAGTCACCTTTTATGTACCTTTTTTGCATCCCTTAGAAACAGTTCATGGATCTTTGGGAAGTGCAGAGCACTGAGTATAAACTACTGGTCTAAAACAACAAAGCTATGTCCTATTGTAATAAGATAAGTAACAATAATGAATAAACAGAGACTAGGAAAATATTTTTATTTTAGAATTGACAGGAGAGGAACCACTTCCAAAACACAGTTTAATGAAGCTTTTGACGTGACTTTTTTGCTAAAATCTCAAAGCTCTCAGGATCGTGGTTGTTCATTCCTCGAGACAAATAATGAATAACAGGGTGTTGTTGAGAGCTCAAATAATCATAGACTCTGGAACATTAATAGAACTGTTGTGTAAAACAAAGAAGCTGTTCCAGACAGCTGGAAATGCAGTTCTGAGTTTAATTTGTTACAATGCCTGTAATTTTTCTAGCCTTGTTTCAACAATCATTGCTTGCAAAATAATCATACAGGAGGATGACTTGCATGTTCTTCCAATTGGATCACAATAGTTTGACTACTGAAAAAAAAAACTCATAGAGAAACTAACAACAATGAGCACAAATGCTGAATTCCTCTTAACTTCTTAGATCCCTCGCAAAGTTGATGTGTGTGTTCTCCATGAACTCTCTTACCCTAAAAAGGGATGGCATCTGGGAGCAGAGCTGTAGGAAATCTACCCAAAATCAAACCTCTTTGCAGTTCTGTGTGAATCTTACAGTAATGTCCTGTTCTTTGGTCACCTCCCAGAGATCGGAAATGATCTCAGGGTGGGAGAATAGAATCTGAATTTCATTTTCTCATTGTCTGGAGTAATGCATGTCCTGTACATCAGAGACAGGCAAAGCTGGCTGACACAAGGAATGACAGCAATTGCTGAGAGCCTGACGCTTTGCCCTGTAGAAGGCGGAAGGAGAAGGGATTATAATGTTAAGAAACAGTGCAAATCACTGTGAAAATAGCCATTTCTTACACCCTACCCATGGTTCCCATGGGCCTGGAGATGCTAAACTCTCTCCACTGGATGAAAGGGAGGAGCAATGACAAGGATGCCCAAATGTCCCATGCCATTGTTCTAGAAATGCTGTATTTAACTACAGTGAAGGTCACAGCATGAGTGTAGGCTGTAAGCTGTTTAAAGAGGAGAGCACATTTTTGTGATGTATTGTACTACCCATGACAGAGCAACCTCTGTCTGGAACCCTGAAGAGGGCTGTCTCTGTCCCGATAACATGACGTGACAGTAAATTAACTGTGGAGCAGCAGCTTGGGCTTGTTTAAGGACAATTAAGATTGCAGGGCACCTGAAAAGCTCAGGACATTTCCTCTAAGAAACACACTATAACAGTAATCGTCTTCTTAGAAGGCTATTTCTGAACCTTCTCAAGGTTTCCTGGGATTGTAAAGGAAACAAAATCAATTGGAAGATTAATTTAAATTTGCAGATCGAATGTACATTTTTATCGACCCGTTTGTGTAGCTAGAAAGTGAATCTCCCCCCTCGCAATCTCAATCTGTATTCAAAAGAATTAGGCTATTTCTCTGAGAAGTTGTATGATTTTACCTCCTCATAGTAGCATAGAAATGACTACAGAGGTCACACGTATCATGACACTTAATTTTAATTTTCTCCTGTAAGATAATAAAACAAACCAAAGATGCTCATTGGCAAGTATAATTCCCCTCTATTATTTAATTTATAGTGACTAATAATGGATAGTTCTTTCATCATCTTCTTGGAAGGACAGATGTGCTCCTTCTGCCATGTATCAGCCTGTATTTAATCCTCCCAACACTTCATAAGATGCACGGTGTTGCTGGATCCATGGGAAACTCCTTTCAAGTCACTGAGACTCGGAGCTGATGCAGCAATTGGCATGGGCAGAATCATGACAGAAAATTAGGGCCTGATCGGTGAACTCGTGACAGCTCTTTTGGGCCAGTCCTGCTGCCTCTGATCGCAATACCAAGAGCCTTGCTGACTTTGGCAGGGGGTGATTCCTCAATAGGGAGTGGGGATTATTAGCATCTAACAAGCCTAAAGGGAAATCTAGAGCTTGTTGATGCTGTAGTGCTAGAATTTCAGATACTTCCAAGAATGCTTTAAATCATCTCTGACCCCTCTTTTCATTACATTTTAAAATGTGTATTTCCATTTGCAGGTTTTATAATTTCATAGCAAAATGTCCTTGTGGATAAACCTTGAAGAATTTAGTAGGAGTAAAAGCAATCGGATGTTGCAGAAATTCTGTGGGGTTTATTGCAATTACACTAAAATTCCACAGAGAAAGAGGCTCTTTCGATAGCTTTTTTCCCAACCATCCAGTAACTCCACAGTGGGAGTAAAACTCCCTGCTAAGTGCATTATGGTAGTTCACAGAATTGGTAAAGTTAAGATTCAGAGCTGATGTAAATTGATTTCCACTGAAGCCTTGATGATTTATTTTAGCATAGATTATCGCTGTACAGAGATTCTCATATTCTTGTGCCATATTCCCTCTAGACCTTTCCAGAAGACAAATTTAGACATAGACGTTCCTTTAACATGAAATGTTTCTGCTGCAAAGAGCCTGCACAAGTGTGCTACACGGGCTGATATCTGTGCAGAAATGGCTGACAGCAACCTTGTGTATCCACTGGCCAAAAGACCCCCCAACTACTCTAAGCTTAAGAGGCCAGAGACACTCAGCCAGTGCAGAGCACAGCTCTGTATGTGGCCGGGGTAGGGGCTGGCAGTGCAAATGTGGCCATAATGCTCAGTTTGGTGCATTTCCTCCCCCGTTCTGCCATTTGGGGCATTTGTCAGGGCTCTCAGAAGTGCTGATGTAGTGTAATTGAAGATATTTATGTTCTTTTTGCTTTTCCTCTACCACTGATGTGACTTGGCTGCAGCAACCTTGCTGGTCCTGTCGTAGCGGCTGCAGTCAGGGAGCTGGGCTGGGCTGGCCAGCCATCCTTCATCGCTTTCCTTCATTAACGTTTGGCAAGGAAGATTTGGCAGCGCTTGTTCTCTATAGCACCTTCTAATTTTAGTGTGCTCAGCCTGCTGTGTGCATTAATAGATCTATGGAAGACAAAGTGCATCAACATTATCTAGAAATCCCATCACTTCCTGCAATGCCTTGGCAGGTAACAGCACCACTGTACGACAGCTGGACTGGGTACGGACCTGCAAGGATTTAAGAAGCAAGTTCAACTCTCTTCGTTTAACCTAGGACCTGACTCCTGCCCCTGACATTTCATAAGTAGTTATCTTCATTTAACTTAAAAATTTTTAAAAGCAGATGTACATCTTGGTATTTTCTGACTCTGTTCCCTGCTTGTCCTCATTCCAACATTGTCCTTTGGCTTCAATAGATTCCCTCCTGATCACCTCCCCTCACGTGTGTTTATACAACAGATAATATCCATTCCTCGCCTTTGTTTAGCAAGCCTAAATAAGCCAGTTGGCAACTACATTAATAATTTTTAAATTATTTATTTTGACAACCTTTTAGCTCATAGCTAAAAGGAAAGAAAATTGGTTTGTATTGGCAGTTGGTATAATGGAGGTAGAAGATACACCTGGGAGCTCAGTTCTGGGCCTTTGGGTACACGCTAAATCATATGGAACTTTTCAAAATTTGGCATTGTGTAGATGCTGAATATTGACCGACCATGTCTTTCAGCCCTTTAATCTCTTCATTTATTTTATTCTGTACTACTTAGGTTCTTGCAACATGGTGATGGGAAAGAAAAGCTAAGTGTCATCTGAAGATTCGTTATTAATTTCTGAACCTAGTCACTACTGGATTCAAGTTACAGAGTGTATTGAAAATTCAAGAACTGCTGTTCTGAATGAGGCCCATGTGCAGTAAGGATTGCCTTTTTAAAAAAATACTTTACATAGCTATCTTTGAGCAGATGAGAATAGCTTTAGAAATATTAGCCTGCTGATTACATCATCCCCTTAGAAGGTGCATCTATTTCTTCTGCCAGGACTGCTGTTCCACAACTTTTATCATAATGTGGAGAAATCACCTGCCCAAGGTCAGGGATGCGAGTCAGTGCTGGAGGTGAATGGTTTCCTGCGCCCATATTTGTGGTCGTTCCTCTGCAATCACGCTGCTGCCAGGGCAGGATCTTGAAATGGTGGCTGGACTGAGCACATCTCAGCTGCTCAAGGGCCTTGATGCTCTCTCTCAAACCCTTACGCAATATTTGCTTCCTCTTTGATAGCTGAAGACACTCTTTTACCTGGCAAGCAAAGGCAAGAAACCATTCAGATGTAAAATTGAGGAGGAAAGCTAGCATTAAAGAGGAAAAAGGAACAGTTGTGCTGTCTAAATTTAGAAATCTGATGTAGATGCCTTCTTCTGTGTTCTGAGCAAAAATATGCTGAGGTTTCAAAACTTCTTCCATCACAGATCAGAGCAGGGCAGGATAACTCATTTAGTATTGTCTATTCTAGTCATTAAATCAAAGTAAAACCCTGCAGGCTAACAAATTAATCATTTTGCTACTGTCATGAGCCACTTTTTCATTTACTACTAATTGGATATTAACTGATTGGCATATTAGCTACTTAAGTGTTGCCTGATGCCCTACCTTTACTCAGGAAAAGCTCTTTTACTCTTTTCCTTATAGCTTCCTGTGCACTAATGTACATAAATGGTCCCAATAGTCATCTGTTTGAACAGATGTTGCCTTTATAATGATTTACTGGAGTAATATACCAAAGGGTTTAATTTCTCATGGGTTGCGCACGTTGTTTTACAGCACCATTTGGGTATGTAAAGATCAGTATGTTTTGTGATAGGAGAAGCTTGCAGTTTGCTTTGGGTGACATGATGTTGACCTGTGATTGAGGGAAGAAGGTAAGTCTTTTGTCAGTCATTAATTGTCTGTTGTAACCTTCAGACAGAAGTGGATTTGTGGTGTTTATGAGTTCTGCAAAAGGTGTCTTGTACATTCCTCCAGAGCAACCCCTGTAAGAGGAACTGGTGCAAACAGATGTATTTTGAATGGTTAGCCCACACTCTGGCCGTGAATCCCTTCTCTCTCTGTTGTACTGGAGCAAGTGCGCTGTAAATAACAAGGAAATATTTATGCCATTTAATGCATTTCTTTCCTTGAAGTACCAGCTTATGGAGTTCAGGGACTGAGAAATGTAAGACTCCAAGTGTGACTGAACATTGAACATGGAGTTTGCAGCACTGGAATAGTGAGGAATGGCCAGCGTGGCTGGAGGGGACCGCCATGCCTGTGCGCGTAGCTCTGACCCCACATTTCCCTGGCACTAAAGCTTCAGATTAGTGACCACAGGAGGGGGGACCTGAATCTGGGCTGTATTTTCTGGACGAGGAGGTGTGGGAGATGGCGTTTAGAAAGCACGGCTGCCAGGCTCGGAAAGCAAAGGGCCGGGAACGGCTTCAAATCTTATTTTTTTTTCCCCCCCACAATTTGCTAATGCTTCCGAACAGCTTTGTGCTCCGGTAGCGCCAAGAAGGGCGGGGTGGGACAAAGAAGATGGAGGGCAGCGCGGTTTCCAGCTCCCCGGGCAGCCTCCTCTCCTCCCGCTGGGCTCGCAGCCCCGGCGGGGGTAGCAGGAGGGTGGCCGCAGACCCGGAGCGGGGGCTCCTTCCGCGGCCGCGCCGCAGGTCCTGGGCCCGCTGCGGGGCGCGGCCGGCAGCCGCCGCGTCCCCCCTCCCGCCCCGGCAGCTCCGCGGAGCCGCCGCTCTGCAGCAGCCCGGCCCCGCCGCGGGGCGGGTGCGGCGGGCCGGCGGCGGCGCCCGCTTCCCGCCCTCCCCCGCCCCGCGCTGCAGGACCCGCCGCCGCAGTGACGTCTCAACTGCGCCACTTTGCATATCGGCGCTTTCTCCTCTCCCCATTGCACGGCGGCCGCCGCTCATTTGCATCCCCTCTATGCGCTCAGCCAATGGAGCCCTGAGCTGCGCGTCCCCCCCTGCCGGGCAGAGGGACGGGAGCGGCCGAGGCGCATGCGCCGCTGCCGCCGCGCTCCGCCGCCGCTGTTGTTGCTGGCGGCGCTCGCCCCCTCCCAGCGTGGCCAGGGCTGGGCTGGGCTGGGCTGGGCTGGGCTGAGCTGAGCGGGGCTGGGCTGGGCTCCGGGCAGAGGGAAGAAAGGGAGACGCGCAGGGGTGGCTGCTTCTCCCCTTCCTGCCATTGCGGAGAGCAGGGCTCGCCTCCCCGTCGCGCCGCGCCCTCCCCGGCGGACCCTCCGCTCCCCTTCCTTGTGATCGCATTGATTTGGGATTGGGGGATTGATTTTTGTTCTATTTTATTATTACTATTTTTTTTTTTTTCCGCTGGAGGGGAGGTCGGGGAGCAGTTGCTGCACAAGAGACAATAGCGATACAGCAGCCGCCCCGCCTCTCCCCGCAAAAAAAAAAAAAAAAAAAAATTAAATAAATAAATTGGGGAGTGATTTCCCAAGATGTCTTATCAGGGGAAGAAAAATATTCCACGGATCACGGTGAGTTGAAGTGCTCGGGAATAAAAGCGGGGAAGGGGGAGGGGTGCGCGGGGATTAAGCCCTTTGTGTGTTCGCAGGGCGATGGCAGGGGTTTGTGGCAGGATAATAAGATCAGGGTCTAATGCGGCGCTTCCTGTGCTGCAGCGCGGCTGGGGGCACGGGGGAGAGGGGAGGGGGTGCGGGCCGGGAGAGCCGCGGGGTGCTGAGCGGGGTTTGAGCAGCATCGCCCGCGGAGCCGAGCCGCGGTAGCGCCTGCAGCCGGGAGAGCAGCGGGGCCAGCGGCACCTCCGCCGGGGGGGCTGCGGGGCGGATGGGGATGGACCCCCAGGGCGGCTCCGGGGCGCGGGGGGGTCGGCCGGAGCCCCCTGCCCCGGCGGGCAGGCGCTGGCGCTGGAGCAGGGTTTCCTTTTCTTCCCCGAGAAGCTTCTCGCAAGGCAGACGTTTCGGTCCACTCCCCGATGCAGTCCTGGGGGAAAAGGGAAGGAGCCGTTATATAAACCCCTCCCTTGATTCCGTTGTCGTGGGAGCCGATGTAGGGCAGGTATTGCAGCCCCGAGGATACTAACTTTTCGTTACGTAAGGCAAGATATTCGCATCTAACGGGCTGGTACAGCCATTTATCTTTTTTTTTTGACACAGAGTTGTTCATTATTGGCAGCAGCGCAGCGGCTCCTGCTCCCAGCCCCGCGGACACACCCATCCCCGTCCTCCTGCCTCAGCCTCGGAGGCAGAGAAGTGAGCTCTGAAATGGAGCTTTGAAGTGTGACGGTTGTGCGGGAGCCGTTGGGCTGTACAGTTAGGTTTTAAATGATGATTAGGAAATGCAGGGGACGCACAAAATCGTTATGTGATAAATTGAGCATCCTCTTTTTTTTTTTTTTTGAGGGGGGGGGGAATAGTTTCCCTCCAAGAGTCCAAGGGTAGAGAGCTTAAAAAGATGCCTGTGTTTAAATAATGATAAGGTTGCTGCTGAATTGCTGTCACGGGCCAAAAGTAGTGTGACGCATTTTTCTTATGACTGAATGATCAGATTTATGTGGTGTGCACCCGATGCAATTCTCCTGTAAAGATAAGGGATAGAAAAAATCAGATTCTGGTCTTACTTGCTGTTGTATAAACCTGGAATTGATCTACGGAGACTAATGCTTGAAGAAGGAGGATAATCGGTGTCTAGCCGTCCTGTTTTGACTGCATCAGTAGGGTAGATAGATACAGATTTAGTGGCAGGCCCTCCCACGGTTGCAAACTGCGTGCGCTTTTGTCTCCAAGGTGGTTGAAACGAGCAGAAGGATTCGCGCTGATTTCACAGCCTACCGTGCAGCCGCAGCAGGAGACCTGTTTCCTAGCAGAAGCATTTAGAGCGTCGTTAAAATGGTCTAGGCTGCGTTTTTGTTGGTCACTATATATATATTTTTTTTTCTTTCCTAATTGATGCATTAGGACTTGGGCTGTCAGTGACATCAATGGCCAAACTAGCTGATTTCATTAGTAGCCAGCCTTTTTAATAGCACGAGGAGTCTGCACTAGAGGTGGGCATAAATACTGCAGTGTTTCTGGAAATGGTAAACACGCAGGACAGTTTGCTGTAGAGGCTGGCGTTGAAAGACAAGTGGGTTTTTCACGCCCCAAGTTAATTCATTCAGGCTTATTGGCATTCACAGCAGATCCAAAATTTAAATCTTGGGGTTTTCTTTCTTTGTTTTTGGAATTGGTGGTGTTATTTGGGGAAACTCTTCGTTGCAGCAGTAGGAGGAAGGAGGAGGAAAAAAAGGGACGGGAAGGAGAGACACTTAACAGCTCATAGATGTTTAGCAGTTATATAAAAGATGGATATAATGGTATAAATCAATAGCTGGTGCAATTCATGTAGCCCTTTTGGTGTTAAGAGCCATGTCAGCTTGTGTCAGTTGAGAACCTGGTGCTCCAAGTCTTCAGTTTTATTGTAAGCTCTTTGGGAAAATGCCGGATTCTTTTCTTCCTTTTGACCAGCGGAGTCCAGGCTCGAAATAAGGGCCCTGAACACCACTGTCGCTGTCTTAGATGTATTTGCTGTAAGTTCAAGGCACCACCAAGTTAAATTTGTGCTTTCTGCCCCTTCTAGAAGTCAGCTTTTGGCTTCACCAGTCTTTGGATAGCTTTGTTCTCTTACAAAGACATTTTTGGGAGGAGGAAAGAGAATCAGAGTAAGTCCAACTGCAGATATAAGGTCGAGGTGTAGTTTAAACTGAACGCTGTGTGATGTGTATGTGCTTTGCTTTAAATACATGGATCTGTAATGTAGGGAACGAAGGAACGTAGCAGTCACTTCTAACTTTCCTCCCCATTCAGAGCTCTCAGAGTGTGTTTCACTCTTGTTTATGAGTGCCGCAAAAACAGATAAATTTGGTTTTGACCTGAAGTCTCGCAAAAGCGAAATGGAACCTGGACTGCGATAAAAGCATGTTGCCTGATAGCCGCCTCGTCATAATTACCTTTCTGTTCCTGCCCAACGGTCTTCTAATTGGAGGGAATTTTAATAACTGTTTTTTAAATCCTTCTCCTTAACTTCATTTGCTAATACGTGCTTATTTCCATCTGATTATGCAGTAGTGCTCTGGAAAGGCAGTAAAAGTATCCACTGCATCGAAACATCACGAAGTTGGACAAAATGAGTTTGTTTGTGTTGTGTAACCCGTGGCAACAGACTTTTGGTCCATTCCCCTGACAGCAGTTGACTCACAGTTAGCCAAGTGGTGACTCCAGTGTGTGGGTGCATATAGGAAATTTTGCATACGACCAAGGCAGAAAAAACAGAGATGTGGCTCTTACGCATCCCTCAAAGTATTATTTAATGCTTTTGCTGTAGGTGATGGTGGCAGACTGCAGGTACGAGTGAAGCTGCCAAGTAGACAAGCCCACTGGAACCCAACTCCTTTTCCCTTCTGATTTTTTTGGATCATTAGTGTGATGAAAGGACTTGCAGATGAAATAAAATATTTTATCTTTCCAGTTGAAAGTGCAGCAACTGACTGGTGTTTTGACATGCACTTTTGAATAATGCAGAGGTTGTTTCTGTCTCTACTCTTTTATCTCCGAAGCGACACTGCAGACTGTCAGCTTTCTCACAGAATAATTATATGTGTTGTTGTATGCTTCTCTGTTGCAGAGTGATCGTCTTCTGATCAAAGGTGGTAAAATAGTTAACGATGACCAGTCTTTCTATGCAGACATTTACATGGAAGATGGGTTGATAAAGTAAGTGAAGCCTGATACCGTGTTGTGATTGAAACATACAGAAATGTACTGCAGGTTAGCAAGGAATAACTTAGTCTCAGTGAGCTATATTAAATTGCAATGAAAAAATGACTATTTCACATAGACCCTGGTGTTTGATGGAGGAACTTTAAAAACAAGGTGTTGAGTTAAATAAACAAATGGGCCCAAACCACACTGTTATTAAAGTGTGGGTCAAAGGAGGTACTTACATGTGCTTAATTTTAGCCATCTGAATAGCCCCATGCTGAGATGACACATATGTTTGAAATTATCTGTGTTGTAACGTTTTACTGAGTTATGACTTAAGATATTTTGAATCCGAAGTTCATCATCCTAATACAGTTAATTCTGTTTTAGGGTAGGGGGCTGGACTTAGGTGACCTCTTCGGGTCTCGTGCAGCCCTGTCTTCTATGTTTCTATGATGCAAGGATCAATCCAAACCCCCTTAACGTTAAAAATGATCCTGTAGTTTAAGGATTGAGGTTCAGACCTCTTTGCAGCATGCTTCAGTGTTTTCAGTCCTGAAACAGGCGTTTCTGGCACGTTAAATATATTACAGATTTCTTTGGAAAATTACTCTTAGGAAAAAATGGACAAGCCAGAGGTTACAAACAAGGAATTTTCCTGTCCTGGCTAAATGGTCAGCACATGTGCTTTGTTAATCAAGGTTAAAAGTTAAAGGAGCCAGCCAAAGACAGCTAATTAATTGCATTGTGTCATCCACTATTGCACTTTTAAAAATATGTCTGTGAAGACCTAGACTGGAGAGACCTTTGAGGGTCTCATCTGGAATTTGGTAACCGGTATCTGCATGGGTTTGTATTTGTGCAGGGACTACATAATATTTGTGCATAAAAGGAAAGCAGGCAATATAGAGGCAAAAATCCTTCCAGTGCTCCCAAAACAATACAAACATCTAAATTGCTGTTAGATAGCGAGAGTCAAGTGTTGAACTGCCACTGGGCAACCCCAGTCCAGTCCCAGTAAAGCTGCTCACAAGGCTCTTGCTATGTTTGCTGCAGCGATCATCTGATTATCTGCATGGTCCCTTCTCCAGCTGCCTGCCAGTGTGGCTCCTTCTTTTCCTTCCTGTTAAGTCTAATATTGCCCCAAGGTCCCGAAGTAATTGCACACTTTGCTCTCAATTATGCAACTGCTTCAAGGGAAAGAACAAAATATTGTCAGCTATGTGTGCTGATCCTGTGTGTTGCTTGATATGGAAAAAGAAAACACTCGCCAGGTTAAGTAGCACAAGGGTGTATGTTTACAGGCTCTTTGCCTTGTTTGTGACTGACTTGCTGTTTGAAACCTGTTTACCCAGGCAAATAGGAGAGAATCTGATCGTGCCAGGAGGAGTGAAAACTATTGAAGCCCATGGCAGGATGGTGATTCCTGGAGGGATTGACGTTCACACCCGCTTCCAGATGCCGGAACAAGGGATGACATCTGCTGATGACTTCTTCCAAGGGACCAAGGCTGCACTGGCTGGGGGCACCACCATGATCAGTAAGCTGGCTGTTTTTTCTCTTCCAAGAAAGCTTTACTTTTCTCTTTCTCAGATAAGCACAGAAACTGTGGCATGTAGAAGTCACGTGATATTTTGGACCAGGTACCAGCAGCCGGGGATTTCTGATGCCTGTTTTCGGTTGCTGAGAAAAGCTTGTGTAGGAGTGCGAAAAGGGGTGGAAAAGCAAGACCCCAGGATTTCCACATCTTGCAGCTGTCAGTCATTTCACTCATGTCTTCTCTGTTGGCAGGGTTTACCTTGCTGCTTGTGTGACTTTGCTAGATTCTTGGGTCTGTTCCTACTGAAACCAGTGTCACTTTGACCTCTGGCTCCAGTATGAGTAGAAGATTCTTCACATTGCTGTGCCTCAGTTCCTGTCTCCATGATGTCTATGGGTAGATGTCCATCATATGGTTCACACCCAGAAGCCTGATGCCAGTGTACTATATGTCTTTGAAAATTGGGCCACTTATTTAAGGATTTGCACATGCCCGCTTATGTGTGTAACTTTAGCACCAGGATTTTTGCTAGCATTGTTGCTTTTGTGCTCATATCCTCTTTTGGAGGAAGAGAGAAATTGGGAAGTGAAAATATCTCAAAATAAAAAGACAGACAGACTGAGTGTTCTGCTGACACCAGGATTAGACACTCATGGTGTTCCCCTCTGGCTCTGAAATGCCTCATGAATGACTTCCAGGCTATCTGTCCCTGCTTGCGTTGGCTACAGATGCTTGGCTTGTCAGAGCCAGATCTTAAAACTCCGTGAGTTGTTGTTAACCTTGTTTGAGCTAGAGAAAAAAATAAAACCCTTCGTTGCAGTGCAGCTGGTCACGTGTAAACTGTGACACGGCGTCCTGGAGTCTGTTGCCGCATATGGGAATCAAGGGTAAAGGTGTAAAGTGACACAATATCTGAGCATCTTGCATTCTTCCATGTACTGTGAGGTGCTGCCATTTCACAGGAGGGGAGTTAAGGTATAGAGAAATAAAAGAGCGTGGCTCAGAACAGGTACTGGTGTCTATTGTCCGATCCACGGATATAAAGAGATCTTAGGCACAGCCAGGAATCAGCCTAACTCTCCTCAGTTCAAACCTAGCTCCTTATGGACTAGAACATCCTCATCTCTTAGAGGATGGTTTTGAGCAATCTTTGATGCTGGCCTGGTGGGCGAACTCGGATTGATTGACGTGGAGGCTTGGGAGTAGGAGCCAGTGGTCCAAACACAGCTGGATTGTCTGTGTTTCAGAAACAAAGCTTTTTCTGGGTCTGGACCTTGCAAAGAGGTCGTGTCTGGCCTATGAACTTGGTCTAATGCTTCAAATAAATAACCTTAAAATGACCTGGGAAATTATTTTTCATAATGTTATCACTGTAGAGTATGAAGTTTGTGCGTGAAGATAACCTCACATACAGAGAATGTGAAGTGGGAGTGTAGCGTGGATGGTCTCATTGTGCATACTAATACCCATTTTTTCTTCAAATCTTTGCTGTCAATTTAAATTAATAACACTGAAATGGTATTTTCTTTTCAGCTTCAGTTCATTGGCTTTGTTTCATTGGTTGTTCCTTTGTTATTAGTACACCTGGTTCTCACTTGAATTATCATTTTGTTCTTCCTTGTTAAGTTGAATTAGATCAAAATAACTTTCTCTGTTATCTGCATCTGAGCTTTTACCAGCATTATCTCCCCCAATGGCACTTTTTAAAACGTTTTAAGCAGAAGTTGCTTAGGCTGTAGTATCTGAGTATCTCACTAATGGTGTTCATAGCACATCTCTGAGTTAGGGAAATTGGAGGAGAGTCCCCCATTTTATAACTTCTCATTTTACAGCTGTGAAAAATTAGCACAAAGTAGATTATGAGCATGGGCAAACCATCTAGAGGAGGCTGGCGGCTAAACTTGACCTTGCTGCCTTCCTGAGTGGGATTAGGATACCAAAATACACAATCATCTCTGAACAAAAACCATCTTCCTGAAGCATAGCAGCAAGGACCGTAACTGAACTGCTCAGGATGATGGAGAGACATTTCTGATGGGCGGATATCAGCAACTGGAGCTGAATAGTGGAAAGCAGGATAAATAATCCAACTCGACTTCAAAGCTTTGGAGCCTCTGCTCTGTGTCAGCTCAGCTGTTCTCTTCTTAGCAAAATTATACCATTTGCAAAAATGTTTTTCCACAAGGAATCACGCAGAACTGCCCTTGTGAACATGCTCTTGGTGGGTGGCCTTTGGTTTTTCCCAAAGCAGGTGGGAGTTGTGGTTGATTGCAGCATTTTTTCTTTGATGATAAATAGAACAATGTTTAGTGAACTAGATTCATAATATCACAAACAAATGGCAGCCTGAAAATGACATGCTAGCATTTATGTCATTGTATATTTTAAATACTGTGCCTGGAACTTTTCAAACAAAAATATGCTCCTCTCGTGGAAACGTGTCTAGCAGTGTGCCTCTGTTCTTCGGGCTTTTTTGGAAAAGCTCGCCTCACGGATGTGAGCCTTGTGGAAAAAAACACCCATGTTTCTTTGTGCTTTAAGCACACTTTGTATTATTTATTTACAAATACTTTTACTCCATCTGCTTTTCTCTTTTATACATAGCCCTCATTTTGGGCAAGAAAACAGGTTAGTCAGCTTCATGCTTCAATTTGTTTCCCATTTTCATGCAGGAAGGTGCTTTAAGGCTGTTTACTTTACAATCACTGTAGGGAAATATTTGTTTTATGTACATTTTTCAGGGAAATTAAAACAAGAGTCTTGGATAGCTTTCTAGTGATCGTTGGTTTTATAAAAACTGTGGGTGAAATCCTGGCAGTGCCAGGAATTCACCCTGTATGTCTGGTTTGGTTTCGGTGAACTTCATTTTCAGCTCAGATCAAATTCAATGTTGTTCCTTTAATTCTCACGGCAAACACATCCAAGGGAAGCACACGGGAGTTCAAGAATGTAACCTATTGTTTCCAAGCCCTGTTCTCATTTACTTCCGTTCCCCTTTAAAGTAAATTCATTACTACAGCATCAGAGAGAGGAGAATCCAACTCTCAACTGGTATCAACTGGTATCAAGCAGAGCAGCCCCATTTTCTGTGTAGGACCAGTGGAGATTTATCCTGCTGGGAAGCAGATCTGGTTCCAACCAGTGCTTCCCAACTCCTCATCCCCTAGTCAGCTGGAATGAGGCAGAGTGGCTGGCGGTGATGGTCTGCATTAGCCCTTTTCTGCTCCACTTCACCTGCCTTCCCCCAGGGCTCTCCAGTCGAGGGTGCTTCGCTCAGGAGTTAGGGCCAATTTCTTCTTCTAGCTACTCGTTCCACGGAGGCCATCTGTACAGGAATCCCAGCTATGATCCTTCTGTCTCTACCCTCTTCAGTGCCAAAGGCAAGACTCCAGCTGACTTTGCTAATGTAAGAAAAAAAAACAGTTGGTTTTGCTGTGCAGAGCTGCTGAGAGGTGAAATGACGTACTGTGATACGATTGTTTTCTGAAATGGCAATTTGCATGGTCCTTTCTCCGTCCCTGCCTTAAAACAATATCAGTGTGGGTGTGTCAGGCGAGGGTGAAGAGCACTGCGCATGGTTTAGGATAACGTTACTCTGGAAAAAACTTGGATTGTTGCCCTTTTAAAATGTCAGAATGCAGTGTTTGGGTATTAAGTTGAAGGGAGGATTCCAGGATGATCTGCAGAAGACTTTGGAGGAGAGAGGAGTATTAGATAGGCTCTAGCTCGTTCAGGGTAGCTTCCCTAAGCTCCCCTGTATTCCATGGAAAGAGGACAGTCCTCCTGGAGTTGTTATGGAAAAGGACTCTGTCCAAAGTTGCCCTTTACAAGAAGCTGTTTCTCATCCGTGGAGCCTGTGGAGCCACACTTTTGTTGAGCTAAAGATGGCATTTTTGAGCCCCGGTCATCCCAACTTGAGACAGGTTGATGCTCTAGCGTATAAAACAGTCCCTGGAGCTATTAGATATCACTGCTAAGAACAGGGTGGCCTCTCCAAGTCTTGTGATGGTTTGGTCGCTTATTAACTGTGATGGGTGAAATCCGTATCAAAATCAATGGTAAAACTTCCCCTGATTTCAGTAGAGGCAGGATTGCCTTTCTCTGCTCCTAACCCTTCAGAAAGGATGAAGCTAAGCTGTGTGTATTTACTGGCTCTCTGATCCTCTAGCCTGTTTAATGTCCTAGTGAGAACTGCATCTATCCAGGCCAGCTCCCACACACATTTCACCCCCCCTCCCAAAGACTGTGCTTCTTCCTGGGTATCTGCTGTCCTTGAGTGAAATCGCTTGCTGACATTGCCTGTGTTGACTCAGTCAACCACTGTTATAATCATAGAGAGAAATTACAGTGAGAGAAATTATAGCTCTTTCTGGCTTGGTGACTTGGAAGCCAGCTGCCTTTTGAACTTGACTAGCAGTTATCCTAATAACATGGAGAATGTACACTAGGGATATGAGCCTTTGTATCTTGGGAGGTTCAGAAAACGAAGGGGAACTTTACATGGGCTGCAAACGGCTTCCTAATGCTTTACCCTGCTATTAAAGAGAGAGCTCGTGTGCAGGATGGCCGAGGTTTTCAGGAGGGCGTTAGCTGCTCAGCTACAATCACATTTGTAGTGAGTTGACACCAGGTCTCCCAGGTCATCCTGAAGATCACCACCTTGCTAGAAGGCAATGTTTCCAGTCTAGCATGCTTCCCCACCTCTCGGTTTTTGAACTGAGCATGACTTGAGAGAATGGAGCTGCCTCAAAGGAGATCAGAGTCTAAAACTGCAATAATGTGAGCTTAGAATATGGTTTAGAAAAGAGCATGGGCAACTTGGCGTGGGATAGTATTTAGACCCACTAGTGAAGACTAGATCATATTCTACCCTATTGGGTGCTGCTATTCTGTATTATCAAGGTTAGTCCTATCCTGGTAGAGAGCAAGAGTCCAAATGGTGGGCAAAGGAGGAGGATGGAAACACAGACACAGAAGGAGGTGGCACAGTGGTGGTTGTGGAGTAACTTGCGGCCGAGCTGGAAGTATAAAACCAAGTGTTTTGAGTCCAAGGGCAGTGACCACAGAGCTGCAGTGTCTCACCAAGTCTCTGTGGCTGTGTGTACACAGCACTGCATTGTTCCGCAGACACCAGCCCGAATTTTGTTCCTTTTTGCACCCAGTAGCAGAGATAAAAGAGGAACTGTGCAGCTGGGGACTAGCACTTCAGACGGGCTGCGTTGGGGTGTATGACTTGTTTCACTTTCTAGCAGCTGGAGGTTGTTCTTCTGCAGCAAAGAAATGTTTAATTCTCTAGAAATTTAATGAAAATGTCTGCTTGCTTGTATAAAAGATTATTGGTGATTTATATGGGTAGAGGCTTCCTTGAACTCTGTTATTAGGATAATGACATTACCACACAGGAGCGCAGAGTCCCTCCGGCCCTTTCTCTCCTCTCCCCAGCTCCCCTCCATGCTTTTTATACCCCTACACTCTTCAGCCTCTGCACTGATTCATGCTAAATCTTGTTCGCTTCACTGACTCCCAGCTTCCTGCTGATGGGTTTGTTGCTTTCATTCAGAACGGGCTTAAAATCATTAATGAGAAAGTTGGTCTGTAAACAGGGGTGGGCGCTCCCCCGTTGGGAGCTGCTCTTCTCAAGCTTTTAAACCCCTCTAAGTCCATTAGGCACCTCTGCCTGCAGTAGGGTGTGCAGCTCCTGTACGGCTGCCAGCCTGCCTTGCTGGGGCCGGCTCTGCTTCCAGCCATCCCTGCGATGCTGCCGTGCTGCGGGATGGGATCTCTTCTATTGTTCTGGTGGGGTTTCCAAAGGGGTCTCGTTGGAAGTGAACGAAACGGCTCTGCCAAGCCCTTGATGTCTCTTGCCAGTTCGCACAGACGGAAACAGCTGTTCAGTCCTCAGCCTACGTTGTGTGTTATTGTGTGCATTTTTTTTTCCCCTTTGGGCTGCAGCTATTGTTTGTCATCTCTTTGCTGCTGAGAGAACAGGCTCCTGTGAGGAGCAGACGAGGGCTGTAGGAGCTGTGTAGCTTTGCCTGAGGTTATGGTGATAGTGTCTTTAACCCTGGCTGTCAGAGAGTCAGGCTAATGCCTCTGCCTACCAGCTGGGCCATCTTTCCTTCTTAGTGCTGAAAGGTGAGATCAGCAGTGTCTGGTTTTGGGCTGGAGTCCTGTGAAACCACTGCAGTCCAGTGCGGCTTGTTTGTAAGTTCATCAGTAGATTTTTCCTATTTTCCCATCTTCTGTGTTCCCCAGAGCTGCTCTGAGTCCTGGCCCTCGCTTCTCTCCCAGCCTTCTGCCTCTTTGGCAACACTGATTTTTTGTAAAGAGCAGGTGAGAGGGGCCCTTGCTTCATTTCTGTTTTGCCCCATTCTGCTCTGGACCCTCCACCCCGTCACTGCGGAGGAAGGAGCGGATGGAGGCTGTCCCACACGTGCCGGAGCCCAGAGACTGATGTAGTGTGAACAAATGAATGTTGAAATGGCAACACCACTGACGGTGCAGCCGTCTTCCTGCAGATGTGACTGACCTAGATTTTTCCATGCATCCAAAAAGAGGGATTTGGCACTCACTCAGGAGAAATAACCACTGTTGTCTGTTTATGCAATAGCACTTTGTACCTCTTACTCCATGTAGTGGTTGGGATCAGTAGCGCTGCTTTCCCACTGCATGGAGAAGAGTTCATGCTCTTTTGTTTGAAGGGCTGTTTTTAAAATGCTTTTCTTGCTTTCACGTCTCCAGTGCTCTCATCCCTTATGGATGACACACAGGAGAAGTAAAGAGCTAAGGGATATCACCAATGTGTTGTGTCTTACATAGCCCCTTACATCAGTGGGAAACGCATGTGATGCTTTGAAGGGTGCAGGTGTAAAAGTTGGGTCCTCCAGCTAAAGCCTGTCTACCGTAGATTGAAAAGCAATCTTAAAAAAATAAAATACAATTATCCACCTCTGTTAATGTAACATCATTAGCTGTCTGTGATAGGTTTTCAGGGCATGTGTGTTAAATCTTGCTAGATAACCTGTCTTAATCACCTTCAAGTTGAGACAAGGTCTTAAAAGAAACAGGAGGAAATGGTGCCTCAAGCTCTTTTCTTGGCTTGTTTTTCTGGGCATGGATTTTTGCCTTCTTACCCGTGTTCAATCCTTTGGCTGCTTTTACCTTCCCGTGAGCTTGACTCAGCAGAAACCATCCTTGTCAGACAGGAGCTTTTAACTTTCCGCATTGGGAATTAGCTTTGCGTGTCAGGAGAAGGAAGCAAGTGATGCCTGAAAGAAGTGATGGCGAGAACTAAATGCAGTATTTTAACTTGGGGTGGATTTGGGTGAGTGCTGTCTGTAGAGTGGAATTTGACGTCTTGGGTCAGCAGAGTCTTTTTCCATCTTTCCTTCAGCCACTGTGCCTTCTGTTCATAGATCCCGTCTGTTTCTTAGAAACTGGATTTTTTTTTAATCTTTCTGGTGAGAGGGAGAAATGTTTAAGGAATACAAATCAGCTCCTCCTGTCTAGCATACTTTAATCATGCTTATAAATTGCCAGTTGTTACCAGCTTGGGGCTGTGCCTGCATCTTTGCACAACCCTAACTCCCATGGAAGCCATGTGCATTTGAAAGGAATGTGGCGATGGGCACTTAAGAGTTATGGCTTCTGGGAAAACGCTTTTCTTCCCTTCATAAACTACAGTTAGTGTTAGGACAACCTCTGTGACGATGGGTATGTCATTTAATTTCTCCATGCTAGTTGCTAGCTGTCCACAATGGGAGGTGGCTTTGTTGCTGAGGACTTGTAAGCTTTAATTGAAATTAGTTAAGTTCACCTAGACCCTCATAGTGCAAGTACAAAGTGATTATTTTTATGTAGAGCTGCGTGAGAGCCCAACGTGTGAAACGCTGGATGCCGCCTAGCAATGGGATCCCTGTCCCTCCCAGGTGGGATCCGTGCGGATGCAGACACCCAGTCCCTGGAGATGCAGACACCCAGCTCTGGTTACTGTCAGGATACAAACAAAAGGAACAACCCTGTGTGAGGGAGAGACGCGGTGGGCCCTGTGTGTATAAAGTGCTTTTGGCTTCCTGGATCCTGAAAGCCTATTTTAAGTACTAGGAGGAACCGTTAGACTTTAACATGCAAATGTTCACTGGAAAATGTCTCAGTGAATGTTTAAAGCCCATCAGAAAGGACTGTGCTTTTGGAAGTTCCCCTTCCTGACCACTTCTAGGGCATATTTTCACCAGATTGCTTTGTTCCTGGAAGCAGTTACATATGCAGTGTGTATATTTTTGGAATCTGGGGGACTCTGTGTTGTTTTACATATGAATGAAATTCCCCGGCACAGCCTACAGGCACATGAGCTGGTGCAGGAGTTCCTTGAGAACGATGGATCTCGTACACAGCATTGCTTTTGTGCAAAGGAGAAGGAGGGAGAAAGCTCCCAAAGCATAGCACAGCAAGAGATAGTGTAACCCAATATAGCTTCAAAAATCTCATTCCAGAAATGCGTGTCAGTTAATGATACTTCCCAATAGACTTTTCTTTATTTCAGATAAGATTTCTCAGGATTTATGTTGGTGTCCGAAGAGAAGAGTTCAGTTAGTGATGGGGTACAATGTACTTTTCAGACTCATGTGCAAAGGCTCTATATCCATTGTGAATTGAAAAAGTTTTGTAAAGTCTTTGTGGCACAACGGTAGTTGGAGAAAAATGTAGTTGTGCAGGATGTTCTTAAGTCTAGAATGTAAGAGGTGCCTGTAGAAGCTTAGTGCATGGAAAAAATAAAAGGCAGTGTCCATCTTTGGCTGGCCAGATCAGGTGATGCCCAGGAGCGCATCCTTTTCTCCCTCAAACATGGTGCTTTGTGCTCCCAAACAAGGCGGGGTTTCATAGGCCTGGGAAGATACCAGACTGGTGCAGAGGCTGGACAGGGCTATTTCAGACCTGGAGGAAGGAAATTTGGCAGTTGGGGACTGTAACAGAATTCCTGTTTAAACTAAGGATGCTCTGTTAGAGCCTCCTACAGGTTATTATCACAGCACTCTCAATAACTATTTTTTCAGGCAATATTAGCCTTAGCAGATGGCTAGGTGTAGTCAGAAAATTGATGTGTGCAGTGTGAATGTGCTGCTTGATCTGTGTCCTACAATAAGTTTGTTAGAAAATAGCTTCTGCTGCACCTCTCCATCAGATCCCACCACAGTTTTCTCTAGGGACACATGGACATTTGGGTCTGATTCAGTCCTCGCTTCCTTGTCTATAGATCTGTTTGACAGTCATCAAAGTCAGTGGTTTAACTGACAACAGAATGGGGACTCCTGGTGTCTTTCCAGAAGTGGATGTGGCATGATGGTGATTGATGAAAACCTCTTCCGCAAAGCATGATGTCTCTTCATCACAGCCATGAGAAGAGGAAGTGTCTAGTCCTTGTCCAGTGAGGGGAGATGTTTATATGGCAAATACACAGAGGTAAAGGACACGTTCACAAAGCAGGTCTTCCCCGCCACTATTTCCTTCACAAGCTGTCAAAAAAAAAAAAAAAGTTATTCTCTAGGATCAGAACTCTTGCATTTAGTTTATTTTGTTAGGGAAAAAATTCATCTTTCTAGTCCTGAAAGCATAAAGCCCTCTCAGAACCATCACAAATGTCCATTGTAAAAATTCCCATGCTGCAGTTGTGTTCCTCTTCATCTCCAATGCCCCCCTGAGACAACCATGGACAATGAAGTGAAGCTGACAAGCCAAAATCTGGTCTTGGCGACAATGATGCAAATCCAGAATTGTTCCAGCTTCCCGGCTAGTGGAAAAAGCCTGGGGGGCAGGGTATATCTCCACTGACCTGAGATGGACAGAACTGGCTTACCGCACACGATCTTTTGTCCTCTTGTTTCTGATCAAACTTTTGCCCCTTGGATCTGTTGTTCTGTTTTGTCTTGACTTGAAATCCATGGCTACAAACAGAGGTTTTCTCAATCCCATTCCCTCAAGGTTTACAGGCCAGTTTATATGGAAGTCTTTGAAGTCCTGTGTACTTTTTTTGATGGGCTTCAAGTGTGGAGTATGCCTAAAAGAAAGAATAAATCTTGGAATCACTTAACTTTTGAACTTGGCTTCCCGCCTCCTCTCTCATGGTGACCTCCTGAGGTACAAGCATAGCTTGGATGTACAATAAACCTGTACTGTAAAGAAATGGAGCCTTTTTTGATCTGATCTAAATACGTAGTCGTTCCAGCTGTTGCAGAGGGTTATTAATTGCTGTTTGGACATTACAGACCCCTATTCTTTACGTTTGTGTCCAGCTGGCATTAAATTATTAATCATATTTTGGATCTCATCAGCTAAAAGGACAAGTGAAATATCTGTATGACATCAGTGAGGGAATAACAGAACATTGCAGTCTGAAAATGTAATCAGTGTAGCACGGATATGTCTAATTCTTCTGAGCCTGGTCCAGCTCCTGATTCTCTGCATGGAGTCTAATAAACTGGATCTAAACTGACAGAAAACAACATGCGATGCCATTTAGCCTGCCTTTTCTTCTGTTCGTTTGGCAGACAGACAAGTGAACAGTCCTCGTGTAGTTGTGTTAGCCCGGTAAATGCTCTTCTGTGCAGAGTGTTGTTACTCTTCAGAATAATCTCTTTATTTCAGTGTCTTTTCTTGGGGGGGAAAAAAGCAAATGACAATAAAATAATGCGGGAATAAATCCCCACAATGTGCAAAGCTAAAATCTGAGTGCTGGATCCAGGATGTTAAGAAAATTCTTCGTTTGACTCCTCATTACCTACAAGTGTGTCAGCTTAGGTAGGCCAATACGTGAAACGGTAACCTTAAAAGCGATCTTGTCACTATCCTTTCTTGTCCTAGATCAAAAACATGACCTGGAGTGTGGTTCAGAGGAAGAACTGGGTATGAAATCAGAACATAGGAGATGTGAGGCTCTTTTAGGTTACTTGATTTGGGATTCTTGAGCTCAGAAGAAATGCTGAGGTCTCTTTCTAGCCTAAGCTGATGCAGAGCCGGTGACCTGGCAATTGCATTTCAATACTTCAAGCAGAAGTCTTGATGCTGGGAGGCTTGACTTCTGAACAGCTGTGTTACTGGACAAGGCAGCTTTTGGTAGCTCAATTTCTTGTCACGTAAAAAGGTCATGATAAGTAACTAATAGTAGAAGGGATTGTGGTATTTTACTAGCTGAGAGTTCGAAGTCTCTGGATGAAATAAGGTCTGTGATTATGGGATAAGCTTCTGTGAAACTTCTGGGGTCAGTCAAGGGCCTGACTTCTAGTTCACATGTATTGATTTTATTCCACTCCCTTTCACAGCATTACTCCCAGTTCATACCAGTGCCAGGAGAATACTGCTGCAGCCATAGACTAGCAACAGCTCCAGCCTTCTAAGCAGGGAGCTGTGCAATTACCAGGGCTGAATTTAATTACAACCTCTCAATAAAATGGTTTGTGACAGAATGTACAACTCAATAAATTCACCAGATTTCATCGCATGCAGTTACTGTGAAGATTAAGTAGTATTAAACAGGCAGATGTGTTTATAGTGATCAAGCTGCTATTTAAAGTTTTGGGTAGGGGAAATCTGCCTGCTAACAGTGAAGCTTAGATGTTAGGGATTTTCACCTTATAAACTCCTCTTAAACAATAGGCATATTTAATGCTAGTAGGAGCAGGAAATAATATATAAAACTGCAGTTTATAATAGCAACTGGAGCCCTGCACGCATGGTTTTATTACAAACACAATTTTTGTAACATCTGACCCTAATTCATGTTCATATTGTCCATATCAAATAGTTTCTCTCTTTCCGTAGTGGAGTTCAAGAAGAAGACTTAAGACCAAGAAGAATTTCATGCGTGGTTTAGATGACACGTAATTAAACCAGCTGAAAAAAACCTTTACAGGGGAAAGCTGGAACCAAGAACTATTAATAGAAACCCCAGGAAGGGGCTGTTAGCAAGCCAAGGCCTGCTCAAATGGGGCAGGATGCAAAAAAGAAAAAAATTGAACAGGCCACAATACCAGGAAACTATAAAACCCATTAATCCCCACCCATGAGGACATCCATCCAAAAAGTACAGTTTTGTTTTCAAGGCAAGGCTAACAGCTGAATGCAGCTCTCCCACTGAAGCCATAATTTCTCTTGAGCTTAGTGAGGGGTCAAAAATACAAAGGCACGGCTCTTAAACTGCATTTTTTTGAGAGCTTCAAAGTGCCAGAGACAGATTATATGGGATTTTTTATGGCTTCAGTCTCAAAGCATCCTGTAGGCTGTTGGTTAAAATCCCCAGTCCTGTGTGTGATCCCTCGTGCCTGCGCTGAACAGCCACCTCCGCTCTCAGACTGGGCACTTGTTCAGGGCCTGAGCGAGAGCTGCAGATACCCCCTGCTGCAGAAAAGCTCTTAAGGACCAGAAAGCCGCAGTGTAGCCGAGTTTGTGAGAGGAAGCCAAGATGCGATGCAGCCCTTTAAAAAGCCACTGTTTAAAGCTGAGGTGGGCGCCATTTTAAGCGTGCTGTGCACACTGCTGGGCCCGTATGGTTTTAAAGTAAGCGAGGAGATACAGCAGCTGAACGAAGAACAAAGGTGTGCTTAAAGCCAACCCGTAATACACACACTGACCAGCGATGTGATTAGTAAATGCCAGTGCTTTATAAACTGATGCTGTCACTTCTCCTGCCCTACTCAGATTTTTTTATGCTTATGTTAAAACAATACTACTTTATCTTCCCCCATACTTGGAAAATTCCCCTTAAATCAATTCCTCTAAGTTTTGGCCTTCCCCTTTTAATTAACACTGAGTGCCTGATGCACTGGTGGTTGTTATCTCTCCCCCACAGCGTTCAAGCATTTTGGCTCCCAGGACACATAACATTTCAGCGTGGCTGAAGGCCAGCTCTGGTATATTAAAGCCACACAGATAAGCTAACAGTGGTTAGTGGTGTTGTCTCACTTCAGCTCATTGTCTGCCTTTAATCTTGAGCCGATTAATCTGTCCAAGGAGGAGTTGAAGGATCATGAGCGAGACAGGCAGAAAAACAGCCATGGATGATGGGTGGGTGGGAGCTGAAATACTTCGAAGTCAGAGCAGATGCACCTTGTAAGCGATGCGAAACTGTATGTAATGACGGGAGAGCAAAACCAGGCATGTCGGCGAGGTAATTAAGAGTCTTGGTGATTGTGGCTGGAACAGTCACGGCATGTTGGGTACGCAGGTGCTCAAATCCCACTGCCTTCCGAAGGGAGGTGAACGCTTGGTTTGTCTAGGAAGAAGATAAACAGACTATGTAGTAATTTTGGAATCTTGTCAGTATCTTACCAAGGGAAAAATTAGCTGATTTGTAAAATACAGATCCTTTTTTTCATTTTTTTTTTTTTAAAGCAGTTAACTTTGCTGATGTAAACCAGCTTGCTTGCTTCTAAGCCATCGGCTGTTGCGTTTTGGGATTCTCTATCTCAGAAGGTTAAGAGATAAATCTACACAATGTTTTCTGTTCGTAGCTGAGAAACCACTGTAATCCTAACCTTGACTTTGCCATTTAACTTGCTGAGAGTGTATGTTAAATAAAGAGAAACACTAGGATTAGGTCTGAAATTCGCCCTGTTTGAGGGAGCCACTGCAAGGACCACAAGCTATTTAATTCCTCCTTTGAAGGTTTCAGTACTGATGAAGTGATGCTTAAATGATCTTTCCCTTTTTTTTTTTTTCTTTTGTTTCTGTTTTTGGAGCAAGCTTTGAGCTTAAATTGCGCTGGCAACTTCCTTTTCAGACCTCAGCAGCTGACATCATTTGTACAGCAATAATCAACAACAGGAAGAAAACATCTGGGCTTGGAAGCAAGAAGAGATCAAGGCTGTAGTGGTCTAGAGAATAAAGGGGTGACAACAGTCTGTGTTGCAACAGTTTGCCTGGAGTGCGTCCTGCAGACGTGAGGCCACTCCTGCTTTCCTGCTTTCCGAGATGAAAGAGTGAAAGATGGGGCAGCAAGCTGTCGGGTTCCCTAGAGAGAGGCGGTTCAGGGAGGTCAGGACAGCACACTGCTTTTCGCATGGGAAGCCTCCAGGGTAACCTCCACGGCTGGGTTTGCTGCGTGCTTTGGTGGGTCAGAAGACCTTGTGTCCCTGGTCCTGTGGCGGATCATACCCAAGGGTCATCTTGGGAACCTAGGGCTGTGGGAACGCAGCGGATGGAGCTTTGATCAGCTGCTTTGTAGTGATCTGAAGCACAGGGACCTTAAAGAAAAAGCTTTTTGTTTTATTCTGAGCTCTTAAGCTGTGCCTGAGGACTGGAAGCAGAACTTCCTCTGAGCTGTGTGTGGGTGATTCCTATCCATACCAATAGGCAGAAGTAGTTGCAATGCTCAGTTCTTTTAACAGCAGGTGAAGAATCAATCTTGACTCTTCTCCTGTAAAGGATCTATGCTCATTCTTGCTTATTTGGGCTCTAGCTATTATGTTTTTACTTTAAAAACCCCAATAACAACAAAACTCCACCAAAACCCCAACCCTTTCATGAGCCCTAGCAGGTAGGGATGTAGGCCATGATCATGCATTGTACTTGGCCCTTTCCATTGTAACAAGGGATGGTAAAATCGAGGAGACATTTGCATTTGTGTCTGAATTACCTCTAGACTAGCACTTAGGGTTACATCCACCTTGCTCATGTCTTACGTGCAGCATCTACTGCTTCTGCTGCCTCACCTGTGGCACCATAGCTTCCTTCCTGCTCCAGGGTGCCATGTATGCTCTATGGATGCTCTACCATGTTGCTCCTTCGTCGAGTCTCTCTGGACTAGTTAAATCACAGGCTTCTGAAGGCTGTTGGCTTACCTTGCGCGTTCAGGCCGCCTTCTTGCTGACTTCTTCCACGTGAATATTGCGAAGTGGTCGATCAGTATATTTGCCTGGCAGAAAGCTGCTATGGAAACAAACTGCATTCAGTTTTGATAGGGATGATGGGTGATTTGGCTATCTGTGAGCTCAAGGGACCTGCTATGAGATGTGTCAGCAGCGCAGCTTCCATATGAGATATTCCCAGTCCCCAGAGCTGACTTCCATGCACGCATGCACCACTACCTCCATCCCTTAGCCTTATTGTAACCAGCTGTGGTTTGACTTTGTCAAGGATCTGATAGAGCTCCCTTACCCCCTCTCCCACTCCCTCCACAAACTCCCATTAGTCATACTTGGGCAGCATATGAAATAAGATGGTGATAAAGCTCTGATCCTAGACACCAGAGTCATTCCTGGGGGCTCCATGCTGGGCTGGGAAGACTCCACTGTGTTAACCCCTTGGTGCCCCCAGGCAGAATTTTCTGATGCCCATAAGCCGTGTATCATCTTGGGGTTGACAGAGTTCTTAGAGCACCTTTCACCTTCAGTAGAGACGGATTTATTACTGTGATGTGTTAGAGATTAAATGGGCTTTTGGGGCTTTTTAATTAGTCAGTGGGCTGAGGAAGACAGCTCTTGTGTTGAGGCACTGGCCTTTTGTGAAAACCTGGGTTTTCTCTGTATCCCATTGGTAACGCAGCGAGAATGTTATTTTTCTCCTTGTTGTTCGTACTACTTAAGCTAAAGATTAACTTTGGCAGAGTGTCAAGGGGCTACGTACTGGCCAAGAAACAGTTCGGTCTGGAAGCTAGTGGAAGGTTTCTGACCACTGGGGAGGAGGAGATCACGGAACAGAAATTGGATGATTTTTTTTTTTTTAAGCACAGGACAGTTTATTGCCTGGTTAAATTTGGGTTGCTTTTCCCGAGAGTGGTGAAAAGCATATCCTTTATCTGATGCCAGTCACCAAGCAAATTTCAGAGCTTTCACTCCTAGCATAGATTTCTCTGATGGGCAGGACACCGGCCACCAGCCACTCCTGAACCCCTAAGCCAGTGCTGATCAAAGCTGCAGCTGTACTACCGATGTATGGGCAAAGAGCTGTACGTCACATCCTTCCCTTTGCAGGCTGGCGTGGTACTTCGAAGGGCAAACACAAGGCTCTTGGAAAAGCACAAATATTTTAGTTGCCGTTTTGCTACGTGTCACATAGTCACCTTTGCCAAAGGGAGAGAGGGTGGGCAGAGCTTTGCGGGAAGGGTGGCTGTTTTGGGCAATCCTCAGAATCACAGAATCAATAAGGTTGGAAGAGCCCTCTGGGCTCATCGAGTCCAACCATTGCCCTGACACCACCATGGCAACTAGACCAGGGCACTGAGTGCCATGTCCAGTCTTTTCGTAAACCCCTTCAGAGATGGGGACTCCACCACCTCCATGGGCAGCCCCTTCCAATGGCTAATGACCCTTGCTGAGAAGAAATGCTTCCTAATGTCCAACCTGAACCTCCCCTGGCGAAGCTTGAGGCTATGTCCTCTTGTCCTCCTTTTGCAGTGGGTCGAGAGCTCCCAGTGTAAATACAGTTCTTAAGGCAGTGCAAAAACAGTAAATCTAGGCTGATGTGTCTGCGTGGGGGGCGAAGCAAAGCTTTGTACTTCACTGAGAGCGAGCAGGGCCCAAGGACTTTGTGTCTTATCCCAGTTGTGATTTAGAGCTAACTGCTGAGCTGGTGGCAGCCCAGATACTCACCAGTGAAGTTAAAAATAAACTGCTTGAATTTCTCTGCTGATAATTGAAGCAACTTTTTATTTCTTTGTGTGATTTGATGTAAAATCAAGCCAGGACTCTCTCCTCCTCCCCAACAGTGCCTGCCCAGTTTGTGACCCCTGAAGTCCCACAGGCTTTTCCTACTCTCTCAGCAGCAGTTCAGTTTCTGAGATGCTGGCTCGCTTCTTTCATTTCACTGTGTCTAGTGAAGATCTTAGAGATCCCGTGTGTTCAAATAAAAACTTGAATGCTGTTCAGATCACTGGGAGGAACACTAACCTTCAGATCCAATCTCTTTTGTTACCCTTGAAGCTGCTCTGCATCTCTGGTGCAGTAATACACCAGTAATACGTCTTTGCCCTCTTTGGACATCTTTTCTAGCATGTCTGGAGGCACGGACCAAGGCACAGCTTGAACAGGAGGTGCTGAGTACTGAAAGCTGCTGACTGATGCTCACAGGGGATCTTCCCTGTGTCGTTGTTTATTTGTCACCAAACAGGGGAGCGGTGTTTACAGAGCTCTCTGCAGTGCTTTGTGTTTGCTGCCCTGGGATTTCATTTGCTCCATTCATAAACAATTGCAGTAAACAGGCTGTAGTAATTGAACTATTTCCTTCAGTTTTGGCTCTGGCTGCGTTCTCACATGTGGGGCTTTAGAAACCAGGTCTTTCAAACTCGGATGTTTTAAGGGGAAGAGGATGTCTTGTTTTTGCAGCAACCTCTGCAAAGCATGCTTTCTATCTTGGACATCCAGGAAAGCTACTGCGCCAGCCATTTACCAATGCTTTGGTTGTCATTCCCAGTTGACCACGTGGTTCCTGAGCCAGGGACCAGTTTGCTGACTGCGTTCGACCAGTGGCGAGAATGGGCAGACAGCAAATCCTGCTGCGACTACTCTCTGCATGTGGATATCACCGAGTGGCATAAAGGTGTCCAGGAGGAGATGGAAGCTCTGGTTAAAGATCATGGTAAGTTCAGGGAAGCCTTTCCCCTCCTTGTTTTTTAGGACTGGCTCCCCTGGTTTTTAGGACTGTTGCTTGTGAAATATTTTACTCTTGGATCCCAATAAAGCTGTTTTGGGCCCTGACATTAACTTGGCCCATTCTGGCTTCTCGTGGAGGTTTGGACAGTCACTGTTGTAGAGGGCTCAGGGGGATGCTGCACACCGGAGCCGCTGCAGTGTGTTAGCACTGATTTTGGAGGGGTGAATCTCTTGCTGCTGCCCTGCAGAGGAGCACCTTTGTTCAGTGGCGGTGCTTTGATTTTCATTAATGCACGTAGGTGATAGGTTTGGCCATTAAACTGTTGTAAACAAGGGGAGAATCAGGCCTAGGAGGAGCAATCCAGCACTGGTTGCTAAAAGTGGAGAAGAGCTGAATAAAATGACCTCATAAGTTTTTCCCCTCTTTAATTTCCTTGACGTTTCATCCTTAGGCTAGAGTAATTTTCCATCCTGTTTGTATGTTAAAAACCCACCCTTTTCCATCCTAATAAGTGCTTTCCCACACGTGCTGGGTAAAAGCTTTTACTGGTTCAGAAGGCAGGAGAGGGGAAGGCGACTTAGGAGCACTCCCTGTGCCTTGGTCAGTATGAACATGCTCAGAGCCACAGATTTCCCATCGCTCTCGCAGGAGGGAGTGGGGGATCAGGCAGCCAGGCCCAGGCTCTGCTTTTGTGTGTGATGCATTTTGCTTATTTTTTTACTCAACCTCCTGCAGTGCTGAATCCACAGAATTATTCTTATTTCCATGTTAAGTGGAAGCCTGGGGGTTTAGCTGTCCCCACGGCTGGAGTGCAGGCTCCTCCATTCTCATCAGTTGTGTTAATAAATGCCACATGGCTGAGGAGATCCTGGCTTGACGCTGTGATCTGTGGGGAGTGCCTGTGTCCGTGTGCGTGCACATGTGTGTACACGTTTCACAGCAGATTAAACTCATTTATTTGTCCGCCCATCATTACTGCTTGCTGGGGGGCTGATTGAGGGGGGCGTCTTCTCTCTAGCTTTATCTATGCCTGCAATATGTATGTTAAAGATAATTCCTTTGCTCTCTTTCTACCAGGTGTGAACTCCTTCTTGGTTTACATGGCTTTCAAAGATCGCTTTCAGCTGACTGATTCACAGGTAGGAAGGCTTAATGTTCACATGCAAGCTGTGCATTAGTCACATAAAAGGGTTTAAATTCAATACAGTGCGATCTGACACTCTCTTCTGATTTCAATCTTTGTATGCGTAACAGTACAGAAGATTTGCAACAGTACCCAGAGCTCTGGTTTGAAGATTATTTTTTTTAATAATAAAAAAAAAACAACCAACAACAAACCCTGAAAGGCTTGGCTGGGGAATGCAATGGCAAAACCCTCATTTTGAGAGATCTAAGGTTCTATTCCAGCTCCTTTGGTGTGGAAGCAGTGGCAGTTTTATAAATTGCTGCTTTATGCCTAGGCGCAGGGCAGGACAGCGAGATCTCTGGCGTAACTGCTCTGTGTGTTTATAAGCTGAAACTGATCCTGGGCCAGAAGTGGGTTTCTGGCTTTAGCGTTAGAATTGCTGGGACCTTAAGAAGGAATTGCCCTCCCATTTGCTATTCTGGTGGATACGTTTGGGTACATTTAATTGTTGGGATGGGCAGTTTATATTTCTAAATGTGGTGGGAGGAGAGGAATGCCTGGGAGTCACTTGGAACAGCAGGGGAGGCAGTGGTGTATGACAGTTATCTCTAATGACTCTGTAAGCATTTTAATGAGTGACCATTGACAGAGCCAGCGTCGGTTGTGGGTTACTCAACCTGAGCCCTCTCAAGCTGGTTGCTGGAGTGGGAAATCCCACTGCTTCTGTCCCAGGCAGAGAGCGGTGGGTGCAGGTTCTCTGTGAAAATGGAATGTAAAGGTGTTTTTTTCATGACTGTACAGATTGGGAAATTCAGTTATAGGCAGGAAAACGGATCATATCTATCCAGCAAACCACATCTTCTATTTCTTAATGCTTCTCTTTCTCTTTTCTGTTCTGTGAAATTCCGTATGCTGAAGGAGTCTGGAGCATACCCTTTATAATAGGTGTGTACCCGAGTGTACACTCAGGGTATATTGTAATGTGTGTTTTCTGTCTTCCAGATCTATGAGGTCCTGAGTGTAATCCGGGATATCGGTGCAACAGCTCAAGTGCATGCTGAGAATGGTGACATCATTGCTGAGGTATGTGATGTTTGTTCTGTGAATTATTAACTTCAAAATGCTGGGAGGGATTTAAACTCTTGATTCCCCCTTTGCAAACAGAAAATCACCAAGGCTTTTAAAAGCATGGCATAGCTGTATCAAGGATGCAAGCAGAGCTGTGCATCAAATCTTATCCCCTTCATTGCCACTGATAAAGCAGGTTTTCGTGGCAGCTTTCAGTTCGTGGTGGATATCGGCCATCTCTGACTTTCTCCCCATAAGTGGAGGACACTGGGTGTGACTGTCACTGCAGTAACTAAGACTGGGGGAGTGGGAAGGGAAATAGCTTCATTCAGTACCTGGGATGCTGATGTTTGGGGTCTGTTCATCCTTTGAACAGCAACAAAGAGGAAATGTTAATAATGTATTTGGATTTAATCTGATCTCCAGATCAACTCATACATTATGTCTCAAGCATGCAAAACTGGGTGTTGCAGAGGATTTCTGTATTGTTTGACTGGGGAAGAACCCACCTGAGGCTTTGAGCCCAGTCGCCTGCAGTTGCAGGATGATTTTTTCATGAGGAACTGTTTTCTACATCTTAGAGATTATTTTATAGATGCAAATGAGTAGTGAAAGTCGAGGGGCTATGAACCCCGTGTGAAGTTTTCCCTGACCTCCTGTGAACAAATCAGCAAGGGTTTTGTGAGCTCTGCTTATTCTCAAGAGGGGAAGTTGGACAGGACTCTGGTTGTAAGGCCCTTATGTAAACCCCCATGTGATTATTAGCTAGCACAGATGCCTAGGATCTCACTTGTATCTCTTTCAAACAGCTGTGTTTGCTGCAAGAAAAAAATGCATGTTGCTTTAAATCTTTTTCCTGCTCTTTTTTCTCTCTGCCTTAGGAGCAACAAAGGATCCTGGAACTGGGGATCACAGGCCCTGAGGGGCATGTGTTGAGCAGACCTGAAGAGGTGAGGACTTTACCGCCTTTGCATTTACTCTCCCAATTTATAACGTTTCTGCATTGACATTAAGTATTTCGTATTGGGATGAATGTGGCCAGAAACACAGTTTCAGCCTGGCTGTAAACATTATTGCTGCGTGGGGCAAGGGAAGAGGCTAAGATGCTTCTAGGGACTAACTAGTAACTAGTCCCTTCTGGAGACTAACTGCAATGGGTACTTAGGAGGAATTGAGGAGCCCCTTCAGCTTCTGTACTGGAGAAGGGGACATCTCCAGGGAGTAATTAATCCAGCCTAAGATTTTATTCACCCTGTGGAAAAGCTCATCTCTTTCTGTTAATTGTCAGAGAGAGTCTGTGAAGGCTCTGCTCACTCATCAGGTGTCTAAAGTGAGGTGAGATGTGTTTGAACCACAGAGCCCATGAGAAGCTCAAGATAGAGAGCTGTTGGTACTTAGCACATCTTCAGTTCAGCCTTTTGGTAGTCCAAACTGGAATCCTACATTAGGAGATGTAGAAAATGTTGAACCTGAAGCACAGGTAGAGCACAGTCTACCTGAATCACTAATTCCTTGATCCAGCCATTGCACAGGAACACTTTAAGATGGAGTCCCTGAAGAATTATGTGTTCTGATTGATGATGTTGGTCTTTACAGAGCTAGACCCTGAAGTTCTTGTAGTTTCCCATCGCTTTCAGTTGAGTTCTGTGTGAGTAACGACTTCAGAATTTGGTTTTATGTAGGCAGGATTCTGCCACTGACTTTTCTAGATCTCATCTCTTGGGCTTCTCTCTTGGTCCTTATTTTAGCAAGACTTCCTCTGAATCAGCAGAAATTTTTAATACGTGCTCAAATCCTGACCTGCTGTCTTAGGCACTTGCATAACTTCCATTACCATAATATTTGATCATTTAATGATCATTTAATTTTACCCATGGTGGATTTTTTACACCAAGGGACTAAGTGGTTTGCTGAAGGCACAGAAAGTATGTACCAGAGAGGGGAGCTAATGCTCACATCTTAGCCCAGCACTTTAACATAGTTAACATCCATACTTGCCCGTTGATTTCTCTAGGGTCAAGCACCCCAATCCCTCTCACTCCCTCTAAGTCTTTAAAATAAATCTCAAGAGTAAGAAAGAACCTTAAAGCTTTGTTTTTCAGGTTGGTTCCCATTGCATTCTTCATTTCCAGTCTTTCAGTATCTCTCAGTTAGACACCTCGGAATGGCATTCGGGGTTTGTGAAGTCCATCTGTGGTGTACAGGCAGTTCTTTTTGTTCCTCCAAGATATTGGGGCTTTGCTGACTGCCAGATGTGGCAGCTGGAAGCTGGGTGTGTGAGATCATCCACACGTGCCCCTCATGCTCCCTCTTTATTTCCTCCCCTTGGTTCAGACAAGCTGCATCCAGAGAGATTTCAGTAGGAATATAAATCATTCAGTTGCTTCATGCAGAAGGGGAAAAAAAAATGCTCGACTTGGGCAGTATGTGAATCTTCACAGAATTTGTGTTTGGCTCCAGGAGCTGGGATTTTTGACTTCCTGAAAGTTGTGAGCAAACACTCGCACTGAGCTTTCCACCCACCCACCCACCCACCGCTGCATTTTTTTTTTTTTTTACATATTTTTTGGCTTGCATCAGGAGAGCGGGAACAGATGCCGACGTGACACTTGGGGCTCATCTGTGGAGCACCCCTAAACTTGTGTTGACTTCAAAGGAAGGCTGTTCCTTACCTTAAAGTATCTGGCCATCAAACTAGCCAAGTCTTGTGTGGCTACTTCAAAGCTCATCCTTAATGGAGCAGGAGCTTTAAAGTGTGAACTGTGTGGTTCCCTGGCTTGGTTGGTTTGTTACAGCTGTGCAGAAATGTGTTCTTTCTCGGTATAGCAAGGAAGGCTGCCTGAGGACACGTGGCTGCTTCAAATGAGGATCAGTAAAGCCTCTTCCTGATGTCACGGGGCAGCCTCTGTGCAGCTGAACTCTGCTGTCTGCCCAGAGTGGAAACACTTGGTCCAAAAACCTCCTCCTTGAAAGTCTTAGGAAACAGAGCAGGAAACGATGTCATCTGGTTCCCTCCCCTCCTTTTCTCCAACGCAGGAGTAACTTTGTGTTTTTAAAAACATACGACTCCCTTTAAGCTGGCTGGTGATAAAGGCCAGATTCTGAGAGTGGCAGCAAATCATAATTCCTGTTGATGAGTGGATGTTTCTTGGTTTCCCTCTGCGGTGCTCTTAACACTAGAATTGGCTTTTCACGCTGCAGAGTGTAAAGCCTGTCCTAAGGACTTTATGACAGTTGTCATCTTACTGAAGAGCTGCTTAATTCAGACCTCCATCTACAGCAAGCTAGCAGGAGTTGTTGAACAAGTCTGAAATATTTATTCAATCAAAACTCCCACTCAATTCAGTGAGACTTACGTCAGAGTGAAGCATTCAGGGTCTGGCCATGTGCGTTTGTGTGTTTCTTGGAGCGTACACATCTTGTGAATTCCCAGGTTGAGCAGAAGGCATGAATTAAGGCTTAAGTTTCACTGCTGACTCAAGGATTCAGCTTGCTCACCTCAGTAACCTGGGTTGAGCCAAGGTGACGGTATTCAGCATGTTGTTCCAGCCAGCAAAGGGAGCCTTAATTAAGACACCACCATCCCAAGTCAGCATCACCCATCACTTTCTGCAAAACTCTCCCCCTCATAGCTCAGATCATGCTGTGATGACTTTTCGGAGCGATCCATCATTTTTTGTTTTTATTTTAGCCACAAAAACGCTGAAAGCACAAGAAGTCCAAGTGCTCCAGGAAATATCTGTCTTTTTTTCCAAGAGAACTGCTGTGCTAGGGCTTCTAATGCATACTGGTAATTGCAAACATTCCCCTTTGGACTAGTCCTTGGGTTATTGTTATGTGCCTGTCACCATAGCATCTGGGCACAAGGCATGAATTCAGCAGCCTTGTTCTCTGCTGTGCAGAAAATATTCTCCTCCTGCTTAGCAGTTGCTCAAATGCCTTTTAGTCCAAAGTCCGGAGATGTGTGTTTTATCCCTGCTTTGCAAGTGGGGAAACTGAGGCACAGCATGGAAACATGACTTGCAAGTGTTGCAGTGAGAGAGCTCCCTTGCAGGGAGGACTAGTCACAAGCCCTGGAGTGGTGACAGGCTGGGGCTTTAACCCTTGTGGCACTTGGCCTGTGATAAGTCACTGTAGAACAGATTTTCAGAAGTGCTGAGCACGTGCCAATCCCACTGGAGTCCACGGGAGGTGCTGGTGGCCTCTTGCATTTGGGAATCAGGTGTCTGGTTGCTCTGGGTTTCAGTTTCCTCTGTTGTTTGCTTGGAAAATGTCTGTGGTGTTGCAGGCTCAGTTCTCCATGGTAGTAGGCACTGAGCGTTACCCTGTTGTTAAATCTGTCATCTGGAGAGCTTTGATTAGGATGTGTGATCTGTCACAGGGTGATGACGTTCATTCTAAGGCTGTAGTTATAAAGTGACCCTCAGTCTTGCTGAGGTTATCTCTCTACACATGCAAGAAAAAGTAGTTGATTTATGAGGTGGTTCACCCTCTGTCAGATCCCAAGCCAGATATTGGAGTGGAGGGTACAATTTAGGAGGCTTGTTTGCAAACGTGGCTTACCAGAGTATGTGGCTACAGCATCTCTCTTCCACGTGGGCTGGAACATGAATAGTTCTGTTGCTTCAACATTTAGTTGCTTATTTTTGTCAAGGTTAGAGAAGGGGCTTAATCATTCTGATTCCTTAATTCCATTCTTAATCATTCCTTGGGCACCTGGAGTGTTATTTTAGGATGTGGTCTGCTTGCAGAGAAACTTTGGGAGAAAAGGTAGTAAGGAGAGGGTACTACAGCTTGATGTCATTTTAATTATCCTGATTACACTGTACATACTTCTGGCTCAGAATCGGAGAGGTGGAAGGTCTCGTCTCGGCCCTGCACACCCTGTTTTCCTGTGAAAGCAGAGGCTTTGACCCTCTGAGGGTGACTGGGATATGCTAACATGGGGATACCGTTAACTTGCTGCTGACTTCGTTTCTCAGGTGGAGGCGGAGGCTGTGAACCGGGCAATAACCATCGCCAACCAAACCAACTGCCCCCTCTATATCACCAAGGTGATGAGCAAAAGTGCAGCTGATGTCATTGCTCAAGCCAGGAAAAAGGGTAAGTTATTTCCCTTGGATGGAAGCACCCTATTAGCTCATGCAGTTCAACTCCTTGCCAGCATAAGTTTCATCCCTGCAGGAAAGGTTTCTTTTTCCAGTGTTATTGTCCAGGCTCTTTTTTAAAAGGTCCTAAGCAACTGCATCTGTCTCATCTCCCACAGACAAGTATTCAGGGGCAGTATCAGTGCCAGGATCAGTTTCTTCTGTTCAGCCTAGAACCTCTCTCTCCTCACTCATCCTGCCACATCGAGTCACGCGCCTTCACGTTATCACAGAGTAATTCCATGCTGTCTCCATTTAATGAATACCCCTGGAGACTGCAAGCTGTGTCCTCCTTCCAGCTGCTGTGGTCTTTCCTTGGTGCTTTCTGCTGAGCTGCTTCCTGGGGTCAGAAGTGATTCCAAGAGTCCTGCTGGAGGTCTTGACTCACAAGCCCTGTTGGATTTAGTTGGAGTAGCCAAAGAGGTTACCGAATCCAGCTGTCCACTGTGCTCCTTGCTTGTGAAATAGATACTCCTCATGTGCTGTAACTCACAGCCTGGCATCCCAACAGGAACCGGGATCAGTAGTCTGGGTTAGGCTGGGAATTACAGTCACCTCTGATATAACTCTGAGGATGTTGCAAGAAGCAAGACTCAGACCAGCCATGGATGCTGCTGCCTTGTGTCACCTCTCTGTAACCGAAGTCTCTGAGGGAGCTGAGCTGCTCTGAGTGATGACAGTAGCTTCTCCCAAGTCCTAACCCTGCAGTTTTGCTCCCAAGGAGCAAGTGTTCCGAAGCACAGTGAGTGCCTGTCTCTCTGCTTTATTCTGTGACTAAACCCTTAATTTCTATTTAAAGCAGCTCTGGGTGGGTGAGTAAGCAGGAGGGATGATTTTCCCCCTTCTTTACTCAGAAGGGTTGGATTTAATTTGTGCAGTCTAAATAAGCCCGAATGGATATACAAATGACATCACTTTCCATCTGGGTGTTTGGTGCGAGAAGAGCTAATTTCCTCCCACAGCAAACAGCTTGGTGTTTGTGTATTGGCTCAGAAGTATTTTGGTCCCATGGTTCCTGTTAAATGAGTTCAGAGTTGGTGAGGAGGACTGGTTTCCGAGTCATCTCTTTCTGTTCGTGTCGTGGAAGCAGCTCAAGCTATTTGGGATAAACCTTCCACTCCTAGCTCCATTAGTGGAGATCATGCTGAAATGAGGAGATGCGTTGACATGCAAAAGCGGCTGCGCATTACGTTACCCCAGAAAACAACTTGATGTGGCCACACAGCTCAGTCCTATAAGCCAGGGGAGCATCCCTGCCTTTCTCTAGGTAAAGTACTGCAGACATATGCACCGCAGAGGTGCAGCATCAACAAAAACACCCTCTTGCTATGCTCGCTGTCCCTTGCGACCACTAGCTGGCAAGTAGATGGGAGCATTGGGATGAGGGACCATCCACTTACATCGCAGAAGCCATAAAACACAACCTGACCTGGGTGGATGTACACTGCCTGTGAAAGGTGCTGGGATTGCCCCAGATGAGTGATCCACAGAACTCACTTCACTTTACTCCTGAGTCAACTCCAGTATACGCAGTTTTCATTCAGATTGCATTTTCTCCTTATAAGGAGAATTTGGGGTATAAATGGCACACCATTCTCTGTTCCTTTATTTAAATAATTCAATTTAAATGGTGTGCAGTTACCCAACTGGGTAACCCAGGAGGGCCACACACACTAGCCTTGCCCTCCCAAGCAACAGAGGAAACATAACTGAAGACTATCCAAGGCAGAAACAAAACGGAATTGATTTGCTAAATGGAGAAGAATGAATGTTATTTAAAGCCAGATGTTCCCAGTGGCATTTGTATGGAGGAGATTCCCTGCAGACTCTGCCGCTGGCAGATCTGGGAGCAGAAAACATCGCTCCCTGCAGAACAATCCTCCCAATGTATTGGCCCACAACAGGCCTCCCATTAATAGCCAGCGTGTGTTTTGCCTTGTTCTGATTTCGTAACCCTATTTGTGGCAAGTGATGTCAGACGGCCTCTTCCTCTGCTGGTGGATCCCCTCTGACAAAGGCTGTTCCTACACCTCCTGTTTCAGTGTGGTCCTGGAAGCAGCATGAGGCCAGTTGATGCATCGTTCTGCCTCAGCTAGTGCACTCTTTCCCAGCTAGCTTGAGAGACTACAGACGTAACAACAGCTCAAACAATATGTAAAAGTTCATATTTTTGTACTCTGCATGGTGAGGTGTGCAAGACCCTGCTGACCAGTTCTGGGGTTGTCTTTGCCAGGCTTTTCTGATTGAAGTATTTAGGGTTAGTATCTTAACTACCCACGTCTTTTGCAGGCAGATAGAAATACATGAAGTGTCTGGGCTCAAGCCAGAAGGATAGGCACTTCACAGAGATTTCAGGAAGGTTTCATTTGGTGAGCAGATTGGTGGGACTGCCAGCTTGCATGGCTTTTGAAGTTGCAGCATCTTGCATCTGCTTGGTGTGCAGATGTTGCTGGTGCATTCCAGCTTGCAAAGCATTGTGGCCTTGAGGATCCACTGTTCCTTCATGTGGTTCCAAAAACATTAATGAAGAGGAAGGACACACTGGTGGTTAGTGCATTGGACAGAGTGTCAGAAGATCTGATTTCATTTCCTAGTTCTGCCACAGATTTTCCGTGTTCCCTTGGGGGAGTCACTCAGTTTCCCTGAGCTGCATTTGTGAACCAGAAACACCAATATTCCTCTGTGATGGGCTTTCTCTGTAGGCAGTACACTTTCTTGATGGGAGTTCTCTCTTATCTGATCTACACACAGGGCCTGCTGCAATAAACCCAGCCTTGTTAGATCTTTAATACATACACATCTATAAAAATATTGCTTTTTTGTTCATTCTTTTTCTTTTACATCTCTTCTGGATCAGACTGGATCTCCTCACGCTTACAGTATTCCCCTCAGCCTCTTTCATAAGGTTCTTGGCCCAGGATACAATACAATGAATCTTTAACCCTTTCAAGCACAATTAATCAGCACTGACCTTAGCAATTGTGTAAAGGCACGGTGCACATTTTGCTGCTTCATGCTCTTATCAGTGACAGTACCTTTATTATTAACTCCGGTGTTTAGGTGTTTGGATACTTATTCTGAGGGACTGATTTTTGGAAAACACTCAGTGCTACTTTAGAGATCTCAAGGTAGGCATATAAAATTAAGAGCTTGCTTGTAACAGCATGCCCTTAGTAACATAATATAGTTTCAGAAGAGCATTGAACTGGCCAGGAGTTAATGGTGTCTGATGACCTGGTTAAGCAGGCCAGTGAATTCAGTCCAATGTTGTGTCTCTGTGATCACGTACTTAAGAGGAAGTACCAAGAAACCCTGCAGCGTGCGATGCTGGCGTAACTTACCCAACCTGTCCTTTTTCGGAAGGATGCTTCATGCCTGGAAGCCAGGCTGGAGGTGGATGTTGCTTGGTGCTCACAGGGGATTTGCCTCTATTCCTGTTCTGTAGGCACTGTGGTGTACGGCGAGCCCATCACAGCCAGCTTGGGCACTGATGGATCTCATTATTGGAGCAAGAATTGGGCTAAGGCGGCAGCTTTTGTTACTTCCCCACCACTGAGTCCTGACCCAACCACTCCTGATTTTCTCAACTCACTACTGTCCTGGTGAGTAGAGCTCTTTGTGTTCATACAGCATGTGCTTCATCATGAGACCAGTGGATGATAAAAATAATGGCTATTGTTGCCAGCAAGCAAAAGGCTGTTTTACCATTAGGAGTAAACCTGTGACAATAAAATATCTTAAATACCTATCACTGTCTTTTCCAGTGGAGACCTCCAGGTTACTGGCAGTGCTCACTGCACCTTCAACACTGCTCAGAAAGCTGTTGGGAAGGACAACTTTACCCTGATCCCTGAAGGAACCAATGGGACTGAAGAGAGGATGTCCATCATCTGGGATAAGGCTGTGGTATGTCACACGTGTCATAGGCTTGGGCTGCAACTAGACATTCAGAGCTGCAGCAGTGTGTTATTATCACCCCCCAGACGCTTGTTATGGTCCTTCTGCTTGAGGGTTTTTCCCCTATAGAGATCATTGGGAATCTGCTGTGCTGTCAGCTCTTTGCTTTTTGGAGTGGTCCCCACCTGGCTAATGCAGTGACTCCTTTTGTCTTTCCCCAGGTGACTGGCAAGATGGATGAGAACCAGTTTGTCGCTGTGACCAGCACAAATGCAGCTAAAATCTTTAACCTGTACCCACGGAAGGGCCGTATTGCAGTGGGCTCGGATGCTGATCTGGTGATCTGGGATCCTGACAGCGTCAAGACAATCTCCGCCAAGACTCATAACATAGTAAGGATATTTTCTACGATGTGAGCTCTGCTGCTCATTTCCTCCTCTTTTCCTTCAATGCCAGACTGTGCTGCCAAGAACTAGAGCTCGTGACAACCCAGGGCTTTGTTTTCTCCATGCCCCAAGCCCTCTCTGGTCTTACACGCAGTACAGCTCAGCTGTGTGAGTAGAAGGGAGGACGATTGAGTCCAAATCTGAAATCACATGAATACCTAGAGGTTCCCTTTGGAGCAGAGACTGTCTGCTCTTTCTGAGTGTTGGATGCTTGGATCTGAGCACACAGAAAGCTCTTTAAGTCTTTTAAAATATCAAAAGGCCTCTTATCACAATGTGTCATTTATGACCTTCTGGCTCACTAGTGGTAGGAATGTGAACTGCCCCTTTTCTAGTTGGTGTCAGTGAAGCTTATCAGCTCGTGGACACCTTAGCTGGAGATCTGATCCGGATCAGTGAGTCTGAGTGGTTTTACACCACGTCCTGATCTGACACGTGTGTGTGGAGTCATCCTTAGACATGATTTTACTGGTGATCATCCCAATGTTAGTTGGCACAGGGAGGCACAAGGCAGCTCCCAGATTAGCCAAACCCTCCTCCGGTTTCTTTGGGGTGGCACTGTTAGAGGCACTGTGTGGTTGTGGCCTGCAGCTGTGTCCCACAGCTTATACCTGGCTGCTACAGTCAAAAAAGCTGTCCCACCCTGTGGGAAACTGCAGAATGGTCCCAGTGCAAAGGACTGGTTGGAGTCTCCCTGTGACATTTGAGCACTGTCTCAGAGAAAGCAACCACTGTTTGCATTTGTTGACGACTTGTTTCACTGCTGGCGATGAACCTATGGAATGTTTCCCTGGAAAAAACTCCTTGTTCTTTTTTCCCTGAATGCTTTCATTCACTCTGGAGCTGAAGGAGCAAAATTTTCTTCCACACTTGGATCCCTGGGCACACTCACAAAGAAACTTTTTTTTAAAGGTTTGGTTCACTTCCCTGTGACTTAGCTCTGTGTCAGAATTGGTCACAGATGGCCTGGATTCATCCTGCTTGTGCTTAGATTTCTAACAGAGGCATCCAGACTCAGAAGTCTGGTCACTTCAGTCACCTTAGAGGGGCTTCCAGACTCATCACCCCTCCAGTCTGGAGAGGAATGACTTGGAGGAGGGAACCCAGGGACATACCGCTATTAGGTGCCAAGTTTAGTGGTCTGAACCTGGGCTTGTGCTTATGAATAGCTCAGAGGGCTGGAAGTAGCTTGTTGGACGGAGTGTTTGAAAGTCGTTGCCATTTAATGGCTGTTGTCTTTAGGAAATGAGTTGGACTCCCTAACACAAAACTCAGAGACTTTATTTTGTGGTTATGGTCCAGTACAATCAGGATTCACTCCATGATTTTGCCATAGATCTGGGCTGTGCTGAAGGAGAACCAGTTCCCCTGTGGAGTGACCATTCAGAAACGTTTTATAGGCTGAGGACTGCAGATCCCCCTGAAACTCTTGCACCGTGTAAGAGGCCTCAGCACTCAATGATCAGCTGTTACCAAAGGCTGCATCTTTAGGATCAAACAGGGTGCCAAAACTATGGAGGATGAAGGGCTCTTGTTTGCAAGTGGTTTAAGAGTTTGAAGGGCTGTCTAAGAAACAGCAGCTTTTTTTCTTACATGTCCAGCTCTAACCTCTTCCCCTCTCTCATTACATCTCCTGTTATACCTGGCATTACACCCGCTGGGTTTTTTTGTGTCTTGCTGCATGTGTGCCTTGTGTTAGAGGAGAAATTGATATGAGTGATGCCTTTAGAAGCAAGATATCCTAATTTTGTCAAGTATAAAACAAAAGCCCCTTTGAAAGTCAGGCAGAGCGGTTGCTGTGACACAAGGAGACGTAGTGATTATGTGGCATCAGATGATTGTTACATTTTTAAATGCTAGAGCGACATACGGACATTTTCCAAGAATTCACACTGCTCTTGCCACTGTCTGGCAAGGAAACATTAGGAGCTAGAGAGGGAGACGGTGTTGTTCTTGGAACCAGCCTAATTCATAAGCTTCTAACCAAGCCGCCTCCTTTGCCACCACTTATTTTCAGACTGGACCGGGTTCACTGTCGGTTTAACCGCCATTCTGGCTAATTGTAAATCTGCAGTCAAGCCTACCCATACTTACAACACACTTCAAGAGCAAACTCCATGATTAACTCAGTAAAAAAGACCTGGATTTGTCTCAGAGATGGTCACTAGAGTAACAGTCCCCAAATAACATGGTTGTAGTGCATCTCATCCCAGGATGCTTCATGGGTGTGGGACATTTACCAGTGATTCCTTTAAACTTGTCTTTTTTTCTGTGGTGTAATGTTTCCAATCCTGTTAACTGAGGATGAGCAATCCCATTAGAGTAAAACAAGATTGTCCTGATCCCTGACCCATCAATCAAAACACTGGTTTGAAATACAGCTTTTCAAAATTATGATTATTTTTAGTATGAAACTCAAATAAAACTTTATTTGGCTCCTAAATCCCCAGTAATTCAGAAGAGATAGGTGCCTAAAAGCATTTAGACAGGTAGGATTTGAGGTATTCTTATTTGAAACTGTATTTCCTCTTGCTGCGATGGAAATTTTGCATGAGTGAATCCTCAGTATATTTGGATTGCTGATAAAGACCAGCCTTTCTATTAAACCACAGCACACACAACTCAGGTAAATGCTGTTGAGTTTGCTTCCATCTGTCCTTAAAATTTTGGCAATTAGCATGCCTGGTGATTGCTAATTAAAGCACAGCAGGCTTTGCTGGGATTAATATGTTTGCCTCATGTTGTCTTTTTGTTTGTTCTAGTCTCTGGAGTACAATATCTTTGAAGGCATGGAGTGCCGTGGGTCTCCCCTCGTGGTTATCAGCCAGGGGAAGATCGTGCTGGAGGATGGGAATCTCCATGTCACCGAGGGATCTGGACGATACATCCCCAGGAAACCATTCCCTGACTTCGTGTACAAGCGCATCAAAGCAAGAAGCAGGGTGAGTATAAATGCTTGGATGCACATTTGTTCTCTCACCGAAACTCCTGAGTTAAAGTGGGTGGAAAACAGATGCTATCCCCTGGCTCGCAGACACACACTTCTGCAACAGAAAATGTTCCCTGGATAGGAGCCATATTTATCTCATTGCTCTTTCATTTTTGCTATTCACTTGAGTCATTACAGGAATATGCTTTGGCTTGAGCTTGGGTTTTCTGCACATTTTACTTTTCTCCTCTTTAATTCTTCTCTGTCTTGGGACACCCAGACAGAGTGTGTGGCCAGAAACTGTCCAGATGGACATGAGTCAATCTGCAAATAACCCGGCAGGCTTCTCCTGTCACAGAAGTGCCAAGAGAAGTTATTGATAGCATTTATGTATCGAACCTTTCAGCAACAATTTAGAATTCTTATTTCTTGTTATAGATCCGTTATGCTGCTTTCCCTTCTGTCAGATACGATCAGATGCTCTTGTCTGGTGACTGGTGAGTCACAGGCACAGCCTACAGACTGTTTAAAAGTGAGAATTTTCTATTTTTAAGAGGCTAAAGTTGTTGAAAGAGAGTTTTTGTAAAATACACCCATACAAAACAGAAACTGCCTTTTGATATGCCTTTAGTTGGTAAAAACTGACAGAGAAGATGACACTGAACTCAGCTGCAACTTAGTTGCTGATAATTTAAGAAGTTTATTTCTAGACGAAGTCAGATTTCTGAGGAGAAAAGTATTTTGATGTTTGCAGTGTTGCCCTCTCCTGGACAAAACCAGAGCTGTGTTAGTTCTACTGACCATAGGTAATTCCATGTTCTTGCAGATGATCTTTTCTTAATTGTTCTTCTGAAGAAATTGCAAGTTATCAAAATTACAACCTCAAATAATTCAGCACCGCAGAGAACAGATCCGTGATTTCTGTTGTGTTCTGATCTCCCCCAGAAATATGTCTGACCTATAAATCCAATTGGGCAGTATCTCAACTGGAATAATTGCATTTAACCCAATCTAAAGCTCCCCAGCTGGCGATGGGAAGCTACCCTGGCTCCTCTTCATGCAGACCTGCCTCTGTCTCAGCATTGGTTTGCTTTTTGGGGATGAGTAATAAGTTTCATTTGGGAGTTGTCGGGAGCTTTAATACAACAGCAGGTAGGTTAAGGTCATTAAAGGACAGAAATTGGGGTGCAGGGGACAGGCTGGCTGTCTCATGTAGGCCGCTCACAGCAGCTGGAGCCACAGCAGTCCAGAGCACATTTGTTTTTATCCGTGCTGCTTCAGGGAGCAGCGACCACCTGAGGATCAGCACAGAGGAGATGATGTACGATTTCAAATCCTCTTACTAAAGACAAATCTTGAAATGTGTGTCTTTGGCTTAGCAACATCTGGCCAGCTGTTTAGGTCTGCTTTGAAGACTGTTTTGAGCCTGAAGGCTGCCTGCTTCTGTGTTTTGCAGCTGGCCGAGCTGCGGGGTGTGCCTCGAGGCCTCTACGATGGACCCGTCTGCGAAGTGTCAGTGACACCGAAGACCGTCACACCAGCGTCTTCAGCTAAGACGTCTCCTGCCAAACAGCAGGCCCCACCCGTGAGGAACCTGCACCAGTCTGGATTCAGCTTGTCTGGTACATATATTTATGGGGGTGAACTATTTAATCACGGCTTGTTTATGCTCCCATACTCTGAATTAATTCTGCTGAAATTGGAAGGCAATGAGAGAGACTGTGATGTGTTTTTAGCTTGGAGGTTATCCCTTTAGAAAGGAAGAGCAGCAGTACAGGAGTTATCATAAAGTCCTGCTTATTTTCATGCCTGGCATGTGTGCTGAGCACCCCATTGCGTTCTGGGCTCGGTCCTCAGCCGGGTGTCTGAAGAGGGCAGATGGCACCAGCTTCAGCGGAGCTTTGCCAGCTGAGAGACCGGCTGTGGATCTGGTATGTGGCAGATTTGATTTCTCAGCGGCTGTTTCAGTGCAATAAGGGAAAACTATAAAAAGGAATAAAAAGGCTCGCTGAAGGAAAACCATTTAGCCAACTCTTATCTGTGCAGGGCTGGGTGTTTCAGGTGTTCGGTGCGGAAATATTAACGCCAAACAGGTTCCAGCAGAGTTAAGGCACTGGAGGCCAGTAAGGGCTTTTCCTCCAGAGGTGAGGCATTTTGGTGCAGGCAGTTGGAGCCTGGCCTAAGAGGACTCGGTGGGTTTCAGTGCAGCCGTGCTCTCCCTTGTCCTGCAGCTCGCTCATCTCCCGCTCTCGCTGGCCCGGGGGACCTGACGTTGCTTCTCTCTCCCGCAGGGGCACAGATCGACGACAACATCCCCCGCCGCACGACTCAGCGCATCGTGGCACCGCCCGGCGGACGTGCCAACATCACCAGCTTGGGCTAAGGACCGACCCCTTCTGCGCCCGCCTGACCCTTGATTCTTTTAGAGCCTGTGACAGTTACTGCGGGCAACCAGTGAGGGGGGGGCTGAAGTAAGGCGCCTCTTTCAGTCCCCTCAGATCCCCTCTCATCTTCACCAACCCCTCTCACTTCCCCTCTCAGCCCCTACACATTTAAAGAAATAAAACCCGTTTAGACACCTCTGACACGCAAAAGTTAAATGTAAAGAGGATGTTTGAGATATGTGGCTTCTGTCCCATTCAGCATCTTTCTTTTAATAAAGGAAGGATAAAGTGAATTTCCCGGGAGCTGCCTTTAAGACACATGCAAAAAAAAGGAATAAGTAAATAATAAATGTAGAAAATAGCTTTTTTTGGTTTTTTTTGGTTTTTTTTTAAATGTCAAGCAGAAGAGTAGTTCAAGGGTTTTAAACTGGATTTTCTGTAGGGTTCTGTGTTCCAGCAGACTAGCTAGGCAAGCACGGAGGGACATGAATCCCAACCTGTCTGTAACCATTCCCCAGCACCGCCTTTGAGGTCACTGAATAGCTGTCTGCTGCCAAAAGAGAGAAACAGGACCCAGCACTAGGAATTGACAAAGCGCATCGCACCCAGCCATCGGGTGAGCTAGAATCGTTGGGGACTTTGGTTCTGTTGGTTTGTTTTTTCATTTTTTTTTTTCTTCTGGATTTTGCTGCAAATTAGGTCCTTGAGGAAACTTTTTTTTTTTTATGTTTGTGTGTATGTTTTTAGTATGTTTGTATCATTGTGTTTACGAAGCCTTATCTGAGAACTGAGAACCTCCCTGTTCTTCCCGGTCCTTCCTGAACCTCGTTCAAGTTACAAGTTACAGACTCCCACCAGTGTCACTGCCACTGCTCCCCTGGTACTTCAGATGTTCTAGGTTGCATCATTCCAGCCAACGCTTCCCACTTAGCTGCAATAGGAGGTCGCGGAGCAGGTTCATAAGCTATGACCTTCGCTTCAGCGTACTAGGTCTTGAGCTGGTGCCAAGGGGCTGGATAGCAGCTGAGGAGCTGGGATGGAGTCTCTTGAGAAGTTTTTAGTAGTTAGTTTGTCTTATGTTCCTGGAGGTGGAAATTGATAAGCAGGGGGCCATAGGCAAAGAGCAACATGTTGCTTGGAAGATTTGTGTAGCAGCCATGTTCCCCCTTCCTGGCCATCGATGAGTGGTTATTTAAAACTTTGAGAGCTTATCTTTAGCTCTCATCGAAAGGCTGGAGAGTTGGGTGTGTGCCTGAGCATCTGTGGCAATTCCAGTTCAAGTCCAGATGCCCAGCTGTTGTAACTGGGAGCCTCAGAGCAGCTCGATGGGTCAACAGCAGCTGAGAATCTCTCCTACGCGGTGCGAATTTCACAGTCACTCATTCCTTCAGGAATCTGCCTTTGTGCGGATACTCACGAGAAAGCCTGGTGGTTCCCCACCCTCCTCAGACGCCTGCTGCCCCAGGTTTGAGAAACCAGAGGTCATGAGTGGTCCTTGAGTGAATTTAGGAGCCCCTGCTTCTGTGGCAGTGAGCGGGATCTGGGCATTCAAGTATCTGCTGGGATTGAAGGTCTTTTAGCCCTGGTATTGGAGGCTGATTATTTTCAGGACATGGAGAATAAACCTGCACCATTAGATTCCCACTTAAACTTAGCTGGAGGGCTTGGCTGTCCCAAGGACTCGGCCTGTCTCTTAGCACAGAGAGCTTTTCTACCCGCAGTTCACACGGCGTTACCTCCGCTGTCTGTGTGCCCTGGCACTTGGCTGCATCTTCTGCTTTCTCTACTGTTCGTACTTTGCCACCTTCATTGACCTTGTTTTTCCATGTTTGTATTTTCTTAAAAGGTGTTTACACGTTCTGTTAGGGAAAAAAACAAAGCGTTATGAAGGCTTTTAAGAAACAAGTACCAAGTTTGTTGTTATGAAGTATCAATGCTGGGATTTGCAAAGGATCTGGAAGCTCTGTAGGTACCCAAACCCTCCCAGCTTCCACACCTAATTCCTTTAGGCCCCTTTGAACACAAAAACATCGCCATACTCATCCATGCATTTTGCATTTAGGTTTAACTCTTGGGTCTGTTAGTTTTGCATAAAAGAGTTTGCACTTTGTTTGTTAAGTAATCCGTGAACTTAATATATATTGCAGCTATTTTCATTTTTTTTTCCACCTGTATGTTAAAATCAATTTGAATGAGTTGGGGAGAAAAAAAAAAGAATTGCAGATCTGTTTCAATTCTGCAAAACACTTGCGGCTCTTCAGTATTCACTTAAGTCTTCCTTTTTTTTTCCTTCACTGACTCATGATGACTTTTCAATTTGTTCTTCAAAAGGAAAAAAAAAAAAATCACAAAAAAAGGTTTTTGCAGGTTATGTAAGCATGTTTTTTCCTGTGAGAGCTCGTTCCTCGTTCGCTTTGTGTCTTGTTTAATGAATGTCATATGTAAATGCTTAAAGAAAAAAAAGACGATGACTTAATTAATTAACCGCAGTGACTTGAAGCTCTAAAAATAAAAAAAAAAAAGTAGGATTTAATACTAGCTGGATTTAACCCTTGGATTTGTGATTGTGAACCATGAGTGGAGGAGCTGTAAGTGCTAAAGCTGATGTGTGTAGACAAAAAGAAGTAACTGATATTTGACCATTGTCTCAATGGCAAAAACCCCACCCCAACCCCAAGTCTTGTGTTTTATTCTTTAAAAGCTCTGTGTTATATTACCATGGGAACTCCTAATAAAGACAAAATGTTGTTGTTTCACTGGGTGCATCTGTGTCTCAAGGCGATAACATGTTTTGTGTAACTGCAAACCTTGGCTGGTGCCTTCAACAGATAAAAACTGCCCAGGCTCTGGAGTCAGTGTAGGTTGATGGTAGTCCTGCGTAGGAGTGAGATGTGCACTAGCCACGGTTCCTTGGAAGATGGTGATGGTAAAGGGGAAGCAATGGTCCACAGTGTAATTTCCTTAGAGAAAAGCAACCCTCTTCTCAGGGCAGGTGTCTGAGGTGGTATTTGGCAACACAGAGACATTTGCCGGAAAACTCCTGGCTCCACATTGCGGAGATCGATGATGAACTGTGAGCAAAAGCAGCTAAAGCTATTGGCATAGCCCTCAGCCCTCCAGTGTGTGTCTGCTTGGACCCTCGTAACAGCGATGGAGGAGGGGAGGGAAAGTACAGCCGTAAATAGAAGCCCCACACAGATAACTGAATGGGGAGTGTTGGAGCTGGCTGGAAAAATGCCAGTGAAACTGGTGGTGGTTGGGTTTTTACTGTGTCGCAGAGATGCTGTGAGTGAGATCACAGCGGAGGGTGGGAAGGGTTCAGAAGGAGCCAGCGTCCCTGTCAGCTGCTCCGACCACTGCGTGCTGCATCCCTGCATCCACAGGATCAACTCGCTCGGGGCTCTCCCCCCAAATCTGAGCACAGCTGGAGTTGGCAACTGAGTTTGCAATGATGGTTAGCTCTTGTTCCTCATCAGAACAAAATGTTCAAGTGCTCTTTGAAGTGCAATTAGCTTCCTCCACACAGCTTTAAGCCTGACACCCCTATCCAGTGGGAAGTTTTACGAGGGTTTCCTTTCTATCTGTTCAGAAGGGGCAATGGTCATCCACTAATAAAAAGACTTACAGTTAACAGGGGGATCCTGGCTCTGCCACCAGTGACGTGCAGTTATTTGGCTGCTGGCAGCTTAAATTAGATAATGGCATATATGCAATCAAATCCCAGAGAGCAGGGTTAGTGGGTCACTGTGTATAAGATTTATTAGCTTGTCCCAACAATAATATCCTGGTGAAAGACACGTTTAGCCTAAAGCAGTGGTGTTAACACGTCTGCAGAGCTCCCATTTGTTTTTATTCTAGCGTTATTTCTTCTTCCGGCGCCTAAATTGGAAAGAAACAAACCTCTTCCCCAGGCAAGCAGTTCCAGGGACTCAGTGAACCTGGTCCATGTTGGAACAGGCCAAAAAATATCAACTGAAGCATATAGAAGCTTTTGAGGTCAGGAAGAAGTCATCAACAGCCAGAGCTAAACCTAAGGTGTACTGAGGAACCAAGCCAGGGAGAAATCTCAGGCGGATATCCAGGTCAGTGGAGCAGTGCTGGTTTGTTTACAGAAGAGCACAGGAATAGCCATATTTTGTCAACCCGTTAATCCAGGTAATTCCTTACGCTGTCAGCAACGAGGCCCAGCTCATGGCTCGTTAGCTATGCTGATTAGGTTCTCTGCAGGCCTCCCACTGCCAGGTCTGCGGCCATGCATGTGAGACCCAATATAGGTCTAATCTGATCTTGTGGCTAAAAGGAGAAGAAAGAAAGTAGAGGATGAATTTGAGTCAGTGACCTGGAACACAACCTGTCAGCTTGTGAGGAGAGGTGCGTTATCAGAGCTGAGGATAATGTGGCTTGATCTATTGCTTAGTGGAAGAGCGTTGGGAGCAGTAATTGTCAATAGTCCTTGCATCTTAGCTGTCCTGCTTCAGCGTGTGCCAAGACCTAGCACAGGATTTTCAAAGCCAAGGCTTCTCTGACCTAGGGCTCATCCGTATCTATAGCTATATCTATATTCTATATATATATATATATGTATATATATTTTTATGTATATCAGCATATGTATGTACCTCTGTCCAACCCAACCGGTTTTGCAGCAGTCAAGGTTAATTTGCACTATTTTCCTACATGCTAAAAGCAGTGTTTCTGCAGCTTAGTACCTTCCACCACAGTAATTTGAGGGTGTCTGGGTGTGTAGGCCCCCAAGGCTCCTTGGCAGTATAGCCCTAGTTGCTTTGCACTTCAAAAAAAACCCCACTGTTGGGTAACCCTTAGTGTGGGTGACCATGACTGGCACCTTCACATGGGCTGGGACCGTGGTGTCACACCCCTGACTAAGGTGCTGTCTATGACTCTAGATAGCTTGTGCAGGACAAAAATCCTATTCATTAATACTAAATTTAATTAACTTAAATTTCCCAAGAGTTTTATGGCTCTAAAAATTAAAGCATTTAGTACTGTTAGCTGCTTGCTCTACACGGATGGAGGCTGCTATAGCTTCAGAACTGCTTTTCTCCCCTTTTTTAGCACAAGAGGTGAAGGCTGAGCTCACTGCCATTAGGTGGCAGCAGGACATGAAAAAAAAGAAAAATCACAAATTCCCTTGAGGCACATGGATCATTTTAAGAATTATGGAGGATATAATAAATGTAGAACATGCACAGGGCTTATGATTCCTGTGACAGGTGACATACACATATATCCTCTCTATTATATTAATATATTGGATCGTATTTCAATGTTAAGTTATGAATCATCTGAGTGTATTCTATTATAGTTTAAGCCTAACAAGACACTCTCCTATATTAAAATACAGAGCAAGCCATGAACTTTATCCATCAATTTAGTTACAGGAAAAAAAAAAACAAACATTCTTTTTTTAAACAGATTTTTGGCTTTTCTCTGCAAAAGCATGATGTCTGGGAGCAGAGGTAAGGTAGATTTGAAGAAATTGCAGGTTTTTCCTTCCTCTGAACTGGTTCTGTTTCTTCCCTGCCTTTTCCTGCCCCTTTTCTGTGGTTAACAAATTCTTTGGCTTTTGGCTTTGTGCATAAGAAGATACTGGTGGAGGGGGAATAAGAAGGAAACAATGAAACATTGTTTAGTTTATCATATTAGTTGTTCTACTCATTTCTCATTAAGAAAACAGTAAAAAATAGAAGTACAAAAAACCCCTAATGATTTTTTCTTCCTAACCTGGAAAACAGCCAGATTTTTTGCTCTGTGTTTTTTTTCCAGTAGCAGGAAAAGTTTTCCATTAAAAAAACAAAACAAACCACTCAGAGAAAACCAAATCATTTTCTTTCTTGAAAATAATCAAAGCTAATTCTGTTCAGCACTAAGCAGTGCCACCGTCTCTTTCCAAGAGCTAGCTACTGGCTAGTGTCTGCAGCAGAATCACTTCCCTCTTTGCTATGGCTCCTCCTGTTCCTCTTTCTTCTTGTAAAACTGCAAACTTTGCCAACTGACTTCTCTACAATTAGAGGAGATGATCTATTTTTTCCCCCAGAGAAGTTGCCCTCTGACAGCTCCGGTAAGCTGTGGTTGACTTACAGCCTTGGCACTCTAACTGTGGATTTACCACCATGAACTTGAGTGTGGGGTTCTTTCCACAAGCATTTTTTTCAGCCATTAACCAATAAAACTTGGCAGACGCCTTACAGTGAGCCTTTCAGTGCTGACTTGCGAAGCCTCAAATGGCAGAAAATCCCTTGGTTATTTATTCCATGGATTAATCATCTTCATGGTTAATTTTTTTCCATGCTTCTGATTTGAATCGGCCGGCCTTTCATTTCTCGCCAGGAGTTCTTGTTCTGCCTTCCCACAGCAGCAGAACGAACCCTCTAAGACCCCTGTGGGACTGTTCTCTTGGGTAGTAGCTCAGCCACTGAGCCCAACGCGCGGCTCTGGCCGGCTCCCACCCCACATCCCACCACGTCCTGCTGCACATTCGCACCGTGTCCCGTGGATTGATGAGAGCGAGAGATCTGCAACCAGCATCACGCTGAATATTTATAAGCATAGCCAGCAGATGTGTGCTGATGAAGGCTGCGATGCCTTCCCCTCGCTGACCCTTTGCTATTCATCTGAGTCACAGTCCAGCTAGCCCAAACCGATGAAAGGCTGCGTTACTGTAGAGGATTCGTGACACCGTCTAAAACTGGGGGAAGACCTGACCCGACGAGCCTGCGTTCTTCAGGTTTTGGCTCTGGATGTGGATTCCTGCTTCTGGTATATATAAGTGCATGTAGAACATGGAAGAGCCTCTTTTTGCAGCAGTTCTTTTTTTAAGTTGCAAATAAGGACAGTATTTGGTCCCTCTAAGGGCAATTTGAAAAGTAGTAATGTTTATTGGTAAAAAAAAAAGTTAAATTGCTCTTTTTCCCCATGTAAATGTGAGTATAAGAGTGACCACACTTAACCAGTAGTGTTGAATTGTCAGGATGGGAATGTAGAGGATGACAAGAAAGTCATGCTTTGGTGGGCAGGCCAGATCCCATACAGCAATTGAGAGCATTTACATTTAATGTCTGACATGTGAAACATTCCTAAGATATGAAGTAGTGCAAATGCAAGAATGTTGGAGCGAGTCCAGAAGAGGATGACCAAGCTGGGGAAGGGTCTGGAGGGTCTGACCTACGAGGAACGGCTGAGGGAGCTGGGGGTGTTTAGCCTGGAGAAGAGGAGGCTCAGAGGTGACCTTAGTGCAGTCTACAACTACCTGAAGGGAGGTGGGAGCGCAGTGGGAGTCGGCCTCTTCTCCCAGGCAACCAGCGATAGGACAAGAGGACACAGCCTCAAGCTTCGCCAGGGGAGGGTCAGGTTGGACATTAGGAAGCATTTCTTCTCAGCAAGGGTCATTAGCCATTGGAAGGGGCTGCCCAGGGAGGTGGTGGAGTCACCATCTCTGGAGGGGTTTAAGAAAAGACTGGACATGGCACTTAGTGCCCTGGTCTAGTTGACATGGTGGTGTCAGGGCAACGGTTGGACTCGATGATCCCAGAGGGCTCTTCCAACCTCATTGATTCTGTGATCACAGCTCAGTGTTACCTAGACAGCTTTGCCAGATGGTAGCTTGTTCTCCTTTCTGAACTTCAATTCCAAACCATGATGATTACTACCCTTTTTAATGCCTTGTTTCATTCAGATTTCAGAGACAAGTGTTCAGAAACTTTAAGCTCACACACTTATATTTCAGTTTCATTAGTGCAACAGCCACATCTTGTCCTCTGCCAGTCTCTAAAATAGGAGCAAGCGGAGTACAGCGTTCCAACACAAACTGCTGCTTGCTAGGGTTAGGTGACACAGGAATGGGGTGTGATTATTACAGCTACTCAAATAATATGTGAAACTATCCCAGTTGTTAGCCCAGAAAATCACACAGTAGATTTTTTTGGAAAATGATTAGTTAAATGTCTTTTAAAATTTCTTTTAGAATTTTAAATTTTTATTTCTATTCTTTGTCTTATTCTAAGTCCAAAAAGAAAATCCCTACCCCAGAGACTTTTCTGCTCATGAAAACCACCGGCTGCTTGTGCCTTTCCTCCGAGGTGGAGCGTTTCCACAGGAGGGCACCAGATACACGTGGTTGAGCTGCATTTCTATTAGTTTCATGCAGCTCTTTCTCCCCCTTAATCGAATTACTTTCTCCACAACGGATGTGGACCTGCTTAAATACAAAGCACACAGGCCTTGGCATTTGTATATTATGCTTTTCAGCATCTAAACTTGCCATATTTACTTTGTCCTGGATCAGATAGGTGCTGCTTCATACACAACTGAAATAATCTATTTTATTTCCCAAATCAAAATTGGCTGTAAGTATAATAGGGAATCATCTGTTTTTCATTGCATTTTTAAATTCATACACAAAATTCTGCAGCAAAGATGTAGTTTTTCTAGTGATTTCCTGAGAGCCCCATCGGAGTCACCCATAGGCTTTTTCTACAGATCCTTTTTATTACAAGACAGTCAAAGTATGATGATCCTACACTCTCTAAAGCTTGTCTGGTGATAGGACCAAGCTTTCCCAGGCTCTGGACCAATTCTGCATTGAACTATGATCCCACATTTGTGCTTTAAGCCAGTTGTATTTTGTCCTTTCCTTTAACAAACCTGCCTCAGCCACACGGCTGAGCGCAGGAAAGACCCTACAGAGGCTGAGGGGGCTCAGGGCTTAGTTCGAAGCCTCCTGAGATTTTATATTTTAAGAAGCACAGTGAAAAAACTCTCCCTCTCATATGATATCAGCATAGGCATGGAAATGAGCCCTTCCTGACTCTGCTAGCATGAAGGCTTGGAGGAATCAGCATTAATTTTCCAGCCCCCTGCAAACATCACTCCTATAATTAGATCCACATATTGTGCCCACGTAGAGACATAACTGGGGCTGGAAGGTTTCTTCTGCTCATCTCCAGATGTGTCTCCTGCCTCAGCCGAGGCAAATGCTAGGGTTAACAGCTCCTAACAGGCAAGGTCATTCAAGACACCCACTGCCCCAAACAGCCACAGCAATTGTACGGTTGCTTTGCCTAGTTTGGGGGTGTCGCTGAGGTTGTGCTCATGCAGGTGTCATTCTTTATCTTTCCAGTATGCTAAGGAGGAATTTGTTTGTTTGCAGTAGGCTATTTTTGCTGCATCTGAATTCATTAATCTCTCCAAAAATAACGTTGAAGGCACGTGCATTAAAAAGCATGTGGACAGAACTAAGCACCCCCAGTGAGCACTTTACTGATGGCGCTGATTTAGGATTTTTGCAGGCATGCAAAATCAAATGCCAGAAAAGCAGAAGTGAGTAAACTTCATCAGAAAAAGGAGAGGGAAAAGACCTCTTTTCCCTGAGCTACCATTGATTTACTATGATGAGAGTTTTAATCAAGCCCTTGTACCTTTAAGCCATAAGTTATTAGAGGAAAGCAGGGACAGTCTTTCTGAGGACTTGCTGACACCCTGAGCTTTCCAAATTATTAATCAAAAATGTGGTATTGGAGGAGGGGGTTTTTGGGTTTAGGGTATTTTTTTTGCAGGCACCACTAAACTGCCAAATAATGTCAGATGGCAGAGAACAATGTGAATCCCCCGTAGAGATCTATAAATAACAGCTATAAATGTGCCTCATAAATTACTCAAAGGGTTATTTTCTCCCACCCGCATCCCCTCCCTCATGTTCAAATTCAATTTTATTCATCCGGTTCCTCACCCTGTGCTGCCACGTGGGAAGCTTGGGTAGAAATCTCCAAATGGACAAGGCTGGAGCTCTGCAGGGGAGATTTCCACTGTAACAGGCACCAACCAGTGCTGCAGAGAGACTCCCAGCCTAATGCCAGAGCCAATCCCCTTGTAATACGTCACCCAAAGATGCCACACGCCTTACACAGTCTCTTGGTTCACCCACTGACTAGGTTTTGTACCTGAAATGAAATACAAACCATAATGGGCCTAAGTCACACTCCACTGAGAAAATCCATGGCATGACATGGGTTTTTCCCCCTGAACAATGTATTGGTTTTGTGAAGATCCTGGAGAGAGGTTTAGGCTTTTGAGGAGGACGGATAGAAGATTTAAGACATGCAAAACACAAGCTAAACAGTGACAACGGAGTGAAAAGATCCTACCCAGCATCCCAAAATAACTCAGTGGGACAGCCAGAAATACAGAGAGACTGTCTGCGTTAGGCAGTGTTGTTTCAAGAGGCATAAACCAGTCCAATGGGAGGGGCAGGACACGGATGGTTGATGCTGTGTACGTCTGCGTGCACGCATGTATGCATAATACCTCAGAAAGGGTGATTAGTGTCCACTCGTGCCTCAGCCAAGGTAACTGCTGGCGTAGCCCTACGTGGTTTAAAGTGGTCTCTGCTTATATGTAAATATTGCCAATGACTAATTGGCAGATTAGAAACGTGACCCCAAAAGGTATTGTTCTCTGTGATGAAAGACGAGCTTGGCCAGGGATTTACAGCCCAAGCGTCTTATTGCCATAGTAGGGCTGTTCTTGCAGGCGAGGTTATTATGGTGAATGTTAATGATGACTGCATCTGGGTAAAAGCCTCTCCATCACCTCTCGCTGTCGATGCCTCTTCCGTAGCTATGGAAATGGCACCTTCTGTTCAGCTGCTGCTTCTGATTAAAATTCAAGTGGAGAGGGATGGGGAGAGAAAAGCCAGGGGACAAACACGGCTGACGAGCCAAGCAGCATGGAGAAGAGGGATGCTGCAATGTACCTGTTCAGCTTCTCAGAGAGGGAGAGGGTGCTGGGCTTAGTTGCTCTGATGGCAGCAATTTAGGATGAGAGCCACTGTCCCATTTGCCCAGCATGAAGTCCAGATTAAGAAAGAGTCCCTGCCATGAGGAACTGGCACTTGGAGTACCCATAGGAATGGCAAACACAAAGTTAGGGTGCTCTGCCCCAGCCATCACCAACCTTCTCCCTTGCAGAGCCAGGTAAAGAGAGGGAGTTCCCTGGCTGCTGCGTTGCTTCCCATGGTTTTGGCTGCTGATTAAAACCCTTCAGTAGTTTTTGTCTCTTTAAGTCTGTAAACACATTTGTGAGAACAATAGTAGCTTAATGGCGGGTTTCAAAGATCTGTCATACATCATCTTCTAGTGCAGATTTTGCGTAGCTGCCTCTGGCTTCAAAAATTGGAATAGAGAAAGGGGCTCCTGCAGTGTGTGTAGGTAAAGAACCACAACTTGGTTATTACAAATTCGTGCTATTGTGACTATGACACAGTGGTAGTAGAGGAGCATCCAGGCAAAACTGGGGCTCTGCGTTGTCTGAGGCAAACACGACCGTGCAGAGCATTAATACAAAAGATAGATAAAGGGGGTGTGTTATTGCCTGTGACGCTCTTCCATTTTAAAGGTGGAGAACAGAGGCCCAGAGAGATGACGTGAGCCATCCCAGGTTATGCAGGAATTCTGTGGCAGAACCAGGAGATGAGCCCATCTGCCGACCCCAGCCCAGTGCTGGGCTGCAGAGCACAGCTCTAGCGGCTGCTACAACATTTAGGGCTGACTCCTCAGCCTGACCCTGGCTCCTCAGCCTGACCCTGGCTCCTCAGCCTCGTCTCCTGGAGCCTCACTGAACCACAAGGTCAAAGGCACGCTGGGCAGCCTGAGGTTGGAGGGCTACTGGGAGCTTTGGCGTTGTGAACGGGGCGACAGTTTCTCGCTGAACGATTTACAGAGTCAACGCCTCATTTTGACAAATTCACCACAAAGAAATAGAGTTTGGAGCTGTTCCATGGCCCTGCTGTGCCATCTTGGATCTCATCCTCCAAAAGCTTTTAAGGCATAACAACATTCTTTTACTGTTGAAATCCTGGGTAAATATTGAATTGTCTGCCTGGTCTCAGCACAAGCCGGTTCCCCGTGTTTGGAAGCAGCAGATGCTGCCAGCGTTGTGCTCTCATTGCCATCCTCGAGCAGTGCCCGGCCTCCTGGGGTCAGGAGTGCTGGCCCTCGAGGACTGCCTTGCTGCCTTCCTTGTCATCTTGTTGCTCAGGCATAGGTCTGGAGCAGGGTCTGAGCTCAGAGTCACCTGGATCAACACTTGAATTAAAGCTCCAACCCTATTCATTTGCAGATAATGGGATAAGCCATGCCCGAGGCGCTACAGGGCAACCATGGCTCCCACTGGGCTAATTCACATTAACATGAATGATGCTGCAGAAATACTGAGTATCTACCACTTGGTGAAGGTAGTAGGTAGAGATGACAGAGCATCAGTGTTTTCCTGTCGAGGAAAACTGGGACTATAAAAGCATCTGTGCAGGAAACTGTCCTTTAAAACTCATGATAAGCATAAAGTTTACTCTGACCTGCCCCTTGCCAGTGCACTGCTCTGACGCTTGGGGCTTGGTAATGTTGACTCTGTGCTCGGGGCTCAGCCTTGGGGGGACTGACCCTCACTGGAGAAACCTTCAGGGAAAGCAGAGGTTTGACTCTAGATTGTTCTTTTGTTTGCACGACACGACATATCGCTTCACTGTTCCCCAAAGTGCTAGAATCAATACTTGAGGAAGCACGCTTGCTGGCAAACCCAAAGCAGGCTTATCTTCCCTTTTTAAAATGTGAATACAGTACTGGGAACAGTTACTGGTATCAGATTCTCCAGTCCTTGGGATGTCGTTATGGCATTTGCTCACCATCACCAGATTGCACCAGCACAGACTGTGTGATCTATGTGTTTGCCCAACTGCTTTGATGTGAAAGGTTTTGCATTGTAACACACTTTGGCCCAAAAGGCCTGTGTCCAGATCTATTGAACCTGTATAAATATTTCTATTTTATTTTAGAAGAGCTACTCTGGAGTCAGATTCTGATCCCAGTTTTACTGTTGTGACTCTTACTGTTTTCACAATGTTCCTGTGTACCCACACTGGGTTTGGATCTGAGGTTATAAGGTACAAATCATCCTTGGCATGGAGAGAGTTAGAATAAACTTCATAGGCTGGTAATTGAGATCAGATTCTGGCTTACAGCATCTCCTCTCTCTCTCCAGCTCTGGCAAAACAATTGTGCTGGGAACTTCAGCTAGAACAAATCAGCTCAAAATAATTCTGAACAGTTTGTTTTTTCAGTTAGACAGTGCAGACAGAGAGAGAGACATCCTTATGAATAATTATGGATCTTTTCCCTTATAAAATCATCACTTTCCCTCCTCCAGATTTCTCTCATCTCCACATTAGCACCCAGAACATTACCTGCTTTACTGGACAGCAATGACTCACCCAGGCAAGAGAGTCCACGTTCCTCGCAGCCTGGCAGCCCCACGGGTCGGCAGACGAAGCAGCAGTTGATGCAGAGAGAACACGGTGCCTTCCTGAGGGCTGGATCCGGATGGGAGGTGAGCTATTATTGGCATCAGCATAGGTGCTTTTAGAAACATGCCAGGCTGTGGCTGCCAGGAGGGGCAACAACGTGCCACGGCAGAGGGGCCTCTGGTAGCTCTTGCAGGAGATGCTTTCAGTCCATCCCACGCTGCAGCCACACATCTGGCTTTGGGCCATTCCTTTATTGTGCATTGCTTTACGAGCACTGATTTTAAAGTGCCCGTAGGACCACTTCAGGTTCCATTTGTAGGAGTGGAAGGAATATATTTTGGCATTCACATTATTGTACAAACAACTTAGCCAGCATCTTCTCACCTCAATAGAAAGAATAAAGAAAACAGCCCCAAAGGTGCTACTTAGAGCTCAAATACAACCCTAGGGCTGCTTTGTGATTCTGCATGTTCAACCATCATTTAAAGCCTTTTCCCTCACAGATTGGGCAAGAGGGAAAGGTTTCTCCCCTAGGACAAGCTGCAACAGGGCTAAGAGTGCTGCTTTCCCTGTACTGAGTACCGAGAGTCTCTACTCTTCCAACTCAGTTGGGGATGCTTGCACTGAAGATGCTTGAAATTGGTGCCACGCTCATGTCTGCTTCTGGTTTTGGGGCTGGCTTCCTGCCGCAGTTTACCTTCTGTAAAACAGAAATACAATTCTGACCACCTTTGTAAGCAGCTTGGAGTTCTTCCAATGAAAGCTGTCACACAGAAACTATATTATTAAACTAAATGTGCTTAGGTTTGTTCTTATGCCAGAGCAATAAATCAGATTCTCAGAAGCGAAAAAAAAAAACAACCTTGGGCTTAAAATTTTTCAGCTCAGATCCATTTTCCTCTCTCTTCTGACAGTCCAGTGTTGATTTCAACAACAAAGACTGTGTCCTTCGCAACCAAACTGCTCTGCCTTTCACCAACATTAAAAAATTACTGAGTTGAGCAGTCCCTTAACCCTGACAAGGTCTAGCAAACCCTTGGAGCATCCCTGACCAAACCCCAGGGCTGCAGTGGGAGGAACCCAGCTGCAACAGGGGCCCGATGGGCTTTTGGGCAACCATCTCTGTGGTTTACTGGCCATCAGTCTTTATTAAATGCACACATATGGGTGGTGCTGAGTTTTATTGGGCACCGCTTTCAGATCTGATGAACAGCGGAGAACTCATTAGCACAGCTCTGAAAAATCCTTCTCCAGCCCCGCTTTGTGCTGCTGAACAGATCAAAATCTGGAAACATCAGAGGGGAAAAACAGAAAACAGTTTTTGCCCTTTTTGCTGTTGTGGGGCTACTCTGGCGTTAACATTCATCCTCCGTTGGTGCAGCCTTCACCCTTCCCAGCGCAGGGGGGGCTGGCTGGTGGGATTTTTTCTAATCCAGCTCTAAAGCAATTTTCCCTGGAAGTTTATTTCCAGCGAGCAGCAGCCACCAGAGGGCAAGAGTCCCTCAGCCTGGGCTAGAGAGATCTCCCCCCATGCAGCCATGTCAGAGTAAAACCAGGCTGATCCAAACCCACTTAAATCAATTAGAATATTTCCATCCACTTCAGTGGTCTTTGGATTGGGTCCTAGAGTTCTTTTAGTATTAAAAAAAAAACCCCAACAAAACTAGCAAGATGTTTTATATAAACTCAGAAACAAGGTTTTATAAACTGAAAAAAGCCCCTGGCATTTATACACTTTGGGTTTTGCTGTAACTTGTCACTTGGATGTTAAATGGTCCTTTTTATTTATAATAAGTTTATTTTTTAAATACTCATGTTATGAACAAGCCACAGCAACAGAGGGGTTGTTATCCAAAACCCTGCAACTTTTGTTTTAAATCTTCTTTGAAAAGCTGTGTCTGCCTGGTGTTTAATGGGGCTGGCAGTGCTCATTAATACCCACGTTCAAAGGTAAGTGCCTATAGGACAGTTTCAGGCCATAATTTAGAGAGTATGTTGGCATGCGCTTGGCTATAGGCATTGTACCAGCTCATTGCCCACAATGGGAATTGATGAAGCCTGAGGTTTGAAATCCTACTTTGCTTCCCAGAGGAAAACCCACAGTCCTAATCCCACACCCCGGCCCAGATGCTGTCCGCAGAGCTCCTGTAACCTGTCACAAAGACGTGCAGAGGGGAGCGATGGACGAAACCCCAGCCACACCATTCGCAGCTGGGGAGGAGCACGAGGAGAACTGGATTAAATTTTCTCTTTTCTGTCTGAGTACATCTGAACCTATATTTGCCAGAAGTGTGAATATAAAGAGCTCCTGGGTTCAACACACTAAATCCTTTGCTGACCCATTGTATGATTCAAGGCAAAGCCACACTGTCTAATTTTACAGCTGAAAAAATGGACATTAAAAACATTAAATAGGGCTTAGACAGCATCTCAAAAGCTGCCCAGCTCCTTGGGCTGCACCAGGGAAGGACAGCAGGAATTGTGTATTGCCTTCAGCGGGAGAAGAGCTTTGGCCAACGCAAAACACTTAGACAAAAATCTCCCCAATAATGTTTATAAAGGCCTTTCACGTTCGCTGATGAAAGACGCTATTGAAGTGCACAGTGTTTGCTGGAAGTTTTCCCTTCCACCTACTGCAGTGTTTCTAGGCAAATATCTTGCCCTTTTGAATAATACGGTGTGGAGCAAAAAGATAAACTCCTGTAATTATCCCTTCCCTTAGCGTGGCTGTGCTGAAAAGACAAACTGCCTCCTTCAGCATTACTGCTCACAGAAAAATTGGACCTGAAGCGTACGTGGGAAGATTAGACTGACTTTAAAACATCTTTCCTCATACCCTGGTTCTTGAGGATGCTACAGCAGCGTGTAAAAACAGCTCAAAAAAGCCCCGGTGACCACCAAGACCTTATTTCCACAGGGAAAGTCACCATCTCCAAGCTGTAGCAGAGGTGAGGAGGAGTCTGGAGGTGGAGGAGGAATTGCTGGCAGTTTATCAAGAAAGCAGGAACAAGGAATGTGCCTAAACTCTTAACACAAAGATCTGTGTCGAAGCCATTGCTTCGACAAGGTTCTCCTGTGAGCCCAGCTGGCCTCCGCACTGCTTGGTCCCCCTGGCCAATGTACGTATGGTGGTCACCAAAGGGAAGGGGTTGGAAACACGCTGGTTACCCTGGCCACCCTCTGTTTTGTGTTGAGATTATTTCAGTCTTCAGGGCTGCCAAAACTTACACTAACACTACAACCACTTCATTTGAGCACCAAAAGAACTTAGGAGAAAGCTCAGGAACATCTGAGAAGATAATATTAGCACGTCTCCCAGTTTAGAAGTGCAGTTTGCTACCCCGTATCAGGGGAGAGTGGAAACTCCTATTTTGAGAAAAACCTCTTGGCATCAGGCCTGCCCTGTGAGTTCGATTTAGAAAGAAGGCGAACTGCAGATGCCATAGTCATAGATCTGTGTTGCTCTGGGCCAGAAATTATTCACCCACTGGCTTTGTGTTGTGTGAAAGTATTCCCAGTGACAAGCACTCACGATGGAAGGATGCAAGAATGGCTTCAGCCTGACATCCAAAGGGAAGAGAAAATCATATAAAGCCCTGAGAGAGGAAGGCAAGTGCTTCCTTTCTGGCTTGAACATCAGAATTAATGCGCCAACATGATACAGACTAAGGACATTTCGCTGGGGAACCTTCAATAGAGACAGCAAGGATGGAAGTGTTGGTCTGAAAGCATAAGGAGATCCCACCAGGGAAGTGCCCTTCTTGTGCTGCCTTCCTTCTCCAAAGAGATTTAATTCATCAGGTACAAGTAATGAGTTGTCAGGCTACATCCAGTCCTATTTCTTATTGCTGCAGTTCTCTCTGTAACAATCTGCGGTTTAAGAATAAAGAGAAAAATAAAATGCTGCTTCTCATTAGAAGAGAAAGTCTGAAATAATGAAATATCTGCCAGAAAAATGATCTGTGCCTTTGTGCACTTAGAAAGAAGACAAGCATTTGTAGTTTTGTAGCTGTCAAAGACGTTTAGATTCCTAAATATTAAGTCTTTTTTTAACCTATGATTCTTTGGTTAATTCCCTGATTTGTTCCAAGATCAGGCCCAAGAGTTTGAGACTGAACTATCACGTTCTTTAGGCGCTCATTTAGTCTCATTAAAAGGCTTTCAGTGATGGATAATGTGTCATGTTGCTTGGTAATCTGTCTTGATGGTGTTTTGCTCTCACCAATAACAAAAATGTATCCGATTTCTATTTTTTCTTCTAGACACTGACTTTTTAAAATGCAGCAAAAAGATAGAAATAGTCTCAGTTTCTTCAGAGATCTTCGTGGTCCCAAAGAGAATGGAAATCCTGTTGCTGTATCATGCTGCTTATACTGAGCTGTTCTCAAGCTGCAGGGTTGGAAGCTGCTGGATAATATTATCAATACAGATCTGAAAGAGGTAGATTCCTTTTTCTATGGTTGTCTTAAAAAATGACTTTGATTTTTTTTTTGAATGTTATTTTTTTTCCTGTGGCTTGATTCTTTTGTCTTTCAATAATTCCAACTTTGCCATTTACTGAGAAGTTCTCTCTTCTAAATTTAGATTAGATTGTGATTCGCTTTCATAAGAAGTGCTAATATTCCTTAGGTTAAGAATAATTAGATGTTAATTTTCAAAACCTGAAAGGAAATTATACCTCTAATTCATCATTTAGAGTAAAATGGCTGGTTAAAAGGCATTCATAGCTACATTAAACAAAGGTCTAGCCATTTTTTTTCTAAACAAAAATTAACCTCAATACAAATTAAGATGATATGATTCCAGTTAGATTAATGACACCAATTAGGCTAACAAGTTCCTAAAGCTCCCAGAGTTCATGGGAGAAGGCGGCAGGAGAACTGCAAAGGAGCATAACTCCTCCAGCTACATATTGCTTTAGTGGCTTTCACGTCTCCAGCATTAACCTGTTTACAGCAGCTGAACCCGTACCCCGCTGACAAGTTGCTCACAACCCCCTAATCCCCCAAAAAACCCTCATGAGCAGGGTTTGCTCTGCTGGAGTAAGTAAAATTTATCCCAATGGAACTGGGGGACCTTGGCTGTACAAAACAAGGGTGAGGAGACCACGCTGTTAGCTGACTGCGGCAATCAAAAAGTTTCACCTGAAGGGTTAGTTTTGCCATGTCAATCTTAACATTTCCTTGGCATTCTCAGTTATTTGCAAGAATTTTCTGCTGTTGTTTCTGAGGCTGAAGTTCTCCAAATCTGCTTCCCACTCCTGACATCCGCCTTGCTTGTTCCAGCATCCCCCCAGCCGCTGCGACGCCTTTGCAGAGTCACCCACTGCATGTACCCATTCAGGACGAGCCTATAGGTGCCTATACTAGCCTATACCTGCCTCGAGCAGTAGGAAGGTAGATTTACCTCCTTGTATGTTGCCATTACTGCTTGTGGGATCAGAAATAAAACCTGACAGTGAACTGCCAACGACAATCAGTTGCCCCAGTGCAGACAGTGGAGCAATATACTGGTGTAAAATGGGAGGGCAAACAGATTGGTGGCAATCTCCCATCTCCCCTGATTTTTTTCCATCTTCATGAGTTAGAGTAGCATCACTTTCTCTTCCCAACTGTGCTGTCAGATCCTCTTTGTACCCCAACTTTTGCAGACCACAAGATGGCAAGGCTGCACAGAACATGCCCAGAACAGCTACTGTGGCTCCAAGCAGTGTTTACTGGCCGATCTGCTCTTTGCCACCTGCTTCGACAGATACTGAATTGTATTTTTACATGTAGCTTCCAGCAAAACAAACGTCCCCAGTGATGTGAACACTGGGTTCTGGAGTATTTAGGCGTGATCCCTTTGCAGCACCAGGAAGGGGCATATGATTCTTATGAGTCCTCTGGAGCCTTTCAACGTGCCCTGATCCATACATAAATACAGCTTGAGATGAGATTTATATTCAGATGTGTCCCGGTGAAGCCAGCAAACACTCCAGGCATGTTACAAATGAAACAACAACCCAACCAAGCCTTGTAATTTAATTTAACTGCCTCTTTTTGGGTATGCGTCATGCATTCAGAATTAGACAACTGAATTCCCAATCAAATGTTCTTTGGATATAACAACATAGGGAAAGGCATAAAAGTGCCTTAAAATAGCTTGCTACCAACCGCATGGAACCTATTCTTTTGGCAAAAGGAGGAGGCAATTTATGGGTCTGGACTCAGTGCTCATAAATAAGTACATGTTCCTTTTTCTTTGCATTGGCATGTTTTTGGCTTTTCAGATTTGCCATGCACTTTATAAATTCTCCTATAACTGTTCAGACAGTAGATGGGAATGCACAGGCTTTTTTTGGGCACATGAATTTATCCCATTCGAACTGTCTGACACAAGTTCTCTGTTAACCTTGCAAGGAAATTCCTCCTGGGCTGGGTATTCAAAGTTTTCCTGCAAAGCCTATTCTGCTTTAACCTCCTGAGACCAGACAAGCTGCTTGTTTTACTGAATCTGTTCTAAATATTATTTTCCTTAATGGGAGCAGCAGCAAGTGAGTTAAAGCAAACAGCAATTTTAGTTTGTTGCCGCCACATTTTGTGATATTTGGTAGCAGCAAAATGCTTTTCTTGAAGTAGATAAGTAGTAGCATTGACTCTAGATCGGAAGACAGGCAGAAACACAGAGTCTGGTGATTAAATGCAACTGCCTCCACACAGGCCACCATGCAGTAGTGCCTGAACTAAGTACTAAAAAAAAACCAGACTGAAAAGATCTTTTTCCCTGTGCTTATGCTGTGATGGGATTCTGAATGAGGAATATTGCAACTGGAAAAGAGGGTCAGTTTTCTAAGAGTGTAAGGCCAATGGAATAGGAATCATGATAATAATGATAATGATGATGATGATAATAATAATAATAATACCCAAACCTAAGCCCCATCCATCTCTGAAATGAATCTCTCAGGATTTTTGAGAAAGCCTTGTTTCTTCGGTTGGCACACTGGATAACATAATATGTGATGGAAAGGTTCTGTAAAAAATGCACAATGTGTTAAAAAATCCACAATGGATGTGAAGACCTAAAAGCTTGAATACAAACAAAAATCTGAAGGGTTTATGTGTTTTAGGACAAGGTTGCTCTTTGTAGTGTCAGCTGTCTCCTCTCTGTACGCCAGAGCATCTCTTGCAGAAATGCCAGTTTTCAGAAGGGGCAGCAGCTCCCCATGGGGTCACCTTTACGTTACCCCTTTAGAGTTCAAGCATGGGATATTGCTGGTCCAGGCAATATTCTTAGGATTAAAACTAAATAAATAAAATGTGAGGAGGGTTGTTTTTTTTTTTAACTTTTGGAGGGGTGATTAGTGACCCCTGCGTTTAACACCACTGCCTGTAACCAACAGCTTTGGTTTCTCCTCCCTTTTACAAGTGCTCAAGGGAAGAAATGCTTTTAAAACCTAAGACTCCCTGGTAATATTCTTCCTGCCTGCCCCCTCCTCCACTGCATCTCCGGATATAGCACCATTAGCTTGAGATTTTTATGACTCTCAAGGGAAACGCAGAACATTCCTGAAACTGAAGTAGCATTTTGGAGTCCCTGAGCTGGAGTTCAGATAGCACGGTCTCTCTCAAGGATAAATCATGGGAGCTGCCGACACGGGGGATATTTGGTTTAAGAGGCATGGGGCCAATAAACACCGATACTGTGACTTGATTCACTAGTAAATAGTAAATGTTTCATCTCGAAGTAGCTCAGTGTGATTTCCAGCAGCAACTTGATGATAAAGAAGCATCACAACTGACGGTGGGTAGTGTTAGCAAAAAACTAATTTGTCGTGAAGGCTTCATTTGCTGCCAGCTGCCTCCATCTCAGCAGCTGTAATGAGGAAAAAAAAGACCAGTAAAGGAACAGGCAGCAGCTCCTCAGCTTTGTGTCAACACCAAGCCACACATTGCGATGGTGAATTTTAATAGAAAAGGCTATTTAATGGTTAAAAAATAAAACAACCAGTAAAACAAAAAAACCTCCAGTATAGCAGAGCTTTAGCTGGGCTGAAATACTGCCGTGGATTTCATTGAGTTCAAGAGGAATTTCTCCAGTTTTCACCCCGGAGGAGCTGGTCTGTTATGGTTAAAAACTCAGGAGTATTTGAGAGGTGTTTGAGGGAAGGGAAGTATTGTACTAGCCAGAGAATGCGTTGCTGTGTTCATATACACGTCACTCCTCTGAATTATTGCTCCTGGGCAGGTTAACATGAAAACTGGACAGGAGCTGGGTTCCACATTCATCAGCATGTGTTGTTACTTCCCAGCTGTCAACTCCCCTGTCCACTGTATAGGTTGGGACCAGTACTATATATGTGACATATAACTAAGCCTGCCTTGCTCTAGATGCTCTCCTGGCAAACCCTGCTTTCTGTGAGCTTAAGCATGTGTAACTGATGAAGAAAAATGAAAAGTGTAAATGCTGTCTCCTCAGCATTAGTCAGCAGAGGACTTGTCACTCAGTGAGGAAGCAGGATGCAGCTGCAAAAAGCCCCATTTTCCACAGCCTTGGCCAGCTCCATCAGTAGGGATCAGCTGGTGAAAGGAAAATCAGGTGTGTGTTGGGGTGAGGGAGGGAAAAATGCAGAGCCATGTGCAAATGTGGGTGTGTGGCTGTCCATAGCGAGGAAACAAACAACAAAGGAGCTATTTAATGAGGCCCTTTAACACTTTCTTCCCTTTGCTTTGCAATAGATATGTGAAGGAGTGAAGACACAAGTTAGGAATCTGCAAAATCAGGTATGTGCTCTTACTCGTGGTCAACAAGTTGACCACTTGTTGACCACTTGTTATAGCTTCGCCAGGGGAGGTTCAGGTTGGACATTAGGAAGCATTTCTTCTCAGCAAGGGTCATTACCCATTGGAAGGGGCTGCCCAGGGAGGTGGTGGAATCACCATCTCTGGAGGGGTTTAAGAAAAGCCTGGACATGGCACTTAGTGCCATGGTCTAGTTGACATGGTGGTGTCAGGGCAACGGTTGGACTCGATGATCCCTGAGGTCTCTTCCAACCTGGTTGATTCTGTGATTCTGTGATTCTGTGAAAGAAGTTCAGGCCAGGTTTTTCTGTTTGAAAATAAATCTCATGCAGAGCTCAAGTTTCTAAAAAATCTTTAGATCAGCTGATAGATTTCTACTCCTTGCAGACTATATTTTTCCACCCATTATTTTTTCAATCAGTCTCAACTGTGACAATGCCTGCAGACGTTGAATAGGGTGCTCTGGGCTAAGGTTAGACAGGATCTGTATGTGTGTATATATATATATACCCACAAATACATATATACACACATACAATAATGTGATATTGAGTTGTTTTCAGTCCATTCACTACACCAATTAAATCATACAGTTTTCTTTTCTCTGGAGGTGCAAAGCAACAATTAGAGTCTGGATATCCAGGCTGAAAAGGAGGTGTCCTCCCTTCAGTCAGCAGACCTATGGATGGGAACTTAAGTGATATCCCAACATATTTACTATGCAAAGGGAGCTTAAATACTGTCTTGCCACTACCAGTAACATCACAGGCCTTTATTTCTGTGTTGTACATAAGCCAAGTGGGGAATAAAACGAGCAGGTCTGGAGAATGATTTGCCTGTGCTAATTTCATTACTTGTTAGGTCAAATCATGCTCAGTTTTACATCCACTGGAGTCCCAGTGATGTTAATTGTTGCCAAGGTCTCGGGGATTTATCTAGAAGGTGATGTTACACCCCATATGAAGAAAGGGGTGAGATTATACTGAAAAGTATCAGGTCAGTAATCCTCAACTCGGTATTACACAAAAGGGCTTTTTCCCCTCGTATTGCTGGGGGGACAGATGAAAACCACCAGTTTGCCTCTCACAGTGCTCTTGGACCTGCAAGCTTTTCCTGCTCATCCTTCTAAAAACTGGTATTGCTACTCCTTTACCTCCAGGGATTGCGTCTAAGAGCGAATGAACGACTTTCAGCCTGTGATACTAACGTGCTGGTAATCACTTTTGTGAGGTTTGGTCTGCATCAGCCAGGCACACTTCTGCTGAGGTGAAGGAGCCAAAGGTAACCCGCTGGCGAGCTGTCCTCTGGACTTACTGGGCTTCCTTGGTGACTGACTGCTCGATATGGGTAAGGAATGCTGGATTGGCTTCAATATATATTTTTAATTGGGTTGAGGGGAAATGGGATCAGCCCTTCATTTTTTTTGATATGGGAGGCATTCATTTTTTTCTGGTTTTTTTTTTCCTCTTTTCTGCCAAAATATGTCAGGAAGAAAATGTAAAAGAAAAAGAAAACATACCCCGAAAGCTTCTATCCATCATGTACTGTGTTTTCTTGAAAATGAAACAGAGCACTTCAATTATAACAAACTAAAAAAAGCTAAAAGATGTGCTCTGGAGTGGAAGAGCGTCTGGGTATGATCCTCAGCTGCAATTCAATCCCACTCCTCATTTGCTACATCTCTTCTGCTGTGTACAAGCCTAAGCCTGATTTCAGTTAAACTCAGAAATGTTTATGCAGAGTTTCTTACCCATCTCTCTGATGCATTTTGTGCAGGTTCTCCTTGCTTTGGGAGAGGGACTATTATATCAACAAGACCACTTCTAATTATATCTGGGAATCTGTCCCTTATGGAGCTAATCATTACAGTGATAAACCAAGCCAGCAGCAACAGATAACTGGTAGCCTGTCCATAGAGCTGCTCCAAATCTATTTGCTTCACACGAAAGATAATGTCGACTGCACATCCAGGCCAAATCTGGGGGACGCGTTAGGCTTGATATCGGGGAGAAAACAGCCACTTCCCCAAAGCCATTCGGTCAATTCTGCAGCTCTCTGATAAAGATCAGCAGCTGGTAATTGCATTACGTGAACTAGGGGGTTTAAATACCTGTTTGGCTCACTTACCACCTTTATGAACAGCAGAAGTTTACCATAAGAACTACGATAGCATTAGGCCAATAACATGCTGAAAGAAACACTGGATGTTTTCTGGCTCTCGCTTCTCCTGCAATCATCAGCACAACGTCACTTACCGCTGTAAAAGTGTTTGAACCTCAATAAAGCTCCTGACTGCTTTGACCTTTGCCTGCAGCTAGATTAACAAAACAAAAGCGGCAGCGCTAAGGTTTTTATCCTGCAGGGGACCATGATTAAAACTGTCATAAAATTTCTTGTGGGGTCTGAATCTTTATGAAAAAACCCTCCATAGTTCTTGAGAGCATTAGCAGAATTTCTCTGGCAGGTGAAGCAGCACCATTAGCATCACCCATCCGTGGTTATTAAATACTGCATTCAGACAGAAAAATGCAGTTGTGTTGACTGTGTTGCTTTGGCCAAAGCCATATTTGGGCAGTAATGTTCTGCCACTTGCATTTTCCTTGAAGTTCTCACTCGTGAAAGAAATAACTGTTTCCTTATCAAAGCTGTAGTGCGGTGTTAATGCAGATGCTGAACTGGATGCTTCCTTTCACACCAGAGTGGAGGATGACTTTACCTTTTCATATAGTTAGGTTAAAGTTACATTAAGTTAAAATTTATGAAACAGCTTGAGAACCTTTAAGGGAATATGTATAATCAGTTCCTAAAGTGGAAAGGCTTAATTAAGAAATGTTTCTAAAAGCACTTGGAGATACTTGACTAAATGTGTTTAGTGTTGCATGAATAGTGTTTAGCATATTTTAACTCCTGTAGTATCTATAACACTTTATCTTGCAATGGTAAGAAAATCCAGAGCAAGTTGATGGATCACATATAAAACCAAGAACTGTTTTACATTATTTGTTTAAACCTTATTTATAATGCAGAGCACAGACATTATTGTTGAAATTAATGTGTAGAACAGAGCTGGGGAAAGTGGAAGTGTTGCTTTTTCTCTTAATTATGTAATTCTGGAGGAAATCAAGGACCTCCTGAAGCATCCTGCATGTGTTGTTTCACCCTGATGGCTGAAGACAGAGAAATAATCCATAGTAGCCTCAGAAGTGGCCCTGAGCAGAACTTCTTGGCAGTGACGTATTTAGCTACACTGGCCCATGGTCGGGTACGAGTGAAAGCTGTACAAAGCTGTAACTTTCGCCTTCACGTTTAAGACAGGCAGAGGTAGCAGCCTAAGGGCTCTCCTTCACTGTGCCACTAGCAGAGCAGCAAGAACTCTGCCCTACCTTGGCCATTACAAAAAAGGGTGCAACGAGGACAGTTTATTGGTGAGACTGAGTGGATAGAAGCTCCTGAGAAACTAGCAAAGGCATCTGAGGAACCGGAAAGGGGTAGGAAGTTTATCCCAAAAAAAGCACAGGCAGAATTTGCCGAATCCATGTATTTGTAATGAAATGAAACAAATGCACCAACAGGTTTTATTTTTTTCCTGTCATATGTCAGCTTTTCAAAATCATTGATGGTATTTTATGAGGCTCAGCATTCCAGGGACAGTTGGGATATATCACATCCATTGCGCGGAGGGGAGTTTAGACACAGAGTAAATGCATTGACTTGTCTAAGGTCAGAAAATCATGACCCAGTTAGGAAAATAAAATCCTCATCCAATATGTCAGAAAATGTAACTCCTTCCTTGCCTCACCTGGCAGGTTCACAGCAAGGGAGTACGTCCTCTAACAGAGGAAGGACCTATAGCCACATTACTAAGACAGACTGACATAGTCCTATGTAATCTTAACTGAACTGGATTTATATTATAAAGCCAAGCAAAAATGCACATTTCCTACCATTGATTAAAAATAACTCTGCTTCTTTTATCTGACAATAAATCTAGTGATCACAAAGGCATTCTGACACTCTAACTTATTACGTATAATTGCAACATTTTTCATGTCCATTCTGTAAGTTTAGAAGGGTATTCTTTAGAGCAAGGGCTGTATCAGTTAAGGACCAAATCTCAGTCCTTAGCTGAAGCTCCCAGGCTCTACTGCAGTACAAAGTAATACAGGGTAAATGCACATTGTAAACCAGAGGAAGAACAAACCTGTAAAAGAAGCAGGAGGGCAACTGTTTTTTTTTTTAATTACAGTTTTTCTCCAGAGCTTCCCTGAGACTTAGGACGAAATCAAGGGTTTCACCAGTGACAGCTTCAGCCTGGGCTTTCCAGGTTCCCAGTGTATCAGCTGCTTTGGAAATCTGTCTTTCCTTCTCTGTGTCTCAGTTCTCCCTTTATAAATCACGGAAAATAATAATTCAGCACTGTCTTTCCCAAAGAGGATTTACATTCTTGGGTTGACAGGGATTGTTCTCTTAGTGTTTGTTTATAAGGAATACAGCAAAATGGGCTGGATTTCATCTGGGACGTGATGTTTTACTGGAAGCTAACTGAATAAGCATGGTAAGGACCTGGGCCCAAATGAACTTTTCAATCTCCTTTCAAATTTCTTTGAAAACTTAACTTTAACTTTTTACAGTAGAAATACAAGCTTGATTCTTTTATTCTCCTTGTACCTTACTCCCACTAAAACCCACTGAGATCAGCACTATTGGTCGGAATCTTTACCTGATCCTTTGCCTGAAATATTTGCTGAAAGAGAGAAGTGACATTTATATAAATACTTTTAGGGAAAAAAACCCAACCAAACAAACAAGCAAACAGACTTGTAGCTCACATGTCACAAAGTGCACAATTCCCCCAATAATTTATTTGTTCACCTAGCAATGTTTCATATACATTCAGTTTTGTTCAAGAAAATGACCAGCACGAGTGTTCAAACATGTCGCATGATAACCAATGGGCCTTTAAAAACAGCACGTAGAAAAGTCAATGACATCGGAATACCATGGTCAGGAAATGCAGTGCCCATTTCAAGAAATGTCTTTAAAAACCACTGGCAGCCAAACTTGTACAACATGCAGGCAAAAAGCTGCAGCAGACAGAAGAAAAGTAAAACATTTTTGCAACCAAAGACTGGCAAAGCAAAAAAAGCCCGACCGGGCTTGCATACAATTCCCACAGTTGTAATGTCAGTGAGTAGAACTGAGTATTCTGCACTATTCAGCAAAGGTTTTGTATCACACAACAATGATGCTGTGATCATGAGCTGAGCGGAATTGCTTTTGAAGTGGAAAAGTGCTGAAACGCTGGCTAGATTTGTCTTTTCTTTAGAAAATGGTTTACAAGGACCGAGGTTTTGCAGATCATAGAAGAAATATGGATCAATACCAGCAGGTCTTGTCATTCAGTCCGAGTCAAGGAGTACAGGAAAATCATTTTTGCTTTTCAGTATTAACGCTTTTTTGACTCTGAAAAAGATCTTAATGCTATCGTGATGCTAAAGGAGAGGACATTTCTCAGCCTGAGTTTGAGCTCAGTATAACAGCCAGCAATCTGCATTAACTAGATCTTTGAGCATGTTGTGGAACTAAAAGATGTGTTATTTTTCATGTGATAGTTGCTTGCAATACATAGCTCTCCTCTTTAGCAACTCATTTCCCCTTAGCTCACGCTTGCTATTTTCCTCCTTCTCTGTCAGTATGAGAAATATGCGGCATGCTCTGCATAGAAGGCATGACATTTTACTCAAATCTCTAATACAAATGCTTAATCTCCTCCTGGGAAATAAATGAATCATCTACATTTATCAAGCTGGGTGGAAGATCTTTATTTTAATGCACCACAAACTATCTCCGTAGTGCCTTGGATTTTCATAATACTGTCATATATTAAATAATCTTGGGAATACCTTCAAAAAGTAGTTGATTATGCTTATGGATTATCTCCCTCTTACAAATGGAAAAGGTTTAGTTTACTTAGGAAAAGACAGGATTAGTCTGGCCAGACAGTCTAACCTTCTCCCTGTGAGTCTCATTATAATTAGGCAAGAAACAGAATAAATATTGGATAGATTCATTCATAGAAAGAGATAGTTGGGAAACAACTTAAAGGCTCTGCACAGAAGGATGATGAAGTAGGTCTGAGCAACCCAGCAAGCAGAGAGCAGATACATCTCTCATGAGCTATTAGCTGCCTTTTCTTTCTGGCAAGTGGTGACGCTGCGTGGTGCAGGTCCCAGATATGCCTTCAGCTTAGTGCAGCATCTTGAAGACTGATTGCCTTTCCTCTTTGGCTCCGTTGTTGGAAGCAATCACACAGAAATGACTGGTGTCAACAGCCTGTCCTGTTGAGGGTTTTCAGCATTGTCTTGCTTATCCAAACAATATTAAGACAGGAAAGAGGATGAAGGTATCTCTGATTAGGATACAGAGGTAACTACCAAGCATGGATTCAACATGGGGCAGCTGAAATCTTCCTTGAGCGAATCACTGAGTCACTCTGTGCCTCAGTAGCTTTATCTTTAAATGGAGTTCCTAATAAAAACCCATTCAAACATGAGCATTAACAGGCATACCTAGAACTAAGCAACTTCCATTTCAGTAAAGCAATAAGATCTTTTTTAACTGGCTTCAACTGGTGTACGATACTCCAGTCTGTAATTGTTACCTTTCAGAAAATTGAAAAAGTCAGGTAGGGGAATTTTGCAAGTAAGACCAAAGAAGCTTTGTGAAATCCATTTGCTGAGTCTGATGAGTAGAAAAGCAAGAAATATTCCTAGCTTAATCTTTCTTCTCTTCAATGCCATGGAGTTTCAAGACATTAAAGCCTGGAAAAGGAAAATACTCTTTTACACAATGCATAATTTATCCTTGGACTTGGCAGAGCAATATTTAAAAATAATGAGGAGACGTTTATTTGGGTAGTGGGGAGACGTGAAGCATTTGGGATTTGAATAGTTTTACAGAGTACATGAAGCCTTAAAAACATAAGACAGTAAATCTGAATGAACATTAACTGTGGAAACTGGAATACTGAACTTTCTCTGCCCTGTGAGGAAGAGAGATTGGTGATCTGCTTATCCTCAACCTGTGTAAATTAAAAGTCATCTATATGATGCTGGCAGCTCTCAGCTCTTTGCAGCAGAGACTATTTGCTCCACTCAAGATGGAAATCTTGGCTGCTGCCCTTAACAGAAAATACTGAAAAGAGAGGATGGTGGGATGTCATACGTGTCCCTCGAAGAGGATACATCAGCTGACTGGTCAGTGTGGTCCAGTGGATGTGGCTTTGAGGGGTAAATCAGGGCACTCCACTGCGTTCTTACTCCCCATCTGACCACCTTCTGCTCTCTGGTCTGTGCTCCTATGGCATTTCACACAACAGAGTCCTGATCTTAGAGAGATTTTACATGTGATGATAGATGGCAAGCCACTGGGAAATCTCTTTTCTGCTGGTGCTTTTTAGATAGACAGATACATTCAGCCTCTGGCTGCAGCTCTTTTACCAGTGCCAAGTTCACTTTAAATAACAGAAAAATATGGGCTGCTGAAATCTGCACTCCTTTTTTTTTTTTTCCTAGAGCTCCTTCTATGGTTTTTGAGACTTGTCAGTCCAAATGTCCATCAAGATGACAAGTGCCTATGACCCTGCTTGCAACAAGGGAACAGGGCAGTTTTCATGCAGAAATTCTCTGAGTGAGCCAAACAAATCATGTGTTTGTTTTTGCTGGCAAAGGTAAGAGCAGCAGAGGTGTGGCTGGGACCAGGCTTGCCTGATGCTGAGGTCTGAGTGCTTTTCAGAGTCACTGCACAGACAGAGGTCCTTTAGCATCTGTTTGATGACAGAAAAAAAAGGATGAAGATGAGACCAAGACTTCCTTATTCTAAGCTCTGTCTCTCACAGGCAGGAGTACTGGTGCTACAATCCATGCTTATCCACCCAGATATTGCCACCAACACGGTGACTTATTTATCTCCATCTTATAGATTCAGATTATATTACTGCTTCAGAATAGCTCTGGACTGATATGACCAATCCACTTGTGTCAGCCTATGCATATCTCTACAGCAACCCCTTGCCTGACACCATGAAACCTCAATAAATCTAAAATTACCGGAGAGACCCTGTATAAATCTCCCAGCTCCAAAGGAGAGATGGCACATATGACCTTATTGGTTCAAGTTATAAAATAAGTATACAAAAAGCATTGGGCAGCAAGTGTGTGCAGTGAAGGTTTTAAATCTTTGCTAGTCTTGCCCAATTTAACGGATGTTTTTCAAAATATTTCAGAGTTCAGGTTTTGTTCAACTAAACGTCCCACGTATTTGAACCCCCTGAGACTGAAAACCTCAGCCACGAGTCTCATGTGACTTTCTTATGAGATTTCCAGCTTTTCTGCTTCTGGCCTTGGCTTGAAGTACCATGAGAATATTCTTTTCATGGTATTTCAACACTTCTAGTTTCAAATTCTAGACTTTATTGAAAAACCCTAAGAAAAGCTTTAAGGGGTGGGGTGGGTTTCTTATTTAAACTAAAAATGGGATAATGCTATAGATTTGCTCTCTGTGAGTGCATGCTTTTGGAAATAAACAAGGGTTTGGGTCCAGGGATTTGATTTGAATTCTCTAATTTTAACCTGTTTGGGACATTCTGTATCTTTCTTATGCAGCATTCACATGGGAGAACAAATAACTATTTGCTTCAGCTAATCAGCTAAGCCAAATATTTCATTTTCCAAGTATCAGAAGAGGCAGACAGTGCCATTCACTGGCCCACCAAACACAACAAAAGCTAAATGGCCTCAAGTGGCTTCTCAATGTCTTCAGGACCACTGGCAGGCTGAGTTGAGAACTGTCAGTTTGATTTTCCCTATCCCTGCATGCTCATTTGTTTGAAGGCTGGGAGAAGCAACTCCTCAGCTTGATGTATTAGCATCTGAAAACACCTATAAGACATATATCTGAGGCAGCAAGTGCTGCAAGGAAAGTTTACGGCCACACACGGGACCTGAAGTGTTCTTGCTTATTACACCAGAAAAAAGGTGCCAACTTTACCAGCTGTTTTACATCTTTCTTGTTTTCTGACATAGCTCCATCAGGCTGGTGTTGTAGTGAATCTGCCCAAAGACATGACTCTTACTTTTATGGATCTTACTTTTGAATCTGCGAGATCAGCAAGATCTGTAAATGGGGACTTTGTAATAGGTTTCCTAGTTGTACTGATATTACACAATAATTTTAATGCATTGAGAACAGGGCCCAGTGTAGGGGGAAAATTAGCTGGCTCGTTCTGGCTCTGTGAATTGCTTACACAAACCACAGGCTTAGGTCCATCTACTCTCTTCTTTCACTTTGAGCTTGACATTTATGTAGAGTGGCAGTGCTCGATTAGCATCCTGGCCATGTATAGCTGTGAAGTGCGTTTACACTCTGAGGTTGCTTTCTGCTTCCAGGACTGTGCAAAGCAACAGTACTGCAAGAACTCCAATGATAAGATTTTTACTTCTACAAATTATTCTAGCTGCAAATATGTGTTTGCAGGAGGAAAGAAATCTCATTCACGCATAAATAAAAGACACAGAAGACTGAAATTCTCTTGACATTGGGGACTTAATACTGAATGAGAGATGAATAAACAATGATTCCTCATCGATAATATCAAGGTGTTTGTCCTTCCAAGGCCCTGTCCTGTAAGAGCTAACCTTATCTTAAGCCCTTTCCCTTTTCAAGCCAGTAGATATTCAGCATAGGAGCTGACATTGAGACACGAGTAAAGGCTTATGTGTTGTTTCAAGAAGCTGCATTCTTACTTGGCAGGCTCAGGAGGAGTTATGTCAAGTGCTGCTTATTTCTAATATTGTACAGAGAATTCCTCCCACTATTTCTTCCAGATGCTGAACAGCTCATTTATTTATTTATTTGGATTAGCTATATTAAAATATAACATGCTTTCAAAAGCTTTTCTCCCAAATTCCCAAAGGGTGGCCCTTTCTCATGGGGATGTATGTCCTTAAGTCATTTAACATGCTTCACTCCCACTGCCCAGAATGAGGATAAAGTTCCTGACTCCAGGGTGCCCAGGATCTCACAGAAAGCTTAGAGCACTTGGTATTGAAGGAGTCAGAAAAGGAATGTGGTGTGACACTGGGCATGGAGACAGCAAAATGTCTGCAGCTTTTCCAGTGTCTGTGGCACTGATGTGACTAGCAAGCACCTGAGCAAGGAATTAGTGAGTCTTTAAGTAGGTTTCTGCTGGACTCAGAACAAGGAAAACAAATGGATGGGTGAGAGTGACCTCTTTGAGCCTTGTTTGATGATGACTTACCTAGTTTTGAATTTTATTAGACCTGCATCAAAGCACAGAGACCTTCCAAACAAACCTAGGATGCATGCAAATTTTCATTTCGTTTGGAGATCTGGGAGGTTGCTTGTACAAAAAAGAAAAGTTCTGGTTGTTCTCTGAAGCTAGGTGGAGTGCAGCCACTTGGATCAAGTTGCCCTTGGCAATGGAAATCACTGAAATCCACAGCACAAAGGGAAAATTAAAGCGACTCCAAGCAGGGCAAGAGCCAAGAGGGTGGTTTTGCTATGCCCTGTGAGCTGAAGCGACTGCTTTTCCAGACAGGTTGAGGACAAGCAGCCTTTTGGGCTTTACAGAAGACCAAATCCCCACCTGGTACAGCCCAGGAATGAGGACCAGTGAGGCTGCCCAGCTGACGATGCAAATCCAAAGAGCTTCCTGTTCCTTTCAACAAGGTGTGCAGGACCTCACCAAGCCAGGACCTGGACATGAACAACAGAGGCAAGACATGGTAGGAAAACATTCTTGTCCACAGTCCCTTAATGAAAAGTAAGCAGAGATCTGTAAACACTGTCCCAAGACCTGAGCCTCCCAACCTCAGCTCTCCTGGCTGTTGAATCGAGCTTTTTTGGGGGGGCAGAATCAAAAAATGGCTCTAAATGTGGAGTTGTATGAAAGTATCCATGCTGAAATCAGCACAGGGTCCTTGTAGTTTGCTCTTTCTTTCCTATTGCACCTAAATTAGAGCAGTAGGAACTTTGAAACAGGGGAATACAGTGAAAAATAAAGCTTTTAAATGTCAGGCAAATGACTTGCAGAGGCCAGTCTCTTGGAAGACCATAGGGTGCTCACCATCCACTGAAGCCATTCGCTGTCTTTAAGGGGCTTCGTTCAGGCTACCAGCACTCAAAGACATCATGCTTCAAAAGCCTTGGCCCTGTTTTACAGTATGCCATTTGTTTCACCTGGATCCCTTCAACTGTTGTAGCATCTACTCCCACTTCCCAACAAAAAGAGCAACGTCCCATCAGCAGAGCCACGAGTTCGCCAGCCTATGCTGCTGGGCACACTCAGTCCTTTAGACGTCCTCCCCGTTTTCACTGAGGGAGATGGTGTGTATTTTAATGGTTGGAACTTTACAGTTTTCATGGACAAGGTTCCCTGAAGTGCCTGCACAGCAGCATTCCTGGAGGAAACCTTTACTTTTCACTTTGGCAGCAGTACAGTCTTTAGAAACGGCATTTTTTGCAGGCATGCTTTGCACAGCGGAGAATATCTTCCATTCGCAGACCCCATCTGACTTGGAAATCTTATAGAAGGTTTCTCCTGAGCCGACGGGGATACGGACCACACCTTTGCCACTCTCCATGCTTTGGCTAGTGGGATGGTTGAGGTTGAAACTTGGGGACTGCTTCTTTGCTGCTTGCTTCCTTGGGAGGCACTGCGCTCTCAGGACGTTTTGGAACGCTTTCTTAAACTCTTGACTTGAGCACGGATAGATTATGGGGTTGATGCAGCTGTTTAAATATCCAAGCCAAAATGTTATTTTAAAAAGTGTGTCCGGGGGTTTGATTGCAGGAAAGAAAGAACCTAAAATGGAAAATACACAGAGTGTTAAGGCAGAGGCAGTGAGAAATTGCAGGTAACCAAAGAAACTTAAACACTGGAAAAAGTAAATAAGAGTCTGTTCTGTCTTGGAAAACTTATGACTGGCAGCCCAATTCCTGCAGGAACAAGTCTTTCAGAATATAAGGTGTCCTACAATTACATGGATGTTCTATCAGAAATCCATTCAAGACATCTACTTTATTACACCAGCATTGTATTCCCATTTACAGCCAGGGAGGCAAGCAAGAGAACTGGTATCAAGTGGTAGAGGAAAATTGCATCCTTTGGGACTTCTAATTCAAGATTAGTTAGCCAAATAACAGTCGTATCTAGGAGGTCATCAAAAGGGGTGTCAAATGGCAAGAAAATCACACCATTTCAGAAGTCAGTGTAAGTGAAACATAGGATTACTGAGTTGACTGCATTCCAGCTAAAAGTCTTAAAAATGATAAAGTATTGGATACTCATTTTCCCTTGAAACCTTAAGAAAATATAACTTTCCACATTTTTCAGTCTCATGGAATGCATCTAAAACTCAAAAGAGTTAAAAGAAAGGTTCCTTCTTATGTCAATGAACACTGGAGAGGGTCTCCATGGTATCTGTACTGATAGATACTTGCAAAGTTGCCTCCCAGAGATGATTCAAAGAGCAAGAACTTAGATGGCTGCTTAGTGAGGAGAGTACTATGGGACTTTTTATTCTATAGAAGGCAGGATAACATTCAAAAAATTCGAAATCTTTTGATGAAGCTTGTTCAGCATATCAGTGACAGAGCCATAAATTGTGCCTTCATTAGTCCTCACTGTCTTGGCATGACAACAGTCAACTACAAGTGACCATGTGAATTGAAAATTAAATAGCATTACTAATATACTTTTTAAAAAAATAGATGATGATATATGATAACATAGGTTTTAATTATGAGTTATCTGCTGATATAAAATCTTGGGAACATTTTTCCTAATGCAAAACCTTTGGGTTTTTTTGTTTAACTACAACTTGAGCTCCTTATTTCTTGTATAAGCAAGTTTTTAACTTTAACTGATTTGAATAGGATGTCAGTAAATGCTTAAGAGATTTACTCATGGGCAGATGTTATTATAAAGCTACAGAGACGTATTTAAGATATCAAAGAGTCGACACTGTTTCTTACGCAGAATTGTTTAGAAATTTGTTGCTTTTCTTGTATGACACTGGAAAGTGGCCATTGTAACAAGATCCTGTAATTCTCTTGTTTGGTACTTCTCTTTGCTTAGAAATAGAAACAATATTGTGTGAATATGACTGAGCCAAAAAACTAAACTCTGTATGATGCTGGGGTGGGAATAAGTGATAACAGCACTTGTAAGACCAATTTTGCAAAATGAAAGTAGAACCAGAGCCAAAGAAAAATATTTGCCTTATGTTGTCAAGGGGAAAGGCTGTTTCTTGCCTCCTTTAAAAGAAAGGTAAAAAAAAAAAAAGAAGTGGTTCTATCATACCAGTGTCAGTAATTAGTTTGAGCACAGGAGGAAAAATTTCCCAGAAAACATAGTTGGCTTGTTCTGGACTTTATAGTCAAGTTTATAATAAACAGAACTTTTAGCACTGACGAATGCTTGTCTGCCAGCTTCCCCCTGGAAAAAATCCTAAGTGTGTGCATGTTGAAAGAAATACTGTGGAAGATTTAGGCATCGATACATCTGTCATCCTCTGCAGTTTAACTACGTCCGTAAGCAGCTCCTGAGCTTTACAGGGATCGATCTGGTCCTTGGACCTCCCCTGAGTTAGGAAAAGCTAATAATGCAATCAGAGGGTGTTCTAATTTAATTCTGAGAGCTACCGAACTTCGGTTTGAATCTTTTTCTTCCCATCTTTGTCAAACAAACCTACAGCAAGCGCAGCAAATGCTTTCAAGCAGCAAAAGCCAGAGAGGAATTCTCGGGGTGTTTTTTGCCTGTGTGAGAATGTATCAGAATATTGCTTGAACCAGAGGTACAAATAGTGCAGCGTGATTAATGACTTGCTCATTCTGCTGGACACCGCTGTGAAATGCACAGTGATGTCCTCATGCCGTGGCACCAGCTCCTACCCTCTGCGTGGAGCTGGTGGGCCCAGAGGACATGAAGACACAGGAGGTGTGGCAGGGTGAGAAGCCCTCCAGTTATCCCTGACCTGGGAGAGGTCCCCTAAGACTTGGGCCATCTGGCATGTGGTGGAGCAGCAGAGAAGTGCGACGGAGCCAGAATACCCAAAGGCAGCGCAGAACATGCCACGGGAGCTCGCTCCTTGTGTTGGAGCAGCTCAACCTCTGATTCCAACCCCAGCCACAACCTGGGCATCAAGCACAAGCCTCGCTGCCTCCGTGATAGCTTCTGCGTTGCTCCAAGCTAGCTAGGTAGGGCAGTTTCACTATTCGTTTCAATATCAACTGGTTTTTAAGACCAAAAATGTTGTGCTAAAGAAAGCAAACGCTGTTTTGCAGTTAAGCATGAGTGAGCGGGCGTTTCCGTGACCTAGAATTTTTCTCAGCAAATTAATGCTGCTTGCCTTTAGTGAAAAACAACTAAATTAAGTTCTCAAAGAACCTTCTGGCTGAAGTCATTGGCAGATGAAAAATAACTAAAGGCTCCTAAATGCCCACATCATGCTCAATTTTTTCTTTATTTCCTCATTTAATTGCAGCATATCTATGCTTTCCCATTTTGTGTTAAGACAAAAGGTGAAACAAATCTCGGTTTAGGGAATCAGCTGTGTGAGGCCGAGTGTAAAAATGGGTAAACAATAACAATTCCTGTTTGCTGCAACTCCTGGCTCGCTCTAAATGGAATGCTAGTGCCTTGCCAAAGTCTGTTAAAAATAGAAAATAGCCAGTGTCAGAGTCTGTCTCCTGCTCTTTTTTGGGGGCGGGGATCTGCATGCTAATTTATTAATGTAACCTTGTTTGGTTCATCAGTGTAGAGACTTGTTGCTTTGGAACAACACACAGTGAAAAGAAAACAAAGCAGCTTTAACAGCAGACAAACTTTGCTGTCTGTAAACCCCATCACACGCTGTCTTTAACACTTTCTTTCCACCGGTGGATACAACTTGGGCTTTAGGACAGTAGCTTTGCTCTGCTGTGTGTTTTCTTGTGCCAGTCAGTGATGTTTCGTTAGTTCAGACCAGCTAAAGCTCTGTCTCCAGGCTTCATTATAACTGTCTGTGGTCCTGTGAATGAAACACTACAAATGTCAATAGGAAGAAAATTGTCAGTAGCATCTTGAAAGGGCTGAGGCTGGAATTCATAGTCAATAGACCCAATATGTAACAGAGCTAGATGTAAAATCAAAGCAGAAATAATTTGGACCCTATTCTTACTTATGCCAACAGCTTATCAACTTCCAGAGCAATATAAATCAAGATCAGCCCATCTAAACCTTGAGCCACTGAATTATTGTGTAGGGTGCAAAAAAATATTTCACTTCCTGCATCAGCCAGGACTGAGAAAACAGAATTATTCTAGCACCTAATTCTCCAGAGCAACCTTTTCCAATTCTCTCACTCCGGGCTAGGTGTAATCATAGATTAATAAAGTGCTGCCATCCAGGTATCCTCTAATGGAGCTGGAGAGCAAGCAGCAGTTGAGAAGTAAAAAGTTTTCTTTCTTAAAACTACTTCTGTATCCTATTTGCAGGCCTTAATGTGCCTCTTCCCCGGTACACTGTCAGGAATAAAATGGTAAATAGTGGCAAAACTGATTACAGTTTAGAGGCTTCATCTTCATTGTCTCCCTGCAGTGGTGCTGGAAGAAGGGTAAAGAAAACTTCAACGGATCTTTTAAAGCCTTTGAATGGTAGATTGACTAGATGATGCTTGAATTCCTGCTTTGTTTTCAAAAGGTTCAGGGCTCTCAAGTGTCAGTAGCACAATTCAATTGCTTGTTATATGAAAATTGAATAAAATAAAATGTACTATTAGCCTCCTGAGCTCCTTTGCCATTAAGTATTTCATCACTCACCCCTGAAAATGTCAGGATTGCATTCCTTTCCCTCATCATGTATTTTCCTGTTTGTCAACTCAAAGTTTCTTCAGATATGAGAGAGAAGTTTTCCATGTACCTCCTGGTGAGTAAGTGCCAATTCAGGCACAAAGATGTAATTTGACTTTGTCATTTGTCAGGAGTTACAGAGCTGCTTGATTACAGGTTGTTTAAAAGCCAGCAGCGATGTCGAGCGTTGTTTCGCTGATGGACAGCACACAGGGATTTAGAAGCTGCCAGACTACAGAAACTTGGGTTGTTTACTCTGTATCATCTCCATTAGCACCATGGGAATAAGATCCCATACATTTTTCTGACCCATGGACCCACAGTGGTGTTAAAATCCATCACTGCTACTAAATCTTGCACCTCTGTTTAGGTTTACTACTTTTTTTTTCCCTTTTTATGTTTTTTGGCACAAATCTGGTGACTGAGAGCACAGGCAAAGGCAGGCAGGGGTGTACGGCTACATCAGTGTGTGGGTGAGATCAGGCCTGTACCCACACGTGATGAGGGATCAGCAATAACCCACAAAGCAGCCGTGCCCGTGTACTCAGAGCTTGCAATGAGTACACATTTTAAACCCTGCACAGAAGTCAAATAATAATCCTAGCACCTCTTGCCTCTGACGTATAGGAAATACGCCTCTGGAGTCACAGCGCACTGGAAACGGGGATGGTGGTCTGGTTTAGAGGGAGGCAAAGCTTCAGACTAGGTCCTGGGATCTGCCCTAAAGGGGTCAAGCTAAAGGGCAGCAGCTATTCCAGAGCAATTGCCCTAAAGACCCAGAGGATGAAGCACAGCGGAGCACTGATGTCCCCACGTAGATCAGCTCTGTACCAGGGGTACCCTCGATCTCTTGTGAGACAGTCTGCTCTACAAACATTGATAAATGAGTTACATCTTGCGTTCCCAAGCTCAATGTTAGCACTGAACTTTATTCCATAAGACTGGCATCCTGTACTGCATCTCAGGTCAAACACAAACCACTCTCTGGAAACTGTATTTTTATACATATATATATATATATAAAAATAACATATATGCTCTCCCAGCACGTCTCACCCTGCTGCTCCCTTATGGAAAGTATTTTCTGTGGGAACAAAAAATGGGATCAAAGAACCCTTGAACAGTAGGAAATGCTTCTGGGTTTTGTACAATCAAATTAACGTAATGAATGCAGAACAGCGGATCACAGAGGTGAGGAAGGGTAAAAGCCTGCATCTGGCGAGTCTTGCGTGTTTACAGCTGTGCCTGTCCCAGGGCCTGGAATATTGTGGCTGATTCAGGGGGGAAATGAGAGTGACTTTGTGCCGAGATATCCCTGACCCATAATAAACAGATATAGAAGGAGGAGCGAGAGTTTGTTTCTCTTCACAGGGGCCTGAATTCAGATCTCTGGGGCACGAGGAGGGTGCAGACACAGGTGAGAGGTGGAAAGGACAGGCAAGAGGAATGGGTCAGTCTGGGAACGGTGCTCTGATCAGCTGGATTTTTTTCAGCCCTAATTTATGCTCTATTTCATATTGTACCCACTTACGATGGATGATATTTCTGGCAAAGAGCAAACATCTCAGCAAGCAACTATTTCCAGATTCGCTGTGTGCAGTTGCAGATTTAGAAAGCTGATAAAAAGCCATGGGAAGGTAAACTGAGGTTTTGTTACCCATGTAAACCCAAATAATCACATTGTTTTACAAATCAATTTTATTGTTGCTGAAATTCCAGCTCCCATGCTGTTACTGCAGTGGAGTCATTCTGGATCTCATTGCTCACATTTTTAAGATATTTGATATTCATCCCGAAGCCCTCGCTCTCGGAGTTATGCACTTACAATAAAATGTTAACTTTCCTTAAAAAATTTTAAAAACCCCAAGTGAGTGGTTCAGGGAATAGTGAAAAGATGAGTCTATCTCAGCCTGTCTCACGAGTTTGTCACTCTGTGGCTGTCGGTTGTGATTTTTGGAATCCTTGGGGTTAGCAACGCTGGAATTACCTTCTTCAGCGAATGCTGAGTATCTATCCCTTATGTATCCAAATTGAAGACAAATCCTGACATTTGCTGGGTGGGGTGGGAGAATCACTCATCACCTTTCAATCACTAAAAAATTCTAAATTGCACCATGACATTTGAGAAAAATTACATTTTTGGTTCGTTTACTCCAGGGACTTGAAAGTGGTGACTACACAAAGCAGGAACGTTTTGAAGATAAGGACAAGCCTTCTCTGACAGGTAGTGCACGCAGGAGAGCCATAGATGTGAATCACAAAACACAGCACAACTGACTCCACTTTCTCTCTCTTGTTTTCAGTGTAAATGGCTATTAATATTGGCAGTTCCTGCTCCTGCCTTGCTGTGTTATGAGTCAGTGGGACACAACGTTTCAGGACTTGGTAACGGTGGAGAAATGTTGGCGACAGGGATGTCAGTGGGATCTTTGCCATTGGCTTCAGTGTAGCTGAGTTATCAACCCAGACCAACAAAGCCTTTCCAGACTGTGTTTATGAACAATGCCCCTTGTGATTAGTAAAAAAAAAAAAAAGTCCACAAAACCCACCTCAGTTCTGCTTCCCAGGAAAACTTTTGCTTTCTCTTCCTTATTTTCCTTGCCAGTAAACTTATTTACTCTCCCAACATGTAAACACCTTCTCTTTAACACTGTCTTCACAGGATAAGACAATATTGCCCATTACTTCAGTATCATGAATCAAAATTATCTCGATTCTACAGGAAATTGGTGACTTTCTGGCAGGAGAACACACTGAATCGAGACTCGGATGATCTTGACAAGAGCAAGAGGCCATAAAGCTACACCTGATATGTTTTTCACTGGTATCAAAAATTGGATGGGCCCTTGAAGCACAGCCTTTGGGAAATACTGCACCCTAATAGGCAAAATGGAAGCTTGGTGTTGTCCCTATTGCAACACAGAGGAGGACAAGTCAATCGTGCCTCAGCAGCGTGATTAAGGTAAATGAATTCCTGTATCTGAGCGCATACAAACAGCTGCAGCATTTTCCTGATGTCTGGCCACCTCTGACTTCCAAAAGTAAGTTTCCCATTTGCAGCTGAGTGGACTGGGTATGAACTCATGCCTCTGGAGCCCAAGCAAGGTGCCATAGCTAAATCAGACACCTTATGAAACCATATAACAAGAGATGATACATACAACAAATGCAAACCTCACAGGAAAACACAGGGATAAATCCACCAACCTCCAGATGTGGGTGCATGTTCCTACTCCTCACCTTGTGACCTCCTGAGATAGTACATCAATGGCAGAGATAGGAAAATGCTTTTTTTTTTTTCTAGTTTACCTCTAGTGAAAGTAGAGAGTCATTCTCTTTGATTCTGTTTAAAAAACAACCACAAAACAGTAATTAGAAACCAGCTGCAGACAGGCACGGAGACAGGATTAGAGGATTCCCTTGACAGTGTTTGTGTCAGTTCACAGACTAATTTACTACTCTACTACAAATATAAATACCCTCCAGCGTATCCTCTTTTCTGCTCTCTCCATCATGAGAATGATTGACAAATGCTAAAAGCCTTCCTCTCCCTTGACCACTTTAGTAGTCTGAATTTTTTCCCCTGTGACAACCTGGCTCAGACTTTCCTTTTTTACTTCTTTCTGCTTCTGAAAGCAACATCTACAACCAGACAGATTTAAGAACTGAATTTCCAGACTCTTCTAGATATTTCTTTCTATATCTGTCTCTATCCCTTTTTAGCGATTGCAAGAGGAAGATGAAAAACAGAAATGGAAGAAACATGCTTTGTGGCAGGTTGTTACTGCAAAGTGCCAGGGCCCAACAAGCCTTAATTACCCAGATGAGCCTCATCTATGGCCTCTATCCACAAACCCTCTGCCCATTGGCCCAGGAGCTGCATATAAGCTCAGGCTCCCCTCTTTAACCCTCTTTGAGGGATGTAGGCAAGCTCAGGCTTGTTCTTTCCTGGCTCTGTTTTGTTGGTTTGTGTTTGTCTTTGGTGATTACTGGACTGCCAGCTGAACCTGTTGTAGATGCCACCTCTGCTGAGGTACGGTGAGGGCACGCTTTTGGGGAGGGCATGGCTCTTGCCTGTGCTATTGTCAACCTCTGTTCCTGGTTTGTCCTTCCTCATGGAGCAGCCTTGCTCTTGCTGCTCCTTGACATTCAAATTCCTCTAGGAGCCTATAACCTGTTCTCAGGTTCCTAGTTCAGCTTCAAGTAGTCCCTATTTGCTGGTGCCTAAGAGAATATGGTTGTTCCAATTTGAAAAGCAACATTGCTTACTTTAGGGTGTTTGTTTTGCCCCAAGATCTTAAAGAACTTTGGCAACAAGTCAAAGAAGATCTTGAAAAGATTTGGGAAGAGAAGTAGGGCTTCACTTTATAGTTTACTCGGAAAAAAGAAACTTAGTGATAAGAAGGCTTTGGCTAATGTAGAAAACAAAAATGCAGCTCTATCACCTGCTAGTCCTCCTGGCTAGAGCACAGACCTTTATTCCTTCAGTAAAGCAGTGCATTCTTGCTCAGGTGAAGGAGTGCATGGAGCATAAGCCCCTGTTCATGACACCTGGTTTGCACTCCCCCTAGCTATTTGAATGGATTGCTTTAGTGCAGCTATGTTTTGAGAAAGGAGCCAAGCACGGGGTAACCAAAGTGTGAAGGTCAGCACTAAAAAGCTTTTAATGCTGTTCTCACCATGTGAATTAACATGAGGAGATGTTAAACGGGGAAGCTCAGGTCACTCATAAGGGGCTAGCAGCTGGGAATAGGGTGATTAAGTGTTGCAGAAGAGAAATAAGAGATAAAGAAAATAATGCATCAGGTGTAGAAGATATGTGAGAGCAATAGCCCTAAAGTGGACAGGGAAATGTTCTTTCCAGCTAACTTCTCTGAAGAGCTGAATAATAGACTACCTGGATGGGGTAGGATGCTCTTGTAGTCTGCTTGGAGCAAATGTCAGCCTGTACTAAAAAAGTGGCAGCTAGTGAAAGTATTTAGAGCTCCTAAACAGGGAAGTAACTTATTCATAAGACTAACTTTTCCTTCTCTTGAATACATCCTTTGTATTCTTGTCCTTATAGAAAGGTGGATGCCTAGAGTAGAATTAGGAGAGGCTGGTGGACATATCTGAAAACCTTTTGCTTGGGAAGCAATTGCAAAGAGCTGTACATGGACATCATTCTTTCTTTACAGCCTAATACTAGGGCTAAAGTGTTGGACGTGATTGCTCTTAGGCAATGACATTTATAGGAAGAATCTGTGTAGAATTCCGCTGACAAAGTTAATTCAGCAGTAGGTTTACAGCTTTCTTTTGGGTAATAACAATTCAAAGGAAGATTTGCAGAGTAAAAAGCACTTCACACCATCAGACTTCCACTGCTGCAGAGCAGAGGCATAATTTGAGCTCGCTAAGAATAGATGTCTTACATAGAGGCTAATGGACATAGACAAAGGGCCTCACAGTTCTTGCTGGCTCTTAGATTAAACTCCTATTTAGGTGCTGATTGCTACCTCTTATCCTGCATTTTGGTCAGTCTAAACCTTCCCTAAACTATCATAGAAAAGGACCTCTCATTGTACTACGTGTCTAGAAAGGAACTGAGATTTAATTAGGGGAATGCAAAGACTGTAGATCCAGTTGGGACACACTTGAACTTTGACTTGGAATGTTTTATTTGTGAAGAGATGTTGAGTTCAAAGAAATTTTTACAGGAAAAAAGGAATAGGAGCAGATCCACTGGTCACCTCTAAAGAGGAAGAGCATGCAGAAATGAAAACCTGACTTCTTCCAGAGGAAATAATCTGTTTTGACACACTTTTATTTTATGGAAGTTTTGTGAAGTGTGGGTTTGCACTGATGCATGCAGAGAAAAAACAAATTGTAACCTCAGTTCTTTTCGTGCAACAGGATTATTGTTCCCTGGCTTACTCCACAAACATCAAAGCCAAGTGCGAAGAAGGTGTATGGACTACTGGACTGAAAGCCTTTGCACAAACCCTTTGCCTGGAATGAAAGTAATGAATCTAAGAAGGTAAGACAGACATTACTTACACAGATGGCAACTGACAACATTACACACTGATTTCAATTAAGATATTGTCTTATGACAGGGATACTCAAACTGTTTCTCCAGTTATTTGCAGCCACATCTACTGATATGGATATCCTGCCTTTATCCCCCTCTTGATATCCTTCTATCACTCTTGCCCTTCCCTTGCCTGTACCCCAAAAGTTTCTACCCCCATTTGTTATACACTTTAACAAGCCTGAAGTGTCTTGTTTTACATTGGTCTTGGCTGGTAGACTTGATGTTAATAGATGTGAGGGTCTTGAAGATACTGTAGATAACAGTAAAACAAAGTTAGGTTTTGGGAACTTCTGCTGTATAGAGTGGCAAGCACCTGCCAGTTGTCTGAAGTGGTTTGTGGGGCATAATTTTAGAATGTCTGTCTCATGGGCAACCTTCATGGAGGGTCTGCTTCTAAAAGGCTATGACTCTGACAAATGACTGAAGTGACCTGCAGCAGCTGATGCGACCATTTATAGGGCTGTCCCATGGCCACAAAGCTGCAGAGCTGGTCTTGTGCACAACAAAGTTCTTGTTGCCCAGCCAGCTGTGCTGTGAACTCCACAACTGCCATTGGGTTTGACAACAGTGCTCTGTCTAGCTGAAAAGTCTGACCTCTGCACTAACCTGCGTGATCCGGGACGGATCAGTTCTCCTCCCTATGCCTGCCTTCATCTCTCTGCAGAATAGATCTGAAAGTGATTACTGTCTTTTGGAAAGTGTTCTGCATGGTGCAGGTGTAGAGCGCCATGTGTAATCATCTCTGGGTGAGTCTCTGGCTCTGGGTGGGACAGTCTGCCTCAAGAGCTTTCCTTGGCTTTTCTGAAGATGTGGGTTTTTTTGCACCACTTGTCTGTTTAATAGGTTTTTTTGTCTTTAAACAAATTAGCAAATAAGTTTTGAAAGACTTATTATATGCTTTAAAAATAACATCGTAACCCCACAAAGACAGAGAAACTAACCTCAAGAAAGTTTCCTTATAAGGGATTAAAGAAAGATGCAAAGCCACTCTTGAATCCAGAAAATTTCTTAAATCCAAAGCAAATTAATTAGCAGCTCTGTGTGGGCAACCACATTTGCAGATGAAAAGAAGTGTGTTTAATGCGTTCTTGCAAACCCTTTTTGGGTATGTTTCAGACATCTTGGCAACCAGCATTCCAACGTGCTGACATCCTGGTCAGCACCAGCCAGGCCTTTCAGGGCTCCTCCTTAGGAAACATCTACATCTCTTACTCCAGCGCTTCCCAGTATTGGCCAACAGAAAAGATTCTGTATTTTTGGATTTTTCACATGGCAACGTTAGCGAAACGTTTTCATGAAACAACCTGGTAATCTTGGTAAATCCGGTAGAGGTTAATTGAAAAAGAACAGCTTTTTGTAAGGTTTTTAAAAAAAAAAATAAAAAGAAAATCCCTAATCTTTCTTTTCATGTTTAGGTAACGCTGGTTTTTCTTTTCCTTAATTGTACACATTATTACTAAAACTTCCACACAACCTTATGTTATTTTTCCTGTACAGCATAAGCCCTTTCCATAGGAAAAGCCACTGAAATTGAGCAAGTCACAGATTTAAGGTTCCACATTTCAAAAACTAATATTTAGTACAGCTGTTGCAGAGCAAACTTCAGTGTGGTGTGCCACATAGATCACACTCAATGTAGGTACGGAATTAGTATTCTGCTTTTAAATCCTGAAATCGCATCAAAGGTGACTGAGCAAAGTTTAATTAAAATTCTAATTACTTCTTTACATTTCAGTGATAGCAAAGCAGAACAAATCCCTGACTTTCTTCCCTTTCAGAATTACAACTGATGAATAAATATTCATATTCAGCATGATGATTGAAGCCAGTGTTTGGCCAGTGGGCTCAGTGGGTTTCCACAATAGATGCAAGCCAGAGAAGTATAAAATTAGCTTGAAGGATCCTCACTGCTGTCTTCTGACTGGTCATATGATAAATTAAAAAATACATTCATTTCATCTGGAGTATGGTATCTCATAGTGTGAACTTCCTGATAGGAAGCTGATTTTTTTCCTTATAGTGGGAATTATTAGGTGCTGAGCATGCCAGGAGATCTGGCCCCAAGTCTGTGAACAGCTACTTTGACGCTGAATACATTTATATCTTGACCTTTTACATATTTATATCACCTTAAGAACTGGCTGCAAACTTAGATATAAACACACACACACCCCAAAGATATCGTTCCTATAGCAGAGTTGGTCAGAAATAACAGTCCTAGTTCTGAAAGAGTATTTGCTGTATGAAAGGAGTACTAAATCCTTTCCATTATTTTCAGAATTTTATGCTTCTCTTTGGACCAGAGATGTTTTGTTTCATTTCAGACATTCATTTTCTACGTTCGCTGCTTTGCGATGGTGAATGTTCTGATTTTGACAGCTTTCCAATAGAAAATTATTCCCTCAGAGCTTTTCTGATCAGCATTATTGCACACAGGCACAAACACATCCCTCCCTCCAGGCAAGGTGCTGTAAAAGGTAGAGGGTTTTGCTTTACTTACCAAGAGGCATTACTACAAAAAAAGGAAGCCAGCAGAGAACGAAGCATCCGACAACTATTCCCAGGGTCTTGGCAGCTTTCTTTTGCCTGGAGAACTTGAGGAGGCGCACTGAGAAATGGTGCTTGCTCTTGGGGTTGGATGCTGATCCGCTGGCTTCAGGAGCATTTTTACGATGGATCCGTAGGGTGACTTCTTCGGAACGAGATCTCTCTGTCTTCAGACCAGAAGTCAGACCTTTGTTTTCCCTTTTGGCCACTACATACACTCGGCAATACATCACCAAGATAATAGTCAGGGGGAGGTAGAAGGAGCCTAGAGCAGAGAACAACACGTAGCCAGGCTCCTCAGTGATTTGACAGATGGTCTCATCTTCTGGTGCTGGTTCTTTCCAGCCAAAGAGAGGTCCAATCGATATCACCAGAGACAATGCCCAAACGCACAGTAATGCTAGGAGACCTCTCTTCTCTGTCACTATACTTGGGTATCTCAGTGGGTAGCTCACCCCGATGTATCTGTCTATCGAGATGATACAGAGGCTCATAATGGAAGCAGTGCAGCAAAGGACATCAACAGCTGCCCAGATGTTGCAGAAGATTCTCCCAAAGGCCCAGTAGCCCAAAATCTCCATGGTAGCTGAGAAGGGCAGGACAGTGGAAGTCAAGAGGAGGTCAGCTACAGCCAGGTTAATTATATAATAGTGGGTAACACTCTGAAGATGTCTGTGGCAGGCTACAGAGAGGATAACCAGAATGTTACCCAAAACCCCAAAAACTATCAGCCCCCCTAGAATAACACCTAGTAAAATGGCCTTTGAAATGTTCACAGGCTCCACAGAGTGGGTGCAGTTGGAGCAGTCAGAGGAATTTCCAGGGATGAAAGCCATGGTGCGGGGCTGATTGTGTTCATGCAAGGCTGTGGTACTTCACTCCCTTTTCAGGTAGAAAGAGTGATGAGATCAGTTCTTGGAAGGTCCTACAGGCAACATTTGCCTGGCTTTGCTGGGGAAGAGAGTTTTTAAGACCATCTTAGAAGTGCAGCACCAGGAACAATGAGAAGGATCCAGAAACATGTTAGAAAATCTACTTTTCTCACTAAGTTTTTTACCGTTATAGCACAGTTAATAGCCACCATTTCCAAGTCAAATTTAACTCCTTTTGCATATTTCTTGGGGTGCAGAAGTGAGGCTACACAAAACAGAGGCTATTTATCCTACTTCCCAGGACTACATGATGAGAAATATTGGAACTGCAGGTTAAAATCATTTCTGCCTTTTGGGGAAGATTCAGTATTTAAGTAACATAAATATTCCAAAGGGTCTCAAATTGAGGTTTCTCCTAAGAGGAAATCACTGATGCTTTTAATTACCTTGTGTTAGTCCTGATTCTGCCTTACAACTGGCTTAGAAGAAGCCTGACTAGTTGGAGGCTGCTGCTGTGTCTCCTCAGCAATGTCATTTGAGATACCTGCCACTACCCATCTTCAGGGTCTGAAGTGTCAATCAAAGATTCTCCACGCTGTAGAGTAGTTGTTACTCGAGCTCCTGGTCTGTGAATTAAGGTGTGTTTACATCAGCTTCTGGCTTGGTCTGAAGGGGAGAGTGAAGTTTGCCGAGTCAATGATGCACGCTGTTGTGCTCTTTGGAGATCATCACCGCCCTGAAGGAGATAAAGACACAAACAATATGATTCCCGGAAGCAATGTTCACTTACTGCTGTGGTTCCCATATAAGAATAGAGAGGGAGGCTATTTTAGGGAGCCTTCCTCAGGCTGGCTCCAGCCAGTGGAACCAACCTTTTTCAGCCCAGTATTGTTTAACAACAACTAAGAGACCAACGTGGATTTTGTTGCCTGAGTTTTCTCACCACATTCTCAGTAGCAGTCCATTCTCCTTTAGGGAAAGTGATCAATCCTAATTATCGGTTCACCTGCAGACTAGTTCTAGGAGAGATAGAAACCTGTTGGACACAAATTAGGACTACAAACTGTGAAGTAGATTTATAAGTCCAGAAATTTAGTCTAAGATTTCTTTATTAAGTGACTCCTTTACCCACTGAACTGCTCGTTAGTGCAGCTAAACTGCCCATTTTAGAAATCTATAGGGAAAAGCAATTCCTGCCAAGCAGAAGATGTTGCAAGGAACAAGTTTCCTACTGAGTGACACAACGTTTCAGAGTGTCTGGAAGCCAAGCTCAGCCTTAGCTGACTAAATATGGAGAAAAGGTACATCAGATGGAAAAGTGAGGATAAGCCTGGGAACTGAGACACGGGGGACACGACGGTGAAAGCTACAAGTGTGGGCTCAAAAGCCTTTCCCAACACCTAGATGTGGATACGGTGTTCCCATCCAAAATATCAATCAGACATGTGAAAAACCACCACTAAGACTACTCCTGTTACAGCTGAGATAAGGCAAGACTCTGTAAGTGTCCTAATATTACGTCTCTCCGATGAGTCCCTCAGATCGCACTTTACGCAAACACTGAGCAGCAACAACTGTCACAGCTGAGTCTCAAAACTGAGTTTTCCTGCAGGCAAAGATGTTTAAAACTCCTCTTACTCTGAACCCCCCAAATTCCCGGTTGACAAGCAGGGAGGACGGGGGAGGGAGTGCACTGTGGGAATTTGTCTTCTGTGCACTGAAAAGAAATTGGATCTTTATATTTTCTTTCCTGATAGAGGGAACAAGTTGAAGAATAATTCCAAGACAGAAAAGGACAGATTTTACGAAGCACATCAATGAAAAGTGACTGGCATCAAGCATCTCTAACCATTATAACTGTGGCCATTAGCGGGTTGATGGCAGACTAGAAAATTAAGAAATGATCAAACTTGATTTTTAAGTACATGAAGCAGAACTTCCCAGTAAGTCCAGGAAATGCAGCAGAAAGGACTGACAGATATTCATGCTCAAAGCCAACCAGATAATACTCAGCCTGTGGAGAGAGATGGTTTGGGGAAGAGCATACCCTAGACCGTCGTGCCTGCCCCAATCCCCACTCACCTCTTTAGTCTCTAGAAGGCAGCACAGCTTCTCTGAGCATCTGGAAAGGAGATTCACAGCACAACACAGCAGGCTCCTCTCTTCATGCAGGGATGGGACTCTGTGCCTGAAAATCCATTGCTTCTCTCCCTTTATTTCCCCACTAGTACTTTGACAGCTCACAGTTGCACTGATTCCCTGCCTCCTAATGCTTGGGAGGGGCTGGACTCCAGCATCCCTCAAGGCACCCTCCCCAGTTGCAGTGCTCAGCTCCACACTGTCAAGGAGCAGCAGGAACTTTACTGCTCTGCTGATGTAGCAGGCAGTATCCTTGCCATTACCGTAATCCCCTGCCAGTCCCGTATTGCTCAGAAAGGAAGAGCACCTCATCTGATGACAAGTGGTATTTTAATTTATTTTTTTTTTCCCTTGCAAACCACCAGTTCCTGCAGAGATCAGAAAGTGGAAGCCAGCTAACAAGCTCCTGTTTGTAGGCTAACAAGTAATTCTTGTGATATAAAAAAAGAATTGCCTTCCAGGCAAATTAAGTGTAAAGAAAATAACAAGGAGAGACAGACACACTGACAATGCAATCTGTGTGCTGGGACCAAGCACTGGGGTAGGCAGCACAGCTGACTGGAGATGGGGGGTTAAGTATGAAATGCCCAGAGCAGAATGTGCTGTTGAGGTGAGGTTGATTTTTTTTTTTTTTTTCACGTGGCTCATTCAACTGCATTTTTTGAAAAAGTGCCCCAAGTCACTGATGGTGAACAGGTGAATATAAAAGTGGTGTCCTGAAGTGAAAGGAGGGGAGCAGAACACAGAGTGGGATTCACAGCCCGTGGAAAGCAATTCCTATAGCCACAGGGAAGCAGATGAACCGTGTGCCTGTTCTTGCATGACAGACTCTCCACCTCCTCCTGGGCAGAAACTTTGAGAGGGAAAGTTTGTTTGTTGGATTTACGTGGTTCCTGAGCAGAGGCAAATTTAAATGATGCTCAGATTTCCCCAGGAGAGCACCAAATGCAGAGCTGGGCTTGTCAGCAGCCTTAATCCCTGTTCCAACAACTTTACAATGGGAGGCGAAAAAAATTCAAACTAATTTTGAGAACCTTGCAAGCTGCAAAAACGAGAGGTGATTTGTAAATGCTCAGCTTCCACTTCTCTGCAGTTTTCCTGGCACCCGTGCTGCTTGCCCTGTAGATGCAACGCTTGTTTTTGAAGGCTGCTCAGAGGTCTTGAGCTAAGGCAGAGCCCCTGCACAGAATGGAGTGTCAGGCTGCACCAGGGTCCTTCCCTGAGTGACAAAAGATGTTGGGAGAGAGTGAAGTCTAAATGAATAAAGGAAAGCTTGAGTTACTAAAGACCCTTAAAGGCCATGATTCAGCAGACTTATTTTAGACGCCTATTTTAGGATGAGGCAACTCTGTTTCACTGGATCAATTGGAAAATGAGTCTAAATGACTCTGGGGGAGGGAAGAGAGAGGAACCCACCCAGGATTTTGTTTCTACTGATATGTATGACCTCTCCATACCGGTGGCTTGTTCCAAGCTCTTAAATGCACAATGGAAATAAATTTATATTCATAGCTTCAGTCATTAACACTGTACTCAAAGTATCAGCTCGTCTATGAGTAATACCCTTGTTAGAGGACAGCTTTCTGGAGGGAAGCAGAAGGAAGTGCCAGACAGTAAGGTTTTTTTTTTCCCTAAAATCCTCAGAGAAGAATTAATGCATTGCCGTGAAGAACTCCTACACCTGGAGACCACTAACAGTCCAAGGTCAGAAGGGTCACTGAACAAAGTACAGTATGTTATCAGGTAAAGATGGGCAAGGAAGGATTACTGTCACATCTAAGTTTTATGAAGCAATCTTTGTACTTAGCTCTGGCAAGACATATGCTGGATTGCACAAGTCCAATTTAAAAGTTTTGGACTAATCAGAAAGTTCAGGAGAAAGCAGTGAGGATGAGAAAAGTCTAGAAAACATGATCTGTGAAGCTGGGCAAGGGGGGGCTGGTTAATCTCAAACTTTGCATCTCTGAAGACAGGGGAAAGACTGCCTGTACAGGTTATGAGTATCCATCACTGGAAGTTTTAAAGAACAGATTAGGCAAAGATCTGTCACAGTGTTTAACTTACCTTTCATTCTCTATTGAGAGAGGATTAAATGGCTTGTAGTGTCCCACCCAACATGGTTTTCTACAGTTATGATCTGCAGAGAAAGGCAGGTCTCCAAGTTCAGCAGTAGAAGGAACAAGAGTCCTGGATGTGGTCCTTGTTTCTGCCTCAGCCTTCCTTGGTGACCTTTGGCAAGTCTATTTCTAAGCATATCTTCCCTATCTGTGAAGTAGAGGAAATAATGATTTTTTCTCTCCCTTCTCTTGTCTGCTTGTAATCCTTCTGAAGTAGAGGTTCTCTGTGCTCTGTCTAGATAGCACTCAAACAAGATCTGATGCTTTCTGCATTGTAAATTATACTTCTTAGCGTGGGAGGGTCCCCAAGGGAGGGCTCGAGGCAATGCGCAGCTGCTCAGCTGTTTCTAAGCCTCTGGCCCTTTCTTATTTGCTCTCTCTGTTAAAATCAAAACCTTAAATCCTGGCTTTTGGCCAGTGTTGTCTTTTCATTGCATGTGTGGCACACAAAGGGCCAGCATCCTGTTGCTTGTGTGTCCAATGCCGTTTAATAAAGTGCTGCCGTTAATCTGCTTAGCTCAGTGACAGACCATGCAGGCAACCTGTGTGTGGGACCAGGAGCGGAATAACTTCTCTGAGGTGCTGTAGGCTTTGACATGATCGGTTATTCACCTCTTCAGAAAGTAGTGAAAAGTACTGCTTTGAGAAATCATGACTCAGGGTTTAGTAAGGGCTTAGCTTGTGCTTGGGTAAGAAATCAATCCCCCCGAAAGGCAAGTGATATTAAATGTTCTCTATTAAACTTGAAGCTGGAAGTAGACTCATTCCTCTGTCTTTTAAGATTTGGACAGCCTGAAGCTTACAGCACAGCTGAGTTGAAGATAAATTGCAAACTTCTGAGTATTTAAAAAGAAAAAAAAGAGGAAAAAAAACAACCCAGCATAGCTGCTCTTGGGCTGCAGCTGCTCATAGACTGAAGACAATCAGTTTGCACTGAGAATAGGGATCTTGGAGGATGCTGCTACATGTGGTCTGAGACTTGGGAGACAGCAGGGTGTATTCAGTACTGATGATTTACTTTTCTTGAACAGCCTTATTTGTAAGTACAATGTTTAAATCTAGAGGTGGCATATTGATGGAAACAGGTACTAGATAAATGAAGTAAAGATGAAAATTATCCAAGTCATTTGGAGAACCCAAAGTGAGCATTGAAAATGTGGGTTTAAAAAAGTGTTGGGTAAAAAGGGCTGAAATTTTCAAACAAGATAGGTTTGCCTGTTGATTTCATACTCACTTTAATAGTAGAGATGTTCAAGTATTAGAAGTGTCTAAAATTTTCTATCTTGGATTTCATAGTGACTTTTTCAATGTTGCTACATCCCTTAAGCATAGGCTAATGCTGGGTAAACATGATCCATGTTTTTGTGTAAATCAAGACAGCTTCATTAAAGCTAAGGGTACTTTCTTAATTCACAATGGATGAAGATTTGGGCCACTGGATTTTTTGTACAGCTGCAAGTCTGAAGGCTGCCTAATTACACAGAGATGCTGCTAAATGTATTTTTCCATGTAACTCCTGAAGGATTTCCTAGTTTGATTTATTACCTGGATGATCTGATAAAGTCTAACCACATACAGAGGACAGTGCTATTTTGTAGCCTCAGGAAGATTGATTTTTACCTACTGCTGAAACAAATCTATCCAGAGATGAGTGCCTGCTTCAGTTTTCATCCCTCCTGCTTCTTTGTTGTTTACCTCCTGTGTCTAGCTGGGTCCTTTCCCATTATATTACTAGTGCTTTTCTTTTGTGAGAGTTCATGCTGCTTTTTTCTGCTTTAGCTTGACATTAATCTTTAATATGTAAAATGATCTGGGGGAATTTAAGGTGTGTCTAAATCACCCCCATCTAGGACTGCCTCGTTTAAATACTTCATTAAGGTTTTATCTGCTGCCTGCCCACATGTGAGAAACAATGAGATCCAATGCACTGAAACACCTGCCTTCATGCTACTGAGTTGATTTTCTCCCCAAAGCATCTCCCTTCATCTCCCTTTCTCCTTCCAACGTCTGTCTGGCAAGGCAGGACCCTCCTTAGGGCCAGGGCTCTGACTGCGCATCCAGTGTGGCACATCCAGCTCTCCTCACTGCAATCCGTGTAACATCACCGTGACAGAAATAAAACCAGTGTGCTGCTTTATCTTTCCCAGATCTGAGCTAGATTTAGGTCTGGTCTTGTGCCTCAGCATTCACTACAGGGCCTGCAAGCTTTCTTTTCCATCCCAAGCACACAGCACAGCAAATTCCTTGACTACTTTAGAGAAGTGTGGCTCTGAAAAATCCTGGGGAAGAAATTCTGTCTTTATTCAGAAATGTTCTCTTATTCCAGGGGGGCTGGAAGTCACTGTGAGCTTTATTTGTCCCCTTGTGTTGGCTGGTTGTCCAAGCTTAGGGCATCTTGCATGGCCATGCTAAATTTCTCTTGCCCTGTGACTTTGTATATAATTCTGTGATCTCTGCTAAGCCTCCACCTCCCTACTGTGCTCGAACAGCAGCTTTTGTCCAAATAATGTTCTAAGCAGCTCAGAGCACAACAATAAGTTGCATTTGATATATGGAGGAGAAGCGTGTGGTACTTTGGGATTGCAAATGCAAAGCTCGTGTCACCCACTGCCATCTCCAGGCAGCAATTGTTTGCTAGCAAGGTTAGAGAAAACTGTTTAGGGAAAGAATGGGCAAGGATATATGATGCTAGTGATGTACCAGTCTTTTCATAGACAATATTTTACCCATTATTTGCTGACACCACGTCTTGTCTGAGATTCCTTTGAAATGGAAGGGGCCCAAGCTGATGACAGCAGAAGTCAGCAGCTTTAAAAGAAATGTGGCAACGGTGAGCGCTTTTGGCAGCGTGTCACAGGGAGCAGCTTTTTGATGGCAGTGCTGGCGTGGGCAGAGATGAGATCCAAAGCCCCCTGAAGTCCCAGTCAATAGCTGGAGCTCCAGCAACTTGTCTGCAGAGGTTACTGGGCCCTTTGTCTTAGGGATAGAAACTGCCATGTCAAAATAAATCAATGCTCCATCTAATTCAGGAGCCTGTCATATAGTGGCCAGCACAGGATGTTCCCGAGGAAGAGACGTTTGTAGTGTAAGTCCACAAATCTACAGATGATCAGACAATCAACGTCATACCTATGCAAGATCGCTGTAGCCACGACTTTGACCTTTTCCAAGCCAACTTGATTCCCTGCCAGCCTACCTCCTCAGCTGATGATTTTGGCCAGACAGATGCATGTCTTCTTTTGTCTGGGGTAAACTCACTCCCTTCTCTTGATGCACCTGTTTGTTCCTTTACCCATCTGCTGTGTTATGTCTTAAGCAACACGGGGTTGGAGCTGCCGTTTAGTTCAGATCTGAGCAGAGCACGCTGTGTTTCTAATTAAGATATCAAGGTATTGCTATAACACCAACAACGAACTGTGCTTTATTTTTCCTCTCCTGATGGGTCTTTCTTTTAAAAACCTCAAATCACAAAAGGAGTTAACAGCTTCAGTGCTCCTAGTACTACAACAAAAATCACTGCCCATTTCTTCTTTTATTTCCGTTAATGGCCTCAAATTAATTCTGTCTGTGAAACATATACAGTTTATATGTCAACGGCATGCCGGTAGACATAAGTATTTGAGAGATACTAAACAGATTTTCACTCCCTTAAAGCAACAAGCTGTAGCTTTCTTCCTAAGTACGTGAGCATTTTAGTAATACGCTCTTCCTCCTCTCTCATTTTTTTTTTCTGGCTCTCTAATCGTTATTACTAAAATACACACACCAATAATTCCCTTCCTCCGAGCCAGGCTCTTATGACTGCATAACACAATTACCACAAATTAGCATCTCACGAAAAACAAAGAAACAACACAGAGTCCAAAAACCCAAACAAACCCTCCCAACTGCCTGACATGTTAAAACTCTACTTAAAACACCAACAGGCAAGAATGGTAATTAGATTTGCAAAGCAAAATGTTTTTACATGCTAAGGACTTTTAATTCATTAGTACTGCACATTTTATTTATGCTCAGATTCTGTTGTATGCTAAGTAGAAATGTCTTTGCTATCCTATGGCCTAAGCCTGTAGGGGAAAGAAAGATGCATTATGCTGTTTATTGCCCTCCAGACCCCTGGAGATACGAGGCAGGTGAGGAATGAGGCCTTGGAGTAACTCTGAGGGCAGCCACAGACAGGGGTGGGGGAGAAGAACCGTAAATGATAATATTTATATTCTTAAAATGCTTTTTTCTACTACTCAGTGTTCATTTTTAATGTAGGAGGATAATAGTAAAATTGCCGTATGCTCATTTAGCACAAATTTGAGCTTTTAGTGAGAATTTCTAGATGATATGGGATCAGCAATCATGTAACAAAATACGAACCCAAATGCATGATTTGCAAGGTTCTCTATGTCTGTTTTTACTGTTATATAGAAAGTGATGTAGAAATAGACAGGACAAATTATTGAATTAGTCTTAGAAGCTCTTCAATGTTCATGCAAGGAATAGTCTTACATGAAGAAGGTGATGGAGCGAGAATTAAAGGACTTGCTCCTAATTTGTTCCATGCTGTTTGAGCCTCCTGGAGTACCTGTTTGTAAAGCAGGCTATGGCAAAAGTTCCCCAACTATTTTTTCCACACTGATGAATGAAAATTTAAAAGAGTAGAGATTTATTTCTGGCATCTTTCATTGTAGCGGAAATTAGTGAATAACTAAAATGGGAAATGACAAAGTATGTGGGTGAAAGCAGAATAAAAAGAAATGGGTGGTTTATTACGCTGTAAAGCCATTTTATAGAGAAGAAATAATGCGTTGTGCTGTTTGTCATTCTCCAGACCCAAGCATAACTGCAAGCAGTAGTAACCAAGAAACTAAGAGTGCAACTACAAGACAGTATGTATTTTTCTCACTGATGCTTTCCAGGGAATAATGTGGCTGCGCATTAGATACCAGTTAAGAATGTGAACTGAATCAGACTATTCCACGTGTATGGACAGGTTATTATCTAGAGGTGTGGAGTGCTTTGTGGTTGGGGCAGTGGAACAGTATTCTGATTTGCGTTGTGCACTCGTGCCTGCTGGTGCCATGTAAATGATGTGAAGGAGCAGTGCTGCTCCCGCAGTGATGCTGTATGATCTGGCAATGGAGAGTCAGCCTGAGGAGCTGTCTCCTGGTTCTGTTCTTAGTTCTCCAGCTGACACTTATGTTGCCTATGTTTTGAGATAGTCGGAATTTATTGTTACTGAAAACGCCACTTCTTAGCGTTACATGGTTGTTATCGCCTAATAAATGCCATCTTATTTCAGAGACGTTAGACGCTAATAATTCCCTTGATATCTCTTACCCTCTCCTCATGGCGTATTGTATTTATCACAGTCTTTAGGTTTGGTTTTTTTTAATAAAGTGATCTCTGAGTTTTAGTACAGAGTGTGGAACAGGTTTTGGCCTGTGGCAAAGTGATCTGTAGAGACATTCTGCGGTCCTTTCTCAGCTGACACGTGGTTGTTAGCGTTCATGCAAGAGTGGACTCTGACTTAGGGAACTGCCCTTCATTGCTCTTGGGCAGATGTCCAAAATATCAAGTGTCTTTGTACCTGTTCAAGTTGAATTGGTTCTCCCTAGTGACTAATGTAAACCGGGAAAACCGCTACAAAGGCAGACGTGTTCCTCCACGTGTTAGAAAATCCCCGTTCCTCAGAGCTTCGAAACTCAAGCATGTGAAGGTGTGGACTCCTCTGGCTGCTCTCTTACCTTGAAACTGGGCCCCAGTGAACACGCAGAGATTTTTCCCAGGCTGGCTGGTGTCAGAGTGCCAGTGCACGCTGCTTTTTGGCAGAAAGATGGGGCACGATGTTCTTTATATACTGAAGAATGGACCCAAACCAGAACGATTTTCCCTTCCAACATTTTCCATACACAAACAATACACAGAATTCCTGTGACTCAATGTCAGAGAAACTAGTCTTGAGTGATGGATTTTGCAATGAAATTTTGTCCTAAACTTAATACAGCATGGGGAGGTGGAAGAAGTAGTCGCATCACTTATTTTCGGGTGCCTGACTCTGTTTCTAGCCAATAGACACAAGTACTTCACAGTCCTAAATACCTAGAGTAGGAGACTGACTGCTGACTAATTTAAGCTCTTGTCTCATAGACTGGAAAATCGCATGCAAAGAACAATTATCCAGGAGACATTTGAGTTTAGAAAGTATGTGTGTGCTTTTGTGAGTATGTATAGGGAGTGTTGCTCCTTTTGCTGCTTATTTGGCTGTTGGTTCAGCAGACTCGGAGGGGAAAAAAATGTCCCTCTTGCCTAATGCCCAATACTTGACCCTTGTTTGCTCAGAAGAGTAATAATAATAGAGTTCCCAGTATCTGGGGGCATGCTGTTGCTGAACCTTATCATCACAGTGCTCGAACATGCTGGGGCTCAAACAGTGACTCATTTTAGCAAAGAGATGAAGGTGAGAAAGGAGGAGCAGTTAAATGAAAAAAAAAAATCTATTCACTAATTCAGCTAATCAGGTAAAGAATCAGTAATATCTCTCTGCGTGCTTTTCTGCAGATGTGCTTCCTTACAAAACCAATACTCAGGATAATAAAAAAAGGACCATGCTGATTTCCCAGTGTTAACACAATCAAGTAGTATTACCTTTTATGTAAAAAAAATCACATTAAATAATCCACCTCGGAGTCTGGAACAGTGTTCCTGTGCTCGTATCAGCTGAGGCTGATTGCTTCTTGAGGGGGTTCTTATTCTACCACAGTAAAAATGCACCTTAAAAATTAGTTGTGAAAGCTACATTTTCCTTTAAATGAAAAGAGCTATATAACTGACTAGTCCTCCTTTTGTTCAGCATGATGTGGGACACTGTCTTAGTGAACTGTACTTTAAATGTTTTGGTGATGGAGAAACCAGAAATGAATTGGTTTTCCTTGTAATTTTTTCCTCCCACTCTCTACAGCACACCAGAACACAAAACTCTCAGGTCATCAGAATTGGCCAGAAGTGCAGCAGTTCTCTCAGAAATTGAGTGTCTGGAGTGATGCATGGTCTTTAAAGAAAAAATAAAATTGAATACTAGGCAGCAAAACCAGGAGTTTTTTGCATTATGCCAGTTCCAAACCTATATGAAGGGTATTTTAAGACACTTCACAGACAAGCAGGAGAAGCAGGAAGCCCTTAGCAAAGGAATCAGTCAATGAACTGGAAAGACGTGTAGCATCCATACGTTACATCAAGGGAAATTCAGCCAGAAAGTCTCTCGCTAGAGCGAGTTAACACTTCAGTGAGTCAGTATCGGAGAAACCTCACTAACTTCACGGCCATTGAGCAGTGACCTCTCTCGCAGGAGGAAAGCTATCGACTACCTGTGCTAACTTCCAGCAGCTTCTTTTGTCCAAAAAGTACGTTCTAAAATATTGAGGGCTTTGTGTTGGGACCTGGCAGTCACTAATGGATAGCAGAAGAAGCAGGAATTCTCTCTTTAAAGACTTCAAATGGACCTGTGTGCATATGTAATCCCCTTCCTGACCTCTGCCCAAAAATATTCTTATTAGAGCCAAGTGGGGGAGGATAAATCCATTTTGTTATAACCACTGAACATTCATATTTCATTTTCATCCCGCATTAGAACAGAAGCAAAATCTTTCTCCAAAAAAGAATGACGTCAGTCTGTCTGCTTCGGGGTTACAAATCACGAGTGTTTTCATGCAGGTCTATCCTTGCTCCTCTCCTTTAATGCAGGTCCACCAGCTTGCTCGGAAATAGCGAACAACTAAAAAGCTCTGGACAAGAGCTTCTGCTTGACAAAAACTGTTAAAACTAGCACATCGCTGCAAGAGAATTCACTTCCAAAATTCCATTGAGCTGAAAATGCTCTGATCAGCTGTAACCCACACTCCCCTGGTTTCGTTCTCCTTTTGTGTGTTACTGCTGCACAGCGGATTGCATAAGCTCGGAAGCTAATTCTAAGCAGACGGATCTGATTTTAGTTGCCTCTTTTTTTTTTGCCAGCCCCTCCATTTCTGTGCCAGCGAGAAATCCAGCCACATTGGGAAACATCCTCCTTTTACTTCTATACAAGGCAAACCAAAGCTCTTCTGCTGTAGCATTTACTTTCTGGCCCCTGCAAGCTAAATGGGTGCTTGCAACCAACAGCCACGGCTTTCACTTTAGGTCAATGTTCAAATGGATCCTAAGCTTTCATGCCCTCTTTCATTGAGCAAACAGTGGATTCATATTTTCATGCTGTAAAACTTTTCCTGTTTACTGGCACTCAATATGCCTGGAGTATTGAGCTCTTAAGGGCAGACCAGTCTGTACTTGTCATCTGGGAAGTACCTAATCCACTGAGCTGTGAGGTTAAAGTACAGACAGCAGTACGGATCCAAACATTTGTACTGGAAAGGACGTTTTCTATGGAAATTGCCAGGTTTGACACATTAAAATAACAATAATGCTAGCAAAATCAAGATGATATAATTTCAAAATGGAGGAAAATCTGGTTATTTCAAACCACTTGGATGCAGAGTCTATTTAAAGTAGCAGAGAAGTTAGTACGGTTAAAATAAAAATGAAACTTTCTGGTATAATGAAAGGAAATGTTTCAGCTTATACCAGGTGGTTATTTTCTTCTGTGATTGATTCCCCCAAACTTGAAATTTGGGCTTTTTGGCCATCTGGCTCTAGCCCCTGTGTTGTTATTTTATAGGGTGGGGGGAACCTGAGACACAGAGATTAAATAATGTCTTCTGGGAGCATAGAATTGATCCCAGACATCCCCAATAACCTTCTGCTCTACCCTCGTGGCTTTTTCTTTCTTGCTGGTGCCAGATATCTGCAGCCATCTATAAAACTGCTGCTGCTTTGGGCTCTCAGCAAGACTTACAGCAGCTGGTCTGTGCAGACTAATGGCCTTGTCACAGTCAAATGTAGTGCCTTTAAATTCAGTGCTGAGGAACACTGGCAAGGTATAAGGGGCACTTGCTGCTAGACTTACTCTTTGGATATGTACTTGTATTTATTTCTCCCCATATGCTATAACATATTTCACAAACATGACATTTATTAGAGATCAAGATAAAAAACAGTACAGCAGTATGGGAAGAAAAAGATTTATGGTTTAGGTACGGGGCTGGGGAGAGCAAAGCTCTCTCTTTTGAGTAAGGTCTCTACTTTGGTTGTAAAATGGAGACAAAATTATCTTTCTTTAGGGCCATTCCTAAACTAGACTAAGTACCTGTGTGGTGGTGTTCTCATAACAAAGCAGACAATATAATACTCAGGACTACTTTATTGTTATTTATATCATCCATCTTGTTATTGGCTTCTTCATCCCCCTGTCCCAGCAGCTGCTTTTATAGCTCTCCTGCCACGAAGGAGCAGTTGCTGCCTGGATCTGAGGGTCCGCGCTCACAAGGTGAGGCAGGCTGAGGGCTGGAAATCGCTTACGGTGCAGGGAACAAAGCGACTGTAATTCTGAAATGTCTGTATTTTTAGCACGCTGACTTGTTATGTGCAAAGTGGTACATTGGGAATCTCTTTGCTTTAAACAGAGACTCTCTCGTATTTAGCTGGCACACTATTCCAAGGCTTTAACATTAAAAAAAGTGGTCATTTGTGGTTAGGAAATGGAAAAGGCGAAACAATTAAAATACTTCCAATGTGTTGAAGTTGGGGGAGAAATAGCAATGCAAGCTCTTTTAGGTTTACAGATTCTCCTTAGTTTTTATTATTTGATATAAATGAGAATTCTGTCTTGAAAAAATTCATCAGATCTCCTGCTGGTTCCTGAGTTCTCTTGTACTCTGCTGGTGTGACCAGATGACCGTAGTGCCTGGCTGTGGGCAGGAGGGAGATGTCTGGCTCTGCAGGTGTTCCCAACTGGCTTTCCTGCTGCAAACCATCAAACGCCTGCTGAAAATGGCAGCCTGAAATCACTACCTGGGGAAAAACAGTCCTTTTGGCCAAAGAGCCATCCTGATGGCTCCATCATTGAAAAGAGTACAGCTTTTTTGTTCACGAAAAGAACAGATGGAGAACACCACCACCATCTCCTAGCCCTGCTTGAAGCATTGTTCCTTCCAGTTTATTGTCTATTTTGCTGATGTTTGGAACACATCTCAAGAGGCCAGGGGCTCAACGACTCCCACCGGGAGCCAATCTCACCATCAAAAATAGGACATTTCTCTTTATTCTCAACTAGGACGTTAGCCATCCTGGGCATGTAGCCTGCCACAACAAGGTAACATGTTTGACTGCAAATCTCCTTCTTAGGAAGTCTGCCTTCTTTCCTGGTGATCTAGAAGATTGCATTTCATCTGTAGGAATGCTCCTTGCCTGCTTTGAAACAGTGTTTGGATATTACAGTAAATATCTCTTTAGGTGAAAAACATTCTAAGCAGGGAGCTAAGCAAAATTATTAACGCTCTGCAGCCAAGCGAGGGCTGGATCCATTCATTTGCTTTGAATTCCTCTGGTTCTGTAATGCAGGTTTCGCTGTAGGAAATGGATTAAACGATGTCCGTGAGGCATATAAGAGAGAAAAGTAGTATCCATTTTCCATTTTCATGAATTTATTGCTACTTTAAAGATGCTCTCAGGGCACTGGCATATTTGGGAATTATGGTTTTGCTGGTTAGCCAGGCATGGCAGTGAACTCGGATCAGCATGGCTCACCAGAAAAGCAGTGGGTTTTGGTTGTCCCAATTTTTTGTTCTGCATTCAAAGATATTTCCTGACTTTGACTCAGAATCTGCCCATGACTCAAAACATCAAGGCCAGGAAAGCACATGATCAAGATGCTTATCGATACCTCCTGCCTGGGCTGGATTTGGCCAGAAAACCCATAAAGCAAGCAGTGAGCTTGCTCATGAAACAAGGGTAATTTCTACTCACTTGGGACAGGCTCACACATTCTGTGATTGATGCCTTGAAGTCAAAATGGAGTTCTGCTGACAGGCCTGGGGAGGGTGGATAGTCAAAGCAAAATGCAGTCAACTGTAGTTATCTATTTTTAGACCTAAGGGAAAATAACTGGTTCAGAGTTTAGCTGAGACATACATTGCTGGCCTGAGTTTCATTTACCCTGAGGACTCTCACCTTGGATGGACCAGGGAGTGGTTTGGTTTTTATTGATGTGAGAGAGTAAGAAAGGATAGTAGGGCACAGGGTCAGCAAGGACTGTTTAGTTGGCAACTGGAAGAGTTGTGCCTGTGATTTAACCCTGGGTGAATTCAATTTTTCTGAGTATTCGCCAAAAGCAAACCTCATTGCCATGCAGCAGCAACGCTCACAAATCCCATGCTTACACAAGCAGACTCGTATCAGTGACTGCTGACCAGCTCTGCCTCCAGCCAGATCCTTCCAGCCTACCTCGAAGCAAGGAGGAGAGCCTTTGTTTTGTGAGCAAATGGAAAAATCCAGACAGTCTTGAAAATCCTGGGGGGAGAGGATCAGGCTTGACTGCAAACAAAGGAGCAATTTACACAAAATAACTATGGATTTCTAAAGCAACTCTACTCATCGCTTGCTTGTTTCTCTGGTTCGAATTAATGTTTTTAGAAGTTGCTGTTAAGGGAAAGAGAGAGTTGTGGAAACCTAAAGCTTTCCTGCCTACAGTATGATTTGTAGCAAATTTATATAGTAGGTTCATTATATCTAAGGATCCTTCCTTTAGTTAATTTGTTGGCAAAGGACACAAATGCAGCTTCAGCAATATTGGACTTTTGTTCTCTGTAAAATAACTTGGCTAGTGTATCAACCTGCTGCTCTGGAAAAGTATTCCTGCCATCCCCCAAAATACTACAAATAGAAGGATATTGGATTGTGCTGCTAGAGTAGGGTCCAACAAAAAGCTCCAAACCTGAGTAATATTTATGTGAGCTCTCAAGGGAAGGTCTAGCTGGGTCATGTCTCAGATTTTTAAATCTTCCTGGGACTGGCTTGATTTTTCCTGTGCATTCTAGGTGCTCTGATGTACTACTCGTGTGTGGTGCTAACCCGTGAGCCGTATTTCTGTACTATCGGTTGTAGACCCATAGCTAGGGGAGGCTTCACTGTAAAGCCAACAAAAACCTTTTATATAGTTTTCCCAGGGGAAGAAAAACCTTCCTATGTGAGATTTGGGCAATGGCCATTCAACAGCACAGACAAGGCCTGAGCTCTCAAAATAACAAAACCACGCTGCGTTAGCATGAATTGTCGATATTTTTAAGAGGAGGACAGGAAAGACATGCTGAATTATTTATGGTGATGGAAAATGGATAAAAATAACCTTGAGAAAGGGGGAATGTGTTTTAATTGTATGTGTAATGTATGTAAATGTGCATGTGACAGCAGAAATCTGATGAAGGAGAAACTGTACGTACTTGAAATTTGTACGAATCTTGCTATTATATCTTCCCTGATCCACTTAAAAATAGACTGGACAGGCAGAGAGGCACAGAAGAGAACATGCCCCATTACATTTCTCTTACTGATTTCTTACATGCTCTGAAATGCATTAACTGGTCAACTAGGCCTTGATTCAGAAAATGACTTGAACTGATATTGATGGAAAACAAAACCAGTAATTTTTGTGTTTTCCTCAGCAATAGGATTTCTGGAATGGGCATCCTTGAGGGGGGCAGGAGTTAGGAACCTGTGCCCACATAATTAAGTTGCAAAACATCACTTTTTCAGGATTGAGGGGACATTCCTTTTGAATCTTCCCTCAGTAATCTGCAGTAAGATCCTCTACAGCCCATTCCTGCTCTCAGCATCCCTCCCTTCCCTGTTCTGTTGTGATCTGATTCCAGATCCCTATTTGCTGGTGGTGCCTGTCTTTGCATCCTAATCGTTATGCTGCCAAACAAGCATATTAATTAGTGTTCTTCACCATTCTGCCCCTGTGTGTCTGGCAGATTTCCACAGATATTTTGAGCCTGGTCTCCCTTTTTTCTTTAGCCCATTGCATAGCTAAGTGAAAAATGCAGCTTTGGGAGAGAGAACAAATTCTGTGGTGCACATAATTATAATTACAGTAGGTTTTTCTTTTCCAGGGTGTCAGATATCAGCAGTGTGTTCATATTCAGGTTCTAATTAACAGTACAGCTTAGAAGAGGTCTTAAAATGGCTGCGTGGTGATTTCAGCCACTCTGTCTATTTAAGGTTGGATCCAGACTCCTAGGAGGTGTGGGAGGGGCAAATTGGCCCACGTTTCTAATAACTTGTAATAACTTCTTCCTCTGTGAAAGCAAAGAGAACTAATTTTCTTCTAGGCTCTTCCCATCAATAGATATTGATCACTTAACAAAGCCAGTCTTTCAGCTCTGAAAGGCCTTTGATTAAAATTTCACTTGGCAGCCTCTTGGATTAGATATTTTATCATCACCATGAACACTAGACCCCCCTAATATGGAAAAGGAAATGAAATGAGGAGGCAGTAACCTGAAGTAAGTAGTAGGAAATGATGTGTTAAATGCCAGACACATACTCTTAGATACTACTGTGCCACTTTACATATTGTACAGTCAATTAGCTTTCATAGGGATGGGTGTAATCACTGTAGGAAAAAAATGTCAGGGGCTAAAAAGATTCTATTTCAGCTAAGCATGCTGAAGAGTACGTGTAAATCTTAGTGGTTTTGTTATGAGACTGTAGATTTTCTGCTATGTTCTTGGGGTAATTGGAATTCTCCCTGCCTTAGAAAACTGAGTTCGTTTTGAATGGGAAACAAACTGTCTGCTACAAAACCTGCTCTGATATAGCTGAAGTTTCAGCTTTCTCTTTGTTTTTACCAGAAAACTCCATACCACATAGGGAGATAACTGATATTACGAATAAATGCTACTGGAGATGAGTCAGTGCAGAGGAGGAGAGGACTGTTCAACTAACTTTCTGTAGAAAGAAAAGAAAAAATATCTTTTGAGAGTCAACAAAAAAGAAGGCAGCACTTTATTTAGCTGTGAGGCAGCAGTGATGATCAGAGATGACAAAGGAAGTGGTTTTTTTTTTAATGCAAGAACCAGGGAAAAAATGAATCTATTGCAAGTGATTAATTCTGCCACTTAGAGGCTACTGATAATGTCTAGGTGGGTGGTTTAACCCTTTCTTATGTGGTTCTTTAAGCTGTTTCAGCAAGGAACTCTTTAGGGCACAATACAGTAAATGCCACATTTGAGCTGAATAATGAATTTGGTTAAGTGTGTTTCTCTGAAAGAACATCCATTTTTGAGTTCATGACAAACAGCTGCACAGTCATTCAGAGAGGATGAAGTAGTAAAACCAAATGACAGAAGGCTTACAGACCTTCTGCCATTTCCCTCAGTAATGACACTTATTTGAGGACCTCCACTATCAAAGCTCTAGAGGTTTGAAAATTACTCAGGAGAAATGTAATCTTCTCTCACAACAGAATCAAGCTGCTGTTGAGGACATGAAAGAAAGCAGACACACGACAGAATGTACTTAAAGTTATTAACAAACTGTAAATTATTTGGTTTCCTGTGCCGCTTCCAAGTGCTAACACATTAAGTCAGCAAATCCATGAAAATGTTTGGTTCAACAAAAGGTAATAAGCACCACTTTTTAGTTATTCTGTCCCAGGCAAGTAAATTAGTATATTCATCTAAGTCATTGCGCTTATCTCTGCAATGCACGTGCTCATATCTGACCTAGTTACTTTGGTAGCCTTTATAATCAATAGACGGAGATACACACAGACAAAAAGTGAAGAACTCTAATTTTTATCAACAAATTTAAGGTCCTACAGCTTATATTCTCTCTCCCACTCTGTGGGAAGATAACTAAGCAAAAACAACGGTTTCCTGACTGGGGGACTTGTGTCTTGTGACCTCAATCAGAGCACCGGAAAGATGGAAACATTTTTGTTCTATTTTAACCTAATTCTCTCACCAGGCCTCTTCTTCAAAGGCCACAGATCAATTTTTCGGTTATTAGATCTCTACCTGTGAGTTAGAAAAATAGCACAACATCTGCAAAGGTTAATGCTGACTTGACCAATCCTTCTTTTAAAAGGCAAAGCTATATTTCTGTGACCTGGAGCTGTCAGTACTGCAGATATTGTGGAGTTACAGGACGTAGAAACCACCTCACAGAGATGGGATTGTGGGGACAGAACCACCAGGACAGGAAGCAAATGATATTAAGGGGAGGAGAAGCTCTCACAAGTCCCAGTTCTCACAGTTGAAGTTTTGTGACTGTTAAAACTGAATTTGAATCGTTTTATAAAACCTGTGTGCCCACCCTTATGCTGCACCCACTACACGACAGAGCTAGATAAAATGGAAACACATTTGCTGATCCCTTGAAATGTATAAATAGTACAAAGTTCTCATAATCCAGGCAAGAAAGTGCCAAGTGGTGTATCACCTTCTTCCTCTTCTTTGTCTTGTAATGTTATGAGGTCGAGACATCACTATGACCAGAAAAATACGGCTTCAAAATCACCACTACTGAATGTGTTGCAATGTCAGTTTTCTATTTGAATCAAAGCCTTTCATGGTACAGTACTGAGGATCTGATCCCAGCCTTTCTGCCCGCTTGGTTGTGGTGGGCTGGAATATTTTCTTCCTGAATTTTCTCATCCAGTCACCTTTTGCAGTCAGTTACTGTAAATGATAACTTTGCTTGCTCAGCACTACTAGAAGCTAATAAATTCAAGGAAAACTATTTGATAAAACAAATCAACACTCACTGATGTTAGTTTTCCACTCTGAGTCTTTTGTCTATATTTCACTATATTAATGAGCTCATTAATAGTTCTGGAGAAGACTAAAAGTTATGGCCACTCAACTCAATCCATCACTCAGACACCTGCTGCTGTCAACATGAAATAGTGATATACCACCAGAATAGGATATTAAACTATTGCTGTAATGAGGGTCAGTCTTCTACTATTCATAGTATAATATATTTAGATCTTAATAGCTCTGCTCTGCATTGACTCATGGGTGCATGATATACATATTAATGAGTTACATTCCACTAACAACCAAAGTATGACGTTGTTTTTCAGGCAACTGCGTCTTTATAAGTATTTCTGGTTGATGTGTCACTGTTACATGTCATCAGCCTAACAAATCATGACACATCAGTCTTATCTTGGCAGACTGTCATGCATGCTTGCCTAAACACAAGATATTTGCTGTTGTGTTTTAAAACAAATAGGTTGCATTGCCTTGATGCTGTTGTGACAACAGAAATCCTCCTTTGCTGCTCTTTGGTATTGGTGCACATGGGCCAGTGAAGGTTATACACCTTGTACATATGTACAGGCACGAAGGACTTCGTTGGGGGATCTCTCTAACCTCAGCTGTCCGAGTTAGAAGCACTGTCACCCTGGACCTCCTCTGCAGGCGATGGGGACGCACAGCCATCTCCAGATTTGGTGGGATGTCTGGAAGCAGCCGACTCTCCATTGCCTGTGAAGGAATCCTTTGGTGACTGCTTCTAGACTGAGTGACTTCAGTAGGTGACATGAATCTGTGATCTTGTAATTAGATCATAAGCCTCAGACTCCTCTGTTCTCTAAGTTCATTCTACTCATCAAGGCGAATGGTTTTATGGCTAGAAGGCAGATTATGTTGCATATGTAACTAAATCTCAAATCACATGAAATAGCTCATATTTATAAGACAGGCTTAAGGCCTTTTTTCTATCAGATAAGGATGAAATTAATTTCTTTTATCAGCATAAAACCCAAGGCTCTGGTAGACGGCTACAGTGACTAAGTTTGGACTAATGGCTGAAACGCAGCCATCCCAGCCCTCTATACTCTTTCGCTGAGGTTGTCACAGCCACTGTGTTTTATAGCCTTGCTTCCAGCCCCTTCCTGGCATGGCGTGGTCCCAATCATCCAATTATCCCAAATGTCAATCTCTGTGATAGCCTGTGCTAATAACCTTCAGCATTAACAGAGCTAGTGGCACTCCAGTATGAGAGGGCTGGTACTTCTCTACATAAAATGATCTTGATAAACTCAAGATTATCAAGGTTTAATAATCAAAGGTTTGAGGTTGGACAATCTCAAAATATTTATTAATAATTTATATTGAACTAGGTCACCTATTTTGGCAAAATAGATCATAAGTGGGTTATATTCTATTTGCAAAGGCCAGAAGACAATACTAAGTGTATCCCACAATCTTATGAGCTTTCAATGACCTTGTATTAGGCATACCCCTTTTGTTTTAGCACTCCAGAATAAATCATCCCATTTTTGTTGCTACTCCCAAATTCCAGTCTAAAGTAAACCTCAGTGAAGAACCTTAAGCAGCCAAGCAAGAAGGAAGATATTAGCTAAGGCACAAAAGTATGGAGATACCAAGGCTAACAGGCAGACAAGTAATAAATAACTATTCAGATTCTTATACCTGGACCCCAAAGCCAATTGTTTGTGTTCAGCCCAAAAACGTAACAGACTGAAATTAATTTAGTCTATGATATTTTTCCCTTTGTTGCCTTATTAGTTTGGAAACAAAGATATTACTGTTGGATGGCTACTCAAAACCCTGAACAGTTCTCCCTCTGGGCTTTAATAATTAAACCCATTCAATGTGAATTCATTGCAGTGCTAAGACAAGGTGGTTTCAAAACCACCAGATTTAATGTTGATTAAAATATTTCCCTAGGCAGTGATAAGCAGCCAACAGCTGACTCAGAGTTTCTTGTTAAGTAGGATTTGAGTGTCTAATTCTCATATCTGTGGAAAAAAACATTGTTATAAAGGAAGAGGTCAAAGGATGCACAAGCCAAAATCCACTATTTAATTCTACCTTAAGGTGAGCTTTAAGTATAGTTGTGTCTGCAAAATAGTTTTAATTAGGGGCAGGGTATTTTTGAAACCTCAAAGTGCCCACTCTTAGCAAAATAATTCTCCCTAAGTTTTAAAGACAGGTGGATGAAGAGAGAGGCTGACAGGATTATACCCCCGAAAGGTTAAGCCTGTCAGAAACCAACCTGGAACACAGTGTTAACTTTGCCCTTTATTGAGGTAAACATTTATAGGCCACTGAAATAACCTGCACATGCGTTGCAGGGTGCTCCCAAAGTCATGCAAAAGACTGTGGAAGAAGCAACAAATACAGAAGCACAAGCTGCCCAAACTTTCATTTGTTTCTCTCCCCATTTCGATTCACAGCTTACAATGTCTTCATGATAGCACAGCTACAAATAAGTTGGCTGTTCATCCACCGTGAAATGATTTTTTAAATTTGTATCCATTATCTGAATAGAAAGAGGCACTGCTGCTCTTGTTTATTGTGCTAGCAAAAGAGCTCCCAGTAACAGGGAGATTATTGAAAAGGATAGCTGGATGTCGTCTTGTTTTGCTAACTTTGTGGAGCTCGTTTGCAACATCAATGCCAACTTCTTAAGAAAGTTTGTTGGCCTCATGTTCTTTCCACTAATTAGATGGATATAATGGTCTTGCCTGAAGCATCAGATAAAAGAGTATAGATTTTGTTAACGACTGACATTCAATTTGATTCTGATTCCCCAGCAGGAAAACTTGAGATACTATAGGAAACCAACTAGTATTTTCTTCTGTGCTTTCCAAACTTTTGCTTCAACGTTTTATGAGACAGCAGATGGTACAATTCCCCCAGCCACATTCAAACCGAAGTCAAAACTGGCAGATACCTGCACCTCTTAGCAAGCTTACGCCTAAAGTGTATCTACTGGGTGTCACAGGACAGAGCCTGGGTGATGAAGTCATGCCAGTGGTGTTCACCTAGTAAAAAGGGGCTGTTTCTTAGCCTATCCTACTCACATGAGTAGTTCCAATCCATACTGGTAAAGATGACAGCTCTTCTATCACTGTCTACTGCTCATGGAAAGTATTTAGGAAGGTTTTAGCTCCTGTGTAGCATCTTTACAAAGCTGCGTGTGAATTTCCAGTCCTAACTATAAATCTGGCGTATCTGAATATGTTATAAACTTGGTCTTGAGTAAAAGGATGCTTTACCAAATAATATAGTTAGTTAAATAAAAATAAGCTTTGAAATGCCAACAATACTGTTCGGTATCATATAGTGCTGCACTATTTCTCAGTAACTGAAAAGTAAGTGTATCTGAAAGCAGATGTAAATTGTTCAGCCTAGTGCAATTATTTGCACTCAGTAAAAGGTTGAAAGTAAAGATCATAAAGCAAACACTGAAATTCTTTCAAATTTAATCATAAAATAAGTCTTTAGCAAATGATTTGACCTTTAACAAAAGTTTTTCAATATTTCTGAAAAATGTAATGATATTCTCTTCCATTTAGTTGCTGCTTGCACTCAGATGAGCTTTTGTTTTATTCTTAGTACTTGTGATTGCATTTGAATAATTGTCCTCTGTTGGTCTGTGTATGTGGACTTTGCCTTTGATGTTGAAGCAAATCAGTGAGGCAACTATAACCGATTCTACATTAGTGGTCATTTTAAATTGCAAAAAAACCCCTCTTTTTTTATTAGCTATTTACTTAATGGCAAGCTATAAATACACTCATTCATACACAATGTAAATAATAACACAAATTTGATTTCATTTACTGAAAAATATTGTTTTAAACTTTACATTTTAATCGCATTTAAAAATAGTAATAACGTATGCCTTGATCCTGCAATGAATTCCTCTTACAAACTTGAGAACAAGCACATCAGTGTTGATTTGTTACAGGCTAGTAAACACGGCGCAGTGCAAGACGTTCATGGAGCTGCAAGTGTAAGAAGGGATTATCAGCCATTAATAACAGAAATGACAGAGGCTGATGGTCGAGTTGTGAAACGGGCAGCTTTCTGAAGGTGAGGAAATAGCTCAGAAACTTCTGTACAACCACAGGTCATCTCCAGCAAAGCAGGAAGGAAATTTCACTTCACCCCCAGTGCCACATTTTAATTCCTGCAGTATGTTGTTCCTCGGGATCTTTTGGAGTACTTTGGGACCTCCCAGCTCTTCTGATTGTATGAGAAGATGCCAAAACCCAGATGGAGCTGTGCATTTATTTTGCTGCTGCTAACAATGAGACGTAACAACGCCTGTCTCTATTATTTATGGAAAGAGCCTTCACAATGGTTTGTATGGGACAAGCAGATGCTTCCAGCCGCTGTGTGAAGTAGTGAATGCCCACAGCTCTCCTGGGTCACTCCATATTGATCAGCTAATACCACGCTGTGAACAGCTGGTTGTGCTAGATGAGAAGTGTGACCTGCGAGGCTTAGATTCTAATAAACTAGCGGAGCCACAAGCTGTATGAACCAAATGATTCATATCCTCCGAGCTTTCCCAGAACAAACACTGTCACCCTAAAAGCACGCAAAACCAACAAAGAGGTTTTCTTCGGAGGTACAAACATCTGCTGTAATTAGAGTGGGACACAGATGGGATGCATTGTGTCCAGGTTAAGTGTCCCTTATTACAATATATGTTGTTCTCTTTAAATCCAGGTAAGCGGTCTTTTGGAGCTAAATATTCAAAGCCTCATACAAAGCTTGTCACCTTATTTTGCTGTCTTCCTAGGGGTTACATGGTCCCCCAAGCATGCAGTTCTACAATAAGCAGTACTCGCCCTTGCAGTGTGTGGCCAGAAAGGCTGTGGTTGCCTTGCAGTGTGAGATGAAGTACAGAAAGACATCTTAAAGGACAGAGACCAACAGAGATTCTCAATATACCATTATTTGAGATGTACTGTCCCTGTGTGAGATATTTTAACAACAAATGATAAGGACTCCTTGCTCTGGCAAGATTAAAACCTTAAAATAGACAAGGCAGAAGAAGAGAGAAGTTAACAAAGATTCCCATTATATTGCCCAGTCTTATGGATGGTCCGTAGTAGTAGGAGTTGCACCCTCTTTTTTTTCTATATTTTGTTAGCAATATCTGTAGATGTGGGAAAAAACACTGATGTAACTCACTTCACTGGTTCCATCTGTATCTCTATGCAGCTCTTTAAGAATATCTCATTAAACTACTCCATCGCTCCCAGGGCGTATGCGACGTTTCTTCCCTTCTACAAATTATTTGGCAAGTCTAAATGTAAACATATGAAGATGCTTTAATCACCTTCTCTGAGACATCCTACAGGTTGTCCTATTCTAGAGAGGTGCAGGAAGCCCATTTCAAGAACAATGATAGAACCAATTAATTTGCAGTTTATTCCTGTTGATCTTTGGGAACTGCAGTGTCTGGAAAATGCAGTATCTCATACAGAAAACTGGCAGGGAAATTTTTCTTGTTATTTAGAAGAAATTGTCAACTAGATGAATATGAAGTCTTGAGAGATCCATTAGAAGGTTCGAAACTAGTTGGTTATCTCACTTCATTCTTCTACCTCTGCACTTTGGCATGAGTCTAAGAGATTTCTGTCATCATTTAAGAGTCATGGCTTAAATGGCGGAAGACTGAACTTGAAAATGGAATCATTTATCTATGGATTTAAATTAAACAATGTTGAGAAATCCTTCTAGTTGAAAGGGGAAAAAATGGAAGCTCTTCTTTCTGCAAAAAATGCAAAATTTACAGACAGTAAGAGAGAGCTGGCAGTAATCTATTCCAATAGTATTTGAGGAGTCATATGTTTATGGCAAAGTAACTTCAAGGCATCACAAAAGATAATCATAGGAGCTATTTTAGTCTCTAATATTTCACAATCTACATCACAGCGTGACCCATTAATATAGCTAAGGTGTAAACTGTTCTCAAAAGTTCCTTGCACTCTGTTTCTCTCAAGCCCCTGAGCAGAATAGCTTTGAATAAAATAGAGTTGGGAGTCTACTGTCAGGGATTGTATGAGGTGAAATAATGGAATAGATCTTTACTTGAAAGAGCAGAAGAAAGAACTATTGAAGAGATATTTGTGTTACACCGAAGCCTTTTTAGTAGGAAGAGGTTTAAGTAAACTTAAATGCACTTTATGGCTCTCTAATACTGCCAGTATGAGAACCAGGCCCTCTTCATTGTACAGTGTCTTAAAAGGTTTTAACGTAAGAAGTGCAAGAGCTGCATGGAGAGATGGAGTACATTCAAATGGACAGAAAAATAAGTCAACTCTTTTCCCTACTCCTTCAAACAAAGGTCGCCCATCCATTCTCATCTAATTTCCCCTTTTGTTCTTCAAATGTTCTCAGACTGCAGCGTATTGCTTCTCGAGCCACCTCCAACCCCCCTTCTCGGCAGGCCTGATTTGATTTTTTCGAGGCTGACCTGTAACATGCCAAAGCTAACAACCATCTTTTCCCATTGACTTCAGCAACTGCTATGTGAAGTCCTTAAAATACGGTTCTGAGCTCAGTTCTGCTGGCTTTGCATTGATGTAAATTCATTGACTGCAGTGGGGTTTTGATAATCGTACTGTTGTAGAATAAGAACTAAATCAAGGCATCGGTGACAAATGATGAAACTCGAAAAATAAACTTTGGTGTCAAAGTCCACTTCAGCTGGGGGCTGTGCAAATATTCTCACAAAAAGCAAAGCATAAAGGCAACAAGGAAAACAAACTATCTAGCGGTTGTCCCAGCGCTTTCAGGCACTGGTTCCTGTGATTCCATGGACAACAGAGAACTGAAAATATTTACTAATCCCTTTTTGAATGATTTAACCATATTCAGCTGTGTTTCTTAAAGAGAACACTCACTGACAGGTAATTTCTCATGTGGAGGAAATCTACTCTTTATATTACCAACAGGTATTTTATTTTACTTTCCTGAACTCTGTCAGCAGCATGAAGGCTTTTCTTATCTGTAGAAATTCCCAGGAGAAGTTAGTGACACAAACAGCGGGAGTTTGAGCAGCAGCAAGAGCAGGGGAGCAGCGTGCTCTTCCCATGTTCTGTTGGTGGTTCTGATGACAAGTCTTTGGCATCACAGGATGCTTGCTGGAGCCAAGAGACCATGGGCAAACTTCACTGTTTCTATTTTTGTCATTTGTAGGGGTTTTTAACAATTTCATGCTCCCTTTTCTGACAGAGCTGTGCCTTTGCAGTCAGACCTCTCCTTGCTGGCTTTGCAGAATATTACATTACTTGGACAGATCCATCTAAGTGCCTACAGGGATGTGAGCTATGTTATTTACCATAAAACAAGAGGAAAGTATATGTAACACCCCTATTCCCCTGGCTGTCTTGGCATCAGGGGAACTGTACATCAATTATGAGTCTTGTTGGCTGCTTGACAGTAAAATCCTCAAGAATTAACTTCTTCAATAAATTACTGAAATGTGAAAATAATTCGGTACGATCTAGGAATGCCTTGGCATTGCAATGTAAGATTTAATAGTAATTCCTTGCACTTTCTGTTCTCTGGATGAGAGGTGCTTTATAAATATAAGAGGACATTTATTTCAAAAGAGCTCAACTTGATGGGTGCAAAGCACCTCTAAGACTGTAGCACTCGGGTTGCACTTTTCCTTTCCTTCTGTGGCAAATGCATTTTCAGAGACTCCCCCGTTCCTAGTTTCACATTTATTATCATTTCCATAACACACTTTCAGTTGTCTTGATTCATCTGATTGTATAGCCACGATTTAAACCTGATTTTGCAAACAGCTCTGTGTTAAATATTCAGCTGTAGTTCATGGTGGAGGCACCAAACAGCTGGAGTGGCATCGTTGTGGGAAGAGCATTTTCTCTGCGTTGGGAGGGGATGACAGGCAGGAGACATGGAGTGGAAACCAGATCTCCTTCCCGAGGAGCAACCAGGTGCGTGGTGTTCTTAAACTCTGTTTTATGTTTAGACACTTAACTGGCAACAGAGAGGTGGATGCTTTTGACGATAAAGATCAGCATCTCGGGGATTTTGAAGATCACCTTGGCATATGAAGTGCCTAATTCCTGTTCATCTCAAGGCATTAAACACCTCTGATGACCCCTCTCTTTTGCAAGTATGCACCCCCAGGTTCCAAATGTATCCTCTACTCTATTTGCCTTATTAGTTTTAGTGACTTTTTCCCTGTATACGCCTACCACCTGTCTCAATCCGTTGTAGCTAGGTGTGTGCTGCTTTCGGGAGGCTAGTAGTGTGTGCAACGTGAATGCTAAAGAAACTTAATATATTAGCAACAACTGGCAGAGAAAAATGCCGGTAGGCTGGATGGAACTGGTAGTAGCTTTTATTTGCTTTCCAAACATATTTGCACAAAAGTGTTTTGCCAAGAAGTGTCCTTCCCTTTTTTTTTTACTGTCAAAAAGGGAAAAGAGACAGGGAGTGTTAAATATAGAATGTATGTCTACATTGTGCTAATATCACCACGAGGACATGGGTCATCCAGGCAACAGAAACAATCCATAAAGGTCTCTGAGCTGAAGCATGTGATATGAATAGCAAGGCCTTAAAGCAATGGCTGCAGTAAATGGTTTGTGACCAGCCAATTGCCAGGGCTGACTTATTCAAGGAATGGGTTATGAATCTATAATTTCAGAGTAGCTATATTCCTAAAAATCAAAGCCTGTACACAGTCATTTGAAAAGAGATAAAAGAGCTGCACAGACCCACTTGTTCCCCACAGGCTCAAGGTGTGTAGCCTTTTCCGTGTTATACAACTGGACAAAGGAAGAGCATGGCTGTTAAATGGTTTGTCCTTGTTATGTATGCAGAGGACTGAGAAAAGCACACCAAGGACACGTTAAAGCAACATGTCTGTCTACCAATGCAGAATTTTTTCCCTGTGATAGATTTCCCTGTTCAATTCCAGGTAATTTGAGCAATAGGACACTTGAATCCCTTGGGAATTGTGAATACAAGGCACCTGGCAACCACATTATTTGCTTGTGCTGGAAGAGGTCTGCTATTCTTCTAATACATGTAACATTTTGTCACAGTTTAAGGCTGGGCTGGCTATTAAACCAACGGCAGATGCTCTCTATTAACCCACTTCTACCAAAGCCTGTGGTGGCTACGTGCTGCATAGTCTGTCTGCATCAAGTGTGAATTCTGCTCTGAGAAGACAGCACACAAAGGGTGGGAAATGAAATTAATTCCTCGGGGTTTCAATTTTAGCATATTTGTACCTAGAAACAGAATTTGTGTGGCTTTTCTTGGATCTGCCTATGATCAGCTGCTGTGAGAGCTTGTGCGTGGCCTGACCAGATGCCAGAATTTTGAGGTTTCAGATGCTCTGCTTGTCTACAAACGAGGTACAGTGTGGCACTCACAAGACTTAAATAACATTCTTCAGTAGTGACACTGAGAGCATTTGACCAAAACAGTCAGTAATAGCTCAAAGGCCTTCGTGGAGCAAAACGTTGGTATTTATACCTCAAAGTCTATCCAAATTCAGGAACAGACCTAACTCTTTTACTGAGTGGTGCTCAAGTGTGTAGCATATTCCACTTTTTTTAATGTCTGTATCTCTCCCTAGCAAGTTCAAAATGGATGAAACAAAACTCTATTCTGGCTGGTACATTATGGAAACCCCTTAGATCTGGTACCCCAAAGTAACCTGATCATGCTTCACTGCACTTAGCCTCAGACTTTTGCAGCTGATCTGATGAAACTTGCTAAAATAAAGCAGAAATCTTAGGAATTAGTGGAAAGGCAACCTAGCTTAATGAAACAAAGAAATATAGAGTTCAGCAGTGAAGGCGGCCAAATTCTAAAGAACCTGAATTCATTGAAATATATGCAATTGATTTCAGTGGGAGACAAAGTTGGCTCAAAGTAGACTTGATTAATTAACAGTAATGATATTTTGGCAGACTCCTCCTAGGCCACAGAGGAGCAATCTATGCAATTACCGTTGCAAAATCATCATAAATATTTGGCTGCATTTGCTGTATTAAATAAAAAGTCTATAGAAAGCAAATGGATGGAGTGAACTCTTTATGCAGAAGAGGGCCCATGACGAAGCACCAGAGTGCCATGGAGAAGAAACATGACTTCACGGAAGTCCATGGCAAAATTCCCACAGACTTCTGTAGGATGAGGTTTCACTTACTATGATTGTCTGTGAAGGTGGGAACATTTGCCCAATGCTAGCTTTGTGCCAGCACGCTATCAGCTCTGTGAACAAAGTGGCATCTGTTCCAGCTTGCCCACTCCTTTAGCCGAGAGCATCTGCTACCTCATGAACTGAATTCCCAAATCCCTCCTGTCCCGGGTCTGATTGAAATTCTGTGAGTGCACAACTCAGAGCTTTAACTTGCAGCCTGGAGAAACAACAAAATAAAAGGTAAAACAAAACTGAGTACTGGATTTAAAGTGAGGGAAGAGGTTAAAACTCCCAGATACTCTAAGGATGTTTTTGGTTTCCTTTGTTCAACGGCCTGCTAAGGGTTAGTCACTCAGACTACCAACCACAGGTGGAAAGAAAATTATTGCTAGGCTGCTTAATAATATAAACAATTTCTAGGCTTAGTATCAAACATGTATTTAGGAGTAGCTACTTAGGTGTGTACCTTGTGATCTGCTGTGTTCCCTGGAATGAACATATTGATGTTGTTTCATTGAACAGGTAAAGATTGGTACTTTTAACCTGGATAAAGCAGAACTTCTCACCTCACTGCCCTCAGCCCAGCTAATCCTGAGGGAATGAGAGCCAAAACATCCTAGATACATGCGGTATTTACAGAGGAATGGCCAGGAACACCTCACCCTGCTGTTTCCCCAAATCCAGGTTAGCTCCCCTGCCTCATGCATCAGGCTGTGCATCCTTCAGTGTCTGGCTCATCTTCTGCAGCAGTAATTTCAGTGGGATGGATGCTGCTGTTACTCTGCATTGCAAAGATAAAGTCTCATTTATTTCCTATCTCATTTGCACTGAGGGATAATTGAAACACAGTCTTACGGTTTGGCTCTTTATAAATAACAGTCAGTAAGAGTGGAGAATTTTGTCTTTTGAATTATAATTATGCTCATCTCTGAACCACATTTTATTAACCACATTTTATTATCTTCCTAGTGTATTGTAACTGCACTAGTGGGGAACTGCCAGCTATATTTTTTGCTGATTGACATGTGACTTTCTACTGTGTGATTAAATCAGGGAAAAAGAGAGTGAGTCCAATATTCCCAAGACTAGCACCTTCAAAATGCTCCTGGAATTCCTTTTAGCTAACCACAACGTGCTCACCGCTGCGTTCCTCGCTGATATTTCAGCTGACTTTCAGGAACAATGCAATATTAATTAATATTTTGTCTAAAGCATTTGCACATTTGATGGTATGACTTGTTTGCTGCTAGATCATGGCAAAAAGTAAGGAGGAAAACGCTGTGACAGGACAAAGTTTTTCATTGTGCTACTCAGGGGAAAGCAAAAAACAAGGGGTTAAGAAATCGAAGAAATTTAGAGCCTGCTAATGAAGAAAATCACGCAGACTTTTCGGAGGCTGTAAAGAGCTTTAAGAGAAGGAAGGGTATTGGTGTGGTGGCCATTGGTATTATCTTCAGTCTACATTTGGAGACAGCAATGCTTTGATCACGGTTATTGCTGTGCTGTGTAATTAAAGAATTCTCCACATCATCCTTCAGCATAGGTTTACTGCCCAGTACAAATTATAACTAAACATGCTGAGACAGACAGCAGAAGAGAAGGAGGGGAAGAAGGAAAAGCAGACCAATATTATTAAAAAGCTGTTTGTTAAAAGTAGTATTGATCTTCTCCCTCTGAATTTCTACACATAACTTGCTCCCACTGAAATTGTTTATCCATTAATATATCTTCCTGTAATATATACTACCAGTTTATGGCAGCTTGAGACAGTGAATAGCTCTGAACAATGTAGTGTCGACCCAGACAATACAACAAACTAATCACTCATGACTGCAATGCGAGCAGTGGTGTTAACTATCTCCAGCCTTATTTTTTGACCTCTGTTGTCTGAAAGATTGCAATAAACCCTGGGCTGACCTTGCTGTCTTTGATTGAAGAGGAAAGGCTTTTTGAGACTGATTCTTCAGCTGCAGGCAAAACTGTCGTGAGTGCCTCATGCGCTGGCATATCCTCGCTGGTATGTGCTGAACTAAAGGACACTTCACCCTATGCCCAACTGGCCTCTGGCTGTTAGGAATGAAAAGTGGGGTAGACCACACTTTTCAGTGATGTCAGACACATAGATTTGGGGGAATTTCCAGGATCATACGAGGAAGTACTGCTCCAAACCCAGAAATGCTGCACTCTGAAGTCTTCTAACAGGATTCTCGGACATGAACACATACAAGATGCATGGAACCAAGCTGCTCAGAAGCGTATGACAACCGTGCGGCTTTACTCACTGCCATTAATGGATGTTCTCCCTCACTGCCAGATCCCATAAGAGGCCATGAAAGCAAGAGCAGACCTCAATGATGTTGCAAAGCCAGTCTGTACTTTATGAACCCCTCAGGTACTACTCCAATGGGCTCTGTGAAAGTCAGCCCATACTTTAGAAGAGAGAATTGATTAAATCTTGCTACCAGCACTGAGACATCACAAAAATGCGTATTGAGGAGGATAACGTCATCAAGATAGTCTTGGTTACTGCTCTTTTTCCGTTATATCTACCCAAGAATGATGAAGACTTCCTAGCAAATCCCGGTGGGATGGTAAGGATTTGATATCTGGCATTTATATAGCTAAGCCATTCTCTCAGCATTTAGACCTATGTGTATGCTCTTGTCGTGGTGGTATGTCTTGCTTCTGGATTCTAAAATGAGCAGGATCCTATTAGCAGTGGGAACTGAGCATGATTGGCTAGAGAATTGGAGATGTTCCAGTTGTGCTAATAATACTTTTTGCTTGGAGACAATAACAATCCAGCTATGTTAATTTTTTGCCTGGCACATACAGTGTGCAATGTACAATACTGTCCATAAGTGTTTTTATGAGTGCTTAATGCACACACTTAAATTTTGCAGAGCAGCTGTCAGAACTAAATGCCTAACAAATCAGATGGTTAATCAGCATGTGAATATGAAAGGAACTGTGTCTGCGAACGAGGCAGTGCTATTTTTAAAGCCCTGGGGAGCTCTGCCACCAGATGGCATTTTCTGAGCTATGAGTATTCCTCAAAACAGTTTGGTTTTGGCGTTATACAATATCTAGTAACTTTTAAATACCTTTCTGAAATTGCTCATTCTGTCTCCTAGAGATATGCAGCTGATGTGGGTGGCCTCACCTCGCTAAGGGGAGCCCTTGTTTCAGGCAGTTTAAGCCTTGTTGTCCTATGAAATCAATGGCTGCAGGTGGATGTTTTTGTACGTATACCCGTGTTCTTTTCATTCCTATTCCATATTGCATGTGTTGTAACCAAGTCACCTAATATTTTAGGTAGGGATTAATCAAGACTAAGAAAGTTAAGTCCAAACCTGCAAGTATATAAAGATACAAAGTCTACTGATTTTAGGAGTTAAACACCTAGATAGGAATTAAGTTCCTACATACCTTTGTGGCCCTGGGCATTAAGCATCCAGTTAATTCATGGCCGCTAGTGTAAATAAACCACTTCACATCCTTAGGCTCTAGTCCGAACAAGACAATAATATTTACTTGCACTAAAACAATCTTGTCAAGAATTTTGAAGCTTCTTACGACCATTAATTAAGCTTGAAAAATACATACCAGCACTCCTATTACCACTTCATGCCTGGCTAAACCTATGCAGAAAGAGGTGAAGAGAGCAGTTTGATGTGCTTGTGAAAAAAATGTGCAATGAGGAGAAGATGACACAGAAACATTAATATAATCAACAGAAAACTTGTTTTCCTAGTTTGATCAAGGACTAGAGGCTCATTTTGCATCTGCTAAATACTCCAAACACACCACAGCATCCTATCAGTTATTTCTCTTTGCGGTAAAATAACTACTGGAACAGCACTTCAGCATCTCATGTAAATATCATTAGCACTCATACTTCTAATTCTGGGGTACGGAAGAATTTTTTTTCCCCTCCTTTCTGTGTTTTTCTTTGTTTCCCCTTTCTCCCACTGTGACCAGGAATACCATTTTTGTTGCATGTGGTACATGTGTTCCCACGAAAAGTTTGGGTTTTGAGAAGCTGACGTTTTCCAACGGAAACCCATTTCATGAGAAAAATCTCCAACCAGCCCCTTCTCTAACTCCATCCAGTATGCCTTTCATGGGCCCAGATCCAGCGGCAATCACACAAGTATCAACAAAGCTCATTCCATGGACCTCACAAGAGATCCTGAGAGCAGAATCTGGCCCACGAGAGCAGGCATATTGGGTTCTGCATATTGCTATCAGCTGTTTTCAACTAGGCATCAGCTGTGTATATCACACATATCTTGTCTTAAATTCTGATTAAGCAAATACCTCCTGCAGAGGTACCTAAAATCCAGCTTAGGCTTTGGTGGTGGCCTTCACAAGCTGTCCCAGCTCAGCCTGCTCCTGTAGAGAATATTTATTATACAAATTTCTACCTTATTCTGGGGTGCTGCAGTGCTCTCCCTGTGCAGCCAGGGAAGACTGCCTGTTTTATAATAAATCTCCTCTCTCCCGATGGATGCAGGTATAGAGAAACCACTCTAGAAACACAACGTGGAGAAGGTGTTATTTTGTTTTTACTGACAATTCCTCCTAGCTTTCTTCTGCTGGGGAACATACGCTCCCAGATTTTACTCTCAGCAAAGAGCAGCAGACTCCTTCGAAGTGCTCCTGAAGGTAATTTGGCTTCCTATAGAATTAAATCAATTACAGCATCAGTAAGGCTGGCAGGACTTTGCCACAGAGAAGGGCAACATTACTGCTGAACACAAACCATACAAGTCACGCTTAGCCAACTATTACTCCCTTCATTTTTCAGCTAATTTGATGACTTTGAGGAAAGATAAGGGTATCAAGAACTGTAGGCGTCTTTGGCTTATTCTTAACAATTTCAAATGGCCAAAAGGACAGAAGAAAGAGAAGAATATGTAGTGATAAAAATGCTGCACGGCTGTAGGAAGACAATATTTCATCTGAATTAAATTAAGTGGGATGAATTTCAATTTGATATTTGTGGCACGACTACTGACTTTATTGAAGGCAGTCTGTTTTATAGATTGTGCTCATTCTTCAGTTTCCTGAAACATGCTTTACTTTCTAATTGTGAGCGTGCACTGGAGCAAAAACAGATTTCTGTTTGCTCTTCATCAGCAGACACACACATTACAGGAAGAAAATAGAAGAAAAGGCAGAAATTCCCATCAGTGCATAGCAAATGCTTTCCTCTGTATTTGCAAAACAAAAGTCATTGTCTAGAAATATTCAGCACAAGATTCTGAGAAAGAAAAATAATCTATTACTTACACAAAAATCTGCCAAAATGAGCTTTCTGCATTGCCTCACTATTCTATTATGAAATGAAAAACTAATATCAAAGTGGTGTTTCTTTTAGAATTGTAAGGTAAGTATAGTTAAGTACATTTACAAGGCAAACATGGTTTGATTGATCTGTATTATTTTTCCCTAGTCTTCACATTTCATTTTCTTCTTCTGATTTTGACCAGGGTTCTTTTCTTAATGCCCAATATTCTTAAAGGGAAAAGATGCTCTCCTACACATCTAGCAAGCTGTCATCTGCAAATCAAAAAGGAGAACATAGTTCCCTTCTGATGAATTCTGGTGATCATCCCAGGCCTATTCATTTGGGCCGTAGTTTTGGCAAATATTCAGATGTGAAGTAGGCTTGAAGTATTTGGAAGTCAGTCAAACACAAGTGTAAGTACTTTGCTGGACAAAGACAGCTTAGGTACATTCAGAAAGCTAAGTTTAACAAAGACTGGGGTGACTCTATGCTACTGCGTTAAAAATAGGAATACTTCTCTTTCAAACATTTATTTAGTTTTTCATAGTACAGAACTGGAACAGGAAAAGAACAGTATTATCTATCTATCAGTCATATGGCTTTCAACCTTTTGGAACAGCACATGTTGTGCACTATGTGTATTTACCCATTTAAAAAGCCTGTAGATACATTTTTTTCTCTGACATGAAAAATGTTGATGGAAGCACTAAAGGATTAGAGTGTCTCTGTGATTTGCTTGCTAAAGTAAACATGAGCCAATACTGTAACCAGATCACATACTTGTGGTGGAGTAAAGTCACTAATTTAATTTTCAGCCACACTGAGAAGAAGCAGAAAGTGCACCAGGAAATAGACTGAGCTTTCTTTAGTGTGGGAATGGAAACACATGTGGGACAAATGGGCCTGATGGGGATTTTTGGCCTCATTTTACCTGTCTTGGCCCTTGGGATACATCAAGAAGAATAGTTCAGAATGAGGTTATAAGGATTTTGCAGACAAGTAATAAAATGGATTTCTATTTCTTCCTCACAGGAGCAGTTCAAGGGAAGCCAAGTCACCAACCAGTTGTAGGAGTGTTGCTCTGGGAGGTGGGCTCTGTTCACTGTCCAGGCTTTTCCTCTAGTCACTGTGGTTGATTGGGTTGATCCTGCTGACTGAAGAAGTGACAAACAGTCTTGAAAGACACCACTTGCTTAACATGATTAGAAGTCAGCAGTAAACACTAATGCTGTGCTTTAAGTCTGATTTTACAATGCAAATGACTTCTTCATGGATCTGTGAGCAGCAAATTGGATTTTGAAGGGTGGTTTTTTGTTTTTTGGCAAGAATGTGGTCAGATTTTACAAACTAACCTCCAATAATTTCCATTAAAAATTGCTGTTGTTATCTATTTTTACTATGGTAGCATCTGGGCAACCAAAATAGCCCATGATCCTGCCATTGCACAAAGTACTAGACAAACCTCACAATATGTACTAGAAGACCATGACCTCCATTTAGTTTAGGAAAGGATGTTTCAATACCAAAGCACCGTGCCGTGGTCACACAAAAGAATCCTTCCTATCCTTGGATGCAACTGTGTCATATAAGAAGAGTTTTATGGAATGGATAGCATTTATCGGGGAAGAATCCTTAGTGGATATTGAAAAAGAATTTGAGAGTCTCTTACCAACCTCATACATTCACTCTACTCACAGAGTTCATTGCAGCCTGGGGGTAGGTTTGGGGGGATGCAATCTGTCTGTTTCTGACTCCTGAAACGTGGTCCATTGCCAGCAGGAGGATGCTTCAGAACAAAATTTTTTAGAAAAAAACTTTTCAGGTACTCAACATAAAGACATTTGACAACGAGGACCTCAGTTTTCATCTCCCTGCTACAAGCAGGAGAAGAGAACCTGGTGCCTAAAAACAAGTGATGTTTTCTGAGTGTGGTTAGATGCAATGTGTAAAGGTAAGTTGGAGAAAAAGAGTAGCACTGTCCTGCAGCAATAATGAATCTTTGCAACTCCCCTGCACTAAACACGTGTATTGCGGCACTGCCAGGCAGGACTGGGGCTCCACTGCTGTACGAACACATAGCAAGAGACCCTTCCACTCCAAAAAAGCTTCAACAGTTCAAGTGCAGGAAGGGAGAAGAACAGTACTGTCAGTCCTGTTGCACTGACTGAAGTGTGAAGAACAGAAATGTCACATATCTTGGCTAAGGTCATCCAGGCAGCTTTCAGCAGACACGTCCCTGGAGTCAAGCAGTTTTACGTCGAAGTCACAGGAGGTCAAGTTATAAAACATGCTCTTTTCCTCACCAGCAATCCATTCCTTCTTTCAAGCACGTTTCTGTGCATACACTAAAGAAGATTTAACTGTAAAAGGCAGAAAAGGTCGATAATAATGAGAAATGCAAGCTGAAAATGGCACTTACCAGCTTAGTCTGTGTAAAGACAAGCATAACAACAAGTAAATGGGCTTAAAAATACAGGCTAAGAGCACAGAATGGATTTAAGGTAGATGGAAGATAATGTATTCTTTTAAAAAAAAAATCATAACACCACAATAATGAACACTTCCTGCTCCCATAGCCCTCCCACTCGGACACGCATTGCTGCCTCCTTTCCTTTGTTCTCCCCAAATCACAGAGATGACACAGAGAAGATTTATTCTTTCCTAAACAGAATCAACAACAGAATCCAAACTCAGTGCAGCAGCCTTTATTATATGACTCAGACCAGTAAAAAGCTAGCTAGGAAAATATGGAACTTAAAACCATACACACAGTTCAAGTCTTATTTGCTGGCTACAAAGTGAGACAGGATCTTCCTCACTGAGAAAGTTCTGATTTGATCTTTTCTTTGGAAGGTCTGTGGAAACACTCAAAACATTTCATTGCAACTTCTCTTTTGTACAAGACTGCAATGTATTAACTGATGACAAAAGTAACCAAAAATTCCAAAATACTTCAGATTGAAAATACAAAAATGGGATGCTACTGCTTCATCAGACCTCCCCCAACTGCCAAGCCACATTCTACCAAAATAAGTTCATTGTTCTGCCGTGTTGTTATGAAGAAAGTACGTAGTACAATGGACGATTGTTCCCCCCGTGTTTCTCCAGGAAGCCCTACTAGTCATTTTTGAACATCCTACTGTCTTTACAATGCAACATTCTACGTACATTGAGTAGGAACTAAATGAGTCACCCAATTTTGGCTGTAATTTTACTACCCTGTTATTTTAACGTCCAAGCGTAAGTACAAATTAAATAGTCTTCAAATCACAGATGCTCTTCTGGAGCAATGCTTACAAAACAACTTAGCTGAACAAGCAGGAAGTTAAGAGTGCTGAGTTACTTTATTTGACTGCCTGTGCAAAGCCAGCATTGCCCTGTATCCAGGCAATGAAAAGAGAGAAGGAACCAAATTAATCTGGCTTGTATGGATCCCTGGACTTCTTATGTGAATTTCTATTTTAATGTATTGCTTAACAGCAGTGTCTTTTTTGGGGAAATTTTCTGCTTTCCAAATAAACGTGCCTTAATATAAATAATAACAATGGTAATAAAATTACGCAGTTTGCATTGATGTCTTATCATTTTCCCACAGGGCTTCCAAAGAAGCTGAACAGAGGATATTCTCTAGAAGAAAAACAGCTTCTGCCCAGCCAAGCAGACCTCTCCTGCTGCAAAAAGATGTAACTCCACTGACTTCAGCGTAGCCCTGTGACTTACAGACAGTGGTCAGAATTGGTGCTAGAGAGAAAGGCATGTTACTCTGGCTTATATAAAGAAACAACACATTCTGCACCAGAACTGGGTATGTGCCCCAGCTGAGCTGAATTTCCCCTGGATAATTTCTTTATGTCCTGGGATTCAACCTCTGGAGATAAAACCAGCCCAAGGCTTTATGTGTCACTTAAATTCAATGGAAACATTAGTTTGGGAGCTCTGGTAATGCACTATGCTGTGTGCTCATCTACATGCACTAAAAAATTTATACTGCAAGCTCAATGCTTTGGTTTTGTTTTTGAGTTTTGGGTCAAGTTAGAGAGGCTGAAGAGGCGGCACACATATTTTCTGCTCCAGCAGAATATTTTACAGTGAAATTAAAGAATTTGTAGTTTCTCCCTCTTTGTTTGTGACCCATGTACCCCATGCAGACAGAGTACTTTTGCACCATATTTTGAACAGCTTTTATTGCTGCTATTCTTTTTCTTTGCTACTAACAATTTCTTGGGCATGTATTTGGCTCAGTTTTGCTCCCTGTGTTTTGCACTAATACAACTTTATTTCTGGTATAAAGTAGTTCTTGATTTTTCGATACATCTCATGTTCTTTTGTCACATTATTAGAGAAAGTTTGTTTCACTGAGTTACCTCAATAATTCAGCTCTTGACAACTGGTAATTTACATTTATGCTTAAGAAACTGAAACTTATAATGGCAGTTTGAAGTAAAACCAGGCTGCGATCTGAAATGAATCAGGGCTAAATGGAGATTTCTGGATAAATCAAAGTTAAGGCTTGTCCACCAAGTCCTCCAGTTTGACATGCCAATGTGCGTGAGGGTTTGTGTTCAGTTGGGTAAGGATGGGTTTGGACTTAAGCCATATTTAAATGCAGGAGAGACATTCTCTGTGGTTACTTGCTGGCTGTAGTCCCCATCACTTTCAATTAAGTTTTAAGTGGCCGTGGCTCTCATTCTCCAGATGCATTTGGGCACCTCATTTCTGTTGATTTTGAGCGTCTGAGTGTTAGCCCCTTTCGGAGCCATCATAAATCCTGACTGTATCTTGCATTAATACATAATGAAGCCCTTTATTGTACAGTATTTAAATGTCAAGTGGCAAAGTATGAGCCACACAAGAAACTGGACAGTCTGCTCTAAGCACTAGGTGAAAAATTCCTTCCAGTAATGGCATACTGGGCTCTGCATACTCTATTCCTTGTTTGTTTTACAATGAATAAGACAATCCAGAGTCTCTGACGCCTGCTCTCACACAAGGAGACTGCTCTCTGCTCTCCTTTAATGACTTCCCAGGGGTGGCATCAGCCGTTATATTCTGATCTCCTAAAGCATAGAGGCTTCCCTCTGAAATAATTATCTAGTTTAATTGGCCTTAAATTAATGAAAGGAAAGCTTGCTTATTGCAGTCACATCAACTTAAGGCTTTCAATAAATTAACTATGTAACAGGGAAACAAAACAAAAGAAAAACTAATATTCTTCCTGGGAAAACATTGGGGTTTTTTGGATTGTCTTTGTTTCATTTCTGCTCACCTTTAAAATAAAAAGGAGAAAATAGGAGTATATTTTAGAAAAGAAGAACAAAGTGTGAAAAAAATGAGGTGCAAACAGTGGGCAAGATCCCATGTAAACTCACAAAGACTACCATGAGTTGCGAATGATTAGGATCTCTATCCTCCCATAACCGGGAGGGAGCTGTCTGACACTATCCAGGATCCAATAAAATGCCTCAAGCCTCTGACACATGGAGATCTCTTTACAGATTTTATGAGTCCTCCCTTTGGTAGCTTATAGAGATCTCTTCACTGATGGATTTTATGGCGTCCTCCCCTGATTACCCACCACAGCAAATTTATCCTTGCTGCGAGGCAGCACAGAATCAATGTCTTCATTACACAGACACGGAGTTGTGCACCAAGAGGCGAAGTGGCACGCGCAAGTTCCCTTCATCACAAAACTTGACATTTTGGGACGTGTTAGAAAAGGTGAATCAACTCCTATAATCACTGAGAAGTATCAATTTATAGAGCAAGTCATCTAGGCTGCATATTCAAGATGCTACACAAAACTATTTTAGAGGCACACGGATGCAAATCACTGTAATAAAAAGGGTTATGTCTTGTTGAACTCCAAAGAGAAGGATGGCTTTTGGCAGGACATGCAGATTCGGAAGCCTAATATCCAAATTCACATGGTGCCTGTCTACTTGGGAGATGAAACTATTTTTTCACAGCTTGAATTTTAAATGCAGTCTGGGCAACAGTCAGAAACTTCCATGAAACAGTAAGTGAATTTTGAAAAATTAGTGCTTGAGTTTTAGGTATCTACCTCCTGTCAGCTCAATTATTCTTTAACAAAGGTGGTGAATTACACAGAGGCTATTGCTGTCAACTAGAAGGGTTTGTGACAAGACAGAGAAGTGACTCAGGAGCCTATGAGTCAAAAGGGCAAAAAATACTAGTTCTGTGCCTGCTCACTTCCCCAGCACCTCCAAACTGTTTTCCCAGGTGTCTTGCCTGAGACTTAATTCTGTCTTTCTCCTCCCAGAGTCCTTCTTGCTAAATTATCATCAGCTTTTCATGATATACAACAAATGAGAGGAAGTGCTCTGCCAAGTCACACTAAAATGACTTGTAAGGAGCCTGTTTCTGACATTGCTTTAGAAGACAGAACGTGAAATTCAGAGTGTGGGTAATCAAAGAGAGCCTCGGAAGAGGATTTTTTTTCCCTTTACCTCCTACACTAACAAGGTAAAAATAACTGGGAGGGCTTAATCACATATGTGTATATGAAATTGCCTGCAGGTCAAAACTTCTGAGCTGCTGAGTGTTCAGCTCATCCTAGGTGCCACCCTGGGAAGGCTGCCACTGATGTTGGAAGGGCTAGGATTCTGCCTTCTCAGAGCAAAGAGATAGTCCTGTGACAGTGCCAGGAATTTCCCTCATGGACTGGAATACCACTGTAGTAGGGCTCCACAAACACTGAACAAAAATGATCTAGACTAAAACATTGAGATTTAAAGATAAGTGTTCTTCAGGATGCATGGAATCTCAGGTTTCAGTCAAATGCTTTAAAAAACATACTGTGGAACTAGCAAGATATTGCAGGTAGTATTTGACTGAACGTTAATTTGGCTGGTTCTAATGCTGTATTAATGAATTTATGCAGTTAAGGATGGGAACCCTTTCATGTCTGGCCAGCTCAGAGCCTGGGTTTCTCCTTAGCCATCCATGATCCGAATTCTAGTCTTTCTCACCTCCAGCTCACAAGAGGGTAAGGAGCATTACTAGACAGATCTAATTGTGAAGTTTAGAGATTTTTAGGTTCAAAAAACTTATTTATTCTGCTAAAGCTGCAATGTTGCTGACTGTGAAGCATTAATAGAGAACAAATTTGCTCAGTCACCAGAGCAGGAGTTTCTTTTTCCACTCTTAAATGCATAAACTGCTGTTTGTTACAAGTTTGAAGTGATGCTGAGAAGCTTCACATCTGATTTGACTTGAAAATGCTATTAGCTATTCTGAAAGCAAAATCAACCACTCTCCTGAGAGCTGTACGAGTATAAATCAAAGCCTGTGGATGCTGTTGCTGCAACAGTGTCAGAAACAAAACAGACATCTGGTGGGTTTCACTATAATAACTTCTAAATTCAGGAGAACTTTGAAGTGCTTCAAGAATTCCTACCCATAGTTACCTTACAACAGGTAAAAAGTAGATTTTTAGAAATAATGTTTTTGCACCTGGCATAAATATGAAAAGTACTGCCGAGTACTAGAAGGGTTGCATTTTTATTTGGCTGTTTCTGCTGTTAAATCAGAGTAAATTGCAGAAAAATGGATTAAATTAAAAGGAAAACTGCATCAACTTAATCAGAAAATTAGCATCAATCAGATTCTTATTTGAACTGCAAATGGATGAGTCAGGAATAACACCACTAAAATTAATGACATTTTGTAGGTAAGTTATTTTTTTTCTATCAAAACCTTAAAAAAAAAAATCCCCAAAATGAACTCTAAAAGGAAATACTAATGATGAAAACATTCAGATGGTCCTGGGATAATGGATAATGTAGGCAGTGAACAAAGGAAAGCTAGTGTCAAACTGAAAAATAAAGCACTGTCTATCTTTCCACCCCCACATACACAAAACCAGAGCCCTGAGAAAAGCATTGATAAACAAAAACTTTTTTATTAGTTCACATAGGGGGCATGACAAGAGGAAGGGAAGTCTCTCTCAATCAGTTCTGAGAGGATAACGCCAAGCATATTATTACATTTAGAGCTGGTTCTTTCTGGCTGTTGTCGTTTTTTTTTTTTCGGAAATTTAAACATCTTTATGAGACTAAACAGGCTGTAATTTAAAACGAGAGGTATTATTTGGTTTCTGCCTATTACGCCTGAAGGCTTAGAGCGATAATGAAGTGTATTATCATATATTAATGTGATGACACAAGCGGTAAGTGCCGGTGCCGGCGGGGACCCGCCCGTGGCCTCCGGGCTCCCTCTCGTGGCTCCGCCGTTTACGGGTCCCGCTTGGCTCCTCTGCAGCTTTTCTTGCTCATCTGCCGGACCCGTCCCTGCGTAGTTTAATTCCCCACCACCGCTGCAGAGCTGGGTTTAAATATAACAAACCAGGCGTGTGGGAGAGGCAATGGAGCCGCAGCCCTTCTGCCTGCTTTGCACACCCAAACCCAGGACATTTCCGTTCCCACCCTCCCACTATTCTTTACCTCATAGTTGGGTTGTGTGGATTTTAATTTTTTATTTTATTTAAGATCTCCATGCTTTATAAAGAGGCACTAAACAACAACCAGAAGCTTTTTTTTGCTCCTAAAGCATCTCTCAAAACTCTTGATTCTGACTTGCTCTGTAGCATGGAAGAAATCATCCAGGAGAACTTGACCATCACGGGCTCCAGCCATTGCTGACCTGGTGTAACTGCCTTACCCTCTCGCTACACACTCTATTAATCTGTACAGCACTCAGTCCCAAGAGGTCTGTAACAGGGATACCTGCTACCTTCTTCTCAGCTATGTGGAGTATAAACCACTGCCTCGCATTTTGTCATCTTTATAAAGACACCCTGATTACACAAAAATACCAGCGCATGAAAAAAGCAGGCATTAAACACTCAGCTTTTTCTGTTTTATTTTAGATAAGAAATCTTACCAAAAAGGTACAAGGCAATGCCTGAAATGTTCTGTGGTTTGTCTCTTAGCATTTGAATTAAAAAAAGTCTCCATAAACATAACGCATTCCGGTCTAAAAATAAGGAACGCTCCTACTTGCAAGCAGTATGTATTGGTCCCCTCCGCATCCTGAACTAATTGGCGTATGTTTTACTGTCCTGAGGTTTTATTAATGAACAATATTTCATTCAAAGCTAATTAAAATCTCTAGGCAGACCACGCTTAGCAATAGAGACGCTAAATATGAAAGCAGACAACAGGTGAGCAGACAGCCTAGTAGCTATAATTACTTTGTTGGGAAGTAGAAGAAGGGGGAATAAAGCCCACACATCAGAGATTCATAAATACAAAACACTTAAGACAGTTGTCAGGTATCTTGAGCCACTGTAATTCACTGATGCTGCTTTAAAAACCTTGTTTTAAAGAGATTATTCTGCAAAAGACGTTTAGATCCTGTTCTCAGGACATTGCTACTCTGCAGAGGCAGAGGAATCTTGCATCAGATGACTTCTGCTAGGTTGAAAGGCCCCTCCCGTAGGCTGAACTTGTTGGAGAATGAGAGGCATAGCACACATTTTTTTCAATCTTTTAAAATATTTTGCTGGGGAATAGAAGGCATGGACCAAAAAACTGCAGCGTAGCCATTCCTGAATGCTCTTGGAGGCTGTAAGAACTCATAGGGATTCACAGCAGCTCTGGAACTTCTTAGACTTTTTCTTAGACTACGTAGGGAAAGGGGAAATATAAAAGTCATCATAACTTCTGGCATGGGTCATCTCACCCAGGAGGAATGCAGTGAGGTGGCCAAGAAGCCGTGACAGCCAGGATGTGCGCACCATCTGCAATCTGTCTTTTATAGAAGGCACCAGGCTACTTTGCAGCCTCCACGCTTCCCCATCCTCATCTTGGAAACCACCTTTTACTTTATTGGCATGTATATATAAAAGGTAAGAGGTCAGAATAAATTTGATTTGTAGTTTCTGGTCTTCTGTAGTCCAGAATAATCATCCTTGTCAGAAGGGCTTTCGATGTGATTAATCCTATCTTAAATGTGTATATTTCTCTTCCAGAAATCAAGAGGTCCAGAATGTTTTACCAGCCATTAAAGATAATGCAGCTTAATCTCTTCCTCAGTGTCCTGGACGTCTGTTTCATTCTGTGTCTTTAATGTGGTTCTGTACTGTTCTCCTAATAAGCACAATGATTTCTCAATAAAATGCAATCTCAAACTTCAGGGGTTTTACTTAGCCACTTTCCAGCCTGTATCTGTATTATTTCACACCAACCAATTGCGCTGTGAGTGCAATTTTACCTGTGAAGTGGTTGCTGTTCTTAAAATAAGTAGTTCATGTTCATTCTCAGATGGGTTTTTGTCACAGTCTTGTTTTCAGAGACACCGTATGCTCCGGGTCATCTTTGGAATAGGAGCCCTTGCTACCTCTGAAAACAAGTCCTTGACTTCTGGTTGTTTCCAGTTTGTTTTCTTTTGTCAATTTTTGTCCAAAGTCAAACAAAATGCAGAATTCCAGAAACAGTTGAATGCAACCCCAACCTAAGACAAATAATGACTTGCACAGAGGCCACAGCTAATCAGTTTAGAAGCAGCAATGATGAAAACTATCGAGAGCCTGTCTGTTTGGGAGGGGGATTGAGGGGAATGACATTTTTCCTGGATCTGTATGACATGACAGTCAAACCATTTTCATTTCTAATTGAAGACTCTTTTTTACCACTTCCTTTCATCCAGATGCAAGTGAGGGTTTAAAGGCTAATGTTTTAGAGTGCTCCTTCACTTATAGATTACCTGGTGAATGTATTTAAAATCCAATAACCCAATATGTCTTTTTTTTTCTTCTCCAACCCCTTTTTCATCTTGGATGAGTTCTCTGCGCTATGGTCTGGTTAGCTCTGAAAGCAAGGAGGCATCCTGAGTTAGATTAAAAAGGATATTTTTGTGCCTGAGCTGTAGGTACACACCTTCTGGTCCTTAAAGTCCATTTACCATGGAATTGGTAAATTCCACTCAGTACCAATTGCATTTTAAGTAGCTACATAACTTTAAGTGCGCAACATTAACATTTGTGTCAATACATTACAAAATTGTTGGTATTTTTTTCCTTGAGCAGTTTGTGAGGGTTTGTCCAAATGCAATTGAATTTTACTGAAAGAAAACAAGACAGCTTCAGCAATTAACTTTCTCCATGTTAATTGACTTCCAATTAACCTGCCGGAAATATCTTTAATGTCAGTGCCATGTTTAAATACACCTTAATGGATTGTGTAATCACAGTCTTCATAATCTGCTTTAGCTTTTGTGCTCATTACACTGAGACCTGAATTGTCACCCAGAATTATTAAATCTAAAAAGTTCTCCCTTTAATGGTAATTAACATTTAACCATTCATTTTAAATATGTAGCCTGAGTTATGATTAAAATGTTATTAACTCTTGGTTTTGTAATGTAAAGTGTGGTAGATTTGCCCATACGTGTGTGTATATACATCTAAATGTGTGTGTATGTGTACACACACACATATATATATGTATATATATATATAAAAGTCCAGATGTAAGCAAACTTGTTCAAAGACAGTTGTGAGAAATCCCAGGCCATTTTATATTAAGGGAAAACTTTAACCAAAATGCCCCAAACTCAGTTTCCTTTACCACAGAGTGAAGCAACACTTTCTTGCCAAAGGTGACCTTGGAAATGCACCTTCTGGAATGTGCTCCTGAAATTTCCATCATTTTTCACAGAAGTAGTAAAACAAAGTAGCGTTCCAGCTGTTCCTGTATTTCTGCAGATTACAGGTATTATTCTATTATGCTTATTTGAACATTGACTTAATTTTTAATTAGGCTCCTGTGCCTAATTGCTCGGGAAATGCACCTCCCAGTAAAAAATGCTGCTCCTTGCTACTTATAAGAAGCGAAATACCTCATCATAAAAACACGTTGCATTCTATAAATGTCTATGTTATAGCTCATTAGGCCGATATTTTAAAGTCATTTTAAATAATGTGGTTTTCTCTTTAAAGCTGAACAGAATGAAGTATTTGCTTTAAAAGGGAAAATTAAATAATGGAAAATAATAATTTATTACTCTTGCTCTGACAGGCTAGACATCAATTTGATGTTGTTCAGCTAGTAACTGCGATGGCATTAAAAGTTGCCTTCCCCTCCCAAAACAACAAATGAGTTTTGATTTCTCTTCATTAAATGCATCATTAATTCCTCCTCCTAGTTTCTGTTTGTTTTCCCTTCCATACTCTCTTGTTCCTGTAAATTTAATTGAGGCAGCACATCCATCACATTCTTGTAATTAGCACTTGGAAATACGAAGTCTTGCGGGCATTATCACTCCTGCACTAGTGCTGAGAGACGGACAGGTCTATTTGCCTCAGAACTTTGCAGCGAGTCTCAAAGAGCCTTAACAACTTGGAGCTTGAATTTGGCCTGAGCAGGAAGGCTATGGGTGCTTTTTTTTCAAGTTCAAGCCACAAACCAGGCGTTTCCCACTGTTATTTATTTCCATTTTGATTGTCTTTTCAGCAATGGAAATAAACACAGCGTTACAAGGGCTTGTTTTAGAAGAGCTATGGCTTTGTTGTGATAGTTTGGATTAAGTGGGGTCCAGGACCAAACCGTGTTTAGCTCTTTGGAATTGCAGCTTTTAAAGAAATTACGTGCCTGTCAGTCTGCTGTTCACTGACCAACTAGTGCCTGGGGCAGAGGACGCAGGGATTTCTCCCTATGGCTTTGCAACCTCAGAGAGTTTCTATTCAAAGTATAATTTTGTACCCTGACTCAGGTTGATGAGGGCATGCCCAGCTGTAGGTAAGTGGCTGTGGAAATAACCATATTTGAGTACCAGTTAAATTGAAGACCTTTGACTAATTGTATTTATTAAAAAGAAAAAAAACAAAACAAAACAGCATACTTGTCTTTCTCTGGCCTTTTTTTGAATCCCCTTGGCCTGTCACGCAGTTGGAAGGAGTCACAGTTTCTTTTGGCCTAACAGTGTGTCGTGATTGAACTGGACATTATTATAAGGCATCATATTTGGGAAATCCAAGGTGGTACTTTAGTGAGGAAGAGATGAAAGGGCTGATGAGGGTTAAGTGGGGCAGACCCTGCACAGGCAAAACCCTTATGGCTTTAAACGGGAGCTTGTCTGATGCAAGACTGCGTAAGCTTGCGTAGGCCTTCATTACTCGGTCACTTATTTTCATTTTCCTCCCAGATCTGAAGGTGGCTTTCTGTCTCAGGGCATAAGCACTAAATACCCTCCAAGACGTAATTGTTTCTAAAGGTGAGTAAATAAATGGCAGTGTATTGAGGACTGCACTAATGAGGCCATGCTGCTGCCTCCATTTATTCCTAGGAGCTCGGGGGAATTTAGATTCTTGATTTAAGAAGCTGCATCCTCTGACTACATCTGGGTATTGCTGGACAAATAACAAATAACTGCTCTTTAGCAAGCCACAGTTTATCTGTCCAGCTGGGGTAATGATGCTTATCTCTTAAAAAAAAATCCATTGAGATGTACATTTACGAAGTTTTATATAATAAGTGGTTTTGATAAATTATATCATTATTTTATACATGGGACTGAGATTCTGTCCAGCTGGATCATCAAGGTCAAGCAGCGTGTTTGGGAGTTGCAGTGGAGTCCTCAGCTGTCACCTTAGCCATGGGGATTTTTCTTTATGTACTCTCTACTCCACTGTCTGTTCTCACCGTGGAACAAGCCTTTTCTTTTGCTTCCCTCTCAGATTGCTTTAATGGTTGCCTTCATTCTCTTCAATGATTTTAAATCACTGCTTTTGATGTCCAGTTTATCTTCCCAAAATGTAGCACCCCTGGCTGCATCAGATTCGCCCCTTAATCCCCTTAGCCTCTCTGATCACTCAACACTAGAGTTAGATAAACTATCTCAGGTAGCACTTGACGTCTTTCAAGGAGCAGCTGAATGCCATAAAAGATCCATCATGCTTTCCTTGGTGTCAAAAAGGTTTTGCTATTAAAGATTAGGGAGGCTGGAGGTCACTCCAAATCACAATGCTGTTCACTTTATAAGCCCATTTTATCCTGTCATCTAGTATTACGCTCTCAAGTTGTTTCTGAGGAGTCCGTGGTATATATCAATTTCTTGCCCTTCAGTCCTTTTAAACACTAGGGTTTAAGCACTGATTGATTCATTAAATGTCTCCAAAGTCAAATGATTTATCTTTTTCACTGTATTTTATTGTTTCTATTTCCCTGTGCCTGACTTAGAAACTTCCAGCACAATGCTGAGTTCTTCTGTTCACTTTAAGAATCTGTGTAAACACAGGGTATTTGTACATACATGAAAAGAGGCACACGCACATGCTTTTAACCAGTATTCAAAATCGCAGTGTGCCTTACAGGAATTCTAGTGGGTTTTTGCTTTGCTTTTATAGTATAATTTATTTCCAATTCAGATTTTCACCCTTGTTCTTTTATTCAGCCCTAGTTTCATTGTTTCGCTTCATGTTTTTAACTCAGTTAAAATATGGGATATGCCTGTATATATTTAGGTAGTTAATGTGCCAAAAGTGAGAATATAAGAATACCCAGTTCTGTCTATATGCTAGTAAGAATCAAAAAAATTGCTCAGTGCTTTGAAAACTGGCTTTAGTGCGTAGCTCCTACCACTGCCTACGCACCATGAGACCCTTTCTGTATCAACTCAGAGAGACCACACCAGGCTTGCGAGCAGCATAAATACCAATATGCAGAATAGGGTGAATTTACATGGGGTATGAGCCTTTCGTGTGGGTTTGAATTCAGTCTTTGAGATTTCTTCTTCCAGATAGTTGATGCCCTTTGAGTGGGTATTAAGATATTACGAGATGTGAAAGTGGAGCTCTAGCCTGCACCAGGCAAACAGGTCGTCTGATGCCCTGCAAAAGAAAAAGCCTTTGTTGAAGGTTTTTTCTGCTGTTCTTGATACTGGCTTCAACAACTGCTTAAAATAGCATTTTTATTACCCTTAGGAAGCTTGTTTACCTGGTTGTCCTTTTTCTTGACATGCACTAGCACTTACACATACACTTGTCTCCTCTCCTGTTAACAGCTATTACATTTTTTAAGATTTGCTGTGGAAATGTTGGATCTCTTTGTTGAAAGGGCTCTCGGAAAACTTCACTGCCAGATTTAACATATTAGCTCACTATAACAGAGACCATAGAAGTTGATTTTGCATTAAATGCTATTAAATATTAACATGTTTACACCACACTGTTAGCCTACAGTTATACAGAACCCTGGAGTATTCCTTAACCGTCATCTGTTTTTCCTAAGCAGGCTTCCAGCCTGGGCTAAACAGGTTTCTTACGGCTTCTCCCAGCACAGATGGCAGTTTCTAACTGCAAATGGTCCCAGTCCATCCCAGTGCTCTGTCAAACAAGTTCCTTCAAGCAACACTGAGGATGCTTTGAGCAATTTTGTGCTGAAACAAAGCCTCAGCCCTCCTCCTACAGGCTGTAGCCCTGTCTCAGCTGAGCAGTGAAGATCCAGCACAGATGCTGCCAGCCCTTGCACAGCACGGCTGCCCAGATGCTTTTAGAAAAAAAATCTGTGAGTAGGTACCTAATTCTGTCTGGGGTCTGCTGTGGGGAAAGTATTGGCCAACAAAGATACATAGGAATTGGCTGGTTTCATGTTAATCCTGAAATCTGTGTGTGTTCACATGGTAACCCTCAAGTCCTGTTTTGGAGTGAACGGTGTGGCAGTGTCAGCTTTTGTGGGCCACAGGTCTGGGCACAAGGCTTGATCAAACATGTGATTACACCCCTAAAGACGTGGCAAATATAAGCTGGAGAGGACCGAAAAATGAAGCTTCAGCTTGCACAGTAATCGTGGTTTTTCTACAGTTCTCAAAGTGAATCTCACGTCTTATTTTCTTTAAGCAGAGTTATAAATGCCAACTGATCATCTAAACTACTGGAAAATTTTCTCCATGGTGCTCTGCATAGAGAATCTTGTCATCCCCAAACTCTTTTGGGGCAGGATCACCCAAATTAGCATAAAAAGCTAATAAATTAATCTGACCCTGCCTGGAGAAGATTAGGAGCAATCACATCAATGGTGGAAGGGTGGAGGTGATAGCTTTTAAATAGAGGGTGTGGAGAGGAAGCTTGATCTATTAGTAGCTTGGCCTGGTGAGATCTGAAGGTTATACTGTGACTCCAGTAGAAAGGTAAGGGGTTAATAATGAGAAAATACTCTTTTTGCAATTTCTGTTTGGTCTAATCTAACTTTCCAGTAGTGTTGCCCTTGATCATCCTCTCTGAACCTTTCTGTCTGAGGTCAGGATTATATTAATGACAGTGATGGGCAGCACGCTACCGAACATCTGCCCTTCCTTCTCACATTTATCTGCCTTTGGCCAATTTGAAGGGATTCATTCAGTTAGAAAAAGAACTAATTCATTTGATAAAATTTGAGTTGTTTTGCCTGTACTTACTCCCTGAGCAGCACGGTCCTTTCTCTTGTGCTAAATAAGGTAATGTACAATATTGTACCACTATCATGTTCCTAAATGAGTGTGTGGTAAAGCGTCTGTTCTTAGGGGATGCTTCTTGCACTGGGTAAATATTTAAGAATCATTATAAAAATCCATTTTGTTTAATTAGTGCTTAAATTATGCTGGAAGTTATCCAAAGCACAGTACGTTTGTTTCCTCAGTGAGTGATTGCAAGTCGGTGTGGATATGAAAATTCTGATATAATAACCGAATAACATGTAGCCCAAAAGTCTGCAAGACTCAAAGCACAGTTTATTTAGAGTGCAAATGCCAGGGAAGGACCCCCCACCCTTTGACTCTCCCAAAAAAAGCCCAAATTCATGTGTTGGGAATGTAAATGACAGAAGTCTTTTTCCTGAGTTCCCTTGCCTGCTTTGCTGCAGTGGATATTGGCTATGGAAGACTTGACAAATCTGTGTAGCCACAGAGGTTGATAATAGATGATCTAATCTAGCGTTCATGGCAGGAAAATAAAAATCAGGGCTGTTGTAAGGTCGAAAGCAAGCCTTTCTGTTCTGGCACTAGTCATTGCTCAGTAACATTTTAGCAAATGTTATAAAATAAATTTAGATTTTGATCCCAGTTTAATAAAATTTAAGTGCAATGTATCCATCCTCTTGATCTTTCTTTATTCACATTTAAGGAAAAGTGATGGGAAAGAGAACAGAAGCTCTGACTTCTTTAAAGCATTGTTTTTCAAATTTTCCATTGAGAAAATAACATTTTTACCAAAAGACACTTTTACTGGGAGGGTGGTTGGAGCACAGCTTTTCCTCCATCATAATTAGCACTAGAGAACTGAAAAACACAATACTTCCAAGTAACTTGTGTTTAAGGGTTCAAGAACATTTTATATGTTGTAAGTTTTGGAGAAGGCAGAGTTCAGAACATGTTTATGTAGGATTGCCACACTGTTTACTAAACTAGTTTGCCACTAGAAAATAGCTCAGGAAGCTCTAAGGAAAAGCTATTAGTTTTTTGTGAAGTATTGTTTCAAATACTACTTTAAAAATAATTTGTTTCAGGGAGGATCTCCAGGGAAGTTTTGTAACAAAAACGTTTTGAATTGTTGAAATCACTGCCAAAAGGGGAGTCATGAATTTTGATTGTACCTTAGTATTACAGCTTTAAAAGCACAAGGTAACACCCTCTCCTTATCCCACTGAAAACAGAGCACAGAAAAAGAAGGCAAGCTACAAGAATCAGGCTTTTGTTATAGGAAATATTTTTCTCCTCATAATAATTTATCCTTCTAAAATATGGGTATTTATTTAAAGACTGGCTTTCTACATCGTCCTGCTCACAAACTGCCTCGAGAACCCCTGACAGTTGTGTTTTCCCTGATGCCTTTTTCTAAGCACAGGCTGCAAAACCTTTTTGTCCGGGGCGTTGCTGTAACAGAAATCTTTATGCAGGGACACAGGAGATGCAGAATTCACCATGAAGCAAAGGACTCATGCTCTGTCTTGGACTTTGAAGACTAGTTTTAGGCTGGTGAAAGAAGGCGGCTTTTTGCTTGGTTTTGGCACTAGATGGGGCTAGGGGACAAGGCAAGAAGTGAGGCCTCAGCAAGGCCTGGCTGAGCCCCGCGATGTGGAAACCCCAGCAATAACCCAGGAAAACGAGAGGGAAAAGCCTGCAGAGGCAATCGATGCTATTGAAGTCCCTTCACTCACTCGGCTTTGTGATAGAAGAGAAAACAGAATCGTCAGGTATTGGTTTGTCAGCACTTCTGAAAGGCCAGGGCCATGTTCTGATATGGGGCGAGGTGTGAACCCTGACCAGGCCGCACTGGGCCGGGGCACTCAGCAAGTGTAACTCTCTTCCAAACAACTCTTTTAACTGAGCCTTTCCCTGGGTGTTATAAAGGGGCCTTTATAAAGAGGTTGGATTAGATGATGTCCAGAGGTCCCTTCCAACCCGAACCGTTCTGGGATTCTTTCAAGGTGCAGCACCCAACACTCCTCAGCCTCCAAACATGCAGCGTACAGGGGAGGCAGCAAGGGGCAGAGGGGCTTGGTGGGAAGAGCTGATTTTTATGGAAGGGGAAACAGATTGCTGGGCCCTGTGATTTCAGTGTTGTACTGGGTGACTTTTTTTTTTAATGTTGCTGCTTATAGATGTAAGAGAAAATTGGCTTTTAAAATACACAAGAAACCTCTTCCTATTTAGATAGTTATTCACTGGACTTTCACCTAATGTCCTATCCAGGTAAAAGAGCTGTTGGTTATCAGATAAAACAGGGAAATAGCATATTTTATTCTGAAATACAATATCCCTTGGCTGTCACTGTTAAGGATCTTAACTATCGTTATCAATCCTATTGTTAAGATCTGCTGTCGTACCAGCTTTTGCCTGCATTAACGTGCGTGTTAGGATCTGTTTGGTGTGCAGGCAAAGCCTTCAGTAAAACTGAGCAACCAGCTGTTTTCTTATTTGCTCTAGAAGTGTGGAAACACTTAATGAAATTGCTTAAGGTTTAATGATTTGTTTGACACAAAGGATATATTCCTGCTGTCAGTCCTGGGCCAATCTCAAATTGCTTGAGGATGTAAACATGAGAAAACATACCCAAACAACTTAATTTGAAATGCCTAATGTACCTGGTGAGACATTATCTGCTCTGGTTGTATCATTTCTTGTATTTTAAATCTTCCAGCAGCAGGAGTTCCTGTTTGTTGCTTGCTTGTTTATTGCACTGATGGTTAAATGTCAAGTAATAGCACAGGGATGAGGGAATGGGTTCTTTTGGAGGGAAGCACCACAGAAATCCAGAAACCCTTTTAAGCCTACAATTTCATCTTTTGGAAGCAGGTTGGAAGAAGCTCCAAGAGAAAAGACAGCACTCTGGGACATGGGCGACAGCCAGAGCTGTAGACAGAAAGGACATGCTCACCCTACAAAGGCAGCTTTGGGGTAAGAAAGACTTCTTAGCACACAATTACCATCTCCTTCAGGATGGTGCTAAGCCAGCTTCTGCTTGTATGTTCTTGACTTTACAACTGATCTAGGGGTCATTTCTGGCATGTGTTTTGTTTTGTTCTTGTTTTTTTTACCTTCCTTCTTTTGTCCATCTTGAGTGTAAGTGGGATTGAGATGTTTGTGTGGATCAGGAACTGCCTTTCTCTTGTGTTTGTGCAAAAGCTCCAGTCTTTACCTCTCTTCATCCTTTTATTTGCAAACATTAAGGGCTTGAAACCTTTATAAATTGGTAGCAAGCATTGATTGTTTGCATCCAGCAAAAAAAAAATAAAAGAGGAAACTCAGGATGTAGTAGCAAAGCTGGCAACCGTACTGAATCCTGAAACTCCCTGCTTTGTTGCAAATGAAGCACATGGCACTAAGGCCACTCAAACCGTTCCCTCTGGCTGGGCAAAATAGACCTGTCAGATTTATAGCATAAATAACATTTTTGTGACCATTAGGGTAGCAATCAAATTTCCGCTTGGTATATGCAACTTTGAGGAAGGTGGTTAATCACCAATTAGCTGGTGTTCCTTTTTAAAAGGCAAGAGGTGGGAAGGCGAAGGAGCACGCTGCTGGAATCGCACGCTGGCTTTGGCATTAGACAGGCAGGAGCAATATACTGAAGAGAGCAGCAGGAAGGCTGATGCCACCTACCTTCCTCCCATGCGAGTTTTAATTATAGCTCTGGACTTGGCTGAGACGTATCATTGGGCCTGGTGTTAAGACAGCTTCGTTGTAACTGAAATTGGCTTCCAAGGAGGAAGTGTGTGTATTGAGATGTTGGAACTCAAATGCATTTTGTAGAAGTAGTTCTGGGTAGAGTTTCAGAATTAAGCTAGACCTCATAGCAGGGCAAAGAAATTAAGCCAAGTAGCAGTCTCATTTTATGTGTTTCTCTAGTTTTTCTTGGCTTCTGAGGAAAGTTGAGAGGCAGCTCAATTCATGCAATGAACTTGTGACTGCGAGAGCTTTATGGTTTTTGCCAAGAGACAGCCTGTAGTTGGTTTCCTTGCACTGGGAAAAGTTATGTTTTGGAGACAGTGTATTACTTTATACTGATCTAAAGGAAATTTTCATCTGGAGGCCTTTGGCATAAGTGGAAAGTTATAATTCGATCAAGCAAGGGGTGTGACTTTGCAATGCTTCACCTGGATATTACTGTACAAAGGCTTTCTTGGTCTTAAGGCACTCACATGGGAGAAATGTGTAAGAATAAATTTTCTGTCTTTTTTAGATGTGAAACTTACCTTAGCCCTTGGGTTCTCTCATGACAAGTCACTGCTTGAGCCCACTGGGTGACAAGAGATGATGTGTCTAGTGACAGAGTTGAAAATACAGTCTGTGAGTCCCTATTATCTCATTGCCTTTCTGTCCTAAGCGTTACTGTAATAAAGCATAGACTCACAGCTGGAATGGAAATGGAAAACTGCAGCTGCAATTAAACCTTCCTTCCCAAAGCTTTTGCAGGTTGTGTTTTTACTGTCCCAGGAGGGTGTCTTTTAGTCTGGCGAGGCCAAAAGAGTGGAGATGTGCATTTCGTAGGCCTTTAGAGTACATGTGCAAATGCCTTAGTACTTGCTTCATGAAATTGAGGTTCTGCAACAGCAGCAGGGATGCTGTCAAGATAACAGGCAAGCTTTATTTTAAAGACATCAGGGTTGTTTGATTGAAACATCAGCTCGTGGCATTTAAAATCATGTTTTCGAACTTCTGAAACACTATCCGGGCTAAATTCCCCATCATCCTAAGTCCCGTTTCATGTGCTCTTGTAAAATGTGCTCTTCATCTGCCCATATCGATAGCTGTATGAAAGCTGCACACTGGCACAGCTCCCAGCATAAGATATTTGAGAGGCAATGTCAGAGTATGCTTTGCAGCACTTATTTCTGGGGATCATATAGGGAAATGGGAAGCAGAGTGTAAAACAGAGCAGCCTAGAGGGCCAGGTCATAGCCTGGATCAGTTCTTGGGATGGGATGTGAGGAGACCAGAAATGACTGTAAAGCCTGCAGACAAGTCTCGTATCTTTTTCAACCTTCTTCTCCTCTCTAGATGGTTTTAGCTCTCTGCCCTTCTCTTTGTTGTGCTACATCAGAAATAAACATTTTCTATTAACTTTTGGTGGAAAAAATAGAGCTTGGACAGCTCCTGGAAGGTTATTTTGAGGATGTAGGTCTAATCTGTCCTTTGAAACTTTTGAGCAACCCCAGGTGTCGAAGGCAGACCTTTGATGTTGCTTTACACCTACTGAAACGCGAATATTTTTGTCTATGTCCTACCTGAGGTAAGTCTGTCTTGGTTTGGTTTTCAACTCAGGATGGTTAAAGCACAGAGGGCTTTGGCTGTGCCTTGGGTCTGAGAGATCTCATATAGGGATATATGAAAAAAAAACCCTATATGAAACCTAAATCTGTAGTAGGATAGAAATACCATCAGTTGGTGGGCTCTGCCACCACCCCCCTCAATCCAAGAGTAGTTGAATGTGGTATTTTGAGTGTTTGTTTTGATAATCCCCCATTAAGGAAGTTTTATTTTGTAATTTCTGTTTTACGAGAGAACTCTGTGCTTAGAGACGAAGTGGCTTGCTCAAGGTGATACAAATGCTGTGGCAAAGAGGGGAACTGAATGCTGCCGTTGAAGGACTTCCAATTGATGAAGCATCTTTTTCTCTGAAAAAAACCCCATTCCTAGATAATTTACTGACAGCCACCCGGATGTCATTAAGAATGCTGGATGCAAGTGTCAGTTCATGTTGTGGGTATGGAAGCAGACGTTAATGTGGCTGTCAAAGCAGAGTATATATTTGTGCATCTTTAATGCAAGACCAGTTTTAAAAGACAGAGCCTTTCTAAAAGAAATGAGTCTTGAAATCTAAGTCTTGCTGGGTAACTAACCCCAATAACATGTTCCATTATTTAGGTTGTATGCAATAAAAAATGTTCTTGCTCACAATGGAAAGATTTCTTCATATATACTTGTTTCCGCTGTAAAGTTGATGGATCTGTAATGTACTGCATAATTAAACATTGCAGAGGTATTACTTTGAGGAGAAGCAAGTAATGCAGGGGATATAGTAAATTTTGGTGATTACAGATAAAATTGTTTAGCTCAAGTATGGGATGGTCTGCTTTGCTGATTAAAAAAAAAATCCAAAAGAACACAATTTTGATTAAGCTCTGCATTGCTCTGCTAGCAATGGATTAGGTTATTAAGCGATATTTTTCCATTAATAAAACAAATGTTAATGCATTGTTTGATGCTAATAATGAAACCCTTGTAAGAAGCACAGCTACTTCTATTAACATTTATCACCTCGCTCAGTACATTTTGTCAAGGCTGGGGATGCATTCAGCACTTTCTTTTTTTATAAAGGTGAATTGGGAAGGCACAGCACCGCAGGAACTGTGCTGCCTGCTTAGTCTGCTTCATGTTTGCTGTGTTGTCATGGACAAAGCTGAACCAAGGGCTATAGAGAGCTGAACTTTAAATACAACCCATTGAACCATCTGTTACACCACATCACTGGCTTAATTAAATTGTATTAATTCATAGTAGAGTGAGTAGAGGAAAAAACCTGCTAACCTCTTTCTGTATCTAGAATCTATTAGCAGGCTGTGAAATGCTCCACCAGCTATCATGTTGCTGCACAGATAAAGACCTGCTTGTCCTACAATTTTTTGCTCTGGAGCTTGTATTCAGCACAGCAATAAACCTTGCTTTTGAATTTACCCTGTCCAGCAAGTTCAGCATGGTTAGATCTGGCTGTCTTGCATGCGCCCTGAGGTAGGGATGTATGCATTGATCAGGGGATGGAGATGTTTAATACCTTGTCCGGCTTTTTAATAGCTTGGTTTTTAACACCTTGTCCAGGTACTCGGGATTAAGTCCTCTGAGGTCAGGAGGAAGACTTCTGGTGTCTTCAGTGGGCCTCAAACTGGATGTTGCTTACTGCACATAGAGGGTCTGAGTCTTTTTCCCGCCTCTCTATGTCAGAGGGAGTTGTGCATTAATCCTTTTATCCTTGGCAATATTGTCAGATAGCTGAGGACAGAGCAGGAGATAAAGAACCTGCATGCTGTTTATGCTCGCTGTTGTAAAGCTTTGTGCAGATACTTAAACTGCAGACATTACAATGCAAACAACTATAGCTGCAGATAAAACCTAAAAATGCCAGCTTAAGAGAATGGCTGCATCCTCCCCCTCAGTGCTGCTGGTAATGCTGCACATGACATTTCCAACCGAGTTGCAGAGGGCACAAACAGCTTTCTGAAGCTGTTAGCCCTGGTGATCAGTACGAGATGTTTTCAAGATCTGCTGGAGCTTTCAGAACAGGGACACGCTATGTACAGGTGTCTGTCACAAATAGGATGTCAGCAGCTTCAATCAGAAATAAATGAAGTTGAAGTCAAAATATGTTCCTAGGTATCTGAGGGCTGCAGCCCACAGCTGTGCCCCTTTATCCAGAGCAGCAATTTAATTTATTTTTAAGGACTATAAGGGAAGCACAGTTGGTGAGTCAAAGGCATAAATATCTGTAACCAAGCAGGTTCAAAGAAATGCTGCTGTGCTATTAAGGAGAATATTTCCGAGTTCTCTAGCAGCATGACTGTATCCATTCTAAAATATAACCGTTTACAAACGTGGCTCAGAAAGTAAACTGAGTCATTTACTGAGATGCTTCAGAGCTCTGTACAGACCTTAATTTGTCTTATCAAAGAATAATCTGTCGTGTCAAGACTTGGAAGAAGACTTGATTTAAAAAGCAATTGAAGTATGAATGTATCTGAATAGTGCAGAAGTAGTATTTAAATAAGGAGTGAATCTGGTAACGTGGCCTGGATGTAGGGTTGTGTCAAGGACTCTTCTTTCAGCAGGCTTAGGCACAAGTTGAGACTGGTTATCTTCTCCTGCCAAGATTATTCTTCTGCTTTATGGCAGTCTCCAGGCTCACGGTGTTAGACGTTGGACGAAAACAGTAGCTTCAGCACCTCGAAGCTTTTAGTGAGAGCAGGGAAGAGCAGCAGCCTGGGATTTTGGAGTTCAAAGGGCTGCTCTACCCTCGTGTGGCAAGTCATTTGGTCTCTCTGTGCCTGGTTCCCCATCAGCAGGGCTCAGGTAACCAGACTGCCTTGCCTTGTGTGAGCTCCTACCAGCCAGGGCACAGCATGGGAGAGCATAGCTTCAGTTTTGCTGGTGCTAACAGTTTTTATAAGAAGTATTTCCATTAAAATGATTGATCTTAAAGCTTTGCTTAAGTAACAAACGCAACCTTCTCCAACTCAAATGGAAATAAACTATTTTATTTTGGCATGAATGAAATTTTCTGTTAGGCTGCAAATGATTATTCCTAGTGGAAAAAATAAAAACTCATTCCTATCTAGAGCTTTGGTACCTTCAATATGTAGTCCTGCCCTTCTGGAGTTACACTGTATGCAGACGTAATGGTTACCCACTCACACCTGCAAATCTTCTTTATGATCACCCATGGCTGCTATTCATGCGAAGTCACGGTAAAACACTTCTGTCGTTTGGAATAATACTGTAGCAGGGGACTCCTAATCTGTTTTCTCCTGATAACACTGTTCTGCGTGTTGGGTCACATTACTGTTATATAGTATTAAGTGAAGCAAATACAGTGTATTTGAGTCTCTGCCCTATAATTATGTACGACACAGTTCAGTAGCTGGAAATAAACTAAGTTTTGACTAAAATATGAGTGTTTCTGCTAAGAGTAACTGAGTGCTTGGCTTATAATTTCCCTCTTGAGTGGAATCTTTATTTTTTTCTGAATGACTTAAGTGATACTGTTTAGGCTTTATTAGTCTTTTTTTGGTTTGCCTATATTCTCCAAAGTGTCTCCTGTTCAACTTGTGTAATTTTGATTAAATTCAATAGAACATTTCTCCTTTCTGTATTAAAAGATCTCTATTGGTTCTTGTAATACTGTCCCAAATATTGTGATTTTTTAAAAATTGAGCTCTTTCATAAACGAGAGGAATATAAAGACAATACAGCTGCTGAAACAAACTGTTGGAGCAGCATGCTGATGAATATAGCCTCCTGCTCAGGTATGGAGCATAAAATCCTGTCCTACAGACAATTTCTTTCACATTGAATGAGACTTGAAAAATAATTAATTGTTGAAGAGGTTTTGTATTTTTAAAAATACTCTACAGAGGAGTGTTGTGCCTTCCTACAGGGCACAGAGGTGAAGTTAGCATTATCCGTGTTACACTGCTGCTGGACAAGATGGTCAGATTTGCCAAAGATCACATTAAGACCTTGAGCAGCACTTGCTATATTCAGGATTTGCCACTGGATCAAGCCTGCAAGAGCAGGTGGTGGAAGTGACAATGGATTTCTCACCCACGCTGACATCTTGTGCTATAAACAAGACTTGCTATAAACAAGCCTCTCGAAATGTGAATGAAGGCGTAAGAATTTCATAGTAGAAAGCATGTGAGAAGCACCTTTTCTGCAGGATCTGGGGTGAATGTTTAATTATTTGTGTTTCTCTTGGAACAAGGCCAGTGCAAGTGGAAGCACAAACCATGTGTGGGTGGTGGTGGTGATGGCTTGCTGAGAGCTTCAAGTCCTGCCACGTAGGCCTGGGTTAGATGGCTGTCGCGTCTTGCGGCATATCTGGGATGTCACAGGCAACATCATCGTCCTTGAATGTTCAGAGCAGACAAGTGCTGCCTGTGAATGCTGTGGGCTGGACGGGTTGCTCTGCCACTTCTCAGTGTTGGTGGAGTAGTGGATGGGTTGGGTTGCCCAGGGTAGGGAATGGATGGAGAAGGATGATTCACCAGCTGCTGATTTATGTCAACTTATTAGAGCAGCCTTTCTGCTACTGTAGCCAGGAAAGGGATGCCCTTTCTTACTGCTGGTGAGAAAACACCCTTTAAAATGAGACATTCTTGGTCTGCATACTTCTAGTTGTGGTTGGCTTGTTGGTCCTGAGCTCCCTGGAACTGCATTTCAGCCACTGCTTCCCATATGCTTGCTTGGCTTGTCCGACTGTTTTATAAAGCTTTTGGAAGGGCTCGATGGGCAGTCATCCAAGAGGAGCCATATCTTTCTTTGCAGATAATGCTGTCTCTGTTAACAGCAGAAAATAATCAAATATTTAAGGAGGGTTGGATAAAGGCCTTAAAAAGAACAATTAATTTGATGCACTGAAGGTTTGCAGATCAATTTTCAGCCTTGGGCAGCCTTACTTGATAAGCCTAAATGATTTTGTCACAAAAAGGCCTGGACTGGGATGTCTGTATGACTTGCAAATTTTTCGGTCGTTCCCTGCTTGCTATATGTGCACTGGTATGGGAGACTCCTCTCTCACTGTACATCCAGGTGACCTTTTGAAGCACACTGATGCAAACCAAGCTGATGCCTCCCCTCAGCATTCAGTTCCCACATCCTCACCAGCTTGCTTTGTGGGGTGCAATATTAACATGATATCTATCATGCCATAATTGTTCCTCCATGTTTGATGCTTCCTATGATTGCTCCAGCCTTTGGCACATCACGGTCTATATCTTTCTTCTACTTTGACAGCCCATGTGGTTTTTTGCTCCCTTCGGTGAGCACAGGCAATTGAATTTTGTTCTCCTGCTCACACAGCTGTGTTGAGCAGCCTTGTGTGACAGGCAAGGAAATGATATAGCATCTGAGCTGAGTTTTAATCAGGCCCAGAAGATGTGGTGATTTTTTTAAAGACAAGTAGGACCTTTCTTTGTCCCTAGCTGGGTTACCTTCTGCTCTGCAGTGCTCGCTTGGTCGTGGATCGGGAGTGAAACTGTATTTCTTTTCCTTAAATACTGTCATGGTTGTCATACTCAGTGCCTGTTTGTATGCAAGCATAGTGCAGCGAGCTTTGTCTTCATGGAAAAGGGTGTGTATCATCTGATCTGATACGGGTTGGTATCTGAATGAACGCAAGGAATGGATAACTGACACATGAGAAAGCTGAAGCGAGCCTTTTACCTGAGAGAGCACAAAGCCTGTGGCTGCATTAACTGAAGTTCTTGTTGCAGAAATGCTATGGCTGGGCTGGTACCTACATACTCACTCCAGCAGCTGCTGCAAACCCCTCACCAAAGGTGGCTGGAACATGTCCTGTGGACCCAACCTTAGCTGGGTGCATCTTCCCTCTCCTAGCTCGCATTTTATCATAACAAACAAGATGAGCCTCAAGATGCACTGTGCAGGACAGAAGAAACCGTCAATGGTTACACCTTCACTGGAAAATAGCAAATACCTTTTAACAAACAAGTACTGAGAAGTAAAGTTAAATCCTTTTGAAAACTCTGATTTTTTTTTTTTTCAGTATTCTAAACTGATTTTTTTTGACACATAAAATCCATGTCTTTCTATTATTTTTACCTCTAGATACATAAAACTAATTTGCCTAGGAATGCTCGCAATAGCTGTCACAAGGACTTCAACGTGATTGGGAAAGACAAGGTAGTTGTTCACAAGACCTGAACACTTAGAGCTACTGATGTGACAAGCAAGCTCATGAACAGGGCTGGCAGTGGTTAGGAGTTGCTTTGTGCTGCTAAATAACTCCCTTTAGGTCTACTGAAGTCTTTTAGTCAGTTATAATGCTTAAGGCATATAATTGTTCCAATTCAGCATTTAAAATAGGTTCTGCTGCATCTGGAGCCTGTATTAATGGAAGACTTTCAAGCTTTGTGTAATGGCAAGGAAAAAACCAAGTCCTCAGCTGTGATATTTCCATGAAGCTTTCATGCTTGCTCCCTGAGAACATAAGGGGTACAGTTTACTTGATCTCTGCTATTGTTCACAAAATAGTACAAGAAACAGCAGGGGCTAAAACCTGGTGTGGTCATTCTGTGCAGTGGTCCTACAGGCTTTCAAGCTAAGAGGAGATGTTGAAGAGAAAATGTTTACTTGCTTTACTGCTGCAGCCGTGTTTTGTGGAGAGAATATGTGGTAGAGCTGGCCACGTCTCCTAACTTCCATTCCCTGCTTCTATGACTGGGTCATCTTTTCTCTTCCCTCTAATATTCTTTTTTATCTAGCACTGTGGCAAAAACAGCTGGGTTGATGTGCGGAGTGGACCTGTGAACCTAGCAAAAAAGGCATTTGAGGCCCATCCTCTCATGAGTTGTTTTTTCTCCAGGCTCAAAATAATCGTCAGAGTATTTGCCTTTTATTTTCTCTTGACTTCTTCATTACAAGTGCCTCTACCCTGTCCAGGAGCACAAAGTCCTAATTTTGCATTGTTTTCATGCTTGATAGAGAAAAATTCTCTCATACTCTGTGTGCACCCTACTTTTCTGTAAGCAACTAAATTTGGGCAGTGTGGTTCCTTTCTCAGAGATCACTTTACCTGCTATTGCAGAAACCTTCAGAATCTAACTAGAACACAGTGGAATACAGAGATTTATTTCTTGTAGTTAGGATTGTACATGTATATATTAGTTAATGAAGTTATTTGCAGCTCAGCTGTTTACATGTTGTTGCCTTCTGTTTGTTCTTGAATAGTATACAGAGAAGGAAGATCCAATGTCTCTCTTCTCCTTTAAACCTGTATTCCACTGCTGTCTCATCTGTTTAATAAATTTCCTTCACAAATCTAGACTTATGTTTTAGCTTAATGCCAGCAAGAGCTCTGGAAGGATTTATACTTCTGGACCCTAATGTAAAATGAGTAATGCTAGAACTGGCTCCCTGGGTAGCAGCAGCACATTTTACTACTGATTGTCAGAAACAATAAAAAAGAGAATATGTTGGTAGTTTCTGTGCTATTTGCTTCCTGGGATTTTTGTCCTGAATTAACCTCCACAAATATATTGCATGAGTAACTTTGGAGAAGTTCTCGGCATGCGTGTAGGAGAGAAACAGGGAAAAGAAATCAAGTTGTTGCTGCAGTTTTTAGTAATAAACATCAAGGAAATGAGACGTTCATCCCAAGACTACATGCGACCCGTTGAGCAGCGAGTATCAGGCGTCCCACAGTATTCTTCAGAGGATGGGAGTCATCCACTTCCAACACACATACACATTGCGTATGTAATAACTTGCTTTACAACTCTGCCTTTAATTTGATGCGATGTGAGTGTGTGCTGCAGGTAAGCCTTGATTCAAAGCCCCTTGAAGTCCAATTCTTGTAAAAAAAAAAAAAAAAAAAAAAAAAAGCTGAGATGTGTCATATTCTCTGGGTCCTAGCACAGTCCAAGGTCCCAGGGATAAAGGTGTTCTTTTAAAGCAATGGTTAGTCGCTTGGCTCAGCACCAGTAGTCATCAGAAGCAGGATTTGTTTTATTAGTTTTGCTGGGAAATGCAAGTACTTTCTGCTCTAGTTATAAAATAGGTGATCATGTCCTTACTTTATAGATACAAATACTATGAAAACTGATTTGATAACAAGGTTTGATTAAGTGGGTAGAGAACTTTTAAGTGCTGACTGTACTCTACAGCTTTTCTAGTAAGGAGTTATAGAAAGATATAAACGGGAAAATTGTAAAGGAAAAGTTATAAAAGGAAAACTAATGTTGGTAGTTCAAATTGAAAGAAAAACAAACTTGAAATTTGAAAGTTGGTATAAAGCCCCACCTTAAAGCATGTCAGCAGTGCTTTCAGACTGCCCCACGGACAGCTTGATAAACTTCACAGATGTAAAGAGTTGTGTAGACACTATATTTCTGTCTCCAAACAACATTTCCAGGTTTAATTCACTTTTTTGTTGCAAACATTTCCTTGATGCCACAGGTTCACAGCTTTTTCTGCTCTGTTTGAAAGGAATTACAATGAGTTACCTCTAGATTTGTTGATATGACAAAATATCTGGAGGGGTAGAAAATTCCTTTGCAAAGGAAATTAATGGCTAAAGATTCCCCCAAGTTTCCAACTTTTATGAGGACATTATCTGGAGGGAAAAAACCAATAAGACAAGCTTTCTTTTCAGTCTCTGCATCCCCTGAAGTAGTTTCTGTTCACAGTCCTCCTATGATGTTATTCCCTTTTCAAGGGAATTGTGTACAGTAGAATGGTTCCCCCCTCCAAAAAAATTTGTGGTTTTTTTTTATTTTTTTGCTTTTTAATTGCACATGCATCTATTTAGACAGAGCTTGGGGTAGCAACTGGGAATAAAAGCCTGTGTGGTGTGGGACACTTCTGTGGGAATTGGCTCTTCACATTCAAGATATGAGCCCAAAGAATCCCTTAGAACTTTCCAAATGATGCTGAAACATCTGAAGTCCTTCCATTCCAAGAACAGAAAGTTAAAATTGTGGTAAACAGGGCTGGAAACTCTGGCAAAAAGACCTCATGAGGAATGTTCAAAAGTCTGCTGTGACAGTTAACAGCTCTCTTGCACGTCATTTACTCTCAAAACACGGTGTGCCTGGTATTAAGTGCTTGAACAATGTATTGCTAAAAGCTCAGCTACTACCTCTTTTTTTGGAGTGAGGAGGGATGGTTGAGGGGAATTGATTCCAAGGGCTCTTTCCTTTTCTCTGTGGAGCTAGGATGAGGGAAGCATCACTTCTTCTTGGCCACAAGAGATTTTTCCAGAGTTTTAAGGTAGGAATCCATCGTCTTCTGGTTGCCGTAGAGTGATGTTTAATTTAATGCTGATCCATGTTGTCCTTAATGACCTAATGAGACGTCTAATGCAGTTTGTGCCTTCCTTCCACCTCCAGGTCTCTGCTTCCATTCAGGTCTTAGCAGGGAATATTGTTCTCCCACAGCAATATCTACTGCTTTATCCTTTGCTGTTCCTTGTCTTGTGTTTATGGCATTTTGTGATAGATGCATTAAGCTGCACAAATAAAGTGTTTTGAGCAGTTTCTCTGCTCATGTTTTACAACAGTGCAAGTGGTTAAGGTTTGGGAAGCAGAACAGACATGACTGTGTTACAATTTCAATGGGTTTTGGACAAAACTGTCCCATTAGAAGTTTTCCTCTAGGCCCTGTGTTTGTGAAGTTGCTCTTCGACAGCCTCACTGTGCTGCAAAGGACACAACAAGGATTTTACACGTGTTTTATGTTTGTTGGACTAAACTTCCAGAGGTTTAAAATCTAATATTCCACCTGTCCTTCCTATCGTTTACTTGAGAAGGACGAAAGGCAATTAAAACCGCCAGCGGTGTCAGGAACATGACAAGAGCTGACATTTTGAGGTTGTTGAGCGTTCCTTGCGATGAATGGTTCTGCAGGAATTGTCACATCTCATCTTTGTCTCCTGCAATGAGGCTTGCTTTTTGAAAATGCTGTTGGGCTTTCCAAATTGCAGTGCTTTAGAAACAACTGCCATTTTAAAATTTTTATTTTCATCTGGACAGATGAAAATAGTAATGAAAATAGTCAGCCACCAGTGCAATGCAGGAAGGTAAAGGAGTGTGTGTTTCAGCTCAGGGTCACTGTCAACAGTGATCGTGTGTTTACACAGTTATAGCCCAAAAGGAAAATCACACATTTTCAGTTTGCTGTGATTGGAAAGCAAACTTTGCATTGCAATTCATCTGAGGCAGTCACCACTGTGTTGAGAAGTTGGCTGTAATGAGACACGCAGGACGAAACGTATAAATTTTTTTGCCTACTATTTAGATATTTCTCTGTGGTAGAATCCCCGTGTTTGTCACCTCTGGGCACAGCCGGATAAGGGATTATAAAATGCAGGATGGCTCTTGCCTCAGAGTTTATGACCTAAATAAATAGTTCACACCACAAGGAGCTTTGGGTTGAAGCGTACATCTTAAAAGTGCCCAGGGAACAGTGATGTAGAGGTACCTGGGCAAGCTGGATACCAAAATCAGCCCATTCATCGGTGGGAGTTCGTGGCATGGAGTAAATATTGAGGGTGATATGAATGAAATGCTGTAGGCTTTTTCCTGGCTCATGTTCATTCCTGGCCTACTGCTTTGAACCTTATTTTTGGAGAACTTTAGTGAGGACTTGAAATAGAGTTTGCAGCTGTGAGTGTCAGCTCTAAAAAGGAGAAATAAACCCTGGGTTTGAACACCTGTGAGTTTGGGATTTGGCTCTGCGCTCTGCACTGCTTCATCATCTTTTATTGGCGCATGTATAACTGTGCTCATGATCTGTAAGAGATATGTTTAAAATATAATTTAGGTGAAGTGAGACTCTCCATGTGGTAAATAACAGAAGGAAATACAGAGGAGGGAAAGGAAGTCTGAGATTTTTCAGAAACACAAATGAGATGTTGGGGCTGGATGTCCAAGTCCAATTTGTTTAAAGCTTTGGTTTATCTGTTTGAAAAACTGCGCTGCAAACTTTTAAAAAATTACTTCCTAAATTGGAATAATTTTGCGCTCAAAATCAGCTGAAGAATGGAGGTTGTAACAGTAAATGATGCCTGTGGGAAACCTGATATTGCTCTTAGGAAAAGAGATTTATAGAGAGAACAATGAGTGGAGATAGATGCAGTGAACTTAGGTTTTGGGAACTGAGACTGATTTATAAGTTTTGTTTTCGCATTTTGTACTACTATCAGTACCCAAAGATGGATTTATAGTTTCCTATAGTAAATTCATCTTTGCTTAGACAAGAATTTATTTCTCTCTTTTTGAGGAGGGTTAGAGCACACTGAAAAATCAAGCAACCTTTTTGACTCAGATTTTTTTTTTCCCCTTAAATAACCAAAACAAATAAGGAAACCCCACTTAACATGTGTTTGCAGGCCAGCAGGGCTGATTTGTAGCAAATTAGCTCCTCTTGCAGAGGAGTGTTTCTGCTTGAGTGGCTGTGCCAAAGGTCCCAGATGATCCTCTTCACTGGAGAGGGAGATGACATGCGAGTCTCCAGGTCCCAGCGTGCCACTCTCAGCACTGTCCCACTTACCTGTAATTTATCAGTGAGGATGAAAGTTCAGCCTGTGCAGTAGGAGGAAAAAGCTCAGTTCCTCTGAAATCTGATATTTCAGGCTGCTCTTCAGCAGTTTTGATAATCATCTTTATCACTTACTTGAATGCTTGCAAGGCACCTTCCAAATTTATTAATGGGTTTAGACTAGAAGGTGCTGAATGACTGACTGGGATGATAAGAAGAGTAGTTGTTAAGAGCTCTTCTGCGTGCATCCCTGTGACATACCTTGATGTGTGTAAGAGCTCTCGAAATTTTGTTCCAAGGAGCAGGAAGTTAAAGGCCTAGTAAAGAATTCACTTCAGATCAAACTTTGGAAATCTAAATCCAGGTTAGTCATGGTACAGTCAGAGTTTTTTGACTTTTGGAACTAAGGTCTAGGTTAGGGACTTCGAAACCTGTGGCAGATGTGAAGAGGTGTAAAACTACAGACAAGTCTCGAAAATCATGGAGGAAGTTGTTTCTTTTCAAGTGAGGAAAGTTACATAAAAACCAGAGCATGAATTTTTACTTTTTTGTTGGCTTAATATAATTAGAAATATCGGGGGGAGGGGGGGGTGTTGTGTTATTAATGCAATATTGTACTGAAGGGAATGTAGGCTGATGATTAAAAACCTTTCTTTGCCATCCTCATGTCAAGGACCTTGCTGCTCTCCAAGCAGTGCCAGGGAAGTCTGTTTCCTGTAACTGGCCTGGAGTTTCTCAGTGGTACAATGTTATCCCGAGATAAGCAAATAGAAATTTGAACTCTCATGCTTTTGTTCACCTTTGTCACAGATACTAGATGGATCTGTCCACATTGCCATGTCTGAGTTTATTCCAGAGTAAAAAGCCAAATACCTGCCTAAAGGACCCTTAGGAGCCCTAATGAATGTGTTAAGCACTGTGAATTCCTGCTGTGAGGCACTATCCAATTGGGCACAGTCATTATCCTCCTCTTGGCATTTTTTTCCACGTCACAGAAATTCCAGATGACATTTATACAAAGCAACTTGTGAAAGCTGCTTCTCGAAGTCATCTATTGGTGCAGACACCTTTCTGAATAGTGTTTATCACTAGAGTTTGAAACAGCAGCAGAAGTCTCTGTGCATGTTGTAGATGGTGCTATATAGGAAGAAACAACTCTTGCCAACTAAACTGGAGGTGAGATGTGAACCAGCAGCACAAAGATGATGTAGCTCTCTGAATTTGCCAGTGCCAAAGCCACATGCAGGACCATATTCTTTGTTCAATACCCTGCTTGCTGGACTGCTTCTTAGGTCAAACGTGATCAACTTCAGTCTGTGTAACTGGCTGTATGCTGCCGGACATGCTTACTGTAAAATAATTGATAGAGTCTGTTACATAAAACCATTAATTTTGATTTTGTTAGCTTGTTAATGGGCTTGCTTCATCTTTTGCCTTTGCTGTACAAAGCAGCATTATATTTAATTAGCATTGGCTGACCTTCTTTCTTATTTAGCTGGTAAAAAGGTTATTTAAGTCCTCAAGAAGAATTACTACATCTATAGTTGACCTGATAATTGGTATATTGTTGCTGGGGGTAATTGTGCTGGCTGATATTCAGGCTCATGAAGTCGGTGCGCATGTGAACCTACACGACATACAGGTATGTACCGTGCATAGAGAAGACAGTAGGTAGAACCTAGTATCATTCTCTAGCAAGGGTCAAGACACTGAGTAAGGAAATCATAAAAGCTGTGACAGACCACTTAATGGCTGGTGGGTGCTTATGAGAGGGATTGGCTCTGTCAAAGGCATGTTCTTTGCAACTTTCTCAGCAAATATTCACGTTTTTCTTCAAAACACAATTAATATAGTGAATACTTGGGGTTCTTCCTGATGATGCCTGGCTAAGCGGAAAATACCAGCAAGCCTGACTGTTAAAAAAATTGATGTCACTTTGGGTACAATTATTTCCTGTAAAATTATTTCCTAGGTAAAAACAACAGTCTTTGCAGAAGCTAACGGAGACAGTAGTGGGCAACTGTGTTTCTGTATCTGTGTCAGTTTAATTGTGTATTCACTCTTATATGTCAAGTTAATTCTTTTTGCTATCTTCAGTTTGCATCTTTTATAAACAAACACTGATGTTTGCTGCACTTGGAATTGCCTGCTCTCCCCAAAGCCTGATCTGAAAAATGAGAATAACAGACATTCATTAAAACTTGATTCAGAGACAAATTCATATGCTGAGCTTGTTTTTTGTAAGTTTCCTTGGTGAAAACCATGGGAAAACACATGCTTAAAAGGCTTCTTGAATCAAGATCTAAACCCCTGATCTCTTCAATTTCTTATACGGTCTCTTTTGCGTCAGGCTATGAACAGTGGAGGTGTCTTATCGCTTTGTCCTTGTTCAAAAAAACTTCCTTCTTTTAAGGTACCTATAGGCAGTGTCCATTGGCGCATGTTCTGTAGAAATTCTGCAGGTTGCCTATATGTTATCTTGCTGGATCCACACGTACCTGATAAACTTACAGAAACTTGATTTATAATTAGGTAAATCCTCCAATTGTAATTATCTGAAACATACTTTTTGAATTACTGTAATAAAGACTAAGTATTATCCCTGTGCCCTTTAGGGTTAAGTGTGCTCAGACTATCAATCATCTGTTTTACTGATCACAGACTCTAACTTGATCAAGTGTCTGTATTTGCAGGAGCATAAATCTGCCAGTGGTTATGTTCAGGTCTCCACCTACAAGGGGAGTTAATAGCCTTTTATGTTAGACATTCTCAAGGATACGGTGATAATGGGGTTTGAGAGAGCTGTTGAGGATCTGTGGAGCAAAATGGATGTGAACTTGGCTGGCTTTATGTTGATAAATTTCTTTTCATTATTTAACTCACTGTTGACAGATTGGCGTGAAAAAGGTACATAACCTCCTCAACTTTCTGGAGTTAAAAGCAGCTCCCCCAGCCCGGCCCTTGCAGCTTAATGTTTATTAGCTACAGCTCCTTCATTGAGGTTTGTGAAAAACAAAGTGGGGCTTTAAATCCCTCACTTTCTTCCCTTCTCCCACACCTTCACTGGTCGGTTAATTCCCTTGCCATTCCAGAAAGTTACTTTCATAAGGCTTTGACAACAAGAATACAGATGTCACCTTACACTGCTCGCAGTTTTGCTATTAAGACCAGGTTACTTTTATAAATGCTCTTTAGCAATTTGAAGAATTTCTGGAAGTGCAAGCAACCCAGGGAGCTCAATTAATTTTTCTGTTAAATGTAACAAAAACAAGAAAAAAATGCTAAGAGTTTATTTAAAAAACCAAACCTGAACAGAGTAATTAATGACTTTGGTTGATGCATCTACTGACAGTGTTTCCAACAGTTCCTGACAATACACTGGTGTGCAGTGGGGTGGCTTCCAACATCTTCTGAAGTTTTCATTTTGGTATGTGCTGCTAGCAGAGCATGGTCTCGGGTAGGAAGGATGAGTGGATGTACATACTGTTTTGTATAGGATGTATTATGGGGATATTTTTCAGAGAGTTTCCCAATAAAATTGTGTTCTAGGTACAGGTGATACAAACTTGTCTCGTGCTAGTTACGTTTGAACTGCAGAAGCAGAAGGAGCTATAGATGTTGTATTCGTGTTATGGGGTGGGATGGGATATTTGACAAGGCTACTCATGAGAAAGCAAGTTGCTTTTTAAAATTTTAAGTCAAAAACCAAAATACTAGGCTGACTGGAGTGGAGGCAAGCCAGGAAAATTACCATTCCTGTTAACAGATGCTTTCTTCGAATGATCCAGGCATCCATAAATGTTGAGTGTGCTGCTAATTCAGGGCACTGGCTTTTATTTTTATTTTAGCTGTTTATGGAGAAATAAAATCTATGCACTGTAGGTATACCAGCTGAAGGTAACAAAAATCTAGAGGCAGAACTGTTGCTTGCCAAGGCACATGCATATCTGACATCCTTTTTGTCTGAAGGTTTAATCTTGAGAAAGAAACTTGGTCCAATCAATTCTTAAAATCTCTACGAGGCAAAAAATATTGCAATGGAAAATACATTTTCCTGTCTGCAGTGTTTGGTTCAGCATAATTAACATGAATAATGCAAGACAATTTTCTGATAGTTATTATATTAGAGAGCTTAGCTGACTCATAACTGCCCCCATGACATAGCCAGAATGCAAATTACTTGGATAGAAATAGCACAGAGCTGGTTTGATTAAAATGTGATACATATTTTGAATTAAAAATATTCAAGGTCTTACAAAATGACCTTAATGTTGTTCCCCCCTCTTCCCCCAAGCCACCAAGGAAATTTGCATAATCATTTTGAGACAGCTTTTTTCTTCTCCCTCTGTGAATTGACAGGACCTGCCATTCATGGAAAAACAGGGTGGCTCATGTTATTCCTTTGCTGAGCCAAACTACAGTAGAATAATGATGTAGCATTTTGTCATCGTGCTCCTTGAGAACCTGGCTTCTTTATTGTAACTACAAAGATAATGCATTTCAGGCACGAATCTAACAAGAAACCCTAAGACTGCAGTCCTCGTTAAGAACCAGCCCTGTCTCCATGTCTTTCTCCCTTTAGCCCCTCAAATCTGACTGTGTCGAGTCACTCCCAAGCTCCTGCAAACGGCTGTGATGAGACACAAAATGAAAGGTTTGTTGAACTTGTTTCAAAGATTTTGTGTGCTCTTAACTTTAGCTGAAGAGTCTGTAAACTTTGGGCGCTTGGGAATCTCTCTGAAAACCCTCTCCGAGGGGTGTTTTGCTTATGCAGACATCAAACATTTCATGTAACAGACAGTGGGCTTGGGAAAGAGTCGTGCACTGGATGGAAAAGACAGTTGGTAATTAGAGAGGAGCAGTTATTACACAGACTTGCCTCAAAATATGTGATTTCAAAGTCAGCTGTCGCTTGGCATCTCGCTTCAAAAATAAAATGAAATGGTGTAATGAGATTCTGTGTTACCCACTATAGCACATTTGGTCTGGAAGTCAGACACTTTTACAGGTAAAAGGATTATTTTGCCCCGCAAATTCCCCTTATGGCTCTGAGTAAAGCAGCTGGTTTTGTGTGTATTATGAGCAGAGTTTACACAGGGTACAACCTGCATGTGGTTGGCACCTGAGGCTGTTCAGGGCTTCTGTGGCATAAGTAACAATTTGTATGGATTTGGGGCATAAAGCTGTCTAAACCTCAATGTCCTTTCTGTTCTTAACCAAACTGGATCCAGGCTCACTCAGATTTCAGAACCAGTTTGAAGGACTTGAGGTCCAACCTTAGTGGGCCTCCTGGCAAATCTCTTTAGGGGTTATTTATTTGAAAACACATCAGACCAGATAAATTACTCCTTAAATCTGGTTTATGCAGCCACAGCCTGTGCCAAATTTCTAGCATGGTTTAGCTCCTGCTCCCACATTCTCCTCTTCCGCTGTATGAGATTGTTTGATGCAGTAGGGGGAAGAGATACGTGATAAATCTCTTTTACCAAGACTTTTTCTATTTTATGGCCCAGAGACTTTCCTTTTGTCTTCCTGTTTCCCACTATTCATTCATTACATGCGCTTTTCTTTTGACCCTTTTCTTTGTTTCTCCATTTTTTTGACACTTGGAGATGTGTGATAAGGACTTACTAGTTATCACTAATCCACATGTATCTGCAGGGAATGCTTCCTTACGCATCTGTTAATCTGTGCACCAGAGTCTGTCTATTATTTTTCCAGCTACCACTGTTTGGTATTGCTCATCTCTTCTATGGTTTTCTGGGAAAATTTGCTGAAAATTAACATCAATATTTCTTATAATGTTTTTCAAGCTAAGGATTAAAATGGGGAAAACTTACAACTCTGGGCTGAATTGAAAACATAAAGGGCGGGGGGCTGGCTTTGAAATAGGTGATGCAACATGACATTGCTGAACAAAGAGGCAGTTCCCCCCAAGGTCATCCAAGGAGTTGTCAGCACAGCTGGGACTGAGGTGGCCCTTGTGCCCTGGAACTGCTTCCCATTGGGATGGTGCCACGCGATGAGCCCTCGCTGCCTTCGGTGCAGCTACTCTCTGGGAGCTGCTAACTCCAGTTAAGTCCCTTTGGTTGTCACTGCCACTGTGCTGCTTGCAGTGAACTCCTCGTTTAGTTTTCTCGTGGTTATAATATGTAACTCCATCTGAATTTCATTATGTGTTGGAATTAATGTCTTCATTTACGTGCCACTGCTGTTGTTCTTTGTGCCTCTGGCACATAGATTTGTTTTCAGTACCAGCAGATGCAGTAATTGAGCTGTTCCCTGGCTTTACTACCACTATTTGTAAAAGTCTTGAGTCTCTCTCCTAGGGAACGAACAGCTTCTAAAGACCCTGCTTTTTCCCCCTGTAACCTAATAAACCTCGCTCACGATAATATTCAGTATTGGAAATTAAAAGTGGTAGGGCCGAGGGAGCAGATCACCAATTTGTCTGAAGGTGGCGTGATGCATTTTACACTGCCCTGCTCAGCAGTGGGAAGCGTGGCCTTTACTCATGTCAACTTGTTGAATAATTTGTCAATCTAGTTACCATTTTATGAATTAAATTGGTTTAAGACAGCTGAGGAAGTAAGAAGGACAGTATGTTTCTGGCTTTAACTCTTTAATCAAGGGTTCATGTTCATATTACAGCTTCTGCTTTCTATGTGACTGAAATCACTGGACTTTCCTCAATTTCATGTATTGTATTTGGTTGCAGACCCTGAAGGCACAAAGAAGCAGGTGTTAGCCAAATTCATGATTCTTGCATGATTTTTAAATACATAGTACACTTTTCCCAAGTCAAGGTTCCCCAAATCAGTCTTCAGATCGCATAAGGGACTTCTCAGATGTTTCAAATCATCGCACATGTAATTATTTGTTCTACTCATGTTCTTTATTTGTTTTCTTGTGTGTCAGTTGATTCGCAATTGCAGTTATTTGCAATACTTGGAAGATCTGTCTGGGAGGTCTCACCCTGTCAACAGCAATAATCCCCACACTAGCCCATAGTATTCAGTTAGTATCCAGCTGATTTTATAGAACATGGTGTGGTTTTTATCTAAATGTGTTCCAGTGCTTAATACAGGTCTTGGGTTTACAGGTGATTCAAAGCACCAAAATAAATCCTTTCCCTATGGCTCGCTTCAGCCACAAGTAACGCCAGCTAAATTTGTCGTGACATTTGCTAATGGCCGGGTTTATCTTCCCACTGACCCGTGCTGCCTCCGACTCGTGTCTAAAGCGATGAGTGTTAGATTCTGGCTCCTCGATGTTGTCCAGCTGCATGCAGTGTTGTACAGCTGAGGGGTCCATCCTTGCCAGAGCTGGATGATGGAAGGATGTGCCAAACGCTCTGCAAGCTCAGACAAAATGTTTTGGCTTGTGTAATGAAACCAAAATGTCAGTGACACTGTTTATTTTCCCAGTCACCAATTGATTGGATGGAGTCTAAAACATTCACTGTTTATGTACACAAGAGCTGCATCTTGAGCTAAATCTACTAAACAAATGACACTAAACAGATAGTGAAACCAGAATTTCATGTGTCACAGAACTGTATTTTTTTCCTCATGGTTTTGTCTGAAGAGATATTTTTTCCTATAATGAATGTTCATTAAAAAATTTTAGCTCCGGGATTCATAGTGGGTGATTTACTGTAATTGTAAAGATTTCTCACATAACATTAACAAATACAAGAGTATAATTGGGTACATGAGGAAGCATTAGCAGAGCAGCATGCTGAGCTAGGGCTGGTACAGGCTGCATCAGCCAACCGGTCCTGAAATTGAGAATACTCCTCATGCAGCCTGACCTGGTCTGGAGCAATTCTGCTGAGAGTTGCTTTGACTGAATTTTTAGTATTGCTGAAAGGTGACTGATTGATGGCTACAAATAATAATAATAATAATAATAATAAATAATAATAATAATATACTTAACACTTTTCACTCACAGTACTCGGGGCATTTTTAGGTTTGTCTGTTTTACAAATTGGGAGAATGGGAGAATTATGACCAATTTTCTGCTAAGTCATGAAAATGTGGTTCATGGCTCCTTCATCATGTGTGGTTATCCGACTCGCCTCTTCCGAGAGCGAGCCTATTGCTGCTGCACGATGCTAATCCCCCAGTACGTTTAATTTTTCCCCTCTGGTTTAGTTGCAGCACGGAACGTGGGAAGAGATCCCCTCTGTCCTGGTCATCAGCAATGCAACTGACCCATAGTCTGCCCCAGAAAGCTTTTCCTAGTTGAAGACTGAGAGACCATAGTTTGAGAAATTAAACTCTTAGGCTAATTTAGACCTTGGTCAATTGCCACAGAGCATCTGTCAAGAGAAAGTGTTGAAATTATCTTCTGCCTCTCACAGGGCAGTGAACAGTCTTGGAGCAAGTGCCATTTTTTCATTGTGCAAGGCTCTTTCCTTAGAGATGCATGTTTTAATTGCTATCGTGCTTAATCTGGGGCTTTTCTACATGTCTCTGCTGTGCTAGGACTGATCCGTACGGTGGAGGAGAGCTCGTGTTGTGGACACGCTCTTGCCATGCAGTAGAAGATGGCAGAGACTGACCTGCCTTTTGCACACCCAGGGGGCACAGCATGGTGCCGGGCAGAGAGGTTTTTCTCAGGCCTGAGAGCAGTGTAGCATCACAGGTTATTAGCTGCAGAGAACCGCTGTGCTGACATAGCTGTGCAATTTGTTTCTGGATCTAAAGTGAGTGAGACAACAGTAATCTGTCTCTTTGCTCATGTATCCTGCTACATCTTCAAAGGCGTTTGATTTTCTTTCTTAATTTTATTGGAGTCTTTTTTTTCCAAGACGGCAAAATTGTTTTAGGGGTTGTCATCCACTCGCAGAAGAGCAGATAAGTTCAAATTAAAATAAATAACTCTGCAGGAAGCAGTGTTATAGCTTGAAATATGAGGGTTTTTTCTTTAGCACGTTTCAATACCTGGAAAAATAGCTGTACGCTTCTTTGTGTCCTCCTCAGCAGTCTCCGTGCTCCCTTGGGATTTTGCAGATAAATGCCATAGGGGCTGCAAAGCACTTAAACAATATATTATTGTTATCAGTATAAATAACCTAACTGAGACTGTTAGCTCAGCACTGAGTCCTGCAGAAGCAGCATGCTTGGCTCTTCTGGAAAAAGAAGATGAAAATCATATTGTTTCCGTGTATGTGACTAGCATTAGATTTTTTTAAAAAGCTATAGGAGGACTTTTCTTACCTTGGCTTATTCCTTAGATATTGCAGTGATGAATATTTATGGATAGGTCAGCTCCTGAGAAGGATATCCCCAAGGAAATTGCTACTCTAGGTTCCCTCTGGACTGTTATATTCTTTCCCAAGTGATCCAAAGGGAATTCTTCACATGAAGACGTAATAAAACTGAATGAGCGAAAATAGGGGAAAAAAGGCATTTATTGAAGCGGAATGGAAAATAAGAGGTCTGGAAAACTGAGCTGCCCCTGAAAGCGATTGAGTCAAATGCCTGCAGATGCAGGCACAATAGATTATGGAAATTAGTCAGGATAAATAGGCCTGGATGGCCTCAGCAGCACTGTTGTGTCAACAGGTCTCATTGAATATGCTCAGAAGCATGTAACTGTTTGTTTCTCTGCCACATACATTTTTCCACAAGATGAGGAATGAGCTTGAAAATGATACCTGAATTAATTTGTCGTTTCCCCTAAGCTCTTGGTGTCCTGTGGCAACAGAGCATTGCTAAAGCAGATCACATCACACTGCTGTTCTGCTTTAAATGGGTCCTCAATGGTGAGCCTTCTCTGTTTGTAATCCATGTTTTACTGATGATTTGCCATTGGACTATGGTAAAAAGTTTTAAAAAAAACCCTCAAATGGTGGAAATCTGTAATTTGTAGAGATGCTATCAAGGGTTGGAAGTCCAAAATTTGATTAAGGAAATGAAACCCTAGAATGGATCAAATCCTACACTGCTTTGACCTTCATCATGTTTGCCATCACTTTGTATTCATATTCCATGGTTATGAACTTCTTGGTTCTTGGCATAGATGTATAAATGGTGTTACCACAAAACTGAGACCGAGATAATAAGCCTTGCTGAGAAACACGTTTTATCACAGCGCAGGTGGGTGTTGCCGGTACAGCTCATTCTCCATCCTGTGTGGGAACAGAGCCAGGTCAGCACGTCAAACTTGTGCTGAGGGAAGCCATATGCATACAAGGTGCTTGCTATCATGGGAAAAAAAATCTTCTCAGATATCTTTGCTTAGAGGAACGGTGAGGGTTACGCTTCTCTAGAGGAGTGCGCTGCATCTATACTTGTAAGCGTTGCTAACATGGTACGATGACATATGTGAGAGATAGAGAAATCCAGCAATATTTTTTTTTTATTATTTCACCTCTACACACAAGAAGCAGTTGAAGAAACTGAGCATAGTCAAAGGCCACAGTTTTAATTCCTTTTTTGGGTAATGAAGCTTTTCAGTTCTTAAAGTACAGAACTTTTTTTTTTTCTGGAATGAATCTTTTTTTCTTTTCAGTTGCATGCTTTTTGGGTATTGGGACTAAATTAATTTTTTACAAATATCTTAAGAGATCTGTACATTAGAATATGGTCAGGATGAAACCTTCTACATCAGAGAGAACCTATAACCCAAAAAAGAAACCTAAAATCTGATAAACTGGGGTTTTTCTTCTGCCAGCCTTGAAGTCTTCAGTGGTACCTGCATATTCTTCTTGACAAGGAACATGCAGTGAAGCAGAGCCCATGCTCTGTTTTTTTCCCCCCATTTGACTAAACTGCCACTTTTCCAGTTTAGGTAAGAGCTGAAGCAGTTAAGAATAAATCTGGTATGTCTGTGTCTGCTCTAGAGGCAGGACTTTTCCTTTTTTTTGCCTTTATTCTGTTGTTGTAAAACATTAGATGTTTGCTTTTTAGAAAACCTCTGCCTGTTTTCCTGGATGTATTATTAGTTAGTAGGTTTAGTTTCCTTCCTCAGCCCCTGTAGCAAGATGTTTCTATCAGGAAACATCTCACTGCCAGTATTTTTCTCTTAAAGGCCGTATTTCAGTTTCAGACCTTGAACCTGCGATCCGTTACAAATTGCAGTCAATGCTGAGCTGCCTCCTCCTTGGATAGAGTGAATGTGAGAGGATGTGGGAATCTCTGTTGCTTCTAGTGACAATCAGCATCCTTTTGCATCTCACCTGGACCCATATATGCCTTTGCAAACCTGGCCCTTATTCTGCTATGAGCCATGATAATTCCTGAAAATGTTACTGTAAATATAGTCTTAATCTGTGTTTAAAGGAGAGAGGTTTAACAATTAGTTTTGCTCCCTTCATTTTAAAGCAAGGAAGTTGCTGAGTGAACAACACTTCCAAGAAGTATGTCATTTCTCATCATGATGCTTGAAGGGTATAGTAATTAGTTGGAACAGCTTAATTATCTTGAAAACTGGGCAGCACAGCTATTGTGTGCCTCCACATTTCAGTCAAAGCATGTGCGAGGTTGAGAAATCCTTACGGCGGTGCTAGTTGCCCCTTCCTAGCCAAAATTTAAAACTGACCATATTTTTGGTAGTGCTCCTTAAAAATGTGCTGGAAGCCTGAATGTGACAGGATACGTTAAAATCAAATGTAAGTTGTATATAGGAAATGACTGACTTTTTGTCCTTGTCAGTCAGAGCTCTTGGGAGTAGCTTGATGGGAGGATATGGGCTTGTCTCGGGTTATGTCAGTTTAGGAATAATATAGACCAATGTAGCTCTTGTGTACATTTAAAATCTATCTGAGAATAATTTGCAATTTTTGGAGGGTACAAGTCCATACAGAAGAGCTAGCATTGAGCTGCTGCTCTGGATTCAAGTCTGCTTGGTGCAGTTGTGGCTGTGGAAATATTCTAGAAGTACAACACAGTGCAAATGACTGACACCTTTTCATACATTCCCTGCAATAGGAGAGTATTGCAAAAGAGTATATTTTTAAAAAAATTTTTACTCTAAAAAGATATATATGTGTATGCACTTCCGAAAGAGGTTTTTGTACAGTTCTTTGGCTTGCCTGGAGATGGCAATGTGGCAGTATAATTGTTACACCATGGCCTACTCCCAGGAATACATAGAAATTACATTAACTTAATAATCAAAAATAAAGCTCAGTTTGAGCTAGCTCTGCGAAAATATAGGGAATAAATACGTTTGAAACATACAGATAATGTAGCTGAAACACAGCTGATTTAACTAAATGAGAAGCTTTGTGAATGGTAAATTAATTTTTTATTGCACCCGGACACCCAACATACTTTTAATGTCGTGTAACATCCATTTTAGTGAATGGCTTCCAATAAACATAAGCAATGGCCCTTTGCTGCCGCTCATGGGCTGTGTAACGCGGGCCAGCACCGACGGCTGCCGCAGTGATAAAGACAGTGAGTTACCTGAGCTCTCAGGGCAGTCATTGCCTTTCTGCTCGTGTGCCTGGCTCAGGCAACCGAGGTTTCGTGTTTATCAACTTAAGCCTGGAAGCTTAAATAAGTTTTTCAGAACATTTTGCTTGCTTGTAGCTGAGACAACAATTTTTTGAAGAGGGGAAATGAAAAGATCTTGTGCTCAATCACAGCACTAACTGTAAGAATAATGCCCGCTCTGGTAGAATATGTTTCACTTCAACTTGTTTCTAAGAGTTCTGCTATGAGTATCAGTGTTAGCCTCGATTCACGAATGGAGACACTGATGTGCAGGGAGGTGGGTCTGTTCGCTGCCAGGTCAGCCTACGGGGGGCTAGTGGCAAATCTGGGGAGATAACCTAGGTCTAGTGAGCCCCAGTTTATTAGGCTACACTCTCAGCAAAAGGAACTTGGACAAGATCTCCTACATCTGTATCTGAGTAGAGTTAAGTGCAGAAAATCCACTTGGGTTCTTTGGATCATTAAGAATACAAGGGGAATGGTAGATGATATAATTTGGGAACCCGCTCTTATATGAAGCTCTAGGGATATTAGAAATCTGATTGCAAATTTTTTTTCACAGGAGACAATGTCTGCAAACTAAATGCAATGGGTTTGTTCACTAAAATGTTGTGGCTCAAATTACTTCCTTAAATTCCCCGTTGGGGTCAAGACATCAGAGTTTGGTAAACTGTTTTCTTTGCTTTTCCAGGCTGGATATCTCTTCCACTGTTATTTCTATTGCTCAAGCAGCCACCATTCTGTTCTAATACCTTTGCTGACGGGAGGTAAATACAGTAGAAATTGTCACTTTGACATGTTACGCTTTGTAGTGTGTTGAATAATGCATTTAACACGCTGTCATGATGTACCTGCACCTTGCCAAATGTTTGAAATTGTGTCTGCTTCTTTTGCGCTTTAAGATGCGGCTATTTGTTTACGAGGCACTTCTTGCTCCAAGAAATCTTGTTTTGCACAGTTGCCATCTCTGCGGATATTCAGGGAAAGGACAGAGGGGACGTTCCAGCAAATAGGTTGAATGGCCCCACAAAATGAGAGAGGATGGCTTTTCTCTTTTGGGTTTGGTTTTTTTTGTGTCATTCCTCTGGCATGTTATTTTCTTACCTTGGAAGCTGTTTGGAGAAGAAAGGAAGATTAGCTCTGATCCTCACAAGCTCTGCATTGTATTTTTAGTTCTGTCACAGACCCTTTACGTTACCCTGATGTGCCGCCCCATCACACCTAGTTCCCAACTCCTCAAATGGTGGCTTCAATACTTCAAACCACTTCCCTGTGCAGGCATGCTTAGCTGCCCTTTTCTAGTCCTAGCTGTGTCGTTTCAAGACCTTACTGTCCCAGGCTGATTCCGTGGAATATAGCAATCTCTGGCAGTATCTCACTGATGTGATTTCAGATACAACATGAAAGGAGCAGCGTTTATTGCATAGAAAAGCTTTAAAAAGACTTGATGCCTCATAAAACTTGGCCCCATAAAGTCAGGTTCAGAAGCACCCTTTACCTTTTCTTTCCCAAGTATAAACTGAGCATTTGTGACTAGCATTCATCCACAGGAAGGCAAAAAATAATATTCTTCCAGAGTGTGACTATGCGGGCCTATATGGGAAAAGGAAAACTGACATTCAGCTATCAAGTGTCTCATTTGGACACACTTAGTTAATTTGAAAAGCAAATGAAGGAAGGACCTCAACCATCTGCCTAATGCTGTGCTTCTATTCCTGAGTCTTTTTCTGATTATAATATTCTGGCAGCGCTGTGGCATCCAGGGCTACGCTCCAGACGGAGCAAAGAATATAGAGAGTGCAGGAGTAATTAAGCTGCTGTTGGGCCTGGGCTCTGTGTCGTGTGAGGTGTTAGTAGAATTAACTGTAGTCAGTCATAGGAGAATAAAAGCTGGATAAACTGTTGTTAATCTTTTTACACTTGGATTAATTGCAGCAATTGTAATCCCCCAGTTGACTTCCAAATGCTTAGTTCAGGATGTGAGTCAACTCTTAGCTTGGACAAGTGCTAAACCGTATGTCCAGCGCCTGGGGAAGATGCAAATGTGGCTTCCCAGAGCTGTAGTCTGACCACTTGTGCCATGCTCTGCTTGGCATTCCTTAACCCAGACTACTAAGAAAGCAAGTGCAGGATAAGAAGGATGATTGGAGGCATGGCTTTCAGTTTGGATTAAATGATAGAAATTAAAAATCAAGATGGAGAAGGAGAAGACACAGAGGGGGTGATTACTGTGGGATGCTATTTTTCACAATACAAGAGGCAGAGAGGCACTAGAAATTAGAAAGCGGTGGGTTTCAAAAATAAAATGGAAGTAATGTTCAAGAAAACAAGTGATTAAATTGTGGGGCCCTTGCAGTTGATGTTTCAGCAACTTGAAATATAGATTAATTCAAAAAAAGGCTAAAGGATTTCCTGGAGGACATATTCACCAGTGTTCCAGATGCCACTTTCAGTTCTGAAAAAATGCAGCTCTGATTGTTTGGAGGCTGGCTGACAAATCATCGCGCTCTTGTCTTTGATTATGCTGTTCTTCAAGCATCCACTACCAGAAAAACTGGGTTAGGCAGACTATTGGATTGACCTTCAGCTGGACTTGCATTTTTACGGGGAAAAGCGGTTGATAACTATACTGTTCTTGTCTTCTTGTGGAGTTGATAGCTCTATATGCTGGAATGGAGAGTTCTTTCACATGGTCTATGAAGTTTGAAAAGCTTTTGAATCCTTGCACAGCATTTGATACAAAAGGGCTTTTAAAATGCAGGTCATTATTGTTCTATGTGGAGCTCTGGGTAGTGAATGTGGATGTATTTCCTCTTCAGAAAGTTCTATTTATGCTGCAGGCTAATTTCTGTATCATTTCTGTGCATTTATCTTTGTTGATGATGGTTTATTTGAAGACGTCTGTCTTTATATTGTCAGTGACTTAATGATGAGAATCAGAGCTTTAGGATTTGCAGGAGAAAGGAAGTGCTTGACAGGCACTGCTGAAATGGTTTAGCCAATCTTTCATTTTAACAATAGGGAAATAAAATAACCCAAGTGCAGAAATAGATATTTTTGAAGCAGAACATAATGCTCATCAGCATAGATAAACACATGAAGGGTTGATGCATTTTAAAACTATGTCAAAGATTCATGTTCAAAAGCCACGTTAAAAACAATTGGAGAGAGCTCATTCTGCACCTCTTATGTTCTAGAACAGGATTAAAAGGGGCTTGATAGGAAAAGGATTATTGCCTTTAGTATTTGTTTCTAAGGTCTGAAATGGTGGGAGTATCAGCAAAGAGGAGTGTCACTGCCAAATCAGTGCTCCCAGACCCTGGGATAAGTAATGTTGCATTGAACAAAGCCTTGTTTCTCTGGGATGAACTACAGCTTTAGGAGAAATTCCTGGTGAGCATCACAGTAGGAACCTCAGTAGGAAACTATAGAAAAGATGGGTGCTTTTGAAAAAGAGATTACAGATGGTGTTAACATCGACCCACTCAAAAAGCAGTTTGTCTAGCTGTATTTCCAGAATACCCTGCATTAAGATATGCTTTGGTGATGGTGAAGAGCTGTAGCTCAGTGCTTTCTAAGACAGCAATTTTCCCTTGGAAAATACAAATCTACTGAAATATTTCCCATGGGGATTTGCCAGTTTTTTTAAGATGTTTTGATAAGGTCAGAAAATGTAATTGAAACTTTTGTTATATAAATTAATGGGGAAGATACGAGGCTGATTTGATGTGTCTGAAGCAGAGCACTTCGGGGTTATTTGTTTTGCTTGTTTCATTGAGACAATATTTGTTTGCTTTGTACTTGGTAAGAGAGGATGTTTTGAAGTCTGGATGTTTTGCCATTTCCAGCGGAATGGCAACTTCTGTTTTCAAAACAACTGACCAGCCCCCTCTGCTTGGAGGAGGTGAGTTTGTTTGTTCTTTGCCTCTGTGCTCCACACTTGCAGCAGCAGCAGAAAGAAAATGCTGTTACTGTTCATGGTTCTTGTCACACAGCAAAGTCTCAATGTTTTTAGAGGAAGTGCAAGGGAAAACCTTGTCTGGATTCATCTAACACCAAAAGAATTATAACAGGTATTTCCAAGAACTGCTGGTGACTTCTGGAGTCCTGACTAGTGAAACCTGTGAAGGTATTTGCAGCTGGGTTCCCCAAATCCCCAGTCATGCAGCTCTGTCACGTCCTAGAGAAATCCATCCTTACACAATGTGCATATTTATGGTTCTTGCCAAGAAAAACAGCTTCCAAAAGCTTCCTTGGTGATTAAAAAAAATACTAAGTCTATTAAGTTGCTGAAGGTCAGTGTATAACAGCATGACATCAGATGTGACACCACTCCTAATCTAATAAGAGGAAAACAGATGTGGGAAGCTCCTACTATTTCCTGCTTATTAAGATCAGATTTGTCCTGTGATTATGAATCTCTCTTGCCTTCTGGAGATGTGGATGCTTAGACAATACTCTTAAATATACATCTAAGAATTACTAAGAGCTGGTTTGGCGTAGTGTCTTCCCTATCTGCTGTTGGCACTAATTTAGTAACGAGATAAATGTTATCCCCTTCCAAAGTAATTAGGACAACAGATTTGTGTGTGTGCACATCTCAGACAAGTATGAAAATGCTACAGATTTCATAATCTTTGCCACTTTTTCTAAAGACAATTATCTGTGTCTAGCAAACTCTTCCTGGCTCAGTGGCCAGATTTTCGAACAGTGCCTGCCTTGGTTTCCTTATTATTCATTACTTAACATCAGTTAAGTGTTTCTATTTCCAGTGTCTTATTTGTCACACTTGATAGGATTTTTGTTTGAATGTTTCACAGTACCAAACACCTATTTATATACCTACAGTTAGGAGAACTGATATTTCTTGTGGTGTAACTCTGCAGAGACCAGTTTAATTAGTACTCATGGGGGGGCTGCAAGCCCTAAAACTCAGTTACATCGTGGGTGGGAGAATGGACTTGAAATCTGTCTTATTTTTCCTGTAAATTTATGTTATGCCATCATACATTCCTTCCCTAAAGCTACGACAGGCAGTGTATATTTATCCTTTCTTGGTGTCCAATAGCATTGCCAATTATCATGAACCTGTAAACAAGAAATGCCAATGGTTCGTTAATTTTAAAACCAAAGTGAAAATGTGGACGGAGGTAATGCTCTAAAGGATGCCATAAGGGCGGCCAGGTGAGCGTGAAGGCACGTCAGGGGTTATTAGCTGAATCCCCATAACTCCAGTCTGCCCAAATGAGTACACCGCAAGCAGATGTTTTACTGCCTTCGCGCAGTGTGGTGCAGCTGCTGTTCAAGCCTTGGAAATACCAGCTCCTTCGATTAACAAAGGAATCCGAGGTTGAAGGTAATGAAGTCTGAAAATAAACTAGAAATGGCAGGCTGATGAAAATTAGGCAGGGCTGATTAAAAAGAACATAAGGATCTCTAGCAGTGTTTAAATACACCTGCCACCAGGAGATCATTTGAAACCTGTGTTTGAGTTTGACAGTGTGCCCACTTCCAGCACGTCCCAGATCCTCCCCTGAGAAGTTAAGTGATGTGAATGGGGTAGAGTGAGGAGGGATGTAAAGTTACTTGTAAGAATTATAGCCTAAATCCCTGTTGTCTTTGTAGTTCCCTTGTGAAGCTGCTCCAATGTCCATCAGATCGATGAAAAGACTGCCCTTACCTGAGTTAAGGTTGGAACCCAAAAGACCAGAGCTGTTCCAGGTTTGTCTGGATGATCACGAGTCAAGACTCGAATGATGCTGTTGTAGTCCCAGAGCTTGCCTTTGGCTGCAGCATCTCTGTGCTCATTGAAATGGCAGCACAAAGCGCTTCTTCAGGCTTTGACTCTTTTCATCGGAGACCGACGGGGCACAGATGGCAAATACTGCAGTCCCTGCTTGCGCCAGTGTCTGCAGGGAAACCGTTCTTACGAAAAAGGGCTGCGGGGTCAGACCCATGCACTTTTGTAAGATTGAATCCTCAGCTGGCATTGCATCTGCTGCACTCCATTGGTTTTACTTTTGCTTAACAGACCATAAACAATTTGTTTACATAGACAGCTTTTCATCTTCCACAGTGAATTGTAAGTGAGTTCCCCAGGGATCAATCCCTGGTCTGGTTGTTGCTTATCATTTATATCCCAGGCTTGGATGATTTAGATCTGAATCCATCTGAATTCAAAGGCTCAGATGGTTTATGTCCTTTTCCTTGCACACAGGATCTTACTAAAAATCTACATTATGGATCTGGCAGATTAAGCTTTGCTTTGAAATACTTTTCTATAAGCTAGAAAAGAGATGTTAGGACCCATTTGCCACAGAGAAGAGAACCCCAGTCCATCAATGCTAAAAATACAGGTCCCTCTCTCCAAGCAGTCATACTTTAATGGTCCTCTGGCGATGATGATGAGCTCTCACTCTATATGTGCTCTTGACTAAAGGGAGAGAGAATGTGTGTTGCAGAGGGACAGTGTCTTACAGAGCTAGAAAAAGATCTGAAATGACAAAATGGGCTGAGGTGATGCCCTAAAGGTGACCAGGTGAGCATGAAAGTATATCCAAGAGTTCTTAGCTAATAACTGGACTTTATGTAACAGAGTCTGAATATCTGTGCTGCAGTCCCACAGGATGAGCTACAGTTGTAAGCCTCCTCAGCAGGGCAGCCTGGGGCTTAAGAGTACCTGGAACCAGAGAGAATTGAAGAGAGACCCTCTTTTACCTGCAAAGTTTCATGCCCAAGGCATGACCCATGTTTAGTCACCTGCACAGTAACCTACAGAGCAAGTGTGGCACACGATTCTCATGAGTCTCAGGCCAAAATTGCTGGCTGTGTTTTGAAGAGTTCAGATTTAGTTTTAATTTTTAGATTTTTTATTTTAAATTTACTTTTTACAATTTTACATATCTGATTCAATGTACTTGTGTTTGCATAGTTATGTCCCCAATGCCTGAAGGTTTCCAAAATGACTACCAGCTGTCCATGTTTCACATGTCATTAGTTATTTAAAAACTAACATTTCCTTCTTCTGGAGCCCTAATAACATATAAATCTTGATTAAAAACATTTCCCCTGAAACACCAGTGTTGGGGTGATTTCCCCTGCTCAGTTGCAGAGGGGTAACAAAGATAAATAGGCCATGGTGTTAGTATTAACCTTAGAGGAAAGCAGATGTTACAGCTACTTAGTTGTGAAAAACACTGGATAAAGTAGTGTGATTATTCTTTGCAAATGCACCAAATGTACTTAATTCAAATGAAGTCTTAGAAGGTACTGCTTTTTCCTGTCAAGTTGTTTATTTAAAAAATTACTCTGCAGCAAATAATTCATTACCTTCTCACCTCACATTTGGTGATTGCTTATAACAAGAGACCACTTTGAGAAGCAGTTGGCTTTCTTCCTTCATTACATATACATAGACCCAAAGATTTTTTTATACTCCAGTAAAAGTAATTTGTATTTCATGATGTGTTATGAGTTCCTCGTTGTATGAATGTCTTAAAATGAATTTATAAATAACTTTTATGGTTCAGTGAGAAAAGCCATTAAGGTGTTTAAAATGTTTGGAAGTGCAGGAGTTGAAAGAGTAGTTTGATATATATGGTGCAATGGGAGTTGGGAGCTGTAAAGGAATGCTGTTGTAGTTTAGCAAAGAAATCTAGAGGGCTTTGACTCCAAATTGATAAAATTACTAGTTGTAAAAATAGTACAGAAGATAGTTTAAAGATGAAAGAACATGACCAACATTTAGTAATGATAGCACAGTGTTCATTTACTTATTGCAATCTATTTAGATCAAGGTAAATGTTAAATGCATTCTTAAGTGTTAAATATGTGCAGGTCTACAAATAATCTAGCTGCTAAGGCATTATCAACAATTTTTTTTTCCTCTCTCAACTGTTTAATCTAAGAAATGCCACTTGTGATCCTGCAAAAATCTGATATTGGGACTCCAGGCTGTCCTGGCAACTCTTAATTACTCTGGACAACAGAACATCTAAGAAAACTACTGTATGATAAGGATCCTGGAATCTCAGAGAAGAATTTTTCTCCTCTAACATGAAGAACATAGTGCTAAATTCATGGGAAATACGTTTAAGTTTAGTGAAGTATGAGTCTGTGCTGAACTATATAAGCTTTCTGCAATGAATTGCTCAGTCGCCTTCATTTGGAAGAAGAACAATTAATACCAGATCTAATTGGCTTACATGACCCAGGGTAAGGTTTCTTAACTCTATTTTTGTACGGCGTTTTTAATTAACTTAGAATGAGCATTTCTGCATGTAAATATCAATGCAAATGTGTGCAAGTATTTTTATATATGCATACAGCTGCCATGCTCGTCAGAAAGGGGTTTTGTTTCATTCTGGTTGCTCTTGCCAGCTTTTCCTGGCATTAGCCAACAGTCAGAGGAGGGACCAGGGCTGCAGCACATACACAAATGCCCAGATTCAAAATGATCCCTGTCCATTGAATCCCATGATAATAGGTTATATTTCTAGATACTATTTATTTACTCAGTTGAAGTAAATTACTCAATCTCTTAACATTATTCTAGCCACCAACTAAATGATTACGTTGCTAATTAGCAGTCTTGGAGTATCATGGAGTCTTAAGGCAACTAGGTTTGATAAAGTATGAGTGCTGAGACTGGCAGAAGAGGTGCTGTCATCAAGCAGAGTGATGTTCCTTCTCAGCAAAGGCCTTTTCCAGTATGTTGATTTATTTAGTGTATTTATATTGTGTCCAGGTTTGCTTTATGGTCTTGGAAGACAAGACCTTCTGCATTTAAAAAAAGTAAATAAAGCATAAAACATAGTTAGTTATTATTTCAAATTCTGGTTGTGGAGGAAGTCTGTGACTGATAGAAAATAAACTAGGTATTTTTAGGCTAATGCTAATAAACTGATAGGGGAACTTTAATCCTCTTGGGGACTAAAATGTCATAGTTGATAAGGAATTTTCTTTATGGCTGCATGAGTCAGGCTGTTAATTTAAATAAACAAATGAAACCCCCAAACATGCACAGAAAACCAACCACCTAAAACCAAAAGCATTTGCTGCAGAATGTTTCCCTGCTAGAAAACGAAGCAAGAAATACATCAGTTCTGACAGAATTTTGTTGTAAAGCAGAGAATCAAAAAGTGGCTAATGGTTCTGGTTTAGTCTCTTGACATCCCTCTTTTCGAATCTCAGGTTTTGAGACGCCTTGAGTGTGCAGACATTTAGAAGTACAGGTTAGCTTATGGTCTCTCATTAAAGCTGTCAGTGAGTGTCTGGGTAGGCTTTTTCTTTAAGGAGACACCTTACTAAATAATACATCTTGCAGAGCATGTAGGGATTGCCATGGCAACAGTTAATTTTGAATTACAAAACAATTAGATATTAAACCCCCACGTAATCCATCGCTATGTAAATTACTGCCAAGAGGCAGACAGTGACTTAAACAGCTTCATATTCAGGGGGGTAAAAAAATAATTCAACTCATTTTTTAATCTTGAATTGTTCCTCTCTGGTTTTCTTCTGAAATTACGTCACAGAAGAAGAGGATGGAGGAATGGCTTCAGGAAATGCCTCCTGCCCAGGGAGGAGATACATGGCAGGCGCACAAGTACTGGAATGGACATTTGTTTGCCACTAATCCATCATTATCAGCTGGACCGGGGCTGGATGGATTCAAACCAAGCGACTGCGTTTGGATGAGCCAAAATTCTTTGGCTCCCTGCTGAAATCAGGAACTTGACTTCATGAGAATCAAGGGTTTTGCCCTTTTCAAGTTAAGGGAGCACTTGAGCTCTAGATCCATGTGAATTTTGGGAAAGGTGGACCAAAACAGTTTTTTTTCTGGCAGAAAACTGTGCAGCTGCAGGATAGGAAGGCTTTTCTTAATCATTATGCACTTTAAATCCTGGTGCAGCATAACATAAGGAAATGGGCTGTGATTTTACCCACAGCCTTTAGGTGCAAGAACTGGACATATTTCTTAGAGACATGAAGAATGAGAGTCAGTTAAAACAACAGGTGTCAGGTTTTTCTTATGAGAATTGGTGCATTTAGACTTTCCTGAAAATAACTCAGGTTTTAATTTCACATTACATGCGTGTTAAAGTATCTGCAGGAGGTTTTAAAATAATATAATGACCCAGTGCAGAACAGGAAACGTGTTCTGTATTGTTCTAGCACTGCTCCAACAGACACAGCTGAAATCTCAATGAAACTGGAGGTGGGGAGAGAGGAAAAGTCTTGCAGAAACCCCAGCTGCTGATCTGGAATTTCACTGCCCTCACAATTGCTCTACTGTACCTATAGTAAGAGGTGTCAGACTAGTCAAACATGCAGGTTCACTTTCACTCGAGCTCCATGAATAAATTATATGCTAAGGAAATGCCATCTAAGGCTCTTGACAGACTCTTATCACCTCTGGTTTAGCAAAGGCCTGTTTGCATTTGCAATTACAGTCTCTTGTGGCCTGAGCTGCTACTTCAGTATACAAAATCTTTCCTCAAAGAAGTGGTTGGTGTAATCTAGAGGAATAAGGTTTTTCTTGATTCAATTACGCTCCTCCTTTATTTTAAACACAGGGGTGAGCCTAATGACTTCTGAGACTCAAAGCACATGCTATCACTTCAAATTTAAATGCTATGTTAAATAGAAAAGGGCTAAAACACCTGCCAAAATGTTTTGATAATTTGAGAGCTATTAAAAGAGTTTTCCAAAGAATGAATTTACAGGTTCATCTTCAGTACTACTTTCACAGGGTGGGCAAAGCCTGTGTCCCACCCTGCTCTGCTTGTAGTGTTAGAGCTGAAAGAAGGGTGAGTGCCCTGTCTCCTACCTTCAAACAGCCCCTTGCACGCTTACGCTGCTTGGCTGTCGCACACCGTTGTCATGACGTTGTCTGCAAACTCCAGGAGGGTGCAATTTGCCATTTGGAGACTTCTAGCAAACAAGGGGTACCTTCTGAGCAATGTCTTTCCCATAAGAAGCATCCTTAAAATGCAAAAGGAAGAGGAAAGGGTTTGTCACAGGGGCAGGATATCTTGGTTTTACCAGACCCACGTGCCTTGCTGAACAAAATATCATCTACTAAAAAGATGGGGCTGGCTCCAGTGGGTGCCCAACCAGTATGTCTAAAGCCTTAAAATCCTGCCAAAGGTGCCTTGCGAGGGTTCTGTCGTGCCACACAGTGGGCTGAATACAGTGAGTCAAAGACTATTCAGGAATGGAAATAATTGCTTTTGGATTTGAGAGCTGCCACCACAAATTATTCCCTGCATCCCTTTTGTCAGAAGAAACCGTTCTCTAATTTCCAGCTGAGACCTTTTGTGTAGCCAGTGCTGTCTGCCATGATTAGATGGAGGACTGAACTAAAAAAACTCCTTAAAGTCTTATTTAGGTAGAAATGTCCAATTCCCTTTTGACTGAAATCGTGTCCTGTAATGATAGTGGCTTTACTTTAATCAAAACAAACAAAAAGGACAACAAATACTTTCCTTTTCCCCCAACCAACATGGTGCTAGTGACTAACCTTTCGTGGGAAATGATCACTTTGTCTTTCAAAAACTTTCATTTGGCAGCTTCTTAAATATTTTATTTTCATCAATTAAAACACTCTGGTGTTCTCGTGTAGGAAGTTAGTTGGTTTTGCAAATTCCTTGCAGGGGCTGAAAACCTCTGCCTCTTTTTTTCTGGAACATTTTTCTGCGAGCAAGGCTTGAAAATGAGAATTTCTCTCAATTGCTGGAGTTCCACAGTAAATGTCAGTATGAATAGAATTAGAATTTTTATATATCATCACCCCTCTCTGCTGCTGCAGGTAGGCAGCAAAATACATGTGCTGGCTAAAGGTAAAAGCCATTGCTTTGTTGTAAGCACTAGTGGGTATAATCCAGATGTGGGGGTGATGTTTTGTCTGCTAGAGGCCAGTTTAGAAAAGGGCATGGAGAAAGATGGGGAAGGAAAAGGGCATTCTGTGAGCTGGAAATGACGGTAAAAGTTTTGTCTGCACTGGAAAACTGCTGTTTAAGTGTTGGTGTAATTGAACAGCATGTTTCTACTGAAGAATTAGATAAATTGGTATAGAAGTGCTTTTTACACAGGTAGCGTGTCCCTGTGGGAACAGGGGCTGCTACCTTGGTAGAAGGCACCTTCACGAGTTGAAGTGCAAGTGCGTCGAAGCTGTTTTTACAGATAAAGGTTAATAAACGTTAACGTAGCTGTGTAGAACCATTGAAATGACAATAATGGCATGAACTCAGAATAACAGCAGAACCACTTCTGTTTTTTATTAGAAAGTGCACAGAGGCAATTTATGTATGGGAAATTCCCTCTCCTCCCATGGCAGGAGGCACTTATCGCCTCTCACTGTCGCATCCTTGAGAGAGGGTCCCTTCTGCTCAGGAGCAGTTGGATGGCAGCGGCGTTTCTTTACTAGCCTTGTTCCAAGGACAGAGGAGTTGTAACTAAGCTAAAGCTGGTGGTGGTGACATGCCTGGGTTAAACATGAGGGGGTGTGCTGCTGCCTATGATCTATGCAAAGCAGATGATAATATGCTCCCGCCTCTTCCTCAAAACTCATGTCAATAATGATAATGAAAGATCATCCACTAAATCTGACATTCCTTCAAACAGAAGTCTCCATTCAAAGGACAAACTTGCTAAATGTGTAACTTCTATTTTGGCTGGTAGTCCTGTGTTGGCGTGTTTGGTTTTTGTTTTTTTAGGTGAGCAGAAATATGGAAGTGGCATTTTTGAGAAAGGTTCCTACATCTCCTCTTCCCCCCCCATCTCTTCCACCCACTGTCTGGTAGCAGTGCTTGCCAAATTAGGTTTCCATCTTAATTATTCCTGACATTTTCTCCAGGATGCTCTGATCTACTTCAGGGATTTGCAGTTTAACATGCTAGTCAATTTTATTGCATGGAAATGTGAACCGAATAAATTGATAGGGGCTATTTTTGTTGTGAACTGTTTAATTTTGGATGACTGCATCAAAGTGCAGAAAAGTTTTACCAAGTTAATAAAGTTTAAATTGAATTCTCCTATAAACACTGCACTTGAAGGATGTCAGCAAGTGTGGTAGGCTGAGGGTCTGTTATTCTTAATTGGGATAGCCTGATAAGGAAAAAATTGTATTCCAAGTATTGATTTAAAAAGATATCCTTGGTGAAACGGAGAAACTCGAATTATGTCAGGAGGTAATCTGAAAGAGTACAACAGCTTTTTACCCTCAAGTCAGCCTTTTCTGTTCCAAAGTATAGATAAAAATCTATAAATAATAAGAGAATACGTTGCTAGCTAATACAATTATTTTTTAGGGCAGTTCCTGCACAAATGATGCTTAGGATGGTATTCTGTATTCTTAAAGAATATCTTAAGAATTATGGTATATCCAGTTTAAGGAAATTCTGGCATGCAAGAAGTATTTGAGTCAGTATTAAACAGTCAAGTCTCTTGATTGGATATTCTGTAGCAGTTTTTCAGAAAAATTAAAATGATGCTATTAAATGTTGATGTTCCTATATGTTAAGTTAATAAGTAAATGAATTAAGTTGTTAAGTTTTAGAAGTCTAACGTGTTTGGAATGTAATGAAGCAAAATGTTCTGTTTTCTTTTAAAAAAATAAAACCAAGCAATGAATAACGAAATGATGGAAACCAGGCTCGTAATTCAGCTTGTGTCACACTACCCCACACTTCAGTGATGGGTAACGGGGAATGTCTGTGCTTTTGACTGTGCATTAAATAATGCTGGCTGGCCTGGTGACTGCTGCTGGACCAAATGTGTACTGTGCTCTGCTTGTTTCCTTCAGTGGAGATCCTCACTGTGGGTCTGTTTTCTTTCTACCTTTCCAGGAGCCTTGTTTCTGAGACTGGTTTTCATTATTTCAGCAAAAAAAATTGGAAAATAAATCCAATCTTTACAAATGGATTATACAAACTCTTCACAGGATTTTTTTTTCATGAGCTGCTAACATTAATTAATGGTTATAGAAGCAATCTATTTGGGGAATAGAAATAATATCACTTGGTTGATACAGTGAAGAAACAAAGTACACGTCGAAGAACGGATGTAGAAGTTTTAGAGCTTACTTAAAAGGAAGAGAAAACCTAAAGCCTTCAGGAATATTACAATTGCCTCATGTACAAAGAATGTGCAATTAAATAAGCAATTAGTTATAGGTTATTCACTCAGCCTGACTGTTGGATATTTGCGTAGCACGTTAACCTTGAAATGACTGCTTTTATAGCCCTTATTGTTCACCAATAAATTAGATCTGCATTAAAAAAAACACTTTTCCTGAGCTTGATTTTGCAAAGAACTTTTGCTGCTGCTTATTGTATCACAGCTGGGAGACTGAGGCATCACAGTGGTACGAGCTGGATGCACATATGGAAGATGATTTTCCCTGCCTAAAATACTTTTTAAAAACTGGGGGATGAGAGGGAGGAAAGGAGAGGAGAGACAGGGCACTTTCCTTTAAAAAGGGCAAAGCTTTGCAAACAACTTAAAAGGTCAATTGTTTTTTAACTAGTCAGTCTCTATAAAAGCATGAAACCTTCCTTTGGATCTCTCAGAGTCCAGCACCCAAATGCAAATGTTCCTTCACTGTCTTAAGCTCATCTGATTATTAAGGATATTCAAAACTGGGCAGGAATCAGCCTCTTGCAATGACAGGCAGCCGCAGGTCGTGCTCCCAGGACCGTGTAGCAGGACGGATTTTTATGCAGATATTCTCACCTACCTATTGCAGCAGGGGAGGAGAGAGGGAAAACGGCGTGAGATGGTTGGAAATGATCAATGGGGAAAGTGGGCTCACTTGAGCACACGCAGCAGTACTTGGCTGTGCAGCACAGGATCGAAGTGTGCGCCGAACACGTTCAACTCTAGATCTTCAGTGGCACACTGCCCTGCTTAGAGGTGTGCTCCCAGACTGGCACCATATGCCTGTGTAAATTGGCAATAACTGGAAGGTATTTTATAAAATGTGTGTAATTAGACCAGAATGGAGCTAACTTTTTTTCTGAACAACGTATGTACTGCGCCTGCTTTGTGTTGTCCAGCAGCAGAAGCGATGTTCAGATTCAGTGTGTTGGACACCTCATTTTTCTTCCAGTCTTGTCTAACCAGGTAATGCATTTTTTGGTTTCCTGTTCTCAGCTGCCTTTCCCTGATACATCTCTGCTTGGTCTCCTTTTTCTCGTTTCGAGTTAAATAAATAGGAAAAGGAGGTAGTTCAGCGATATTGGTTGCTGTCACAAGCACACATGTGTCTATGCCCTGTTGCCTAAATCCATTATTGCATTACCCTGGTATGGACCAGTATGTTTCTGTCTGAATGCACAAGCTAAACAATCTAAGGTGATTGCTATTAAATGCCTCCTTACATTTCTCAATGCAATCCATCACCAAATAAATTCCAGATGCAGTCAGACAATCTAAAGCGAGCACATCCTAAGGCAATGAACTGTGCACAACAACTGATACAACACGTATCTAAAAACCCCAGGACCTGCCTCGTGAGATTGGCTCACGACGTGATGTCTGAAGGGAAGCTGATGGGAACAGCGGTGTTTGGTGTTGTCTGCTGCTTGCCTTGGTGCTGACACCCTGTCCTCAGCAGCAGCTGATCCAGCTTTTGATTGTGCTCATTCTTTTCTTTTTACCAGGCGTGATCCCAATGGTAGCAGTCATGTCTCTTCCTTTGCGTTATTGGTTGATAGAAAGAGGGAACAAGACAGATAAGAACGACCCTTGTCTTGAAGACTCATCATTGTTTGAAGTGCCGATGGAATTATATTCTTCATTATTGTATTTGTTACCACATCAAAATGAAAAGAGAGAAGCAGCTAACCAAAACCTAGAAGAAAGATGATTTATTTTCTGTTTTTACCTTTGGATTATTTTTCAGTGTAATGAGACAGAGCAGTGTATTATACAAACCAGCAGAGACACCACAACGTGGTCACTTAGCAGAAGGAAAAGCTGAAAAATACCCCACCCTTCTTGTGAAAAACAGTTGGTTTCAACTTTCCATTTTAATGCTTATAAAAACAAGTAATTCCTCATCAGACACTGCATTCTCTTTAGGGATCTGATACAGGGGCAAATACTTTTCTTGGCAGTGCTTAAAATCCAGGACAAGCTCCTTGGCTGTTGCGTGTTGGCAAAGTGTTGTTTCTCCTGGGTATTAATGAGGTGATAGCGAGCTTGTTCAGAGATGGATCCATAGGGACTATGTGGATCTCCAACTGAAATATACAGTATGCTTTATGCTTAGGAACATTTAGGGATATAGGGCACAGTAGGACTTCTGATACCTGCTCTTTATTTAATTATTTTTTTTTATAGTCATTACAAGTGTTGGAGTTGGAAGAAAGAGCAGGTCTATGATTGAATTGAGCAATTTCAGAGCTCTAATAAAAAGAAATAGTGCTGGGCAGTCAGATCCACCTGTACACCATCAACTGATCACATCAGAAATGGAGGATGAAGTTTTCATTGCTGAAAGAGGGAAAGCTGGTATTTGAATTCAAAATAAATCAGAAATATTAATGTATACAAGAAATGAGTTTAATGATGTATTTAAAAGCCATTAAATTAATGTTTCTCATTAGTGGCACAGCCTAATCATTCTTTGCAAGCAGGGGGAAGAAAGTAAAGCAATATCGTAAAAGATCAGATAGTGATTCAAAATTAATTAATCCAGCATTGTATAAATCAGGTAGGTTCAACAAAAATACTAGTTCAATATTCAGTTCTTACGGGCAAAATTAAAAATAAAAAAATGCCTTAATTAGTGCCTTTTCAGTCAATCCAGCTGACCTATTTATTTTTAATTGAGCTACAGGGTGCTAAACATTCAGTGAAGGTGATAATTGCAGTAGTAAACTTTTTAACATTTCCCTCTGGACTTAATACCTTGTTTTCTGGAGAATATCTCAGAATAGTGGAGAAAATTGGTACCTTGCTGTGCTGGGAGTTGCTGTTCTGTTTGTTCTCTGGTTGCTGACCCGCTTCATGTTGTGTAAATACCTCGTGGCTCTTGTTATTGCATCTTTGCTTTGATTATGCCAACATTTACTTTGCAGGACATGGTATGTGAACTAGTTACAAGAACTGTTTGAATGGACAGTAGTGTAATGGATGGTGGTGTTAACTTCAATAATTTGTAAAATTAAAAACATGGTATGCTTGACAACTCTTTTAACATACTACTAGTTTTATGTTTATACCAATATATCTCCTTGCACTGAGGTTTGCTTGCAATCCTAGAAGTAGACATGTTGTCCTGTAACTGTTCCATTCTTAAAAGCTAAATGAGAGGGGAAAACCAGATCAGAGACAGTGAAGAAGGGACCAAGATCATTTCATGAACCTCATCATACGCACTGAATAATGTTATATTGGCCAATGATGTGAACTGGAGCTGAATGACTGGTATTGTTGTTAAACTGGTGTTTCCCATTGCTGTGTTACTACCCTTCTTTCTGGAGATTCAGATTTTACTGAATTTGCCAAACACTAATCCCCAGAAATGATTTTCAGCGTTGCAGCCTGAAGAATAGCTCCCTCAAAATAGGCTCTTCTCAAGCTTTCACAGGAAGAATTAAAGCTAAACTGAATGCTCAAAGCTGAGACCTTGAGTATTAGCATCATTTTGGCAGCTTCTTAGGTGAGGTTGCGAAAGCAGCTTTGTTACAGACTCTCTGAGAAAATATTCAAAGCCCAGATAAGATTTATGCAGTCCCCACAGTGGGTTTTAATGAAGATAAGTTAGGCATCTAAACCTCACGTCGTCGATGCTGATTCTGGGGAAGGTAAGAACATCCTGAGCCCGCCTGACTGCTCCAGTGCTTAAGTGTGTGTTTAGCTGCTAGATGCAAGAAGTCTGTATCACTCACTTGTTTTAAAGGCTCGGCATCTTATAGAATTGAACCTATGGGTCTAGTTCATTCCGCGACAGATATTTACTGCTGGGTCATAAATGTGATTCCACCTGGCTGACAACATTTGTAGGCTCCCTGAAATGCCTTTACAGTCACACACATGACACCCAATCTCTGCAGGTAGAATGACGTGTAACAGGAAGAATAAAAGCAGCAAAAAAAACATGAATTAGATTTTGGATTCTGTCTGGTTATTTTCTGCCTCCTGTTCTGACTAGGATGGGTTATACCAGCTGATGCAGTGAGAAGAAATGTTATAAAAGGCCAAGGCCTGGGAATTTTCAGCCTCATGTCAGACTTTTAAATTTGTATCTTGAGCACCTAAATATCCATTACCAGTCCCAAATGTTCAAAAATCATGACCCAGGAGCTCTCAAAATAACGAGAGAGAAATAACTTATGAAATACATAAATGATTGTCCTCTACATCATCAGTGTTAAAGGCACACTGGCATCGTATTTTCAAGTCTTGGCCACTGTCTCAAAATATCTTTTAATTGAGCAAAATTTATATTCTCATACATTCCAACAGCAAGGGCTTGAGGATCACTTTCAAATGATATAAATCACAGAAGTTGGAAATACCAAAGATGAGGGCTGACTTTCCTGAATAGGCCGAGCAACCCAGTTGTCCCTGTCACACATTAAGGTAGATGCACGCACACATATTTTGCAGCCCATGTCCAAAATGAGACCTGAGCTTACATATTACCTATTTTTGGTAAAAACAATGGGAACATAGAGTGAATATAAATCCCCTGGAGACTTATGATGGAGCTGCTGTTGTCCGGAAATTGTTGTGGACAATCACTAGGTAGGAGATGGTGTGCTGGTGGCAGGCACTGGTCTCTGAAAAATAATGTGGTCCTGTGCAGAAGACGACGACCATTGAATTGTATGTGCAGAACAAGTCCTGCTCTCCTCCTGATCATCCTTGTCCCCTCTCAGACTGTCCCACAAAGCAGCTGTTTGCCTGTAAAGCAACCAGCTTGTGCAGAGCATTCAGTTCAGGTTTGCGTGGCATTCCTAGAATTGTCCATGAGCATCTAACAAGGACATTTGGGAAATTCACAATGAAGATTAGCTGCAATAAGTCAGCACCTATATTTCAACATGACTTGAGAGAGGGCTGCTTAATTCTCAGACTTCCCATGCCAAGTGAATTTGCAATAAAGGACTTCATTGTTTATTGATTTTAGAGATGGATGTGGACATAAATACTACTCTAATTGTTTTAAATTTCCAGAATTGCCTCTGAGTTTCAAAAGCAACCCAAGACCTCTGAAAGCCTCGTACTCAACACCACGAACCTGAATATGACTCCAAGCTTTATAGCAAGGACCTGTCTCAGTTTGAATGGCCAGACTTTGCTCTTAAAACCTCTCTACTGCTTATAATGCTTTATAAGTGGAGGATTAAGTGATCTCACACTAGATAAAAGCATATTGAGGAACTGAGATGGAGACAGCTCACACTGTGCGCTGTGTGATCCTACAGACCTCATCTGGGGTAGCACCTTTGAAGTAGATGGAGTTAATCCAGGTCTTCATCACTGTAACACAGAGCAACATGCGGTCTGAATTTTCATCATGTAACACACTAAAATCTGAGGTTGTTCTCCTGGCACCAGTTGCTTCTAGACTAAAGTCCTTATAATATGCTTTACAAATGCAATATAAATGAATTTAGATATGGCTTCAATTTCCAAATGCTCCCAAGCTTTAAGCATCCACCCAGTAATCCATTGTAGGATTTTGGCTGGACTACTTACAGTCTGACTGAAAAGCCCTGTTGAACATAATTTAATTTTTTTCTCACCATTTAAAAATGAGAAAGAACAGATAATTGCATCTTCCTTAAAGAAATCTATATGATGAGTTAAATCTGAGTGTTTAGCATGATTTCTGCAAAGCCCTGAAACTCCCTCACAAATTCTTTCTCATGTGTCCTACCAAAGTCACTGAATGTATTTTCAGTGTTGGGGTACTTCCCTTCCTAACACCCCTGGGAATTAAGGGCTGAAGAAACCAAGTGGGTCACACAGATTTGTGCTTTTGCTTTTCCAAAAGCATCTGAAGTCCATGGGAAGTAGATGCTGTACCCAAGTGCTTTTGAAAATCTCTACTCGCATGGCTTGCTCAGTGACACTTCAGGGCTTTGGGGGAGAGTTGAGAGGGGGGGTCCAGATTCCTTAGGGCCCCCACCTGTAAGTACAGGGCCAAACTTCCAGACCTGAGACTCTGCCATAAGGCTATTTGTCTTGCAAGACTACTTTAAAAAAACATGGGAAGGCTTTTCTTGTCTGCAGACATGCTTCTAATGTAAATAAAAGGAATAAATCATCCAAGAATGAAATGTTAGTTCCTTGTGAAAGCTTAAGAGAGTATCGCTTGTCTCTGTTATTTCTCCTGTGTAATTTTTGTATTTCTGGAGTTCCTGTAAATGTCTTTCATTCTTCTCTGCTGAGGGATTTCTTACAAAGCTTCAGTCTTAGCAGGGTGTTATTTATGATGCTCTAAAGGCATTTTGTTGTGGACAACTCGTTCTTAAATGATAATGCAAATAAATTGAAATCTCTTGTTGCAAGGGCTCCATACTGGAGGGTTGCTGTAATAAACCTAATTTCCAAAGCTCTCCTGACTGTGTGACTAAACAAGGGGGCAATTCAGCCAGCAGTTCTGAGAAGTTTGCCCTCTATACAGAGCACGCAATTACTCACCAGAGCAAGAGAATTTGACCTTGGGACTCAGAGGGTAGTTGCAGGCTGACACCTGTCCCCCCTCGGCTTGGCTCTGCAAGGCAGAGCACCCCCCTCTCACTCTGAGCTTAATTACGGGCTGTGGCCATGCTCATTATTCAGAGAATTCTAGGAAATGGCTTTTGAAGGGTTCAGATATGGTTTCAGTGTATTAATAAAGAGCTAATCACCTGTTTAGGATTAGTGATTAAAGAAAGTGCATTAAACTAAAGCAAGCTCTTTTATTTTAGAATAGCTGTCTCTGTATGCTTATTAAAAAATATCTGTTTATCTTTAAATTAATGTCTGACTGTATCCTTGAACTAACTTTCCAGTGCAGATAAGCCCCTAGATTAAGGTGTTTTCTGTCTGGAAGGGGTGGAGGGAAGAGAAGGAGATATATAGATAGGGATGAGGAGCTGTCATTAATGTAGTCTCATGATGTTAAACAGGAGCGAGACTGGAGCCTGGCCAGAGGCGTGGGGATACTGGGACAGCTCAGCACCTAGAAAATCCCCATTACAGTATTGTAGGTACAACAGCTTCCACAATGGTTTGAAACCAGTTTTGTTTCTGGTGTCGCTCTGAAGCTTCAAGTAGCTGCAGATTTACAGTCACATGATACATTACTATATGTTATTATATTAGGTAGAGAACTGTACCAGTGCACAGTCTGTTAGGTCCAGGCACAGTGAAGGATTAATGGGCGGCCAGGCAATTTGATGAATATCAAAACTGCATGTACACAACTAAAGTGCACCCCAAAGGCCGGCAGAAAACGGCTGGTGTCTCCCATAACCCAGTACTGGACTTTCTCACCCCACCCAAAAAAAAGAAATGAATTGCATTTCATTTCTAGCAATCACACATCATTTCACATCAAACGTGGTGCCAGATCTTTAATACCATAATTACAGGGTATGTAAAATATCAATCACTGTCTAACTCAATTTGATTACACACCTACTGCTTTAAGTGATAGGGCCCAGCCGTGGGTGCCCACCTGGAAGCAATAAAGTAAAAGTGAACCTTAATTTGATTGCTGTTCAAAATGAAAATAAATCGCAGTAGATACTGGGATTTAGTGTTTTCAGCACTAGAATGTAACATAAACCAGAGCCTAGACAGGAGTTCAGCAGGCATTTGGCTGCAGACATGAGTGCAGGCACAGCAGGAACAGGCAGAATAGAACTTTCAGGAACAGCTGCAGAGGACAATCTGACTCAGATGACCCCGAGAAATCAGTTGATCCCCACTGGTTTATACAAAGGCGCCTGCGTGGCATTGGTTTGCTGCCTGGGAGGAACCAGGAGTTGAAGGTCTGTGCAGCTCAGTGGTGCAACAAGGCTTTAGGATGTATCTGCTATGAAAACAAGTGGGTAGGAAGAAGTCCTGCTTGATTATCCTTTATTCCAATTAGCCTTTCCTTTTTTTTTTTCCCCCAATTACAACAGCTCTGAGCAGTTCTGGTGTTGGCAGCAAAGATGCTGAAGCCTGCTCTTAGCACAGGCAAATATTTCTGGGCATCAGCAGCTTCTGCGGAGCCCACAGCAAAGGGTGAGATGGGACTATATGGGAGAGAGAGTGCGGATAAAAGTGGAGATCATTGGAGGGATTCAGCTTGGGGCCTTCACTAACAAGACAGGGGAGGAAAAATTATGTTAAATTTGTTAGTCCTAGAGCATAGAAAGCTTTTCTACACTGACTTCAGGTCTCTGAACGCTCCGTGCGAAGGGTCCCAAGAACAAAAGGCAAAACACCTGCTGTAAATATGTCTCTGTTGATGTGATGAAAGTAAGGAGCTCTGAGGAAACACACTGTTTTGCTGCCCTCATAAACATTTTGGTTTGGTCTTAGGGAGTAAACAAATAGGCAAGTTGCAAAGTGTGAAATTCATTGACAAAAAAAATGCATCTCTGAGTGGGCCATAATCATCTTGGAGGTAACTCTTTGTTAAAAGCTTGTGTCAGGATATTCTTTTATTCTTTATTATTATTCTTTCCTTTCTTTGCTTTAATATTTACAGGTCAACAGGTGCCACTTAAGACATGGCTCTCTCAGGCTCCTCTTTGCTTCTTTGCCTGTTAACAGTACAGCCCAGCCAGAAACTGTGGGGTAAATATACAGAAAAGCAGAGCCACTTGTGAGGTTATAAACGGAACAGTTTACTTGATTTCCCTTTGTGCAGGGACCTGCTTCAAGTGCAGATCATGTCAAATAATAATACAGTTTCTGAAGCAACTCTGTGGTTAATTCTGCTGGCTTGGGGCTGCTGCTGGCTCTGGCTGCGGTGTTCTGTGCTAACCTGGAGCCAAACACGCTGTAGCAGTATTTTCAAGTGCATGCTTTAATTTTACCAGCAGTTTAAATTTTATGAGGCAGTTATGTGATAGTTAAAGGGCCCTTTGTAATGGCTAAAAAGATCAGGTGACTTTTAAACTATCGGACATTTAAAATCTCATTGCTATTTTAATTAAACTGAATTTTAATATCTGAATGACATCTTTGTTAACACATTAAAGATGTTCAGTGCTATTAATTGATATGTAACTGGGTAGCAGTGAATTTATGATGTGGCTTAAAATACTGACTGGTGTGTTAAAGCTATTTCTGCTTTGCAGTTCTATTAAATGCCAACTATAATTTGCTATACAGACTGCTGGGGACCTGAATATTGATTAAGTTACCTACCAGTGTGGGCTCAATATCTGTCAGTGAACATTTGTTATAAAATTGGTTTGAAATATCTTGTTTGGGAGCGCCAGTAATGTGAAGGCTCTGAGACGAAGTCTGGGAGACGAGTGAGCTAGGAGAGATGCTGGCTTATCAAGTGGCAGTTCAAGCATTGGTTTGGCTGATATATGAAATAATAAGGTTACTGATGAGGCTTAAAAAATAACCCTGCAAGAAGACATGTCTATTCTTAACCTAGATCTGTTTCTTCCTTTTTTTTTTTTTTTCCATTCTGCCCACCACAGCCTCACAAGCAGTTGTGTCTGCCTGGCTGGAAAGGCTGGGACAGGAGGTAAGAGGGTTAGTGGAATGATTAGGGTTAGATGAGGATCTCAGCTGCAGCCCCTTCTATAAAATTAAGGGAATTAGCCTTCTATTATCTCTGGTTTTGCCTCTCTTGCTTATTTAAATACAAGTTTTTCAAGTAAAGTTATATAAAAATCTTGACAGAGCCTTATGGCAGTTGTGAAGAAGGATTCTCGAGCTCTTTTCTATTTCATGTGCTGTCTTATGAGCTGGAGTTTGCATTTCTTCCAGCAATGATTTGCTTCTCAGTTCTCTGCTATGGAAATTCACTTAGGGTAGTCTAAGCAGCATGTTTATAGTGACAAAAATCTGGTTAGAGTGTGAAAAAATGTGTGAACATTTTCAGAAAGTGTTTTGCTTACTTGCATCCCATTAATGTATGGATGCTGCAAGAGAGACAAGGGCTCGTTCTGCTAATCTGTATTCAGAGGCGTACCAAGAAGCAGGCTGCACCCCAAGGAACTTACAATCAAGGCGATGAGTGGTAAAAAGGAAGTTTTATTTGCTCTTTTTTTTTTTTTTGCCCCCCAGGTGGGGGACAAAATCACATAGGGAATCAGGGAAAGGTCAAGGAAACAATCTTTTTTCTTTTTTAAAAGCATTTATCAAAACGGTGAAATCACCTTCTTTCCATCTCCTGAAATCTGGTTTTATTTTGCTCTTATTCAGCTTTGTATTGACTTTGGAGGCAAGGACGTCATTTGGATGGAGAACAACAGGCTGTTAACAATCACCCTCTCAGGAGAACACCACCTTGCAGCCACCTTCCCTTTGTAGCACTGTAAATGCGTTGGGTTTTTATGATCTCTTGCAACTAACCTTTGTAGAAATGATCTACAATGTCTTGCTGTGGACAATTAGCCCTTATGGATAGAGCCTTAAAATGTTTTGCTTTGGATGAAAGTTGTCACTGGTGTAGCTCTGTTGGAGTTGGAGGAGAAGCTGAGTAACCTTGGGATTTAGTTGAGATTTTGGGGAGGATTTTGAGAAGATTCATAACTCTGCACAGCAGAAATGTTACCTCTCTTTGCCTCTATACTTATTTAGGCCTTATGCAATTTACGGACCATATTGTTGTTCTCCTTTCAAGATGCTGCAGCCATCAGAAAGGAACGTGAGGAGTTGTTAAAGGTTCGAGTCATCAAACCATTACCCTAGCACGGGGCACCTTTGCTGAGGTAATGATATTCATGAAAGAACCAAAGCACAAAGGAAGGGAATCTAATAAGTACCTGAACTTCAGCAGGCATAATATCACCGCAGGTCATTTTTCTAAATTATTTAAGCACAGTGTTTGCTATGCACTTCTACCATTTCTCAGGTAAGGATTTATTACCTTTTAATTCACTTAAATATCTAAAATTTATTTGATTTGGGAGGAGAAAGCAGACAGGAAGGCAAGAAAAATGGCTTTGCTCCCTTTATGGGAAATTTAAGTGATGCTACTGGTATTCACTTTCAGCCAGAGGACTCGAGTAAGATGTATGCAGATCATTTATTGGGAGCATCTTTTACACTACTTTGGCATAACATAGACTCCAATGTGATAATATTCCATGGTGCAATAGGAATTGCAATAATACTTATGCATTTTGCCCCACAGTAAAAATATTCTGAAGTTTAATATGTATTAATACAGTCCTGTGAGATACATAGACAGAAACCAGCTTTAAGTACACTACATGCATAAAAGTGTATTTTTTTAAAAAACAAAAATCCACAGTAGATAAAAATTGTAGATATAGGTGTGGCCTGAAGCAGAAAATTTCACTTATATATCTTTATGGAAGGAAATAAATCATATGGCTTTTCAATTCTATGTTTAAAATAGAAATTATTTTTTGTGCTTTTGATTTACAACTTCATGTCTCTTTACAATGCTGGGTTCAAAAGGCATTTAGGTTGTATCTAAAACTGGAGGACCCATTTTGCACCAAATCCTGAACAACCTCCAAGACTCAATGGTCGTCTGATGATAATGTAGAATGAAGTTAATCTTAAAGTAGATGTTCTCAAACATGTAAGGGATTTAGGAGCCAGCGCCCACTGAGTTTCATGACTGCCACATTGCAGACAAACTTTCACAGTCTTAAAAAATATATTTTTTTTTTTTTGAATTAACAGGAATTTTGAACTCGGAGTGGATTAATTAAACCACATTGTTAATTCTCATGCAGATTCAGAGTAGCCTTAGGTCAATTTATCATATTCCATTTATGAAGGATATTAAACTGCACTGAACAAACAGTCTTCATGGGGATTTAATACAATCTAATAAATCCATTTTAGGACTTGATGCAGACTGGTTTTATTGTGTTCTTTTGTACAGATAAAGATTTTTAAACGCGGGGGGAGGAATTTTCAGAAAACCGGTTTCAAGCTAAAAAAAATTATTTTTCTTTTTTTTTTTTTTTGTGTTCCAAGGGTAGTTTACAACCCTGGGAAACAATACATTATGCAAAATTGAGCCAGTTAATCTGTCCATTATTTGTCAAGCAGTGTAGTAAGGCTGAAATATATTCTGCAGAGGATAACTTATTCAACAGAGCTTAATCCTCCCCATCTATCACCAAATGACTTTATACTTGCATAAATTTTTCCATTATTTGACCAGCTTTTACGGTGCTGGAAATGCAATGCTTGGGCTGTTAAGCCTCTTTTCCTCTGCCGCTAGAAACTAGCTTTGCTGCTTATAATATTTTGTGCCAAGTGAGATTTTTCCCAACAATTTAGCCACTGTTTTCTTCAAAGCACCATCAGCCCGCCTCATTGATTTGTTGCAAATCTTTTTGGGGGGGTGCAAAAACTTTTGCTCACATTGAAAGGAACTTTGCAGAACTCGAGACTTTGGTTAGGAGCAGGAATTAGGGAAGATGCTTTCCAGATGAAGTTCAAGGGAATGTGAATGAATCCACGGTTAGTAAATTACAACGATGGCAGCAGCATATTTGTAACTGAAACGAGAAGACAGAGGAGATGTCACCCTGGTGTTGTTCCCCAGTCCGATCTGTTGGAAGCTCTTTGCCAGCTGTGGACCAATTTTCATCTCTTCTCCATCCAGGAAATCTGCTGCACTAAACTAATAGATGCTTTCTGAGCTGAAAGTAAGTAGGGAGAGGAGGTAGCTGTTCATCACTTCACGGTGTCCTCCTGTGACTCTGCCCAATGCCTATAATGGTATTCACTGAAAGGATAAAAGGACACTTAAAAATTTAGAGACATACATTCTTGGTTTTCCCTCTCCACTTCTCTCTTTCATTAAGCTTAGGTAATAGCTCAGGTGAGAGGTGTCTCCTTCCCTAGAGAATTCAGGAGTAAAAATGATGCTATCTCTCTGTAGAGGGCCACTTTGAAATATTTAGTCTGTTAAGCTATTTCCAGCTACCAGTAATACAGATCTTTGCTCTCTGAACCAAGCAAGTTTGAGAGCAAGCTAGTAAAGCTTCCATGCAAGACGATTGCTGCCACCCCTTATTCTATCTCCTTTTGATAAAGCTGCTGTGCAGGGCAGGCAAGCTTCGGATAAAGACAGTTTCTCATTCACCTGGGAGTTACTCATCTGAGTTTAATGGAGTCACATCAGACTGGAAGGGGAATTGGGCCCACTCAGCTCTTCCCTTAATAATTTCAGTTCAAGCTTTCCCATTGACTTCACTGGGAGCAAAGACTTTTTGGTATTACACTTGGTTTTGAATTGTTTTGAGGTTAATAACATGAACCCTCAAGAAAAGGGCCTCGGCTTAAACACGTTTCCTTGTTGAGGATACCTGGCCACTGTCTTATCTTCTATCTTGATGGGTAAATTTTCAAAGGCACTTTGAACAATCAGACATCTTTTCCCCAGAGCTGATGGCATCCAGCTACTCTGTCTGCCCCTTGCAGAGCAGGGAGATTTTCAGCAGGCAATTTCTTTGCATTTATTTCTGAAAACCACAGTCATGTACCATGCAAAATCCTTCCTTTATAGGGAGGAGCATTCTCTATCATAAAAACATTGGCATGTGAAGCAGCCTGGAATGTTTTACATGTGGTTTTGTCTCTGGTTGTCTGCATATGCATAACGATGGGACTCTGGGTGATCAGATGAGGGCAGGGGTTGCCTGTACGTGCGATGGCAGCAGAAGGTCTGTTTCCCCCTCTCGCTGCTGCAGGGTGCAGCTCACAGAAGTGCTCTATTCTGGCACAAATGCAACAGTAGTTTAAAAATTGCATTAGGATTTAAAATAAAAGCTTGACACTTCAGTGCTAAGTATATTTCTCTTGCCCTTCTTCAGGAAGAGGGACATTACTGGTCATGTCTTCAGAGGGGACAGAAGTGATGGGAGGGTCTATGAACGCTGAAATAACCTCTCAAGTTTACTGATGCCTTGGGAGCCAGAGTGAAGTCAGCTTAGGTGCTGCTTCTGTTGTGTTTATATAAAAGGGCTTTTAAGTTAGCGTCTAACAAGCAATGCTGAAATGCATTTAACAGAAAGCAGTGACAATTCCAAAGCCATGGTTCAGGATCCCAATTAATGGATGAATTTATGCTGCTGAATCCCTCCTCCAGGAGAGCATTACAGACACTCTGGTTTGTTTCCAGAAAACAAAGAGCATTACAGAGCTTGCTTTTTTTTTCCCCCAGAAAAGGGATGTTTGACTAAGCTGAGATGATTCAGAACTCTGAATGAATGCTATGGATTTTGCAGGGGCACACAATATCCTTTGCCCTTGTGGAGAAAGCTTCCATGAATTATATACCTGCTGCTTCTATTTTTTAAATTGCTAGGATTAAAGGCTAAGAGTGATTCCCTTGGTTTCTTATCTGGATGTTTGCTATTTGAGTTCACTTCTAATCGGAGTCTATTCCACCCAGCCCTTCTGCAAATGCACACAGGACAAATCACATGGCTGATTTTCTAATGGCAGCTCTGATATTATGGAGAGGCAGTTTGTCAAGGAAGCATCAATGGAAAAACAAAGGTAACAGGCAGTAGGAGCAAAGTAACCATTAGTACATATGATGGTAGAGAGGGCCATTTGGTGTTGACTTGATAAATGCCACCACTACAAGGGCATGATAAAATACCTAAAAAATGGGATGTGTAAGACCCTGCCTAATCTCCAGTTTCATATAATTGTACCATGACAAATGGAGGCATTAGACCTGATAAGGTTTTAATAAAAATGCAAATACAGAAAGTCTGTACTGGAAATGCACAGGTGCTGAGCATGAGCTAGAAGTAAGATCTTAAAAGTAAAATAATCTACTTGTTCTGGCCATGATGATGATGAATATGAATACACTCTTTTGTGGGGCTTTTTATTCTAAATATTGGGGAAATATCATCATGGAGGAATTGTGGTTGTACTTTGAAGGCTGCTACAGTCCAGAGAGGGACCAAGTGAAATGAAGTCTCCATTATAAGATTGCTGTGCACACACATTTCTGGCCTGGAAAAATTTACAGTCCAAGTATTTCATATGTAATAAAGCATGGGAGAGAAACCAGTAGGTACAGGGAAATGAAAGGACTTTCCAAAGTAACAGCAGGGCAGTGACTAAACTGAGGTTTCTTGGCTCATAGCCTCATGTCTTATCTTGTTGTTGACCATTTGCAATGGCTTGTAAATCCCAGCATTTCAGTAGCAATTCAAGAGGTATCACAGTCTACCTGGGGCTTGACTGTAGGATAGAAGTTGAATGTCAACCAATTGCTCACTGGAGAAATAAAAATTCTCCTTTCCTCAGATGCTACTCATCCTCATAATGTAAAACTGTGGCAGTCAACACAGGGCTAAACCCCTGGTTCCTGTTAGTGGTAGAGGGAACAAGCCTGGAGTTCCTCAGAGGTACCATGGACACATAGTGCTGCAAGGTGCCAAAAGCTGAGGATGCATTTGTTTTGTCCTCGATCAGGAAAGCAAACATGAGTTAAAGGCTGGACAAGGATTGTGTGGTTTGTTTCCTTGCGGATGGTGGAAGTGACATCTCTTCAGAACAAAGCAGAGTTTTAAACTACCTGTGCCAGACAACCTATTAGAAACGAAGCCCATGGAAATGAAGTTTGACTGATTTGGAATTGGGTGGGGTGAGATCGATTAGTGTGGGGAATCTCAGGCATGAGACAAGCCCTTTGTACTAAAAGAAAACAATGTGCAGTTGGACTGTCTAAATGCCTGTCGCTGTGGAGCTGGGTTATCAGCTAATCAAGGTTTCAATTAGTACCTTGTTCAATTAGTAAACTGTCTGATGCTCAACTGTCCCAGCCATCCTTTCACTGCTCCTCAGAGTGTGACAGTTTTCTGTGCTGTCAGGGAAATTAAACTCTTCATGGTACCCCCCGAATTATTTGCTTGTTTTTGGAAATCGTGGTATACACTAGATGACGGTATATGTATATACACACATGCACACACACCCTCCTCACGTGTTTTGCCTGGCCCCGGTGCTGAACTGTAACAGTGACAGCTCATTAGTGTGCTTTGCTTTACTGCTCATTTTTGATTTTTCCTTTTGTTTTGTGTTGTCACTGTGACTGACAGTTTGGACGGCACCAAACAAGCTTTGTATTCCTAGTGGCCAGGTCAGCTCTGATATTCCTGAAGCTGGTCTGAACGATACCCCTTGTTAACACGTTACAGAGAAGGAGTGAATCTACATACAGAAGACTTTAATAAGAGAGAGTAGAAGTCATTCTGCAAAGCTGGCAATGGATTAGTGCTTGTGTGACCCAGATGAGAATTTGGCAGGCAGAGAAGCCATTTATTTTGTCAGATGAAGACAACATTTCTGCAGTGCTATGAATTTCTGCACAGGTAATTAACAGATGATCCCTGTCCCGAATAACTTAGTCCTGTTATTGATGAGGGTGCAGCATCCCATTTCCAAGGGTCACAAAGCAAGATCCAAGCCCTCTATTAGCAGGAAAAATAAATACCTATTGCTGTTGTTTCTATCTGTTCGCCAAGTGTTATGAAACAGAGCCGGGGAAGAGCCTGCTAAGCTGATCTGAAGTTGTAAATGATCAAGGCTGCCCTGATATGATCCTTGTGCAAAGGATCTACTCTGCCCTTCAGAGGGACTGCAGCAAGCCACAGCAAGCCAAGGCACAGACAGGGAATAACGTGACTGACTGTAACAGTTGGATCAGTCCATTTAATTTGCAAGTTCTAATTAAAGCATAAAGGACAGGATGGAGCCCACAATACAATTTTGTTTGTGTTTGTACCACTGTGATTCTCTGTCAGCAAGAGAAATCAGCTTTCTGTGTCTCAGTCTTCTACGAATTTTTCTAATTTGCCTACTGAGCCTTTCAGTTTTCTTAATAAACACATATTCAGCATCCAGCATCTCTGGGATCTGGATGTTCAATTCAGTTCTGAGGTCTGGGCAGTAGAAAACTCAGGCTTCAGCCTGGACACTTCCATAGCATGATCACATCCCAATCATCAGGAAATATTAATGCATTATTTAATTTTTCCCTCTGTTTTCATTTATATACGCTATGTTGATGGATACTTTTGTGTTTTTCTTATTTTGGCCTGAAAATATGGATGGTTAACTGTGGGGTTTGGTTTTGGTTTTCATACACTAACCACCCAGATTTTACTCCTGATATTGACAGAAGAGATTGAGTTATTTTCCTTCTGAAGGGATTTTGTTGACAGGATGGATTTAGGCTGTTGACAAAACACATTCTGTTAGCACGGTGGCCCAAAGCTTTGATGAAATATGTTTTATTGGCAGGATGGATTGAGATTGTGGTGACAAAATGCAAACAGCCTAATCCATTCCGTTGATAAAACACATTTATCTAACTATCAAATCCATCCAGTTGACAAACTCATTTTTGTTTGAAACTGAAAAGCACCTTTGTGAGGGGAAGAAATAAACTCCCACAGAGCTGCGGGCATCAGCTTGGCTTACTGAGAAGCTGTGCTAGAGCTCCTCTCGTGCTACAGAAAATAGAGATGTGGACCTCTACAAGAACAGTATTAGAAATGGCAGCGAAGACAATTGCAAATGGAAATATCTCCCTTTTCAGCAGCACGACACAGCCCTGCTCTGAATCCACACGCTTCATGGATGCTTTGCAAGTTCTCTACATCTTATAGCATCCTAATGGATTTTCAAGGGAGATCTGTAAGTTGTGTCCAAAGCTGACCCTGAAAATGAAAATTAATCTCTTAATACTAAAAATCATAGTGTCAATAGCTAGGTTGGGTTTTGGTACCTACAATCCATCTGCCAGTTGAAGCAGCTGAGTTTCACCAGTGATACCTGTCTGTTGTTGGTCTGCTTCCCTCTGTCCAAAGGCAGTAAGACATGGGTTTTTTTCCCTTGCTAACATTTCTGTCTGTCTGTGAGGACTAACTCTTCCTTTCTCTTAGGTTGTCCCATTGGTTAATATAATTTAGTTCTGAGTTTGTCCATTCTCTGCTTCAATCTCAATTTCTTTCTCCTGAAGGACTTCTGCTCTGAGTTCAGCCTAATCTGTTGAAGGCTGACAGACAGCAAACAAATGACAGCAAAATTCAGAGCTGTCTCTTCAGGCTTTCACGTTTCAGATGTTCTCCTTCAACTGTATGGTCTTGAAAGCAGCTATTCCCCTCGCCTACGTATGTACAATCTGTTTCTGATGCATAGGAAGGGAATATCGTGTCTTTCCTTGACATGATATCAGACGTAGTATTTTGACCATACTGACATTTAAAGTAATCAGAAATGTACTCTCTCTGTCAATGGAATCATGTTCTTCGTGTGTTGGAGGACGTAAGAATCAATATATTAATAACGCAAAGCAAACACTTTGACATTTGAAGTTGTTTAGTTTACAGTTTCTATTTAAAAATATTAGATTTGATCAGGCATATGAGAGATGCAGAAATTAGCATTCCTCCCCCAAACTTCGTCTTATATAAGAAAGAAAGTTTTAAAACCTGAAATTTATATTAGCAGCTTCTTTTTCCTATACATTGAGAGCAATTTTTCCTTCCCTCTGCAGGGCGATTAACAGAAAATAAAATAATGTCCATGTTGGGGAGATGTTTTTAGCCCTTAGGTTAGCTCTTGAAATATAACGGTGTGCACTCCTACTGCTGCGATGTAGGGGGAAACGTGCGTTGCTTATAACCCTCCATTCAAAACAGTTATTCTTTGGCACTGATGGGCTAATACACCGAGGCAAAGAGCATCTGTACTGCTGCCAAATTAAAAGCATTTTACATCAGCTGTGCTCAAACGTAAATGACTTCACAGACGGTGAAGAAACACCAGGGTGAGCAAGTCCGGAGTGCCGAGGCAGGTTTCCCCATTAACTGTTTTACTCTTTTCCCAGCGATTGCCTGTTTGACACCCGGATCGAGCGAGGTGTGGGGTCCTGGGGAAGAGCTGCTTTAATTAAGCTTAACTGTGCAGTAAGGACACGCTAACGGTGTGGCTGCGTAGACACTGGGGAAGGTTTTCTCTGCAAGAATATTGCTTCGAATCCTCCCATCAGGGCAACTGTCTGACTGTCAGGATGACTTCTGACTTAGAGGAGTCCTTCCTTGTATTTATAAGCCCAAAATACAGCAGCGGCAGCTCTCGTAGGTGCCTGTGGTAACTGAGGAGGGATACGGGCATCTCAGCAGGACTAACATCTTGTAAGCAGCGATAGTGTTTTGCTTCTGTTTGTCAGAGCTAGCATCCTTTTTGCCTCCCAGGTTGTAGTCTCAGCGGCGTGGGGTTAATCACAGAGGTGGTGGCGGGTGTGAGGTTATGCTTGAGGAGCACACCTGGTTCACTGAAGATGCAAAAAAAAATTGTACAATATTAAAGGCTATATTACTTCTAACCACCTTTTTGCAATATGGGTACATGTGTATGTGTAAAAGGATGAAGAGAAACAAATTAATACATCTGTCCTAGTTAACTCAGTCCCCGGAACGGGTTTGCGGGCTATGGTAAGGTCTGGGAGCAATCAGACCTGTAGGAAAATATTTCAGTGCCAATCTTGCTGACAGTCAGCAAGACAGAAGGAAAAGGGAAAATGAGCCATAAATGCTTTCATACACTGCTCTGTGCTCGCATTGTGCCTAAAGGCAAGGTCTAACTGCTTGTGGAGAGCTTCAAACCTCCCGTCAGTCTGGTTTCCAGCATCTTTCCCGGGAAGTGACTCCACAGTACAATACATTCCCAGCGACAGCCAGGCTGCATTTCTTTGTTTCATCCCATTACTTCCAGCTGTTATATTTTACTATTTACTGAGTCCTGGCAATGTGTTTAGGTCTTTTGCTGTCATTCTGCTGTGTCTCCTCTTCCTTTGGTGTCAAAATGGGTTTACCTGACCTGTGTGAGATGGTGTTTGTTCTACCATCCTAATTAATTATGCTAACTGGACTGGTGAAAAGGATGCCAAGCACTGTGGCATTAGCATTCAGAAGCATTTTCTCAGGATGAAAAAGGGCAGAGCATGGAAACAAAAGAAAACGAAGAGATAATAAGGGAGTCTGTGACCTTTCCGAGGTCTCATTCCCAGAGACTCATGCATTATTTCAGCAACTGTGCAATTATCTTGTGTCATTACTGTACGTGTGTGCAAACCCTTCCAGGGAGGTGCCGCAGACCCGAAGGGGAAATGACAACTTTTTAGTAGGCTGAAACCAGAAAGCTGGGGCTGAATTTTGCACATAACACTTTGTCCTGAGGGCTTTGTGGTGCAGGTATTAGTGTATAACCATGTGCAACAGCTCATTTCAAGGAAGTGGAAGCAATCTCACAGTTCTGTATGCAATATTTATTGTCATACACTCTAAGAAACATTCATTTGCATATGAGAGTCAACAGAGGCTGTAAAACAGCATGCATTGACTGTAGCCGTTGTTGTTGAATAAGTTAAAATACCAAATGATTTATGAATGTTCTTTTCCTTGATTAAAGGAGATGATGTTTGTTCCAGAGGGTGCTGCTGTTCAACAGCTTTCCTTCCTCAAAATTAATGCCACAGTACAAATTTTGCTGAGTGAGAGCAGGCATGATTATGAGATGCTTCTAGGTCTGATTTGAAAATTTCTAAGAGGACAGCTCTGCCTGTCATCATTCCAGTCTTCCTGCCAATTCACCCGTCCCTTTTACCTCTGCCCAGGTTGTACTGAGAAACAGCTGGTCCTTGGAGAAAGACCCTGGGTCTTTTGGCTCTAATGCGCCTTCTCAAACATGATGTTTTGTCTCAGTTGTCCTTTCAGTTCCTAATTTAACAAGTCCAGGCTGATAGGTTTTTGGTAGGGACTGTCTCTTTATGCAATGTCTGTATGGTCACTGGGACAGGGGAGATCCCATACTACAGTTTGTTCTGGGGTGCTGTTATAATAGTGATCCCCATGCTGGTTGTTTAGACTTGTTTTGGGCAAATCTCTTTACAATTGAGTTTTTCTTGAGCATACACTACAGGTTTTAACATATTACTCACCTATAGTAGGTAATCAAAAATCATTCAGCTCAGCCAGATCACTAATCTGATGGTTTGTGGTTGTGAAATTCTGTGGCTGAAAGAAGTTAGGGTCTCTGAGCATCAAAAAATAGGTGATGATTTCAAAAATACAGCAGCAGCTGTTAGCACTACTCCAATAAAAATCAAGTGGAAGACAAGCAGTTGATGCTGGACAGTGAATTGAAAAGCTGAGTTTTAATTTTGGATTTCCAAGTGCTATTGCTCTTGAATTTTAATTCATTTATATTTCTAGCACGGCTCTTCCCTTGTTTAGATAATAAGGAAAACTTGGCCATGAGTTTTACATAGCAATTGCATTTATTCTGCGGTTACCTTTTTAAACTGGTGCTGTAGTTACCACAGCAACAGTAAAATGGCTTAGTTATAATACGAAAACTTTCTTTACAGAAGCAAATCTGATAAAATGTCATGAACCGTGGTGAAGAAATATGTATGTTCCAATAAAAATCACTCAATGTTTCTGGGGTTACTGTAGCAATACATTAACAATCCTATAGCTAAGATCTCGTCAGTATCTCCCTTATAAATCTGCCACAGTTAGTCCTGAAACCAGCCTGAAATGTTGCATTGCCAGCTCTCAACTGGGGAGTGATTAAAAAAGGGCACTCCAAACCAAACTGATTCAACTGAATGCAAAAAGAAGCTGCTCCTGTTACCTCCCTCTCCACCACACACAGACACCTGAGCACCGCTGACAAAACGAAGATTTGAGGAGGGTAGTTTTTAAATTCATATTTCAGCAGCATAGTTTAGTAAGCGGTAAAGAAGACAGTTAGTAAAATACACCAGTGTGGAGCAGAGCGAGGGTCTCCCTCGCCTGGCACCTTGTCTCAGGCATGGGCAGTGCAGGATACCCGGCTTTGTGCATGAAACCCATCCGTAACCTTGGCTGTCGTGAGTATCTATATGGCTCCCATTGCCATGCCCGATACTTCAGGGTTTATCCTTTTAATACTAAGCCGGGTAGAGCAGCAGTGCTGTTATTTCTATTAAAGGATGAGGTGTGGGCGAATTACCTGCAGATTTTTCTTTTTATCTCCCAATAATTGGTTCACGCTGTGAATATGGAGAGCTTATATCCCTTTCAGTCTTCTCAGCCCATCACCTTCTCAAAGGAAACAATGCACAACAGCATTTTTATAGCTAAATCGTGGGTAGGAGGGGGAGGAAGGTTGAGGTTATTCTGCTACTGAGGTATTACTCTTCGGAGTATGATATTATGCTTGGAAGTCGCTGAGTTTTTCTGCCAACTGTTCCCATGCGGTTATTCACAGCTCTGCCATAAATACAGGAAATTAATCTATATATTTCCATCCAAAGACGAGAACTAGGGAATGAAATTCAATTAAAAATCTGGTTGCTGAGAGCCACGGCAGAGAAGCACACGAGCTGCGCTGTCTGTAAGAAATCCTCATGGACCCAGCAAAGCCACATCTGACACACATCTGGACACCAGTTACATGGAAATAAACATAAAATTCTGTTATTCTACATTTCCAGCCAAAATTCTCAACACCACTATTTTCACTTGATAGTGAGGTGTGTTGGGATTGATTTTAATAAAGTTGCTAGTTAGTAAGAGACAGTTTTATACCAACAATGTCCTGATTAGTAGCACTGGTGTACAGTTCCATCAAAATTTAGATTTAATGGGAGCTTTTTTTGAACTAGACCTCTGTAACAACACGACAGACAAGCTGCCACTAAGGTTTTGAAAACCTTCTCAAACATCTCTTGCCTGTTAGAGTATGATTAAAAATGTGGAGCATTAAAGCCAGTATTAGGAAGAAATATAGTTCCAAGGAAAAATGGAGAATTTCTTATCAGATCAGACAGTACACTGGAACAGTGTTACTGGTGAGGGATCTTAATTTAATATGTAATATACTTTTACTTTTTTCTATTTTAAAATGCAAAGCTCAAGATGAAGAGTTTGGGATTTTTTTTCCTGTACTTTTCCTTCAGGCACAGACTCAACATTTTCCAAGCAACCTCAGAATAGCTTTTTGTTTAGGGACTGGTTTGAATACTTAAAATGAAAAATGATTTATTTCATTTGGTTAGTGTGAATGGAGTGTACTCTTTCAATGCCAGCTGGCAGAATTAGGTAGCTGGGGAAGAGATTGTGTACTGCAGTACCTAAAAGGAAGATGAAGATTTCTTTGATTTCTACAGCAGAGATATAATTCAACTATTCAATTTGATCAAATAAAACTAGATCAACTGAATTTACTGGTTTTTTTAAGAGTAATTTTTATGAATCTCCGGTTTTACAGCCAGTAGGTTCATTTTTATTCCCATGCGATCTGCTTTTGAGACTGAACTTTGGTAGCGTCAGTCTAACGGTAAAATTGGATTTCAAGGCATGCTGCTGTCAAAATGCCCTCTTTCTTTGGTGAACTTATACACAGTGATCATGAAAAGAAATTTTCAGCCCAGCCAGAATGTGACACCTGAAATAATTACCTGCTCTGCAGGTCTGGGGTTAACCTGGGGACACTTCATGAGATATGCAGAGCAGCGCAAACAAGCAGCAAAAGGAAGAATGAAATATATCAGAAAAATGGTTTCTGGGCTCTGCTGTATCTTTTAAAATCAATGAGTTCCTACCCTAGTCTCCCAGTACAAGGGGTGTTAAAATAGAGCTATGGATGCAGGTTGTTGGAGGAAGGCTCGAGCTTCAGATCTGGGGGCTCATTTGTACAAACAACTCTTGTTATGCCCCAACATGCCAGACACAGACCTACAGCCGGGCAGGTTCCACCAAGCATGACACATAAGCGTGTGCTGGTAATTAGCTGTTACTTAAGCTTTTTATGAGATCTAAGTATAAAATATATCACCCTGAATAGATTTTCCTTTCCAGAAATAGTATTTTTGCTGTGATATTTCAGGCCGTTGCGTATTGCTAGCCCAATATCCCTCCCTCCTCCCTGCCACCTTCCAATGCGAACACAGTTTCAGTGTGAATAAAATTAACACGCACTGGCAGGTAGATAAAAATCTTGTGAACGCTGGTTAATATCACGTTGAGATAGGGTAGGGCAGGCTGCAGTATGCATTTGCTTATGCCTTGGCAACTCTCCTGTCCCTGATTATTCCTGAGTTTTGGGGTTACTTTGCTCTTTGCCTGTGTTTCAGTACTAATAGCCAGACATGGCACATTAGTGATATTGTGTGGACTCTTTATGTGTTCTTTGCTTTCCTTCATCTCCTTGCTGAATAAAACCAGTGCACACGCTTAAAATAGTTCCAGCCTTTCAGTGTCATGTCATGTACAGGAAAGAAAGGAATTAAAAAATAATATTTCCCTACCCCACAGGTGTTGTATGGAGATTTGCTCATGAGGTTGTATATGAATGCACTGTCATCATCGCAGGCAAAGCGTACACTAACCTCTTAACAAAAGCACACGAGTTCACAGATCTGTCCCTACAAAGACAATAAAGCTGCATGCAGTGCAGTAACTGGAAGGCTTGCGGAGGGGACATCACCAGCACTCAGCATAAATTGCTAAAGTCCTTTTCCATGAAAGAGAATTTGGAGGAAATGAGAAGGGCAGTCGCATTCCCTGTAGAGCAGAGTTTATTTCAGAGGCAGGTCTCAGAAGCATGGCCCCTCTTAGAGCTCTCTCACCTGCATCTGAGACACTAAGCACAACTATAACTGCTTTTGTAAAAGCAGATCTTCCAAACAAGGCTTCCTATTCAGATAGTATACTGTTCTCAGCAGCAGGACAAGCAGCAAATATTCTGAAGAACTTGTAAAATCTGGGAATGGAGTTTAAAGTGAAAGGATTCTTTTTTTTTTTCCTGAAGTGGCTGACCTTCCTAGGTGAATCGCTGATGACAGTGCTACCCTTAAGTTTCTTAATCAGATACGAAAGTAGCCCTTTAATTAAGTCATTTCTTTGTGGTGTACATACTAAAACCAGTTATTTGCTACACTTTATCTGACCCTGTTATTGTCTGTTAATTACCCAGTCACAAACTGCAGCCAACTTCAACCTCACCTGGTTGAAATTACATTGATTTTACCTATAATCAACCTGGGGCTTTTGCAATTATCACTTTGTCTTCAACAGCTGCACCTCCCAGAAGGTGTATCAGTGCCTTTAAAAGCACCATCAGTGGTCATTACAAGCCTTGTTTGCTGTTCCTTGAGGATGTGGCTAGTTGGGAGGAAGAGGAATGGGGGAAATATCACTGGAGGAAAAAGTGACTGAAAAGTCTCCTCTTAATTTAGAATCTTCTGCTATTTGGTAGAAAATAACAACTTAAATTGCTTAAACGCAGTAAGTTTGCTTGTGGAACGTGCTTGTGCTCTCTCTGGAGTAATACTGCAGGACTGGAAATCCTTTCACCTTCTCCTGAAGTCTCCAGTCTTCATGCTTAGAGTCTCAGTGGGCAAGGTAAGGATTGGGAATAGTGTTGTCCTTGTTGTTTTACACAGAGGAGTATAAAAGGGGATTGTGAAACAGTCAGACTTGTACAGAACTTAAACCTGGCTATTACTGCATTTTTTATGTCTTCCCATTATCTCTAAAGCTGATAGAATAAAAGAAATAAAATAATTTCTAAAAGGTAATTGCATCTTACTAAGGTATTTGAAAGGCCACCTAATTCGTTAAGTCTTAGACCAAGATATTTCAAACTACATTAAAAAAAATCCCATCCAATGTTCTCATTGAGTAGGATTCATGTGAAGGTTTCTAATGTCTCTAATCTCTCTTGGGTGCCCTAGTGAGGTGCTGTTTTGTACTCACGATTTCTAAGGCAGAGTAGACATAAAACCTTAACCAGTACATATTTATCCGTTTTATAGTAAGCATTGTCTCTCTTAACCCAGCAACACCTCAAAAAAAAAAAAAGAAGTCTCAATTTTTAATCCAGAGTGGGGAGAAATAACACCTGTTATAGCATTTACTTTTTCATTAGAGCTGTTTTCCCAGCAGCTCTATTCCTGAGGTGCAGCTGGAATATAATGTAGAAGCAGTTTAGGCTATGTGAATTGAAAATTCAAGTGTTTAATTATTTCGGTGAAGCATGCTAATTATAGATATTTGTGGTCTTGCTCATTGCACAGCAGAATTTCTTTTATTAAGAGCAGCTACAACTTAGAGAAACTCCATTTATTTTCTCTGAGGGCTTAGAGGACATTTTCAAACAGAAATGTAGATAGTAACTGAATGTGTTATAATGCAAATGTTTTGAGGTAAATAGCCTGTTTTCTTAAATGTCATCAAAGCATTTGTTGCATCAACAAATCCTCAAGAGTTTTCATTTTTCATATACATTTTAATACATATAAAACAAGCATAAATTTGTAGTTTAAGACACACTCCCACAGCACCAGGGCTCTTTTGCTCTGCAATTGTCTCTCTTAAATGACAAGTGTGAAATATGTAGCGCTCTCCTAAATTATAGCTTGCAGACTATTCTGTCAATTTGCTCACATATTTATAGTCCTTTTTATTATTATTTTAAAGAAAAATCTTTTTTCCTTCATCTTCACAATCTCTGTGGGTCAAATGCATTGTCTTGCTTTCTAGTGCTTTATACCTGCTTGGCAAAAGCAAGTATCAGGCCTAGTGAAATATCTCTATTTTAAAGGAAAATATTCAATAAGGTAGAAACAATTTAAAGATTATTAGTGATTTTAAGTTTATTTTAGTCATTAGTGATTTAATTATGTTTAAGAGGAGGCTCTTTCAACAACCATAGCCTGTCATCATGGGTTGGCAACCCACACAATAAGCTGCAGTTTTTCCTGGGCCAGGACTTGCAGAATGAAAATAAGCAGTTGATTAATTTAGATTTGTGTCACAGGTGTAGCTGTTTGTTTTGGTAGCTTTTTAGTTGGATGATTTTAATTCCTACAAATAACTCTGTCCTTTCAATAATGAAAGCTCTTCTTAGTATTCATTTTCATTCAAACTGTGACAGTGTTGGATTCCTTGATACCTGGGGTAAGACACACAGATAATATAGATGTTATTGTGTCCATCAGTCACTCTACCTTAAAGGGCTGGGGACATGACAAATTGCATTTCTCCATAGCTGTTTATTGTTCAGCTTCTTGCTTTCTGCCAGCTCTTCTACACTCTTGATTCAGGCTCGTTTTGATTTCTGTGTCTTGTGTATCTGTGAGTAATTGCTTCACCAGGCAGTTGTATTTATAAGCCATGTGACTAAAATCTTAATTTTCATATTTTCAATTTTCTCTGGTCCCTTATATTTTCTTTCTCTTAGAAGTACTTGCACATGTTCACTGGTATAAAACTTAGGCATGAGTGATTAGAGAATGCTCTACTTGGCTTATTTCCTATTTTGTAGGGTTTTTTCTTAATTCTGTCAGTTTGCACATAGAGACACCAGCACACAGGCCACCAGGCACCACCTTGGGAAGTGCTCTGGATTCCCTGGCAACAACTTGCATACAAACTTGTCTTTTGCCTTGAACAGAGCTATGCAGCCTTGGAAAACTTTGTGGCAGGGAAGGTCTTCAGGAAAGTCTCTTCAGGATAAATAAAAATAAGTGCTAGACTAGGCATGCAAGCTCAAATTCAATCATCTTGTAGTGTGTCTTCTTCTCTTCATGCAGCTCTGTATTTAAGATTGATACATGTTTGGGTAGCATGAACTCAATTACGGCTGCATTTTAAAAACAGCAACAGTTTACTTTCTCCAGGTGAGCCTTGTCTTCTTGTTTTGTTTTTTTTTTTTTCCTCATCAGAGTCTAATTTCAGCCAAACAGCACAGAGCAGCTCTACCATAGATCAAGGTGCTCTGCCATTACCTATATTTCATGGTGTCAGTACAATGACTGCCACAGTCTGCAGAGCTGCATTCTGCAAGGTTATGCTCTGTCTTAAATTAACATTACTTTCTGTTGGTGCCCAGCACTCAGAAATTCCTTATTATTCCTTATTATATCAAAGTGATCACTGCAAGGGGTTTTTTCTCATCCATCACACTGTCACTAAATCACTTTCCCTTTTGCCATAGTTTCATTTTACTTTATTCTGATTTTTTTTTTACATGAGACTGTCAAGTCCATTTTCCTGTAGTAATTTGGTCACTTCTCCAGGTCTTATGGATTTATTGGGATCCACAGCTGCTAATAAAACTTAATTGCAACAAATCCTTATTAATAATAGCTGTTCTCCAAAGAAGCAGTTAGCTTTCTCTCTGCTGGTGCACCCTGGTGCTTAGTGCTGAGAAGCTGCCATACTAATCGGGATGAGCTGAGTGTGTATAATGAATATGGTTTTGTTAAGGACTCATTGTGAAAGTATAAGAATAAGGAGGGGGGGAGAAAGTAAAGATAGTAAAAACAGTGAGGGTATGTTGCTTTTGAGCAGAACAACAGGATCATCTTTAAGCTGAGTGTTCAGTGCCTAGGGGGAAAACAGAGCAGGGAAAAACAGGTCACAGCAAGGATACACTGAATGAAACTTAGCAGAGCTAAAGGACCAGGACTGATCTGTAACTGTTATAGATCAGCTAAAGCTGCATTGGGAATGGAGAGGCTGACATGTCTAGCTCCTACTGTTGGCTTTGGTTGCCAGCCAGCTTGGGGATGCATGCTCTTTCATTGGCCAGGGTCACGTAGCTGAGTAGGGAGGCAGAAGGATGCAGCTGGGAAGTTTTCTGTCCATAGGTTCAGGTTAACTGACAAGTGAGGCAGATAGCCCTGTCAGTATAGGAACTATCTCAAAGTACCTGTGAAATACCTGACTCAGCCATCCATCTGCCTTGGAACATCAAGACAATAGATCTTTCTGAGATCAAACTGCTTGTGGTGACACTGTTGGCAAATATTTCTTCCCTGTGGCAGTGTTCATTCAGGCCACAGCTCTATAAACACTTGCCTCTTGGCTTTATCTCAGAGCTGGCTGAAATTAATGGAATTACTCAAAGCAAAACACACAGGTAGGAGCTTCATGGAACAGAAACCTGCAGGTTGGCAACACTGTTTTTCCATTTCCAGTTCCCTGAACTGTGTGGTTTATAATCAAAGTAATTAAGAAAATGACAGGTAAAATAATGCACAAGGGTGTTTTTCCCCTTTTAAGCTTTTTTTAACAAATATGTACTTGGTTGAGTATGTGATACTTTTTTTAACTTAGTGCCCAAGTTTTAGCAGTAGCTGTGTTGATTAACATAACTAGTCATACATGTTCAGCTTCGATCTACTGTTCGCTTCAGGAGTGAAAAGGATTTATCTGCCCAAACCCTTGCTTGCTTTTTTGAACTGTTTATCTATTTAGTGTTAACCTATAAACACTTCCTCTAGTAGATAGAAACCAGCTGTACAGTCACAGCCCTAAATCAGGATGGCTTTTTTAATTAATTGGTCACCATCTTGATGGGTATGAATTTATATCTTTTTTTTTTCCTGAATTATCATGATTTTTCTTCTGCTGCGGCCTGGCATTGTCAGCTTCCTGGGTGTGTTTGCAGGGGGCATGCTGGTTTGTACTGGAGGAACTGAGACTTTCAAGCTAGGTGGGGCGTCATGTGACGGGGTGTCATGTGACGGGGCCTGAAGCACGAGTATTTAAGGGAATTCTTATAATCCTGATTCATCAAGAAATACACACACGTATTTAATTCACAGTGAACTTCAGGTGGACATTTTGTGCAGGCCCGAGGCCGGGCAGCCGCTCACCCCGTGCTGTGGGCAGGGCGGCCCTGTCAGCAGAGGGAGGCCCGCCTTGCAACAGCTGCCCCAGCTCCGAGGCCTGCAGCACAACTTCTTGTTTCTGTGGATTTCAACAAACTAATAGTGAAAAACTAGGAGGAAAGACTCAAAGCTGCCACCAACGGTAAGGTAACTCTTGGGGTTGCAGGGAGAAAAAAATAAGCTGTCTTTATTACTGCTATTGATCGCATTTATGAAGATGACGTGAAGTTGCAAACTGTTTGTAATACCAAAAAAAGGCAGTTACAGCAAAGCAAAGTGGTCTATCACATAGTCTGTGTGACAACTTTATTACTGCAATGGACTAATATTGCAGTGGGGAAATGCAGTACCTGTAAGTTATTTTGAAACAAAACGCAGTAGCCAACATGTTACTATATAAAATTTTATTTTTTATGAGACTCAATAATTATAGTGAGCGGTTACCAAAATGTACAGACAAAAGGGAATAAAGTGAGATGTCACAGCCAGAGCAGCTCCTTTTTCTTTCATCTCTTACAATCATTTTGTGCATCTGTTAGCACTTGAGTTCATAGGGACTGATCCAGCACCAGCTGATGTTGATGAAAGGCTATCTATTCTCTTTAGGGGTTTCTGGATTAACACCAGATTTATTCAAACTTTAAGCCTGGGCCCAGTTGGCCGTTTGGAAGGTGAAAGCATAGTGTTTCCATGAGTGTCTTCAACATAAATTAACTAGGACATCTGTCACATATTAAGTATTTCTACAGGTTCGAGGACTCTTGTTAATAGGTAAAAAGGTATATAATATTGAAATGGACTTTCAGATGTGTATGTAAGGGTCTGCTTTGCAATTTAAAAATACAAAAATATATCGAGCATTTCTTTTTCTCTTGACATGCCTCCATCTAGGGCGTTTAAGCGTAAGTGTGTAGAATAGTTGTTCATATAAAAGGAGAGGAGCTCTGGACATATAGGCTCAGTTCCTGACCCTGGCTTCACTTGACAAAGTCATAAAATATAGACTGTATCCCTGTCTGCAAAGTATGTGTATTAATACTTCCTTATATAGGAGGAAGATTATAAAACCGTAGATGATTTTGAGATCCTTTGCTGGTAAATGTGCTATTGAAAGGGCGGATGGAAAATGGAAATATATCAGACATTCCTGAAGTTTTTCAAAACCTGCTTTGCAGAATATAACCTAGAGGCTAACTCACCATGAAATTTATTATTCACTTAAATACTGCATTGCTATATTATGTTCCAACTGAACAATGTTTCCTACTGCTCGCTATCAGAGAGAACAGTCTGCTGCAACTACTCCGTAATTGTTCTACTAATGTGTACTTTATTAAACTCCTGCTGTTTTCTTGACTGGTTTATCTACTAAAAATAGTCTGATTAATAAAATGGATGTCAGATGTATCCATCTTTATGTATTTTTCACATGGAATTAGAAAATACTGAACAGTAATTTGATTTTTTTTTCTTTTAAAGTTAAGCAATGTCAGTTATTCTCTGCAGAGGTGCTAGTGGATTGCTGGTAGGATATTATAAATTTGAATTCAATTCAGGTTGGCAGTGATGAGGATTCAGGTGTTAACTGGTCTGTTGTGTCATGGCAACCATGGAACAAATTGCAGTGCCACTACCCCAAGTGAACAGAGTTTGGATGAAGGCCACTTCCTTATATTTTAACCTTACAAAATCTGAAAATAAACATGGTTGGGAAGCCCTCATTAAAATCACATCTGCATAATTACATGCTATGTATTTGAAATTCCCTCTGTAGTTTCAAATGGATACAGTATAGGTCTGTGAGTCTGTCCTTTGCCTGCTTCTCTCCAAATCACAATCATTACAGGAGCATTTCTCTGGCTATTTGCAGGCTGCAAAGATGTTTGAACATAGCTCTGGTGAATGTCATTACGCAGATGCAAAGCAGTATTTCATTCTTCATCCATGTTACATATTCAGATGTTAATGATGTATTGTTTGGAAACTACAATTATGTCACAGGGTATCAGTGAAAGAGACTCTTTACTAAATAGTTCAATGACACGATACAGTACACATCCCAATATTTGTCCATGCCATTTGAGACTCTTACATGTTCCCTATAGGGCTTTGGAAGGAGAAATGGGACATTGCAGAGGGCTTGATTATCCTCTCATCAGCACCATGTCACTTGGTTGATTTGATGGCATCCCCGCAGTCTACAGTGCTAATAAAAGGAGGATCAAGTATTATGCTTACAGAAACAATGTGTTAAATTAATCCATTAAAATAACACTATTGGCTTCACTGGGATTACTTCCCAGGATTAACTTGTGTTTTCTCCAGCAATATATAGTGGGAATTCACTGCTCTGAACAATCATGGAGTAGGTGTTACACAACCCCTCTGCATTTCTCATGTGAATGACATCTTTCTACTTCAAAAAAAAAGCTAAATGTGAAAATGAAAAGCATCCTTTGTAGACATATGCAGTTTTCTGGGCAGGCTGTGAGGCGCTTCTCTGAAGCATGGTGTATCCTCCTCTGCTGTCTTCCCATGTGTTTGATGAAGAAGGTCAGCAGAACACTAAAGAGAATGAAGTTTTTCTCTGTGAGCATCCATCATCTGAAATGGGAATGCAAGTTAACATCCGTTAGGGTTTGACATCGCCTTGGCTGTATTCATGCTCTGCGTAACGTAGACACTGTGAGGATTCTCGCTGTATTCAAACCAGCTTCCTTGCTCAGAAGTACCAATAACTTAAAAGACACCCCAATAATTCTCAAAGCGAAAGCTATGCTCTGATACAACCAAGCTTCAAACGTCAAGCTGAAAACTCAAGGTTTTAGAACTTGATACTTCCAGTAGTATCTCTCCCTGTCAAGCTGGAGGGCACACGTTTGGCTCTGTTACCATACTGCAGAATATTTCAGTCTTCTAATGTGCTTGTCTGCACAGAGCCTGAGAAAAAGGGCAGGCGAAGAAGTGAGCCTCCTCTGGCTTGCTTAATGTCAGCAACTATAGTAAAGGGTTTCACATGAGTCTCATTGGAACATACAAACACTGTGAAAAGTATTTTCCTTTAAAGGGACTGCATTGATCCTGTGGATCTCTGGCATTCTTTTAATTGCATTCCCTTTTCGGTGTGAGTAATCAATGTCAGTAAGTGATACTTTCTCTCTCAAACAACAAAAATCCTTAGCTAGGTTTGAGGCTAAATTGTCATGCAGAAAAGCACTGCAAATAAAGGGTTTGGAAGCAGTATAATACGCTGTGTCAGGCATGCACATTGCATTTAAGGTACAGAGAAACGTGGCTGGTCCATCTTGCATACAACAGGAAAGGGTGATGAGTGCAGTCAAATACGATGCTTAGCAAACAGTCCTCCTCTAGCTCAGAGTCGCTTTCTACTCAATAGTTCTAAACTTTTCTTCAAATGGAGGGTTGCAGCCCCCTCTTCAGTTGCTGATATGCTTAATTCACTCCAAGTGCCCACAGGGATATCATATTTCATACTGGCTTTTGACATTTTATATTTTAATTAAGCTTACCCTGCAGGAAATAAGATGCTAACAGCTAGGCTTACCTCACTAACAGAACATGATGCCTGAAATGAAATCTGTTGTTGTGCACCTTCCAAAGCCTGCACTTTTGTGTGTATAACATCTTCAGAGAGACCAGGCAGGCTGTGTGCAACATCCAAGCTGAACGTAGACAGTTTATTTTAGAGCTGGGGGGGGAAGTACTGAAGGTTTTGGGAATACAAAGAACTTTCTTGCTTTATAGGAAGAGTGCCTTTGAGAGTGCAGGGGTCTTGTTTAATTTGTCAGCACGGCTCAGTTTGGCACCGTCCTAGGCTCGAGAACAGCATATAGTAAGGTTTTCACCCACTTGCCCACATTTAGCACTGGAATCTGGTATCAGGGAACAGAATTTGACAACTTGGTGTAATGGGAAGGGCCTTTAATATGTTTCAGACTCAAAGCACAGACACTGGATCAAAACCCCATGGGGTAACAACTTACTGTGCATCAACTGACATGTGGTTTTGTGATCCCATTCCTGAGGAGTGCAGGGTAATTCTGGTTGATTTAATCTTCTTTCAGTGGTGGTTAAATCGGTTTTAATCACCTCATACTTACCATGGGAAGTGTGTGGTGGTTAAATCGGTTTTAATCACCTCATACTTACCATGGGAAGTGTGTGTTGGTGTGGGCTGGAAGGGAGAATTTCATTGCTCTGAAGTTACCCCGTACAGTGCCAAAGCCGTGGTCCACGTACAGTGTTGCCTTCTGCCAAGTGATGAATATTTTGATAGTTTTCAGGTTCGTATTCTGCTTTAATTGAAGTAGGCAGCCTTTTTTCTTGGCTAGTCACGGAAAATACAGAAAACCAGATACAGCCTTGAAGAGCTTACAGGCAATGTGTAAAAGAATGAGAAGGGATGGGGACAGAAAGGCAGCCCAAAGAAACAGTGAGACAGCTCTGACTGCTGTGAGAGGGACTGATTTCCGCATAGCTTTCTAAAAAGAAAAGGAGGAGGAAGAGTTTTGTGTTAGACTGTGGTATTTATTTCCTGCTTGCAGCAGTGACATCGCTTTGTTGAAATTTGTCCTGTCGTATGTCCGGGAGCAGGAAAGCTGGTTAAGGAATAGTTTATCTGCTTGTGTTTTGCAGTGTTTACCCCTTTTAATACAAATATATTTGTTTCTTTTTGTTTTGAAAAAGAGAAAGAATAAAATGTAGTGGCAGTGAGGAATGACTGTAGCTAGGCTTGAATAAAACTGCGGTGTGATTATGTGGTTTACTTCATTTGCATTACGGGAGAAGAGCAATCTTCTATTCCAGGAATATAGCTAAATCACAGGTGGCCTCAAAACAATTTTCAGCTTTGCCAAATATTTTTATATATCAGATACATTGTTTAAATATTTTCTTTGTCTCCATTTGTGGTGTATGTTAATACTTCTTTGCAACATATAGATGTTAGAAACATGAATGCATTAATATTTTACAGAAGGGAGTGTTCAGATTTTGAGACAAGGGTAGCAATGCAGATACCTAAGCTACTGAGGGGGCTAAAATGACTTTTTCAAGACCAGTCAGAAAAACAGAGCTTTAACAGTTAAGTGCCTCACAGTGCTGCTATGATCAAGGAAAGAAGGAATGTGACTATTGGGTGACTTTTTTTTTTTTCTCCCCGTTTGCTTGGCTTTAATTGCAAACCAAATTACAGCTCTTTTGCAAACTACTAGCAGAAACAGTGGGGATGTACAGGTTTGTAACACCTATGTATTACTCTGGTGGGCTTACTTGAGCTGACTGTGGTAGCTAGAGATCCTGTGCTTCATGGAGGACATCTGAAAGAATGACACGGGATGACCATTTACAAAAGCTCTTTCCGCCAGGTTAAATAGTATCCTCAAAAGACACGGCCGCTTTAGTGTGAAGGCTGAGTTGCTGAGAGCTGCATCGTTTCCTTGCCCTCTTGAACTTGATTTTCTCATGCTGAACTACTTTGTCTTTCATTTCTCTGACCTGAAACACTCGGGTCACAGATGTTTGGAAAGTGATGAACAGAAGTTGCCCAAATGCACAGTCCTATTTCCAGCAGCATACAGTGTGACAAGCTGATTTAGATGTCCAGGTCAAACGATTCTTTTCAGTTGACTGCATCAACCATCCAAGGCACTGCTGTTATCTTCTGTATTAAGGCTTCATCCTGCAAGGTGCTAGGTGCTTTTTGTCATTTTGATTAGACTGGGGAACACAGTTAGGACATTGCTTCACCAGCCTTTGACTAATGTGTGTCACACATCTTTTGTGAGAATGGGACACTGAGGTGCCGGCTTCCCTCTGCCTCGCACAGACCCTTCCAATGCAGTGTGTTTAATACAGCCAGAAGTGATATGATATGCCCAGGAAGAAAGACTGCAGGACAAATCACTTCATGTAAGTGCTTCTGGAGAAGAGAGAGTCTGAAAATGCCTTGAAAGCTTAAAAAAAGAAAAAAAAAAAAATAAAAAAAAGTCAAAGAATAGAATATAAGTCTGTTTTACAGGAGAGCGAAGGGGTCTGATCCCTTCTGGACTTAAAATGATCAAATCTGTGCAGCCTGGTATTGACCAAGTACCTGAATTGCAAATATATATAACACTGGCTTTACTGGTAGGAAAAACAGAAGAACCAGTTACTATTGTTTCCATAGTACCTCAGTATAAATAGCATCCAGTGGTTTCTATGCAACAGCAGTTAGCAAACTTAATGTACTTTGTGTTTATTAAAGATGGTGATTCTTGAGCTTTAGCAAGCTGGGTTAAATTCAAACTTTGTAAGAAAAAGGCTGAGGAAGAAAATCAATGAATCAGAGTGGTTTTCCTTTTCCTCGATGAAATTTAAGGTCTGCACACAACTGAATCTTTACAGGTTGTATCATTTATGTTTGGACTCTTGAAAGGCTGAGGAAGGATGATTTCCTTGCCTTTGCTTCTGATTGCTGCTGTCTGAAGCCCCAGTTGACTCTCCTGGTCATTAAAAAGGGGAATGTAGATGTTTCTTGTAGCCTGTCATAGGTCACTTCTTCTTTTGAATGAGACAGACATGCCTGAACTATGGGAAATGATAACTAATATGTATCTAAATACCTGAAGTAAATCAGAAGTCTACTGTGCTAGAAATAGTACAAGACTGCAGAGTGATGTTGTTCCTGTCCCAGATACTGCAGTTTCTAAAAATGAGCAAAACTGGGCTATATATGGAAGAAATAAAGTATTACCGTTACCGTTTTAGATGAGCACGTAGAAGGTGGGTTTGGGGCCCAGGTGTTCAATACTCAGCAGCTCTCCCTAAGAATTTCACATGATGTTTTAATCAAATTTGAGATTTAATGTAAAATTTCTGGCCAATTTCTTTTTTAGCTTCTGTATTTGACAAAATTTATGTATGTGAGTAACTTCACTTTCCTTGAAAACTAGTTCCCCAAAAGGAAAAGACCTTTGCAAGCATACAAAAAAGTGAATTGAATAATAGCTTATAATGAAAGTTTAAAAAGGGATGAGGAGGAAGAGAAAAACTAGGTTACAAAATTGAAAGTGTTTTGTGTAAAAATGGATTTAAAAATAATTAGAGTAGACGAAATCTCTTTAGAATTGTGCCTTTATTAAAGCTAGTAAAGTGATTTGAGATTACTTGGGGGATGGAACTCTGAAAGTGAAACTTGTCATTGGACCGTGGAATTAAATCCCTTTTTCTTTTTTAAAATCTGAAACCAACATGCAATGCTGAGGATTTTTCATCTCAGCTGCTTAAATGTCAGGAATTAGTTTTTATCTGAGCAACCTGTTTATCAGAAAAATCCAGAAGTTCAAATGAAGATAACTGAAGGCAATGGAAGAGTTGAAACAGGCTCACAAATACATTTCTGTCATGGCTTTATTCTCTGGAAATAAGTAGTACCGCTGTTCTTAGCTATGCATAAATAAAAAGTCAGGCATACCCTGAAGCAAGCAGAAAAAGATCAGTTTAACACCGTCGTTAATACTTTGACCAGCAGCCAGATGAAAGACTCCAAATCTGTATGACAGGTCTGTGCAATTCCAGAGCCCAGACTACTCCCAGCCACCCTGCTCCCTGTGTTGCTTCTCAGGGGGGCTGAAATGGAGACCAAAATTCTTGATTTCCACATTAATTTCTTTCCTACCTGTAATAGTCTGGGGTTTTTTTTCCCAAAAACTGTGAGTGGAAGTCGGAAACCCTCTGTTTGCTATCTAACGATAGTGTCTTGGACATTTTATTTTCTCTTCATGTTAGTCATAGACTTCTTGAGATGATCCTTATACGTGTTCTGTGCCTCCCCTGGAGTATTCTTGGCAGAAAAGCTGGCTCGGTGAACTTTGATCTCTGTGCTTTCTAAAAGCTGACAGCAGAGCCTGGAAAATTGCATGTTTTGGGGGAAAGTAGAGAGTGAGGTATCAGAGGCTGCCATAAAGCACCCAAGAAAACCAGGGGAATTGGGTGGTTGGGAGCAGAATTAATGCTTCAAGAGCAAGAAGGTGTGAGTGCAGAAACCTGGTAAGACCATGGGTCGGTGCAAGGAGATCGTTCTTTTCAGATGGGAAAGAATAAATACATCATTATAACTGTCAGAGGTTGTGATAATAAGAATATATAATAATACAAGAAGAATGGAAGTCTGCACAGGAAGGAAGAATGCCTGAAATATGGCACCAGAAATATTAGAAACAAAACCACTCCCCTCCCTGTGCCAGGAGTTTAAAAAGGGCTGGTGAAGCAGCTGAACAGCTTACCTGTGCGGTGTGAATAGCTGGTTCCTGCCTGCGCTGGGTTTAGATGTGATGTTGCTCTGATGTACTCTATTTCTCTACATGATCTCACAGTTATTCTTTAAAGGAAAGACATTTTTAGGTACTTAATACTGTTGTAATTTAGTGCTGAAACAATAAGCATGTATACAGTGGCAGTTCAGTTGTTATTGAAATTATCAATTCCAATACTAAATAATACACTAATTCCGTACTGAATAAGACGCTAATAGGAAGAAGGTAGCCTTGTGTGCAAGAATGGGAATTTTACATTATACCTGTAAAAAAATTTATTTAAATTCTATAGTGGCTCCAGGCAGTGTTCAGAGTGGATTTGAGGACATGGGAAGTTTATGGCTGAGCTGTATTTTTTTTGCAATAAATCTTTTTTTTTTTCACCCAAGACTCAACTGAACTGTAAGGTTGAGAGTGCTTGCGTTGTCTTTAAGAAATCAGAAAGAAAATTTCTTTTTTAAAAGATAACAATATATAAAATGCTAACTTCTATTTTTGTTTTTAATTTTTCCTTCAGTTTACTCGATGCAAGTGGTTTAAAAATCAGTTTGAATTTTAAAAACACTTTGGAGTTGCCAATTCTATGGCACTGCTTGCCCCTCTTGTATTTTTATCCAGTGGAAAAAGAATATTTGAAATGTAAAGTTTCAGTTCGCTCTAGTCAAGCATACCAAGGAGGAAATGGGCTTTGCTCACAAAGACAGAAGCTGTCCAACATTATAATGTTATTTAGTGTGCAGGTACTGGAAAATCCACCAATTTTCATTAATATTACTGGGTGTCTTGACTGGTTTATTCAATACACCATTTCCTAATTGTGTTGAGATCTGGGGTTCTGAAGTGAAAATGTGGCACTGCCACTTAAATGGCAGAAGTTGTTTGTAGGTGGAAGGTGGGTTGAAAGAAATCAGTGAGTATTCACCATTGCAGTGTTATAAATGTTATAAATGACAGGAGTAATTGCAGTCTTAATTACAGTGGTGTAATTCTGGAAAAATAGACTAAAGCATTAAACTTAGACAAATGTAAGAGCTATCAAATGAGTGAGATAAGAGTTGGGCTATCATTTTATCTCTGTCTGTGTATGCCTGTAATCTGAAGGCTTCTGTAGCTTTAAACCAACAGATTTGGATATTAGTTTACTCCAGATATTTTTTTTTTTAAAACACTGAAATAGTAAGCCAATAAACTTCAAGTGGTTGTCGCTGGAGAATGAGCAATATTATCTCTTAGCACCCAGGCACGCAGCAATGGTGATATATGTTCCAAGCAAACTCAGGCATTGTAATTTCATTACCATGTTAAGTACAGTAATTGTTCGGTGTACTATAACTACATTCCTTTTCCCCTCTGAGCTTGTTCCCATGTCATGAAATTAATCCTTGTTCTGACCAAAGTGTAACTCTCGTGGCACGCCTGCAATATTCCTGCCAACGTGGCTCTAATAGCACTGCAGCACTCGGTCACCAGGCTGCCGTCAGTCAGGTAATCCATGGCTGTAATGCATCATTTATGGGCTGTTGTTTTGGTGATGTATGAAAGTAATGCATCGTTACAGGACTACCAGCAGAAATATCCCAGAGGCTGTCATGCTTTGTAAGGTGGTGGTGGGGATTATTTATAAATGTGAAAAAGAAATTAGTTATTTATGGAAGTTGAAAAGGAGGAAGGTTAGAAGGGAAGTAGAGTGATGAGAGAGAATATAATATAGGGGTGTTTTGATTTCCAGAGGTACCTAAATCAATAGGAGCTGCAGGTGTTTATTAAATCCTAAAATTAGGAAAGGTAATTTCTGTATTTCCAGTTGTGGCCGTTAAGCATAGTGCCCCTTTCCCCTCTTCATAACTGCTGAAAGTGATTAAGGCAATATTTGGAGCCAGGAAACATGGCACTCGGTGCTGGACTCTGCTAACTAGCGCCTTTCACATCTCTGTTCGTACACACAGAATAAACACTTAATGTTCTGATCTGCCTAGGCTGTTTTGTGCCCACCACGAATGTCATTGTTTGAATTACGTGGGTAATTATGAAAATTACAGTATAATAGAAGGTCCTTTCATTTAATCCTGTACGTTCACATAGTGGAAGGCTACCTTAAAGCAATTCAAGGTTAAAGCCTTGATGGAGTTTGACACTTAAATACACATGGTTCAGGCATCTGGAGTCACTGGCAGGCTCTCAGGGATTAAGGTCCTTATTGAACCTCAGCATCAGCCCTGTCAGCGACGATGACACACTCTGATTATTTGAATAACTTGGCACAACAGGCACCTTTTGTTCTACCGGTAGAAATACAGCATGTGCAAAGATGGGCTGCCTCTGGGTATCTCAGTGGTTGCTTTTTTTAAAAGAAAGCTGTATGCAGAGACCTTTGATTTCATACAGCGTATTTAATAGTTTAGATTTCTCGTTGCTTTTCAGTTCAGTGCCAGCAATCTGGCTGGTCTGGTGCCATCTGCTCGCATTGCCTCAGTTACTATCCCAAAGCATCCAGGTTTAGGAGGCTTTCTGCAGTCCAAAACAGTTCCTCATTTCTCCTCTTCTTATTTCTAACAGGCTGTAGCTTCTTGCCTTTGACGACTCGTCCAAGTCTCTCTGCTCTCTCTTCATTTTGAACTGGAAAGTCAAAAACCCTTTCAGACTTGGTCTCTCTCCATTTCAGGTGATTACAAAGCCAATTGTTCTCAGATTTCTTTTCACCCTGCCTCAGAAGTCACGGTTTCTATTTCCAGCTTTTGATCACCAATTCTTTCTTTGGTAAAATGCCTGTCTCTGTTGCAGCCCATCTGATTAATACAGTTTGCAGTAATCAAGAACTAGTACCTAGGTGACAGGATACAGACATCATTATGTGATGGGCAATACCTTCAGTGCAGGCTGGGACTGGCTTTTTGAGGAGAAAAGCTGGCCAGAAACGCATTTGGAAAATTATTAGAGCATCTTGAAATTCCATTTCGGGTAGCCCTCTGAGGCTTGATCTTACTTTTGGGGTCAAGAAACATCTCTTTATGGTTAAACAGGCTTTAGGGCTTGGAAGTTAGTTTTTATACTTGTTCCGTATAACTTCAAACTGGTGTGCTGCTTTTAGCTAACTTTGGTTCTGACTGATGTGGAAAATGTGTAAAATAGAAGTGAAGAATGAATGTACATTTGGACAAGGTTCCCATAGAACTCAGCTCTGCTTCAGGGCTGGAATAAAAGAGTTGGAGTCTGTTGATAACAAGCTGTGAAAAATCTCATCTGAACTGTGAGTATGATGCATCTAAAAGTTTGGACCTGCATGTGGTTTGTTGGGTTACACTTTTTTTTTTTTAATTGAATAAGTGAGTAAATTTGGCTTTTTCCTTCAAGTCTTCAATCCTCTAGTCATCCCATTGACCTTGAGGGAACTTTGAGTGCAGGATTAGGTAGGAAAGACTTGTTGGCAAAAAGGAAAGTCATTTCTTTGAGAAACAGGTTGCCAGCGATATGCTTGTGTTATCCACTGCCTCGTCCCAGCTTTCATTTTTACACAATGTGAACTAAAATAACACACCTTGGAGAGAGAGGATAGTGCTTGCAGCTTTTCACCCAGAGCCATTATGCCTATTCCTATTTCATTGCCACAAACTGGGGAGCTTTTCATTTTAATATCAGGAAGCAATACATATAAGCCAAAGATATTTGTTACCTTGGTTGCACTGTGAGCAACCAGCTGTGCAGGGTGCCTGTTCTGCTGCTGCTGTGGAGCATGGCCACCTGGGTTGGCTTACTTCACCAGCGTAAGAAATTTCACGTAGGATTCGTGGTATTTCCAGTGTAGCTTATGAATGGGGTCTGCTAATTAGTGGGGCAAAGATTGTTGTTTAATACACTTGTGCAGTGCCTTGCAAGGGCCTTCCTCCTCCCGTTGGAGGTCTAGGGGTGCTGCTGTAATGCAAAACATGTTCTTTCTGATTGTTTCCCCTCTGTCCTCAGCCGCCTCCATCTGCTTGTTGATCTCATCTCACCTGCTGCTTTCCTTTGTATTCCTTGTTTTCTCTTTTCTCTTCAAACAGTACAAACATGAAAGCAATGTAAGCTAATCCTCACCTCGCACGTACACCCTCAAAACAAATCCCGTTTGGAACAAGCAAAGCAGTCCCTTCCTGAATGTTATCTCAGGGCTCCAGTCACTCAGTTTGGCTCCTGTACGTGATGCCAGTTCAGGTTTTGGCAGCTCAGCTAGTATAGATTTCTGCTTATGATGATCCCTGCAAGGAAGCAGTGGCTGGCATATAGACATGCAGAGCAGAAATAATTTGTCTGGCATCCATCTCTTTCTGATGCGTTAGATGACACCAGCAGCCCTCACGGGTCCTGGAGAATGTTAATACCAGAAGATGCAGACTTAACAAGCATAAGTGCAAATTTTGGAGACTGTTCAATGATTGTGGCTTAATTGTCCTGTGGATATGCAGTATGAGTGCACAAAATAAAACTAAGGTATGTGGAGTTTGATAAAGGTGATGGCTCAGTTAAATCTTTAAATTAAATTCTCTGAACGCAGGAACTGGCACCAAGAAGGGAGTGACTAAGCAGGAACTCTTTGAATCTACAGTACTTAAAGTCTCTCTGCATTGCCTACAAAAGAAAATGAAGCTGTTTGGGTTTAGAATGTCTTTAAACTGAGGGTCCGGTCATGTATTTTTAGCCTAGAATGCTGTTTTGTGAGCAATTGTCTTAGCACACTAGCAATCTATAAGGTTTTTTTTTCTGTAAATCATCCTATGAAGCTTTTTGAGTGGCTGAGACATAAGCGGGTGTGAATACATGGTGGTCCAGGCCAAGCTGGACTCCAAGCCTGGCTCAGGGTGTGCTGAATTTAACTGGGTTCATGTGTAGAGGTAGATGGAACATGTGTGATCACTGAGTTTTCATATCCTTGACTTCTTTCACTTGTTCCTCAAATGGTGAGTGAAGGTAAATAAGTTTCTGGTTCATGGCTGTGACCTGTACGTGGTAAATGATTGTGGAAAGGAGAGGGAGTAGCAAGCGTTGCTTGTATTTCATGTGTTAGAGGAGTTGGCTGGTTACAGGCAGGTGGCCAATGCACCAGTTGGTGTTTTCCCTTTTTCCCCTCGCTTTCACCAGAAATTTCATTCTTAGCAAAGCTGGAGTCTGCATGTGTGGTAGTCATTTAGTGTGCACCAAGCTGAACTTTCTTGCAATAGCACTTTGTATTCAGGTTTATGGGAAGTGAGTTGTAATCTCTTCTCGTTTGTAGAATATGAAATAAAGTCTGTAAACAGGCGATGTAACAGTTGGACCTCCCACCTAGCACAGGTCAGAAGATTACAGCTATTAACTTCATACTGCAAGTGTTAATTACCATACACACAATGTGCTTAATTCTCTTTTCAGAGATGTTATTGTTTAGTATAATGTGCAAGTTTATTTCCGACTTCTAGAATGGAGTTATTCTTATCTTGCTGAAATGTGCTTAAATAGCCAAATTTAATAGCCAAATGTATTGTGGCAAGCCATTGTTTTTAAATATACTAATGATAAACTTGCGAATATGTAATGGTGACAGAAACACCAAAGGTGAAGTGGAGTAATTTACGTTTTGTGAAGGGAACCTATGACAGACACATGTACAATGGAGCTGTCTTTATTCTCGCCCTTTCAGGAAATACAGATTGTATCAGAAAACATTATTCTCCTCTAAGTTTGATTGGTTTTTAGTGGTACTGTTCAAAATCAGAAGCAATGTGATCTAAGTGAATATGGTTACAATTCTATAAAATTGATGAAAGAGCCCACTAAAGTGGGGAGTAGGATTGTTTGCATCCCAGCAAATGGTCTGGTGGCTGCTCTTAAGTGTGTTTTATTCTTGTGTGTTTTATTCTTTGGCAACTGATAACAGCTTTAATTTTCTGCTACTTTTGTATGATTTTGTAATGATGCTTTTTTAAATTCAGCTTTTTCACACAAAAAGAGCAAGAGTTTTATCTTTCGTGAAGAAAACATGGGTGAACACCTCTCATTTTGTAATTAGAAGTAGGAAAAGAAGGGTAAATTCCAGGGAGCAGGATGTATGTTTTCAAACAGGAACTAGATGTATAAAGGGTTGAATTGTGCAAAAGTTGTAAGAAAGGGGAAGAAAAATTTTTGGCACTTTCCACATAGTCTGATTGTCCCTTTGCCTTTTTCTGACAGACTCAGATGGAAATCAAGTCGACGTAGCAAAGGTTCTATCAAAGTGCAATGATTGGAACTTTCCTGTAGAAATAAAATATTTTTGCAGATTCTATTAAAAGTCCAGGTTAACTCATCTATTAATGCTTCAACTTTATGCTTTGCTGTAAATCCCACATATCTAGAAAATGCAAAGGGGGGTTTTTGACTTTCTGCACACATTTCATTTCTTCTAGTGGTTCCACTTCATTAAACATATATATCTTGTCGTTTCAGCTGGTTTAGCTTGTACTTGCAATGCAGGGCCTCTGTATTCACAATTCATAAAGCATCCTTCCCAGTAGTCTAAGCAGAAAATCTCAATTGCCACATGCCATGTTAAGAGCAGCAGAGCTGGAGGAAGAAGGGTTGGGAATCTGCATGTCCTTGGATTTGAACATCTCAATCCACCAAAGAAAAACATTCACGGATTTAAGGCAACCATCAGGAACTTGAGAGTAAAACATTCAATTCTCCGCTCAGCCGCGGTACCCACTGTGACCCCAGACAAGGCTTTTACCTTCCAAATTTCAGTTCCCTCCATATCAGTGCCATCTTTCCCAGCGTAGAGTTAGCATCAGGCTAAATTCATTACTGCGCATGAGATGCTCAGATACTCCTCATAGCATAAGGAGTACTGAGGTGTAGTGGAACAGTGCAGAACAAAAAGCAGATGGTGGTAGTGAAAAGAGAGGCCCAGCACTATTATTGTATTTAATTTCTGAGCAGTTTAATGTCATAGGCCAGGTACCACTAACAAAATGCTCCCAGAAGAAAAGGTACGCTGCTTCACAGTGTTTGCCGGTTCCCTGGTTTCTAGTTATTTGGTAGGAATAATAATTGCCTTTTTAAGCTAAGCTTTGTGTTTGTAAATCAGAATTATGTGTTGTGGCGAATGCCTTTAGGCCTTTGATCAGTCGTGCTCCCCTCAAGATAAAGAATTTGCAAGCAAACTGTCCTGTGATTTGTAATTAAATTGCACTCTTGAACATTTTGTCAGGGAGTAGGAAGGGAAGCTGTCTTTGAAACATTGTTAATTAAATAGATTTAGATGAAGTGTTAAACACTTCTGGTGTTTCTTGACAATTACGTTTTTTTAAACCGTTCATTATTTATGTGTTACCCGAAGGCCTTTTTTTCAGCATGTTAACCTCATGGACTGTCCCAGAGTATAGACTGTGTGAAAGCTGAGGGATTGGTTTCACTGCATTTACTAACCCTGGAGTCCAGGTCTCTTTACACAAATACACCATTATTTTCTATTGGGTTTTGGAGCCCAAAGTTCATACTGAATAGTACTAACGTGCTTGAATATCCTTGTTGCACAAATACTACTACTGTTTTGTTTTCTGTGAGGAGCAGTGTGGCGTATGTGATTTACCCTTTTTATATACTACTCTATCAAAATCCAGAATACCTGGCTGTACTGTTCTGACTTTGGGAAAAATTGCTCCAAATCTGAATACAATCCTTGCAGTTTACGCACGTCATATGTGCAGTTGGGAACACTGGTACCACGTATGTTATTAGGTGGTGCCTCTGGAAAGGGCCATCCTCATTTTGAGAAGCCCTGGATGAAAACTGAATATACTTAATATTTGTTGTGAGCTGCCTGGTAGAGGTACACACTGACCCCCCCACATCCAAGCGTGCCTCTGCGTCTGTCTTCCATGCTGTGTGAAGGATGAGATGTTCAATTAAAGGGACTACAGGTGTGTAGTACAGAAAGGGGGATATTGTCACTGGTTCCAAGTGAGGGATTGAATACTTAGCTTTAGTTTTCTTGAATTTTTAATAGGTACCTGGCAGAATATTGGCTAGGCTTCACTGAAAAGCAGAGTCTTACTGAATTCATCTCTCCAAACTCCTGTGCTGCACGTCTGTCAGGTTTTGAAAGCTCTCCCGTGTTGTTTTGCAGAGAACCTAACGCTTGGTGTAGCTGCGTGAGCTAATATTGTGGCACCACGCTGTTGTAATCTGCCGCACACGGTGTTCTGCAAATAACCGCGTTTAGCAGTTCCCTTCTTCCATCTTGCGCCGAGCTTGGTCCAGAAAGAGCAAAGCATCCAAAGCAAACAAGCTGCCAGGAGCCTGCTGTTTTTGTGAAAGCTGAACCAACTGTGCAAGGAGCAAATGTAGGGAAGCGTTTTGAGTGTGCTCTGACTCGTATCATTCACTTCACTCTTAGAAGTACCGTGAGCAGCTTGGCTCGTTGTCTAAACCAGCCCACTTTCAATATCCACACGACCCCTTTCACCACAGCACCTGATCAGGGGAATGGTCCTCCCGTCTCTCCACTGAAGTTCAGTCATCCCAAAGTGACATTGGGGTGTCCGAGAGTTGGAGAAAAGCAAACATCTTGTAAGGCATGGAGGGGAAAGAGGTTTTGTCATGGGGAAATCTGAGCCAGCTCCTTAAAAATCAGTCAAAACTTGCAGTGAACTGAGGCAGGGTGTTTCAGTGAAATGTGAATTTTAATCTCAAGAAAGAAGAGAGTCAAGGGCTTAGGATTCAAATAAAAAAAGGCAAACAAACTGTTACATAATGATTTCTTCATTAAGAAAACATTGCTTTAAATATGGGGATTCTTTAATGACTATGTTCGGTTGCTTGAGAGAACCTGTGCTTAATGAAATCTTCTAAATATACAGTATGAATGGTTCTGTTATCGTACCTATTTCCAATTTGTAATTAAGCACCTTTAAAAAACTGCTCACAATTAAAGTGTCAGTGCTTTCTTGAATAGTCTTAATTTCAGTAGGCTTTTGATGCTTTATTCATGGAGAATATTAAAAGGCACTTAGTCATCCATGAAAATATATGCGTGGTATATAAGGCCAGAGTCAAAAGGATGGATAAGGAATAGCAGTCAGAGGTGCCAGTTCGTATGGAAGGAGAGATTTAACAATTTTCAAGAGTTACTTCAAAAGCAGCAAAATGTGTATGTGTTAATATAATTTCAGATAATTATCTTCTGTTAGCTAATTTGGGGCTCAGTAATTAGATGACTAAAAACTCAGGAACCCTGCACATATTTTATGTGGGCCAACCTTATTGGCAAATTATTTTTATGTGCCTTTTCTTTACACCAAGTCAAGTATTCTCATTTGTCTTGGAGGAAGCTAGCTGTCTGATTTGGGTTTTTTCTAGGTGTGGGGATTTTGGGGGGTTTGTTTTTTGTATTTTTAGTTCATTTCCTACAGAAATGTTAAACAGATGCTGATTTGAATGGTAGCCTGGTACCTTAATTACTGCACATAATGAATCTCAGAAAATGTAATAAAGGACTAATTGGTGTCAATAAAAGTAACACTGACAAATGCCGCCTTGTACAATGTAAGCAATGTTCGGTATTGTAAGCAAGAGGAAAAAAAAATCCACCTCCCATGGGGAATACTCTGCCATTTGATTTTCCTCTGGAAGAAAGACTTTAGTTGGATGATAAATAAATAAGACAGTGAACATATGAAGTACAGCTGTTCATCAGCCTTGTTGGCTGTTTGCATTTGGTTTTATTGATTTCTGCCCATGAGTATTTGTTTTAAGCTCAGGAGAATTTGAGTTGTGACAGTGTGATATTGAAGTTAAAGGTGATGGCACCTTGGCTATTGTATTTCTTTCCTGCTGTAAAATAAATATATCTTGGGGTGGTGTCCTAGTTTACATTCCCTAGACAGACCCAGTGCTCAGGGTGTTCCCACGTCCTCCAGACATCCTGGGTGTGTTCACACCAGATGCTGAACCAAGGGTTTAGACCCAAGGGTGGTCTGGAGAGTTGTGTGGCCCTACTCACCTGCCCAGCTGGAGCCTTTCCGCTGGCTTTCCTAGGTTTGATTTCAAATTATGTGAAAAAGGGATAAATTTGAGAGCTGGTGCCACAAGATGCCAAGAGCTCGGCTCCTGGTGAAGTCACGATGTTCAATGGAAATGGCTCATCAGACAACTGTTGTGATTTCATACCATTCCTTTCTCTTTACCCAAAGCTCAGGCCTTCTGTCAAGCATGGGGAAGGCAGAAATGACTGAGAAGGAGGTGCCCAGAGTGAGGAGAGGAGGAAAACGATAGCTTTAAGTTTTTATCATTAAGTTTTTATTCTGCTTTCTTCTTTCCTGGACTCTGAATCCTCATGCTGACATGTTCTATTTTCATTGCTTTGCGAAACAGTCTTTTCTCCAGATGTATTTGTTGGCACCCAGCTGCTTAGGCTTTTTTACACCAGTCTCTCTTGCTCATCAGGCTCTTGTCATGGGATTTGCTATTAGCTTAAGCATGAGTTATCAAGGTCAATGTAAAAATAATGTTGCACTCCGATGTGGAATTTCTTGTTTTTCCTAGCGGCACTAATAAAGGCTCAGTTACAATAACACTGCCTTATCTGCCTTTTGCTGACATTACATATTTCACAGTTTAGGGTAATGTTTTTGACATGTTTTTTATTTCCTTTACTTAAGGGTCTCTCAGTAAATTTCTTGTTCCATTCTCGACAAGTTTCTCTTGATGGTTCATTAGCCCTGATGCCCATCCCTTCTCTGCTCCTCTGTCCTTAAGCACATTTCCACTGCACCCTTCTGTCTGCTTGCATGCTCCTACCCTGAAGTAAAACCTCACCACCTTGATGAGATTTCAAATGAGATTTGCAAAGAAACACAACACCAGAGACACGCAAGAAGGCTCTGGGTGCAAAGAATGAATATAGCAAGCTGGGTGGTTTACTGTTTATCCCCCATCCCAACTTAAATGTCAACACTAATTAAATTTTCCCTAAGATTAATCCAAAGCTTTCTTAAAGCTTTGGGTTTTATTTGGCTTGCTCTTTCTTTTGCCTTTTCTTCTACATCATCTTGTCTTCTCCCTCCCCTCTCCCCCCACCCACCCCACCCCTGCTAGTGGAATTCAAACATCTCAAGCAGACCTGTTTCAGGTTCATGGGTTCCCCCACTGTGCATTAGACAGAAATTCCCAGCACTTCTATTTCCCCCCTTCTGCTGCTGACCTGCTCTATAACCTCCCCTTTACTTACTCTGCTTAATTACAGCTGTGATGGATTCAGGTCAGAGAGAGTCCCATAGGATGTGTGTCTGTACCACACCAAGGATCCAGTGCTGTGGCTGAAATTTTTATTGCTTTCAGTAATTCATATCCAAGTAGTAATTGGCTGAGGAATGGAGATTAGGAACAAATTAAAAAAAAAATCCACATTCTTATTCCTTTCTCTTTTTGTTCTCTTCTGGAATAGTTTCCAGAAGCACTATGTACTGGTGCTTAAATAAGGACCTGTTGGCATGTGTGTAGATTTTTTTTTTTTTTTAATTTTCATATTCATACCCTTGCTCAATGATGCAGATAACTAATTTAGCAAAAAGCATAATATCCAGAAATGGTTATTTAGCATCCTTACATATGTGCAAAATGCTCAGTATTTGGGTCTCTAATTTTCTCTGTAGCCTTTAGCTACAGGAGTATTATTAATAAGCTCCGTGTTGTGTATCTGCAGATGTTCCAAGATCTCTTTTCATGGGGAGTTATACAGCATACTAAACTTCCATGCAAGCGGTCTCTTGATCACAAAGGTATAAAATCAGAAAACTTGGATAAATCCAGCAAGGCAACTGAAGGAATATGGTTATTTTAGGCAATAACTTTAATAGAATGGGCGTATACATAGCAATAAACGTCCCCTCAGCTTTACAAAGAGCCTGGCAAGGGTCACAGCACAAGGTGTTTATTACTGTAAGAGTCATTAGTGCTGAAAAGACAGATTTCAAGGCATTTGGATTGTCACTATCAAATGTCATCTTTGATATAAAAATGTAAATTTCACAAGTATCTGTCGACTCTTTGTTATAATTTAATTATCAGAACAAGCACTTTTTCATCTCGTGGATGCTGCTCTCAGCAAATTGCAAAGGGAGGCAATTAGCAACTGCCAGTTTCCCAACTATACGGGACTGTTGCAGCTTCTTGTTGTTTTAACAGGTACTTGAAGTGATGTTCCCATCTGGGATCAGCCTAAAAACCTACATAGTACTGGAGTTCTTCCACTTCAGGCCTAACCACTGACTTAGTGACTTGCCCAGCCTTGTAAATTATGAGCAGAATCGGAAAGTAAGAGGCAAAAATAGGTTCCAGTGGGACTTTGACTTCTTCACAAAATCAGTTGGAGAGCATTTTGTAGACTTAGGGCTCAGTTCACCTTTGTGCGGTTTTAAGATGTAGTGATTTAAAGTGTGGACGGACTTATGGAGCTCAAGTATTTGTCAGGTAGGTATATGAGGAAGAAAAAAATCCTTTATAATTTGTATTTGTGTTACTCTGGCATATGCAGTAGATTATGCTAACTGAATGGTTTATGGAAATGAAGCCAAACAACTGGCAATAAAAGTGTTATGCACAGAAGTGCCTAAGTGGCACCTGGCAGAAGCTGACTGACAAAGTATAATAAATATTTGACACGTCCTATAAGTATGTGACACTTGGTCAAAATCCATTTGAGTCACAAAGCACCTAGGGCATAATAAAGTTTAATAGCACCATTTCAATTTCACCCATTTGCTTATGATGTTTTATTATTGGGATCTTTCAGCTATAGGTTTTTGAGCTCTAAACTCACAATTTAAAGCACGGGGTTTCAAAAAGTATCAAAGGACTGACTCCCTTAGGTGTGAAAGATAGATTTAATCTCCCAGTATTTGTAATTTTCCATCGTTTTGGCACAACTACAACTAGTGTTGAAAGCTTTCCAATGAATCAGTGTCCCCTGGCGTGGAAGGTAAGGTTGTAAACTCTGCGGCCTCCTTTGAGCATCGTGTGAAATACCGAGCAGGGCGTACAACTGAAAGGGAGAGAAACAAACCAGAGGGCACCCAGAAAGAAATGGAGGCAACAAACCCAAAGGGAGGGACCATTGTTTTGTTGCATTTTAGTAGGTGAAAGTTGGGTAAAATCAGTGATTTGTGCAATCGGGTAGTTGATCAGTGATCAAAGCAAGCAGCAATAGCTGATCTTGTAATAACTTGCCTTCAGGAGAAGGTTCCTTAGCCCCCAGGGTTAAGGTTGATACAGGTCATATGGTAGCCCTTTAGAGGAGGGGAATGCAGTACTGGCTGTGGTTCATCAGCTGCTTCTCTCCTGGAGAAAGCTGAAATCAGCTCACAAAGCAGAGGGATGTTACAGGGAAGCTCTTGCAGGAACAGCGGGGGGGAAAGTGCAGTTGAGAAAACAGAAATAAGGAAGCAGGAGCTGCTTCAACTTTTTTGAACAGGAAATTGATTGATGTTGAAACAATAAATGCACCCCTGGAGCCAGGGAGTGAAATACAGATACTGATGTGCTGCTCTGTAGATAAAATAGCTTATGAGGGGAAAAGCAGAGGCTGCAGTGGATTCCAGTGCCATGTAAGTGTTGCTCTGCAACAAAATTCTTGTTTATTTTTGGTGGTGCCCCCAAACAGTAAGAAAATATTCTCTGTAAGTCTGTCCACCATACGTGTGCTAACAGGTTCCCCAGAGTAACAAGAGCACTGTAATAAATCTTATGCTGACTCCTTTTGAATTAATTTTGAATGCTTCTTTTCCCATTGCTTTCTTCACTCGAGTAGTTACTTATGCCTCTGGCTGCTGTAAAACATGAACTGCACTCCCCATTCTGGGTGGTTTATTTTTGGGGGTTTGCAATGAAGTGTAGATAAAGTTGAGAAGGACAGTTTCAAACGTGGGTACGGTTTTTATCCCATTTCAAATGTCTAGAGGCCTGTTTCATCTGAAAATTAGTGTGAAGGCGGGCAGGAATCCCACCTACAGACTTCACCTGGAAGAATCACAACTCTAACATAGCATTTGTCAGTGGCCTGTAGGGAACCTTTCCTTGCTTGCTTTTAGCAGCGCAGTTAATCTCTTCCTCTTCTGGGCTGACTAGTCACACAGTAATAATAAAAATTTTCTTTAGATTAGCAGTGAAAATAAGTAGGAGGAAAATCTGATATACGAGCTGGTCGCATAGCCAGGGTAGTGCTGAAGCTGGTAGAATATTGCAGGGACAGAAGCTGGCTCAATGCTGTTTAATTTGAACTCCTAAAAGCTGGTTGGTTATTCTGGGCATGCATCTGTCCCTGCACAATTAGATAGCTGTTTGCCCTCATTCTGTTTCTGAAATAGCCAAGTGAGGTTTAAATTCTTTCTGCCACAGCAGCTTATTGCCAATGTAACTAAGCCTGAATTCAAGGCTTAGACTTTAATGAAGTTCATGGACCTGATTATTTTTAGTTGACCGTTAGGAACTTTGTCCCAGTGGACGGTTGTCCAAGTTACAAACCCTGCCATTACAATTGGCACTAATTGGGCCCCTTGGCGCAGTCATAACATGGTTTCCAATAATTCAGTGGCCCAGGCGTTTGAACCCCTCTCTAGGCAAACGCTCATTAGCCTCCGATGGTATTTGCTCTGAGCGTAGGGACTCATTCGGCAGAGAAACTTAGATGAATGGCTAAGTAGTGTAGTGGTAAGCAATAAGAGGTATTTGTGTAATCTCCCTCCTTGGAAAGCTAAATGACAGTGTCACTGCCTTTAATGACATTTCTACAAATATTGAGCTTGTGTGTCAGCATGAAGGGACATTTTCCCAGCAATATCTCAGCTTTTTTTGCCGCTCTGCGTTACGAAGCAGCTGGGAATCTGTATGACCAGGGAAGCTGCTGGTGTAACATGGTGATTTCTCTTCCATCATCCAGTCTCATCTTCCTTCCCTTTCCCAGAGGCAGGAGAACCAGGTCCCCTCCTCTTGCTGCTCAGCCCTCGGGACCGTGATGCATTTCTTAGCAGCAATTGTCATCTTGGCTGAGTCTGGAGGTCCACCTAAGGCTGATCTTCAAGGGTGATCAATCCTGGATGCTACCAGGATGGGTTATACTAATTAGCTAAAGGATAGTCTGTGTAGAGGTTTTCTGTCTATACATGAAGCTGAATACCGCTTCAAATCTAGGCTTGTTCTTATTTCATGCTGTTTTATTATTACCTCTCAAGCAGGTTTTGCAGGCTCCACCATACAGAAAAGCAAGCCAATACAGGTTAAGTTTGGCAGTTTGTTTCAGTGCGTGTAGAATTAAGCACGTGCTGTGTTGTGCGGGGAAATCTTGTCCCAATTCAAAGCAGTGGAACTATAACAGTGAGCATGAATATGATATTCCTTAACACATTGAAGAAAGGGCTGCTGTCTTCTAGTAGAAAGACTGTGGAGTAAATATTTCCCTCCAAGTTTTAATCTTTCACCTTCTTTCTCAATTTTATAACTTCTGTTAATCCCTTTGGTTCCTGCTTACTTTATTCCTACAGATTTTCCTTATGTAGGGAAAAAACAATTTTCTACTGCATGGCTTTCAGTTGTAACTCAACGGCAGATTTATTGGTGTTTTCCAGCAGTATGTTACATATACTTTTATTTATATTTGTGATCAAATACTGGCCAGGTACCTGGAAACTGAAAGGATATTTAAGCAAATAAATGTCATCCTTGCCTAGAAAGAGAAATAATATTGGAAAGAAATTATATTTATTCAAGTTTGTGGACGATATGTAGAGGATCCTCATGTTTTTTTCTTCTCTGCAGTCTGTAGACTTACACTTAGACAAAAGATATGCAAGATACTCTCTGTAAAAATAATTGGTCCATATTTCTAGGGCTTGGTGATTGATAAGTCATGAATCATGTCACAGGTGGTTTTATGTTGCATATTAAGTACTTACCAGTCATTTATTTGAAACAAGTGTCAGTAATTTATACATAGCAATGGGTGATGGGCAGGGAAATATCTGCTAATCTGTTTCCAAGCGAATGGTTTTGAAAATCCCATCCTGAAAGTGATTTAATCTTTAGGGCCTATGTAATTTTCATTAAGGGAAAAGGCAGAAGTACAGGCAGATCTGCAAGCTGTCAGCACTGCTGAGTTTGTACTTCTGGATGAGATTCCCCAGGGACAGGATGTATGAGAAAGAGAAAAGGACATCAGGAGCGGTTCCTCTCCGTGCAGACAGCTGATGTGGGAGAGCAGAAACAGTGAAATAATCTGTATGTATTTAGAAAATAAATGGAGATGAGGCATTAGCTGGAGAAACAAGTGTGGTCAGATTTTTTTAATTATTTTTTATTTACTGAGAGAATAAAATTCATCTGTACTATCGAGGGAGGGAAGCAGGTGTATTAGATCAAGGGGAAGAGTGGGCCAAGGGATGAGAAGGGAGATCAGGAGGTAGGGTGAGATCAGTGTGGTTGTAAAAGAGAAAAGGGGAGGATATTCCCCAGGCTGTGCTGGGGAGGAAGAGAAAAGCTACAGGATGGAAGGAGAGTCCAAGGAGGAAGAACAAAAGGAGTCACTGGCATGGGGGGAAAAAACCCCCAAACCCATGATATATTGTGCGTAAGAGAGATGGAGACCAGAACGGGAGAAGGTTTGTAGAGAAACTGATGGTGAGGAGTGGCTGCTCTCAATACTTCCTGAAAAGTTATTTATTCTAAGGCTCCACAGGGTAACACAGAGAAGGTTAATTAAGAGCTGAGCTATCCACTGTTGAAGGTGAAACTATACTTTAAACAGGCTCAGGTAATACAAGCTTTGCTTTAGAAGAGGTCTCAAGCTCCCAACAGCTGGTTTACTTTTTCCTCTTAGCTCTTTCCTTATTCTGTTTTCCAGCTGTTTGCTTTTTTTGCCTACACCTTCCTCCTATCCTACCTTTAAGACTGAGCCTAATTAACACTGTGCCGTGTTTACAAACACAGTCTCCCAGCCCCTTTCCCAGCGATCCCACAGGGCCTGCGCTGCCTGGTCTGTGTCCGTGCTGACACGGATGTCTTGCTGTGTGGTGCATTGCCATGGAGATGCCGATTGCCATGGCAACGTGCACCTTTGTGAAGGCAGCAGCGAAGCGGCTGAATAAAAGGAGCTTTGCAAAAGTGAAATAGCAAAATCTCGGGATCGGATATTTAAACATCAAAAAGAAGCCAAAAATTTTCCTGGTCTGGCATACTCCTTGTTTGCTTTGAGACTAAGCGAAGCATTAAATGCTTAAAGAAATGGAGTTTTCTTAGTTTAAGTATTAGTAAATAAAGACTCTTTTGAGCAGGCTTGGCATTCATACAGGGCTTAAGCAAAAAGGAACGTATTTAGGAACAGCCACTGCAGAATAGCAGTTGCTGCCAGTGAATTTAAAGGCAATCAGTTCAATAGACAGCGTTGCCTCAGTTTCCACAACCATAAAATGGGCGTGCGAAGCAGATGAAAGGAAGACGATGTTGTGGGAGGGGGCTTTAGGCGATGGGTTGGGGAAGAAATAGCAGTAGCAGATTGTAATTTTAGTCCCTTCTTGTAGGAGGGACCTAAGAAATGTGTGCTGGGCCGTCCTCACCTCTGTCCTCTCGCTGATGAATGGCAGGTAGCGAATGATGAGGGATGCTTGGAGGAGATCTAGCCTGGTACGCAGGCAGTGTGGCCTTGTAGGTCCGTGGCTTTGCCCCTTTGCCTTTGGATGGGAAAGCCCCCATCTCCCTGCTAAGAAAGACAGGATCCTTCCAAAATTGGAGGATCTCTGCTCTCTGCAAACAGACCGCTTTGATGTATCAGGGATTTAATGTGTTGCCAAGGAAAGCCAAAATTTAAAAAAGCTTGCTTACTCTATGTGCCAGTTTTAAAAAACTTCATGTATGAGAAAATAGCTGAGTAGATCATCAAAACCTTTATTTTATTTAGGTTAACTTTCTCCAGAATAGAAAAACTGTTTTCACGTATTTTTCCATGTGTGTTTTGCAAGTTCTAAATGACATTTTAAAATATCAATAAGATACAGGCTTTAGGCAAAATTACTTTTCAACCACTACTCGATGTTTGACAGTTTTTAAATGTTAATCTGTGCCTTTATTTTTTAAATAAAAATCCATATGGAGAACACAGTCAATAGTGTTGCAAGCCATATGATCATGAAACTATATGTAGTCATTTTTCTTACCTTTAGTTAACAAAAAAGAATTTCTAGTTAACAAAGAAGAATACATATATCTGTGTATGAATGGTTCTAGCACTAACCTGTCTTTGTGAAAGGTGGACATGGAAGGAAGATTTCTTTTGTGCAATGGTAGATACAGATGTTTTTTGTGGAAGTGGAGAGAAAAAGGAAAGGAAAGTGCTTTTATGGCTGCCTGTTGTCAGCAAGAAGGGGGTCCTCTCTGAAAGCATTTTAACTGACAGACTAGCAAGCTAAAACGTACCACATATAATTGCAACTGATCAGAAATATATAATCATCACTACAGTGGATGCAACAATATATTTCATGAGGGTGGATGAATCTACCAAGACACGAAGAATTGAATCTTGAGGGAAATGTGTAACATTTAAAAGGAAAATAATTTCAGTAATAGAAAAGTCAAGGTGACTTGGCCTGCTGGGGTGAATAGTCACTCTTAACCCTTTAGGAATATTTACACTTCGACAGTAGGACACGACTGGGCAGAAGAGAGGCACTAGGCTGGTATTCTGTCTTTGCCCTCCTCACTGTTGTTATTGTTTTTCTTTCTCTCTTCCTCACTTATCTCACTTATTCTTGGCTCTTATGGTAAAATAACATCTTCCCAGCCCCTTCCATACCTACTTCTGCTCCTTCACTGGGTTATAGAAAATTATAAACCTTGCTTAAAAGCCTGCTCTTGGGGAGGAGTTCATCCTGAGTGCAGTCTGGATGTTTAAAGTTTGCTGTATACTGGCACTTGCTGCAGTCATTTCAATTCGACGTATTCAGGCTACCAGGGATTGATAAAAGCATACACAATTTAGAAATCTTTAGCACTTAATTCTTAGGAATTGCAGTTCCTCACCAAATGTTATGGTGTGCCCTTTATTCAGCAATCATGAGACAGCAGTAAATTGCCGTAAGTGAGTGCAACTGGAAAAAAAAAAGGCAAAGAAAGGAGGAACACCCCCAGTCTAGAAATTACTATACACAAAACCATGTATTTCGTTTCACTGTAAAGATGTATTTCAAACCAATTCAGAAAGATTAAAGTTGGCAACTTTGCAATAAGATGATTTTTCAATCTTTTAAGTTAATAGCATGATATGTATAACTTTCATGTCTGAGAAGCCAAGCTCTTTTCTCTTCCCCTTTCAAGTGGTATTTTTTTGAAAGGTACAATCAGTTGCTTTTGTTGCAGGCATCTCAACGTGTACTTTCTTGTGTGAGTTAAAATAAATGTCTGATATAATCTCTGTTGGAAGTCAGAAATGGAGCTGCTGGTTGCAGCTACTAAGTGAAATTTTGTCAAGATTCGCTCTGGCAGCGTTCCTTTCCAGATGTCTGAACGTCTGAAGTTTTATCCCTAAAATGACTGTGGAAAATAAGTTTTAATGGCCTTGAGTTGCTACTGGAAAGTTTGCGCTTCAGTGCCTTATGTTGGTGTCATCTCAGACATCCATACTTGTGTTTTAAAGAAGAAGAAATAATTCTGTGCCGTCTGCTCATGGGATGTCCACAGGCAGATCATGATTTTAATGGTTAGGTCCTTCAGCTACTGTTCTGCTAGACACTATTCAACATGTACAGTTGCATCTCTCTTGGATTGTAAAAGAACTTTGGATTAAGCCCATGAGGAGGGCTTGGCAGACTTTGGGCTATTCATACTACAAGGTGTCTAACCAACAGCAAAATATCACGCCTAATGTTCCACAACCTGTTCTGCTGTGGAATTAATGGATGGGCAAAGGGTCTTCATGGTTGCCTGGAAGAAAAATGGAGCTTGCTTTCGTAAAGGCAGCGTAGGACCCTGTGGGAAGAGCCATCTTCTAAGCATTGTCACTCAAATCTTTGCTGAGCCTGTTTTGAACATAGCTCAATTTTATTAGCTGCCTTTAAAAAAAAAAAAATCCATCTTAAAAAAAAAAAAATTAAAACACCTGTCAGGGTGTTTTAAGGACACTTGAGAGAGAAAAACTGTGACAGTCAGATCCTTAATTTTTGCCTACAGCCATATAAACTGCAATGATAAAATCAGCTGGACCACAAAGAGCAAACAAAATAAATGGATATTTTACAATATGTAAACAATTACAGAATGACATTTGGCTTTAGGTTAATTTCTCTGCCTACTCTGGAAAATTGCCATCTGTAAGCAAACATATTGACTGAATGATATTCAGTGATATAGAAAAAAGGGCTAAAGTACTAGCATTTCAGATAATGACATCAGCATTATTATGGAGTTATGTTAACTTAAATGGCAGGCGGAGAAGTAAAATTAATCTCCTATGCTAAACTGTACTGCATAAATAAAGAATTCATTTTTTTAATATATTGATTCCCTGTGGATTGCTTGCCAGGAAGATGCTAACATCAGCTTATCTGAATTAATACATGGTATTAGAGGAGGAAACCAACGTCAATATTCCAGCACTTAGCAGACCACAACCTGCATGATTCAGATTCATTGGTACATACTTCCCATTCTGGAAAGCCGTTGCACCCCTTGGGCAATGGGTATTAAACCTGGAATATTTAAATATAAGTCCATAGGATGCTTAAAGACAATCTATTTGTGTTGGTGCTAGGGTCTGGCTTGTGCAAAGTGGAAGCAGCTTTAGCGTCCAGCTGTCGGCGCCACGTTTAGTGGATTGTGTTTGGCCGTGGGTCTCATTTTAGGGTTGTAGGAGCGAAAGGGACTGTATTCAGAATCCACTGAAACCACATCATCCTTTCCTTGCTGTATGAACTGAAGTAACCACAATGTTGTTACCACTAATGGCATGTAGGAAGGATGCTTTTTTGGCTGCGATGTAGAAGTCAGGCTTGAAATACTTGCGAACATGTGACCCTGAAAAAAAAATAAGGTCAAACACTTTGCTTATTCATTTGTCTTTGTGATGTGTTTAGTATTTGTACAGCTCCTGGTGCAACGCAGTCACAAACTGAAGAGGTGTATGTGTCCAAGTACCAATCCAAAAAAAAAGACATAACTTAAATACTCCAATCAGACAAAATCCTTAATTTAAAGGGGGTGAATAGCTCATTTTTACTACAGGAAGACGACTTCAAAACCTAAAGTTAAGAACAGAAGTTTTTTTAAAAAGTCTAGACAGTGATAGAATTAACTCATAAAGATCTAAAGAAAAAGATAAATGTTTTATTATATTTCAACCGATGCTGAGCAGGATGGTTAAGCATTAACCATGATACGCAGGGCTTTGTATTTAAGTGAAAGCCCATCAAGAAGAATAGACTTACAGGGTGTTTCCTTAGTTATACTCTAACAGCCGTTTAGATGTTGTCTTTGACTTCTTGCCCCATTTCATTTTCAGTGTGTAATTTTTAAAGAAAAGCAAAGCAATTTGCCATTTTTGGTTCATCAGCAATGAAGCACTGAATTTTTTAACATAAGAAAAAAATAGGTTGCTGGAGTGCAGCGCTGAGTTGTAGCCTGCTCACTGAGGCTTGGTAAATCGTATAATGGTTTTCAGCTTCCCTGCATTGCTACAGCTGTTGGCTTCAATCTGCTTTTGTCGTTTGATTAAAATAACATTTTTTTTTTTTTTGCAACTTGTCAATTGCCCAGTGTTGGATAACACAAATGAACTCATCCTTTTTTCTAAGCTGAGTCAAGGTATCTACCTAAGAACAAATAGCTAGATAACTGATACGGGAGGAAAGCAAAATAAAACCGAGGACTTGAAAAATTTTGCATAAAAAAAATCAGCAGAGAAGAAAACCTGCGGAGGTTTTGTGCTGTGTTTAATCCATTTAGCTAACCTCACCTCTTTTGTGGGTTTAGGTCTTGTCCCACTGAAAGGGAGGACAATTTGCCATGGAGGACAATTTGCCATGGCACTGTCTTCACCAGACACCAGTTTAGAAATGTGATGTCCTTTTGTCCAGTGGAATTATCGGAGAATTTTTAAAAAAGCTCTAAAGAGAGACTGACAGTAAACTGAGATAAACTATCACCTGCTAATTGCTAGGAGAAACTAGTCAGCATTTCATAGGAAATGCAAATAAAGGATGCAAAAGTCTTCTCCAAAGACTGGGGTGTCATTGTTTTGTCTTCGTGGAAGGCAGGAGTCTTTTTTTGTGCAGGGTGTCAGATTTAAATAGGCCAGAGAAGTGAAAGTTGGGCAAAGAAAGAAATATTGCTCCCATTTTATGGCTGGGGAGTTTTAGCACAGGCAGTTGAAAGAACTTACATGGCCTTATACAGGAGCAGTCAGAATCTGCATTCAGATTTAGTTCCAATAAGCAGCTTTTATCACAAGATTATTTTTCTTCCTTTTATAACTTGTAGTTATAGCATGTGCATAAATAACCAACAGGCCTTTAAAAATGGAATTCCTCTACTACTTCTATTCCTTTTCTAATTCTAATCCTAGTTACATTGGCCAGTTTATTATCTCAAATATTTACTTTCCACTATAAATGGAAATCACTTCTTTCCCTTCATGTTTCATGGTCATAATATCCTCTAGCGTTCCATTATCTCTTGGTACCTATGATAGATCAAAATCTTATGATGTTGCTCTTTATAATAAATTAAATTGGCTGTAATAAGTATCTGTAGTGCTTTTTTATAAGTAATGAGTAAACTGGACTTTCTGTAGCTGAAGTTGATTTCTAAATCATTTATCATGTTATGCAAATAAGTGTAAGAATGCACAGTGTAAGAGTAGGAAAATAACCATCCAGTGTCATTCTGAATAGATTGTATATTTATAGGGACATTGTTCATTCATTTTTGGGAACAGAGTCTGAACTATATATCAGACACATCCTTGGTTCGATGCTAGTTATACTGCAGTCACTTAGGTCCTTTAAAACCTTGCTGGAGAAGGGGAAAATGTCAGGGAAATTTGGACCAAATGATGCTTTAAACACCGATGGAGATAAAAAGCTCTTTTAAATTTATGCCAGTTGTCACAGAGAAAATAGGTTTACCTATAGCATGAATTTGAGGACCATACTAAAATATTCCAAGTAAGTGGAAAGCTTCTGTTTGAGCTCTGGTGCTTCAATTACAGTTTCAACATCAGTTTTTGTTGCTCTCATATTTCACCAGAGCACAATATTGATCAAAACACAGAAAGTATTGGTGATTCATCTCGAGTCGTAGTTTTGTACATCTGTTTTATATTTAAGTTTTAAAATGAACATTTTGACACCGAGCCGTTGAGTTGACTGATAAATATCCAACAGCTTCTGTGTATGCTGAATGTCATAAACTTAATGCACATCATAATTCATTGCTTGCATGTTACTTTGCTGCAAAAATAGGGTGGAATGGGTCATGGTTTGTGTGCTGCTCTTGAGAACTTGCTGAAACAGGCCCTCTGATGTACAGCGAAATGATGGAGGATGGGGAGCGTGTTCTTGGTGAGAGACAGAAGTTGCTCGCTGCTTTGCAGGCAGGGTGCTTTGTGTGCACTGATCACCGTGAATTCCAGTTCAGGCTTGGAATTAAGGTGAAATAATGCTGCGGAAGTTTACGTCTTAACCACGGATCTCTGCGCTGTCGCTTTCAACCTCGGTTCTCAATTGCATTTATCAATGCACGTCTGGTACGTTTAAAGCAAATTGAGTCAGCTTTCAGAGGAGGCTTTCTGCCTAAAAGTGGCAGAGATTTAATGGGGTTACTTTTCTCTGCCCCATTTTGTGGCTTGAACAGGGCGTGTTGGAGGAGAACAGGAGTTGTGGGTGCGCAGCGGAGTGCTAAACCGAGCCCTGCTGCACTCCCTCTGACTTGTGCTGGCGGAGGGCAGCGGTGTTGCAAGGGCAGTCTAAAAGCCTTTCATTCCTTTGGCAAGCCTGAATTAGCAGGAGAGAAGAATCTAGCTTTGCAATTCAGATTTATTTATTTTTACTGTTTTTTCCTATTCTGATTTTCCTGTTCTTTTTCCTCTCACCAATAGTGCATTGGCAGGATTTTCTCTATACGTACACGCTGCTGTGTGCTGGTATTTCAGAAGATGGCTTGACTCGGTGTGGTGAGGCTCGTGCCGGTTTGCTTTACTCCTCCTTGTCAGTTCTGAGCCTCTGACCTGTTCCCTGGGTGCCCTGACTTCAGAAGAGATGAACTTCATCCTTACACCAGAAAGCCTCCTTGTGCCTGAGGGGTGGACCTGTCAAACACGGTCCTGGTACTAGAGCTTTAGATGCTCTTTTAGGTATTCAGATGGTCAACGCTGCCCAAGGCGAGTGGCAGCTTTAATATCCGTAAGAGGAACAACCTCAGATCCATCATTCAACACATCATCTGTCACCCCGCGGAACAGCTACCAAGGGAAATCCTTAAATCCATAGCATTATGGTGATGGATTTATGCTTATCCCACGTGGATAAGAATTTTTACTGTAGGTGCAGAAAAATCAGGGGAGCATAAATACTGAAAGGAAAAACACCAGAAGCACTTGGCAAGCCAATAAACCTGTGCTTTTTATTTATAGGCCTTCGAATGAAGGGTGTCTTTAGGTGGGCTAGTATAGACACCTGTCAATAACAAAACTAAGTACTACCAATAAGAGAAGTAATTAGTTCACTGAAAGCAATCAATATCTAAGACTTTAATGCATGCAAAAAATAGCACAGACTATGTAGGATATGGGATGAGCAGTAAGTTTAAATGTGATTTTTTTAAAAAAGTATTTCATTAACTTAATGTTACAGCGTTGTTTTATGCTGGGTTCATTAAGTTACAAAGAAATTAGCTTTTCACTTCATATAGACTGTGTGCTTAATGAATATCTAAAATGGTGTTTTATTAATGTGCCGTCTTAATTAGTGGATAAAAAAGGCTCCCACCACCTTTAAATTGTGTTATTTCCAAGGCAGTGTGAGAGAAGCAGAAGGTAACAGTGAATTTCTAATTCCCTTCAGAAAATAAAAATCCAAAGTAATGGCTGCAGCTATTTGTGTCAGACATAAAAATTGATATAACATGTGGTAAACCTCCTATTGGGTATTATTACAAATGATTGATTTCTCTCTCACCCTACAGTTTAGATGGCGCAGTGCTTACTGTACAAACAACTCATGAAAAGTCAACATGTTTTACAAGTAAATAATTTACAAGCACTCTGCGGAATACAGGACAATATTTTACATTAAGTGACATTAATTAGGGTGGAAATATTCAAATGGTAAAGAACTGGGAGATGACTGTTGCAAAGAAAATTTTTTTACTTGCAGTCTAAATGCAAATGAGAAGCTCGGAGAGTCATGAACACATTGCTCTTGAGGGAGAAATAATTCCCATTAAGTACCCAGCTCTAAAATTATTGCAAGATATTGGGAATGTGAGCCAAATTCAAGCCAGCAACGGCCTCGACCATTGCTGTCATTGCAGGTTTTAGACGCATTTTAGATCTGTTTTAATTAGAAGTGAGATATATCTCGTAGTTTTTAACCCCATAAACATTACAGCACGTGGTTATCCTCACCCGCAGCAGCAAACCAAGTGACTAAGCAGGATTAGTTTCATAGACCTGGCTTTTTAAGGTCACTACAGACTACTGTTGTTTAACCTTGCTCATAAAATGTGTGCTGGAATCGCACTCTAATTACTGAATTGATCATCATGATAACTTCTGACTGAAGTTAAGTGTGTTTTTTCAGACAGACTTAGTGGTGGTTTATCTACCACTTCCCATCCACCATCAAAAGCTGTAGTGTTACACTCTTAGCAGACATCTCTGTGTGTCCATTATGGGTTTGTCTAATTTCACCTCTCTGCTTTGTGCCACTCTGCAATTCAAAGCGATTGGATATTAACAGTCTTACCTGCAAATAGATATGTGATCGTGTACTTTGTTAATATGTTGTAAATTTGCAGAGGTTTGGGGTTTTTTTTCAGTTTAAGCCTTGCTGCAGAATGAAGAATGGTGTTTGAGTTGATGATAGAAAGGCCAGGGCATCAAGCTTTAATGTGCAAAGTGATTTTGTTCGGTTGTACCCCGAAAAATCTTTTCTAAGAAGTTGATAGCATGTAGACACAAGACGTCCTCAAAAATTTGCTGAATTTAATTTTACAACCTTCAAATTTCAGTATTCAGAGCAGAAAAAAATTACTATATGCTCTTCCTTTCTTTTTATGTGGAGATTTGTTTTACTTTGCAGTTAACTGTAAATCTAATCAAGCAGTATTATACTCTAAATCATCACTTACAAAAAAAATTGGGAAAAAAGAGCTTTTCCAAGATTTTTTTCACCCCCACTTTTACCAACTTGTTAGTACTTAGAACAAATAAACACAATTACCTCTAATAAAACTAATGTGCCATTGATGTAGAACAGAAGACTTTTCTCTTGGAATTGGGAGGCATTTTGATGACATATAATTACAGGCATTGTGACTAATCTGGATGATTTACTTTGGGATTTCCTAGCTCTCTAAACTTCACTCAAAACCAGATTTCACATATTAGACATAATTTAAGCTCTAATATCTTAAAAATAAACACAAACTAAGAAAAAAACCTAATATGGCTGCTGCTAATTGCGGTTAAGTAGCCTCCTACATTTGCTCTTAGTAAGTGGGAACTGCTGGTGTTTGTACGTTGTGGTATTTGAAATGAAATGTTCATACTCGCTGTAGAATTAATTTATATTATGAATGACTGTATCAAATATCTGCTAAAACTGGCAGGATAATTAAATAACTGTTCTGTGGCTTGACATGCTGCAGAAGCCTCTGCTCTGTGTTGGGCTGACAGATGCTGTAACAGGCTGCTTACCCTTTCTCCAGTTAACTAAGCAGTATCTGTGGGGGGGGAATGTTTTGGGATGATGGAAATGAGGGAAATTTGATTGAGGACCCTCTGTGTCAGTTCTCCAGATTCCTCTATGATGCCTGATTTGTTGAAGTCTGTGGTAAGGTGCTGAATAAAACACAAAGATTTAAATCTAAACCTTTAACTTGAAGTTTTAAACATTTCCTTGGAAAAAGTCATATTTTTTATACTCTGAAAACTTGCTATGTACAAGGCAATTAGACTTAAGTGCTTAAACGTTTGCAGATGGTACGTGGTCTTTAAAAAACTAGTCCATCATTACATTCATAAAAATAGATGTTTATATTATATATAGAGTATTTGTTACCTAATATAGCTACTTTTCTTTTTGCAGTACTGGCATAAACTTAAACCATACTTATTGATGCAATTTCAGCCCTGCTAAGAATTTACTAGCGGTCTTTCTGCCTAAGAAAATGGTATAAAAGCAGTAAGCTAATGTTAATTAGCGGTCAATGGTAAAAAATGGAAATAACTGTTTAAATAATTAATGGAAAGAAAAGTTGAGGGGTCCTAAGCTTTGCGCAGTTAGTGCAGATTAGTGAAAAGCCATTGCAGTATAATATCAGATCAGAATAAAAATGATGTATACCCTTTTCATGGTTATAAATAATTTGACAAGGTTCAAGGCAGTGAAAAATGTTATGAAAAAAACCTTCTGTAATCTCCCAAAGTGTGAAAATTAATCACTCATAAGCATTTGACAACATGGGCTCCATCCTTATAGGTAGACACTTTGCCTAGCAGTGAAACTTTTATTAATTTTCAGTTTACAATTTATATTTTGCTGATGCTCATTCATTTTTCTAGTGAGTTTATTTGAAATTTGCATTGACAAAATCAAAATCAGACTGATGATGGTGAATTTTTTATTAGAGGCAGCTAAGAGCCCTTTCTGTGCCTCTGGTTTTGGTCCAGCCTAAATACATTTGTGGGTTTATTCCTTCCTACGTCTACAAATCCTTTGTCGTTGAGCTGGCTGTGGATGAGCTGCTGGTCCCTGCACAGCATCTGATTGAAGTGCTGTAGAAGAAGAGCACTTGAGAAAGCACCTGGTATTGTGCAGAGTAAAATAAGTCTTGCCAATTAACTGTAAAAACACTCTTGCTAATTATCTTCTAACTATCCATTCCAGTTTATTATGCACTAACAACAAAAGAAGAACTGTATAGAATCTTGTTTATAAAACAGTATCATTTAACAGGAAATTAAGCTACACGATTCTCAGTGTGCCTGTACATCTCGGCACTCTTTATCTGAGTAGTTTACAGAATCACAAAATCACAGAATCAATGAGGTTGGAAGAGCCCTCTGGGATCATCGGGTCCAACCATTGCCCTGACACCACCATGGCAACTAGACCAGGGCACTAAGGGCCATGTCCAGGCTTGTCTTAAACCCCTCCAGAGATGGTGACTCCACCACCTCCCTGGGCAGCCCCTTCCAATGGCTAATGACCCTTGCTGAGAAGAAATGCTTCCTAATGTCCAACCTGACCCTCCCCTGGCCAAGCTTGAGGCTGTGTCCTCTTGTCCTGTTGCTGGTTGCCTGGGAGAAGAGACCAACTCCCACTCCACGTTTTCAGTACGGACCTGGCAGAGCCCGGTGCCCCTTTCTCAGGGGGAGGTGTGATCTGTTTGCCAGTTCATGGCACACACTGCACGATACGATTGCGGGGTGCGGAGATGACAATCACTGCAGCCTACGTAGAATCAATAATCACACTACAGCCTTTTTTTTTTTCATCCATTCTTTCAAGGCAAAAATTATGCTTAAAATACTGCTGATTTTGTTTGGATAGGTGTGATCAGTTCCTTTTTTGATCTCTCCTTTTTGATAGTTTTTAGCTGCATCCGTTCACGTTATTTTCCCTGTTTGCTAGCTTTTTGATCCTCAGGTTTCATGAACTCCAGAGGACAGTTGTCTGTGTGTTTTCCACCCTCTGGAGCTGGCATGTAATAAAGATGAAAACACTCTAAGTCTGATTATGCACAGTGATAAAAGAAGGGCTGGTTTTATGATTTAGGCACTAAATTGGCATTTGATTTCTGAGAGAACAGAAAAGCCAGAGCTCTCCTGCAGGGTTTCTGTGTGATATCAACAAGCCAACTAGACTAAGATTTTAAAATAACTTAAAAGCCTCAGCTGTGAAAATTGGGAAGAAGCCAACCACTAAGTAGTGTCGATCTAAACATAGTCTTATTCCAAACATTAAATCTCACATGAGAATCTTTTCAGTATTTTCAATTTTTACATATGTTTCACTTCCTCCTCCTGCATCTTTGGAGAGGGGAAAAAGAGACGGATCGTTTCTATAAAACATTGTTGCAGAACAGAAGTTTGGTCCCTATCATCTGATGCTGCATTCTGTACTTTTTAATTGGTGCCCCATAAAAGCAGATGGTGTAGAAGTATTGAAATTGCTTTTTTTAAATTTAGTTTTTTTAAATCCATGTTCTTCATCTGAGGTCTCATGTGTTTTCCCAGAGCTCTGAAAGGAAAGATAAACAAACCAATCCTTTGAGGAGACCTGTCTCCATAGAAAACAAGCAACCAAATAGAAATGCAAAAAAAACCCAACCCTTAATGTCCTTTACGTATGATGTAACTAGGAGAAATTATGTTCTCATACCTATTTTATTAGCAGAATTTGGGAAATGACAGCAATTACAAATGGGAATGCTCCCAACGTCTTGCCTAGTTCTGGTTTGCAAGAATGTAAGCCTAAAATAACTTAAGATTTTAAAAGCTGTAATTAGGTGCAGAAAGTGGGCCTGGGATGCTAATGTGTCCAGGCTTCAAATCGCAAGTCTTCCAGTAAGGAAACTGAGTAGCTGAGAAAAATAAGAAAAAACTGCCCAAGTGTTACTCAGAAAGTTGCTCAGCCTTATGTGTCTAAAACATAATGGTTTTGAGATGCTGAGTGTTATTTTTTAACTAGCATTGTGGTTCTTGGTCTGGAAGGTGGTAAGTAGACACGCTTCGTGGTGTGATGGACCTCTGTATACAGGGTCTATCTTTTCCCAGCATAGATAGAAAGAGGTTTAACATCTGTGAGAATTAGCCACTTATCAAATAAATGAGACAAAGGGAATTTAGGTGTACTCAGAAGTCACAGTCAGACCTAATGTGGGACAGAAAGGAGTGTATCTGTTTTAACCCTGCGTGTTGGCTAGGGATGTGACAGTGAGGAGTCTGTTTCAGGCTCTGAGACCTTGATTGAGGGACTTTGTTAAAGCAGTCTGAACCATATCCTTAACAGAATGTCCAAACAAGTTTTTAGCTTAGATAATATTTTATTATTGTAAAATGTTAACTTTTGGGCCACAAGCTGGTGTACCTTATACCTTCAGATCTTTCCCTTTCCATCCCATCAAAGCGTTAATATTTTGACAAAACCTTCTGGAAGGAATCAAAGCAGCATTTTTATAGCATGGAGAAAAACAGGATAAATAATGTCTGATTTTTCTTCTCTTCCTGCCAGCATGAAAATCTGTTCCTCAGCTTTTTATTTCCTTGCCCTCACTAATGACCTTTTGTTCACTGCTGATTTCAAAATCTTGACAGCTCGTTAGAATCAGGAGAGACTTTGCATGATCAGAGTGATAATTTTCAAATCACTTTGGGGCTGAAAGTAAGTTTAGGAGCATTATTTATTCAAATTACGAGCATGAAGGACCACATGGGAAATATGGAGGAGTACCTTCTGTAAATGACAGCTTAGGGAGAATTTTCAATTGCATGAGACAGCTGTATCCCAAAACTTAATCTAATTACTGTAGTGTAGTGAAAAATGTCACTCTGAATGAAATCGATGCCATCATATATGTTCATGGTAAATTTTGACTCACATATGACTGCATTTGAGATAACCTTTAAATTCTAAATCCAACTTGGGGCTGATGTAATGCTTTTGTAATTAGAGGAATGTGAACATGCGGAATTTCTTCCTTGCTCTGAGCAGGTCAGCTCTGCTCGCAGCTGTACAAAGTTCAGAGTAGCCCTTTCCTGGAACATGTGCTTCCTTCCTCGCACACATAACAAATGGTATAGAAACCTTTGTTTTGTTTCCTTGTTCAGAATGTATATTTCAAAATGTTTTCCAGTTGCGTTTCAGAAATGTAGAAAGAGGAGGGAAATCACTCAGAGCTGCCGCCCCCATATGCTTTGTCTGTTTTGTTGCACATGAACAATTGTGCGATGACTTGAAAAGTTGAGTTTCTGCAAGGCCTTCATTTTCAGCTGCTGGTGTATGCCAACGAATCTGAATATTAAATCAGATGGAAACGAGCAGCTTGAAAACATGCAATCTGCTCTGTGCTGAAATGCACATCTGTCTGATGTGTACTGCAGATCTTTGGCTCCCACTAAGGTTGTTTGAGATAACAAAAGAGCATGTTTTGAAAGCTCTGAACAGTTTTTGTTTTGGCTTTTTCTTTTTTAATGTGTAAAATGCTGAATTGACTGTACTGGAGCCAACATCTTCTTCATTTTTCACAAAACCAGATTTAACAGCATATAGAGATGCTGGCTTTTGTTACCCTGTTGAACCAAGATGCTCCCAACCTCTTGGTACTGACAGCGCCTTTCCTCCTGGAACGTTGTCTCAGCTAAAGGCAGCAGAGAGAAATAGAAATATCATTGACTTTCTGTATCTGCTTATTTTTCAGTGAATTCAGGAGAGTCAAGGACATGCTCAGAACCTCAAGGACTGATCTGGAAGAGAGCAATCAAGCAGGCATTGTGTGCATCCGTTAGCGAAGAACTTGGAACCTGATTTCTGCCAACAACAGGTAAAAGCTGCCAAGTTCTGTTGCTTGCCTGGGAGAATAAAGATCCAGCTATTTGGTGATAAACAATTTAAGAATAACATTTGTGTGCAGCAAGGAGGGAGCAGACCTGCATTTCTAACTGCTGAGGAAGCCTGTGGGCCAGCCTGGTGTCTTTGATCAAAGCATCCTTGAAAAATGGAATCAGTACAGATGTGTGTGTGCTCAGACTATATCCAGTGCTGATGATTTTCTGGGACTAGCTGCTGCACAGCAAAGCTCAGGTGGCTGTTGGATGTATCTCTTGCATAACTAAATTTTTCACATGGAAGTGTACTAGGAAAAAGAAACACTGTAGAAATATCTTGTATTTTGATTTTTTTTTTAAAATAATATTTGGATTTCTACGAAGTTCTTAATAGCTAGTCCAAGGACCCCTAAGTGGACAGATCTATATCATGTAGGAAGGTTGGATGACATTGCTGAATCAAGAATTCCTGTGTTGGTAATTTCTGCTATATAATGGCACATTTATGTATATTGCAAATTGTTAGCAAGTGGGAATGTGCTTTTGTTGACGTGAATCAATACCAAAGACTTAAGGGCTCAAGCAAAGCCGAGTCCAAGGAAGTCGCAGTCTGGAGATGTGATTCTGTTTTATTTTAGCCTCTGTGAATTAACTTTATTAGAGACAGACACTGCAAATATATACACGAGAGGGAACATGGAAGCTGTCTAACCATTTTCAGCCCAGCCCATAAAATCTGAGGGAGTTTGCCCAGTTAAGTGTTTTGCTGTTGGACTTGATCCTCCCAGGTACTGAGCAAAGCAGAGGAGGAAGTGAAGGAGCTCAAAGCTTCCAAAAATAAGACCCTTATAAGACTTGCATCTGCTCCTGCTCGTGCCAGTAGCAGACCTTGCCTTGTTTCGGAGACCAGCTGTAGCTGAAGCCAAAAGTGAACGGGTGCACATCTGTGGCAGCGTCACGCTCTGCAGATTGCAGGAGCATCCAGGCTGTGCTGCCAGAGATCGCTGTGGGGGGAAGGAAGAAGATGAGAACAGAGCTGCTGGCTCCAAGACCTGAGCTCAAAATCCCTTCGGCTGTGGACAATTTATCTGCTAAAATGCCATGCAGCCCTGATGCCAGCAGGTGATATTTCAGTGTTTCAGTACCCAGGGACAGCATTGCTCCCAGTACCAGGACTAGCTTCCAAAGCCTGTTGCCATTCTCGCCTTCAAGTTGCAGTTTCAGTCTCATTTGTGGCTGGTAAATATTAGCATCAAGATTTTATCTGTGCTATAGCTTGCCCAAAGCTTGAAAGGGGGTCTTTTTTTTTTTTTTCTTAAACATATAGTAGAAAAATGTTGCCTGCCTTGGTGAAGAGCTGTCACATGCGATATCGATGATGCATTGTGTGCATATAGTATATAGTGTATATATTTGCAAAAATTCAAAGGCTCAGCCATAACTTCTCTTGTTCTAGCAAACCCAAAATACTCTATTACACACACACAGCTGTAACTGCACTCCAGTGTGGTTATGCCTCTGTTCCACAGCGACTATTTTGTAAGAATAGCTTTATTTGCCATTGCTAATGGCCAGTGTGGATATTTACCAGATACAGGCATTTTAATTTCTGTTCTATTACTCACAGCCTCCCTGCATGCTAAAAATTCCTTTATTTATGTTGCAGAAAATGTGTTTGAGGTCTTCTCCCATGGCTCTTCCATAGACGTCAAGCCTCAGACTACCCCGACATATCAGAGGTATGTGTTAAGCATTACTTCACGTTTCCAAAGCCTGCACGTGTGTATTCTGATGATGAAGTTAAGCCATATTAAATGCTAAGTTTACTCGAGGGAAGTGCTGCTGTTTGGCTAATGACAAGTGCGTGTGGCTCCTGTGCAAGCCACTTGGTGAGGCCGCATCTTGAGTACTGTGTTCAGTTCTGGGCCCCGCACCTCAAGAAAGATGTTGAGGTGTTGGAGCGAGTCCAGAGGAGGGCGACCAAGCTGGTGAAGGGTCTGGAGGGTCTGACCTACGAGGAACGGCTGAGGGAGCTGGGGTTGTTTAGCCTGGAGAAGAGGAGGCTCCGAGGTGACCTTATTGCAGTCTACAACTACCTGAAGGGAGGTTGTAGTGAAGTGGGAGTTGGCCTCTTCTCCCGGGCAACTAGCGATAGGACAAGAGGGCACAGCCTCAAGCTTCGCCAGGGGAGGTTCAGGTTGGACATCAGGAAGAATTCCTTTACAGAAAGGGTCATTAGCCATTGGAAGGGGCTGCCCAGGGAGATGGTGGAGTCACCATCTCTGGATGTGTTTAAGAAAAGACTGGACATGGCACTTAGTGCCATGGTCTAGTTGCCATGGTGGTGTAAGGGCAATGGTTGGACTCGATGATCCCTGGGGTCTCTTCCAACCTGGTTGATTCTGTGATTCTGTGATCAGGTAACTGTCTCAAGCTGTCCTGTTTCTGATAATATATGTACAACACAAGGTAGTTGATTTGGAGTGGTCTGTGGATTGGATGAAATTTCTGCATAACGTACCTGTTCTTACCACCAGTGAAACCAGTGACAGTCTTTCTGTTGTCTCCAGTAAGCTTGGGATCATGTCCCTTGTAAGAAATGCAGGAAACAATACTGGTGATTTGGTAGATAATGTGACTTTGATGTTGCAGAACTGCCACAGCCATTTCTATTGCTGTGTAATTAGATGTCCAAAGAGAGTCTTAAACCATTATGTAGGCTTTGATAATGGAAAATCTCAAATGTAACCGTGTGAAGCTGGGACTAACACTCAGACTGAGATATGTAAGTGTTTAAACGTTCGGGTGTGTTAACAGGATTTTCAGGAGTTCTTGGTTGGGTTAGATGCCTAACTACATAGAAATTAGTCCTGGATTAAACGTAGCCTTTGAACATCAAAGGCATTTAGGTTCCTAATTCCTACTAGACATAAAAAGTGTCTCACTAGTTAGGATGCCATGGGGAGTTATGCTTGTGATCTTTGTGACTCTAGGTCTGTTCTGTATTTTTTCAAGTCCACAGTGTGCCCTTCTGCATCTTTCAGCGTTAAAATAATTTTTGAAACCTAAGAATGTCCAGTAAAACCTGTCTCTAAGAAGAACAGCTTGTATGGCTTTTATACTCCTGTTTATAAAAAATTTGGGATAAAATGTACGTAATACATGTAGTATTTGGTTTTGAGGAGTTTTTTTTTGTTTGTTTGTTTTTTAAACTGAGTGCTACCATTAAGTTCTATAGTTAATGTCAGTAGATAACTTCCCTTAAACTTCCCAGAACATAGCTGACAGTAATGATTTGTTTTGTAAGGGTCCCTGGATATAGTTTGAGAAGTTAATTCCTTCGTTTAAAGATGAGCAACACCGTGGACTGTTGCTGTTTAAAGTGTCCAATATGCAAAAGATCAGACCTTAATTATTAGTCTCTAAGCACCACTGACTTCTGAGTTATCTGCTCCAGGCATCATTTGGTACATCTATGACCTTGGTTCATTTGACTGATAACAAACTTGGGAAATAGGAGGGGGAAAAAAAAAAGCCCAGTGAATATAATTAACATCTGCTTATTAACAAAATTATTTATGAGAGAGCTGATTCGAGTTCAGTTAATGGCTGGAATAATTTTTGCAAGAGAGAAAACCCTGCCTAATTGCTGAGGCGCAGCTACGCCAGCCTGTTTCCAGAGCTCGCTGCGTGCTGCAGTTTTGGGGCGAGATGCTCGGTTGGTGCTGTGTGGACTCCAGCCATGGAGCTGGGCTCATCTACCTCCATTTACAGCATCAACTCTCCTGTCAACTCTGAATCTGAATTTATACCTGCAGGACAGGTTCATCGCTAGTGTTGCTTGGTGCAGCTCCCCTTGCAGTGTCAATTATGCAATTCTTCCAGAGCGTGAATCTGTGTTGACTTTGAAGATAAATTACTTACCCTTCCACTTGCTGTTGGCCTTTGGCTGTCGGTTAAGGGTTATCGTGTTCCCCTCTCTTCCCTTTGTGGAGCAGAAAGTCAATGAACCAGTTCCCCATCAGACTTGAAATCTATGGAAGGGGGGGAATCAAACTTCTCGAAAGCTTGGACTGGAGTTTAACCAAATTTTTCTCATAACTTTGCAGCTCAAGGCAATTTTTTAGTTTCCCTGTAACATTGAGAATCCTTTGTTCAGTCTGGATTATCAGCTGAGGCTGGTTTATTTCCCAGCTTCTCGCTTATTTTGTGTGTGTTTAGGTTGAGAGAAAGTTGTTATTGTTTCTCTGTTTTTGTTTTGTCTCGCGTAAAGATACATTTATGAGTGAAAATACTAACACCACAAATGAGGCCAACCTGTACCTATTCCAGTATACATCTTTCATTTCTATACAAGAACAAATAAATGACCGTTGTACAAATGATATATTATCTTTATTAATGCAGTGTTGTTAACGAAGGGCAAACTTTGTGCACAGGTAACTCCTAAGTGGCTAGAGACAGATTATGTGGTAAGAAGAAAATATCTGAGGGTGGTTGGTAGGAGAAAAGATCTAGTTGTACTTGTTCTGGCTTTTTTTCTGGAGCGCTGGGTTGTAGATCCTTAAAACACAGGAAAACTTTTGCAAGATTGAGGCTAATTTTCTGAAGTGTTGACCTTTCCCAGATCCTCTCAGTTGCCTTTTGGGGTAGGGAGCACAGCAAACCCCATGCCATGGCAACAGGGGGATTGAAATGATTGATTAAATTCCAGATCTGAAATTACAGAAGGGTTAGTTCAGCTTCCCAGTGCAGTGAGCCCTGCCTTGTGAACTCCTTGCCTAATGACTGTCTTCTCCTTGCAGCTGGTGGGATGGCATGATACAAGCAGTGTCTGATTTGAGCTGTAAAGGTGTAAATTTTCTCCAGTTTGAGGAAATAGTCCCTCTTGCAGCTGTGTTGCTGTGCACTACAGCTGCTGCAGCACAGGTCTCTGAAGTCTGTGAATCATTGCCTTTTTCTCAGCTGCATAGATAATAACCCAAGCCCTTGGGTTAGTCAATCCAGAATGATTGGGAATATTTTTGCAGAACACAAGAGTTGTGCATCCTTGTAAGCAGGTCGTATTTCTGAAGGGATTACAAAGGATTAGGATGAGTTACTAAAATCTGTGCATCTTTACCGGGCTTCTTTCTGTCATAGGATTTATTGGTTTAGAAAAGTCTTCATGAAAATAGCAGATTTTCCCAGAGACAGCAGGGAAATTAGTATTCCTTTTGCAAACATCAAACTAGCCTACTTTGTTACAATTTCATTGTAAAGTCTGCTTATGGCTCCCTAATGAACCTGGTTCCATTCCCACAAAGTGACACTTGCTGAATAATGTGTTACAGATCTCGGAGACTCCTTCCCAGAGAAGACTTATCATGAAATCTGCAGAGATAATTACCACAGGAGGAAACGAATACAAATGATTGCGGTTTCCCCCTTGTTCTAGCAACTTTCTGAGATTGCGCTCACTTCCCTCTCTGTTGCCAAGTACATTTTTTGTGTTTTTTAGTATCATTAAAACTATTAGATTTTGATTCATAAGATCTATCCACCTACTTAGATGATTGCAACAGTCCCACTGAGTTAAGCTGGAGCTCCAGCTTCATCCAGAAAACACTTGCTCTGTGAGCTGAATTATAACCTATTTCTCAAATCACTAAAATTGGTTGTCCCAGACAAGCACTAAGATTAAATTAATCTCATCTGATATTAGGCATTAATGTAGTCAGCCTTGCTTAATACACTCCTACATCAGATCTGACTCACCCAGGAATTGCCTCTCTTATCGTCTGCTGTTGACTGAATTTATCACGTGCAGCTTCCTGATTCAGGTGAGTTGCATCCAGGGGTAATGGTGAATGTAACATGAAAAAGTTTCCTGCTGCACTTCATTCAGTTCCTCAAAAAAACCAGTGATATATAGGATGATGCTAACGTGGCTGGGGTGTTTCTAAAGCTGTGAAGATTTCTATTCTGTATGGTTTCTCTTTGGATGAGTGGGTTCATCTTGCTGTGCTGCTTTGGTCTTTTAGGTATGGTTATTTTCAGGTCTTGGAGCAACTGTTTATCTCCTTCCTTTGCAAAAAGAAAAATATTTAAGTCTTCACTAAATCTTGTTCTGTTTTTTACACTTCCCTTAACAGATGAATCAAATTTATTTAAAAACAACAACAAGCAACTAACATTTTAAACCCTTAGATTCTGTTTTTAATTCCTAAAATTATCCATGTATTAGGATACTGGGAAAAAATCTGGCAAGTAGGATGTCACAGGAGACTCTTAATGTAAATAAGATTGGTTGATATTTCTTCTCCCTCTTATATGACTTAAGCAAATGTTGCAATTATTTCCCACTACGTGATGTTTTTTTCTTTACAATCAACTAAAGATAATGCATTGACTGTAGCAGCAGCGTAAGGGGAAAAAAAAACACATAAAAAAACCCCTAGAAAATGAAATCTTTAAATTTCATTCTGATATAAATAACACTATAAAGATGGTGCAAAAATAAATGTTACTATTCCATTTAACAGTGTGGTATTAAACATGTTCTCTTTACTGCAGCATGTCAGTCTCTTGTATATTCTTTATTTCATGAACTATTCCACCCTCTTTTTATTTGTTTTGGATTATGTTTTCAGGTGCTAGTTGCTTATGATCACCCCATAATTACTAATTTAAACTTCTCTGCAGTTGCAGTTGTGGGATCAGGCAGGTTCTCTGCTGCTGTAAGTTGCCACTGTTGCATTGAAGGCCAATATTTGGTCAGTAGCTATGGGAGCTTTGTAAAGATCTGGCAGGTCTGTGTTTCTGCTCTTATATACAGTGAAATTAGAAGAGTGTCCTTTTTATTTATCTACTTTGATGGGCAGGCCCCACATTTGTAATACTTGAGTACTGTACAGATATCAGTGGAAGTTCTTTAGAAACTTATTTATAAGAAAATGTTGAGTAATAGCTTTGAGTTGAACACTGAGTAGTTGTGCAGCTGTGGAACTGCAGAACAGAGTCTGAGTCGTTTCTCTGTGCAGTCTGTTACACAGCCAGGAACCCAAATCCCATCTTCTGAACCCCGATACGGTGTTTTAGCCCGCAGGATAGTCCTTACGACTGTTTCCGATGGGCCTTTGTCTTTTCAGTGGGTTGAACCAAATTTTGGATCCATACTTTCTGCTCTAAACTTCCATTGTCACCTGGGCTTTGTGGGCCAGCTGGATCTCCGCTTCAGCTAAGCTGCAGATAAGCTGCTTGGCCTTCAGCAGTAATTGAATCAAAGCCAAATTCCCAGGCCCAGAAGGTTCATCCCTGTTTAAACAAAGAGACAGCAACGCATGTGTATCTGCTACTGAGGAGGAGGAGATTACTCCTTTGAAATTGAATCCAGCAGGGACATTGTATCTCTTTACAATTTGTGAATTTTCCAATAAACGTGTTTTCCTTATGTTAGTTAGCTCGTAAAAGTGCTTTACACAAGTCAGTCTGAAAGACTTTAGGAGAATAAATCCCTTGTCATCAACTCAGCAGAGCAAGTTTTTGCCTTCAGTGGCCATTTTTAGTCATCTTAATTTTCCAGCAGAATTTAATTTATCTATTAAGAAGATAACAATCTGGATTCAGCCCAGCGCCTGTCCCCACGGAAAATTTTGACCTCAATGCCTTAGTGTAGAGATGAAAGCTACGTGCAGAGCACAAGCAAGGAAATAGGAATAACTAAGGTATTTTGTCAAACTTAGACCATCTACTCCCTCCTTTCTGTGTTGCGTCCATGTGGAGTAAGACACATAAATTTGAAGAAGTTCTGATGGCTGTAAACAGCTAAAATAGCAAGGCTTCAAAAATTTTTATTGATTTTACTACAACATTCTTAAAAAAAAAAAAAAACACAAAAAAACAAGTTTTGCAAATACTGAAATATCTTATTTGAAAGTTTAACCTGTGAAGTACTTTTTTTATTCTTTTATTTGCAATCACTGCTTGCTTCAAATGCATTTGTTTTCTAAACTACTAATGAGAAATGAAGCTTCTTTTCCTGGGTTCCAACAGGGAACTAACTCAGTTTTACAGCTTCTGGAGCGGAGCTGACACTCGTGTAATTAAGGAAGCGTGTAGCCAGGGCACGCTCAAGTGCACCTACACACAAACACGTACCGGATGGTCCAGGAGATGCGATGGGTTATGCTCGGTTGTTTTCACCATCCTGTAATCTGGTCACTGCAAGATCCACCAGATTTGAGAGGATGACCTCTCAAAGCACTTTCTCATTGCTTTTTAAAATTTCTTTTCCAGTTCTAGATTGAATTTTGTAGCGCTGGGTAAAGATGGAGCACTTTTCCATTGCTTGTGTGCAGCAAGTACCCAGCAGTCAGTGTTACCTAGCTGTTTATCCAAACTATCTGGTTTTAATAATCTGTAATTATTAAAATGTTATGCTTTTTGATTGTATATCTGTTCAGGAAAGCTAAGATGAAAGTCAAATATGGTAACGTTTTTCTTTCAGTTTATTCATAAGGCCTCAGGAAATTAATGAGATTTATTCTGTGAATTAGTTTATAATTGTGCTTTAACTGCACTGTGACATTTAATAATGTCAGAAGGATTTTGCTTTAGGCAGAGTGATTTCGGCCTCGGTAGAAAATTAATTACCACTTTCTGAATAAACTTTTTTTTTTCATTTTGTGAGCTAAGCGGTATTTTCAAGGTTAAGCTGCTTTCTGATAGTTTGAGGGGAAAAAATGCGTTGAAGATGTAGATCTGGCTTCCTGGTTCACATGCAAGAAGCTGTCTTTGTTAGGTAATCACAAATCAGAACCTATTGTTATTGTAAGACTTTTCAAATGCAGCCTTAGTTTTGGTGTTCTCCAGCGCCCAGACCTTGTGTGCCTGGTTTGGGGAGCTGCAGAGAAACCTGCAGAGCTGTGGAGGGAGCTCCTCTGGTCTGCAGCCCCCCAGCAGTGGGACCTGCTTGTATCGCCCTTCACCTTCATGTATTCCACTGCTTTGCTCGTTCAGAGAAAGCCTTAACGAGAACCCAAGTCTGTACTGCGCAAATACCACCTTATACTGATGCACTTAAGATGGCACTAGCTTATTCTCTCTCATTCATTGCACCTACAAACCCTTTCAGTAGCAAAGTAAGTCTCAATTATATTTTCATAGGGACCTAGGGGGAAAAAAACAGCTACTCAATTCACACATTTTATTTCACAGAATCAGAGTTTAATTAAAGATTTCGTTGTTTGGAAAGTGTGAATCAAGCTAAATATTGTTAGTCCCTGAAATTCATGCCGCAATCAATAGGAATTTTTTTTTCATTGGCTTTTATTGAGCTAAATTTCAATCCATTTTTGCCTTTGGAGGCTCACAGATCAATCTGATATTTGTATCTCTGTTTTGATACAGCTCAGGTCTTGCTGCAGCTTCTCCTGCACTCGGTGCGTTGCAGTCCATGGCTATAACTTTCCTTCAATGCTAGAACTCAAGAACAGTAGTGTTGCCCAGACTCCTCAGTTTCTCGTTAAAGATCCGCACTTTAACAGATGATTTCTCCCAAATATTTAATCACCAGAAGTTTCATTATAATAACAACTTCAGGGTGTGCTTCCAATTAGTTTAACAATAAGTGTATCTTGGGCTAATAAATGTTCAGCTGTGGGCCTTGAATTTATTAGCCCAGGAAAATGGTTATTGCCTCATAAAGAGGAAGCACCTTCAGGTGATTTAATGACTTGTGTTTCTCTCACCCTTCTTAAATTTAATCTAATAAACAGTTGAGATGAGAAAGATATTAAAAGTAAAAAAAAGCCAGCAAGAACAACAAACTTTCCACTGGCAACTACTTAATGACAAAATTGTGTTAATACATATTTGAAAAGTCAGTCCACGACACTGCAGAATAATCTGAAGTTGTCTCTCAAGTAATTCACACAATGTTAGATAACTTCTATTTTATTTTATTATGTGACGAGTTGAATAAATAATTGTTATGGTAATACACTGCCTTTGCCATTAACATGATGTCCTACATCAGTGTTCAAGGACTGCACCTGAAGACATGCAAATGAATGGCGTACTCTTAACGAGGATAACAACCTGCTCATTTCGTCAGGCAAAATTTGATGTCAAGGTTGTAGGCTGCTGATTTTCTGTTTCATTTTTAAAATGCTGGGTGGTGTGTTACAAAAAAAAAACCAACACCTTAATGTGTGTTTTTCATATATATCCTAGCAAACTTTTTCTTCTTCGGTAATGCCTAAGCAGCAGCATTTGGGGTGGGGGAGCAGCTGGAGGCAGCAGTAAGGGCAGGCTGGTTAGGTTATTTTGGTAGTGCATTATGCTTATTATTTTTATGATTATTTCAGTGTGGTCCTGTCCTGGCATAGCTGCAGCTTCTTTCCAGATTTGTTCCGTTCTCCTTATTGTTTTCTTGTTGCAAAACAGGATTTTGTAGTTTTGTAGAACTGTGAGCCAAGGACATCTAGAACAATATTATTATAATCGAAGCATGGCTCACTTTTTACATGGTTTAACCTCGCTCTAAGAAAGTTTAGGACTGTGAATCCAATAGATAGCTCTGTGAATAGTTCTATGCTGAGTTTCAACATGTTTTAACTCTAACATGCTCTTATTTCAGCGTGGTGATTTTTTTTCACAATCTAATTTGAGAGTCTGACTTTTCCTTCTCTGTTTTTCTGGACTTTTTGAGATCTCACATGTTGTGTCTTACTGCAAACAAGTAGGATTCTCAGTGCTGAAGGCCACTTCTGTAAGGTTGTTTGGGCACTCACAGTGTGGATACATGACTGGGATTTTCAGAAAATTGATAGTTTTAAAATGGAACTGAGGCTTCTAAATCTCGTGGACACCCTTGTGAATTTTTCCCTCATTGCTTCTGAGCCTCTCAAAACCCTAACTTACAAGACTTATTTCCAATTAATATCTATTCTGTCCATGTAGAATAAATGATACATTTCAGAAAGTTTCATTAATATTGATGAGCTTTGCATATGCCTAGTTGGTATTCAGAGTATTTCAATTTGTTAAACAGAAAGAGTTTCAACCATTAATTATGTTCTGGTCATTCAATTTCCATCAAATTGAATAAAGTGATGTGTTGGAACAGAATGATGCGTTTGGACCAAAAATATCTTCACTGTTTCTACCTAGAAGCAGAACAAAAATGTCTTGCTCAGCATTTTGGTCTACCTTTGCGTGGCCTGTATTTCATGTACTTATTTTGCTTTGCTAAGGTCATATACAAATACATGTCCAAAAGGAATATGCATTTTGCTTTGTGTTGGAGATATTATTCCTGCTTGCTCACAGATGCAGAACTGAGGCAGACAGGATCTTGGGTTTACATAAATATTTAACTTAACTGAGAGAAGAGCCAAGTATAATTTCATGTAGGGAAGAGTCATATAGACCTCTTACATTAGGGTAAAATTTGAATTCAAGATAATTTAATTCTTTTTGGATCAGAACTGCTACAAGTTTTTCCACTTTCTCTTAAAATGCTGTAGGATTGTCCCAGTAAGAGGTAAGGAATTGAAGCAAGCAAGCTTGCATTTTTCGTGGCTGCTTGCAGAATATAAAGTTTTATTTTTCATATAGGGAAATATTTTTACGTGCAATGGAAATGATTGTTTTGACATGCATTTGTGTGTGCATGCACATGTATTTCCCAAGGAAGCTTTGCCTTTCTTATCCCAGATGACAGAAATGAACTGAAACTGTATTTTCTGGTTTTGAGAAACAAAATTTGAATTTTAATTTTTGAATTCCATGTTGTTTTGGCAGAATAAGTATGCTTACTATTTCAACAGGCAAAAACACATTGGAGTGCTTTAACAGTGAGTTTCACAGAACATCTAACAGGTACAAAAGAAAGCAAAGACACAGAGGGGGGATCTTCTTTGCCAGTCATCATCTTCAGCACTGCAGCCAATTTGGAAGCATCTTATCTGTGCTTATTTGAATGTTTCAATTACACACTTGAAAAAATACCTCAGTGTCATATGATGCCACCACACAGTAAATTAATCCCACCCATACTTTACATTTTAGCAATTAAATCAGCTATGAAATAATATTTTAATTAAAATCAAGCAATTTTTCTTGTTTTTCAGTTGTTAATGAACTGTTGCTTGAAGATCAACTTCAGCTTACTATGGGCCAAAGAAATGGGTATTTGAGATACTGGAAAGACAGTGGTGTTCAGACTTATGGATCACTTAAGCACTTTTAGAAAAGCTACCCTAAATTAGCATTTATGATGCCTACTGCAGCTCTGCAGAAAATGATTCTTTCATTTTTTCTTTCCCTAAGAAGATGTCGCTTTAGAGCCTCAGTACATTCCTAAAATAAGTCTGTAGTTACTGTAAAAGTACTTCTAAAGTGTCAGCGACTCTGTCATTAGCCTGGAGTAAAAATTTAGATCCTTTCCATCGTGTGTCTCAAAGCATGCCTTGTGAGCCCCAAGGATGGCTTTGTGACTGCTTTTTACTGGGGAAGGGGGGCAAGATGGAGAACGAATCTTGGATTTTAGAACGATTTTTCTCCTTTCAGTGTTTCCCTGAATAGCTCAAACGCTGGCATTCACCATAGGAATCATTAGTGCTGTTAACTCAAAGTCACTTTGACATTAAAAAAGCAGTGCAGAATTGACTGCTGATTGCTGAAGAGCTCTACCAGCGCCGAAATGGCAGAATATAATGGGTTTTCCCTGTTAAATTATCTCAATACACTTGCATTACCAGCTACTGAGTACTCTTTGTTTCCCCCCCAATTTATGTGCTCTCTGTGCATGAGTCTTTAGACTGCAGCTTAATATAAGAAAAGGGGCTAGAAAAAGACATTTATTACTATTCAGAAAGTGAAGAACTGGAAATATCTGGTTATCCTTTGCTTTGAACAGGGGTTGGATCAGATGACCACGTGAAGTCCCTGCCAGCCTTAGTCAGTCTGTGATTCTGTGAAGTGGAAAGGGATGCAATGTTAGATGCTCACAAAATAGCTTGAATTGAAAAGAGTAGTTTTTAATTTGTTTGCATTTGGTGAATTGTAGCTCTGCTGAACAAGAAAAACTGAAAAGGTTTGTTGTTGATATTAGTAAAGCCATTTTTTTTTCATGTTTTATGTAGGTAGCTTTTATCAGAACAAAGTTAATACGATTATCAGTAGCCAGTTTCCTTTACCCTGTCTCAGCAAACAATTCAGATTGGTTTGTTTCAAAGACAGTGTATGAGAATACTCTCTGGTTTGTATGCTTTTATGTTTTTGCTGGTTCAAGAATGGCTTGAAATGAATCAAGTCTCATAGACTTGGAGTCCTCCTCTTTAATTAGTAAGTGAGCTTCCAGGTCTGAGGATGCTTTGTGGGTTTTTTTTTGTTTATTTATTGGCAATTTTCCCTGCTGTGTGACTCTGTGAATCTTTAGTTACGTGCCTCTGTTTTTTTCACGTATAAAATGATGCTATTGATAGCTTTCTAAATGACTGTGTGATCCAGAAATATGAAGCACTACATGGAAACAAGAATGCTTGTGTTGTTTTTCTGTTAATAATGTGATTTTTTTCTAAGAATTTCTAACTTCTGTTCCACCAGAATGTATTTCCAATGCTTCCAGTAATGTCTAAAGCAAGGAGCAACTTTAAGTTGACCACATTTGTCAAATAATGTAATTTGACAAATATATAGTAATATATAGTATCATACAAGCCACACTAAAATAAAAAAATATAATCCTAAAAGTTCTTAAGTTTCCTCCATACATATCCACTCTTGTGTCAACTGGGAACACTTCAAGCCTTGTAGGTGACATTTAGTAGTGTGGAAACTATATATTTTTATTCTTAGGGTCAGGTCTTCCGGAGGGTAGGATTTGGACCAACAAATGTGTCACTCTATTAATGGACCATAAAATAAACTTCAGTGCCTCAGTCCTGCCAAATCTCCACTAAGCATTGTGCAGGAATCAATACCTTTTTTTCATGTTACAGAAAGCTGTTTAAATCTTAAGGAACACAAAGAACAAGAGATCAAAGGAAGCACTGGAAAATGACATGTACAATGAGAAAATTTAGAGCTAAAATAGTGCCAGTGATGAGGTGTTCTGAGCTATCGAAGGTCTGGGTGTAATTCTTCTGGAGCACTTGGTGTAGCAGCTCCTGTGGTTTTCCCTGGAGCGCCTGCTGCAACTGGGCTGTTTCTGACCTGGATGGACAATTACCAATTTATTAGAATCTTCCCTAAAGCTGATGTTCAACTTTTAAATATCTGTTCAGTTCTGTTATCAGGTAGCCCAAGACAAGGAGTAAGAGAAAATATATGATTTTATTTCTTTTTATCATGCATAATGAAAAGTGATTTTTTTCCCCTTTTTCTTCCTATGGAGTCAAGTAGTTAACGCCTTCTTCTGAAAAGAATTAAAATGGGAAATATCTTTGAGCAAGAATTACAGAGGTGTGTAATAATTGCCTGGCATTTCCATACCCTCTGAAAGCAGTCTGGAGCTTTAAAGCAAGCATATTGTCCAATTCATCATCTTCCGTGCAGCGTTTTTACTTTTAGCAAGGGACGTACATCATAAGGCTCAGCAAGTTTCAGAAATGGATTCTCAACATGGACAGATGGTGTTTAAGATGCCTGATGAGAGGGCTGACTTTCTCAGAGTGTGGCAATGTCAGAAGAGAAGACAGCTTCTTGGGTTGTTGTTTCATTTTCCATGAGTGACCCGTGTTTGAAGTGCAGCACGTTCAGCTGCTCCAACACTGAGCCCAGCAGAAATTCTTCGACAGACTTGAGGCAACATTGATGTGAGGCAAACAACTGCCATCCACGCGTGTGCTGGCGTCCAGGAAAGCGTTGCAGAATTTCTGAACCTGAGATTACGGTCTTGCTGAGCTGGGTGGCTCCTGACCACCCAAAGCCATAGATTTGTGAAGCATTTTTTCCTCCCTACTGTAATGGAGAAAGATATCCTAAAGGGCTCCATTGTGTGTTCCAAAACAGAGATGAATTAATAGCATCATTTGCACCATGAGCTGTCACAACTTGCAAGATTTTTTGTGCTTTGAAACTAGCCACCTACTTGGAAAGGTCCTTCTGATCTCAACTGCAGTTTTCTTGTATTAAAGTAGAACATAATTTTAATCAGCTTGTGTATACGTTGAGCATGCCAAGTTTACGCAGCGGCAGCAGCTTCCCAAGCAGTAACACACACCAGGCAGCTGTCAGATGTGCTGTACGCAAAATAAGACTCCCACATCCTAGCACTTGTGTTTTAACATAGGAACCAGAGCTGGGAGAAACTAAGCTTTTCTTCTGGTGCAATAGCAAGGAGAGAGGGAAATGACTTCACCTCTGTTCCATAGAGGAGAAGCCTGCAGTATATTTGGGAGCATCCACAACTCGTAGGCATTGATAAGGATCCTACCACATCTTGAGTAGGCAGGAAACAGAAGGACTGTAAGAAATCTTTCAGTAGAATTTTAATACCTGTCTGTGTGCCACTTCGATATCTCAATATCTTTTTGTCCAAGAATGGTTTGAATATTGTATGCTCCTGAATACTGAACAGGCTTCAATGATGAGGAAGCTGAAAGCAAAAGTTATGCCTTTCACTCTTTATATTCCACGGAAGAAATTTTTATCTTTTCTCTAATGTCTTGGCTGAGGAAAACTGTAATAGTTGAAGATCTTTCTTTTACCTGTTTTGCAAGAGCTTTGTACAGGTTAAATTTTAATTACTTTTTTCTAACAGCCTGTAAATGAGTAACACACATGTAGCTGACAGCTTTCTACTACAGAAGCCTTATAAATAGTTCTTTAATGGGACTGCTATTTTCCTCCTCCTTTAACTGAAGTTGCTTGTTTTGCAAACCTCATTAAATATCTTCATTTTAATGTGTTAAAAATATTCAGAAAGAAATTAAGTAATTTCTGGGTACATCTGTCTGTATTAACGTTATTATCAAGTACTTTTTTTATTTCCCTCTTCTCCAGATACACTTAATTGGCTCTCACATGATTAACTAAGTCAGGGCTAACGTCATATCATGTCCCTAAAGCCTGGGGAAGGCTACTCATTTTCTACTCCTGAAAGGAAGATAAACCATTACTGTAAATTTGTCAAGGTCTTTCATACAAGCATGAGCAATTAACATTAATTGTTCAAGATCATTCTTGTTCAAGATCACTCTGGTATTATTTTTCACTAATGAAAGTAGAGAGTTAATTAGTTCTTTCTTACTAAATGTTTTAGTCAAACATCCTTTATCTCAAATGTGTGTGGGCATTTGGGCTACAGGACATGCCACCAAACCTCAAAACAACATTTGGGAGAGAAATCTTGTGAATTTTGCTACGCGGTGGTAATATGTACTTGCATTTTTTTTGTCTAGGAAGCCTTTATTTGAAATTTCTGTAAAATCTTCTTTAACTTGTCCTGTGTGAATGATCATTTGGGGGTAATTGGCTGGCACTTGTGCATTGCATTTTGTTAAAATGGAAAACTTTGTGCTGGAATACTTTCAGATTAACCAGCAGACTGGCAGAAACTGTTGTTAGTTGTGAGAACCAAAGGGCAGCAGGGTTGTGCTTCTGCTCTGCCTTAGATTTGGTGTTAGTGTACTGTGATTGTGAATACATGTAACCCGTGCCAGCAGCTGTGGGTCATGACTTTTGGTAGTGACCCAGTTTGTTTCCATCTTGTCTGAAAATGAAGCTTTTTTTATGAAACAAAAGTTCTCCTTTGGAAATCAGAAACATCCAAGCACTTGTGTGAGTGTCTCTGATCCGTTGTGATAAGATTAATAATTTTTAGATGCTCCCTTCTTCCTTGTGTGTGTGCTGACATGGAGTTAGATATTAATCATCAGCAAATAAAACTAAGTGGAATTGAATGGGGTTTCCAAGGAGCTGCCTCTTCAAGGTGTTGAGTCTTCAGGCTGAGGTACAAAGAGCAGCTTTTTTATAATGCAGATCACAATATAGCTCTTAATTTTCCATCTGAGATGCTTAGGTGCTTCCTGCTGTCTTAGTCATTAGTAAAATAAATTAACTTCAACTATAAATAAATTTAAACGTTTAAACCTTAATGAGGTCATAGAGATGGAAACAAAGGAGCTATCAGTGAAACTGGGGGACGTTGTGCAGTCATGGCAACGCAAATAGTAAGAACCATCTTCTGCCTCTGATAGTTAAAGGATGGGACTAGAACAGTCTACTCAAATCTACTAACAGCGGTGCGGCTGTTAGTTATCTCGTTGATGTTGACATTTCAGAGATTGTCAAAAATGGAGAGAAAAAAAATGGGTGTGAGCGTCTGCTGTCATTGTGCTTGAGAGATTCCTGTAAAAGACGGACTTTTTGGAAGTTATAGTCTGGCTTTAGAAATGGACCTGTCCACCTGAAGTAGATGTTCCTTCTAACAATAACAGACCCAGAGTATCTTTGAACTTACCTTACTCCAGAAAGACAAAGCAGCTCATGGGAAACAAAGTTTGTTGAGTCACTTCTCTGTTGTGGGTTTGTCCATCTGCTCTGAGCTATAGGAATCTCACGCTATTATTCACTTTATTACAGATGTTCCTACGGGTAGGAAGGTTTCATTTTTCAAGACAACTCTTGCCTCAATCCATCCTCCCCCAAGTAAAACAAACCCTCTCTTCATTAAACTGCCTTTCATGCAACATCAGCCCGTAGCAGCAGAGGCTAGCAAAGCCTTGTCTCTTCTCTTCCTCTGTGGACTTGTAAAAGGTTGAACATCTGCATGTCCTCAATGTAATTAGGATGTGATAGGACAATGTCTTCTTCCCACCAGCTGCCTCTGAGCCTGCTTGCATGGCTCGGGCAGTCCTGAAACACTGAGAAGGGTCAAAAATTGTATGAATCCTATTAAAAACCATATGTATAAATGAAAGCTATCTGCTCTGTGCTCGGTCCCAAGGACATATTGTGAATCTCAGCTGGTCAGAATTGGGCACGGTTCATCTGTTTTGTGTGTTTAGTGCCAGGGATTAAAGACTGTGAGCTGAGCTGGGGCGGCTGAGTGCCCGTGTGAAGCTCAAAGGGAAGAGCTGGGTAGATTAAGGGCAATTGGATCAGCGTGACCAGGCCACTGAGATGGCACAGCGGTCCAGATGGCAGGGTCTTGTAGGGAAAAGGAGGAATGAAAATATTTCTAGCAATATGAGCTGGGTGTTTTGTCTTAAAAGAGAGTCTCAGAGTGGCTGAAAATAGAGATTTCAGACTGCATCTCTTGTCGTGTTGAGGATGCAAGAGTTTGGTGCAGTTTTGTCCGACGACCAGTTACTTTTATTAGAATTTAGTTTAAGAAGAATTCAGGAAGCAGGAGAAGCCACTTGATGCATGAGTAGAAATAATGGTGGCCTGCATTCTTCATTTTGCTGGAGGTTACAACAAATTTCATGCCAGAGGAAGGGACCAGGGAGAACTATGCAATGCTGCAGTTAAATGAACAAGCAAAAACCTCCGTCACCACTGAGATGATGGCAGTGTCTCAATCCCATTTTGTCTCTGTAATGTGTTCATGATCCAGCTTTGCTCATTGAAACACAGGGATCACGTTTTCTTTGTACTCCAATTATTCTTCCTGATTTTCCTGCATCAGCACAGCAATGTTTGTAAAACAGAAATTACTTTGTTCCTCACAGAGTGCTGTTAGAGCCAGAGATGGGAGTTACACAGTATAGGATCTACCCCATCTTTTAGCAAATGTAATTTAAAAGTATAATCAACTGTTGAGCTAGTTGGCTCACAATAAGTTTTAAGGAACCATTTCTTAGGCTGAATGCACTGCTGGTTAGAGATCACGTATGTGCTAAAGGTTGTGGAATTGAGGTTTCGACTTCTCATATAAATGCTGCACTAAAATGAATGTTTGGCTGAGATGCAGGCTCAGATAGGGTTTTTGAGGATGTATTTTGTGGCACGCAGGTTTTGAGAAATGTGAAACAGGTTTTTTTTGTTCTATTTCTCCAGTCAGTCCCCTGGGTGAGTTGTTTTGATGAAACTTGGCAGATACATAAAACTTGCAGAGATCCCATCCTTGATTCTTTTTTTATCATGGGGCCTTGTCATAGTGTCAGAGAAGAGCAGAACCTGTAGAGGCAACAAAAATGAAAAAGGGATTTTTTTTTTTTTTACATATAAAGCTGCAAACAGTAAAAAGAGTTGTATGGGTTCCAAAGAAATACACAAAAGGCTGTTTCACTTTTCTTTATTTTGACCTGTATTTAAAAATGCCTTGCTCTTCATGTGGGTCTTGACAAAAAATTGAGAAACATCACATTTCCCATGCTTCTGGTAGCCTTGCACACCTAATTTTTGAGAACTTTGTTTTCTAAAATTAAGTTGCTTGTCCCTGTGGCTTTAATGTAAAGAGATTATAATGTGTTTGTAATCCTGTTCTCCTTTATTCACTGGGAACATGAGTCTGAGGATGCTGGACAATGTACCCTGCACCCTGTTCCCAAGCGTGGCAGTATACATAAGGCTGATCGTTAGAAGTTGCAGGGTTAAAGACCCCCAAAATGTCATAGTTGAGCAGCCATTGTCAAACTCAGGCTTCAAATCCACCCCTCCTGTCTTTCTGGTCTTTCTGGAGAAATCCAAGCTTTGCATTTCACCTCCTCATTGACCAGGACAGAGTTCACACACTGTGAAATCGTGCTGGAGAGTAAATAAAACACCACAAGCAAAGCCCTGCGGCCTTTCAGCTGCAAAGTGCTGTGGTGGGCATGCACGGATCTGGATGTCAAATTAATTATCTGAAGTTTAATTAGCTGTAATTGAAGTGACCTATAATTTCCTGATACTTGACTGGAGTATACTAACAGATGCCCTTTGCCTGTCTACTTCTGACTTCCTCTCCCTTAAATAAAGGTGCTGTTGCTAATATGAGATCTGTGGAAATGGCAGAAAATTAGCAGGCATTTCTGCATCTATTTCCATTTATGAAGAACATGAGACCCTTTGACTTAGAGGACATCAAAGTGGACCAGGTTCTTGTCCTCCTGTTCAGAGATGCATCTAATTAGTGACTTGTGGTGAATTGTTATGAAGAACAGCCTTCAGCTCTGCCCCATGGTGACACACCTCCCATATGAGTTCTCCACCCAGTTCCTCCTCCTCATGACAAAATTGTTCATTTATTCTCTATACAGAATAATAACCTTTCCTAGAAGGAATATTATTTCCTTGTCTTAATCATACAATCCTCACAGGGCTGCTGTGAATATACAGCTGTGGTGATAGTACACTTATACAGCACGTGTGTGCAGACTATTCTTTTAAACAGTCCATCTGACCAAGGCAAAATAACTTTGCTACCCAGATTTAGGAGGTGTTCAAACACAGTTAAGGAACTGATTTTCTTCATTGCTTGGTCCCATCATTCTTCCTGCCTTCTGGTGATAAATTATGCAGTGGCTACTCACAGCATCTGAAACTCTCTTCTATTTAATTTGCTATGAGGGTATCATCATGGCAGTCACACCAAGGGCCTCTTCTGGGAGCTGGGCTGCAATTTGATATATTTGTTAATAGAGCCACGCTGACAGTATCTTCTATGATATAATTGATTGGAAAAGTAGCAATGTGCCCAGTGTGGTCTAGCAGGTAAACATGCAATCAATTAAAAAATAAAATGAGGGAAATAGTTGCCCAAAGGATAATAAACCAAGGTGATGTACAAAGCACTAAACCCCAGGGGCTTATGCAGCTGTAACCATTCAAAAGGCACTTACCAAATTAGAGAATCTAAACAGGATTTGACTGAATTAGCAGTGGGGTAGGAGACCTCTAGGGAAAACCCAGGTGCTGCAGATGCTTTGTTTCAGCAGGTGCTGCTCATTCGCTAAAGAGGTATTTAATCAGTGCCCCAGGAGGACTTGGAAAGGAAGTGAAGCTGGGGGTTGCTTGTGCCCTGCAACTTTGTGAGAGTAGCTGCAGCGTTTCTGCCACCCGTTTGTTTGAAGGTAATGTGTATTCAGATTTCTTAAATGTACTAATAATTCGGTTAGAGAAAAGTTCTTTCTGCTGTACCCTCGGAGATGGTGGTGTCTGAAGGTCTTTGGTGAACCAAGCTGGTCCTTCTTTTTGGGAGCAGCCTGTGAAGTGCTGTCGGTGTTTTGAAAAGTATATTGGGGATGAAAGGAGATCCTTGATGTTTGTGCTAGAAAAGCCTGTGCTATGTTAGAAACTGAGTGTGTTGGCAGTCTTTTCTGATGTGTACATGATAGGTCCCTGTTGTTTATTTAGGAACTCCTATAATAGAAGTCACTGGCAGTGGTGACATACAATGTGAGTCTTACCCTTGATTTTGGTGTTGTTTACCATCTTGAGATCCTTTTTTCTTCCCTTGCTATGCATAAAGTCTATAGGAAGTGTCTCTTAAAATAGTAGGAGTGTTCTGGGGCTGCTCCTAATTTATCTCAAGCCCGCTTTATACCACTTTTTACAGTACTAAAAAGACTAGAGGACTTTTTACATGTCTATAATGGTATTAGAATAAAATCAAGTTCTTCGAATTAGAAGGTTCATATCCAGATCTAGTCCAAACCTGCTAATCCTCTAGCTGCTAAGCAGACAGAAAGGATTGCTTCCTATGCTCTTATGTACATTTTAGGAGCAGATAATGGCCTGCTGGCCAGGAGCTCAGTTCTCAGTGGCATCTGCCATCCTGCTCTTCTGTCGAGATCTCCTTTTAAGCTCTTGGGAAATGTGGAGCCTCACAGAGAGTGTTTATATCAATCAAGGGATGAGGAAAGTAATCCTTCCCCCCACCTCCCGGCAGCATTTCAGAAGCTTCTCTGGGTATGTTTTGTGATATTTTGCTGGGCAGAAGTGCTATTGTTTTTCTATTTCTGAGCGTTAACCTTTCTCAACTTCCATCCAGCAAAAACGATGTCACTCTGTAAAATCTGCTTATGACAAATGGGACTAATATTTTTATTTTGCCACCCAGACTGATTTGTGATCATGCTGGTCTTGGACATCAGACAGGGTTAACACCTCTATCTCAAGAACCCATGTGATGCTGAGGTTGAGTTAAAACACTCCAATTCCTTTCCTCCATGAGAAGGAAACTTGTTTTCAACCAACAATTCTAACAGTCCCAGAGAGATTTCTCATCCTGGTTTTTTCTTGGTTTATATCCAGTGTTGAGAAGAGGAGAACATGGGCACTCTCAAATGAGTGTGATTGTACAAATCCTCTCCTTCCATCTCATGTGCTTTAAGTAAACTTGATCTTGTGTAATATTTGGTCCTTTTTCAAATGCATTAGTTCCTATAGAGATCAATAGTTCAGAATTAGATTTTAGTCTATTCTGTAAACCCCCCTCCACTGTGAAGGTGTTTGCAGAGGAGAACAGCAGCAATAGTATCTCATCTGAATCAGTTGGAGTAGACGGCAGGAATACAAATGTGGCAGAAAGCAGCAGTGTACTGGCAGCTCGGTATAGAGGGAATACAAGCTACTGGATTTCTGTTTGTGAAGGAGGATGTTTTGTGTAATCATGGGGAAATAGTTGCTGCTTTATAATTCATCCTCTTTTTTTTCTGTACTCCATTTTTTTTGTTACGAACCTTTCCTATGCACTACAGTAATATTGCGTAGCCAAGTTTAAGACTGTTTTGGAGGTCCCCTTTGGGCTGTCCAGTTTTATGTAGACAGGACATTGAGGAGCACTGAACTGCCTGTTACTCTGGAGCAGAAATGGTGCTGCAGGGAGACTGGTAGCAGCCACGTGCCTCCATGCACAATGCTAGCTGCATAAATTACAGCCTCTTAATGATAAGGCATAGCTAAATTTCAGCTAAAGCATAGTTGTGCGTCTGTTATTCACTTCTCTCCAATACATGAGTGTGTAAATATGTGTGCCAGCAAATGAAACCTGTATCTGAGACCGGGGTTGAGATTGGGGAGGGAGTGTCACTGGAGTATAAACAAATGGAAATTGTGATCAAGTCTATAGAATTCACTGTATTTGAACCACTCTGGATCTCAAACAGCTTGGCATTTGTAACATGGCAGGATGTTTTATTACGCTGCATTCCCACAAGGTGAATTAAAATAAGGATTAAAAAGCCCCTATAAATCAGATTTTATAGCTGCCTAAACCACCTGCAAACTGTTGGTACTTGTTTTCAAAATCCACCATCATTTTGCTGTCAAATTGATTTCGGTTTCATTAGCAGAGCTGGCATCGCCTGCACTGGCATAATCTACTGGCTGCATAAATTACTAGGAGTGTAATTGTAAGCAATGTCTTCATTTTGTCAACAGCATCCCAGAGTGCCAATGATATCCTTTATGCACTATTTTTAATTGTCTCAGCTGGGTGTTTTTTCAGCAAATTTTACCTCAATGGGAAATAACAGAATTATGTAGTAGTTAGTACAGGCAGGAAGATGCTGTATGTGAAACCCAAGAAGATTTACCAAGGGATTCTGCAGCATTTGTAAACAGTTTCTAATTCAAAAAGTAACTTGTTAAGTACTGAGGATAAGTGAAGGAGCATGTTTTGGTGGCCCTGTGTAGTACAGAGGCACCAGAAAGTATTGTAAATGAAAGCTGATAGCATGAGCTTCACTCCAGGTGGAGGAGTTTAGCTTTGGTTCACAGTCAAAATTGTGTGAGTGCTACAGGTGATGGGAACTCTCTGAATCATGGAGGAAGAGCTTGGATCCCTGTGGCTGTGCAGCAGTTGTACCATCAGGAGGTTGTTTGCTCAGATCAGTATTCTGCAACCTGGCACAAAGTCTATAAAAGCTGTATGAGCCTCCAGCACATTGTATGTGACCAAAATAAACACCCAGGGGTGTTATGCTTCACCTCTCCTTAAGGTTTCATCAATGTTAGCTGCATTAACCATACAGAAAAAGATAATGGGCTGCATGGTCTGTGTCTTCAATCTGGTGAATTGTCTCAAAATCGTTCTGTATGAATGAGGTGTCTATAAATACGTAATTAATGAACAGGAGAGAAGCTAACAGCCAGCAGTCAAGTCTACGTACTATAAATCCTGGATAGTGTGTGCTCAGTAAGTTACTCTGTACCACGATTGATTTTTACAGTTGAAGACTTCAAGGAGAAGATATCTTTTTCTATTTGGTTGTGAGTAAATGTAGGCAGTGCAGTAAGATTCATATCATGATGGGAGGGAATGCATTTGCCCTGTAAATGCAGAGAGTTAATGTTGTGGTGTATCCGCATGAAATAAGTTTTAGTAAGGTAGTTGATAGGTTTGTTCCCTTCCTCATTCAAAAGCATTCATTATTAGCAATACTCTATATTAAATGGAATAGTAATGGATTTGTTAAATGTGAAAGTAAGAGTCCTTCTCTTCCCATTTAAAACCTGTAGCAGATTTTGCTAATGCATGTTTTACAAGTAACCATTTATTTGAAAAACCAAAGGTAGAACCAGGGAATTCTTAAAACCTCTCGGTGGCTGTCAGCTGTTCTGTGCTCCAGCCTCTCTCCCTCCTCTCTGGACCGAGGTGGCCGTTGCAGGAAGGGCTTTTCGCATCAATCAGGGCTGGATTCAGGTTGCCAATACGCAGAGGAGACAATTTAGCCGTCTACTCGAGTATGTGATCTGAGTCACACCGAGGTTAAAGCCTTATCTAAATCCTATTAAAGCCAATGCTAAGGCCCCATAAACTTAATTGGGTTTAGTGTGGATCTACTTTACAGATTTCTTTTTGTATCTTAGCACATCTGTATTTTTGGTCAGTGAGTACCTTTTGATAAGCTGTAGTTAAACTTCCCTGGGACAATACTATGTATCTTTACTTTCATTCTTTTAAATTAGAGTGGCATATGTAATGTGGAATCTGGGAAGACAACTAATATGTCTATATTAAAGAAAAACGATCGACAAGAAGTGAGCCTGACCTTTTTTACCATTAAATACAGTCTCTGTCTATTTTGGTAACCTGGTAGGTGTGTTTTATACTGGGTACTTTGGGTAGGGTTCAGCCCTGCTCCTATTTACAGATTTTGGAATTTAATGTATGAAAGGCTAAACCAATGAAAATTAATGCATTTTTGATATTTGTTATATGAGCTGTCTCAGGTATCGCACTACAGAAATTTGGCAAAAGTAAAGCTGAAATACTGTGTACAGAGAGAGCATGATGTTAACCTCGTTCATAGGGGAGAAATATTCTATCATTCAGCATCACAAGGTTAATCAAGTTCTTTTCTGTGATGTTCCTGTGTTTCCATTGACTTCAGTAAACTTAACGTCCCTCACAAAAAAGTGGCTGTGATAAAGGTTTTATTTGTACTTTATTTGTATCTTTATTCATTTAAGTAGTTTATTGAGATAAAGGTAGAAACAGCATTTGTGCCTTGAGTAGATACTATAATCTGCACTCCAAATGATTTCTCATCTTAAATATTCAGTTTTGACAGCGGGCCAAGCTGTAGGCGCACTCTTATTGGCAATTACTTGATTGAATGAATAACCCTACCAAGTTTGATACAACTAATCTTACAAGTAAGTGCTCACCAATGTGACAGGAGTTTTGGCACTTACAGTGCTTTTTAGTCTTGATAATTGATCTGTAGACTGGAGAAGAAATAAATTGCAGTGTTACTAGCATCCTTGATAAGTTAGCAGAATGATTGAATATATGACTTATTGCTGGTTTACCTGTGATTTAGGATCAGGGTCCTAGTTCAGTGGGGTTTTCTGTGTGTTAGGGAAGCAAGTATTGGTTATACATCTCTTGCACATAGTGTTGAACTCAGTGGGGCATTTTATATTGACTTCCCAGAGACCAGTCTTCTATGAACCTGTTTTGTTCATTAGTCTAAAACTCTTGTGAAGAAATAAGTGACAGCAATTATTAAACATTTGCTGCATTTAATCTATTCCTCTTAAATTCTTCTGTGGCTTAATAGCTAAGGAAAAAGTTTGCAAGGTGATAGTGCAAGACTCCATCTGTTCAGGCAGATTAAAGGAACCAGAGGACGACTTTTAAAGGATGAATACTAAAGGTATTGTTATTGCTCTTGCTGAGTTTAATTACAGAGAATAGGGACCGATAAATATGTCTACAGGACATATTGATTGCTCTGTGGAATGTACACATCCATTTAAAGGCAAAGTCAAAGATGTTTCAACTTGATATGACCTATCAAGGCAAGCATTAAGCTTGAAGGCGAATATTTGGCAAAGTGAACAGTTTTGTTTTACGTGCTGCTCTGAGGGTCTTCAAAAGGTCACTCAGTGCATCACATGAGTGACTGGATGTGTTCTTCATCACAGAAAGGCTGGGGTTGGAAGGGACTTCTGGAGATAGTCTAGTCCAACCCCTCCTGCTCCAAGCAAGGTTGGCTAGAACATGTTGCTCGGGACCACATCCATTCTAGCCTTCTCTTTTCAAGGCTAGACAGTCCTGGCACCCTCATCCTCTCCTTATCTAACAGATGCTTCAATCCCATAATCATCTTTGTGGCCCTCCTTTGCGCTTGCTTGAGTGTCTAATGAATGAAAGTCTAGACTTGGAATATTTTAGTTGCATTCAGGCAAGTAATTTCATTTTCCAGTTTGATTGTCTTGTCTGTTTAAAGAAGAAAATTCCAAACAACTTTGTGCTTATTTTAAAAAAGAAAAAAAAAAAGGAACCTTTGGCTAAGAAGAATTGATAGAAATCAGAAATTACCTTCATTGTGTCATCAGAAGACAGTGTGAAGGATTCATATGCCCTTTGGCTAATTCAGATTTCTAGATCTGGTGAATTAAAGGGTCAAAGGCCTGAGATCTGAATGAATGAATCAGAGGAGGAACTTGAAACTTAGGTCCTACAGTCCAGGGGGAAAGTCTTTACTATGGATCAGTGGCCTCTGAGGATACTCATGAATTCATATCCAGGGCAACTGACGCTTAGTGATTTTAAAAAAATAAAAAGTCAGTAAACTTCTGAGCAAAATTGTCTTTAGTCACTTAGATGCTTTCAAAATTTCTGCCAAGCTTGCAATAAACTCTCAATTAACTTATCGTTGTTGTAAAGAGTGAATTTAGTGAAAATAACAAATCTCTCCAGTGAGACCAATAATTAGAGCTTGTGAGGTGTTTTATAATCACTTTGAATAGGGCAGTAAATATGTGTATTTCAGTAGCAGTCATCTCATCCTTTTCATTAAAAAAATTTAAGGTCGCAAATGTGTTTTTTATTTTCTTCAAAGGTTATCTGGGTTTTTCCCCCCTGTAGGAACCAAACGCCCTAAAGACACACTGGGTTGCTTATCCAATTATGGCTGCTTTCCTAACTATTAGTTTTTTGATATTCATTTTTAATGATTTTTATGCCTCTTGAAAATGCCAGCAATATTGCTCATAAATCATTGTCCTTTCCTTTCGCTCTCCTGGATTAATATAAATTCACTTTAATTACAATTCTAGGTGGAGCAACTGCATTTAATCCTACCTGGTTTTCGAGGCAGGTATTTAGTTCAGTACAGCTCATTAAATAGCCGTGGTATAGGTTAATGTCATGATCAGATTTAGAATGAGGTACTGGGGGAAAGGGAATTTGAATGCTGGTAGAGATCCTGCAGCTTGCCTTAAGCAGCATTATTTTTAGTTATGCACAGTTATGCTGTATGGGTTTTTTTTTGATATTTTCTGCTTAATATCACGTCAACATGTGTCGGCTTTGCACACAGTGCTTATATATCTTTGAAATAACTGTGTGCATATGAATGGCGATAGTAACTAGCATAAGCTAGTACATTAGTGCTACTCTCAGGGTGTCCATGGACAGAGGCATGGCAGTGGAGGTGTTCTAGTTTAAATACGTTGTTGTTTTCATTTGGTTGTTGGTGGAAAGAACCAAGATTCACGACGGTTTGCAGGTGTCAGGTTGAGTCAGCAATGTTTGGTGTTACTGATGCCATGTCCCTTTGGCCAGCCATGGTGTATGGAGGTGTGCTGAACCCCGTCCCTCGCGTGAAGGGAGCTCCTCTGCCACTCTGGATATCCACTGGAGAATAAACGCTATCATTTCATATCCATGCTGCGCTAGAACAAACGCAGGGAAAAAATCAGCTGCAACTAAGCTGTATTGAATATGATAAAACTGCTTTTGATTTATATTCATGGGGAGAGGAATCCAAATTGAGCCCAAAGGTGAAAACAGATGTGTAAAACCTTACGTAGCCCGCTGCATCTTTAAGAAAACATCTATTTCTTTTGCTAAATATCAATCCAGGGAAAAAGACCTGTGTGTGTTTCATTTTTCTTTGCTGACGTTTTGATGTGATTAAATTCATGGTGCTGCAAAGAAATATGGCCAAGCAAACCTCACAGCCGAAGAAATAGTGCGGCGTTCTTCCAAAGCCAGCAGATGCAGAGCAGCTTTCGCTTGGGGTAATTAGTAAAAGCACGGTTCCACTCTAACCTGTAAATCACTTTATCTCTGCATGGGGCACTTCTATTAAATGCTGACTGTCTTCTTTCTCTCAACTGGCACAGGTAAACAGGTGAAATTATTAACACCTTAACACTCGTCGAGACATTTAGGGAGTCTGATGCAGATGTGTGATCAAGAGAAACTCTGCTTACATTGAGTAATTTCATTTCTTTAGCCATTCATTTCTGGGCTACTGATGAACTCATAATTTAGGAGACTGATGTGATATTTATAGTGATTGTGTTGTGGGTTTTTTTTAAAGAAAAAATACTGTTGTGACTTACATTTCTTTGCATGTGTCAGTTCCCTGAAGAAGTGTTGCTTCTGGCATTTAACTAGGCACTAAAACACTTTCTTCTCAATACTTTCACAGTGGAAAAACATTTCAGTGAAAGACCAGTCCTACTGGTTTGAGAAGACAGGTAGCGTTATGGCTGAAGCACTGTCTAAGCCTCTGGCTTCATATTCTAACTCCTTATAAATTTTTCTGACACTTGGAATCACCAGAGGGAATTTTTGATCTGAAGGGAAAATAACCGACTCACGCTGATTTTGTACTTGAACCAATTTCAAGAAGAAAACCACCTTCCAAACAGCCTTAACAGTTTAACTACCTGATTGTCTGGCCCCACTCTGTTATTCTCCTTTTCTTCTTTCTTTAAAGGTGCTAGAAATGCTTCCCTCTGGGTCCTGTGTTGGCTGGTTGGTTTGCTGACTGAGTACAACCGTGTATGGCTCCTAGCACATCCCAGCCCTAACCTTAGCTGCAAATTTTTCTAAGCGTTCACTGGCTTTCCATAAATGTTTAAAATATCAAGGTGATCGATTGCATATGTAATTACAGCCCCTTCTTCCATAAAGCAAGGTAGCTGTTCTACCAGGGCAGGATTTGGTTTCTTAGAAGAAACCCAGAGCTCTTCTGGAACAGCCGGCAGCCACCCTTCACAGTGCTTGCGTGTAGTAGATAGGATTGGTTATGCCCGGTTTTGTATTGAAAGGCTGAGTAGTTATTTTCAGGGTCACAAAGTGAGAAAATGAACAAGCTGGAAACAGGAGCCAAGAACCGTGGTTCCCCACCTCGTGCTCATAAATACCCCGTCTGCGTTGTCACCTTTACAGGCATCCTTTGCCAAGGCGTTCAGTTGCACAGAGCACAAAGCACAGGAAGGTTAAGCAAGCCCCTTACTTTGTCAGTGCGTCACATAAAATGCAAAGTGTGTTTGATGAGGAGCCACTTACACAGTTCTTTACAACACGTAGACAGAGTTATGAGGTTGGGCAGCAGCTTTGTTGATGAAAGAATAAAGTAGATTTTTTTTCTTCCACCTTTTGAAATGGGCAGAATAAAAATTTTAATTACTTGTTTGTCCATAAATAATTCAGAGAAGCTATAGGTCGTGCTTATACACATGCGCACACAAGTGAGAGACGTATCTAGTGCCAGAAAATTGCTTGAGCCTCTCCATAGGTAGTAAATTCTTCATGTATTTATGGCCAATAGTGGATGTACCCACACATGCTGACAGAAATCATGTGTCAAGGTGATGAGCAAAGGGCAGCAGGAAAGAGTCTTTTCTCTGCTGTAAAGGCAGCCACGTGTTGGCTTTCTCTAGATAGTTTTTTCCTACAAAGAGGTTGACTTACCTTAAGGACAGAAGAAAAATTTCTGACCTCGAGAGGCTAAAGAGCTGATTGTGTGTGAGGTTGCTCTGTTATCTGTAGTCTGGCAGCCAGTCATCATCATCATCATGTGTTCCTTAATCCCTCAGTCCCCAACTCCTGTCCTGGTGGTCTGTTACATCTTTAAGGATATCCTGTACTCTGCATTTATGTTTGTATCCCTGTCCACGCTGTATTTGGTGTCTGATGTGACAGGGGAGTCTGGACATGTGTGTTTGTGGTGTGCAGGTGATGCTGGACTTTGCATCAAGCACCTCTGCATGGCCAGTTCCTTACGCACGCACATCTCTGCCCTGTCCTTCCCCTCTCCCCAAATATCCTTGAATAATTATTTGCAAGATGAAGTGTGAAGGAATTTGTAGGTGAAATCAGATGATTCTTGAATACATGAAGATTGATAATAGAACGTTTGAGGGAGGAGGAGTTGTGAACGAGGGCAGGTAATTGTCTATAGAAATGTGTGAATAGGAGCGAGCTACCTATCAATATAGAATGTGTGTTGCTTTATTTCTCGAGGAAGAAATGAGATTGAGTCATATATCAATTAACCTTAAGCCAGAGAAGTGGCTGAGGATTAATTTACTAGATAATACTGGAATCTGGGAGGATGTGGAGGATTTGTTGGAAACTATTTAAAGTATAATTAATGTTCCTTTTAAATATACAGAGAGATAACAGAATTAGTTGAAAAACCTTTTTATTAGAAAATGGAACATTTTCAAAGGAAAATAAATGTTTAAGCATCAGTTCCCAGCTGCTGGGAGGTGGTGTGGTTTCATACAAGACAAAGGAACTTTCTGGAATTACACAGGAGACAATCATGTCTTGGTATTAAAGGGACAGAATTCAAATGCTGAATTGCTGAGCGTTTTTCCAAGCTGTCCGTTGGGATGCTGATGATGTTAATTGGAGCTCTTTGGCCTGGCGTGGGGCCTCTACACTTGCATTTGGGACAGGATTTGCCTTGTGTCCATGGCGGTGGTGCACTGAATAGCTTTTGCTGGGGTCCTGAGCTCCACTTCATCTTCTGCTGGCATTTCTTCTTCCAGGGCTGATGTACCAGAGAAGCTGCCAGCTCTTCTCTCTATTTACCCTTTGGGGCAAAGCACATCCTCAAAAATGTAAATATTTCGATTGCTAATTTATACCCTTGGCATTCAGGGTGACTTTTTCAAGTAACTGATGTGCTGTGTGATTAGTTGCTCGTAGCCTCATAATTAGCTGAAATGTCATTTACGTTGCATTGCCTTGTTGCTTGTTTTGCTCAGTGTGTAATCACTGGGAAGGAAAGCACTCGTACGGGTACCACGGCAGTGGCAGCATGGCTGTTTAGCTGGGGGACAGAGTTTCTCTTTTAGATTTGCAACCTTAACAAATAATAAATAATCATAGCAATTATGTGCCGCCTTTACTTCAGTTATAACACCATGAAAACTGAATCTCCGTCTTAATTTGTGTGTCCTTTGAGATTCTGAGAGGACCTGACATAGAGGAATTACACCCGTGGAGAGTTTTTCCCGTGTGTATATGCTGACTTGTTTGGGGTTTTTTTTTTCCTTTGATGCATTTTTCATTTGAAGATCTCAAAACCATTCAAAATTTTCTGCCAAGTTGTTTACCTGCAACTCTGAAGAGTTTAGAGGTGTTTTTTCTGTCTCTGCTATGGTTAATATGCTTCAGAAAGCCCATGCTTTATGCTGCAGATCTAAAATAACATTAATATGTACCTCTCCACTGAGTTTTTGATTTTGTGTCTTATTGTCTGGCCCATTTGGCACCCAGGTTCTGCAGCGTCCTGCTGATGTATTTCAAGTGCTTTGTTGAAGCGAGATTACATTTATGGATAAGGGTCAGGTTTTTAAAAGGAATTAAGCACCTCATCTCCTTTCAAACTTAGCCTGTGCATTACTGAAGGCAACGTGTTGGGATCTATTGTCCGCTCCATTGTGTCTGGGATGCTTTTACTCCATCAGGGTTGCTGTGCCTCAGCTTCTATTGTATCGGTACTGGGCTTAATGCATTCCTGGGCACAAGGTGCTGGTATGGAAATAAAGTGTGAGCCAGCTGCTACTAACAGGTCCATAGGAGAATCTTTCAAAACCCTTGGCCATCTGTTTAGCACTGCGGGTAAGCGGTTCTGTTTAGCTGGAGAAGCCAAATTATGTGAGCTGTTCTTTTATCATCACTTTTATATCAGAAAGATTTTTACCAATCAGTAGGATGCAAACGCGCGTCTTCTGTCCGATTCCTGGGCAAATGGATTTCACATTACTCAATACAACGCACTTTAGTGACTGGAAATGTCAAAGTGATTAGGGAAAGCTGGCATTTTGAAAGTGCTGGAGTGTGTCTATGGCTACACAGTCTGGCAAGAAGTTTCAAATTGTCTTAAGCTGCTAAAACACAAACTTTCTAACCCACAAATGTGACGTTAGTTTCTCCTGTGGTGCAGATGATGGAGGAAAATGACCCTACTCGGCTCCCTCTGGTTATGTTACGTATTCACAGCGGTTTCTGAGAGAAGCGAGCGCACGTGATTTATTTTGGGTATGAAAAGTCTGTCTTACAGTAGCTGTAGTTCAGTGTTTGCTTGCATTTAGCCAATATACTGAGATCATAATATTGATGATGATTTCATTTTGCCATGAAAAGTGATGTTTTCTGATACAGTCTGCAGCTCTCGCAGTCCAAACAACTGTTACTCAGAGCTTTGCAAGATTGTTCCCATTAGGAACAGGTTGAGCATAGCCTGGCTTATTTAGAAAGTGTAAGCACAGGCCAGATTCAGAGTGATTCAAGGCCAAGTTAATACCTGAGTGCCTGGATGCGATGTACCTGGCCCTTTCAGGTGCTTTAGAAAGTGCATTAGACATCAGGCTCCTTTTACAGTGAACAAAAAGAAGTGTGACCCTAGTACCATGAGGAGATGATCCACGCTTCTGCACAAGCGCTTTTGAAACAAAACAAAATCTTTATTGAACCTCAGACAAGTATAAAGTGAGCCAAGCAGCTTTACAGAAAATTAAGATATTAAAAGTGTTTCTTGCACCCAGCTGGTGGTTTTATGATGATGCCTCTTGGCGTGCATCTGCACCAGTTAAAAATAATTCTGAAATACCAAGGTTCTTGGCCCTGCTGATGCTTTTTTTTTTCCCTTTTCAAATAAGGTTTTACTAAGAAAAAGATTTTCTATTACTATGATTTATGATGACTTGCCCTTTATCAGAGTAGTTGTTTCAGCTTGAAGTCTTTGTAATAGCAGAGCTGATGGACGAGTTTGGGCATAAAGAAGTTATCAATATTAAAATATCCTTTCATGACAGCAGCCCCTTTGTTAAAGGAAAACTTTCATTATTTGCTAAAAACGGTCAGACCCCGTACTCCTCCACGTGCCTGTTCTGTTGCCAGGCTGCCTTTATTGTCCTTTCTTGCCCATTAGCCTCTGTGATGAACAAAATGAGAATGGGTATGTCGTAATGAAAAATAGATGCCTGAAGTCAGGTCCAGAAAGGTAAATGGGTGTGGAAGACACAGTTCTCATTCAATTAAAGTCACTTACTGCTGTAAAATATCTCCCCTGCAACTCCAGCTCTGCCTTGTGAGTTCCCCTGCCCCAGCACTGACTGCAGCCTGCCTGAGGGGCAGAGTCGGGGCAGGGAGGGATCTCGGAGCGGTCGGTGGTGCTTAAGTAAGCGTAAAACATCCGTGTACATTCCCACAGTTCTGCTATGGGAAAATAAAAACTGTTTCTCCCTATTTACTGTAGTGGGTTCGTGGTAATCACCGTTTATGAAGTCACTCAGAAGAAAGTAATAGCCTGAGTAGTGCTTTGGGATTAAAGCACATCTTTAAATGATACTATGAGGAACCATTTATGTAATGCAACACTGATCTGTAGCCCTGAGATGGGTTTACATCCCATGATTGACCAAACATTGCTGGTTTTATTGCCCAGGATGATGTGTAGTGTTCTCGTGTTTTTCCTTCTGTGTAGAAGTAGCTTTTGTGGCTGGGGATATTTAGCACTGGTGAGATGCACGGGGTGGACTATTACCGCAGCTTCCCAGCGGCCTTCCCCGGGTGATGGAAAGGGATGTTCACACCAGCTCCGGATCAATAGTGGGTTTTGTTCGTGCCAAGTGACTGCATTTGCCAAAGGGAGAAGGGAGCTGCGAAGTGACGGAGGTTAAGAGCTGGGTAGGTGAGTAACTGGAAAATAGCCAGTTGCCATTTTTCTTTTTAATGAACACGCAGGACCAAATTCAGTCGCAGTGTTACGCCAATTACTTGCATTAGAAATCATGGTGACAGTTTATTTGCATCCTGGGAATGCAGGGAACCAAGTCATACAGCCTAGGGCCCTCTTGACTGCAGTACAAGATGAATTAAAAAATAATAAAATGGTTACTTAGCCAGTTTATACGATGGTGATTGTGAAAATGTCAGCATACAGGATCGATTTTCTAGAAGAACCTTCTCAAAATGTATACGTGGAGTCAGTGTTCTGCATTGGATCTCGTTGTGGTGATGCTGGATGTGTTGAAATTTTTGTAGAAGGAAGGTTTGGACCAGATTTTGAAATAGTTCACAAACACGTTTCAGTGTTAACATCAAAGGCAGCCACAACCACTTCTCCTTTCCCCTTAAACACCCTTCTGCGCTGTTTTGTCACGAGACTCAATCGTGTTTCAGTTTTGCATATGAAGCAACGTCTTGGAAACGTAGTGCTTGGCTTCAAGGCAGGTGATACTTGCATTTGACCCAGGGGGTTGTGTTTTTTTTTCCTAAAAATCTTATTCATCTGAAACAACTTCCATGATGGCCTTCTGAATACTTGGTAAAAGCCATTAATTTGGAGCAAGGGTGGCAATTATCTTCATAAAAGAGCTAAAGAGACTGTTTTGCTGCTTTGGTTTATTGGATGACTGAGCTAATTCATTATTTGTATAGGAATCTTATTTTTTTTTACTGCTGGATGGTCATCTATTCAGGGCTGTAAATCTAATTAATTTGAATACATGAGATTTGCAAGAGGGTGTTTCTAGTTTGGTTTAAATTTAAGAAATAATTAGCTAGCAAAAACTTTACTACTTTGCAACTAACTTTTTGGCAGTCCTGTAGTTAAAGCTATAGGCAGTGTTTTACGTCCAAGAAGAGAATCTGGTGATTAAAAATTAATTTCTTACTACTTGGACAGTATCAACAGCTTCGCTTGTGTTTGTTAGGAGAGGGCATCTGTCTCCCTGCCTTATTAGATGAGGAGAAGGCAAATATAAACACAAGAAAGAGCCAATCTAGCCCCCTATGTTGCTTCCACTTTGCCAAAAGCCACTGTACTGCCTGTTCGAGTGGGCTGCTGCAGCTGCGAATACATCTGCTGCCACTGTGCCTCTCGCCACGGGGGTTGTCCCTGTAGGTTTTCTCTAAAATGGCAATCTGTCAATACAAATATTGACAAGTGCCATCTTACTGCTGTGTATTTTAACCAGATTAGGTTCCCCAAAAGGAATGGCACGTGCCGGAGGTGCTGAACAGTAACTGTACACTTTGTATGGATAATAACTGGCAGAGACAGGCTGCTGCAGTGGAAAAAGGAATGTCCTGTCAGCCTGAAATATTACCTGCAGGTAAATGGATGTGATCAGTTCTTGTTTTGTAGTTAGCAGCAGATTTACACTGTCTAAAAAAATATGGAAAGGACACACATCCCGAAGGGTGCTTCTGAGACTGAAGGTCTGGATGGAGATGAGAACATCTGTGTTTGGTTCCTTATGTCAGCGTGAGCTGCGTGTAAATTTTTTTTTTTTAAATGAATTCCTGTATTCTTGGTGCCTGGTGTTAGAGTGGCCATGTCCTTGGGCAATGAAAATAGACATTAATGAGTAAAGTGGGCACCACAAATGCTTCTCTGCTATAGGCATCCTAATACATGCTGATAGCAACCAAGGAAGCCAGTACTTTGAGTGCTAAAGCTGCTTAAGCAGCTCTCCAGTAGAGATTGATTACTGGGGCGAGGGAGCATGGACAGTGGCACTGGTGTGGCTGTCCCCGCTCCGAGGGCACGTGTACAGCTGTTGGTCCTGTGCTTGTAAAGAGCCTGGGCTGATATTAATGAAAACAGTGTTTGAATCACCTTGAGTAAAAATTTAGTTCCTATAATACATTTCAATGAATGTAATGGCCCTGTCAGCATTTTATATAAACCTTAGTGAAATTTGGAATGACTGCTTCAAAAGCAAAAATCCCTGTGCTTTGGATAAGACTGCTTACAAGTGTTTATTTTTGATGGGGCTGATGGAGCTGTAGCAAGATTGGACTGGGCAAAACCTGTAGTTCAGGTTCTGGCTTAATTTGTGATGAAGTGTGATCCCTACGCTGGCAAGTGTCTGGGTATTTTGGTGAGGTTCTAGTGATGTTAACTGGGAAATGGGCATGGGAGAGGAATAGGGGAGTCTGTGGGGCTGAAGCTGATGCAGATGAACTGTAGGACAGTTATAGTTTCTTCTGCTCAGCTTTGATTAAAGCCTCTTCTTATTTATTTTTAAGAGAATCACAAGGCATTTGCTTGTCGCTAAATATAAGCAGGATGACTCAAAGAGAATGCTGAGGTCCAGATTTTGAGGAATGAATCAGTGAGATGCTCTAAGCACTATTAAATCCCACTTCAGATTTTCAAAGTTGCCAACAAATGTAAACAACAAAAATTAAGATAACATGTTGTTTTGGTCGGTATTTTTAGGATGACATATGCTGCTGAGGCTTGGAGAGCACCTCGCAGACGTGTGAGTGCTTTAATACTCTGCTCCATAATGATTCATATATATGTGGCTTTTTTCCTAATTTGGACTCCTGCTGTGCTTCTGAAGGAGCCTGACTGACGTCGTTCCCGTATTAAATTGGACACTGCACCTTGCTTGACCATCCCTGCACAATTTTGAGTCTTTTTAAGGTTAGGCATCTAAAGAAGCAAATTGGCACCAGTTTGTTGTGGTGTTTTTGTGCTTAAGGTATTTGCTGTCATTTTTACATGCTAAGGTACCTTTGAAAATCCTGAAGAACATTTGTTTACCCATGTAAGCAGGTAGGCACCTTCAGAAAGCTTCTCCACAGAGAACCTGCTACTTATCACAGCAGCAAGAAAGATATAAAACAAAAACAAAAACAAAAACCCAACCAAAACCACATCAGTCTATTTTCTAGGGTGAATGAGTGTGATAATATCTCATAGATCGTTTCTAAGAGTGTTCATTCTAAATCTGCATTTTAAGCCATGTTTCTTCCAAGGACTTCATTCTTTTTGCTAAGGTTACGATCTTGTAGCTTTCAGTCCATCTTCAGTTGCATTCCAAATGGTCCCTTCACATTTTAAGTCCACATTAAATGAGGGAGCATCAGTGCAAACATCCAGCTTCACACACAAATGTATTTCTGCTTTTGGACCTGACAAAGGCCTTTTATTTGTGCCTGAAATGCAGCTGCTTAAGCTTTAAAATGTTATCATTTCTGTCTGTGATTGTGTGGTCACAAAAATATTGATGCAGTTGTAGTATATTAGCATGAAGCTTATCCTATGCCGAGGGAAGGATTCGAGATATCTTTGAAGTAACACAAATCATTGTTCTGAATTTCCCATTTATTGCCTATTTATGGAGTGTGATTTTCACTTGTGCCAAGAGCCCCGACAGGCATGAGGTGCCCTTCTGCACAAAAAGTGGATTTCTTTGATTTTTGAAGTGTGTTTCTGCTTTTCCGATGTTGGGACTAAGACAAGTCATACCAAATTTCAGATGGGAACAGAGGAAATCCAACTGCTTTACATCACATGTGAAAACTTGTATCGACTCTGGGTTTGAAGTTGGAAATCCTAATCAGCTAGAGTGGGTTCTCAAGCCTGATAAATCTTAACAGACCTTTTAATCAATATGGCTTCGAGTTGGTGTCAGAGCACACAGCCAGCTGTAATATATACGACTTTCGGTAAAGTTACAGAATTCCTGCACATGTTTATTTAGGATAAGTACCTCTCTAAGATGTTGTATCGTTGCTTTATGGAAGGGGATATAAGCTGACTCTGAGCTTGAATTACTGGGTTTTTTCTTCCCAATTTAGAGCTTTTTCAGGTGTTACAATCTAGGGGTACTGTTATAAATGAGAAGCAGGCCTTCGGAATGGTTGGGCTAACTTTATTAGATGTGTGTGCATGCGTAGATATACTTGTGCTCCATTATGCACCATTTCTCACTTTTTGAAGTGCCACTTCTAGTCATTCGCATGACCTTCCCAAGCGCTGGACTGAATATCACTTACGGGCAGGAGCTGAAGGCCAGCGATGTCACTTTGTAGCTCGGTTCAGTAAGCTTTGGGCTGAGCTTAACAACAGAGTTTTTCTGTATTTGCAGCCCTGATGTTTTTGGCAATCCATTTATTCCTGCTGCTGCTTACATGTAACAACAGATTTACCACCTCCAGGTACCTTGGAACCGACTCTGGCAGAGCTGGCCGAGTTGGTGTGTATTTACGGGGTTTTGGGCTGTAGATGAGAGCACAAATTGGCACCCAATGCCTGTGCCTGTGACAACAGCCTTTCCATGGAAGATGTGTCGCAGGAGCAGACCAACTCGGGCTGCTCGCCATCTCCCTCTGGGCATACACAGCCCCTGTTCCAGTAGGTTGTATATGGCATTTAGTCTTCTTGCTAGCTCTGTATGGGAATGATTCTTGTGGAGGCAAAGGTTGGTCTGGCTGAAGTGGTTTCTGCTGTAGAGAGACACCGTATGTTGTACGTCGATGTGCTGTGGAGGCGATTGGTGTAGCCCTTACTCAACATCCCTGTCATGGGCAGCTGCAATAAGAGTCGTACCCTGCACTTGGAAGCAGGATGGAGTGGGGAAAAGCTGTTTTCACTTCTCTCAACTGTACATTTATAAAATTTTAAACTTGAAAAGCTCTCCCCCTGCCAGAATTTCCCTAAAGAAAAAGGATAACCTTGGCATGCCGCTGTAATTGTCACTCGCTTTTCCCTTGGCACTGTTAGGACAAGTGTTGCTTGTACCCTGAAGGCAGACAGCGGTGCTAAATTCTATCCGACTGTGACTGTTGCTTTATTGCCATGAGAACGCAGGACTGAGCAGACACTGCAGAGGAAGATATTTCAAACTCCTCGTATACCTTCAGTTTGGGAAATTACATTTTGCCATGTAGTTTTTAATCTGTCGGTATAGACCATACAAAATGACAAGTGAGCATGATTTAATTTTACAATAGCACTGCGTTAGGTGACCACTTTATGTTGCTGTAAAAGCGAGATTTGAAGTGATGGTGTGCTTTGCTCTTCCTTCCACGTCTGAGATTCTTGTTTCTTGAAGGCCAACAATAAAATCTTAACAGCGACTATAACTGCTGGGTCAGGCTGATCGTCCTCTTTGCTCCGTTAGAGGTAACGTCACGCAAGGGAACGGGATGAAGTGGTGGCTGGTCTTGGGTGTTGCTCATAAGGTTACACATCTTGCACTTGTCGTGAGCAACTGGGTCCTGATTGTCTGTTGGTCTCGGTTATTCTTTTTGTTCATACTGCTACAAATTCAGTGCAAGTAGGCGGTGGTAGTTTCTTACATCAGCATGGCAGCTGTGCAAGAGAACAGAATCGGAATTGTGTTGGGCACATACGTATGAAGAAAAAACAAAGCGAGCTAAGTTTTGTTTCTGACCCTTGAGCAGAAAAGAGAAGAATATATATTCGTGTAGAAATCAAGTGTAATGCAGTTGGTGTCACTGGATTTTTATCTTGATAAAGTTGAGATAGGGAAGAACTGGTACTACTGTATGTGATTCTGATAAAACCTTGTCTGGAAAATTGTTTACAATTCCAGGCACTTGTATTCAAAGACGATAAACTGAAAGAGGTGCAGAGCAGAGGTTTTAGGGTGATCGAGGAAATGATTAACAAGAGATTAGAATACTTATGCTTCATTAGCTTATCAGAGAAAAGTGTGCAATACATCATGTGGGTATGCACCAGGGAAGAGGAGGCATATGCAAAAATGAAGGTTGAGGCTGACGTGAGCGCAAGTGGCCAAATCTGGACCTGAGAGGAAGTTTCCTTCTTGTTAGAACAAGCTCAATATTCATTTCAAACAGCGTCCTAACAGGAAGGGTGCAGGTGAAAATGCACTTTTTTGAGGATGGTAATCTATTAATTAAAAAAAACCCCAAACACCCAAACAACAAAAGCAATAACATTAGGATTATAATCTTATCTTGATGTTCTTGTTTTAATTAACAAGCAAATTGCTTTAGTCTCTTCCCAGTCTCTCACACTAGAACAGTTTATACCATCTGAGAATCTGAACCTGAATTTTCAGAGGTAAATTAATTCATTTTTTTTCTGCTGCATCATCATGGGAAGAGATCTATGTTCATGTGCAAGGGAAAAGAGGAGGGAAGTAGAGTTAAAATAAGTACTGTTCCTAGTGTCCCAGTCATGGAAAATCCTGCAATTGTAGAAGGACACATAAACATTGGGCTTCTGTTTTGGGCACTCAGCGAGGGAATTTAAAGCAATGACAAACACCTCGCAGTTGTGTGTAATCATCGTGCTATCTATTCTATTGAACCATGGAAATGAAATAAAACCCAAGGTGAACATGCACTTAAGAGTTCCTAAAGGACTTCTTGAGAACATGCCAAATTCAATATGTCTTCAGGTGCCTTAAAGTTCATGGAATGATAACTTTGGCTTCAGTAGGCAGAGAGCAATCTAGAAACAAGTTGAGTGAATTTTCCTCTCAAAATTTATAGGGCTTTGAATATCTAAAAAAAGAGAGGAGGGGTGGGGCAAAACCCACAGATTTTCTAATACTCTGTAACATTTCATAGGAGACTAGACAGAGAGGGAAAAATCACTACTGCGCAAAACAATCTGTTCTGCTTTAATTATTTCACAGGTGCCATAATTAAAGGAATCTTAATAAATTAATGCAAACTATTATAGAGAACACAAAAAAAAAATCTCAAACCTACTAGGAGTTGTGGTGTTGGGAGTCCTGGTGAGAGATTTAGCTGCAGGCTGGTTTACTTCCCCTCTAATCTCGGTACCCTACTTCATCTGCGTTGCAGATATCACAAAGTTGTTCACTGATTTTTTTTTTTTAAGCTATAAAATAAAGTAGGCACAGCTAATATACCTGAAGGTTTCCAGTTTTAGGGTGTATGATGGTCTTAAGTTGGCACACACTTTGTGGTGAATGCTAAGTGCTTCCCCTCTCTTTATTTTCTCTCCAGCATGGGCTTTCCAGCACAGATAGGGACTATTTTAAGATTAGTCTATTGCTGCCCACTCCATCCCACTCACATAAACCACATTTAATTCTTCTGCAACTTTGCATCTTAATTATTGAATCCAATTCCTTTCAGATAACCCTGTGTGTTCTTTTCGCAGTGAGTTGATCTAAATAGCCATGTATCTAAGAAGGAATTAAATAGATTAGCCAAACCTTGTAGCTAAGACTTCCCAGATGACAGAGGGCTGCAGCATTAATGACATCCTCAGTTCCAGACTGGACAATTCAGGTGGCAGAACTATGTTCGGTATTTCCATGAGCGACTAACTGCAGTGAAGGAAGGCGCTATGATCAGCAAGTCTCAGCTATTCTGTCTCCCACCAGTATGAGTGTTTCACATCCTTCCTCAGCTTTCTGGAAAGCTGCTCTGTTTTTACAGCTCTCTACTTCATTGAGGTTTAGAAATGAAATTAAATAGCTTCATGTTGAAATGTTGCTTTTGGTGAGTTTTACTGTCAGGTTTTTAGGGGACCTCTTAGGAAACTTAGCACCTGTGTGTTGTGCACTCCCTTCAGTGCTGGGCTGGCGAGCGAAAATGCTCGTGCATACTTGATCATACGACTGCTAAAATATGTTTGAATTTCTGCTTTGCTTTGAATGTACATGTGAACTTGAGAAGCTAACAAGGACACTCCTGTTCCTACAGAATTCATAAACACATGTTAAAAACTGCTGTAAAAGGACACCTCTTGTCTTCAGCTAAATTGACAACTGCTCTTTCAATATATACTACTTGTGCTTGAAAAATCAAGACATACGATTGTCTCTTTCAGCTAAGAGAAACGATTTCTTTTTAATGTGTGTATGAGTGAAAATCTTTGCTATTTGCTATGATGTTTCCTTTCAAGAGGTGCTGCTTTGTTTTGGTATATAACTATTGCTTTTCCCTTTGCTTGTCTGTCTTAAAACACAAATTCCCATGGGTATACACATCTGTGATTAATCTCCCTTCCTTCCACTGTCAGTCAGAGCTTTCTCAATAAGGGGTTTGTTTAGAGTTTAAAAATCATCATGCTGAGAATTTGCCTGAAGAAGAAATTTGAAGGTAATATGTTAGAGTGCGCAGGGTTCTTTTTTTCTTTTGTTTTTTTTGTTTTGTTTTTTTCCTTATGAATAATGTTGGGCTTTGTATACCTGATTGCAACACAAATCAAGAAGTTGATTCAGCTGGACAAAAATGAGGCTAAAGGAAGAAGGGAGAGGTGGGAAATCATCTGTTTTTCATCAGTATCTTTTCCCCTCTCTTCAATAATGGGGTATTCCGCATAGTACCACTTAATGTCTCAGCAAATGCACATTGACTGGAAATGATCAGGTATTTTCTGCTGAACCAGATTGTGCAAATGGATAGCCTGCCCTTAGATAGTTATCGCTGCACACACCGAGACCGTTGTCCCAGAACTCTGCTCCTTGCAGGGATCATACAAACTGGCTTTAATCAGCTTTGAATGAAGGCAGCCAGCTTCGCTTACAAAACCATTCTCAGTTATTAAGCAAACTTGACTGCTTTTGCTTAAGGCCGATTAAGGAGCACGAGCTGCCCTACCTGTAGATCTTTGAAGAAGGTAACTTCCAGCCCAAGGGTTATGCTGCAAGGCAACAACATGTTTTCCCAACCTGGCCATTTATATAACAGATGTCTTTGCATCGCCTTAATAGCAGAAGTGTTCAGATCAGGGGAAAGACTGATTTAGAAAGGATTTATTATATTATTAGCAGGTTTTTTTCAGTACTGGTATGAACAATAGCATGCCTTGGACCCTCACCACAATAAAGTATTTATGTAGAGATTACCTTGAAAATGAGGGTAGGCTAATTTCATGTGTCTCTCAATTCCTAGTCCTCTAGCTCATACTGCTATTTTCTGCAGCTGTAAGACTCTCTTTAAAACTACAACATTCACACATTTCAAGTACTGGGACTTCAAGAAAAATATTGCTTAGAAGTATGATGAGACTGGTGACAGGATGAGCAATGGCCAAACTCCTGGTAAGCTTTGACAGGCGAGCTCTGAAGAACTTTGCTTGAATGATTTGAAATGTTTCAGGGTCAGCTTTGCACCCCAATACCTTGCTGAGCAGACACGAGCCCCAGCAGAGAACGGTGTTAGCAGGACAGGTACGTGTGTCTGTTCACTGACCTTCCCAGAGCCAGGTTAAACTGCTGAAAAGAGGTGTAAGGGAAGAAGAATGATGTCAGACAAATCAAAAACTGAAGTGGCATCCTGAGGTCAGGACATACTTCTAAGATCCTTCAGCTCCCCAGGACAGTGCATATTGAGATTCAGGGATCCAGTGTTAGGATCTAGGTTTCTTTTGCACTTGTGTAGGTTGAATAGACAGTCCTGGCATGGATTGCATTTTCTTCAAATAAATCTGCTTCAAAAGTAGATTGAATTTCTTGCAGCGGCGTGTTGAAGTTGATGGAGATAATTCCATCTCTTAAGCTGTTCCACGTAAACAGGAAAACCACTCTATATATATATTCAAATCAGAAACGTGGGGTTATACAAACAGACTGGAGAGCTGCCATAAGAACATCTGTCTGCCTGAACCGTGTGGAGTTGTACCAGTTCAGACAAAACCTGTTCTCCTTCAGTATCCCCAGTGAAGTTGCAAAAGAAGGCTCTGAGCAAACACAATTTCAAGGCTCATCATATGTAGGTCACGTGCGTGAGGAAGGATATTCAAGAGGAAATCTTGAAGGGCACTCTGCTTGGCCGAGGTATTAGAGTGTGTAACTGAAAAATATTTGTGTCCCTGGATTTAAAAAAAATATGTTGTAATACCTACATACCACAGGATGGAGTTACAGACTTAACTTTAGATTTTCTTCCCTTCTAGCCAAACTATTAATGTTTGTTGTAATAGGTTTGGTTTTTTTAATACTCTGTACTTGCAACAGATGTGTACAACTGTATTGGAGAAGATTCTCCCATATTGCAAAGGGCAGAAGAAGGTTATACCTGGCACAAATCCTGCCCATGTTGTATGTTGAGGGTGCAGGTTGTACATGGTACTTGCATCCATGCACTTCAATCTGCTGTGATTCAGGATTCAAGAAGGATACACTTTTTCACAGGTCCAGCGGGCTCTGTTAGGAGTTATGTTCAGCACACTGCTCCCACCTGGGAAGATACCCAGAGAAACACTGTCCCTGGGGGTCATGGACCTGATGGCAGGGGATGGGATGGCACAGCACCAGCATCACGTGGGTAGTGCCATGTCACTGAAATTGTGGGTTGGAGGTGAGAGTGAGCTGCAGTCTGGAGCAGGAACAGAAACTCTTCCAGGAAGGATTGCTGCTGAAATACGGTGGGTCCTGGAGCTGGTACTGCAAAGCAGGTAGTAACTGCTGCTGCTATGACTGGGAGAGCCATTCCCAGAGGTTTTGTTTCCAGGCAGCCACGCTGACCTTTAGCAAAATCAGTATTCTTCAGCTTCTCTGTCTGTAGAAAGGTGATAGGATTTAATTACATACTAAAAAGAATTATGAAACTGAATCTAGTCGTGTTTGCAAAACACTTGGAAACCTTCAGATTGTGGAATTGGCGGTATTAATAATTACTGTCTACATCATCCTTGCAGTTTTCTGCCTATCAGTCAAGACACAGGAGTACTTGCTCTTGGAAACTTCAGAAATGTCCTTTGTCATTAGCAGAGCTGCTTCAAAAGAGGTGGTTGCCCATTTGTGGTAGTCTGCAAAGCTGCCTTCGTGTTGAACGGTGTAAACAGTCCTGCTTCTCATTTCTCAATTACTTCACAAACGTAATTGAAATTTTGCATTTGCCAAAAAGCTCGACTTCAATTTTAAGTACTTTAAATCTAAAATTATAATTCAGGTTTTAATAAATGCACTTAATTAAAAGCTAATAAAAACCTTGTTTCATGTTTTACAATTTTTGAAAGGCTTTTTTTATCACCAAAGATTAATTTGAAAATATGCCTGTGTGTATTCATGAGACAGGTTAATTCTGACGGCAAAAGGTTGTTATGGCATTCAAGCTCTGCTTTCTTCTCTTGAGCCGTTTTTCATTTTTTCTTTCCGATTCAGTATATTAAAAAAATATTAAGCGAAGTCTTGGATGCTATGCCCTATGCTAGAGATTTAGCATGGAAACCTTGATTTTGTAAGCCTCTGGACTTCTGTGTCCTCATAAAATAATTAAATATAGGGAATTGTATTGCTTGGAACTGTTTTCCCTTGGTCTCTTGCCTTGTCAATTCTCATAAAGCGAGGCAAAGTCAGATTGGGTCAATACCTGGATGAGAAATCTGAAAGAAAAGGAATTGGCATTAGTGAGTCACTGGTGAGTGCTTCTCTCTGACTCAGTGCCTTGCAGCATGGAAGTAATCGAATTATCAGCCTGTGGATGACAGGTAAGACTTAAGGTCATTGAGAAGTGATCAAATCTGTGAGGATCTTGTAATGAAGAGAGAAACACAGAGCTCTAACAACTTAAATACTAGATATTATACTGGTTTGGTCTAATTCATAATATTGCAAGTGTTCTTCTCAAATGAGTCTCTATTTCTGTCAGTTCTCACCAGGAGAAATCTCAATTCAATAGCAATAATGTAATGTCTGAAGCAATTTTCTTCTACTGATTTTTTTCTCACATGGTCTGGTATTAACCACATGTCACTTCACTGTTTATTCTGTCTATGTGTGGACTTCAGATCATTTTCAACTATCGGCTCCTGTATATTGGGGTAGGAGCTTAAAAACCCCTTTAATATTTTATTGTGTATGTATGGCCTTAATAGCATGCTCGGTCACATCCTGAATTAGTGAAATGGCTACAGGTTCAGTTTCAAGAGGATATTCCATAAAATTAAGGTATTGCACACTTCAGCTCATAAATACCCAGGTGGGTACCCCTGCCCTGAGTGGAGACAAGGACTTGATCTGTTATTTAATTGGGGAGTATCTATATTAGAGCTTCAGATTTGACCTGATGTGGGTTATTTTGAAGGAAATTGCTTTGGTGGTTTTTGCTTTGGTGGTTTTTTCTCCTTTCCTATTTGCAGTTCCTTGATCTGTGTTGCGAGGTTTGTGAGCTGGATTCCTTTAGGAAAGCATTTTTGTGGATTGCCTTTTTCATTCCTTCCTGTGTCGTCTCTTGAGACTTAACATGTTTGTTGGCAGCGATGCAAGTGACTGGTAGCATGTTGTGTTGTGGTTGTTTGCCTGCAGGTGGCTGGGGAAAAGCAGCCTATTTCAGCTGACTTCTACCCCCAAACAGCAGTTGGCTTTATTACCCATATAGGTCTGATTGGAAACTACCAAGGATCTGAAAAACAAATGTAATTGTAGAGATTTGAAAGCAACAATGATTTGTGTTCAGTCTCACAGCAGAGCTGGGCTCCTGTCCTGGTGCGGTGCTCCTTCAGCTGGACTTCACTTTCTCATAAAATTCCTTTCTGGCTTCCCCTGCTAGTTCCTGAGCTGCTTCCAGAATAAATAAGTGACAACTCCTTATTTGCAGGGGCTCAGTGTGCTTTAGGGACACTTTCCAAGCCATGCGTTCTTTTTTTTCACAGTGTTATCAGCTTGTCTGTTCCCACCTGCTACACTGTCCACCATGCTTCTGGGAAGACTGTAAGAATAGTAGTGACATTTTAGCTAGCTTTCAAAATTGCGTTTGGCTGAGTAACATTTTCACAGCATTATTGTCATCCAGAAACCTTAAATTGATAGTGCTCCTGCACTGAAATGTCATGGGAGAAACGACGGCATTATTCTGGTGTGAAGTTGGTACAAATAAGAGCAAAACTTCTCCATAAATAACATGATTACATAGATATTAGTGGTAGAATATTTTATTGCTTCTAAAAGCATACCCAAAGATAACCAAAACTTTAAATAATGTTGAAAGATATTTGGAGAAAATCAATGACTACTGTTGGTTGCCCCAGGTAACGTGAATGTAACACGCAGTTATTGTGGTGGTGTGAAATCTCTTGGCACCCAAACTATGAATTTCTTCACTCTGTGGGTACCAAGCAGTTAGAAAAACAAGAGTTTAGTGTTAGTGTGTGTTATGGTTAGAATGTAGCTTAACGCCGAGTATTCAAACTAGCTTAATAGATCTGAGCAATCAATCATGCAATAGGAAAGACACCATCTGAGTGCCCACCCTGTGGTGTGTGCGCGGCGTGCAGCTGTGTGACAGGCAGGTGTTGGGTATTTGCAACCTCAGGGGGGATGAGATGGTGAGTATTCACAGGTTTCAAGGCAGGAAAAACCAGTTATGGGCACTCGCCCCGAGCTTCTGATTCACACAGTCAATCTCACCACGCATCTGTGTGCCAAGCCCGTAACTTGTTTGTTACAGGTGGTGTCTGTTACAAATATGTCTGGTCTGTCTTCAAAGTCTGAAAACAATGGCAAATTCACTGCATCCCTGGGGAGGTTGTTCGCTAATTCAATTTTCCCATTAAAAAAATTGCCTGATTCTGGTCAGGATTTGTCTAGCTTCATGTAAAGTGACTTTCCCCCTGCATTATCAGGAGATATATATATATATAAAAAAAAATATAAAAATCTTTCTTCCATAGGTACTTCTAGATCATCATATGCTAATAAACTATATCCTCTTCCTGCAGTAGATGACTATAAAGCTGTCAACAATCATTTGGGTTTACAGCAATCGCAATTATATTAGATTTTTGTTGATTAAATTTTGAATGTTATGTGAGTAGTATAGAAGAATAAATTACCTTTAGAGTCAGAATTATACTGGCTGTATATTTCATATTTGGGATCATGAAGTGTTTATAACAGAATTACATCTGCTCTAGGTATGCAGAAAGATTGCTCTTAGTATGTCAGGATAGATTCTCTGTCCTACTAAAGGTTGCTCACGTTGACACAGAGTAGCTGTTGAAGTGAATGTCTTTAAAGCAATTAAAAATGTGCTGAGTTGGAGATAATCTGGTGAAGAATCCTTTTGCACATATGGACAGAGTACCGTGAGAGATCAGTCAGTTTTCTGAGGAGATTCAAGATAAAGCATGTGATTGGAAATAACGTGTTCTTGGGTTTAAGCAGGTTTCAAAGAAACTTAAACACGTGCTTGCCTTAAATGGTATATCGAAAAGGGCCATTTCCCTGAGTAGGCTAGGATAGAGTATTGAAAATCTCTTTGAAGCAGAGACTCTTAATAATGGAGAAAATCTAACACCCAATAAAATAAATGAATGTGGTGATGTTTCCAGGAACCCTTCTATAATGTGTGCCTGTTCTATAGAACTAATATACAAAGGAAACTTTGTGGTGTGACACAATAATGTGGTCCTGTATTGCTTGGGTTGGAGCAGAAAGTGGACGAGCAAGATACAAATAGGAGAAATCAGTGTTAGAAGCAGGGTGGTGATTTTTTTTTCTTGGTTGAAGCTGTACTGTGATGCTCAGTGTTTATTAACCATTTGTGTAAATAACCTGAAGAAAGTGATAAAATTCCTATCACTGGATTTACTTAAAATTAGGCTGGACAAAAAGTTTTCTGTTCAATCTCCTGAGCAATATTTTTATGATAGGCCATGGCAAGTAAACCTGAATATGTGTCTAAATTCTGTCGAAACGATTGAAGTGAGAGGAAATTTCCACGTGGTGGTTGATAGAAAAAACTCTTCAGGACATGTTCTCAACTAAAGTCTGGAGAGGTTTATGTACAGCTGCATGGGAGACAGGGTGACAAGTATCCTCTTCTTGTTCTTTGTGTCCTGTCATGCCACAAGGAAAACTTTGTTATATTTTCATTCAGTGCAATATTCTGTGTATGTATATTTTGCTGTCTTAGAGTGCACACAGTAGCTTGTGTTGTGCTGCCATGAAACAGAGCTACATAAACGGCACTGAAAAAAAAGCTGTGTTTATGATCCATTATCACGGTTTAAAGCTCTATAAAGGTGGTGTAACAGAGAACTGTTGCCTCCCCAAAGAAAGAGCTGAGCAGGTGGTTAACTTGTGCTCGGCTGAGTTTGACAGCAGTTGTGTTAGATTCCTCCCAGTGAAAATTAACTAAAATCTGTGCTTTGAGTCAAATTCTCAACTGGGGCAATTTGGTGTAGCCATGTCCCAAGTCAGTTGAAACTCCATTGACTCAAGTTAAGGATCCAGCTCTCCATCAGCAGACGGACAGTCAGAAACACGTCCACTTCAGTCGTGTGTCTGTGTCTTTGACAATCCAGCCTCATAATCCTGAAACACCAGGGAAAGGGGATAGAGAGGACACAAAACCCAACACGGCTTTATTAACAGCCAGCACTTTCTTTGTATCATTTCAATTATGCTCCCCCGTAATGAGTTCAATATACTTTTGTAATGTTACTATAAAGCTGCCTATGGGATGACAAGTATATATGGTACGATGTTACAGTCCTTTCATAACATTCCGGAGTAATTAGGACATAAAATTGAACTGAAACTTTAAACCACATTTCAACTCTGTTCTATATATATTACTTTTCAGCAGGCAAGGACAGTAATTTAATATTGACTTCTGGCTGCAAGATTACCATATAATCTAAATGCTAATAACAATTAAAGCAGAGTGTGGTGATTAAAGTGTCTCTTGGAATATTGAAAATACAGGTAATAAATGGGGTAAGGATGTGAAGCAAAGCTGGAATTTAAGAATCTGTTCTGAAAGTCTGTGCTGAGAAAAAATAGGCTGGGCTGAAGACAAGTTTTGTGCGCAGTCTGTGTACTTCTTTCATGCCGAGCCCTCAAAAACAGTTTTATTTGATATATTTTCATTCCAGGCTCTATCACATGGAAAACAGACCTTTGAAGCCCAACTCTGTACTTTTTTTTTTTCTTTCTCCCTTTTCTATAAGCAACAGTTTGTCTCGGGAGAGGTTGCTTAGTAGAGGAAGCCACTACCTACTCCCTCACAAACAGAGAGGAATATTTTCTTTTGAAAGTTATTTCTTATTAATGAAATACACCCTTCGGAGTTTTCTAGGAGGCAGAACAACTGTGAAAGGCAGCTAAAACAAGGAAGAAATGAAATGCATGAACCCTTTAAAAATATACAGCCATATGTGAAAATGCATGAGATTTATTAAGCAAGATGCACGCCGTGATAAACGTGCAGCGTAAAAGGTCTCTTGGCTCTGCTGTTAGTTCTTCCCAAACTGTGTTTGTGTTTAGCTTTGCTTGTAGCTGTACTTGTTCCCTTGACTAATATGCCAAATTTCATGGATTCTTAATGGGTTTATTAACAGTAGCATAATGGATTTGGAATATAAGTGTTGGAGCAATCAGGGTGTAGATTCTGGGTTGGTACCTGCCTTGCTCTGACGGCTGCCTGGGCTACAGCAGCAGGGGGGGTTTTGGAGGGACTCTGGTGACAGGACTGATGCTGGTGCATCCAGGATCTGACCTGAGGTCTTCGGATAATCTGATCATCTCTGCTTATGTAATAACATATTGGGAGAAAACTGCCTGTGTGGCTTCTGATTTCATATTGCCATGCCCGCCATAGTGCCAAATCTTCAGACACCCTTTGAAGATGCTCAGGGATGTGCTTGTGTAGAAGGCAGGTTCAAAAGCCTCTACAGATTTCTTTGATTTTTCAGTCAACAGGATCATTTCAGCTTCTGGATTAAGTATCTTATGAGAACTGAATTTATCTTTTTTTTTTTTTTGTGAATAAAAAAGCTTTGAAAGGTTGTTGGTTTTTCCCCAGTCTCTAAATTTCTCCATCTGCTTCTGCAGATGTAGAGTGACCTAGCAGTGCGTGAAACAGTTGTCATAAGCTGCACAGCGGCTGTCCAGGGATCCTTCCCCAGCCAGTGGCTTCTTGTGATTTTTTCAGCCCGGTTTAATTTTCTACATCGTGGAACTCAGAAGACTGATAGACTTATTTTGCCTTTCTCTTTTTTCCTTTCTATTTTTGGGGGGAGGGAAAGGGTGAAACAAAGCTATAAAAATACATCAGTTACCAACTCTTCCAGAAGCTGTTGCAGCGGTTGCACCTGAGCAGGGCTCCCCATAACCCCTGAGCAGGGCTCTCATGCCCTCATAACGAATGTTCTCCGAGCAGGGCTCCTCATAATGAATGACTTGACTTTCTGTTCCCCTTTGTGCTCAGAGAAAGGCAGACAGAAGAGAAACAGCTGAAATGGTTTTGGTTTATCTTTTCGCTTCCTTCACTGTTCAAATGTCTTTGAAATGTCAGGATTTAAATAGGTAGAGGTGCTGTTCTGTTGTTCTGTTCATTCTCTCTTCCATTTCTCCTTTTCCAGTTGCGTATTTCAGGATTTCCATGGTGGATCCAGGTTAGCACAAGAAATGAAACCATCGCTGTTTCTAGTGGGTTTCCCTTTTGCAGGGATCTCGTTAAGAGGCCCTGGCACTCTAGAGCAAATAGTGCCTGTTGCGCACAAGCTGCTCGATGCTTTGAAGGGAGCCAAGTTGTTCAGTAGCTTGTTGTGAGGAGCAGCGTCTCTGCTGTGGCTACTGTTCTACTTTTCTGTGTGACTTCTGGTTACAAAGGCAAGCTGTGCGTGGTAGATCTTCACTAGTGTGTATGGGAGGAGATATGGAAAATCTTTCTCAAGTCAGCACTTCAACGCTGAGGGTGTTGCTATGATGGGGGTTGTAGGGAAGCAAAACAGTTTAAAAACTATAAAGTCCTCACTTATGCTTCTATGAAAGTTCATTGGTGACAGAGCCTGAGTGGCTACTGTTTATCTCTAACCAAAATGTCTAAGCTGGCCCTCTTCCCTTTGGCATCTTGAGAAACTCTGAGTTTCAATGTAGATCTGCTGCTTTGTTGTGTGTCTACGTCAAAAGATAAGTGGGACGAGAACGAGAGGAGTTGTGGTCCCCAACTCTTAGGAGTGTTACTTGCTCAGATCTGTACGTTAAGGGCACAACATGACTCTGTGACTTGATAAGGAGCCATAGTAGGTTGTTTCCTAGCTCCTGGATTACTCACAAATAGTGTGGGGAGAGGAGAAAAGTCTCACCATCATGGCACTCCATCTCATTTTTTTTCTTTTTTTCTTCTTTGTGAGGCCATACAATAGGCTTTATGTGTGCCAACATCTAGACTCAGAAGCAGAAAGGCATCTCTGCGGGCAAAGAATAACAGAATGAAGTAGGTGGGTCATTTTGATTGTTTAGTCTTGCTTGTAGCTGTTTGAAGCAGGGACAAAGATCCTTGTGTTGTTGTGACTCGGGAATCAAGGGCGTTAGTTGTCTGTGTGAAATACTGTTTAAAGGGAAGAGAGGGGAAAAATAAACTCGACATTCTAGTAACCACTTGAACAAAATGTAAATAAAATATAAAAGACTTGCATCTCTTGGTGTGTTTGTGAGCTGGGATTTACAGCACATATACATTATTCGTGATGAAAACATTTTGACTGTGTTTTGTCAAAGCCCTTCTGTGCTATAAGTGCTTCTCTTCATCATAATGGGTTTTCCTGATAGATATCCCTGCCTGAACCATCTAACCAAACCTATTCCAAGCTTTATTTCTTTAGAATTTAAGAATGTGTTTTTTATGATAATGCTTTTACTGTGGATGTTGAGCAGTACCCAGAGGTTTGAAGCATTTATTGTTGTTAATAATACATGTTTAATAGATCTGCTTTCTTCTGGAGATTGCAAAGAACTTGATTAATTCTGCAAATGGGGATTATTTCACCTGATAATGAAATGTCCTCATCTCATGGGCAAGAAGAGAAATAGGATGGGACATATCGGTTCAGCGGAAGAAATACAGAGTAGTTTATGCAGCTGTACAAGAGGAGAATCAGATAGAGGTGGAATATTTTCAGGCTCCAGGTATCTAAACTGTATGTTGCTTGTGTGGAGCTATGCAAATGTGCATGGAAGGAACAGAAGGTGGGCTGCGGGCTCATTAATGAACTGGACAATATCTAATGTGTAAGGCAAAGTGACAGTGACTGTGTTTCTTCAGCTTTGTTGGGAGATGCCTGTGGTCCCTAAGAGAAGGGCTTTGAGTTGTGCAAATCCACACTGACCCTTATCTTTGCTAACGTAAAGACTTTGAACCCTTAATTTTTGTTTCAAAGACATTTCCAGTGCAGTAGGTTTCAAGCTTTACTGTTGCAGCTGAGTTTTGTTCTCCTCGTGGGGTTTGTGTCAGCCTAACCTTCTGTGTTGTGAATTCTTCCAGAGAGCGGTTATGAATTTGACTTGGGAGACTTGGCTTTGGCTGTTGTTAGAGGTGCTACGTAAAGCACATGGACGGATCACCTGTGTCAGTTCCCACCTTATTAGCAGAGTTTATCTCAGGATAAAGCAATTTTAAGAATAAGAAATGCTTACCTAATTTGTCAAATGCCATTGCTGTTTATTACTGTAATTTTTTTTTCTGCTGCGTGTTGCATGAGCTAATGGAAAATAAATTTTGCTTAATTTAAGGTTAACAGATCTAAATTCAACTAGGAACTAATTTGGGCTCCCTAAATTGTACCTGACAATTGCATCCGTTTACCTTATTATGTCTATTAATTTGCTTTGCATTATATTTCCTTTCATAGACTGAACTTCACTGGCTTGACATGACTTTCCTTTTTAAATCTGTTTCTAGTATTTTATTTTCTAATTAGCACTCCATTTTCCATCTAGCTTAACCCTGTGGTCTGATGCTATTCTTAAGAGGAGTAGCAGGATGGATTTTTCAGCTATTTAAGTTTGGAAAAGTCCATAGTTTAAAGCACCGGCAACTGTACCTGTTATTTAGTTATGAGTTTTAATTGACTTTCAGAGCCTCCCCCCACCTCCATATTTAGGATTCTGATCTCAGAAGCTTATGCACGTGAGCAGATTTATTTATGCATAGTCTCACAGCTGGCCATGAAATACTGCAGGTGAATGGCAGACCCAAGACAGGCCATCCTCACCCCAGCTGAGTGCACTTTATTACAGGCTCCAACAATTCAATATTCAGAACAAAGCAATATTTTAAAACATTCTGAAAAGCAGTAGAGACTTTGTACTAAAAATAACAAAGGCTTTCCCATTTAGCCGCTCCAGCTGAGGACTATTGTTTGTTCTCTGAGATAATTAGCAGCTGTCCTCAGAGCTTTCTGGATGGCTTTGTACACATAACTGACAGTTTAAAAACACAGAAGAAATACAGCAAGGCTACTTAGAACATACCACAAAATACCAAACTAATGAGTCATCTCCCAGACTGATGGAAGAGTAGAAAAGTCTTGAATAAAAAGAAAAGCCGCTCATTGAGTCATACACATCATCTGTCTTGTGAGCTTGCTTACCATCAGGCCATCGTTCTCCCCTGTAAGCGTCCTTGTCATTACGATGCAAGTGCTGAATCTTTCTGGTTGGAGCCAAACGCTTCAAAGATGAGAACCTGCTTTTTTGGGAGCAGGAGAGAAATTTTGCCCCTTCAGAAGACTAATGTGAGTGTTCTGAAACACGTACAAAGAAGCATTAGATACCACAATTAAAACTTTTGTGGTACTACTCTTTATTTTTAGTTCAGAATTCTGCAGCTTCTGTGCTTTATTAAAAAATAACAATTTGCTATGTGTAACAAGTGATAGGCAGTCAATCTGACTATGATCTGTAGACGTGAGGCCAGATCCACAATATTCACACCTCTAAGTGATGGTGGCCTTAAGCTCCATGACAACCCAGCTATGTTCATTTGGTACATCACTGTTCTGGTACTCATTGTTTCTGACTTATCAATCTGCCCAGTGAATTTCTATTCTCTTTAGGTTTTTGTTTTTGTTTTTTTTTTTAAAAAAAATCATTCAGCAAAGTTGGAATGTTGTTTCATTACTGATTTGTTGCATTTAGCCCTCGGACATACCTCTCTGGTCATTTTGACCTATCTAATGGCAAGGCAGCCAATGACTGATCACCAGAAGAGGAAATTCCCTTGCTCCGAATGAGCAGTTTTCTGGCTCTTAGAAGTTCAGTGCCCTCCCAGCCACGGGATTTGTACACCCTATTGTATATATGTCATCGGTTGACGACGTTGGGATTTATGTTTCGTTTCATCCACGGTTGTTAAAACACTTGCCATGATTTTTCTCTCTTGGACAGCACAGGGTGAGAGCCGTAGGCTGGCAAATACAGAGTCATTTGTTTTAGCAGCCTTTTATTTGTGCTAACTCATGGGTGACCTGCAGTGTGGGCTAGAGCAGGTGAGAATAGTATGTGTTAGAGTGCGCTATCCATATCCTCGTGCATGTGTGTGTCTCAGAACTATATTTTGTGATCCCTGTGTCAGGGAATAGTAGGCATTTTCTGCCACGTTTCCACAGTGAGATTAGTGTTTAAAGATTGGGCTGTAGACAAGAATATGGCTTGTTAGATCAAAATTACTGTGAACCATGTGAAAAGCATTGATGGTCAAAGTAATGCATGAAGTACCCCCATGGGTTTGAGTTCTCTCATGTTCACTACTTTCTTTTAAAAATAAAAATGCTATCAAAGGCCATCGGTTTGAAGGTATCTGCATGCACATCTTTCAGTGTGAGATGTGCACAATAAACTGAATTGTTTCCTGTTACAGATTTTGTCCATCGTGCTGCTTGTAAAGGTTTTCTCTATCTACTGGGTGTTCTTTTATGACAGTCGCTCGGTATTTAATATGATTTTAGTCTCTGTTATTGGCGTCTGCATATGAAATGCAGATGAATGTCTTTGCGGCAGAGGATAATGTGACCTCAGGATGAGATATGTGATTACAAATGATATGAAATTTGTCTTCTGAATAAACTTTTATGACCCTATGTAAGGACGATTTAAAAGCAATAGTGTTATACATGGGTTTATTTAGAGCTAGGGAATTCAGTCCCTGGAGAATTCCTATTAGGAAAAGCCAAAATTTCCCGCAAGTTACATATTAAATATTTTTTTCTGTTTAATTTGTAACAACCAAAATCATTATTTCTAGTGCTGTCAAGGCAATAGTAATTCTAATCTCCCTTTTGATTGTATTTGTATTTACTGTTTTAATATTGCAAACATCAAAGGCTCATCGCTCTCCATGCAGACTTACTTGAGACTTTGCTCAAGAAGCGTTATAGGGTGCAGATATTACAGTTAGTTCTTAAAATGACTAGTAACAAAATGGCTAAATTATATAAAAATAAATTCTGATGCTCCTTACCATGTGTTTGAAATTGTCTTAGTTATTGTCATTTTTAAGCATGATATGAAAGAAAATAACCTTGTTATGCTTTGCTGGCTGACTTACTATTTGCATCCTCCCCTAATGCAAAGTGCAAGATCTGTGGAGGATTTTGTGCTATTAACACAGCTGCACCTGGGGTTACTCTGTGTTCTTTTGTTGTTCTGACTCCTGCACAAGGTTAAAGATTCTCAGTAATAGTTATATTTTTATTACTTCTGTATTACTTCTCTGTTATTTAGGTTTGTCCTTTTTGGGCCTGTTGACAACATTAGACATGATCAAAACCAGAACTTCTATCGCAAAGAAAGTTCTTGTACTCGAAAGCAAAAACCTCAGTTTATTCAAGCTTTCATGAACTTGGGTACTCCAAAGCACTTGTGCTGAGAAATGTGAAAGGATTGTGTTTTGATAATACTGACTGAAAATGAAACATGGGTGATTTTTTTTTTCCTAGTAGAAACTGCCACAGAAAATTTACAAAACTGATCAATGCAGAGCTTTTTAATTTGCCCAAAGCACATTTTCAGACATAGATCACTTTCATTTGCGATGTTACACCATCCTTTAAGTAATACAATAATGCCAAGGAAATAACTCAGCAATCCTGCCCTTAAACCCCAGCTCTAATTGCTAAAGAATGCAGTCTGTGTAAGAAACTGGTGATGAATGTAGAGCTCTCTAGTTGCTCCATATTCCTTGTGACATTTATGGCTGTCATCTTCCTTTCCATTCACCATGTTTAGTTCCTTTCTCTAGTTAGTCCAGCAAAAACTGAAATGTGCTGAAACTTAAATGCAACCTCAGGGTGTGATAGGGCTCTGTAATGCTGTTTATTCATCTCACCTTTTCTATCAGCAGATGCACTATTGTTAAAACCACCAGCCAGCCCCCACTGCAGCCTGTTGCCTCTCTAGTGATTTAAGCTGAGTTCTGAGAAAGGACTGGTTTTGTCAGCAGGCTGCCAGCTTAGCTAAAGCAGCCTTCAATCCGAGCACCCGGAGGTCAGCCTTCTGAATCTTTTGGGATCTGGCCAGCTGTGGCACTTGCCTATAACAGCTATTAACTCTTACTGAATTATGGGGAGAATTTAACACTGAAATGGCTATTCCCGTGTATACCCTTACATAACCTCTGGCTTTACAGCGGAGTTGAAACAGAAAATTTCCCTATGGCAGGGTGATCCCATCCAAGCTTTCTGCAAGACTCTGGCAGTTGTTTTGAATTTGGAGTAATGAGCAAGGCTGGATTTGCTAATACTGCTGAGCAGTGGCCCAGCTTGTCTAGGTTTTGTCCCTTTTATTGACCAGTATTGGCCCCTTCCAAGAAAACTGGTTTTATGTGCACAGTCTCGAGGTCACGGTACAATTCAAAGAGCAGTGGATGAAGGAACTGAGCAGAGAGGTTCTTGCCTGTGCTCTGTACACAGAGAGGAAAAGAAAAAGGTCTCTCACCCTGGGCTTAGGATTGAAGTGAAAGCTAAGTGTACATAGGAGATGGGCCTCTGTATTAATTCGTAAAATCCACAATTAATATCCCCTATTGTTTGTTTATTACTGTAGTGCCTGCTGATTCTGACCAAGATCAGAGACAGATCCTGTACAAACATACACTGTATGACAGCTCCTGTTGTGCTGCACCTATCTAAGGAGAGAGATACAGCATAGAAGGAGAAAAGCATCTCAAAGAGTTGCTCACACAGCTGGTCAGCACCAAAGCCCAAAGGATCATGCTCACTGGTGTATCACTTGCCAGCCTAGATTCCTCAGTCTTCTTTTTTTCCCTGCCCTCCCAGAGCTCCACAATACAGAAGTGTAGAAATATCAGAGAATTGAGACCCAGGAGGTATGAAACAGCAGTGGCAAAGCACAATAACAGGCAGAAACAAACAAAACATCTGCTTGGCGGTATGTGGAAAATACTAAGACTAAACACAGAGCAAAAGGCAAAAGAATTCAACTTGATACTTTAATATAAAAAACTTCCTTCTGTTAGGACTTGCCAAATACGGGGATTTGGGAACACTTCTGATCTCTATATTCTGGGTGTCCTTCACGATCACGTCATGACTTTGGGCTGGGAAAAAAACAAAGTCCACCCTGTCTCCTGTTCCCCTTTGACTCTGGGGGGAATAAACCTGTGTTTGCAGTAGGGATGAAGCCATATTCAGCAGGGGGTTGAGTCTATGGAGCTCACTGTGATGCCCATCTGACCTGATTTAAACACTGACCTGGTGATTTCTACTGAAGCAATGCTTGAGTCTGCATGGCTTATAGTAATTACATCTGGTGTGCCCCTAAAATGTCTACTCTATTTTAATTATTTTTTGTTCTTTCTGTCTCGGAAATTTTGGGCATGGAGTACTGTAAGTAGATTTACTACATATAATTTTCTAATGTGTTCCTGTGGAGTAATACAGTATTCTAATGAATGGCATACTTTCTGTATGTGTGTGTTGAGATAGTGTTATGTTTTCCATGTTGCTCCCTATCAGTGGCTGCAGTTTAGTGGCTAATGAAGAGCTTCTTGGGAAATATGCAATTCAAACCGGTACTGTTGGTGTCAAACTATATTAAATTTCAGCGTGATTTTACTACACTAAAATTCGCTGCCCTTCATCTTGTTGCTTAAATAAAATTAATAATATTTACTTCTATGAGACCTCTGTGGTTTAGAAACAGAGAACTCATGATGTTTGGAATTCAAAAGCAAGATCAAACTAGTTGTTCAAGTACAGAAAAACTACATCTTTCTTTTTTTTCTAGAGAGACATGAATGACTGAAGAGGGTAGATTTCATTTAAAAAGGAGGCTAGGGAGAAGACTTTCTCACCAGAGTCTGAATTTCTAGCAAACATGTCATTCCTCTGCTTATTTATCATCTACCCTTCATAAATGTCAAGTGTAATAACAAAAGGTTTAAATAAACCTGTCAGAATTGTTTCATGTCAGATTGAGTGAAAAGGTTATGTATAATAATAAAAACAAGACCTAAACCGATACTAATTCAGCTTCAGGAGGAGCCCTGGTCTATCCGACTCTCCTGAGAACTTAGCGCTTCACTGCTGCATTGGTTAGAAAAATAAATTCTTTTGAAACATGCATTAAAACCTACATCAGAATCACATACATGCACCGAGTACCTAGTAGAAAAAGTATTGTAAGCTAGTCATTTCGGTACTGATGACTCAGTATGAGGAGCTGATGACAACCTCCCTTTCTGAGATATGTCAGATAATGAGAAATATCCTGGCACCTTCGTGCTCTCTGAAATTGTTATTTTTTTTTTTGAAGCCAACAAGGATGAGAATAGTTTTTTGGACCCAGTTGAGGAAAGTCAAGTACTTGCTTCACTGCTTGACTTTAACTGGGTACGTGCTATTTGTTGCTATCTATTAAAAGTGTAGAGTACATCTTCTCACTGGGTGAGCTGTTGTCCTCCCACGCTTCCTCCAATGCGTTTAATTCTCTCCTTTCCATCCGCCTGCATAATCATTCCATTACAATTGCTTGGGAAAGAAGTAATTGGTTTCAAATGTTCTTGGTTGACCAATTTATGTTTGAATACTCAGTTGAGGACCTTGTGTTCTCAATGGAGTGCTTGATGTTGCCTATATTACTGATGGTTCCCTGAGTGCTCATCTTAAAGATTTCTTTCTCGCCATGCTACTATTTTTGCTTGACCTTGCATAGGCATATTCATAAGAGGATGTTGTTGTTAAGATGTTCTGAACTGAATGACTGTAATAATGTATTCAGACTGCCCAGCTCAGATCAGCCATTAGCTGGTATAATTACTGCTCTTGTCCATTTTACTGCTGTTTAATGATTTGTGTTATGTTCATTCCCAGAAGCACAAAATGAGCGGGCCCCAACGTGCTGCATGCTGAATGTGCGTCTCCACAAGGTCTGTGGAGGCAAGACACTTCTAATAACCAAATAGACAAAAGAAACAATAGGTCAAAGGGATGAATATGGGCAGCAATTTCTCTGAGACTCCACAGTTTTTTATTGGCAGAGCTGGGAATAGTCAGCTTATGATTTAGGTTGGTGAGTTTCTTCCATTAGCAATAGAATTCCTTTACCCAGCTGAGTGGTAGCAGATCGTCAGCTGGCTTAGGAGCATGTGTTAAAAAAAAAAAAATCTACTGATTGTTATTAGTAAGTTATTCTGTAATTACTAAATAGTTCCCAATGAGCTTTCTTTTTTTTTCCTGGGGCCCTACTAAAAAATGAAGCCCAGTAGTCTTAACTAGCAGAGACAGGTATTGTTATCTATTTCTTCCTCTCCTTTCTTTACAGCTGTTTAACACTGGCTCTTCATGTTTGATCAAAGGCTCATGTACAACTCAGCTTATTCTACTTAGCAGTGTAGTGATCAGCAGCTGCCTTCTGGGACAACGGAATTCAAACATGCCATGCATACTAGTAGTAGTGTGTTGGTAACTTCCTAATGGTGGGATTCATTAAATATTTAAAGAGCAAAATAATTATGGCACCAATCCAAGGCAACGAGCATCTTCATGTAGGCTGCAAATTCTTTTCTACTCCAAGTCTCTGCATTGAATTTTCGTGTTTTGGTTCCTGAGTACAACCCTAGCTGCAATGCCAGCATAAGCTTGTTGGATTAAACATTCCTGGAGCTCAAGTTCACAGTTGCTCATTGAGGAACTGTACTAGGCTTTTCCTTCCACTGATGTGTCTTGGATATTAAAAGGAGGGATTTGTGGTGCAAGCTGTGTGATGGCTTTAATTAGTATAAATGCTCTTCATTTGTGAACTCTGATGAAGGTCATGACTGTGTAAAATGTCCCATGCAGATCCTCTGCAGTCTTACCTTCACCTTAAGCCTATGAAATGAAATGGAACTTTGTTGCGTAGTAGTTACTTTGCCCGCTGGTTAGGAGGCAAGGATGCATGTGAGCATCTGTGAACGAGAAACAAAGATCAAATTTGTTATATCCAAAATATATCCGATAGGTTAAACTGTGAGGTGTAAAACTTGAGTAGGAGGCTGAAATCTGGCTCTGGAACAGATACAGCACAACAACAAAATAAGAGGCTTTAATAATGACATGAATTTGAAATGAAAGGATTAGTTGGTTTTACAATAAAAGCTAAGAGAAAGAAGTAGCAAGAAACAAAGCAAAATAACTTGGGGGAGGGGGGGAACCCTAAAGCTGTTTGGAGAAGTGGGTTTTGAAGTTCAGCAAGGGCTGTAAAGACTTTACTGTAAATGTTTTACTTCCTTAAGTGACAATGTTAAAGGAGTTTTACTTGAGGCTTTGTGTTTTCTGCTCAGGGTATGCTGGCTACTGCTGGCATTACATAGGGAATGGCAAAGATTTTTCTTTGTTTACAAAGATTGTGCTGGGACTGTTATCGCTATCATTTAATACATGCCGAGGGACTCTGGATTTTAACCTGGCCGAAATGTATTATACAGCTGTCATTGATCACAATTCTAGTGCCTATTTACACGGCAGAGCCGCAGCGGGAGCGTGCAGCCAGCTGGGGTTTGTAGTCTCTCCAATTTTGAACTTTCTTCTTGTGTGAAGAGAAAGAGTTGCGGAGTTTCTCAGTGATTTATGCTCAGGCATTTTTCATCTGGGAACTCTTGAGAATTGTTTTAGCACTATCACACCTCTCTGATTCATTTTTCTCTGGGAAGTCATTTCTAGAAGGCCAAATTGCTGGGCAGAGACATATTAGGAGAAGGGGGGTGTTAGTGATGGAAGAAGCGGTGACATTTGCTTCCTGATATAGATAGTGCTTTAACTGTAATTTTTACTGATAGACCAATTTCAAATTCTGGTATCTTCTAGTTCTCTAGGGGATGAGGGATCCAGTGCTGTAAAACAAAACAAATATGTGGTATCTTTACTGTGTATTATTTAAGTTTTCTCATGTGCTCTCGGACTGAGGTTTTAAGTTTTCCAGCTGGGTTTTATGCTGTGTACCACATTAGAACACAACAGACAAGCTGTGTTTGTGTGCCGAAAGACTACCTGGTGCTTTAGACACAAGACAGGAATTTTATTGCTGAAATTTGTTTTCTGGGATGTAGGTTCAGAAATGAATTACCTGGAGAGAGAAGGTGCTATAGGTATTCTATTTATAGTCTGACTGAAAATTATAAAATAGGCAGGGCCCGATTGTATATTGAAGTCATCTTGATGGAGAAAGTACTCAAAGAAGAAATAGACTTATATAATGTAATTACTTCTGTTTGACCCCAGAGCTGTGAAGCTCACCGGCTTCATCCTTGTTTAATTCTGTTGTGGCAAAAAAAGAGACCTGATTCCCATTTTTATCAAGGCTATTATTCTGATAGAGAATCTTACTGACTTTTTGTAATGCTGGAAAGGAATAAAGGAGTCTCAGTAGAAATCAATGTTAAAGCTTTGGCAATATATGTTTCTGCTATACATTGCAATGAAGGTATACATAATTTTTAGAGTTCCTTTTATTAGCAATAAAGTTTATACACAAGCAGTAGTTGAATGGAAAACTGGAAGCACTGATTTTAGACACAACTGTCTACCACTGAATACACATTGTGAACACTTGGGGTGTAACAATCTTGTGTTGGCTTTTTTGAGTTGAAGTTAATCCTGTGTCATTATAAGTATTGGCAGACTTGTATGCAGTAAAAGCTCATGATTCCCAAATATTAAAATTGAGGTTATAGATAGGAAATTTTCTTGCTGTGGTTTAAATTCTAGTCCATGCCCTAGTCATTATTGACCTGGAGAGTGACACTACTGTTAATTATGTAATTGGCACACCTTGGATATTTTGTCTTGGTGCCAGTTCTTTTGAAAATGTGGGTGCTCAATCAGGTCCTTAAATAGAAAATCCATTGAATATCCAGAAAAATTTGGTTTTATCATTAACAGAAATGGTAGAGTTAAAATGTGCTTTTTCAATTCCAATAAATCTTTAGTCTCTTACCTTCTTCTGACCTCCTAGGAAAACTGGCGAAGGGATTCTATAACTATACTATCATAGCTGATAATTTAAGAGAATGTCTTTATTTTCTGTGGAGCCTACTACTGACAAGATTGAGAACGGATGGCCTTGCGGTTCAGATCAATAGATATTTTCTTTTAGTGCTGATTTAGCTTTGACTGGAAAGGAAAGCAATTAAGTCAGGCTTGGCGAATTTGTAAGCGTGTATATATGTATTCATGGAGATGGCAGTTAGATGACCCACGTTTCATGACAATGTGAAATAGTAACGTGTTTCAAGTAAATATCAAATGCCAACCAAACAGTTACCATAGTAATGATAAAAGAAATTTAATTTCAGTCAATCAAATGAATATTCAGTTGATCCAGTTAATTTCCACAAAGGTATTGTACACTCATTTCATACCAGCATTTGATGATATTCAAGCACAGATTTTCTACAGTTGGCCAACAATTTTTTTCTTATTTTTAAAGTATTTTTTTTTCCTGTGAAAATACCGTTGTCGAGTGTTGGCCAATTGCACTGTTACTTTAAGACAGTGTTCAATATTTATTAGTTTTCTATATCTTTATGAAGATAGATATCCAAGTCAGTGGGAAGAGAATTCCCTAAGAATCCTGCTTAGGGAAGAGTTATAGCCTGACCTCATTTCTTTGGAGGAAAGCAATGGCACAGGACTCAATTTGCAGTTGAGCATCTCTTGTTTTCTAATGTTTGAGAATACTGTAATTTACAGATAAATGGACAATAACAAGTTCTTTCACTCTGAGGTGTTGAGAAAGGCACAGGGTTGCTTGGAGTATTGCTATGTGTTACTATACTCCTTTAAAAATAGTGGATTTTGTTAATCCTTGCTACTAATGATAAATATTTATTTCCACTTTAAAAAGGAATGCCATTGCTGCTGTCTTCAGAATGTCCTTGAGTACATTTTTAGTGTGACTTTAATCAAATGTCATTTTAACTCTAGTCCTATTCTGCAAATCTCTAGTGAAATTCTATTAATTTTCAATTAAACTTCAAGTAAACCAATTAGCATTTTCATTTCTGTAGAGCAACAAAGGCAGAATCTGTAATGAGTCTATCCAGTTGTTCACAGAGGAATAAGTGGTCTGGATAGATTTCTCTAGTGTATCTTTCTGTGAAACTTTGTCAAGTATATTACCTTTATCATTTTCTTCTCTGCTTTAGGCTCCAAATTGGATTTCTTGTGGTATACAAAACTCTATTCAGCCACTTCTTTCCCTAAGCTGGATTGCAGTATTCTTTCTGTCTTCGTTGAGAATCTTTAATATTGCACTAGTGTGTTTTCACCAAAGTTAGAACAGTGTCTAGCTGAGGCAGGGACTGTAACAACTTCAGGACTTCAGTTTGGCAGAGGACAGGAGAAGGAATTTTATCTTTTCATTCTAAATACATGAATAGAAGTGTCTGAATTATCACAGCTGGAAACGACTCAGACCCAGATTGTTTCTGTCTCCATCCAGTATTTCATTCTCTCTTCCACCTTCTCTTATTGCTACCTTCTCCTTACAGACAGACGTGATCCCTGCCCTGAAGAGCTTCATTATAAAGAATATATAGTCCCTGAGAGGGAATCCTGGAGTTCTTCCAGGGTGGGTGTGCTATAATAAACTTCCATCATTACTTCAAGCTTTCAGTTGTCTGTAGTGGTCTGCCTCTCCTTTAACGTTGTGCTAATCTAATTGCTGTGTGCTGTAGCCCCCTGCCCTTGCTTGTGCCTGCTCCAGTGCTTCTCTGACCCTGTGTAGAGCTGTCGGAGGTCAGAAAGCCAATTACTGTTTTTTGGTTAGGTTAGTTTTGTGCCAGGTTAGTTGTATGAAATGGATCCACTTAAGCCGCTGTGGCACTGCATCTCAAATCAGCGTTGTAGCCAAGCTGTAGTTATGCTTATCTCTTCCAATATCCTTTAAACTCGAAACTGTGAGAGGGGCTCACCCTGGCTAAGTTTCACACCGAACATAAACTTGACTTGAGTCAGGAAGCTGATCTGCTGAGGTTCCATCGGTAGTTGAGAGGACTGTGCTCTCTGAGGGACACTTAGAGCACCTCAGGTAGTACATTCTGTGAAATCGTAATGACAGAGCTAGTCTTGCTGAGTGAAGAGGATATCCAGGGAGCCCAGCCACTTTAATTCAAATAATAAAGTTATTTCTGCTTACAGCAAAGAGATTTAGCTCAACCAAGTATAAACCAGACAGCCCTGGGCTTGCGGAAGCCTGAGCAGCTCTGACTGCTAGCCATGACCACAGAAAAGGAGCCCATCTTTCACACAGCTGGCACTAGTTAAGCCAGTGATACGCCAAACATTAATTTCTGGCCCTGGCTTCAAGGATGCTTTAGTTTTTAAAGGAAAGAGACTGAAGGTTTTACTTTTAACCAAAACCAGTCTTCATCCTTGCTGATGTCTTGTTTTCTCCTGCATTAGAGCTCTGCCTTCCCTCTGCCGCAGAAGGCCCTTCACACACAGGACCCTGCTCTTTTTCAGGAGCTCCCTCACAGAGATGGTTTTTGGTGGTTGTTTTTTTTTCTCCCCCCATGCTGACTGTGCAGGAATAACACTTTCCATGCTGTTTGTCCTCTTTGCCCTCAGGTTGCCCTCACCTCAGAGAGCCAGTATTGGCTTGTAAACACCTTCCTCTGTTGCTTTTATATTATTTTCCTGGTTATATGAACAAAGCGGGTTTCCCCAGCTGTTAGAAAAGTGTGAGTACACAACATAGGCTTTTTAAATAAAGCTGTTATCCCCAGCAGAAGCTGACACAGAACACGTTTCCCTCCATAATTTGGTGCTTCAAGGCAGTGTGCAGTGTTCAGAAGCAGCTGTGTCTCAGGACAAATCCCTAATTAAGGATCCCCTGACTGTTTTCCAAAGCATTTCATGAGTTGGGAAGGGGAGAAATGATGTTGGGTATGTTTTGACAAGCTTTATAAAAACATGGTGAGAGCATCTCTGCTGTGTATCTGTAGCTTTGGTGTGTCAGACCACCTGCAGTGAGGTTTTTGCATCTGCTGCTAGATGTGATGCCTGACTGTGTGTGTCTAATGTGTGAATGAGCCTTATTCACCTGAAGAATAGACAAAGGGTTAAGTTACCAGACTTAAAAATTGGGAACAGCTGGAGCTGGTTGCAGTGCCTGTAAAAGGAGCTCCCACAGCAGCTGTGTGGGGGGCAGGCTCCTGCCCTGTGGTAAACGCGAGTGGCTGGGGCTACTCTCGCTTCGTTTGGCTGTCGGGTTTATATTTGGTGAGAGTAAACCCCTTTTCTGTTTATATTTTGTGAGGGTGAATCTCTCCTCTGTGAGGAGCGGCTGCTTTCTGCTCTTGCAGAGAACCTGGCTGTGGGGCCGAGGAGCTGCTGTGCTGTGTGGGGCCTTCCCCGGGTTTTGTTCCGACCTTGGCGGGACGGTTGGTGGCAGCACCTGAACATGAGAGAGAGAAGACCTGCTAAACGGCATTTTCTGCAGCCGGAGAGCAGAGTGTTACTGCCTTTCGGTAGGCTGTAGCGGGGTGATTAGCAGGGGTTTGGTGGCGGTGGGGGGGTGCAGGGGTTTGGTGGCGGTGGGGGGGTGCAGGCCGCTGTGGGAGGCCTCAGCCGATTGCAGCCGGCCCGGTGACACACAAAATGGACCCCCAGCCTGCCTGAGGCGTTAACTGCCGGAGGAGCACATGGCGGCTCTGCGAAAAGAGGTTTGGGACAGGGCAGGAGGTGCCTGGGCAGGGGACGTGTGAGGTGACGTGGGGGGAGGCAGAAGTGGAGATAAAGGAGGAGATAACAGAGGGTTATCACAAGGGTGAGGCCCTGGGGGTGAAGCTGCCAGGTTTTCTCTGAGCGCCTGCTTAATTCTTGGTTGTCTTTATTTCTCACAACTAGGAATTAAAAGTTTATGCTAATTGGCAGTAAATTAAGTGAAACTCCCTGACTTGAGACAGTTTTGCCTGTGACACTAGACTCAGATCCAAAGATGGGAAGAAAAAGTGGTGCCAAATACACCTGTGAGATTTCCCTTTTTGCAGGTATAAAGATAAAGTTTTCAAAAGCTCCTAAACAAGTCTCAGTGGGATGTGCAGGTTCTTAAGGTACTCCATTCTTTAAAATTTTGTGTATGTGATGAAGAACCTAAATACTTATAAGCAGCAAAATGTTTTATGTCTCGCGAGGAGACATTTTGTTGAGCCAGGCCGTAACTGAAAGGAAATGGCATTTTACTGACATGGCGTTCGGCCCTTTCTCATTACAGCCCACGCAGACCAGCAGAGTAGTTAAAAGTGGCCATAACTTGTAGAAATGGGAGAAATCACATTAAAGAAAATGGAGCAATGAATGTGTGTGTTTGGGCAAGAGGGTTTTTACAATATTGTTTTGCTGTTTAAGGAGAGAATGGTGGGGAGGAGAAAATCCAGACTTCCTGTTACTATTCTTAATAACATACTGAGAAAATGCAGCAAAGATGTAATCCAGCCAAGAGGTTAGGCGGATTACCAGAGGAAATCCAGCAATTCGTTGGCCAGGTGTCTGTCTTGAAGCTTGAAAAGCAAAATCAGAGAGTAGTAAAAACACTTGATTGAGCCTTTCTGATATCCAAGGCAAAAGGATGCACCAAAATGTAAAGCAGCGTGTGGCAGTGACACACCGCTCTGGTGTTGTGGAGATGTGACTGATTGCTAATGAGCCCACAGTCACTGCATTATTCCACATGCTGTAAGTGAAAATCTTCCTGCTCAGCACCTGTGCCCTGGGGCAGGCATCCAAATGACATGTGAGTGGGCAACATGACAATTAGTGAGCTATTCTAGGCAGGTAATACATGTTGAGCATAATAAAATTGAATCCACATCTTGGAGGTTACGTGGGTCTTTCTGATGACTCCATTCCTGAGGCAATATTTCAGTTTTAAGGTATCAAAAATAACTTAAAAATTTCTTTCTACTGTTATCGAAACTATTAAGTAACCTGATGAGACAAAAGGTAGAACATGTTGGGCTAAAGGTTGAGGTTTTAAGATAGTAGTTCTACCTTTCATGTTATTTTTGCCCACGTAACTGTGTTTATCTGAGTTCAGCCTCACTGAAGCGAAAGACTCCTGAGTTATGTCACTGTGAATGAGAACAGCATCCTTTTTAAAGGAAGACATTCTATGCAAATACTTTTTCATTTTCTTTTGACATTTTTTTTTGCAGCAAAAAGGCTTATGCAAGGTTATTAATGCTACAGGTTATAAGATTGACCTTATGTTTGACAGAAAGCCGTGCTTGATTCTAAATTACTTTTGGGTCACATTTCTTTGTATGGTACAGGTTAAGATTGAAAGAAGTTGGGTTTGTTTTTGTTTGGTTTTTTTTTTGTTTGTTTGCTTAGGATTCCTAAACACTTAGCTCATTTCTGCCTGACAAGTCTTAGTTGTGAAGAACAGAGTGCTATTTTCTATGAACCTAAAGAATTTTTGAGAATCTTAATATGAATAAGTTTCCATTCTTTTAATATAATATGTGATATTATGTTGTGTGATACAAAAATACGGAAATTGAGAATTATATGGGAAAATTGGGACAATCCTAGTGTGTTCTCTTATACTTACTCTGGGGATTATATTCTAAGGGTTTGGAAGAGAAATCTCTATGGTTTAGATTCTAACTAAACAGTTATCACATTGAGATGCATTTCAGTGCTGCCCCTGAGATCTTGATTCTCCTGACTTGTCTCTAGTCCGCTCAGTTTTAGTAGAGCAGAGCTCTACTGGTGCAGGATGCTATGCTTTGGGTGGAATAACATTTCATGCTCATTTTGTCCTGCAGTATGTGTTGACAGAAGGTGTATCGCAGGAGAGGACTGGGCTCTGGGTGCCTTTTGCATTTTAGCAGCTGAGCCAATGTGCCGTATGTTTTAGATTATCTATATAGTGAAATGTTTTTAAATTATGGCCTTGAGCAGACTAACAGCATTACTATAACCTCTGGTATTTGAAACTATTGATAATAATAATTTGGGAGTTACTTTGTGGTCCCCTGGTGAAAGTGAATGTGTAATTAGATATTTGAATTAATTATGTTGCACTTGAGTTAACTGAGATGCCAAAAGGCTAAATGAGTCCCCCAGGGGCTCATGACAAGTTGGTGGCAGAACTGAAGATAAACCACAAATATCTTCACTTCCATGCCTTCCTTTTGCCATAGACAAAACTGGTAATTGCTCTTACTTTACTTTTTTTTTTTTTAAGGAGGAGCCATGTGTTCCAAAATACAGGCTAGGCAAAATGCCAAGTGTTGAAGAAAGAACAGCTTTGCATAAGCAGTAGTTGCTTTAGGTTGTCCTCAGTTTTTTTCTCTCTGTCTCCCACAGGCTGAGAGGAGGTGCTTTTCAATGGAAAATGTATGGTGCAGTCAAAGAGCTGAAGAGCCTATAGAGAGCTCCATTTGCAGATTCTTCATTGAGGGTAAGTTATATAAACACGCTTCTGTAAATCAATTCAATTTATATAATTGAGGCGACAAATTAGAGAAAACAACCTAGAGACAAACTATTGTAATTATAGAAAATGAGCCAGTCACCTAATTGAAGTAACAATCTATCAACAAGATTTATATATTTAAACACCATGGTATGTACAGTAATTACAAGGGTGAAGCCTGTGAAATGTTGTCTTCCCCTTTGCAAGGGGAAAAAAATCAGTGGAAGTCTGAACTTCTTAAGGCTCTGCTTTTGGAAGTTGTGTAAAGGTGAGTTTGTATCGTGCTTTTGTTGCTGCTTAAAGCAGTCAGCTGTAGGCAGAAACTCTTTGAATATTGTGTGAGATCTTAGAACCAGGGAAGCTTTGGAAAGGATTTTTTCCTTGGTTTGTGGTCCAGTAAGAATTCTTGTGACAAGTTTTAAGAGGTTGTGACAAGTGTATCTTATGTTGATGTACAGTGTTTTTCCCCAGATGTACTTGGAATACTACTTCTGAGCAGCAGTAATCATAGTTAATTATTACTACAATTGTTTGGTTAATAATCATTACTATAATTGATCATTTTGAGTAAATAAGCTTTTAATTTGTATTTGTGCAGCATTTTTAGTGCTTATCCCTAACACAAGGAAGAATGAGTGGGAGAAGAGGTAGTTCTGCTTAGCTACAGTTATTTTTGACATAGTGTATAATTACTTCTGTAATTCCATTTAGTACAGTGCAAATGCAGTAAATGAGACTATAAGCATGACTTCCCTTGTACAAGTATCCCACCCTTCTGATGCAGTTGTGGTAATTGGAATGTAAGAGCTGAAGTTTTTACTCTTCCAGGCTTGTGCCCTACTCTACAAGTAGGCCCATCAGGAATGTTTAGCACATTTGGACAACAAACAGCCTTACTGATTTAAATAAGGGGGGAAAAGTGAAGGAAGAACACTGCTACTTTACTTTTGGACTGCAAAGTGTTTCTCCATGGGAATGCTAGGGAAGAAATACCCCTTGCTGCAATGTTAACAGAAACTGTGCTGCTGTTAATGCTTCGTGTAAACACTTGGCAAAAAGCTGATGGTCTAAACAGCAGAGAAGTAAAAAAAGCATGTGGGGACTTGTTCAGGTTCCCAGCAGCTAGAATTTTTATTATCTTTACAACACAATATCAAAGACAATGCCAAGACACAGTGACCATGATAAAGCATTTACACACACGTTCTTTTCTTGAAAAACAGTAAGAAAGAGAGAAGAGATTATGAACTTCAAAGAGCTGCCTTTAAGCTAGGAATATTTATACACGAGCTACCAGAACAATGTTTGTCCCTTGCTAACGCAGGAACAATCTTCACTTGAGCTAAGTCTGTCAATGAAAGCCAGAGCAATAGCCAGCTTTGAAACCTTGCTTTGAGTTTTGGCAATTAGACGATTGGGATGGCACTGATGGCAGCCATTGTTAATGCATTAATGCAGTGTTGTTTGGCCCCAGCCTATGTGTGACATTTGGTTGGTGCCTTTGGAGTCTTTAAAAATCAAGAGTGTAGTGTGGTTTTTTTTTTTTGTTTGGTTTGCTTGTTTTGTTTGTGGGTTTTTTTTGTTTGTTTTGCATGCCTGGAGTATTATGCATTGATAATGCAGTGGGTAGGCCACTCCATTCTTGACACTTTGGCAAGCAGCAGATTAAATACATTCAAAATACTGTCTGCTAAGCAGCTTTCCTCATGGCTTCAAAGTTACAAGGTTGTTTTTTTGGGGGAGGGGATGCTGGCAAGGGGTGAAGGTGAATTGGTTTTAGTCATTGAATGCCCAATTGAATGTGCTAGAAGGTGTCTGTTTTAGGCAGAGTTTTTTTTCTGTAATTCTGCAAAACAAAAACTATCAAAATATAATCCCCTAAGGAACTGAAAGCCAAGGTAAAACATGGCATTCTTTGATTAACTTCTTCAATGGAAACAGAATTGGGCCATTGCCCAACGCTTTTGCATATGATTTTATTTAAGACTTCTGAGCTAATTTTACTGACCTTATTCAGTATCTCATTTCATAACCAGTTCCATTTAAATCAGTAGTAAAGTATGGGTGTTTAAATTTTTTTCTGATATATTTCTTAATCTTGAAACTTTCACATCGTAATTCTCTTTGTCCTTGTATTTAGTACATGCAAAGTTGTCATGAAAATATATTGGACCTTTTGAGTGATTCTTTGCTATACCATTCTCCTCGCATTCCCTGGCATAATTTGGCTTCCTCTCCTCTTTGTGATAAGATTCATAGTTGGAAACTTTTTGTGGTCTATGTGTTTATTTTACCCTCACTATTTTTGATATGTATCTGCAGAGAGCAATGGGCAATGTGTAGCCATTCAGTAAAGGCTGTATCTTATTTTAGTAGGAGTTATGCAAACACATTTAATTTGTTTACTGAACAAACATATTCACAAAGCTTTGAGTTACACTGTTGACTTCTACTACAATGTAAAGTGGAAATGAACACAGGGATAAAAGTGGGAGAATAAAAAAGAGGGATGATAAAAGTGCCGGTTTTTCCTCTTAAGAATAAAGCTGTTATACACTCAGCCACAAACCCCTTCTTTCTTGGTAGTATATATTTAGGATGATTTAAGAATACTTTAGCATTTTAGGTGCATATTGCAGGATTTCTTAAGCTATGCACTTTTTGTAGGGCTTTGAATAAATGAAATACTATCTCAGTACTTGTCCTCCATTACTGTGCTATCTGAGCAACTCTTAATCTTTAATGTACTTACTCTGACAACACCCCTGTGAGCTGGGGAAGTTCTATTATCCTTTTCACAAGTGGAGAACTCATGAACAAAGAGGCTCAAACTGAGATTTTCTTTTTGGGCTCCTTGCCTTCATTTGAATGAGAGCTATGTTATCTAAGAGTCTCCTCTGTTTGCATTTGTGGTCCTCAGTGGTGCAGTATTAATGGCAGCAACATCTAAATTCCTTTAAAAATAAATTAGGAAAGTCAGTGAGTAAGGAATGTTTTGGGGAAAGTCAGTGGAAGTGAAATGATTTGCTTTTAATACATGGTATGAATTAACTCTTTCTTGCAAAAGGTAAATAGAGCCTGCATTGCTTTTTAGAGAAACTAATTAGGAGTTGGGAGATTATATGATATGATGCCTGGGATAGTGCATTGACACGTTGGCTGTGTGTAGGAACCGGGGCGGAGGGGGGTGCCCACTCCTCTAGTACCCAGACATCGCAAACCAGTCTGTGATCAACTCAGACTGCCTAAAGTTTGCTGAGATTTTTGTTGGGCTGCTGAACAGAACTGAGTCTCCGTTTATGTGGTTATTCCCAGGAAGCAGAACCTGCGTGGTTTGGGTCGTTGTCCTGCAAACATGGCTTACAGAGCTGCCAGAATGGAAGTGGAGCCACCACACTTTTCCCCAGCTGAGCTGGCACCTCTTTCAAACACTTATACAAATATGTTAGTAATGTTATAGTATGTTATAATTTGATTGTACGTTCCCGATGGAGCCCTGATTTCAAGTGTGAGTTCTTATAACTAATAAACTGTGTAACCATCTTCTAGTTTTCATTATATATAATTTGAACTTCATGATTTTTTTTGACCCAGAAACAGGAAAGCTTATAGCAATGCCTGAAGTCTTAGTGCAGTGTATTACTTCAGAGTCCCAGGAAGACCTTTTTTTTTCCCAGATCAGCAAATGCTTGTAGGTTTTGATAGATATTCTCAATTATGTCTCCAAAAATGAATTATGAGTTGTGAATGGAACAGAATACATACACTCTTAAGTCTTTGGGGGGTTCGACTGTGTAGTCCCAGAGCTGTTTCTGAAAGGAAGAGGTTATAGGAATCAGGGAAAGAAAAAAAAGCTTTATTCTGTGCAAAAGCCTTATTACTTCCACTAGCTGTACTGATGAAGGCTGATGTGGAATGCATGTTGTATGTATTTGTAGGTGTATTCATGTTGACTGAAAATGTTTTGTCAGTGTGTATTTTTTTTAAAAAAGATTTTCATCAAAATGACTTCTCAAGGGAAATGACTTTTTATAAACATGCTTTACTTTACTTCAATATGAAGAAAAATTCCCTGTTTACAGCATACAGACAATATCCCTACAGTACCATTTTGTCTCGTGTGTGTCCAGTGAGTGTGGGACTGACTGAGACTCCAGAACTTGATTTCCACTGCAACCTCTGCTAGGGCTCTACTTCAAGATGTTAAGTGAAATAACTTGGTTTTATTGTCATATTTATTCAGTGGAAAAAATGAAATTGATTTCTTTAGTTGCTTTGAGATTCGCTAATAAATGTTATATCCATTGGTTATTTATATATTTATATTACCTATAATATGCTGAATAATTTGCAGATACTAGATAATAAATTACACTGATTATTTTATGGCTGAGTTTTTCTCAAGTGGTTCTGAGAAGACTAAGCATCAGATTGCCGTGCAGTTTCTGTCAGAATTGGATGCTTTATCTTTCATAAGAAACCTTCATCGTCATGCATAAAACTTCATTTTTGGTAGAGATGAGATGTCATGGAAAAGGTCTCTTGTAGGTCAGTCAAACTGTGTAGGAGGACTTATTTTTTTGCTGGTGAGACTATTTTGTGTTTTCATACCTGTATGTTAAGTAGGTAATGTAATATCCTAGTTAGCAGTCAGAGAGATGCTGATACTGAAAAACTTGTCTTCTTTTATGGGACTTTCCTTCAATTTTAGATCAATCTAATGCTGGGAGGGAGGGGAAACCAAGCTGCTTGTGCCTGAGAAAAAGAAAAAGGCTAGTGATATGAGCTGTTCTTTATCAGCACAGATAAGAGGATTGTCTTCACTATCATCTGTTCATTTTCTGTCTAATTTGCAGCTCATTTCCTGGTGCTGAAAACCACCCTTATCCCTTACAACCTATGGGGGGAAAAAAACCCCACAGTTTTCTTTTTCCACTCTGGCTGTATTTTTGTTCTTGGTACTTTCTTCTGGACTTCTTTCAGTTCATGTGCATCTTTTATTAGTCTGTATCTGTACAAGGCAAATGCAGTTCTGTAGGCAAATTCTCACTGGTGCTGGGCAGAGTTGTGTCTTGTCTCTTCAGTTTTTGCAGTTAGGATCTTCCAATGTGGAAGAACTTTAAAGAAAAACTCCTTGGTTTGTGAAACAGCAGCACCTGATTTTGAAGTTGCATGGTAATATGCTTGAAGGCACATTTGGGGAAGTTATACTAACTATGGAAATATAGTAAAGCTTTTAAGCTCTGAGAGTTCATAAATTTTCCCCTTTTCTCTGTATTCTGGCAGTAGCCATTTACAACTGCCTTTTTTAGCCACAGGAAATCCCTTCTCTTGAACTGAAGAGGTGTGTGAAATGTATTCCCTCTAAAGGCAACATCTGTGCTGCTTTGTGAATCATCAGCCAGAAAAGGTGCTGTATATGCTAATCAGCTTAACCATGTTAATGGTGAGGAATGCTAATTATTTTCAGGTGGGAGTAGGTGCTGTTTGACACCTAGGGAAGTAAGATGGAGACCATAAATTATTGCAGACATCTGCAAAGATGTACTGCTACAAGTTGTCTTTTTTTTTCTGTTTAGCTGCTTGCCTGAGTGTGTTTAGACTTAAAAAAAGGGGAAAAACCATGCATATTGGTGAAGACTTCACTTAATCAGAATTAGATTACAATAAGAGCTCAGAAATCATCATACAGTGTTGTTAATTGTTAGAAAGATGATGTTGTATGTTGCAGTAAACAGCCCATCTGGAAAAAAAAAAGTTCAGATTTTCAGCCACTGAATGGTATACTTTGAGCTTGTTTCTATCCCTGTCTGTTAATTGCCTAATTGTTAACTTATTTCTTACTTAGTATTATGTAAATGCCTGACATTTACCAACTAGGTAAGTATGTCATTGTCTTTGGAATTTTTTAGACACATGAGAAAACACCGTTCTCTGAAAGACTTCCTAAATCTCTGTGCCTTGTGTAGTTAATAGTAGCCTTTGTATGTCTTGGCTATTTAAGGAACTGTTTTTTCTGGCCCATCTCAATTTCAGGTGAAATCAGTTGGCCCTGGTCATACACTGGGTTAATGGTCGAGCCAGCAAATGACTCCCAGATCCTGTGAGTGTCTGTCGAGAGCTTTTGGAAAAACCCATTTCTTTCAGAAATCTTTTGGCTCAGGCAGTTTTGCTTCTCTTTAAACTCAGTCTTCCCTCTGCTTGCCTTCAGTTCAGGATTGCTGGACTTCAAGATGATTAAAACCAGTATTTACATATTAATCTTCTTTTCAGTAAGTAACAAAGTTCTCTAAGGGATTATAAATGTCTACCTCGTTTTACTAGGGACTCTGTATAAGCCTGCTGAGGTGAAACTATAATGTTCAGGCTGAAATTTTACACCCCTCCTGAATTTTGACATAAAAGTGGTCTACCTGGTGTGAGAAACTGATACAATTGTTTATTTTATAACCTCCTGCATGGATGCTTTTCACCTTAAGTGAGATCACTGGATAGAGCTTAAGTGCATTGAAAAGATAAGTTGTTTCACACCAACTACGAGGTATGGGTGTGTGGGTAGAGCATTGCGAAGGATCTCCTGATAAGTAGGAATTTATTGTGGTAGCACAATGGTCTGCGAATGTCTTTGTGTTCTAATTTGAGCTCTTGACATAAGTTTTTAAGTAGTTCATAAGCTTCTTGTTGTTCCCCTGCCAGGGGTTTATATTGCAAATAAAAAATATGGATGGGGCACGGGATGCTAGCAAGAAATTCAAAGGACAAAGGTTTAATTCCTCATGACTTTATGCAGTTTGCTTAAACTATGACTGTGCTAGAAGCTGTATTAGAGATATTTTCTTGGAGTGTATCGATTATGTCTGTGTGGCACTGTGGCATATCAATACACCTGAAGTTAGTGGTAAGACTTGGGTAGAAGAAATATCCTTTTTCACCATTGTGATTCAGAGTCCTCTTCATGTTAAGTAATAGATGGCAATATAAAATATTGAATCTGCTCATCTTTTATGACCTTGGCAATAATAAAAGATCCCCTCTGTGTAATGTTAGAATGTTGAAATATATATTGAATATATCTCATAAATTAGTTAGTGGATTTTTGCAGGTGTTAAATTTCAGTTTGGAAAAAAAAAAGAAGAAAAAATGAATTGTTTTTTAAACCTTAAAATTTTATGGTCCAAGTACATGTTAAATCCATGTATGCATATGTAACTTGGATCAATTAACTTGGATCAAAGTAATTTAGTTAGTCCTTTTCTAATACCAAAATGACATAGAAGAAATGGAATGCTAGTGATTTACATAGTGAGCACAATTAAAAAACCCGACAAGTAATTGAAGTTTTGTTAGGTTCTGTTTGAGCTGTTTTGAATGTGCATCCTCTTGGGTTACAAGGAATGAAAGTGTAACTGATCATTGATGTGATTGTGTGTTCACGTGTCCTGCTAAAAATCAATTAAAACTTCTAGCTTTGAAAAGAAATTGTTCTAAATGGTAAAATAGTTTTAAGAGTTGTAAAACACTCCACCAGGGATGGAGTAGTGAAGCAAATTCTTAATTGCATTTAGAGATGGGCAAATTTAGTGTGCTTTTCGTTGAATATTGGTAGTGGCCAAGGAGAGGTAAATTGCCCTTCCCAAATATTAAGAGCAATGTAATAGCATGATGATGTGACTTTTCCTTTAATAATCAAGTAGACATGTTTTCATTAAGTGTAGGCATAGAAACAAAGTACTTCAGCTTTTGGCTAATAGGTTGAAATTGTAAAAGGGCCGATTGTGTGTGGCACAGTGCCTTTTATATGATAAAATATAAATTTTTGCAACTGCAGATCTGTGACTATAGGGAGAAAAAGCAAGGTTTGGAGGGGTTGTCTGTATCCTTTTATTATTGTACTAATCCATCCAATTTCTCGTACCTACCTATCCTTTCATCCTGCCCTTATCTCGAGGGCACTTAAGCTTTTGTTGTAATCCATACGGATAGCCATGAACTCGTAAATAGTAATTTTGCAGTAAGAGAAGTACTAGAAGAATATCCATCAGCCTGCCAGGTGCTTAGCTTCAGGCCTGAACCTGGGGTTTATTTTTTCAGTAAAACAGAACTTTATTAATAATGCTCTGTTGCTCACTCTGCATGTTATGGTGTGAGGGGCAAACACAATTGTACTTTGTTACAGACGCTTAAAGTCACACAAAATGACAAGCAGTTTTTTTGGAAGTGGTCATCACTGCTTTAATATGAAAAATGTTCATAGGCTATAAAGAAGTAATTCCAGTTCAGATATAATCTGTGATGGGCTTGTTAGTTTTTTGATTGCTAGGCCTATAGTAGGATTATACAGCAAAGCAGAGAGATTGTATTTGTCAAATATGACAGAGTTTTTCCAAGAAATCCATACTGCAGGAGCTGTAGAAGAATCAACCTAGTTTGTCATTATTGGAAAAACAGATTTATTAAGCATTTAGAGGAGTACTTATGTTACAAGATAAGGTTGGGAAGGACAGACCAATAGGCCAAACTGAAAGGTAGCTGAAAATGCATCTTTCTTTGAAAAGGGTGACAAAAGCTTGCTAAGTAGGCAAATGCTGTATGAGAAAATATTAGCACCCGTGAGGCTAATCTGCAGCATTGATCTAAGACTCAAAGATGCTGAAGAAAGCTGCAGTGTTTACTGGGATTTGGGTGGACTCCCCAGGACATTGTATTCTGATAGGAGACACGCTGAGTTTCCCAGTTGGATTTTCCCAATGTCCTATGGTGTAAACACAAAACTTAGCAAATTGGACAGGTGTGGGTAATATAAAAATAGAGATAACTATGGTTAGCCGAGAGAAAGGAAGGCTCAGCGAGCAACTAATAAATACCAATAAAAAGTCCTGTTTCTGTACAGTCTGCATAGTGTTTGTCAGTTATGTCTCTGTAGGTGGCAAGGTCATTAAACATTGTCTTTTGGCTCAAGGTAGAGTGGAAGATGCTGTGAACTTAAATAAAACACACCCCCATGCTCCCCACAGAAAAAAACAAAACCCCACACCTGACAAACTACAGAGATGCAATCAGGCTTGCTTATCCCTTTGAGAAAAATGGGTTTATTAAATCATAGATTAAAGATAGGGAATTGTTGATTTTATCTCTCCCACAGACAAGATCCAATTTAGCTGATAGAGAGCTGAACCTGAAGAGAATTCTTTAAGTTGTTTATTTTCTTCACAAATACGTAGCTAATGTTTAATTTGCAAAACATATCCTCTGTTATGTTCCATTTCAAACATTTTATCTGTCATTAAGATTATGGAAAAATGTTCAGATACCTTGTTGTGTTTTATTCAGCTTCTGGAAGCAACCTAGGCTTTTGGAAGGCCAGCAATAGCCACAGGTGTCTAATTCCAGAAACATAAAATGGGTTCTGAATGCTCAAACCCACCTGGCTTTGCTGGAGATTCTGCATCATGTGTATAATTTTCCTGTTTTTTTGAAATCTCTTAGTAGCTTGCTTGTATAACAGAGCTTACAAAGGACACCTGTAATCTCCAAACTCATATAACTTCTCATGGCACTGCCAAGGGTGCTGCTGTGGCAGCAGAGATGGACAGGAAGAGGGAACTATGGCATTGCTTACAGACCACAAGAGCCTGGGAAACTTATTACAAAGTATACAAATAAAAAATTATTAAAAATGATTCCTTCTCTTTCAGCAGTGAGACACCAAATTTTCCAATGCAGTTTTCCTTTTATCAAGATTTTGGTAATATTTTACCATATTTAGTATTTCCTTGAGTGGTTGAAAACTCACAGAAGTAACTCATGCAATGAGTTTAGAAGACAGTGTAACTATGTGAATTCAGCAGACTGATTTAGATAAGCATTGCTGTTTCCCTCATTGTTGCACTAACAAAGTGAAATTTGGTAAAATGTTTCAATTTAGCTTCTTTTTCTAGTATAAATAATAGTATATTCCTCTCTCCAACCACTCTGCATTACAGAAAGCACTGTCAGATACTGCAATCAGATGTGTGTAAAAGAGGTGGTTTTAATTGACAGACAATTATTCAGTTGACTGAATCTGTTGTTTGTAGTTTGATATCTGGGTGTCTACAGATCAGCAATAATTCACGTTAGATGCTTGCCTGTTCAAATGAGAGCAGATGCCTTGACATGGGGAAATGGGACGTGTTGGATTTTGTTTGGTGTTTCATATTTTGCCATACTTGTGCTTCTCAAAGCTAATACTGCATTGTAGGACAGATTTTTGCTATTCTGACAGTGATTTTTGCTTTTATGTGAAGCAAACCATCTGGGACACCGAACACTTACCCTTTCTTAGATTATTATTGTGTGTTTTTGTTTGGTTGCCCCCCGCGCCTTTGGAAAATAGGCCTGGTTGCTACTGTTTGTTTGGGTTATTGCTTTTACTTGCTGCAGCATCTACTTCAAAGAGATGGGAAAACTGTTTGCTAATGTAGCGTAAATTTAAAATAGTAAAATGATAGTACTGTGTGGAATAGTTGTATGTACCCATCCATCTTTCACGCAGTGTTCCTTGCAATAATGGTCCCATGCATCCCAGAATGTTATGCTATTGGTGTGTTTGGGATAACAAAGTTGTGGGAAAGGTGGATGGTGTGAATCAAAGTCTGCATGATAAATCACGTTTTTGGGTCTTTGTGGGATTGAGATCTTGATTTGCAAACCCTTTGCAGCACAGGAGCACTCTACTGATGTGCATTTACAAACCCGTATGCAAAGACAGCCTGATCTCAGCTGGGACTTATGCGTCCATCTTGAAAGGAATAATCACAACCTTCTGACCGTGCTTTTGCTAGGTACATTTATGCAACACCTCATGCTGCTGTTTCTTTTGTATAGACTGTTAAAAGAGGAATTTTCAGAGCCTTGAGAATTAAAGCTCGTTGCACTGATTTGATTGATGGTCCTTTTATCAAGTGCTGTGCTGGTACGTTGTGCATACAACATACAAAGTACTGCACACATTTTCTAACAGAATAGCTCTTCTCAGTGAAGAAAATCCATATTCTCTGCACTAAACAATGTAGACCAAAAGTTGAATAAACAGTAAAAAATGGAGTAACCAGGGATTAGCAGACAGTGCATTATGTTGATTACCCACATTGTCTTCAGCTTAATAAATTCTCTTTTGCTGTAAGTCAGTTCAATTGTGTGTGAAAATAGAGAAGGTGGAAAATGAGACTGAACAAGAGGGTTAAATGACAGTGTGCCATTCCAGAAGCAATTAAAAAAAAAAAACCCTTGAGGAAAGGGAAGAAAGGAGGTTTTGAAGTGTAAAATAAAATGCACAATTCTGTTTTAATGTCGAAAGCTAAAATAGTCTGTCCAATCCTCCTCATTAAACCCATATAAAAGCAGTTGATAAAGTACTTTTTAATGCATCATGTGGCACTTGCAATACTGCAACATTGACTTGTGCTGTTGAGTAATGACTAAAAATGGGCAAACAGGACGTAGCAGTAATTCTAAGTCATAGTTTTGGCATCTCATTCACGGAATCCAGATTAAGATCGCTGAGACTTGCTATGATTCAATACATGCTCTGGCAGATCCTGTTGCAGAATAAGGACCTTTAACCTTCTGTCATAAGTGAATCCCTCCTGAACAGATGTGTCTTGACTCATAAGAACAACCTTGCATCCAGGAGTTTTTAAAGAGCTGTTTGGAAGGCTCATTAACTAGTTAATATTAACCCTTATTTATTTATCTGCTTTGGTATGCCTTCGCAATTACGGAATTTTCAGAGGACTGCAAGGAAACTGAAAATGCCCAAAACATCTAAATGGCTGGGAAGAGAAGAGTCAAGCCTAAAGTAAAGGAAAAAGTATGAAAGAAAAACTTTGCAACATAGCTGAGGTGTTCATCGTATAGTCTGTTAATGATGTTATTTCTGTGTTGAAGTTAGGAATTGATACCCAGAACTCCTGAGCATCCAGAACTCCAGCTGGAGAGGTGGAAGTGCTCCGAAACCTTGGAAAAGTGGGCTGGTATATAAGGAAGTAGTGTCATCTAGTGGTTAAAGAAAAAGACCAGGAAATTCAGACCAGGTTATATTTTAAAATTTGCTACCTACTCGCTGGTTAATGAAGGTACTTGAAAATCTCAATATCCTATTTCTCTGGGGGAAGGGAGGAGGAAGACAGCTTAGGCAGCTTTTGGCCCAACTGGCTTCTCAGGTTTGAAAAAGCAAAAGGCTGAATCGGGAAGATTTGTGTGCCACCATCAGAACTCTTGTACAGAGGCAGTTTGAGGCAAGTTCAGTCCTATTTCACGAAAGACAGAGAGGATGCCTCTGGTGCATTTGTATTTAAATGTGACCAGAACAGTTTAGAATTTGGCAGTTTTATATCCCATGGAGTGCCAAATCCAGGCATGGGGTAAGGAATGTGCTTGTCAGTCTGCTTGTGGATAATGGCGGGGAGAGAGAGAGCTGTTTCATATGTATATATTCACTACTAGGTGGCTTAAAAGCAGTTTATGGTGGTTCAGTAGTAGTTTTGTTCATTGCTCATGATCCCTTCTAGTGTTGGCAGTTTGCGAAGTACTCCCAGCTGTACCTTTTGTTTCTATCAACTATAATCAGTATTATCTCTTGCTCTTCTTGGCAGCAAACGAGCTGGGATGAAGGATACAGTAGCAGAACTGAATCCCAGAAAGTTTGAACATGTTGCAGTGGGGGGAAGAGACATGCTGTAATGGATTTCTCCTTTCCACAATAGCCCTTTCCGAGAAGGATCTCAGCCCTAGCAGGGCAAATCTTGCAGCCCTGTAGTCACTGTGGATCCTTACAGCCTTTGGGATACCTGGCGTTGTAGCGCACACTTGCCCAACTAGGAAGATCCTACCCCGTAGACCAGTGGGAAGTGGACGATGGTAGGACAAGGGTGGCAGAGCAGTGCATGTAGTTTAGCATTATTAACTTTTCTCTCTGAATTTTAGAGGTTTCCACTGAACAATTATGGCATAGCTAAGCCTGCCTGCTGTAAACTGTTGGCACCAAGGAATGAATTTGCATGAGGTGCCCTCCAGCTAACACAGTGCAGCAGCCTTGAAACAAAATGACACAGGGTTATTGGTTCCTGGGTTTTTGCATTTGGGGTTGACTCTCATCGCTACTGTGGTGCTGGAGTGTATCACACTCCTTGATCAGAGATGACACCTATATGGTTTTGGAAAGAGTGATTGATTTCCTATCTGTAAAGTTAGAAGTATAGAGGGACTAAGGCAGGGATTTTCTTAAGTATTTGTGTATGTAATTCTCATTAAAATCAGTGGAAGTTATGCAACAGGAGTATCTTTAAAGAAGTTTGTTCAAGCTCCCCGATGGCTCAGGAAGCTGAATCCTCATCTCGCATATTGCATGCTGGTGCTGTTTGCTTCTGTAACATTCACTCAGAGGTCTGTCCTTACATTCAGATCTCTTCTGACATTCAGATTGGCTCTAGCTGTGGCAGATACTCTGTCTTTCTTAGGTTTGTTGACTTGCCGTGCTAGCAATATTTCATTGGCTCAGTGATCCCATCAATAAACAGCCTATGTGATTCCCCACAGAGAGGGACCTGCAAATAAATGGTGTGAGCTAGGGACATATTGATATCTAGTCTTCAAGTGCTGCATGTGGGTTTTTTCATGTGAGTAGAGTCTCCACAGCTCTAAATATGGGACTGCTTCAGTACTCCTCTCACGTTGCTCAGCATGCTTTTACGATGGCCAAAAGCACATGGAAGTTCTCAGAGGGAAGGCTCCAAGAATTCTAGGATGTGTTCCTCCATCTCCTGCTCTGTGGACGCTTTTCTTGACTACGTGGTACTCTTGTTACAAAACTGCGTAGACATTTTCGTGTTGGCAGTAAGAAAATGCTGGATTGGCTGACCCCTCTGAGCAAACTTTTCTTACCAAGCTGGCGTGGAGAAGCCTTGTCTCAGTTGCTATGAGAGCCTGTGGAACATGGCAGCGTTTGGATCTTCAGCCTCAGCAGCGTGATGGAACAGGGGGAGCAACATAAAGGGCAGCCGACTGCAAAGCTGTTAGCATTCTGCATGGCACACAACTTCAGCTCAGTGTTAGATCTACTATTATAATTCTCTGTTAATTACATAGTGTTGATTATATAACTACTTAGCAGTTCCTCCTCTTTTAATGAGCACAGCTGTTTTCTGTCCAGCTTCAACAGGGAACACTTCCCATCTCTAATTTAAAAGTAATACACTCACAGAAAACTCCAGAGGGCTCTTGGGCTCGCGCTGTTTAATATGTTTTAAGGCTCATGGTGCCTACAGGCTTCCTTCAGCCTAGAGAGCACTTATAGCCATTCCTCTTACCCTCTTAAATGAAGCTTTATAACTAATGAACTTTATTAATAGTATTAAAAAAACTAACAAAGCCCTCACCTCGTAAAGAAAACCGTTTCATTTAGGCAGACTGGTACAAGCTGTCATGTAACTATGCTAATTTGGATCCATGCAGTGTATTCACTGTTTTCTGACCAAGTGCTTTCTACGAAGTGGGCCAATGGGCAGTTTTCTGCCAAAAACTCTCCAGTATGAATGAAGTTAAACTTGGCTGAAACCAAAATGTACAAGAGAGTCCCATGAGAACCTTTACAGATGATCTAGATAGGAGCTGGGAAGAAAGAGATTATCCACTTCTGCAAAGGAGGAAATAAACTCAGATGTTGATTTGCCCTTAAGATCAGGTGGAGTTTGCTTCAGTTCTATGAAATTAAGACACTTTTAGATTTCTAATCTAATGCCTTTACCATACATTATTTGTCTTTGCTTTGAGAGGCGATTATTCTGCATGGATTTTGCATTCCTGGGTGGCTTGAATTCACCCAATGCTCTCCCGGTGCTTTACAAATGAAGAGGGGTAGGGGGACATTTCCACATTGCAAGTGAGGAAAGTGGACCACAGTGACCTCCCAGGGTTGGTTGGGTTTGGTTTGGTTTTTTTTTAATTTGTTACTGGTACATACATGCTCTATAAAACTTCATGGAGGTTTTTTTTTTTTGTATTGTCAGGATGAATAAATTTAGGTTGTTTCCTGTATTTAATGTATTGCTGACTACCACCGCTAGCTTCTAGGTGGTGTGTTGAAACTGCATGTTTATTTTGCTGTATTTGACAGAGGGAACCAGTAAAAGGTGAAAAATGTCTCACTAGTTACACCTGAGCATCCTCCTCCCAGGAGGAAACCAATTTAGTGTAACAAGGCAAAGCCCTGCAGCAGTGAAGAGGGTAATAGCAGCATTTACAGAACCTGCTTGCTAGATTCCCTGGACAGAAAATACATAGTCTGTGACTGAAGGTCATCTTTTAACCTGGTTAGCCTAGGTATAGAGATGGTATATTGGGAAACATTTAGCCCTTGCTTATTGCAACTTTCAGTTTGTTGGTCAACTTGAAAGCCAGGCCAGAAAAAAAAGGAGAGAGCATGTCTTTCTCCTGGACAAGATCAGGGTGCAGAATTGCTGAGGAGAATCTTCTTTCCCCTGTGAACAGTGGAAGGGATGGGTAAGGCTAAGAAGATGCCTGCAGATGAAACCCCTTGCTGGCTTAGAAAGCCAGAGGCTTTGTTAAAAGCCGTGACCTCTTCAGCTCTGAAGACAGCTGTAGAAAGAAAAGGTCCTTTGGATCTTTTTGTCCTTTCTCCAGCCCTTTGTCTCTCCTTCTTTCCTTCAAAGCAGTAATTTTTTTGTGCTTTTTTTTTCCTTAGTTCTGCTTAGCAAAGACTCTCCAGGGAGCCAGTGCAGAGTTGAATTTGCTACAAACAGCTAGGAAGACTGCTTGAGCTCAGTGTCTGTACAAATGTCCAGGATAAGCTGCTATATTAATATTTCCAAATTCCAAATTATTTCCTAATACAGCATGCACTGTGGCAGGGATCCCAGCCCCGAACAATGCCTAAAAATCAGGGCTAAGACACTCTTGAATTCATGTCTCTACTAGATAGTTTCTAGCTACCAGAACGCTGACGCTTTTCTGCACTACTTTATGCTGTATTCAGGGGCTGAATAGACATGGGGTGTTTGTTGTGCTGTTTACACTGCTGGAGCTTGGACACTGGAGGGCTCATGCAGCAGCACAAAAGCCTGTACCTCTTGCTTCCTAATTTGATGAAAGGCGAGCACATTCTGAACCGCGGTATTGCCCAAATGAGCAAAACCAAGAAAGGCTGGCTGCAAAGAGAAACAAAGCATCTCCCCTGTCTCCTAAACATTAGCATTTCTCATCCATTTGATTTAACAAGGGCAATCACCCTGCCACTCTAATTATCTCTGTCAGACACACAGTGCACATAAAATAGACCTCTAATTTTTAAGAGTAAGCGAGTACCCTGGTGCCTGTGTGCCTTTTAGTCCATCACGATGCACGTTTTATCAGAGGAAAGCATTTGGACGTTGCCTTGATAACACAAGCAGATTTCTGGCATACGGCAAAGGGCTATTTTTCATTATTTACACAATTAATGGAAAGGAAACATTGAGTGTCTTTGATTAGAATTAATGGTTCATTAGCCTGCTAGCACTGTGGATCTGGATGGCGAAGTTGATGAATTATTCTGGTTAGAGGAATAATAGCGGGGATAGGGACTCACGGAAATACTGAGTATGAGTAGGGCAGCAAAATTGTGGCAATGGTTTCTGGGGGCAGGGAGTCCCGAGGCCTGACTCCCCACCCGCTCTGGGTGTAGATAAACGTGCCCTTTGCAAACAGCCCTGCCTGTGGCAGATGTTGGTGCCTGCTGCTGTCTGTGTGCAGCACTATGGCTTGTTCCTGCTCTGCTGACAGAGCTCACCTCTTCCTAGATCTGCTGGCAGAGCTACTTGTGAGTCCTCATTTATTTGTTTCTGTCAAAATGGGAGCAAAGTTAACAGAAACAAGTTACTGAAACTGTTTCAGCAGATGATTTTCCTTTTTTTCTCTGAAGCAATATGGGTGGTACTCAGCCAGGGTCATGAAAGAGAGGAGCATTTCAGGAGAGTAAATCTTCTTCTTCCAGCACTGCTGGCTCTAGAAGACTTTCCTCTTGAAAACAAGTCGCAAGGGACAGAGGCGTGTTTGGACAATGCTTTCTCATCTTCTAAATAGAAATTCTGGTTCAAAACCTCAGTGTTTGAAGATTAAACGTGCTGTGTAACTGCAGTTGGCTTTGAGCAGCTACCAGCATTGTTCTCAGGTTAGGTTTACGTAAGGAGGAGGAGATGGTACCACAACGCAAGTCTAGAGGCATTTTTACCTAATGCATAGTTCTCACTATGGGAAGTTTTTATAACATAGTTCCTCTGTCACAATTTACCACGTGTGGGAGGAGACTTGGAGCACGTATTTTATCAAGCTGCTTTGGTGGACTTGGAGCCCTGGTGTTAGTGTTTGAGTTTTGAAGCAGGAACTGTCTTTTCACACCACGGTATAATAGAAGTTGTGGGTCCCAGTGCGGAGAATAGGAGGACCCAGGAGGTCCACAAACTGTATTGACATGGACCAGGGTAAGGTGATAAACCTGAAATCAGACCTGTATTGAGGACTCTGTTTCACAAATAACCAAAACCAAGAAGTTATTATAACGGGAAGTTTAGATTTGAGTGTTATTTCTACCTGGGAAAGTAGCAGGGGTGACAAAAACAACCCTAAGGGTTTTCAAGGACATCAGAGGGGAAAACAACACTCTCATGGACAAAGAGATCAGCCTGCAGCACTCAGAGCACTCTCTTTTAGCAGATGGCTTTTCCCTTCTACGTTGGAACTGCTGTGAGAGTGGGTAGAGAGTTAATATAACATTCAGAGCTGACCCCCACAATAATGCAAATAATTTTTTCTCCAATACATATTCTAGGTATTAATAGCAAAGAAGACAACAAACAAAAAGTAATTCATCACTTTGTGTAAAATTGCCTCTATAGACAGAAAAAACCCCGCTACTCCCTGCTGCTTTTCTTATTTCTATTTGATTGTTTCTATTTAATGAACTGGCAAATAAATTACAAAAACCTGTTTTATAAGGCAGTTACTTATTAATTCCATATTTTCTGCAACAGGTTCTTAGATTAATGAATCAAGGAGATGGAAAAGCCTGCTAATTTAATTACACAATTACCATTGCTGTAACATTTATTTTAAGGACATGACATGGCTAATGGATGTTTTATTTATTTGTTTATAGTAAGTGATCTTAAAATTAATGTCTGCAAATTTTTTTTATTTCTGGCTTTGGTAGTTCCTCCCCACTTTTTTTTTTCCTTTTCTGAGTTTAAAAAAAAAAAGGGGGGGGGATTATTGACATGGCTAAAATAGCTACCTTTTTGTGCTGATCCCACTGTGGTTACAAACTAGCTCTTGCTCTAAAAATGTCTTCATTTAATGATGAATGAAAAAAAGTGAAGTAATGTTTCTGAATGAATGCTGAAATCCTTGTGGCTAAGTACCACACTTCTCTATTAAGACTTGTGTGCCACCTCCAAATTCTGTTTGTAATTCTCATGCTTTAGGGGTAACCTTAGTTTAAAAGAAAAAAAAAAATCCAGTTGAGCCAAGACAGCAGCAATTTCATTTGCTCTGTAGTGAGGACTGCCAGAAGACGACAGAGATGCTGTACAGGTTATGCTGAAGCATCTGCCTAAAGGAAGTGTTATTTTGGTAAACCAAAAATGTGTCTTTGAGAAACAGTTAATTGTGAAGGAGATTGGGATTTTTGCTGCTGTAGTTGTCTGCAAGAAGGCGGAAAAATAAGAGCTGTAGTTTTGTATTTGTATGGTTAAACGCTGTTCTAAGGGATGCTGATGGGAGATTTGTCAGACACGGGGCTAGACATTTAGTTTGAGATACAGTGGTCGCCTCCACAGGCTGCAGCGATCTGCTCAGGTATCGAGACCTACTTCAGGATGGGGCCAGAGGGCTGCATTTCCTCCAGTTCAAGGTGTCATCACCTTTAGTTTGAACATGCAAGAAATTTGTCTTTGTTCTACCCTAATTGTATTCATGTGTTTAACCGAAAAGGAGAGAGATTATTTCCATATATATATATATATATATCCATCACATTATGTATGAACATTTAACACTTGATCCATTTCGTACCTATTTGAAGCTTCCCTAATGAAACAAATTCTTAAAATAGGGCTTTGAGTAACTGTTTCCTGCTGAAAAAGTATACACCAAGAAAGGAAACATCTTCCATTAATTTTGGGAGTGTAGGATATATTATTACTATTAATTCCAGTAATTAGGAGGAAAACATAACAAATTACTCTTAATAAGCCTTTCAGACAGGATTTTCTTTTAATCCACAGGCTCATTTATATCTATTATTATTTTTTCACAAATTACATTAGTATTCTCTGCACACTTTGAAATGACCTTTATTTGTTTGCTGACAGATACAACACATAGCTTAAAATAAAAGCGTGGTTGTTTTTTAAACAGTCAGGGCAAGGTACTTAAAAAATAAAGTATGTCAAAGGTCTTCCACTCTCCATGCATTTGTTCCTTAATTCTCTTAATATGGGAATATCCATGGTAAAAGACAAAGATCCTTCTCTGGGGCATCACGTTCCCAGTAGACCAGGAAAATGCGGACATTCCTCTTGCCCTTCAGCCTAAGTGAAATGCTTCCAATTCTCTCACTGATTTCGATATTTTGGCTTGCATGATTTAATCTGTTTATTTAGGTGATAGAAAAACAAGGACTGAATTTTTAAAGTCCTGTTTTCCATAAAAACTGGACTGAACTTTATTATTTCAAAGGGTAAGAGCTTTTCTCAGTTTCCAAGCTATGTATTTTCATCTGCAGTTGTACAAGCCGCAGGAGAAGATGAAATACTGCAGCAGGACTTTTCCACATACTTGTTATCCTCCCTCCTCCCTACTGAAGTCAGTAGTTACTGTGCCAGTGTCTGCAGAGATGTCTGTAGTTTATTTATTTACACAATATACAGCCTAAACCAGTAACCAGGGCTTGGAAAACAACTGTATTTTTACTTCTGTACCATCATAATCCTTGAGTTAAGGGACAGAGCAGTAGAAGCATTGAAAATTTCAACAATAAACTAACTCTGCAAGTTTAACAGAACTATCAGTCACCTAAAATGAGATTTCCCCCCCATTTAGTCAAATTAGATGAACCCTTATTTTCTCTTGGTCAAGCTTTAAACCATTTTCCAGTTTTTATTTTTCTTAAAGTTAACCTTTAGACCAAAGTATTTGTTGTTAATATAGAAAGATGCACGACGTTTTTATTTCAGCCTTGCGAGGAACAAATCTTCTGCAAATAAGGCTTTGGTAATGCTTTAAATTAGGATTCTTTACCAAGTTAGTCAACCTAATGATTTTTGAATAATACCATTTTTTAAGTATTCTGCTTATGTTATAGACTGTCCAGAAAAACAGTTTTAAATAGGAAGAAATCTTGTATTTAATTTCCTGTGAGGCAGAAGCTGAGTAAGCCTATAATCTTCTACCAATTTATTCACATTCAACAAAATACCGCAAGGAGTGAGTAGCTGATACAACTTCCAGTAATTTCAACTTTTTATTTTGTTACTTCTCACACAAACTACTTTTCAGTCATTGTTAGTGCAAAGCCCAAAATAAATCTTTCTTCAGCTCTCCTGTTCTCTGCTTCTCCTTTATTGGAATAAATATGAAAGTGAGGAAGTTACTTTACTGAAAACTTAAACATTTGCAGAACAGCATGAATTTTCTTTTCCCAAATTTTCTCTTCTCTTGATGAAGAACAACCTTCAAATTTTCTTAAGAAAATAACTTCTGGATGCTGAGAATCCATAGTTTTTGAAGTACTTATTTTCATTTAAAGGCAAGTGCTGAGACATTATGAAAATGACGCCTTTTAAATTGTGTTCAGGTCCCTTCAGGTTAATCTCATGGTTATTTATGAAAACCTGTTACTTTTGAGACCCAGATTTCTGTCCATAAGAAACTGAGTGATAGATTTTTTTTTTTAAATTTCTATTGTGGAGAGAAGGTAACTTTTCAGTAGTCCTTGTTAGTAGCCTTGTCATCTCAAACTAATGATCTCGAAGTTTGAAGTTGCTACTCGAGTCTTTGAGGGATCTCTTCCTGATTGTTGTTCTAGAAGCATTTTGGATGATCGAAAATACTTCAGAAACACAGCAAGTGCTGAAGCAGTCAATTCAGGCATCGTTTTAACACAACATACATTCATTTTTCTGGGAGCGCTAGCTATTACTAACCATGTAATCTGCCTCCCTAAGAGGATTTTCATGTGTAAGTCTTTGTTTATCAAAACTGTGCTAGTATTTAATTTTTTTTTTTGGAGAGGGAGAGAGAGAAAACCTGAGAGAGTTGAAGAAGACTCCATTTTTGTGATTACTGCAGTATTAAAATATGTAATGTTTATGTATATTATCCCAGTTGATGATTAGGATTAGTAGAATAGCATTATTTTCTAAACTGCTATGTCAAAGTTTCACCATTATTAAAAATTGTATTACAGATTTGTCCTTTAGAAACAGAGTTCAAATCCCTGTGAAATGCAGGTTACCTTACAGTTGTTTTCCTGTTGTGCACAGCTTTAGAAAGGATTGCCCCAATTCCATTAATACAGGAGATAGTCCTAGGAAATGAACGGTGATATGGATAAAAGGGTACAACCAGAGACCTAAACAAGGCCGGAGACATAACTGTGTTGTACCTATGTCTAAGGTGGAGGTGAAGAGTGACAATGCTGTAAATAATTGAGGAAACCCTCTCCTGTGCCATTCCCTCATGCAGAAATAGGGGAGGTCACTCACAACCTCTTTGTGCAATCCTGATAAAAGGAAGTATCTTCAGCGGTGGAAGGGGGGTGTGAAGGGTGAAGGAACTACTATCCCAGTAAATTAACTTGCATATAATTGTTTGATCTTCTCACTTGTGAAGTGACACAACCACCCACCTTTAGCGTATCAGCACTATATTAAACTAATACAGTTTGCATTCTGCCTTTGTATTAATCCTTGATACATATTAAACCTTGTTACCAGGCGTTTAATCACAGCTACTGTGTTTTAAGCATACTTGGTTTTCCAATAAAACCTGGTATAAAACAAAAGGGAGGGGGAGGAAAAGGAAAGCTCAATTTGCAAATTGAATTGATGTAACCTCCCACCAGCTGCGTTAACTACTGAGAAACAATAACTCCAAAAGGGCGTTGACACAGCATTACTATTTCTTTACTACTCTTTTTTTTTTTCCCTGTCAAACCATAAGAGAGATTTGAAGAAATAGCATTTTACTACATGGGAATTAGTAGAGAAGTCCAATTCCGTATGAATTCCTGCTTCCTCTGAAAATTAGATTCTCTGATTAGGGTCCTGTAATAATCATGCTCACAGACTCTCAAGCCCCCAGGTGTTAAGGATGGATTGGCAGTTCATGAAAGATAGCTTGTGGTAACTTAAAATGCACTTTTGGGACTAATGCCATTTGGGACTAATGTGGGGCAGAGTCTTTTTAGTCTCCCTACTAAATAGAAGTCGCTTTAATATCTTTCTTTCCAGGTTAAATTCTCCCAAAGCAAAATACAGTAGATTTAGGAATAAATTCTATTGTTGCCCTTCTTTTGTTCTGATAATTTCTTAATTAGATGGAGCAACATTCACTTTGGCTTTTTTCCCTTGTCCATTGTGGATGGTATTACCACAGTTGTTTGGAGAGTGGAGAGATGGATTTTTGTTTTTTAATTGCAGCTTTTTATGAGTGGAGGAGGAATGTGGTGTGTCCAGGAAGCACATGGATGCTTGTGTTTCAAGTGAAAAGCTTATTCCATTTGTCGTGGAGGTGGATTTGTGTTACCCAAACAAGGGTTTCTTCTGTTATCTGGCCCTGCTGTGAACTTTAGAGTAGCTCCAAATAGCTTTGCCAAAGAATATGGCGTGCTGTGCTGTGGGTTATTCAGTTTAGGATGCATCACAGTTGGTGCGTGAGAGATGCTGTGGAGCTTTAACGAAGCCAGTTTAAAGTCCTTGCAAGTTCTTCGTGGCTTATGATCAGAGGCGTCTACTCCTTAGTAACATGTTGCAGTGTTTATGGACAAGAATAGAGTGAACATAACCATGTTGTTAGCTCCTTTTTAGCTGTTTAACTTAACACACAAAGAAATTACCAGCCTTTGTTAATTGATATTGAAATTTGATCTAAGTCAATTTGTTTGGAATTTAAGATGAAATTAATTTAAATAACTTTGGACAGAATACTCTTTTGAAAGGCTTTCCCTTGTAAGTTCCCCACCAAAGTAAATCACTTTCATTGAATTATTTACGAGACAATTTCATAGGGAGAGCTTCAAAAACCCTCCAGGCAATAATAAAATGATCTTCACTGTTACAGTCACAATTTGTTCTGGATAATTGGCTGCCTTTTCCCATTGGGGAATAGTCTGGTTTTACGTGCTAGATAGGTGCCTCTTCCTGCCAAGAGGACAAAGTGGTGCCAATCATATGGACTAAGTCTGTGTCTGAGTTTTCATTTAAAAAAAAAAAAAAAATAAAAGCAGCCAAAGCCCTTAGTTTGTACCACAAACCTGCCGTTCAGATTTGCAGTGCATTGCAGAAACAAACTTCCCTGTTTTGCTTGCTTGTTTATTTTTAATTATTTTACCTCCCAAATGGGTAACTTCCAGATAAAGGAACAGCACTTACCAGGCCATTTCACTCTCTCACGTAGGTGTTTAAATATAGACTATATGTTTGCAAATGGCTGTTTACAAAGCTTAATGGAAAATAGGTTTCTTTCTGTGGAGGGGGAAAAAAAAGGTTACGTACAGATTTCATAACTCCGAGGTGCTTCAGGGGAGCTGAGCCAGTTCAGGCTTACCCTGTCCTTTGCACGTTCAGTGGCCATCTCTTGCAAGCCACTGAGGGAAACATAACCCTGGGTGAAGGGGACTGTTGATTTGAACTCATGGGGTGCTCGGATGTTGTCTGCTCCCTCTCGCTCCTCTGCTCCTGTGAGTAGAGCTTTTTTGATGAGGTTTCTGCAGGTTATTGGAAGTGGTGTGTCATAACAATTCTGTTAACCTGCTGCGATGAAGAAGACTGAAGAGCACTTCCGTGGTCGAGAAGAGAAAAAAATTTGAGCATTATGGCCATGCATAGTCCAAATCTCTGGATTTTTAGCCTGAGCATTATGGCTTTCAACCATCTAGTGAAAAATCAGAATTTTCTAGAGCGAGCAGACTTGTCCTGTGGAAAAGTCAACCAGAAACATTGAGTCTGAATGATGTCTTGATGTTTTGTAGGAACGTACCTGGGGAGATTTGATGAAAGATGTGATGTCAGAAATTGCTCATCCCTTAAAAAATTTTCTATTACATTTTAATTTTAAATAAGCTTTTCAATCAGAATAGAATTCTTGCTCAAAACCAGAAATAACCTCTTCAGAGTGCCTGGTTTTCCCTCGTGTATTGACATTAATTTTGTGCTGGGTTGAGGCCCTTCCAGTGGTAGAAATCCCTGTCCAACACAGGGGAAAACGGGAATTAAAAGCTGATGATCTTTTAAACTGCAGTTGGGTGTTACATCTTCAGCTATGTATATAAAATGTAGCATGAGTTCTTCTTTCTAACTTTTATCAGTGTTTGTTCTTTCACCTGTTTTCATTGTAATTTTTTCTTTTCTATTGAAGTAAATTAAAACAAAACTTTTGTATTTTTAAGACACTTAAAAATCAGCATAATGTTAGAAAGCAAAGAGAGAAAGGACTGGGTAATGACCACGCTGTACTACTTTCATTACTGTTGTGTGCAGTGGGAAGTGTCCTAATTCTTTTGCCTTATAGTTCTTATTTAAAAAACCTTTTATTCTTTTTAGAACTGTTCATGATACATGCAGTAATATTAACTTAGCCTGTCTTTCCTGACAGTCACAATATTTCATAAAAGATCGTAACAAAAATGAATAAAATACCTGTTCTTTGATAGCTCATGAGAAGTCTTCCAGAAGATGATTTTTTTAGTCTGGGATTTTCAAAAGATCCTGTGAACTGGGTGCCTAATTCTCCTATACTACTTGAGTGAATCCCACTGTTATTCCAATAATTCAACATAAAGATTAGCTCAAAACTGCCCAAACTCTACATGTGTTATATGTGTGTACATATTAGATCTAATATTTCAAATATTATTTTATATTAATTTGATTAAATTCTCTGGCAATGCTTATGACTGGTATGAGCATCCATCTTCCACAGAGATTTCTCATTGTAATTTATCATTCTTTAATGAAAGCTTAAAATAAAGTGTCCAAACTTCTGTCATATCCCCTCCAATTCTTTGAATATTTCATCTGCACTGAATGAGCTGCATAGCAATTCGAGCACACCCTTTAGACAGATATCAGAGCTTCCTGATGATTTTTTTTCTGCCAGTATTCGCTGCCTACCTTCTGGCTCTGACCACTGTTGATAAAATTATGGAAAGGATTATAGTGTTTCATTCTATTAAATATCAGGGTGGAAAAATAAAATATGTCCACTTATGAGCAGCACTCATCAAGGACAACCTTGATTATTCAGGCTTGTTTGAGCAACAATTCCCAGTCTTCAGACCACATTAGTGGATGTGTTTGTTTTCCTCCCAATGTTCAGTTGATTTTCCTTCTTTATTTGGGGGGTGGGGAGTGAAGATCACCTAGATCGTGCTTTACCCATAACTTGGGACACAGAATCTCTCCTGTTGTGTAAATATGAATGGTTCTGAAGGGTTTTCTGTTATTTAATATTGCCTAGTTTGAAGTTTGTTTATGATTTAGAGGGGTAACAAAGCCATTTCTCAGGATGTGTAGCATATTCCATCAGACATGGAATACAGTGACCTTGTGTGCCTGCGTTCTCGTGAGAGCTGGCTGCAGCCCCATCAGCTTTCTCTGGGTTCTGAAGTAAAGATGACATTATTTGAGTATAATTACTGTGACTTTATGCATTGGTATAGGTAAAGTGCTGGGTTTAATTCTCAGGAGTGGCTGTATATTTGTGCATGTGTGCATCTATGTACTTTTCTGCAGAGGTTTGCATTCCTGGGAGCTGGCCTTTATGGGTGAGATTATCCGTGCAGATAAAATGGAGCCTGAAACTCCTGGCTCTGTGAGAAATACTTGCAATAATTCGTAGCATATTGGCCATTCTTTGTTTATTTTAACATCTAAGTTACTGTGGACAGATGTGTTTTCTGATCCTCGTGTACTGGTTCTCAGAAGGCATCTTGCAAATACCTAAATGTTTGTGTTCGTTTTCTAGCACCTGGGGGAATTTTGAGCTTGCACACAGAAGTGTGGGAAACCATGTGTATATTGATGCCTTTAGGAAAATACCCTCTTTTTTCAGTGGAGAGAGGAATACTTGGGAATAATAAGGAAGTCTGAACAAAGAAATTCAACTTCTAGAATTGGATCATTCTGAGTAAGTGGAAAATCAGGCCAGATGTGTCCTGGGAGAGCACTCAGCTTTGCTTTAAACAAGCTCCTTTGGCTCTGTTAAAGTGCTCATGAGACAGAGCTTGACAGCAGAAGAGAAAGCTTCACATCAGTTACACTAAAAATATTCCATATAAGAAGATACAGGTTGGAAAGTAAGAGATATATCGCTGTTTACAAAAATCTTTACGGTGAGATAGACGAGAGAAAGAAAAATAATTCCTGAGAGCTTTGTTGTCAGCTGGTAGCTTTTGCCAGTGACAGATTTTTAAACCTGTAATATATTCGTAGACATATGTATTAATATACAGAAATATGATGAGAAAATTATTTGATTCTTTACTTTGAGCTGGGGCAAACAAAAAATGTTTTGAAAGGAAGCAGTGGTGTTGAGACAGAATCCTAGCTAAGTAACGAGGCATTTGGAGGTGAAATCTAGTTGCCCCTGAGAAATTTGTTACTTGGGGAATGTGAAATGTAACTCAGCATGCAATGCTTTTTAACTAAGTATGACCTTTAAAAGAGAAAGTGGGGAAAGAAGAGAAAACCTGTGTGTTTGAATGTGAATTTCAACATCTGTTAGGATGTGTAAGGAAGTTAGTTGGTGGCATTTAGCTCCTTTCTGTTCTGCAGGCTTAAAAGGGAGTGTTCAAGTGCAGCTGATGGGAAGAACAGTTTAATTTGCAGATCAGGCCCATTTTTTGGCCATAAAAGGGTAAACAACAAAGAGTTTCCTCTCTCCCCTACCCGTTTTAAGTAGAAAGCTGTCAACCTTCTCATTTATTCCCACTTAGGGACAATTGCACAGTCGCTTACAAGTTGGCTCATCTTTTGTCATTTCGCTTTTATGTGAGTAAACAGTAGCTCCATGCCTGTGAGAGGTAATGAAGCCTGCTTTCCCGTGGCTCTGTGTTTTGTGACTTAACTTTTCTATCATAATTTAATGTGTCTTATTTGAAGGTTGTATTGTGAGTTTCTTCTTTTTTAAATATGGGAGAGTCTATACAGGAATAAAAAAATTTATTGGTGTTTGCTCCTTATTAAAGAAGAAATCACATAAGTTGAAGATGATGTGTTTGTGTAAAGAGTCGTAATCTTCCATTTGAGTAGCATTGATAGTGTCTGTTGTGTATGGATTCTTCTGTGTCTTATAAGTTTAGAGGTATTCTGAATTTCTGGGTGGGTTGGGAAAAAGGCATTAGCAGAGACTCCCTGCTCTTCTGCGATCTCTTTCCCTTTGTGACATTTGATTGAGACTGGCTGTCAGTTGCGCTCCCTCTTGAAGAGAGGAGGCAAGTTGCAAGTGTGCACCCATGAATCATGATTCAGCTTCTTCAGTCTAAAAATAACAATTCTTGCAATATGTTTGTTTTTTAAGACTGAATGAAAGGCATTGTGTTGAGTTTCACAAGAATTGGGTTCGGTTCCTGAGTCTGTCATGTGCAATACCTATGCAGGTTGAGGGAAAATGTAGCTATTTTTTTCAGATGTGTTCAATCCTGCAAGTTCCCACTGACATCAGCTAGTCTTGAAAGCGCACAGAAGCTCTGCTTGGGTTGACCTTGGGCTCTACCTCCATCTGCTGAAAAGCAGCAGCTTTCTGCCAGTGCTGGACACTGATCACACACCATGGCCAGATTCTACAGGCATCAGGACACAACAAACAGTAGTTTACTATTATGTTATTTTTCAGGTATTTAAAACAACTGTTTTAAAAGTATTGGGCATTGCAGTATGTTACTGGCAAAGTATTGTTAATACTCTTAAAGCCAGGCTTAGTTCTGCACTTTGAACACATTGGTCTTATAGAATATAAATGGTTGTCTTTCCATTTCCTCTCTTCTCAGTTTAAGACATAAATTGATAGTTTTTCATTCCCCTGTTGTGACAAGCATGTATCAAAATGCGTTCATCTTGCTGTCAACAGACCTGGAAAAATTCTCTGCTGGAATTGAATTGGAGACTTCTGAATCTAAATGTGTAAGCCCTTGCCGCTACAGTTTTAAAGATTCAATTACAGTAGAGTAAGGACATTAATAGATTCACACCCCTGGAGGGGACAGTGATGCTACCTAAGGCCAAGCTGTGTTACATCCTGTTCCACAGAGGTGACCCTTCAAAAGCCGCGTTCACAGCGATGGCAGTTTCTTTGCCTTGTGTGTGAATCAAGCATATACCTGCGTGTTGATTCTCCAGTGGATATCTTGCTGTGTGTTTCAGATCTGATGGAGTGGCATTAATTTACTATGCACTAAAGGTATTTTCTTTCTTTTAAAAAAGAGGAAAAAATAATCTTTTTCAGACATTTGCTTTTGTTGAACTTTCTTAGGGGCTACTAGAAGGAAAAAAAATATTACACTTTTGTTCCTAGTTTGCTGCTATTGTGCTGTAATTATAGCACAAGTCAGTTGTTTACTTAGCTTTTAGTCTTTATAGTTAGATGCTGGCTCCAGTCAAATGTTTGGATAGTTGCAACACAAGAAACATCTTTCTCCACCTGAGAGGTTTTGGATGCTACTCTAATACAAACAATAACATAATATTTAAGAAATGAATGCTTCCAGGAGTTGTTCTTACCCTTAGTGGGAAATGCTGAGCATAGCAGGCTGGATGTTTTCTTCAAGACTGTAAGGAGTTTATGTGGAAATACTTTTAGGGATGTAATTTGAGAGAGAAATATTGGCCAATCCCGAATAACAAATAGAAGGGGCACTTGGGGCAGGAAGGAAACATTTGGGACCTTGCTCTGCCCGGCTCATTCTCCATGCGAGTGCACTGACTGTCCACTCTTAGGGCTTCTCTTATTCCTTCCAAAACAAAGCACAGTCACGAGAACTCTGCTAGGACAAGAAATTGGCTTCTCATCCTGTAATGCTCTGACAGACAGGAGAAAGTCGCCTCTCAATTTGGCTTTGCATAACAGCATTGGTCAAACATTTTGTAACTTATTTTAAGTAATTTAATCCAATTAACGTGTAGCTAATTTAGCATGACATGAACTGTAGCTGTCCAACTCTACTCCAGCTTTGTTCGTTAAATTCAACATTAAGTCATTGTCTTGACACCTAAAAGATAATCAGTCACCAGTTAATTAGCATCAGTATGTCAGGTACTCATTAGAATAATTGACTAAAGTCTGTCTTGTTGAAAATGGCTTTTTGCTTAATTTTATGCACTTAGTGAAATGGAAAATACAGTCCTAAAAGACGTAGACAGATCTCATAGGTCATCTGCATAATTTGTTTGCCAGGTTAATTTAGGCACATCCTCAAGTGCTTTCTGTAACTTGGCTGCCACAGCTTAGGCAGGAAGTTCCCACCACTTCTTTCAGAAAACATATTTTATATTATTGTTAGGTGACTGTAAGTAAAACCTGCATGGTAACTCTGACTGACCTGAAATATCACAATAGTTTAGTTAGCCAACTTGAGAGGAAGGAGTGTGTTAGGAGAGCAGTCTACACAAGTCCTCCTCAGACTGTCTCTGACAAGAACTGCTTTTGAGAGGGTTTTGCAAAGACATTTTCCTTCTGTGTTTCGTGTTTTCATCCTCCTTCATTGCAAGATGTTTTTTGCCGTGTCTGTGTTGTATGTGACTGTGAAGCCAGACTCGAGACGTGATATATGCAGAAGCATAGATGAAAGGTGCAATAGCAGCATGCAGGGGAGAGTGTTGTGCCAGAAGATGTACTGTGAGACAGCCTGGGCAATTGCACGTAGTGCTCTGTGTTATTTATAGGGTATATAAGTGCATGGATATATAAACTGGCTTTGTTTGTGTGAGGGAACTTCTGAGAGATGACTTAGCTTGAGTATGGAGCCATGTGAGGTGATGAGATCTGCGTGGTTCTGTACCGATTCAGTTATCTTGGGTCTGGTTAACTGTGAGGAGTCTTGGCGCTGCATTAGGCTGCAGGGAGTCGGTAACTACGTGAAGTTTTGGAACCTGTGCATGTTTTCCTGCATTGCTGTGCTCTGTTAGGTGTCTCCTCTATTCCTGTTAACCTTGAATTGTTACACCAAGCGCTCCCAGGGCTGTGCAGCTCAGTTCGGAGCACTGATGAAATGCAGCAGACACGTCACAGCAATGCGCTGAGCAGCACACGCTGCAAATAATCTCGTATTCTCATTGTAATACTTCGGGGGCCTCTCTCTGAAACAAATAGTGTGTGTTCTGTTTCTGTTTGGCTAACAACATAGTGTTAGCTTTAGCTGTAATCTGTGTTAGAGGAATTAGTATTTGGTTTGTTGGTTTAACTCCTTAAAGAAATGACTTCCGTAGCTTTGCTCTTGTTCAAGGAACATCCGTCACTGAAGAGGATTTCCTTCAACACTGTGAGACACAATAGAAATGTTCTTCTTTATTTTTATAACCATCCACAGTGAGGTATGTTTTCAAGGTGAATAGCAATCATGCAAATGCCTGTGTTTATTTTTCCTGAATCACCCTTAAGAAAGGCAGAGAATTGTCTGACAGGATCAGATGAACAACCTTATTTAAGAATACTAATACCACCTTATTTTCATTCATAGATGTCAACAAAACTTTTCAAGAAATTTAATAGCATTTTATATATAACATGCATATAGTAAATAAATAAAACAGTGAGAAAAGGAAGGGAAAGTGACCTTCCCTGAGGCCACCCAATAAATAACTGCAGCCTGGGAGAAGAGCTCCTGTCACTTGAGCTCCTTGCCAGAGATATAAGATTGGAAATGGCAGAATTTGGAATAGAAGCCTCAGTTCAGTGCTTTATCCAGCAACCAGTGCAGAGGATCTCATTTCCAAAAGTGGAATGAAAAATGAATTAAAAAAAGGAATTAAAAACTCTGAGAGATAATTTAAATATTAACTCTCAGCTTTCCTAAGCTCTGAATTAATGGGTTTGAAAAAAAGCTGTTTGAAAGCTTTGGAGATGATGGGCTGCCAGTGTTTCTTTGAAGCATCCTGCACTGCCTGACAGATGATTCCTTTAGGAAAAAGGGTAAATAAATTCCTACTTTACTGGGAAGTGAATCTGAAGAAGTAGGTGTCAGGCAAGGCTGGAAAAAGGAATCGTGAGAACCACTCGAGGGAGAATATTGAGATGACCTTTCTTACTCTGGGTTCCTTTGTTAATGAAGACAAAGTCCCTTTAAAGGGCAGCAAGTCTGAACTTCTGTGGATGGGGTTTGCCAGTGTGGGAATTGGTCTGTATCTTCTATTACATGAGCCTCTCTGAACTGTAACCTTTAAATATTAAATACACTTCAGGTCAAGGTAGCCTAGTTTATGAGGTGGCGGGTACAGTGAGAGAAGAGTAAATACCTGCATTTTATGAGTGTCATTTCAATCCAAATGCCAGGTTTGTTACTCATGCCAAAGATGTACATAAAATCACTATAACAATCAAAATATGAATCAAGGCTCATAAAGCAAACTTGAATTGTTAATGAAGGTTTCTTTCAAGGGTTTGTTGCCACTAACAAATCAGCATCGTCAGCTTTTTCACAGCCTAGAGGACAGACTGCTGTAAGAAAGAGTTGTTGCCACTTTTATTTCTACAGGGTGAATCACTATAACCCTGAGAGCCTTTTCAGGAGTAACAGTGTTCATTGGAATACTTTTCCTGGGCATTTTCTGCATTTAGGAATGTTGCAACACGTGTAAATAGAATGGGAACTTTCTGTGTCTGAGCCAATGCTGCATTTTATTCAGACCCAACAGAAACTCAGAAATGCAAAAAGAGCGTGATAGGAACAGGCATGACAACTTTGTGGAATATTTTGAATGGGTAAGAGTTGTAATGTTAAAAAATATTCTTTGGAGTAATCAAATGTTTTTATAAATTTGATTACAGTTCAACAAATGGCTATCAGATTAGTGGAAATGCTTCGATGGGAAATAAGATTTCAGTTTTCTTTCCTGAAGTGCCATTGAAAGTAGAATTCAGTTGAAATAAGGGAAGTAATTGAAATGGAGATATTTAATTTTATTCTGTATGCTGTTATTCCAGGTTTTGTTTAATTAAGTTTTGCTGACCAAATTCTTAAACGTTCTGGCACTTACGTAGTGTCTTACAGAGCTCTGCAGTCAAATGAACAAAGTGTTTCTGTTAAATCCATATGTATGTGATTTAATGCTTTTGAGCTAAGCAGAGTCTGTTAAATTCTGCTTTTAATAGAAAACCAAGGAAAAAATAATTGCAGAATTCCCCTGCAGAAAGTAAACTTTTTTTTTTTAACTACTACACAGGGCACTGGCATGAATCATGCAAATCTGAAAGTGGTGTTATTGGTGGAAAAAAGTTCTCAGGACATTTGGTTCAACACTAATATTCCTTGTTTAGACCTGGTGATGTTGTTGTTGGCGTACGGAACAGTCCTTGTTTTCTGTGAAGATCACGTAAAGGTCTATTAAACGGCTTGACAGCTGGAACAGAAGCAATTGCCTGATTTGCATTTTCAGGGAGCTGTAGAGATGTGCTGTCTGAGTGTGCTTCCTCTGCTGTGTTCCCCATAGATGAATAAATACTCCATGTGACTGGAAACATCCAAACTTTATTTGTGCACAGTTAGCTGCTCTTAAAAATTTCAACTAAATCTTAGAATTCAGCAAGGGTAAGACTCCCTGTTTATCTAATTCATCTGTCTTCTAACACTTTCAACAAACTGCCATTTTACTTATGTTTGAGATGGATTATAGTTGTTCCAAATGTTTAAAAATAGAAATTCTTCTAGTTTTCCATGACTGGTGTTTTTTGCAGCTACCTCTTTGTTTTTGGGGCTCTGGAAGTTGAGGAATCCAAAGAAACTGCCCCTTATGCCAATGATGAAGAAACCATTGGTTTGGTTAGCAGCAAATAGCCAGATGTAGGATGCTTAAAGATAATTTATTTGCTGTGCTATCTACAAAATAACCTGTCCATTGAAGATGTGTTGCTATGTGTGGTAGTGGTTCTCGGGTGGTATCTTGTCCTGGCAGGGTTTATCTTTGTGTGTGCGTGGTGTATTTTGTGGTTGTGGGGTTTTTTTTGTGTTAATAAAAAGACTCTCATAGTCATATTTTTGTTGCAGAACTACTAAGCTGGTGTTTGGTCAATAACACCCAGTTCAGTTCAATCATGGCACCTATTTTGTCAGCGGCTGCAAATGAAGCCCATAATGAGAATGCCACTTGAACTGTGATTCAAAAAATGCTGCTTAGTGTTCTTCTGCTTAATGAAAAGTATTAATGGATCTCTCAGAAAAATGTAGCTGTAGATTTGGTTTACTGAAAATCTTTTATGTGATGCTGATTTTTCACAGTTAAAGGTTTATGGGGACAATTTAGGCGCTCTGTGTATATAAAATAACTCAAAATGAAGGAGCACAAAAGTAACTGTGGATTTTAATATTTCTCCTTCACTACAGTGTAAATTCCATTTGAGATCACTGAGTTCTCATAATTCTTACCTGTGTGGCTGATGGAAATGTCGAGTTTCAGGGTGGTAACAAAGGTTGGTGTTTTAGCTGGGCTCATCATTGTGTGGTGTTTAGACATCATTGCAATCACATCACAAAGTCTGCTTCAGTGGTGTTGTGTGACACTGCACTCTGCTGTGTAGGGATATCTAAAGCGTCTTCTGGGGCTGCTGGTGGGCTCGTGTTTCACAAATTGGTGACCTACTTGAGAACGTTGTCACTGCAAGAAGAGGCCATTTCATATACGCTCTGCAGGCGGAATAGGGACTAGAGGCATTTAACTGTGAATCTGGTATCCTTCAGGTTTTGTGGCCAGATCCTTTTATTCTTTTTAATCTTCACAGAACAAAAGGGTAGGGGGAAGGGAAGAGGAGAGGAAATGATCTTATTACAACTTTAGAAACTGTTTTTGTAACTGAAAATAAGAAACTCCAATGAAATGGGAATGACACAATAAATTGTCTCTGCTTAACATGTTACTAACTTGCCGTTATTTTCATTAAACATTCACAGGCACAATTTCAGTTACTTAAATCAACGTGATGGCCTACTTTAAAAAAATCAGTTGGAGGAAAATACACCTTCAATTATATTCAGTGATGGCTTTGTAAAGTTTACAGAGTTTGTGGATGTATTAATGTGCATGTAAGGCTCCCACATCAGCAAAAAGGCCAGCAGAATGGTGAGGGGCGTCTGTAGTCCTTGTATCCTTCTTGTGTAGTTGGCTTAAAATACCTTTGCATCCAAGATACAGTTCAGGGAAAACAAAAAGAAGTCCCTACACCAAGTGTACTTAGGTATAATGTTTATAATAAACTATACACTTTGGGGAAATAATGGTCATTGAAGCTGGTGATACACTTCTCTTATTTTTAGTGGAACCAAGATTTCAGACATTGTTCTGGCTCTGAGAAAATTCCAGATAGAAGTTCAGTACCTGCAGTTCTTTACTGGTCATTGGGAATAATCCATGTAGTATTTTTTTCTTGAAAAAGAATGAGCAGTGTAATTCTAATCCAGAAAAGTATTTGGGTCAGGTAATTAACTTCATTTATGTGAGTTCTATAATTCAGTCGATTCGGAGATTCCAAGTTTTGCTTCATTACTTGCATTTGCTCCCTGAGGATGTAGAGAACAGGGATGTATTTGAATCAGTTCTCATTTCTGGTAATACTGAACCAGCTGCTTCACTAAAGACAAGAAACAAACAACCGAGCAAGCAAACAACTAACCACTGATCCAGTTTGTCTGGTGATGAGATGGTGAGTAAGCTCAGGTCTATCGTAACATCTTGTATCTACGCTGAACTTCAAAAATTGTCTAGAGCACAATCTCACTTTCATTTTTATTTTATTTTGGCTTACAGGCAGGCTGATTTCATTATGACAACTGCTATTCTATAGAAGTATTAATAGTCCGTGTTTCCTATGTGACAACATAAATTTTATCAGTTACCAGTAACAAGCAGTATAAAAATAGTTTGCAGTAGTTCTTTCTTGGCAGCTTGATAATCCACCCTGCAGAAATAAGACATTCATTGCTAATGTAGTGCATGAATGCAGAGCTTTTATTTTTAGTGTATCTTAGACTCGGGAAAAGATATGGTTTGGCATTATCACAGTACAAGTGCTCTTTGTTCAGGTCTGCTCCGATTCCTGTAAAACACTAAATCTCGCCTTCCTAATGCCTGATCATAGCCTGCTGTAATAAATGTTAAAAACAAATGAAAAAGAAAAATTAAAGTATACCATAGTTGAACTCCTGAGATATATTGCAACAGTGCTTTAACTTGCACTTCAATTTTGCACAAATAGCTTTCTATTTTAGGTGCTTTGCATTTATGAAAAAAATACCCCAAAGTTCCATTTATATTGAAGATGCAAGACTACCAATACGCAGCGAGGTTAGTTACTGTCATCTATTTTTTATACTGCAAGCCCTGTTGGCAATCCATGTCAGTTACAAATTAAGTTGCATGGAGGTATAGTTCTCAATAGAAATCAATTTTCAGCACAAAATGCCTTATTTGCAGTTTTATGGCTTAAAACTACTTACATGAAGTGATTTATTGTTTGTAGCTAGGAGGGAAGGCTCTTGAGGGGATGAGTGTCTGATTTTGACTTTTTTTGTCTTTATTGGCGGTGTTTGCTCTCAAATATTAAATGTAAAATAATACACTATTAAATATAAAATTAGTCTTAATCATTACAGTATACTAATCTGTTCTCGCATGGGAATTTGCATAATACACAAGATTTTGCCCAGTGAATGGCATGATGTTTCTCAAATTATACAAGCTCCATTTCAAGCTGCCAAAGAGTGGAAAGGTGAAGCCCAGGGGTTGCTGAAGGTAATGCAAACTTGAATCTTAATTAGTGTATTTATGTATAAATAATAATGGCAGTGGTGCCATGGAAATATAATAAAAGGGTGGCTTGATTACTGCATAGACCAGGTCCTCTGTAGCCATAAACCTGTTTCAGTGAAGGAGTGCCTTTTGGCTTCAAGTTAATGTTACTTGGGCAACAGCTTCTTATTTCCTTATATTTCTGCTTTCATTTCACTAAGCAGGAAGGACATCAGAAGATGACTTTTCAGTGTCCCTGACTAAAGGGAGACAGTTGGGTTTATTGTCCGAATACCTTGTGAGGATTCTTTCTCCTTTCACAGGTCATGTGCTAAAATTACTCTCCTTCAGACCCCTTACCCTGAGGATTACTTCACTTCATTCTCTTGCCAAAATAGCAAACTGAATGTCATTTTTCTCAGCCTTATTTACAGTAAGCTCCCTTTATTCAACGCAGAGGCAGGAAGGGATTCTTAAAGTGAACATAGATCACATTTATGTTCACTTAATTCCCCTTTACGCTGCCAGAATGATGTAAATCAACCTTAGAACAGACCACGATCAGACACTCTCTATCAGTGGTCTTGCAGTAGGAACTTCAGGAAAGCTAATTCATTTAGCCTTCCTTAATAGTAGGTCACTCATTATTTACACAGTTTACAAGTCATTTGAAGTTACGTTTTATTAGCACCAGAGCCAGACAGATGATGCCAGGAGGAACATTTCCATCTATTCAGATGTGCCCCAGTTTACTCAAGGCAACATTTATAGTCTTCATTTTCACTATCTATACCTGCCACATTTGAGCTAAATTCTGGGGCTGGGAAAGACCTTATGAAGTTATTAGGAAGTTCCAATTGACCTAAATGAAAAAGCTTTGAGACATCCGTGTGAATAATATTCCTTCTGCATTCATTGAGCTATCAACTACTGTTCATTTGCAGAGAACCTACCCGGGTACCATCATGAATTCAGGTCCCATTTAGTACTTTTCAAACAGTGCCATTGGTCCCTTTGTTTTGTGTTTTTTTTTTTTTTTTTTCCACTCCTGTGGAGTATTTGAGGGTGAAAATCTAGCAAAAGCTGCCTGCTGCAGGAGGGATATGTAAGACATACATGCCTGTCTGCTGGGAAAGGACCTCTTCAACTAAACCACCAAACATTGCTGGCTGAGATAGTTAGCTGAGCAGAAATGCCCCTGGGATATGTCTCTCAAGTGTGACCATACTGAACAAGAATTTTAATATTCACTACAACTCCGTACTGGCACAACACTACAGCAGTAAGCAGTGTGAGAACATAATGTAGAAGAAACAGCTGAGAAGCATCGCTGACAAGAGCTTCTGATGTTGGCCTGCTCTGCAGTTGTGTAAAACACGTCCTCTCTGTCCCAGCTTCTCTAGCATTCGGTAAAATGAAGAGGATTGTTTTCTTTAATATTAGTTAATAGCATTTCAAGATCCCAAATAGGTCATTCCAGGTGCAAATGATCTTACTGTCCAGTTATAGAGCATGCAAGTGCTAGGAGAGGACAGTAAGAGAAAAGAGGAGTGGGAAAAGGATGAAAGATGACAAATGCTCTCATCAGGATTGTGCAATGTACCTTCTTCTGTACATCAGTTCTAAAAACGGGATCATTAACTAGACATTTTTTCCCAAGCCTTGTACTGTTAGCAATTCTATTGATAATAAGCACTCTCCTATTAAGCAAACTACCCAATTATTAATCCATTAGCAATTCTATTGCAGAAAAATTCATTGTACTGTCTGTTCAGAAGGCACATTCTTGACAGACCTTTTTTTTTTGTGGGGGGGGGAGTATTGTTTAATTATGATTTAAAAGCTTGGCTTCCTAAACTTAATGAAGAATTGAAGAATTAATGAGTTGCATTATTCCATAGTACTCTAGCAAAATCTGCTCACAAATTAAGTGTACCTCCTGTTCTCTGCCTTGAAAACTTCTTACAGTGTGTTCAAGGTTTCTACCCGTTGCTCTCCTTTTTTGTTAGGAGCAGCAAGATTATGTAAGAAAATGGCAGCAATTATAATATTAACATAATGGGAACAATTAGCACAGCAAAATCCAAGTTTTAATTGAAGTGCACTCGTGTCTTTTTAGAAGGTCTTTGTCATATCTTGATTTACCTTCTGGTTGTTATAATGTTCTGCTTTTTGTTAGCAGGGGTAAAAGCCAAGTGGAAGCATCCAGGCATGTAAGAGTCTAAAGGAAAAATATGGAAAACCAGCCTTGTAGCTTTGATACCTGACAAGGGCTCAGTTACGGTGCTCACTGATAATTTTCCCTCGAATCCTTTTGGAAAGAAGGATTAGGTGTTCAAAACAGGACATCATGGAACCTGTATTTTGTCCTGGGAAGAAACCCTTAGAAAACAAAAAGTGATTGTTGAAATTTTCAGAGTCAAAAATAAAACGAAAACTGTTTTCACATCAGCTCAGCTGAGAGAAGTATAGATCATGTTTCCCTCTTTCTCTCCCTGTTTTCTTTTTCTAACTTCAGACAAGGCAATTTATGTTGTAGTAACACTGTTTTCCACACAGAAAGGGATTATAAATATTTCCTTACAACTCGGGGGTGTTAAGTGTAAACAGTGTGTGGTGCAGGAGGCTGGTAGTGGGATATAAACTTTCTGTCCTACTTTATTAAAGCTTGTATTTTTATTTGAGCAAATAGCTACGTTTGATTTGAAACCTTTCCTTAGGTGAAAAAGGAACTGGAGAATGTTGCTTTTTTTTTTTTACCTACTTTTGCCCTTTCTCAGGTCTTTCCCAGAAAAGATTCATTTATCGTAACTGATCATAATATTCTTCTTTTCAGTTACTTGGCTCTTCGCACTGCATTTCTTACTCGCTGCCGTGAATACCTAATCCCAAATGAGAATTAGAGGAGCCCTATCTGCAACGTTAAGCAACTGTACGACAGAAGTGGAGGCCCCCGGCTGGCTGAAGCTGTCTGTTTAGCCATATAAATTGTCTCCTGTTCCCTCAGGCACCTGGGTGAGGGCAGCGCTCCCTCCCCGCTCCATTCTTCTGTCTGTTAGGTCGCGGAATGTCATGAGCTCTGACAAACAGCTGATTTATTGTGGACACTTTAAAACTCCCTAGGAAAGTCAGGAGCTGTTTTGAAGAAAAAGCAGAGTATTAACTTGAAGATGTTAAACTAAAAGTCCATCAGTGTCCGTGTTTTGGAATTCCTCTAGTTAAAGGGTGCTGAAAGGGATTCCTTAGGTCCAGACACACTCAGTCCTTTATGACTTGCCTTCCGTCATACATTACGGATACGTAGATTTCTTTACAGATGGAGCTAGGAGTACAGTTTTGAGACGAGTATAATTCCCATTTTCATACTTGGTGTAAGTACTTACCACCCTCTGCGAGTTGGTAACATTTCTGGAGAATGAATATGACTTAGGTACTTATACACTGTACTTAAATTCTTGTCTTCCAAAACAATTTCATCTGTGAATCAATGCCTTACTGAGCAGAACAGTGTTTGAAAATCCATGGCGAGTTGGTTTGTGAGCCTTTTTCTTCCCATCCCATAGGGAAGTTGTTCCTTCTTGGTTCTGTTTTTACTACTGGATCATTCTGGGAGGCTTGGGGATATTCTGCATCAAAAGCATTTGGCTGACTTCAATAATGTTTAAGAGTGTTTAAGGTACTGTGAGTAGCCTTCAGTGAAAGACACTGAGATATGTAGATTATGCTGATTAGATGCATGTTCTACAGTCACAACTTACCTACTGAATTTTTAAAGAAATTGCAGTAGAACAGATGACAAGCATTTTCTCTGTAGCTCTAGACTTTGATTAATCAAGCAAACTATGGTTTTTTTTCTTATTCTAAGAGTTAAGATTAATAGATTGTTCTGCACTTAAATGACACTCTGACTCATTTAGGAGGTGAAGTGCACTGTTATGTCCTTTGGTTTACTGTCTGAAGTACTTTTTTTTTTTTTGGAGATGTAATTGTTTTGAAGGGATTTCATTTCCTGGTGTTATTAGTCACAGTTAAATGGAATTAACACCCGTATCATCTTTAATAATGTGCAAAGAACAATTGCACTAAAGTATTCTCACGAGCTAAGAGGACATCCCAGTTGGCTGCTCTGTTTTACTAGTTGACCTTTCTAGATAGGTTAGCTCTTATTTTGCAACTAAGCTGTTGCTGCTGTGGTTTGTATAAAGTCGGTGGTTTACAAGTATATATGTCTGTAGATAAAACCCCTGGCATGAGTGGTCACAATCCAAAAAAATTAATCCCTAATCAGACAGCATTTGCTAAGCTGTTGGTAGTTTTGCAGTAGAAGACTCCAAATGCCCCACAGTAAATAGCCCACGAAAAGAATAGTGGAAGAGGAAATTGTCCTGTGAAAATGAACCCATCCTCTACGTGTGCAGCAAAGCAGAAGGAGGACAATGATGTGTTTAGATATTTATCACTGCAGCACAATTTTGTCTAACTTGATGTGTAGGGTAATTTTAGGATTTTAATTAGCAAATTATAGTTTGTCTATTATAAAACTAATGAAGGTAGAACTGCTTTCCAGTTTATGCAACAAACCCAAGTTAGTGTAAAGAAATTAATCCTTTCATGTGGTAATAACAAACCTCTCTTTCCTCTTCCCACTGAAAATTTGACTTTATAATTGCATAAAACTTAATTTTTAGAAGTGGCTTTTCCTGTCTCTCCTTCCTTACCTTTACTGCAGCCTTTTTAATAGTGGCATGGTAATCTCATATGGTTTTCTAAATAAAGAGTCAGAAGAAGCAGCTACATTTTCTTTATCTGTATGCTAAAATTCCTGTACACTTAACACCCTTTTTTTATGCTTGTGTTACTATATCTCAGAAAGTTAGGCTGGCAGGGGCTCTCTGCAGCACAGACTGAATCTCTGTACCTTCTTTCCCTGGGAAGTTAACGGGAGTTAGCTGTGTACCTGCTGTTTGTGCACAAGAGAGGATGTCAGAAATGCTTGAGCAAACGTACTCTTGAACCATCCCACGTGTCTAACAAGAAATTGCAGTCACTGAAAGTCTGCAGTGTAGGTCTAGACAAGAAAAATACCTCGTTGGTGTGCTATAACCTGCTCCTAAGGAAGTCGGCACCAAACCACTGGGTCTGTTTCACATGGGCACGTTGGGGTTTTGCCACCTTTCAATCTCTGTGTCATTAGCCCCTTAGTGCAGGCTGATACCCCTGCCCTCAGAAATCACTGTAGACCCTGTGCTCTGTAAGCTAATTGTGCAATGCTTAAAGTGCTAAAAGGTGATGAGAAACGTGAGGGCATGGCTACTCACTAGGAGAAGCACAGCTTTAAATTCAGCAACGGCCAAGATCTGTGGCCTCGCATGAGGACAAGTACCTGGTCACCCGCTCCCAGCAGGAGCGTGGCTCCTCCCTGCAGATTCCTGACAAAGCGGTGGATCGAGCTGCAGCACAAACTGGAGTTGATGGCAAGGAGCTGCCGTCGATGAGCAGACGGGCAGAATTTTACTGCTGCAAGGAGAGGCTCCCACGCCTGATTTGATCAGCAGTCCTCGGGACTTCAGAGAGAGCAGGAGCTTGGCCAGAGAAGCCCCCATGAGCTAGATTCTCACTGATGTCCTGATGCTCCAGCGTGTGCTGTCATTCCAGGTCTAGTTTCTTTGCCTAAAGAAACAAGAGGATGTGTGAAACTTAAAAATGGCAGGACAGCAAACTTCTGCTACAGTCTACTGTGATTAATGGATAGCTGAAGGAAAGTATTTTGCGAAAAATTAGAAATTGAAAAGTGTTTGTTTAAGAATAACAGCAACGTTTCAAAAATGCATTACGGCATTGTCATGAATTGATGCCTTCCATTGATCATCCCCTTCTGGACAGAAATGAAATAAAAAAAAAAAAAGAACCCCAAGCTATTTCTTCAATCACAAATGGGCATAATAATGAGTGTGTTTCATTTTCAGGATGTTTGGCTTCTCACGTTTGAAAGATATAATACCATGTACAGAACTTAAAAATTGTAGCTGGTTATGGGAGTTATGATTCGACAGCTGCTGACTCCAAACATTTAATTAAAAGTCTAGGCAGAAAGGTAATAATTTATCAGTATTATAAAAAAATTTGTCTTAGAGGGATTTGAGGGTCAAAGATCCTAACCTTGCTGAATAAAAAGGGACTTGGTTTAGTGATCAGTGATTCAACATCGTTTAAATGTTCAGCTGAAAAAAAATATAATGGAATGTAATGGTACATAAATTCTCCAAGGAGAAAATAAAGTCTATATGTATGTCTATATTTTATATCCTGAATGTTCTGCAGTTTGACAAGGACATGGATGAAGTTATCTTATGCTGGTGGCAGTAGAACATTGATTAAGAGCCCAGCAGTAATTATGCATTGGCTGGTGCCCGCAAAACGTTATAGCCCACTAGTCTCACGTGGATGCGCTACCTAAATCTGTAAGTAACGGGTTAGCTTCGAGAGAGGATCGCTTTCTGCTCTTCAACCTCACATCGCATCTCTTCGATTAATTGCTTGCCAAAGGAGAGCCTGATTCAGTTTTCTTTCTACTTTGATGTTGTAGATATATAGACTGAAAATATTTTCTTTATTCAAAAAGCTGTTCAGTAGTCTGATCTCACAGTTCAATGGAGCAGTTGTTTGGAAGAGTTGGAATTGGGAAGGGATGGCAGGAGGGAGGAGTCTTGGCTGTTGGCGCTGTTTTGGCAAGAATTTCTTAGTGACTTTGCAAAGCCAATGAGAAACATTTTTTCCTACAGGTACTGTAGTTGTTTGCTGCCGTGGTCAGTAGTTTTCTCTTGATTCTTCTTCAGGCTGAGCTGTAAAACCACTTTGAGACTGTTCTGACGGTCTATATTGTAAATCAGCTAATGCACCGTGTTGCTTGTATGAGCAGTGCAAAGAGCTTTTCTTTGGTGGGAGTTTTGCTGTTCCTCCAAAATGGTGCAGAATCAGGCCTGGGTGGAATGATCTCTTAAAGTTAAGCATGTGCTTAAGTGCTTTGCTGGATCACTGCCTTGATCTATTGATGTTCTCAGTGTAATTTGCAGGAGCTATAATTGCCTTCCCACATTTTCAGTGGCTGCACAGCATTAAATCTCCATGGATTGTCCTCCTGGAGTTGGTGCATCACCACTACCTCTCGGAAATGCTTCCTAATGCTTAGAAGGTTACTGCAGAATAAATGTCTTGTTTGATGAGGAATCAAATGCCTCGGAAATCTTTCTGTGGCTGCTAATATTTCAGGTGGCAAAGGTGAAAAGTTTTGTGGATCAGTCTCGCCATCCTTTTCAGGAGGAATCAGCATGGCTTTTTACTAGGGGAGCTGTAGAGAGCCCAGGTAATGAAGCTGAGTCTCTTTAGCTTGATTTCTTGAAGAGCTGTGGATTGGGATTTTTTTTGCTACTTTTTTATTTTAAACTTGAGTTCATTTCAGTCTAGCTATTAATAAGCAGAACATTCAGACTCTTGCCCGGGGACGGAGCAGGTGATGAATCACTCCCCGACAAGTCTGAGAATCGTGATCAAACAGCAAGAACCGTAAGGACACACCACTGTTGGTCAGGCACCAGCTCAGGGTGCAGAGCTCTGCACGAGGAAGGATCCCTGAATTTAGTCACGCACAGAGCACTGGATTCTCCTGACAACAGCAGAAAACCAGCCCAGCTCTTGGGCATCATGAGACTCCAAGCTGGCTCTGCATGTGTAGCATTCTGCTCGTATAAAGGCTGCAGTTTTTCTTGCAAGGAAACTTTCAGCCTGGATGTGAATAGTGGTTCAAGCAATGGAACTGGAATCAGTTGCATCAATGTCATGTAAAATACAAGTAGAAACTGGTATTTCTTTCAGTGCTGCTGTGGGTGTCTTATTAGCATCTAGTGGTGAAGGGAGGTACTGTCCTAGGTAAATAAGCGGGGTACTGGTGCCCTGTTAGCAAATAAATAGCATGCTAAACAAAAATTGTTGGCTTTTTATGAAGGAAATGTAAATTATAAATGGCTGTAAGGCTATTACAGGCAGCAGTGTTATAAATTACACAGATGTTAACCTCCTCTCTTCTACTTTCTCTGTATTCTGTACAGAAACCAGGCTTTCAGAAGGGGAAATTGTGCACTTCTTGGCAAAACATAATTATTAGAGGAATTTTCATTACCAAATGAAATTGTAATCAATCATCCTGGCAGAGTGGTATTTTCCTTTAATCTGTACCCCAGAGTAAGAGCTCTAAGAGAGCCGAGTATTTTTATACAGCTCTTATTGTACTTCTCATTGTAGTATTGGAGTGCATTTCGGTGGGATATTAATTAGGATCACTGACAGCTCTGTTGTGCGGTTGCTTCTCCCTAAAAGCAGTGATGTACACAGCAAAGTGTTTTCTGTTCATGTTTTTCTGTCATTGCTTTGCTTTGGGGTTTTTTGTTTTCCTTTTTTTTTTTAAAAAAAAAAAGCAAGCTCAAAAAAGCGTACCTTTTACTTGGAGCAACAGCTGCCGAGGTTATTGCAGTCCCCAGTTCCCACGGGATTTTGTGAACAAACTATTTGAAATTCATTCCCAAAGCAGCCCCAGTGAAGTGCTCTGCTGCGCAGGGGAGCTGCAAGCTCTGTTGAGACGCTGGAGCAGAAAGAGCGATCTGCAGCTTGAAGTGAGAGATATTTTTCTCTGCATATTGATATTTTCTTGCACTAATGAAACTGATCATAGCTATGAAGGAGGAGGGAAGGAAGAAGAATCTGCTGGTCATAACCGTGTAATCTCTGAATATAGCAATCTAATAGATAAGTAACCATTATTTTCTATTTCACGTAGAGGTAGATTGCTAAGTTTAATTCCAGAACTCACTGTACTTTTTAAATATCAAGCATATTTCAGAATGGTATATGCCAAGGAAGGGCTGAAAAATCTCAACAAACAAAAGCAAGTCTCTGTCAGGAAAAGAAATGCAGTGGGCCTGATGTCTCCTGGAATGAAAAGAAAATGCAGCAGAAACTGGATGAAGCAATTTCAGCTTTGGTTTTGAGATTAAGGAGCCCGTATGGGTAACCCATTACAGTCAACTGCTGCTGCTGTGTCAGCCAGTTTTCTGCTTGCTGTGCCTGAGTATAGGTTTCCCACTCAAAGAAATATACCTCCAACTTGCCTCATGATTTCTTGGCATTAATAGCCAACTTGGTAAATCTTTTATTGGAGCACAGTGCGTGCGGCTGTGCTTGAAGTAACGCAGTACTGTGCTGCAAGTTTTTGTCATTTTTGTTTGCTTGATTTTTTTGTTTGTTTGTTTTTAATGGAAAGAAAGAAGCTCTTAATTTTAAAAAGGGGAATTAATACTTAGTTGTGGGAGCTTCCTTGAAAATGAATATTTATAGCATGCTTTATGCATGGAAACTAGGGAGTTGAAGACTTTTATTTATGAAGCCTTCCCCATACCATTTAGTATAGAAAGGAGGAGGAGCTTAGATGTTAGACTGTTCCGAGTTTCTTTTGGTGCTTGAACCCTAATTGGGAAGCATGGAAATTAATTCCATGGTTATTGCCTTGAATCCACAACGTTTGCTGTACACATGAGCTGTTTGGCTGAGTGGCTGGGCTCCCATACCGGGGAGGCAGGTGCATAAGTGGCTGGGCTACCAGATTGGCAGTCGGGAGACTTGGATATATCCCTGCTTCCATCAGCTGCTTTTTATGTGACCTTGGCATGTTAATTCATCTCTGTTTCTCCAGCCTGTCTGGTAAAATATCAATGTATGTATTAAACCAATAACATCTGTTCATGTCAGCCTGTACAATGTTTACTGAACTGGAGCTTAGATTTTGCATGGGACCTCCAGCCACCACTGTTAGGAGACAATTTCCAACGATATTTCTAACAATGACTTCTGCCCTCATAGCTCCTGCTGGAAAAGACAAATTTGTACTTAAGTGCTATAAGAAAAATTCTCAAGTAATTCAGTGTGCCCCTCTGCCTTATGTGAGGGTTGGATCTGGGCAACAACTCAGTTTTCCAAATGCTCAACTGGTAGAAACTGGTTTGTTGCCCAGTGAAGTCTCTGGAACTACATCAGTTTACACCAGCTCATGCTTTGGCCCAAAACTTGTTCTTCTGAGGGTAAGAAGCTGAAAAAACACTGGTATGGCCAGGCTCTCTTTGTATCTCTGCTTTCCATCTTCTTATTTCTGTCCCCTTCAACTGCCAATGAATTAGTAAATGTTCCTTCAGGCTGAGGTGGTGGGACAGTCATGCTCTGACATATTTCTTTTGTTTTGTTTATTGTGGGATAAGGGGGCAGAAAAATGAATAGGTTTGATAATTTCATTTCCCCTCACCATCTCTGAAAAGGGAGAAGAGGTCTGTTCTCTGCCCTAATGAAACTGAAGACAAATACTTGGTTTCTTCTGATCTGGAGTTTGATTTCTATATAGTCAACTGGTAACATAGATGTAGAAATGGTATAAAATTTTCAAAGATTTGAAGAGGAGAATGCTAGAAGGTAAAAATTCAGCCAATGTTAGGGATATAGTGTAGATTTAATGAATGTAACAACATTTATTTATCTTTTAGAGGCTTGGAAATCTTTTGGACATTTAGAATGAGACAAGGTATAAATAGTAATGTCTACAATTGCCCTGCATCAAATTTTTAGTTGGACAGTTAAAAAAAAAAATCCACTTATCGTTCCCATCTGACAAACAGAAATAATGCCAGGAAATCTGTTTCCCATCCAGCCCTATTTACAGAGGAGCTGTCTGTGTTGTTTGTGTCCCTCTACCAGCCCTGCAGCTCCTCTGTGGCAGCCTATGCACGCAGCAGTGTACCTTGGCAAAGCTCGACTGGTTTCAGTGCTGAAGAGGCTCGCCCTAGGAAGCCACTAGGCAGAAGTACATATTTTACAGCTCATAAACTGAGGGGATTGTATGGCTCCAAGGACTGATAATAGGATGCAGCCCCATTCATTCTCCCATCACTGGCTGGAATTTAGCCCAGGCGTGGATGAGGTACAATACATCGGCAGGGGCAGCATGAGAAAGCTGGGGCCAGTGATGCTCGTGCTGTACCTGCTTTGCAAATAAACACCACATATTTCCCACTCTGCCAGCTCAGCACCTTCAACAGCTGCACACAGGAAATAATCTGGAAATTGTCTGGATTTTGTAGACATTAGGCCTACAATGAGAGCCAGAAGTTTTGGATCCAGCCCTGTATTCTCAGCAAATCAGCATATGCAGCATGGTTTGGGGAGGGGATGCTGCCTTTCTGGAAGATCTTTACGTATACGTGGGAGAGAGCTGACTTAGTCACAAATTCCCTTTAGTCACTATTCAGTAAAACTGATGCTTGTGAGAGGATTCTGTACTAATAGACTGATGAGAAGCAGAGGAAGAAAGCAGGAATGAGTGAGAGGACACGGTAGCTTTATTCACACTGCTTTCCCTAGCTGCAGGTGTGTTGGCTGAAGAGATTAAGGCCCCTTATGTGCCTCCAGGATCTCTCATTGTTTTCCTACCTGAGATGTCTGGTGAAGTGCCTGTTGTTTAACTTAAACTTGTTCTTTTCTTTAAACCCGTTCCAGTCTAAATGAGCTGGATTAGCTGAAAGAGATGTAAATAGCAGGTTTGTTAGTCCAGATACTTGACTGAAAAAGACCTTGTGTGTTACAAAAATGTAGCAAATCAAAGTAGGATTTGGTAAGTGGGAAGTAATGGCTGGCTGGAGGAAGCAGGGATCAATAACCACTGAGTCACCATTTCAACCCAGCTGTGCTCCTGGGAGAGAGCAAATGCTCAGGTCTGAGAGCAGCTGTTTGCAGCATCCTAGGTGTTTCTTACAAGATGAAGAGAGATTGCTCCTTCTGATGCCAAAGGGCACTGAGGAGTCTGTTAACACCCTGCTTGTACAAATCACTCATACTAGGGCAAAGTGAGTGTGAAGTGCTTGCAGCTGTTTTGTACTCCTTGCATAGATATTTTCACTCCAAGCCAGGCAAAGGCACAAATGGTGTGTAGTTGACCAATACATTTTTTGTGTCCAGCTGAGAAGCAAAGTGGCAGCAGCAGCTAAATGTTCATTTGTCAGCGGATAAAGGTTGGTATTTTTTCTCTCTTCTGTGCATGCAGAACTTGCAACCAACCATAAAAAGTTCAGGGGTGTCAGAGTAAAGATCTATGCTCTAATCAAGAGGGATGTCTCCTCAGAGCTCTATTAGTTGCCAAGAAACTACTTTTGCAAAAGTGGAAATCTCTAACCACTCCTAAAATAATTGAGTGGATGGACACAGAGTGACCTAGCTGTGCTCAGAAAGATTTCCTGGAACAGATGCTGAGATACCCCAGTAAGGAGTGTGATGTAAATACAGAGACAGACATTGCCAACAAAATGGAGAGTCTAATTGGATTTAAATCCTTCATGTATAGGAAAAGTAGCATAGACTCCTGGCTAACTGAATAGCTACTGAGGAGTATGGGTCCAGCAGCTGAGGCTTTTCTACTCTGGCTCTGGGCTGTAATATTAGCAATTAATTCTCCTCGCTTTTCAAGAGAGGAGTCTCACAGTGTATTGATCTTGTCTGTTTGGACTATAAATCCTTCACTGCTTGTCTTTTATTAGGCATTTACAAGGCATGGTGGACCTATCTCACCTCATATCACACAAATCACGCTGATGTGTATCAGAACTGATCCTTGGTGATTTCAAGAACTTTTCTTCACACTTTGCTTCCAGGCTGCCCAGGGAGGTGGTGGAGTCACCATCTCTGGAGGGGTTTAAGAAAAGACTGGACATGGCACTTAGTGCCCTGGTCTTGTTGACATGGTGGTGTCAGGGCAATGGTTGGACTCGATGATCCCAGAGGTCTCTTCCAACCTGGTTGATTCTGTGAATAGAAGGTAGTGCTAAACTTTGATATTTGGGTGTTTCTGTATGTATTTGTGTAGTATGGCACCAGCTCATTTAGCTCTTTCAAACTCACTGGTTTGAAACTCCATGGAGTTACATCAGCCGAGTCCCATCTCATATGAGGGTCTCATTAGCAGCTGCAGCCCCAGAACTTGAAATAGAAAAATATTTGGGAGATAATTCTCTTGGTGAAAGTTTTGATCTGGGTCTTGGATAAGCTAATTCCACCTTCCCAGGTAGCTGGCGCTCATTTTGAGTGAAGGATTTGTTTGTTTCTGAAGGATATAGCTGCATCTGAGAGAGCCTGCAATTCTATATTGACTTCATAAACCTGGAGCTGGAAAGCGTAGACACACTGATGGTTAATATTTCATGTCTTTTCAGCATGTAACAACTTCTTTACTATTTGTATATGCAGGAGCTTAAAATGTAACAGATCTTGATCAAAACAGACAAAGAGATCATTCAAAGTGTTTTCATTCCTGTGATTTTTGGGTGTCTGGAGCTTGGAGAGTTAATAGTTTATATCTCAAGTGTCTCTAGTCATCCCTCAGCTGCTGCTGCTGCCATGCTGATCTCTTGCCCTCGACTTTGTGGTATACGAGGCCTCATTTTTTAAAAAGCAAAAGCAATTTTACTGTAGTCTCCGTGATTTAAAGCTTTGTTCCATGCTAAAACACAAAAAACTTCTGAAGATTTAGATGCTGTTCCAGCTTTTACAACAAGGAGAATTCAGGCGCATACTTCCTTTTGTTGTTGTTGGCCAAAGTTTTGTGAGAAGTTTTCTTCGGTGAAGAAATGTTCTTGGCTGGAAATGGCCAGAGCTATTGCAGGACAAAGGGTCTGCACCAGCCACAGAGGGTCTTCTCCAGTGTCGTGTACGTAGCTGCTGAGCCAGGAACAGCACACGACATAACGTAAAGCCTCAGTCCAAGGTCTTCAGCATCTGGACAAGGGGTCTGCTTATAGTCAAATCCACTTCTGTGATATATTTTAGTGCCACAGAGAAAGCAGTCAGCAATGATCTAAAATTCTAGCAATCTAAATGTGAACACAAACAACCTGCCCCTGTACTATGGAAAGTTTTGCATGGCAATAAAAATTAGCTTAAGAGAATTACTAAGTAATTTCAAGTACCATAAAGTAGCTGTTGGGAATAAAAAGTGTCGTAACTGCTAAGCCTTAGCCCAGTTTCTGCAGGAATGAGTTGTTATCATTAATTATCACTCTGTTTTATAGTTATTGCCTGTAATTTCAGACTTTAAATACTCTAAAGCATAAACAATGCTAATTTAATTACAGTGTGAGAGATGCTGAAATTTGCATGCAGAGGAAGAAACCATTTAAAAAGTTTATTCAGAGAGAAACTGAAAATAATAATTAGCATTTTTTTTGCATTTCTAGTGTAATGGGATTAACTGTCCTTTCTTAGCTTGAGCCCCAATTATTTATAGAAAATAGTCAGCACAAGCTCTGTTAATCGTTTAGAGATACAGAAGGCTGGAGAGAGCCACGTGATCTGTTTGTGCTGAACAGAAAACATTCCCCTGGTATAAATTCCTTACATCAAGTTCACTCACCTGCTTGTGTCGAAGTACAGTGTTGGAAGAACCGTTTTGAGATTGGGGAAAATCCAGGTCTTGATCCTATTGTTGAAAGTACTTTCACATAAATGTGAAACGTGCCCCCAAGGCACAAGCAGGAAACTAAAAATCACATTTCCTTTGATTTATTCCATTGTTTTCCTTAATTTCATACTCATCTTTTGTCCTCTGCCAGGAACCGCTTCTCTAACTCTTGTTTCGTCTTTGTCAGTATGATGGTCATGATTTTTGTGTGGCTAAAAATAAATCAGCATATGGCAAATAGTTTTCTTTCTGAACAGATTACAGCCCAAATGGCTCATTTTGCGTTTCTTAAGTCTGAAAGAAGTCAGCACGCCTCTTGGACTCCATCAGGCAGGCTTGCTTCCCTAATGAAGGTTTCATGGGTAGCTTTCCAGAATGGTTCACACAGGCATAAGAAGACACTTCCTATTGAATTCAACAAGCCATTGGTTTTTCAGAAGACAAACACAATAATGATCACATCTAGTAATTCAATATGATCTAGTATTGCCCTGGGTGCGTATAATGTTCAACTATGTAATAATGTTTAAATTTCTCATATATATAAAAACCATAATGTAATAATATTTAATTTAATAAAACAATCCTTAGTAGTTTTCATTTCTTTTCATCTCCATAGCATCAAAAGAATCTTGTTATACAGCACTCTGCCCGAAGATAAGGTTGGGTCATAGCTTGAATTACCTACTTAGGAACAATGTAGTGTTAGTCTTTCTCTTGTAGATATTTCCGAGATAATTTTCACCTCTGCAACTAATTTTGTGTCAAAGCTTGTACATGCATATGATACCTAATGGCTTTTGAATGGAAATGAACTTTAAGTGGCTATTAACAGAAATTGGCTTTGAACCTCTAATCTGCAGATGAAAGACCCCTTGAGCTGTCCAGGTCTTACAAGCATACTTTTTTTCTGAATACAGAGATAGATAGTTATAAACTTTAAAGTACAATTATTAGCCTTATTTTTCTTTCATTCTTGTTTATACTTTCTGCTTCCAAGCTTACGCAGCCGACTGATCTCACTTCACATTCAAAGGAAGTTTGATGGGAATATATTCAGGAGACCCGTCTGGCTACAGACTGTTAGTGTGATGCTTTGATTTCTACCTGGGAACTGCGCAGAGGTTTTCTGTGTAGGTCCCCAACTCATCGGGAATAGTCAGTGTTGAAGAGAAAACAACTGTTTCTGTGACATCGGTGTCTGGTTTGGCAACCACTGAGTAGGCTCTTTTCGTCTTTTACAAGTGCTTCTTCCCAGCCTTGTTTTGAGAAGGATTTGGGTGTTGTGTGGGCCCTTAGCCAACTTCTGCAGCATTTCAGCTGGAAACCGTGGTGGTGTCTGTGGGTACGTTTCTGCTCTTCCCTTTCTGTCCAACTTCACATGGGGTCAGCCATAGGGTGGCTCTGCATGTGCCATCATGACAATTCAGGCTCGAGACTGCAAAGAACACACTAATTCAACTCAGCAAAGCAGATGCAAATGCTTAACTTGAAGATACATCCTGAGATCTGTGCCAGGGTGTTCCTCTGGTTCAGGTTGCTTTTTGTATTGCAAGACAGAGACCCTGAGGACACCATTCTGGATCCGTTTAGGCCAAGTACAAACTTCCATTGATTTTTGTTGGTGCACAGCTAGATCATCGCTGTGGAAATCACCCTTGTGCAGAGCTGTTTCAGTTTAATCCAAGAGATGAATTGTTGCAGAGGCTTTTATGTTCCGACTCCTCTCCCAGGGCAGGAGTCTCACCCTACACCAGAGCATTTATTCCTACAAATACATATCGAGCATCTGTTCATAAATATGCTGCAAGGCTGGATTTGAAAACAAAAAGGACATCTGTGTACTTGTAAGCATTTAGCCAACACTGAATTGACTGTGGAAACACCATCACTGCACGACACAGCGTTCAGCTGCAAGGCTCACCATGCCCCGAGCGCGTGGGGGCAGGCAGTCGGGTCCGGTTCTGGAGCAAGAGCTCACGTGCTTTTCTGAGCAGAGCTTGCTCCTCCGTGAAAATGCACACTCCTTAATTCCACTTGGCTGGAGGGGACCTGTAGGTGGCCTCCTTTATAAAGTAATATTGATCTTTACTAATCACGCGTGGCTCAATCATCCTTCTCATAGCTGTGGCACGTAGTCCTGGATTGCTGATGCGCACTTCTTGCAGACCTGCGGGCTGACAAATGAGCGGAGGTTGCTGGTGTCACACCAGCTGACAAGATCAAGTGTCATTTTGTTGCCAAATGGGGTTTTTTTTGGTTCTGCTGTTTTGTGGGTTTGTTTTTTTGTTTTTTTTTTTTTTTTGAGGGAGGCAGGATGATTGCAAAGAAAGATCAAGCACCCTATGTTTATTATTTATATGCTTCTGTAGTAAAAACTGAGCTGCCAAATTCAACTGAGGGACAGAACTGCCCTGGAAATTAATACAGAATTTTTTGGGGGGGTGTCAGGTCTGTCTAGTTTCCTGTCATATTTTTTCCATTATTCATAGCATCATCTAGTGTTATGTGTTTAGTGCTCGGTAGGTAGGCAGTGATGTTTATAATCTGTGGTCACGACAGCTATTAATGTGATGATGGACCAATATTTGTGTTACAATGTTCAGTATATTTTAAGAATAAACATTTACCTACTTTTTTTACTACTGTGGTATTATGCCTGGGACCCCTTATCCATGCTTCATCCTCTGTTAAGCTGGTTTCATTTCCCTTCCTTTTGTGAATGTGAATTCTTTAATAGACATTTCGCTATCCTTTGTTTATTTTTCCTGCTTCCATTTGGTATGTTATTTAAGTGATTAGGACTCGGTTTTCAGCATGAGCACTTTTGAGCACGAGTTGAGGCTGTAAGAGAGGGTCAGTATGTGTATGGGATGTAGGGACCACATGGGTGAACCAGGAAAGATGGGAGAAAAGGACAGAGAATGGGAGGGAACTTGGCTGATGAAGGCAACCTGCTGCGTGACCGAAGCCTACGGTAACTTGCACAAGGTTAATTAGGTTAAAATATGCTGAGGGAACTGAGCTTCCATCTTAATTTCAAATCACTAAGTAGGCTTTAAGCAAAAACTATAGTTTTACTCTAGAATAGTGTGAAAAAATCAACTGAGTGTTTTTTAATCACACAGAAATTCTGTACTTGGAGGCCATTAGTCAAAAGTTACTACTATCTAGCAGAGAGGGAGCTTGACAGAAACATGGGCGCTCTCTGGTTTGTTATGTCTGTCATTAATCATTTTACCGGGTCCTTCACACCCAACACAATGTCAGCGTAACCATTACGATGTAAATGTGGCTATGCAAATTCCCAAGACCCTTATTATCACATTCATTAGAGCTGTTCAGCCACTGTGTAAATGATCCTGTTTGATCTTCACATACTCTTAGAAAGTTGCGTAAATTTTTTTACTTAGAAATATTGCAGAAATCTAACCTTGTCCCCACAATGCGGCCTGGTTTTCTGGTGTCTGCTTTATGCAATATTTCATGCTGTTTTTCACAAATTAATACTTCAACTAAGGTTTTTTTCCTTACCAAAAAAAAAGAAAAAATCAATGCAAGAGCCCACAACAGTCAAACCGCTGGCAATAAAGCAGAATCTACACATTTTGGAGAAGACTGTCAATAAGAAAATTGATTTTTATTTCAGATTTGCAACAACCACAACAAATTACAAAATTATGAATAGCCCATTAGTTATTTTTTTCTCTGTTCTTTCTCATGACATCTTCTCTTGACTGACTGTCTCTCTCTCAAACTAATTGTGTGAAGAATTATGTCAAAGGAGCACAGAAACTATAGGGTGTCAAGTAAGGGAAAATGTTCCTATTTGAACACACACATGCTTACTTTTGTGCCTTAAAAATTTAAAGAGGAGACCTTTTTCGTTCAAAACTGCAAAATATCTGCTATTTATTTTAACCAACTTCTGTTAAAAATAATTGAAAGACCCAATTATTTTAGAAGAAAGAAGTTAGATGCATACCCCCGCCCCAACCTATCAGCTGCTAGAAGCAAGGTTTTCTAATTAGCTGAATTAATCAATGTAGAAAAAGGTGGGAGGAAAAAAGCTGAACTATCTAGACTGTGATCTGTAGCTTTCGACTTGGAGAAGACCTGTCTGAGTTTGGTTTCTAACGAGGCAGTCGCAGGTGGCAAGTGGCATTAGCGTGAAGCCTTGGTGGTGAATATTCGATCGAGATGCGTTACACCCAAAGCCTGAATCCGGAGGTGGGTGCTGAAGGGATGAGCCGCGAGCCGGTGCCCTCTCCTTGCCAGCTCCCCTCTCATTTAGGAGTGGGTTGAGCATTTCTCTGTCCTGTACGAGCACAGCCGCAATCCGGCCAGGCTTTGGGATGTGTCTGTTGAGGGGAGGAATCTTTTTCCAAAGGGTAACTCAAGCAGTCTCATTTCTTTCACGTTTTATGAAATATTGCGGATTGGTAATTTTAATCCGGAGTTGATTAAAGGCAATGGGAAGAGTGCTTGTTGATTTTTCGACAGCAAAATCTCTTTCCCTATAAAATTTTCAATTGTTTCTTCAGAGCTTTATTAATTCTATGAAAAATCCTTTGGTTTTGTTTTTATTTCCTGTAAAGCCTGTAGAAGTCACCCACCTGGGGCAGAACAGACCATGACACCTGCATGCAGAGAAGCTCAGAGAGCTCTTACAGAAGAGTTCCCTTCCTAGCACTAATTCCCCTGATCGATAAAGACAACAAGAATAAGAAACAGAGTGTTAATATCCTCCATTCCCTTTTATTTTTTTTCCGATTGCAACAAGCTTGGATACTTGGAACATACACACCTGGCTCTTCATTTTTAGGAGACAGTTTAAGCCTGGATAGCAAATCATTGCACTTGCCCCAGTGGCAGGGAGTTCCCGCGAGTGCCGCAGAGCTGGCTTTACTGGGGAGCAGTGGTGCAGCAAAGCTCAGGATACCGACATCTTTTAAAACAACAATATTGCTTCCCTGGGTTACAAGCCTGTATCCACTCTCTTTCAGGAGAAATCATTCTTTTTTTTGTGCTTTTTTTTTTCAAAAAAGTGGAAGAAGTGCTTGCTCAAAGCCATTTCTTGTATCCCTATTGTATTATTACTATTACTTGCAGTTATGCAGAAAGGCTTCTTTGGCCTCAGTATTGTACAAACACAGAGGGAAGATTGGCCCCTGCACGAAGCAGTACCCCAAAAAGCTCTACACGTACCATCCCAAACAAAAAAGTTGATGTTTAAATGCAGTTGACTTAGAGAATTATTTATGCCTATGGCTGCATCTTCTGCATATTTTAAAGTTTCTCTTTTTGTTTATAGGGAAATGAGCAGAAAGTGGATGCAGATGACAGAACAGTTTGTTTACACAGCCCTAAAGAAACTTCTAGAGTGGGAAACAAATAAATTGTATTAAATCTCTCAGCTAGAGAGTTGCCCACTGTTTTGCCACAGTGTTCCCTTAAGGCTGTGTATGTTCCTACAGGGCTTGCGTTGTGGGGTCCGTTGCACCGCGGCCAGCTCTGCTGCTTCCCAGTTGGGACACTGGCTCCATGACTCTCATCTTGGCTCTGTACCTTTCTGCTACATAAAATTCAAACTTGGTGCCTGGTCCCCACTGGTCAGGATTAGGTCAGGGCATGTCCTATGTGACATTGAATTTGCTGTGTGCCTGAGTTAGCAATGGAAAGGGACAAATGGGAAACCGTTCTGCCGTGCGCTGCAGGAGGCTTCCCCTCTTTGGGCCTGGGGCTGAGGTGATGGCTTGGCTGCTGCTTCCCTCCCCCTAAACTGGGATGTTCCCACAGGTGACATGGAGAGAAATGCACCTGAGTGCAGCGGGTTCCTGGTCAGACAGAGAGGGACAGGGTCACATCTGGAAACCTGATAGGTGTTTTAACTTCCTCTTCTGAGCATTTATTTTTCTTTGGATCTGGAGAAAAGGGCAGGTTGTCTGGTGTATGTGAACATGAAGACTTTTTAGTTTTTTAAAAAGTGACGTTTTCCATCTCACCTTATGTTTCTTGGACAAGCAAGCTTCCCTGTGCTCTGGTTTTCATTTTGGCCTCATCTGGGCATAATACTAAAGACTTCTGCTCATGGGGAATTTGCTTGAGGTCTTTGTTTAGGCCATTTTCCCATTTTTTCCCTACATGCTGCTAACACGTCCCGTGTGAAGCGCTGTGACCTGTCTTTATGCAGCGTTGAGCCTGGGTGCAGTAGAAAGGACACTTCTGCAGTTCCAGTTTTCAAGCTGTACGAGGGCATTTGAAGCTCCAATGAGCTTTTATTGAAAGACTCCATAAAACGGAGCCCAGCATGCTGAACATACCAAAATATTAGTTTAACTGCCTGTTTACAGTCCCACCATAAAAGAAAAAAAGTAGAGCCTATAAAAAGACCTCCTGAAGCAACATTGAGCATAGTGGAGGAAGGAAAGTATTGTTTAAACAGATGCTGTAAATTTAATATGGTAACATTATTGCCACCCAGGATTTTATTGATTATATCTTTTCAAGTTACTTATCTAGAAATTTATTGTGTCTCTTTCCACTTTTATTTAACCATGATTTCCAAAAAGAGATTATTAATTAGCTATTATCTGAGAAGTGAAGGGGAAAGTGATTTAAATAAAAGGAAGCATCAAAGGCAAACACAAATCATGATAATGCTGTCTTTTTAAAATATTCTAATGGAGAAATATTTAGAGAGGAACCAGCTTTTGGGACAAAACTGTGCTTTTTTTTCTTTCCAGTTGCAGCACAGTGGTTTCAGTTTTCTGCTGGGTGATATATGCTGTCCAGCTTCCCCTTTCCCTCTCTCCCTCCACTTCCCAGCCCTCCCAGTCCCCTTGGTGAGTCTTTGCCTTGGAGAAAGAACAGAATATTTCCAGGCAAAGCGATGCTGGGATTACTGTCCGCTCTTCCGATGACAGGAGAGTGTTAATTTGCCTTCGTTTGCACATCCAGTGCGTTGCCGGGCGCATGTTTCAGTCGAGTAGTTGCTAGAAAGCAACACATGCAGAAACTGCTGAAGAAGCGGGTCCGTGGTTGTTTCTGGCAGTCGCTGAGAGCGCTCGGCGTCTTGGCAGAGATCCAGAAAGGAGAAAGAAGGAATCCAGGACTGCTCAACGTAGGACTGTAGTCCAGACAGAGGAACGTAGCGAAAGCCATACCAGCACGGCTCAGCTGCCTGCGTGCCTCTGTCCTGCAGCAGTGCTCGAGGAAGGTCCCAAGAAACGTCTGACCTTGAGCTGAGGCTGTCGGCACTGAGTTAGGTCAGCTGGCTGGGTTTTGTGGCATGGAATAGTGAGGCACCAGAGAGGAGAGCAGTCCTTAGACTGTGCTGCCCAACATAAGGGCTAGTGGGGGCAACCCCCAGAAATCAGTTTGGTTGGACCCATTTATGTCACCTGAATATATTCTTCCACACTTCCTTTAGTCTTTCATTTACTGCTACCCTTTGTGCTAGACGTTTTATTGATTATGATACATATATTTTAAAAAAAAACTTCATAACTGCTCATTGCTATAATATTTTTAAAATGGTAATTAATAGAAAATCGAAGTTAGTAATTCTGCAGACATTGGATTTGGGTGCTGTAATTTGGCGTTGACTCAGGAAACACAAATTCAAGTGTGTTCTTCCAAATTAAGACAGATACACAAGCGGAATGAAACATAGGGCAGTCCCTCTTATTCCATCTTCACTTAGGTAACATCTCACGTGCTATGTCAACATTTCTGAATATCATAAGTGCTCGTTTCACCTGGTAACTGTCCTGTTAGGTATCTACTAGGATGACAGCATTATCTGGCATAAATTCTTTTTTCCTTGCAGTAATGTAGTGAATGAGGTCTGTTTACCTTACAGAGGGTAACTGTTCAGTTCCTCAGAGCTTGAAGTAAGTTTCTTGATAGGCTCCCAAGTGACACATTTTTTTACATATACCCTAAAAGAGAAAACAAATTCTGCAGTCAGTTATCCAGAGGGAGTTTGGCCCGAAGCAATGTACAAAGAAGGAAGAGAAGCTTAGGGAAGATTGCAGCGTGCCCACGGTTAAATAGGAAGCATGTGGCAGAATATAAATGGCGCTGAAATTTCCTTTTTGTTCCATCCTGTCATCCTGGTGCTCGCAAATTGTAAACATAAATAATTTCCATGATGCTCTGAGTAACTGCTCACACATTGTTGATTTTGGACCTAAAAATAATTGTAAAAAATATTTGGTGAATCACTTTGAATGACAAATAGACTCTAAAAAGTCTTCAGCTTCTCAAGTGCAGAAAAAGTGCTGAATACACCATTTTCTGTGATGATTTTCTATTTGCTCAGCTTTGATATCCACATTACTGTGAGAAAAGAAAGTTCCCCAGTTTAGAGAAGTCTGACAACATCCTGCATTACTATTTAGTTAGTGAGTCATCGTAGGCTGGCACTTCTCAAGGATCTCATGGTACATCTACATGCAAGCTGTGACACCCTCTAAGAACTGGAAATAGATAAATACGGAGCTTATCAAACAAGAACTAAGTTGGGTCCATAAACAAATATGGTCCCATTCCTGTGGTGCTGTTTCAGGGTAGGAATTATTACACCAGGTCTGACCTACGTAAACAGGGCTGTACAACATTGCAAACCCAAGCTCATAAGTCCAAGTTGTGTTTTGCTGTTTGGTATTTGTACGAAATAAAAGCTAGTACCTGACTTGTGGTCGCTTAAGGGAACTGAGAGTCAGCTGTTAGCACGGAGCGCTCGTTTTTTTCTCTCCTAACCCATGTTTTGAGCAATTAGCCTTTGCTGACATGTTTGAAAAGAACAGTCAAAATCCTAGGCTGAATGTTAAAGAGCCAAACTTCAGACAAGTTGTTCTTCGTTCATATTGTAACGTAGTGACCTCTTTTCTTACAGCAACAGATGCATTCTCATGTGCAGGATGGATTGTTGGGCAAGAAAACAGCAGTCTCTCCAGCTTGCAGAAGGCTTCTCCAGATCCTCAATTCTCAACTGTAAGTTTGCTCCACTTTATTTATTCTTATGCTTGGCATTAAACATTCCCTTGGATATTCATTACACTACTATGAAAAATGATTTTAATTGATGAATGAAGTCCTGGTTTGCTGCCACTGCCTTTCCATCTCGCAGTTCAAAGCTTTCAGTCTAACAGATGCGTAGCCAAAGGACTAAATTCATCCTCATTCAACAGTTGCAGCCTGATAGCTGTCACTTGCCTTGCCAGCCCACACAAATGTAGTTAAAACTTAGTGTTTATATCATTTTTGACCTTGTAAACAATGTAAACAAGAGGCAGGGCTGTAAAAAGAAACATGTATGTAACACATGTGCTGTTATACTCCATTTGCAGCAGGACAGATAAACCAGAATCTGTTCCACTGAATGAATCATTACTTGCTCTTTACTTAGAACTTATCATCCAAAAAGCTGTGGATAAATTCTGTTCTGTAAACATCTTAAAAATAGACTTTTTGTGAGTGTTTCAACAGCTAAAAAATGTATTCTTTTCTCTGCAATGAAAATATGATGTAACAAAAAGCTGTAATCACAAAGCTCTGAAATGTTTTGAGATTTCCTCTCTTGGTGTTTATACACTTCAGCATTTTTATAACAGTGTCAAGTGGCAAAACAGATTTTTTATTTTGGAAGTGACGTAACTTAGTAGAAAAGCAACATTAGATACACTATTCATGGAGGACTTCAGTTTTGCCACGGTCTTAGCCAAAGACACGGTGTTACGTGATCCAACATTAAGCAATACCCCAATACTGACTGCGGATTTTTTTTATTCAGTGAATATTTAATGCAAATGCAACTCCTGTGTACGTGCTGTTGAAGCTCTCTGCAAGAATTTCAGCAACTTCATAGTCCTTGTTCCTGAGCATCAATAACAAAGCATCTTCCATCATTGATTGCCCTATGTATTGCAACTGAAAACCTCTGTGAGAAAGGTCCTTTCTTCCTGTGTCTCATTTTGATATGTGTACTATCATCATATATACAGAACTAACATTAACAGGATCTTACGGATGTAATGGTTGGGGTAAATACTTCAGTTAGTTGTAGCAGAGTCTTCCAACTCATTCTATTCCAGGCCAGACTTTCTTCCCTATTTAGGATCTTTTTGCAAGGCTGCTTTATTCTGAACATTTAGCTCAGAGCAGATAAGGGGAAATCTATTTCCTTAGGAAAAAAAAAAAAACAAATAAAAACAAAACAACATGTAGTTCAGAACGTCTTTCTCTTCTTTCATTGCAGTTTTTGACACTTGAGGGGATTAATGCTCAATCCTTTGCTCTTTTTCTCTCTTGCTCTCTTCTCAGAAGTGTGAGAGATAATAATTTTAATACCTAATACATTGTAGTAGCTCAGGTATTGTATGGGATTATGTTGACCTTTTTAGTATTCAGTATTTTGATTATCAGGTTATCCTTTCCCTACTGACAAGTTGGTGAGATTTGAAGCAAAAGAATGCAGTGAACAGGCAGAATAAACAACATAATAGCTCAGAATAGTACAACAAAGCTACTACTACAATTTGCAAAATGTAGGACACATCCAAATATTTGATATCTTCTTTTATCAGCTTGCCAAAGAGAATAGAAACTAAGAAGGACCAGACTGCTGTGGAAGGACAGCAAAAATAAAGATGATGATCGAGGGTTTGATTTATAAGGAGAGATTGAAGTGACAAAGTATGAATGGCTTCACTAAACAGTTTTTAAAATGGGACTATGAAAGTTATCTGAGAGCAGTTGAGAGGTACGTGCACCTGCAGGAAAAGGGTGCTTTAGGGTGCTCTAAGGGAATATAACTTTCAGTAGGGGATAAAACAGCGTAAAGAAAAATTGAAGAGGAATAATTCAGACAAAATGTGAGAGGTTAGGCTGCTCTATTGACGATCTGTCCATTTCTTGGAGCGACAGAGGTGTTAAGATTTTCCTGCATGGCTCTTGGAGAGCTACTACACCATAAGTTCTGGCTTACAAGCTGTGGTATCAGCTGACCGCCTGCAGGGAACAAGCAGGTGGGGAATGGGGAAGGCGAGCTGGTTCATCTCAGTTTGTTACAGTTTAGAGCCGTAAATGGAAGCCATAAATTACTGCTTCTCTCCAGAACAAGGAGGGTTTTTTTCCCTTGGAAAAAATAGTGTAGACAGCACAGTGTGTAAAATCACGGGCCAAGAGAACAGATTGTAGCATGAAATATTCCTTGGCCTGGGCTTTGTATATCTCCTTTGAAGTTTTGTGGTGGTATTACGTAGCTTGCTGCCTTTTGACACAGCACCGTGGCTGCTTTATGACACACAGTGAGCCTGACCACTTTGCCTGGAGCCAGCTCTGAAACACAACTGCAGAGCAGGACGGGGTGTGTATTGAGAGTTTCATCTGGACACGTGGAGTCCTCCAGCAGCACGTAGTGGCATGTGAGTCCACCTGCATTGTGCAGTGGTAGGAATTCAAGTAGGCCTGCTTTTCCGGGAAATAAAACCTGTTGTCTTACCTACATATCAAACTGCATTTTCCTCTTTGCAAAAGATTCACAGGCATACTTTGCAAAAGCAGTTTTCCTTCCTGTTTAATATCCTTTCTATTTTCAGTTCTGCTGAAGTTCTCAGACGGTGTATGTCACTATAAGAATATTTTCCAGTATTTATTAATCCACATACTCAGCATCATTCCTATGCTACTCTTTAACACTGTTGTAATAGGTCAGAAGTAGATAAAAGATATCTGGTGATAGGATTCAAAATTTGTAATCATATTTTGTTTGTTCACTTCTGCCAGAGCACAGTACAGCTCCAAAGCCCTGTGGAATTATCTTGCTGTCTATCTGTCCTCTATAGTAAGACTGTTGTATGCCAAGGATGTATCTTGCAAGCATAGGAAAGCTTCTGATGAAACTGAAGTCTTGAATGTTTCTTTAAACATCCTTTAAAAAAAAAAAAAAATCATTCTTTTTTCCTGTTTGAGAAAATTGTCCTCAGAAACTGGCAGCGAAAAGGGTAATTTTCTTCTGTGAGTTTACAGTAACATTCTGCGTGGCTTGTTGAGTTAACTACGTTAATTAATTAGAGGTTTGCTTCATGTAGAGCTGGGGCATGAGCCTGGCAGCATTTTGTCATGGAAGCAAAACACGAAAATGTACCTGTAGTTGAGAGAAGTCTTAAAATATTTACTTTATTTGTTCCTCCCTTTGAAAATACCTTTGTAAAATGAGGCACAATTTATATGACTGCTTTTGGGATTCTGGCTGAAAGAAGCTTGGCTCTATTTATGTTTGGACCTCAGGGGGCGAGACACTTTGTTCACTTAAAATAAATCACTTTATGCCAGCACCTGATCTCAGACCCACAGATTAACTATCGCCATGACGCGCTTGACACGGAGCTATTGTGGGTCGTGACCTTCGTATTTCATCTGCTCACCCCACACTCCGCGCTCGGCCTCTCTCAGTTTATTCCTCCATTTTCTTCTCCAGCGCATGGACTGGCAGCATGAGGGGACTAGAATTTGTGTGCCCAGTCTTGGGGTCTCTTGGTGTCTTTTGAAGATGCCAGTAACTCTTTAATGTATTAGAACAAAAACATTAGTTCTCATGTGGCATTTTAAACGTGTCAGAGTGGTTTACACAGCATTAGCGTGAAGTAATGCTCTGTGTGAATTCAGAGCTAACCTCTCAGGTAGTTGCTTTTCATGCACATCAAAAGCATCTCCTTATGACCCAGCTTACTTTAAAGGTCTTCTCTACACTTTTTGTACGTAGCTTTGATAATTAATATTAACTGTGCCACACTGTACAGTGATCACTTTGATTTGTGTAACGTACATGCTCCTTTTACCTACTGATTTTAGTTTCTTTTCAAAGCAAGCTGTCTAGCCCGGAGTTGCTTCTGATTATTGATGTAGGAAATTACTGTGGAGTAGCACGTGCTATAGAAATACATACCTTAGTTGGCTGAGCACTAACTTCACTAAGCAGAAAAGTCCTTAAGCAGCAACTGTTAAAAGACATACTAATCCTGTTGTAATACCTTTAAATGAAATCCAAAATGTTTGGGAGAAATCAAAATGTATCAACTTAATATCTTCATAATAAATGCTCTTACTGTCATTACATTTTGGAAACTGCCAAAAAATATATTTTTAAAGGGATTAGAATTTAAAAAACCTCAACAATTTTGTTTAACATTAAAAAAAGTACTTGTATAGTACTGAAAAAATAAAATTAATTTGACAATTTAGAGGTGTGTTTTTACTTACTCATCATACAAAAAGTTATTCATTGACATGATCTTGAATGACAGCCACTCATGGTTTTTTTCCTCCATTATATCCCATGGCAATGAGTTACACAGTTTAATTATTCTGAAGTTGAAATTCTGTGTGTGTGCTCTAACTTTTCTATCTCTGTAGTTTATCAGGTCCCTCTTATTTCTAGTACTGTGAGAAACAGTGAGCAACGTCTTTCCGTTTGCCACCTGCACTGTTCATGACACGGGTTTCTGTGATCCCCCATCCAGGTCATGTCCTTCCCAACCGTAAGAATTCTGGTCTGAATTATCAAGCCTGATATTTCAACTCTCTCCCTCCTCCTAGGCTGGGTAGAACGTGTTCGAGTAAGTGCATAGGTTTTGTAGGACTGTGAACTGGAGAACTACTCTAATTACAAAGGAGAATCAAGCCAAGACTCCACTTACGAGAGCACTATTTGTTCAGTGGCATCTAATGGAAAAATAACGAGTGTAATGGGCTTTCCTTCCCATTATGCACTCGAGCAGTAGCCATACCAGGCGACCTTTGCCATTGGGAGTCGTTTACTTGGCTCGTGTTAGAAACGAGTTTGAAAGATGAAGAGGATAAAAAGTCACTAGATGTTAGAGGGCAAATCTCAAGAGGATTTTATTTTAGAGACTAACACTTCCCTTTGCCCCCAAGAGTAGAATGGAAATACAAGCAGAGTTGAACTCAACTCAGCAAGTATCAAATAGAGTGTTATTAATGGAAGCAAAAGCAACTTTTTCCAAGCCCCACGGACAATAAAAACATGGCAGAAGCTTTTGATCCAATTATATTTCGGATGACTGTGATGTTTAAGTAACTCCATTGTTTGCTTCATAGCAAATCCTTTCAAGCAAATTCCTTTGAGCAATTTTGTCAGTTATTAATTTGGAGTGGTGTTGTTAGAGATGGATTTTTCAGTACTGAGTTACAAGCGTGTCTAAATTTTACTTGTGTTTGCATAATCATTAATGTTTTACTGAAATATAGTGCTGCTTCTGCCAGCTCTTCTGGATACAGATTACACCTTATGGAACAGCCAACAGAAAATAGAAGGCCACAGAGTACTTTTGAGTTGATTGTGGGAGGGTGTTTTAAATGCTCCAAATTATTCGTTAGGGTGAAATGCTCTGCCAGCTGACCAAGCTAAGTTGTAGACCAAAATGGGCAGCAGAAATGGTGAGATACTGGTTGTTTTTGTGGGCTGTTTTTTGCAAAAGTTTGAGGCACTCTGTGTTTTTGGGATGCTGCCTCCACCAGAATCTGTTTTTTTTTTTTTTAATTGGAAGTTTGTTTTATGTGTAATGAAATAAGTTATGGAAAAAAACATGACTGAAAAGAAACAGATCTGCAATTTATGCTCCATCATTAGAGCTGGTCAGGAATTGTTCTGTGGGAATAGCAATATCTCAAAATGAAGTGAAGGGCTTGGGAAAATGTAATGACAATCAAAGGTTCATCCAAAATTAAAGCTTGTCTGGATTTGTCAGTTAGAATGAAATTCATCTCTGTTAGTATGAGCTGGGTAGGCAAGTTTAAGGACCTGTTCTTTGAGTGTTCTTATGGATCCTTTTATGCTAAGGTATAAAAGCAATTTATCTGCCCTGTATTAGAGTGGGATGAACAAGCCTGTGAAGTGCCTATTTCTTTCTTTCTTTTTATTTTTTAACCAATTATATAGCCCTGTGAATAAGTAACCTGGATGAAATTCCTCCTCCTTTTATACAACTAAAGACAGAGGAAATTTGAGATTTTGTATTTTTATCCTGATTTAGCAGAGGAAATATTTCATTTGTTGAATGTTTTGTAGGATAATCAAACAGCTTGTGGTTTGTTTCCATCCAGCGCTCACTACATTTAATTCCCTGAGTGCTGTAGATTTATACTGACAATATTACTTGGGACTGAGTTTTAAGCAATGGTAAGTGTTGTCATCATCATCCCTTCACTGGTGGGGGATTGAGGCAGAGAGTGAAGCTACTTGTCCTAGACTGCTCAGTGAGTACTTGTTCAAAGCTAAGATTAGATCTTCCCAAAACATTGTCTAGAGGAATATTACAAAATGTCCCTTGTCGATCCTTGAGCAAGCGAAGGCTTTATCGGGAGTACAGTAGTCCTGTGTGTGGGCCAGCTAATGTGAGGAAGAAGAAATTTCTAAATGCCAAGGAGGCAGGATTAAACCTTCCTTTCTGGGGAACAAAGCAGACTTTGGAAAGGGCTGTGGTTGCCTGGAAGGTCCTTGGTGAGCAGGAACGTTACAGAAACCCTGACAGGGTGGATTGTCGGCAGCTTCCCAAGCAAACTTTGTGCTAGCTCAAGCTCATGCTCCCTGTTAATCAGGATTTAATTCAAAGTCATGGTCCTTCCCTTTATTTGGGTATGCATGACACTTCCTCTACTAACGAGATACCTAATTCTGTGTAAAATTGCCTACGTTAAAGTTGCTCTGAAAATTCAGCTGTTTTTTACATGTCTCCCTCAATAAAACAGGCTGTGGACCTGTCTCAGGAATATAAAGATATTTTTCCGAGCTCATGCAAAGTACTGCTCTTGAGGGTCTGGCTGATGAAATGAGCTAATATGGTCCCAACAGAACAGAAAATCACATCCCTTACGTTTTTTTGTTCCCACACGATTCTTATTTACATCTGTATTTCTGTATTAGTGTATTTAGTAGGCATATTAGTAACAAAACAATGCAATTTTCAGGGAAGCTGCCCCTTAGGGCAGTCTTTCTCTTCTTGCCTGAATAGCCCTGCCCCCTGCTCGCACCTCTCACAGGTTCTCTGTTGCTGTATTCTATTGTATGTGCATGACTGCTCAACCAGATCTCCAGCGTGTGTCTCCAATAATTCATTATACTCTCTCTATAAAACTGAATGCAGAGAGAGGGAGGTGGAGAGGAGGGAGCTCTTACGGGATTGAAGGCATCCAGTGCTCCTGGCAACCGGCTGATTTTTAGAACGGGTGGCTTCCTGAAAGCACTCTTAGTTTGCCATGGCTCGTGGGTGGCTAATGGGAAATTCTCAGCACAGATCCTGTGGCGAGCAATCCGTAGAAAATTTTTCTTAATGCTGATTTATGTGAGATTATTTGCATGAAGAAGATGGCCTGAAGGCTTTCATGCACACTTTCTGAAAGCGACGTTTCTTTGGGGAAATGGTTAACCACATACTCATTTTCTTTCCACTTGAAATAATACATGCTGGGTATGAGTATCCTCTGAAAATTTCAAAACCAGTATTATTTTATAGGTTAATAGCATGTTTTGCTCTGTGTATATATTTTAAAATCAGATGATAAAACAGGTTCCATCATCTCAAAGTGACAATAGATCTTGTTGAAGACAAATTTATAGCTATTACATTTTTGTGCTTGTGTCAGCTAACCTTGGCAGACAGAATCCTACTTGCTATTGGGATGAAACTTATAAATCTCTTCTTTTCCACTTTCTCTTCCTCCTGGTTTTGAAACCTTGTCTTAGACCTTGTCTCCTCCTTTTTATTCATGGCAGCAAGAGTACCCTGTGGGTTGAAATGTCTTCAAGGACTAGGGTGTAATATTTCACCCCTTTTTTAATTCTTTTTTTTTTAAAAAAAAAGTTATTTCTCTTTCTCTCTCTTGCCTTGATGCATAAAAAAGTGTAGACACCTTTGTGATGGCTTCTGAGATCACTGTTTAAGATACTTGTTTATAGTCGGTAATTTTCAGAAACTGAAAGTAATCTTCTAATGCCTTCCATTTCAATGAATCATTTGATCAGTAAAAGTCTTTGATTCATTTTATTTTCTGCCATAATCCTCTTGTTCAGTGCCTCTGAGTAATACAGTTTTTCTCTATGCAATCCTTGTAATAACTACCTCAACACGAGCTGAGGAGCGTTCTGTTTTGGGACCCCTTTTGCTTTCTTTTGCCCATGTCTCCAAAATTTAGAGGAGATCTTTTAAGGCATGTGAAATTTTATTGCATTTATTAAAAGATCTGTAATAAAGTAAGCATCTCTCTAGAGCCGAGTGAAAACTTCCTGCCAAAACTTTGTGCGAAATTATTTATTAGCAAAATCTAAGAAAAAAAATCAGAAATATTGAATGCATTTTGTTAAAATACTTTAATATTTTCATATTTTAAATTCTTTAAATGAGGGATTAAAATAATAGGTTACATTTTTCAAGACAAAATTAAATAGTTATTGACTTTCCTTTCTGAAACAGTTCGAAATTTCCATGTTTAATGGATCTATAATGTTCCTGGTTTTGCCTTTGGAGAAGGGATGCCAGTTGCATATCCCGAACCTGTGGCCTGTGGTTCCATTTCTTAATAGCTGCAAAACAGCTGTGGCCTCTTGGGCACACTGAGAGCTTTCACAAGAGTGAAGTGTTGGAGGTGAATTTTAAATACATCTATTCTTTAAAAAAAAAGGCTCGTGTTTTAATTTAAAACATTTCACTTTAATTACAATAGTGCTGGACTTGTTCTCTTAGCCATTAGGGTTTTACTGCTAACCATCTCGGCGAACAAACAGGAATACCCTCCTCCTTCTGCCAGCCCCAGCTTCTGCCTGTTCATCCCGAAGTACCTGCGCTGGTGGGGCTCATTAATTCCAAATTTTTTACACAAAACTTGACCTGCTTTCACTGCAACTCGTGAGATTCATAAAGTCAAAAGGCAGATTTATACAGGCAGGCAGCTGTCTGCATGCAGAGTTACGGTGTGTGGAAGAAATACGCAGATGTCAAATACAACCATGCAGTTGGCAAATCGACTTTGGGTATTTACATATAATAATTACCAGTGTGGGGAATTTGAGCGTAATCCTATTCCGAGAGGGCACACGATGCATATGGAGCAGCCCAAATACAGACTTTTAACTCTTTGTCTGGCAACAAGGATATGTTTCTCCCAATAATTTGGTGTTATTTGCTGTACTGTAGTTATAGGATTGCAGGAATTTTTACAGGATAGAGCTGTTTATCTCTTTCAGAGATATTTTGGGTCCAAGAATGTAGAATTGCATATAAATAAGCTCCTTCAGTGCTGCAAGAAGCAACGTATTGCAGCCAGTGCTAGCTATGGGGGTATGTGCTTAACAGGCAAGAAGAGAAGAAAATACAAAGATATGTAGGGGCGTGCATATATTTTATGGCAGAGGCTTTAGCTCAGATATTAAAAAGCAAGTACTGAACTTTCAGAACGGGACTATGGACGTACCCATCCTCCCAAACTGAGTCAAGGAGCTGGCAGCATGGAATGGCTGATGTTTGTAATGATTAGTCGTTACGGTGTGTGAAATGAATGGGTCTGGAGGAAGCAGGGTCAGATCCCCTGGACTGACTTTGGAGATGAGCACGTCCCAGAGCAGAGTGCAAAAATAAGTGTGTAGGACCATGCGTTTGATGTCCGCTGGATTGCGTGAGGCTGCTCTAGGTCACCTTCTCAAAACATGCAGTTTATTGTCCTAAGTGAGGTATCTCCTGCCTAATACTTTTCTAGAAAATAAAGGAGATAGCACATAAAGATTCTTTCCCTGATTCATTTCAACATCTTAGACTATGCTTTTTAAACGTATACCCCTAAACGAAGATACGTTTAGTTTCCTTCCTCTGACAAGGCTTTCCCAAGGACCTCGAAGTACCAGCTTGGTTCGGATATTTGATCTGAGTTTCTCTCCAGGGCAATACAAAAAAAAAGAGAAATATAATCAAGGTTTCCAACTGGTAAAAAAGCAAAGAGGAGGGAAAGCACCTGGGTTTTTCCATTTTGAAGGTGAAGTCTAGCATATGGAATTTGCACCTAGCAACAGCAGGTGATGATCTTCTGTGGGTTTTTCCCCCCAATGTATTCCAAGCATCATAATTATTGTAATTTTCAACAAAATTATCGTTTGAATATTGTTCAGTACCTGTTACAAATTTGCACGGAAAAGATTTCCAAATTCATAAATAGCACTGTCCACATCTCTGAGTTTTCTAGTTCTAACTGGGATAGGAGGTGGCTTTATGAAAATAGACTTGTTTTGCATCAACATTAGCATAATTACCCTTTTTAAGAGGTTTAGAGGCATGTTGATAGGGACAGGAAAGCGATGTTTTGGGGGATTGAATCATGGAGTTAATGGCTGCAAGTGGCAATGAAAATATAAGTTCTGTAAGCCCTTGGCATCTTGCACTATTAAGCTGACGTACATACACACTAGCTGTAGATGAGGTTTCCTTTTGCTGATTTTCTTCATTTGGATAAGAAATATTAATAGAACTAACAGTAAGATCATCTTGAATGGAGCTCTCTATCTCTTTTCTTCTTTTGATTTGTTTTCAAGTTTTTTTTGTTTCAACCTCTGCTGACAAGAGGCATTTGAAGTTGCTTCCTAGTTGAGTTAAAACGGTGCTTGACATCTCTATACAGAATATAGAACCTGACAAGCATAAAATCATTGCCAGAGGGCCTTATTTATGTGAAATGCAGGACCAACAAACCTGCTGTTCTTGAAGAAGTGATAGGAAACTTTCTAAAGGTTTGTGGTCTATATTATCCTCCCTTGGCACAGACACGTGTATTTCTACGGTCAGCAGAATTATATGCAGTCTACACTCACTTGAAGGTCTCAACACCCTGAGTACTGTGAGTCACCTGCCTGTTTCATGCTCTGTTGTCATGGAATTGAACAATTTAGAGGTGTAAACACTCTTCCCTCCCTGTCTCCCCAATAAGGGTTGCAAGTACTGCTCTCTGCTTCTTACTGCAAAGAAATTGAGAATCTTTCCTCCTTGCCCGACATGGTACAGAAGGTTTGTACTGGAGCAGGCTGTGGCTCTCCAAGTCTTGACCTACCTCGCCAAGTCCCCGCTCTGGGCACTGTGTGTTATACTTAGTGCTGGCCTGAAACCCACTGAAGTGCACATGACAAGTCTTAATTATCTCTGTGCTCAGCATCAATTTATCCTTTGCCTTTTAAACTTTCCCTTTCAGGTCCACAAATCTGTTTTCCATTACTATATAGCTTCACCTTAAGATGTGGATGTGAAAGAGAACAACAGGCAGACTCTTACCTGGCACAGTTTTTTTTTGCCATCCATCCTGGAAGCGTGTTCATTGTGATTCTCATGTAATGAACAAAAAGCAAGGTGATGATTTGTGCAGATGAAAAACATATTAAAAGTTTCCTATTATATTATCATTGCTGGAGAATCGTTTTATCTTCTGGGAATTAAATACCATGAAGGTAGGTTATCAAGTAATCTCCATATATCTTGATGAAATCTCTAGGGCCTTTGTGTCTAGATAAGCACACAAACAGTAATTGGAGAGCAAGGATAAAAATAAAAAGTAGATACTAGTTTTTTTGCTAGATTTAAAATTTTTTCAACTTAGTTATGCAAATATTCTAAAGTTAATGATGCCTTCCATGATAGCAATAATAACATTGCTAAATCTGACCATTAAGTCCTTTGTTTTGTACCATTCACTTGTGCGTAGATAATAAATTTCTTCTAACAACCAAGCGTAGACTCACTCATGACCCTCTGCCCACTATGTGTTTTAATTCTATTTTAAAATGAATTAAAGCAGCCTTTGTTTTATCATAGAGATATAGTAGTTACTTGGATGAAAAATCATAACCTCCCAGGGAATTCTCCAGGAAATTAAAATATCAAGGATGCAGTAGATTTTTAAACTCATTTATGTAGATGAGTTAGCTTAATTTTTATCACCGACTGTAGGCTGTGCAGAATTCTAACCAGACGAAGCACAATTCTCCATCACTTCTGCATGGATGAAGGGCTGCCTAGCCTAGTAACAGCAAGCATTGTGAAACATAAGGTAGTAAATTCCTGGATGAAAGAGAGAGTTTGGCTTGTTATTGTCAGCCCGAATTCCAGCCGTTCTGCTGCGAAGTTAATAATAAATGAAGACCAAGGGGCAGGTATCTCATTATGGTTTTGATCCGACAGTTGCTCACTGGAGTTCTTTGCTTCTTTGAGGGCAGCAGATCTTACTTTGATTATAAAGTATTCAAAATATCAGCAGGTTGAGGAGACAAGGCAGGGTTGAGGATACACGTGCTTGATGCTTGATTTCACGTGTAGATTCCATAGATCCCCAGCTACTGGGAAAAAACACCTGCCAAAAGGGGCTGGAGTGAAGATTGAGGTTCAAATAAGTACAGAAGCATGTATATGTTCATATAAATACATAAACACCGGTGCAATATGGCAACTCCTAAAGGACCTAACGAATTCCTGAGACCTCCTGACCAGGCTGAGACTCAAGGAGAAGCTGTTCTTCCTGCTAAAATTTCATAAGGTAAATAGGTGAAGAACAGCAGAAAGGAAGGACTGAGAAGCAGTGGCACTCTGCAGTGGCATTCCTGCGGCTGCTTTTCCTTCTGACCAATGCACCATCCTGGTTTAGTCTCTTTGTCTCTATTTGATATTTGGATTATGAGCTTTTAGGGCAGGGACTGTCTTCTGAACAGCTGTGTACAGAATGCAGCACAATGTAGCCTCTTTCTTTGCTTTCAGAAGATGTCCTGAGGCCACCTGTCTGATAAATTAAGATGCTTCTGCTGAATAAAATGCTATTTAAAACTGCTGAAGTTTAGCTTGGATCAGTCCTAGGATACCTGAATGGGGGTAGCCTGTGTGCAATGAGTGATACACCCTTGCAGTGCAGAGCTTGGTGCAGGATACAGCATTCTTCTCAGACCCTCAATAACCTGGATGATCACGTGTTGGCAATCTTCTGACTCAGTTTTTTGAGTTTTCTGGTGGATAGAACTGAGAGAAAAAGCAAGCTGAGCTTCCCTTCCTGTGTTAATAATTTTGTGGCATACCTAGTGCCTGAGCAGCATCACTTCACAGAACCTTTGCACTGTCGGTCTTTTAACTTCTGGGCAATTTACACTGAGAAGACACCATCTACCACGTGCCTCCTCACTCAAAACAAAACTGCAGATATGATTATTTAATCACAAAAAAAAAAAATAATGCTGCCCTGCTTTACAGCCTGCATTTTAATATAGCCTGACGTCCTGCTCTTGTGTTTCTCTGCTAAGTAGACACCTAGTTACTGCTCTTCTGTCCCTGCTGCAGCAAGCTGACAAGGAAGAGCATATTCACAGGGAAACCGGGGTAGGAGCTGAGATGCATCTTTTGAAGTGGATATATTTAGATACATTGTGATGGCATATCAGATCCTTTACCTCAAATTTAAATTTGAAGGGTTCTTCTGGGTTTGGGTGTTTTCAGGTTTTTAGCTCCTTTTGCCCCCTCAAAAAGGACAGGAAAGTGGAATGCAGACCAGATCTCACAACAAAACAATGCCAAAAATAATCTTCCAAATACCAACCTTCAGATTTCTGGTAAGAAAATGGAGGTTTAAAAAAAATATATCTTTTTTTAATGTTTTATTTTTTTTAAAGCATCGCTTCCATCTGTTCAGTGTACCTCCTGTATAATTCAATATTTGCCAATTGATAATGATTCTCCACGACCTCGTATTTCAGTGGAGGACCTTCTGCACAAGAGTGTGCAGGCCACGAGCAATCCCTCGTCGGTGACGGAGAGAATAATCCCGTTTTCCACCACTGCTGCCATCCCTGGGTTCCCCTTCGGACTGATGGTCTTTGCAGCCTTGTCTGTGCTTGTGCGGTGACCTTTTAATATCAGTGCTGCTGTGCTCTCATTTCTGCTTCCTGGCAAGGACATTTTCAAGGGCAGTGGTATAACAAAAGCCAGGGCTGTTGTGATGCCATGTTATGGTTAAGAAGCTGTAAATGCTGAGACAGGATTTAAAGAGTTCTGCATATGTCATACACTTGCATACATGTGATGTAAAGGAGGAAAAGCCCAGCACTACTTAGCTTTGCTTTTTAATTTGAGTTTAGTGGATGCAGTGTATTTTCTTGCTTGTTGAACAGGCTTAATTTCATATCAGCGTTTTCAAAGAGGACCTGGAGTCTTAGGCTGAGAAAGTCCGGTTTGCAGTCTATGCTGAAGCGTAGATGATGAAACATCATCTTAGCAGATCATGTAGGAAAAGAATAGCTGAAGAAAAGCTTCAAATAACACTCGAACATGTTATAAACAAAGGTGCTGTTTATGTGCATGCGCTGAATGTTACATACCAGCATTTTTCTGATTGAATTTGTTTCTGTACTTTTATTCTAACATAAAATGAGTCAGTTCAAGTGGATTTATGTGAATCAGGCCCATGGTATTTGAGGAGAGAGTTGGTTGCTGGACGTGGATCTTTCTTAACTGATGCTTTGAACTAGTTAAGGAAGAAAGGGATAATGTAGGGAGTAAAAATGGAAAGTGGGAGAGAATTTCAAAGTACTAGCAGCTGCTTTGTTTGTATAGCACGCAGTCTTTACCCCAGTGTAATGAATGATATTGCATTCACTGGATTCTCTCTGTGGAATGGACAAAGGTTTTTCATTTCATGCTTCATTCACAGACAGCTACAATGATTTCACAGAGTCAGCACCTCCCCTTAGCACAGAGGGAATAACGACAACATATTTATGGCCTATAGGAGATGCATCACAAATACTTCCATTTCCACTACGCAGCAGAACACCACCAGCAGGCTCCCATTGCCTTGGAAGAGAAAACCAGTGGAGAGGAGAGGCCTTGTGCATGCAGCCATATGCTGAAAATTTTTACAGAAGCATCCAAGTTTCGTTCAGGACACACGTTGCCTTTTGCAGACTGGCGTGGAAATGACACTAGTGGCTTTAATAGGGACGGTGTGACTGGAGGAAAAGAGAGATGTTCATTTTAGAGAAGGGAAGCAGTTCCTCCACAAATACAACAGGATGAATAGTCTTGTCGTGGAATGTTGTTGTGATGGACTAAGCATCCACCTTCTTTTTGCCTCTAAGGTGTTTTCTAAGCTAACACTTCTCAGTCCTCCTGTTTTCTCATTCTTACAACCTGCAATTATTTAGTACCTACCCTCCAATTTCCAAGAGCAATTGAGTTTCTCTCTACACAACATCAATGGTATTCAAAGAATTAAATTAAAAGATGTCTGAATATTTCGAAGATGAGGCATTTATATGTTTCCCATCATTGCAACCCATCCCACTGAATTAGGAAGCAAAATTCAAGCTCAAACCCCAGGTAGCTTTTTCTCTCTTATCCCAACTGTTTTGCAGGGGAAGGTGCTTTCTTTCACTTTTACTGGAATGTGAATAGCTTTTGGTGGAATATGAACAATTATCTAGAAAGATCTGTTAGTGAATTAGCCAAGGAAAGGCAAAGAACTGAGTGTCTTCCATCTCATACAAATAAATGAGCTACATCTGAAGATTTGAGCAATCAGATTTGCATAATGAACATGTTTATGCCACATTATAGTCACCTGGTTTACAAATTCAGTGAGCATTGCACCACTATTATCTGCTGTCGTGGTAGAAAAATGAAACATTTGGGTGAAAATAGTTTGTAAGGCGATGTGAATGTATTTTACCTCATGCTTTTTAACATCTGATCTTCAAGAAGTTTTTCTTATTTGAGGAGAGAACTCACATTGCTGGATTGGTGTTGAAAATGTAGGGTTAGTGCATGTAGCTTTTAGGGCTTTGGGCTGGGGATTGTTTGTCTGTATTCTGTTCCAGATGACTTAAACTGAACAACTCTCTGTCTTTTGTATCTTCTAATATTTCTATTTCATTTTCTATTTTCTGTATAAACTTTTCCACACAGCTGATTTGGGTTTTTTTACAGCATTGTCTAGTGCAGTAGTGTTTTGATTTCAGTACAGTCCCTTCAGCCTCATTTTAGGCACGATTTTCAAGAGCACAAAGAATAGTTTATACACTTATGTATCTGAAAATCCGGCAAAAGCTGTTGTACTATTTGAGCAACCTGTCCAAATATAGTGTTTTCATTAATTACTGTATGGATGTTTTCCCCTTGCAGGCCTAATTAACTTCTCTCTGACCTCTAGAAAAATGAGTTCACAAAATGTGAATTACACCTCTCATTTTCTTTCCATACTTTGTTCACTTACGGAGAGGGAAGTTTAGCGTTATCTATATTTTTCCATCTATTTTGCTCAAAAAAATCCACACCGACGCATCCTATTAGCTCTGTGGTCTGTTCTACAGTTTTTTATACATTGCATTTACTCCTGTGGTTCATGCATTTTCCTCTCTCAAACTTCAAATCGGGGTCTCAGTAGAAACTGAGCTTGTAAGTGATGAGGCGAGAGAGTTTGGGATGTTTGAATTTGCAAGAAATGCATTTGCTTTACTTGAGATTCAAGCAAGAAAGGAATGATTTCATGAAGAGATGAGTATTTCCAGAAACAACAGCTTACTTAAGGTGCATCTATATCTTTACTTGCCCAAATTAACACATTTTTTAAAGAGGTCTGATTTTCTTTCTTCTGCCTAAAACTTAGTCTCTCAGCTGTGACATCCGATGCTATTTGACACTTTAGAAAAACTGTGGCTGCAGCCTCAGCCGGTGCGAAGCTGCACGCACGGACCTGCCCTGCGCAGTGTGGTCACCTCATCTGCTCGCACAAGCTGTATGTGTCCTCTCATCTTTCACGTTTATAAGCAGTGTGGAATTTTTTGAGAGCACTAGTTTTATATGCTGCAGTATCATACTCCATGGAGTGAGAATTGTAGGGGTTTATTGCGTGTTAGGACCACTTCTGAGATCGTCTCCTCCTACGCAGTAGATCTTGCTTTTTGGGCTGCCTTCCTCTTACCTTCTGCAAAATTGTACATCACGGGCACAACTACTTGTGAGAAGCTGCTACTACGTCTACACTGATAGCACAGGGTGTGAGAACCGTCCTGCGTACAGCAATACAGAGAACCTGCTATTGCACTGTGTGCTGGCTGCACTCCGCTGTTTCTTAGGCTTTGTTCTCTGAGTACCATGAAGTGGGTTGTTTATAATCTTATTTCCCTCTATGCAAACAGGACTTATCTTGCAATAAATACAGTGGATTTGTTTTTAATTAAGGCAGCTGGATATGGCTTACAATTATTCCTCAACACCTTGAAGGTTTTAAGCACAGACTCTGTTCAGACTCCCTCAGAGCGGTGGCCTGGGCGACAGACCGAGCTGCGCGTGCAGAGGTGTGAGCGGTGCCGGTGAAGCAGCACAGTGATATTTATGTGGCAGGTACAGCTGGGCTGAGGTTTTTGTGGTTATACAAAATATTTTCTGAAAAATTAAAAATGGATCATGAAGAAACTACTTGCAAATTCAGGTCACTTTTTTATTAGTTTTGGCTCAGGTTGTGTATTTCTCTACACAACAAACGAAGAGGAGGTTTTTGTTCTGTTTACCCAGTGGGTGAGGGACCTGTTACCTCCAAGGCGTGAGGCTTGGGTTTGAATCCATCTTCGCTGCAGGTGTTTTCAACACAGGAGCTCTTAGAGCAGGCTCTCGTGTCATGCGTTCCTCTGCCTGAAGATATCCCATCATTTTTTTTTTTAATACATGTTTTAACAGTGCAGCTCAAATGTGTCCAGTTGTATCAGAGGACGCGATGCCAAGATGCTTCTTAGCCTGTTGTTGATCCCCAGCCACGCAAACAGAGGTTACGTTCTCATGAGAAGCAGCCTCAGTAAGGTATGGGATTTGCTAGCCAGGTATTTTCTCGCTAAAGGCAGCTGTTCCTCAATTATGAGACTGCACACACATATATTTTTATGACCAGATTCTCAGTAAGGTAATGCATGTTTAATTCATTGGAAATTAATGAAGCTGTAGGAGCAACTGAGAGTAAATAGTGGCCTCTGTGGGTTAGTGACTGACATGAAAAGTCAAATAACTTTATTTCTTATCCAGGTATTGGATCCTATTCTGTTTCCAATATTTAAGTTTTTATTCCTTTGGGGTTTTTTTACAAAAAGAAACACAAACAAGCAAAAACCCTAAAACCCCAGAGAGAGAGAGAAAAAAAACCCACATCAAACAAAACCTGAAATCACTTAGTTATGCAAATGGTTGAATTTTCCCCCTAGATATTTGCCTTTGCTTTGGTATTCATCTTTTTCCTCCTCCTTATTCTTTCTGCACTGCACTTTTCAGAGGATTTGCTAAAAATATTTTTTCAATGCAAGTGGTCAGGACCTGAGGGTCAGGTTACTTCATTTTTTCCCTCACCTGTTTTTGCTCTGGCTGGAAGTAGAAATATCAGTGTAAAGCCAGTCGTGCTGCCTTTTCCAAGCTCCTTGTCTAACTGTGCAAGATAATGAAGACGGCACAAAAAGCCTAGTCCTAGAGGAATACATCTTAATCTAAGGCACAATCTATAATACAGAATGCCTGTAGTGTAACGGACCAAAGTTGTCTGATTCATTCCAAATTTATGAAGTTATTATCTTCAGGCTCTAAATGAAGGACAAATTTAGCATCCAAATTCTTAGTATCTAATGTACAATCTATAATACAGAATGCCTGTGGTCTAAGGGACTGAAGTTGACTGATTTATTCCAAATTTATGATGTTATAATTTTCAGACTCTAAATAAAGGACAAATTTAGCATCCAAATTATTTTTTCAGCATCCAAATTATTTTTTCTATCTCCCTTTGGTAGACTCTAGGTGACAGTGTCAGATTTTATGAAGTGCAGCTTTCTTCCAGACTAGAACAAAGGTACCTGCTTTTGTAGTGATTTATACAGTTGTTTTATTTTCTTTTACAGATCTTTGGATGCGTCTCCCTCTTTCATTTTTTTTCTCTTTTAGCATGAAGCCAGTTCTTCCACTAATGATATATTTTCTTGTACAGTGGCTTATAATAAAATGTTGTTAAAAAGTAAGAATATAAATAAGACTACATAGTGTGCACAGAGGTATTGTATGACTTGGTTGTTATCCAACAGTAAGGTATCAAACACCGTGACACAAATTTTAATTTATCAGAGAGACTTCCTGTGATAGACAAGCCTTGATCTAGAAAACAATCTCAAAAAAGAATCCTGCTTCTACAGAATAATTTTTTCCAGGTCTGCAAGGAAGTATACATGCTGTTTCATGACCACTAATATTGAGAAGTCATAATATGTGCGAAAATATGTACCTGGTGTGGGGAAAAAGTCTTTCTGAATTCAAACCCCTACATCTACCCAGCTGTGTCCCCATTTTATAATGTCATACAAAATAATTGGCTAACCTGTATGGATCATTGCTTGGTGTTCTGCTGTGTGTCTGAAGGCAAAAGGAGGGCAGAATCAGTGGGATAGGCAATGCAGCAAAAGCATTTGCCTTTTGTTTGTTGCCTCCCTATGTTTGGATAACATCTAATGCCAGAGCCAGACCTGTGTTTGGTCATGCCGTTATGTTACAGGTACTAAATAATATGGAAGTCGTACATGTCGTGGTGTTTCCCAAACTAATGTTGACCTTACGAGGCTAGAAAAGATGCTTGAGACAACTTTTTACACCAGCCTTCCGAGCTATTTCGTGAGCCAAGAAGAGGAGGCTCAGAGGTGACCTTAGTGCAGTCTACAACTACCTGAAGGGAGGTTGTAGTGAAGTGGGAGTCGGCCTCTTCTCCCAGGCAACCAGCGATAGGACAAGAGGACACAGCCTCAAGCTTGGCCAGGGGAGGGTCAGGTTGGACATTAGGAAGCATTTCTTCTCAGCAAGGGTCATTAGCCATTGGAAGGGGCTGCCCAGGGAGGTGGTGGAGTCACCATCTCTGGAGGGGTTTAAGAAAAGCCTGGACATGGCACTTAGTGCCCTGGGCTAGTTGCCATGGTGGTGTCAGGGCAATGGTTGGACTCGATGATCCCAGAGGGCTCTTCCAACCTTGTTGATTCTGTGACTTTCCAGGTTTTAGGTTGGTAGTTCCTTTTTGTAAAACATTTGAGGTTAAATCAACTCAAGGAAGCTTAGGCTTGGCCGCCAGCCGAAAAGCTCTCCAAGTGAAGCATCCCAGAAGGATAATGTTTTCAACCTTTCAAATCTCAAATGGTTCATTGCAGTTCTAATTACACTCTCCCATCAGAATAACCTCCTGTAGCGAGAAGTGAAAAAAAAAACCACAAAAAGCATAATTTCTCTATACAAAGATAAGACGATTGATTACAACCTATAAAGCTACCAATTATACAAGATTTGCTTGTTGGGTATTTTAACTGTTACCATAGAATAAAACTCGGGTTTCCGGGCACTGTCACAGTCATCTGGTGTGACTGAACAAATGAGATGCTTTAGAAAACACGCAGTAAGTCACTGAGCCTCCCGAGAGCCCCAACTGTAAGCATTTAATTGCCATTGACAGTTCTGGCCAATTAAGTCTCTGCAATAATGATCGCATCAGCAAAAATTACTGGATCTTTTATGTTCAGATAACCACAGTTCCTAATAGGAATATGGTTTCAATGAAATCTTTTCTCTCCATTACCAAAACTAACATTAGGGTCAGAGGGATCAGCGTTGCGATCAGTGGGTTGTGAACTTTGCTAGGGGTGAGGAAGGCAATCGGGATTGTTGCAAGGCAGAGAAAAATGTTAGTATAGTTTAAAGTGAAGAAAATACTGCTCCTTCTCTCCTGTTGCCCCCCAAGATCAGTTGTTCCCTGGTTGTATTCACACCATGTAGTGTGGGCTTAATGGGACAGAGACAAGGCTGAGCTACTGTGCTCCTTTCAAAGGGGTTATGAGCCTGATGTGACCCTGATGTGGTGTATGGGTTCTGGTCAGAAAGATATTCTCTCTTTGCAGTGTAAACTGCGCTCACTCGTAGTTACCAATGCTACACCAGGTAGACCAAGCTTCTATTAATATCTTAAGCACGTACATGCTTCAGTGCATTTATGTATAGACTCATGTTTATGTAAATATATGACAATTACAGTATTATTATTGTTGTACATTAACCCATGTACGGAAATCGTAGCAGTGTGGTACTCCAAATAAGGCATCTTTTACATGAAAGCACTAACAAAAACTCCTACTTGACCAACCTTAGGTTCTACCTTTATTGTCTCTCTGTACCTATCAAGTATTTTTCAAGCATTAGCTGGTGGGTCAGAGCACAGCCTGACGGCTTGTTCCCGTTGCCGGCTGGGCTGACGTGTGCTCTTGTGTTATGGAGTTACACGATGTTTGTTGTTATGGGCAATATTGTGTTTTTTCAATTTTATGCATCCCTGTTAGGCTTTTATTCTTTGAATTTCAATTTTAAGCTCTTTTTCTTTAGAATTCATCTCTCATTCTTTTTCAAGTGATATAGGCTAATTTAATCAAGCAGTCTCTAGAATAATAGGAAAGTTATGCTAATTTTTGGAGATTAAATTGTATCTTTTTTTCCTCATGAAATAATGTGCTCTTTATGAGAAACTTGCTCTCTCTTTTTTATGGAGAGTTGGAATTGTTTCTTTAGTACATTACAAGCTCATCAGGAAAGGATCACACGGATTGAATCCTGCGAGCAAAGGTAATCGACACTGCACCACATTTGCTCTGCAGCCTTTTATGCCGTGTAGGAATGTGTTTTAATAGGAGGAGTTAAGGCAAGCCTGATACCTGGATTCAGAAGAAGGAGATACTGTTATGGCTATTTAAGGATGCTCATTTTTTAAAGGTCCCAAAGTTGCTATTGCTGATACTACAGATGGTTTTATTTATAGGCTCTGGGCTACAACCCTAGACTGAAACTTGTGGGTCCCGTGTTTGCCTTTGCTTTCTGAATAGTCTTTGTCCCTCACTTCACTGCTCTGGGCACCAGGTATGAAATGGGGATGATGATACTGGTCTAAGTTCAAGTGCTTTGAAATCAGTTGTTAAAAAGAAATGACACAAAGCCTAGTGGTGTGGTACTGTTGTGGTTTGCCAAGGTACAGGCTTCCTCAGAGATTCATGTGTGCGTTTCGTTCCCTATGTGGGATTTCTGTTTGCATGGGGAGGTTTTCACAGCAAGATTTCAAACCCTAGCAAGCGCCAGTTGCAAAACACTGCTGCATAGCATTAGCTGCACTGTATACTGATTTTTGCATGGTAAAAATGACTGCGTAAGGGCAAGGCACTGGAGAATAGTACCTACTAACAGTACCTTAAAATAACTTGCTGCTACACGCACTAGCCCCACAGGCACTGTGGTTTTAGCTTTAGTTTGCTCTACGACATTAAGGCTGCATCCCTAATTGCATAGCATAGAAGCCTCCTGTCAAACAAGGTAACGTCTGTGGTTCTCCTCTGGTCTTGTATTATTTATTCTGTAACTGTAAAGAGAGAGCTTGTCACTGTGATGCTTATAGGGCTGTAGTAACACTTGTACCTTTTAATAAACAAGCATTCATAGGAGTGCTCAGGAAGACATCAAGTTAGATTCCCGTGATAAACAATATGAAGAAGCCCTTAATAACACTTGACTTGCAACAGAATTCGTTGTAAAGCCAAATGATTTTCTTTGCCTGGGGTGGAACACTGAGAGAAAATTATGAGAGCAAGGACACGAATTTTTATGGTTTCCAATGCGCTTTTTTCTGTGAAATGCTTTTTAGGTCTGTGGTAAGGATTAAACTGAAGATGGAGACTAGCCTGCAAGCCCAGGTTTGCTGAACAAACACACAGCTTGACATGTGGGCACATGCTTGGAGTCCGAATTCAGACCTAAATGTGTGAGCATCCAGTGGGTGGAGTGCTGAACTGGGGAATGGGCCATACGAGCCCTACTCGTACCTCTGGTGGTGATCTGGGGTGTTATTTGTTCAAAGACAGTTCTCTCCCAGTATCCTGGTTTTTTTTTTTTCCTTCTTTTACCCCATTTAGTTTTTCTGCAGACTATGAAAATCTACAGGATAGAAATTCTTTTGTTGACCAAGTATCTATCTTTATCCTGTCTATGATCTGTATATGATAATGGAAACAACAGACATGAGTTCAAGCCTTAATTTCATTTCTGATGGAAACTGAAATCTGTTTAGTGTTTTGGCTTTTAGGAGGAGGCTGAGGAGATGGCGATACATCCCCTTTAGTGATCACTGTCACTTTCTGCTCTTTTCACAATGTGGCATTGACTTAATTTCTTGTTTTGCTCTGCTGCGGACCCAGGGTCAGCTCACCGTGTCCTCTCTTGCTGCCACCCCCGTATCGTTCCAGGAATAGAGCAGTTTCCCTTCTTGTGCAAGGGAGGGAAGGTTGATGGTCAGCCGGTGTTATTGCTTCTGTTTTCCCTGACCTCTTTTCCCTGCTGCACAAATGAAATAGAGATCATCCTCTACCTTACACAATCTCAATTCATTCTCAGCAGTGCAGGGGCCAGATAATGGAATCGGAGTTTCTGCCTGTGGGTCATGAGATCAAACTGGGCTCACAGTGGTAATGATCAAAACCTGCTGCAATTGAGTGGCTCTTTCAGTGTGCTGCGAGAAAAGAGTGTGTTGGTCCTGCCAGCTCCAAGCCTTGCTCTCTTTTAGGAAGCACACAGCATTTCAGTCTTGGGTGTCTCTTCTGCTTCAGTTAACTAAACTGGAGCTGAATTAGCTGTAAGGTTCATCAGTTTTGTACCCTCCATGGGAATTGAACTTGCTAATGAAAGAAATGAAAATACAGTGTAAATTCAGAATTCAGATATTTGATTCCTGAAAATCAGGTGCAGTATTATAATGAACATTAGGGCCATCATTTTGTATTATGTGGTAATTTCTATACGTGCTCTTGAGTTTATCATGGGATTATTTAAATGGGTAAACATTTATGCGTGCTTTAAATCAGTTTTGCTAGTGTGGTGTAAAGAAGCATTGGCAAAAATTATAATCTTTCCCATTTTTCTTTTCTAAAACTTCCACCTTTTACAGATTTGTCCATATATGTTAAGTAATTATGGATCAGAAGATGTCTATTACAGATGACTCATGTTGGTTAATAAATGTCTTGGTCTGGTTTAGTCCGTAATTACTTCAGCTGACCTACTCCAGTCAAATCAGCTTTGCTCATCAGAAAACTATGTTAAGAAAGTTTGATGCTCCCAATTGCTGCAGATTTGCATTGCTACATGGATGCTTCTAAAAAACCAATAGTAGCAGAGGGGCCCTGAGAGATTCACCAACTCGCCGCACCCACCTGTGTCTACTTTACATGGATAGGTGGAAAAATAGTGAGAGAAAATGAGACTATTTGAGGCCATCTGATCAGATTTTAGATCAAAAATAGAACAAAACTAAAAGTATTCTGAAATTTAGGACTCATTGGAATGCAAACAGATCACTTTAAAGCCTTTTACAATGAGTAAGGAGACCTCAACAAACACAAGTAGTTCAAACACCTTGAAATCAGATGAAACCTTCTGAGAAGGGTGGCTCACACTGCTGTTGGTATCTTCTGGGGCTGTCACAGCCATGTAAAAGGGCACTATGTAACTGGAAATCATGTCCAGGGTGTGAGGAACTTTGGGCACACCAAAGTGACTGCAGGAGTAGTGAGTTTTCATTTGGGTCTAGCGAAACACTCTGTTTACAAGGCTGTCAAGACGTTTTGGGCCACTGACTTTTGTGCTTAGTTTCCGAGAGTAGTGTTAACTATTTTTTTAAATGAAACCAGTACTTTCATCTCATGGAAAGTGTAATTATTGATGTCATTTGGTTGATGACTATGACTACCCAGTTTTCCCTTGAAAGCCAGTTTTGTCTATAAATGTTTGCCAGCACAAATGCAAGTTCAGGTTCTTTTTGGCTCTTATAAGACTAACTTAGAGGACTCAATATATCAATGTTAAGCTAAATTTTTTGAATGCAGTATATAATCCCTTACCCTTATATTTATCTCACTGTTTACAGTGGAAGACCCATCTATTTTTCCATCCAGTTGCTCATGAATGAATAATACGACATGCTGTCTCCTCAACACCTGCTTTTCTTCCCTTCATTCTGCCAGTGATGCAGAAAGTCACCACCCATTTGCATGTGAAATACCAACTCCAAATCATATTTGTGTATTCTGGACCAATGCACAGGAGAATAATGAACCACCAAGCAGTGCTCTTAGATCTCTGTGGGCCAGGGAACTTATTTGTACATGGCTCAGGTGGTGGCCTGTGGAAATTGTTGTTCTCTTATTCAGACTTAGTGTAAATTTAAGCATCCAGCACGCCCCTGCCCTTTGGAACTATCCGCTGGAGCATCAGCAGCATTTTATAGCTTGCCTGTCGTAATGGAAACAGTTGGGGTCTAAACTGCTGGAAGATCATGGCACTTAAAACTGAGCACATCTTGTGGGTTGGAGGCATTGTACAGAACAAAGAGGGCTGAGCGATAAATTTGTATATCGTAATTGTCTGTGTTATAGAAAGAATGCTTTACAAATGTGTCCTTTCCAAATTCTTCTTATTGTTTCTTCAGGGCATAAAGATCTTTGATGAGACAAAGGGGAAAAAAATAACAGCAGCAAAACTATCTCTTTGTAATGGTAGAAAATAGTTACATAAAATATAGGAGTCTGAGAAATGAAAAAAACCATTCGGAAGTGATCTGGGCCCGGTTCTGAACTTCAAGACAATAGTCACAGCTAAGGCATCCCACACTTACGACTGTAGAAATTCCTAATTTTGCCTTTTTAATTTTCAGTTTATCTTACATGTGAAATTTAGAGTGATTTATTGTCATCATCATTCCGACTGGATGTAATCCAGCACCCAAAGCCTTCTGAACAGGGCAGGGTGTTAAATGGCTTGATAGAATCAATGCATTCTTTTGATTGCCGTAATTTGTAAATCAATTAACTAAATCAAAAGATAAAAAGCTGAGTTGGCAACAAGGGCAAGTTGGGGTTTTTGTTGTTGGGTTCTTTTTCCTTTTTCTAGATAGAGACATACATTTGCTAACATGTAGGAACCAGTGGCAAATCTTGAAACATCACCTCTGTGGGTGGAAAGTACAACTGGTTATGGCAAGACAGCAATAACTGGAAAATCAAGCTTGCATTAAATAGAATATTTCAGGAGAGTTCTAAGCAAATGAGAGCTTGTTTAAAAAGAAAAAAATTAAAAATCCTTAATCAAATATCCAGAAGCAAAAGAAGGCATCTCTCTTATGGAAGAACACATGAAAATTTTCTGAAGATGATCTAAAACAGGACTCAAAAGCAGGAAATCAGAACTAAGCTTCTTACTGAGGGAACTTTTTTTACAATTCCACCTTGAAATAAATATCAGCATTTTCCAAAGTGCTGATTTCTTTGGCTGACTTTAGAGTTCTGTACCCTTTAAAATCCTGCCATGTTTCCCAGTAGCTACTAAGTGCGAATTTAGGAATGTCTAGCCCCCACCAACGGGAAAAATGTGACCATAAAACCTAACACATAGAACATGACAAAAAATATTTAAAAGAAATAAACAAGTAGAACTTTTAATGCTGCAGTGTTATTGACATGACAATATGTGGACAGGCTTCCATGATCATGAGGATTTTTCTTGAAAATAATCCTTTAACTTATTTCCTGCAGACATTGAATGTTTCCATGTCAGGTGTGAATCTGAAAAGGGAAGCCTGAGCCTCCATTTATATATATTTTTTTTTCTTTTAGGAGGCCTTAAAATGTGAGATCTTCTGCATCAATGCTCTTTTTTGTTGTATTTTATAGCTAAAATGCTGCTCCTGTGTTTGCTTCTTTTTTCCTTCCTTTCTGTGCCTCTTCTTTTGCTTCATCTTTCCCTACAGAGTTCCTTTTGCTTTGCTCCTGTGGAATTAGGGTTCAGTGAGACCCCAGTGCTTTTGGGAACTAATTTGGGCAACTGTATGAGCAAATTCATGTTGAATGAAGCATTTTACAAGATCAGTTTAAACCCAGACAATAGCAGGCTAAAAAGTGCATATTTTCTTTCAGTTGCTAATTCATCTGTTACTAATTAAAGATCAAATAGTTGATTTGCTTTGTCTGTGATTTACACCTGTTGGTAAGAGCAATTTAACTTTTAATTCAGTAAAATATACTCCATTTTATTTATGCAGAGATTTGATGCTTATATATTAGTGTAAGTCCATCCAGATGAACCAAGCCCAAATGGTAACGGAGTATCCAGTTACTTCTGTCTCAGCCAACAAACATGCTGCCCTAATTAAAAGTCTGCATGGAATATTTATAACCAAGGAGAAGAAGAAAAACTCCCAACAGTAAGTCTGCCAAAAACAATGAGTGCAGAGTGGAAATCCTCTGAGTAAGGGAATCATAAACTTTTCTGTATCATTTGTCTTTGTCATTCAGGCCCTCAGAGCTGGGAAAACAGTTTGGATAAAATATATATGGTGTTATTAAAAAATAAATTGTTGAGTTCACTGCAGAAATTACTAGATGAAATTGTGTTGCTTGCATTATGTAGGAGGTCGAAGATGGTTATAATGTTACTTACTGGTCTTAAAAAGTGCACGAATGCCTAATTGCTGTAGGTGTGAGTCCACTCAGAGAAGCCAGTGGTGCTAGGGGCTGGCTACAGAGGAGCAGCTGATCCCAGACCTAGCATAACGTTTCCCTTTGCTCAGTAATCTCAAAATGCCTCTTAGAATACTTTTTATCAGTGGATTTCTAAGGACTTGGCATCATTGCTCCCATGCTCCCAATTTGTGGGGACACGGAAGAATGAACTGCCTTATGTAAGGGTCACCTACAGCAAATGCCAGAGCCAGAAAGAAACACGAGGCTCTGGATCACTGCTCTCTTCCCTTCCCTGTGCTTGGGTTGTTTCTGAGGTTTTATGCACCTGCTGGCATTCACAAATATCCTTCGTAATGGCCCTTTTTGTGAGGTTTGGAGTTTAGCATGCTAAGCAGCACTGAGGTGAGCAGTTACTCAGCCCTGTGCTGCACACAGCAGCATATGGATTAAAAATACTCCTCAGAGCAGTATCTGTAAAAGCTGTGGGTGACGAGCAGCTTTTACGAAGTCCCTGTTTGTATGTGGAAATGAAGCACTAAGTGTCTGGTTCCAAAAAATGTAAAACTAGTATTTTATACACTGTGACATATATATATATATTTTATTTTTTTTTTACCAGTGATGATCCTAATAATGTATTATACAAATCTAATTCTTGCAGAGATTGCTTTATTTTTCTCTCCCCTACCTTCCTCCTGGAGTACTGACCGTAACACTGTACGTCCCCTTATGGGGAGAAAAGCCCAGCTGGGTGGTGTGTGCCCTACAAGTCATCTCTGTGCTGAATGGAAAAGAGATGGGAGCAGCTGGGAGCTGATAGGAATATTATGCTTCATTTGTATCCTTTTTATCTGAATGTTCTCCTCATAATTCCTGTGAGGTCTCACTTTGCCTTCTGTAATTTCATTGCTTGAAACAGTGGCTCTGAAAATTGCCATTTATAGCACAGCGTGGGTTGGGGGGGGGGGAGAAAAGGGGTCTCGCCCTCTCTTGCCTCTGGCACCCATTTAGTGTAGAAAATGAAGCGTTTGCATTCTCCAGCCCATGACAGCCTGCTGCAGAGCTGCTCCTATAATCCAAAAGAGAACAACAAGTGCAAAAAGTTCCTGTCAATCTGATAGAGCTTTTATTTCCTTTTTTTTTTTTTTGGTAGTCTTTTGGTTTAGAGAGGCATGTTAATTGTTGGAGGCAAATTCAAATCTCCCGACCTCAGGGAAATTTGTTTATCATTAAATATATGTATAAATGATACAAAAAAAAAGAGCATGAGGGAAACAGTCTTGTTCTTCAGTGTAAAAATTATGGTTTTATTACTGGAGAGGGTAGCTGGGCAGAAGCAGAAGAAATTTCACTTTGGAAAAAACTAAAGGAAAAGGTTTAGAATATATTTTTCATCGTAATTTTAAGGAGCTAAGTTTTCTGAACTAGATACCAGAAGTAATTAAGCTGGAATTTGGATTTGCGTCATGAAATGCACATAACAGAATCTGTACGTGTGACAGAACTTTCTCCATCGCTAATGAAAGTTCATTATGGATCTTTGCATATTCTCCTCAACAAGGCCAACTCATTCTGCCCCAGTAGATCAATTAACTTTTCTTCGCCATCTGTTTGGCCAGCCATTAGTTCTGTCAACATTGCATCTTCTGGTGGCTTTCGACAACATAAGGGCTTTAGGAAGCCGGAGCGGAGGCAGGTGTCTGGTGTGCTGGAGTGTTGCTGTACGCTGCGTTAGCAGACTGAAAGACCTTGGAAAGAGGACTTAGCGATGGTGGATGGTGATTCTATCTGCAGCTTATTCTTCGTTCAATTAAATAAATGTTGGGTTTGGTGCTCCTCATGGTTTCCAGATTCATGTAAGCAAATCTGTCACTTCAGTTGTAGCCCGAGCAGAAGCCTGATGCTAGTTTTGTAAAGAAGTGATGTAATCTCTCCCTGACCTTCAGCCCGTAGGAGACCAAGGAGTATGGCCCTACTGAATTATGGAAGCACTTTGAACAGCGTAGTGTGCTCAGAAGCTCCCACTCAGAATGTCATGTCTTTGTTAGGAAGGGACAAAATGTTGAAGGCTCTTGAGAACAAGGACACCTGATAGCTACGGAGCCTTTTTGAAAGTCTGCCGAGAGCTCTGCCCCAAGATACACCATCCACTTACGTAGCTCTGAAGGTATCGCTCATCTCCTGATGCTCCTGTAGAATGGAACACAGAAATATAGATATGAAGGGTATTGTATAGATTATATGTGCCAGTGTTGAAAGACGCTTGCAAATCCTTGGGTAGAAAAAGGGAGCTTCAACAAATGGGATGGATTTTGGATACAGTAGAACATCACCTCTTTGGGGCTGTGCAAGGGTCAACATTTCTTTTTCTTATTGAAGAGTATAAGTGTTGTTTTTTACTTCTGAAATATGTTCTTAGCAGCCGTCCTGCATTCAAAAATAGTATTGTTCAGCGCTCAGAGCTCCTGGTCATCCGTGCAGCAACAAAGTGGTAGAGCACAAAGAGGGGAATATAAAGAAACTTTAGGGAAGAAATCGATATAGTGTTTGAGAGGATTTTGCCATACAGAAAAGCAAAAGGGAGAGTTTTATTTTTAAATTGTGAAAAAACTGTCAGGTGTCTCTTAATGTAGCAAGTATGATTACATATTTTATCTGCCATGCCAAGGAACTGAGCTTCACCCTTAATCACCCTGCAGATACTTCGCCATCCATCATTCTATATGAAATACAAATACTGAAGCTGTGGTCTGTCAGGTTTCTTCCTTATTTGTTGCATGAGTTAGAAGGAAGGTACAGTGGGTGAAGCAGGGGATTGCGCACAGGGAAGGTACTACCTTCTGGTTTAAGTATCCAAATGCCACCGTGGCAGAGGAGACCATGTCCCTGGCATAGGGTTTCCACTTGATTGCAGTTCAGTGAGGTTAACAGAAAGTGCCACAGAAAATCAACGTGACGCTGGCATGGCTGGTCATGTAACAGTGAGGCAATTTATGGAACTGATCCAACTAAAAATAGCCTGTTTATTAACTTTTTCGAGGTGCTTTTAAGCTGGATTCATTACCCAAACCAATTCACCATGCAAACAAACACACACTTATGCTATCACATGGGAAAGGATGTTGTGAGAGCATGAGCGGGTGGTCAGGACAGAATTGGAGATATTTTTGAAAATAGTCTTGTCTGATCAGATTGTAATGACACGTAGCGACCTTCCTCGTGCCACACAATCCAGGAATTCATGTAAGATTTTTTTAATGAGGAAACTGTATATGTAACATTAAAGCGGGGGGGGAGAAAAAGATTGTTTGCTGTTTTCTTCCTCTGTGATGAGAATGACAGCAAGCCATATTAGGAACTAAATGGTCTGGAAAATTATAATTAGGAGAAAAACATTTTGTTGTGAAAATACAAAACTGAAATGCAGCTTTTAAGAAAGGAGGCAAAGTATTCATGCCTGCCAGTGAAACATCAGAAATTGTTGCCTTCAGAGGTGTTTGTTTTTTTAGGACAACTCAGAATTCCAGGAAGAAATATAATGTAATTCACAATGTTTATTGTTGTGTCCTTTTCTTTTGAAAAATGTTTTAATCTGAGTCTCCTAGATGTAAGCAAGCATCCAAGTGACTCTGGCAATGGCTGGCTGTTGTAGTGTCTCCTTCTGGAGTTTGGGATTTTGGGTCTTTTTAAAAAACCCAAAAGGGTTTCATCCAGTGCAAAATGAGGTGGCTTCAGATAACGGATGGAAATTTGCTTTAGCTACATAAAGTTTCTAGTGTTATTTTGGCTTAAGATTCCTTATTCTGTGGATTCTACTATGTTGAATAGTCATAGGAGAAAAATAGTACCAGCAAACTTTTAAATTACTCAGAGTCTTATCTAAAACCCCTTTAGATCTGTACCCTGCGGAGTCCGGATCTTGTCCAGCTCTCCTTAGGCTGTGTAAGGATTAACGCCCACTTGTGCCTGGTTACAGCTCAGATGTGTGGATCTCTTGGTAGGTTTGTATGGGCTGAGAGAGCTGCTGAGAGAGCTGGGTGCTGAGTTTACTATTACCCAAGGGCTCTCTATGCTTCTATCATAATGCCATTAATAAAGAATTAATAATAACAGAAAATCAAAAAAGCCTACAGCATCCTTGAAGAACAACTTGAACAAATAAAACAGCAAAATTACATCTTTTTTTGTGTGTGTGTTAATGTTACCTGCCTTGTTATTGCTCAGTAGTGTTGCAGTATTAAAGACCTCTGGCTTTCAGAGTTTTTCTTTTATCTTTGCAGAAATGAATCAATATTAACAACATTATGGTTTAAAATAGTAATAATCTTTACTGAGTTCCTGTTTCCTTTGAGGTAGATTGGTTTTGTACACAAATGGTTACTCTGGGCCATATCTGTTTGATATGTAGAGGTGACGCTGAATTACTAATAAAAATAGAATTGGGTGATCTAGTTAAAGCTTGTCACCTCTATTCCAGGATGGAACATCTGAAGATAGCCACGTAACTTAAAAGACTCGACTATAATATGTTTGAAGACCAGGAGATAAGATACACCTATAGCTTGGGATTCTCTCAAGAGAATTTCACAGAAGGCTCCTTGCATGTAAATACTGTGCTATTTTTAATGCCTGAAGTGGTTGATTGTTCTTTCAGAAATAGTTTTCACGTTGGCTGCTTCCTACCTGAAATACGAGTGCATCCTTACACCCGAAGTGCGGGATCCTAAATTATAGAAATGGTTGGAAACTAATTAAGGATGAGAGGTGCCACAGGGCTGGAGCTTTGCAGCTGCACAGTGCTTCCCTTTCGAGCAGAGGCAGTTGGCAGGTACAGCACAGAGATTTGCATTCGCTGCAGAGGAGTTTTGGCTGAGCTTTTATCAAAGAGGCTGGAGAAGGGAGTTGTAGGAGCACTCAGGTTTTGGATCAGCTGCGCAGACACCATCTCCTTGTCCTTCTGGCTGGGAAAAGTGGGTGCTACTGTAGCGTGCTGTAGGGTAAAGGATTTACAGTTAAACAATTTCTATATTCACCTCCTCTCTGCTTTTCTCCACATTTTTGTTTTAAATCTGAAAATTTATGTATTTTTCTGTGAGAAAACATGCTTGGCCTTTCCAAAGTGCAACACAAGCAAAATCTGTTGGGGAAACAATAGGTGTGTGCTGCTGCTCGAAAAGAAATCGATGTTAAGATTAGGGGGAAGGATGGTATTTTGGTTAATACACAATAAGGAGTTCAGATTTCAACATCTGACTCTAAATGTGTGTAAGTGGATAATGCTGCTGGAGCCCTCGATGACACCGTACCCCAGGAGATAAATAGCTGGCGTGGGCTGTGAGAGAGTGGCCTCTACTCCTGATTCTCTCTCACACATTTCTTGGGTGATTGTAAGAAGTCACTTCTCTAGTACGCTCCTGGACCCCTTCCTCGGTGTTGTCTCATGAGGGGAATTGTGTAGACCTCTTTTACAAAATAATTTGAGGTGTGTGGATGAAAAGAATTAGATACAGGCTTTTGGCCTTACCTTAAATGTTTAATAGTTGGGTAAACACCAATGATAAGGTGTTTAGTGAATTTAAATTCTATTGTTGACATTAATCTTTGAAGGAGGATTAAACTGCAGTGAACAGAAGACACATCGCTTCTGAATGACAATGCTCACATTTCTTTTATCTTCATTAACTTGACCATTTTAATGAATTCATCTTAAATTTCCTGAATGTCCATCTATAGATGAGTGCAAGGTCTCTCTGGAGCGGTGTCTGGGTACTTCTTCAAATTGGGCATTTGTTTTCCAGAGCTTTCTTAAATGATTGCAAAGACAACGCACAACAGAAAAACAGGCTCTTGTAAAAACAAAATTAACATCCAAAAGATACTTCTGATTCCAGTCCCCTCAGTTTGATCAGGGGAATGAATAGATTATTAAGACTCAATATCCTTATATCATCTCCTGCCATCAGTACAGAGAGGAAATAAGTATCCAAATCACTAAATTGCTTCAAAGCTGCTTGGCAACTGCAAATTACAGAATTGATCATCCGACTCATTTATTATTTCTTTCAAAGAAGAGAAGAAGGAAGAAAACCGGTTGAGGATTATCACAAGGAGTAAATCCTGTTGCAGGCTGTACTATAATAGCATCAGGGCTTGGCCAGAAAAATGACAAAATGCAAAACATGCAATAGTTATTAATACTAATAAAACCCAGTTGTTCTTCCCTTTGCCTTTGTCCTTCTCACTCCCTTTCATCCCCCAGGCAAACCTAAATATGAATATAACTTAAACTTGGTTGTTTTTATTGATGAGTACTTCTATATGCAAACAGATGATATTGACTGTACTTTTCTTGTTGATTTCCTACTTTCTTCTAACTGGTTTTGTAACCTGGAACTGTAATAGAGGAAAACAAGTCGCACTTAGGGAGAATTTGTGGGTCGTGCATATAAAACACCATCTCTAAAGGATTGCAGGGAGAGAACCTTCTGTAATAATAAAATACAAAAATGAAAAATAATGAAAAGTAGCTTTAAAAAAAGTAATCTTTTAATTCCATGCCCATTAGCATATCTTATCCTGGGCAGAGATAATCTGCTAAATTTTATCAATCTATTTTTCCACCTGAATATTCAGTGACTTGTCGCAGGTCAGCAAGAGTGAAGTGAGGTTACCATTTTTTCCATCAGCAGTCACTAGGCTTTTCTAGGTCTGTGTAGCACGGAATAATATATATATCTATCATATATTATCTATATAATATATATCTTTTCTTTCACAATAATTTGGTTTTGTAGAAATGAGGTAGCTTTCTGGAAATGCTGTTACATTCTCTAAGTTCTTGAAGAAGGATCTCAAGAAAATTTTGTCCTGATTTCAGTATGTAACAAATCTTTAGAAAAAGGAGATGGGGGGGGGAGAAAGCTCAGTGTTGAGTCAGTTTGTGCTAATCTCTGTAGTTTCATAGGACTGTCTTAGTCTACATTTTTATTTGGCTAAAGGAGAAGTTGGATGTCAAGGCTTGTCTTGAGCAGTAGTACTGGTAAAAAATTTTGTTTGGAATGGCTTTCTATTGATAAATAATGTCTTGGCACAATCTCAGTATCTTTCTTTGCCACATTTTAATTTATTTTTGCAAAAATGTCTTTTCAAGTGAAGATTTCTCCCCTCCTCATGCTGGAGTAAAAAGAAAAGGGAATTTGTAACGAACTTTTCTAAACCTGGAGTGTTTCTGTTCAGAGACTCTGGTAGACTGCTTATGCAGATGTCACTTCTGTCCCCCGGGTGGGCAAGGCTCGCTGGCTGCAGCACCTCTGATGGTGCCGCCGTCTTCCCCAGGATGGAGAAGATGAGACTGAATACCTTGTGGGTTTGCAGCTCAGCCTGGGACTATGCAGAAGACAGAAAGAACAGAAATCCCTTGACTACAGCTGCCAGCAGGCTTCGTGTCAGGAGTTCCAAAGAGAGCAATATATTTGTCTTCCCCTTGAAGAGCAAAACAGTTTTCCATTGTCTGACCAACTTCTATCATCACCTGTGTTATTTCTGAATGTATTTGGTTTCTTGATCAGTTTGGGTTTTAATGAGTACCACAGCTGTCTCTGTTCAGCTACTTATCCATCTCGATATCTGTCTCTTGGATTGGAAAATGGTTTCCATTAAGCATTCTTTTCATATTAATGTTAGCTCTAATTTAACTTCTTCTTCATTTTAGTTCCTATTTGTCTTCTGCCTTGGCTATTAAAATCAAGGCAATGGTGGTCCATTGTTAGACTCCTATAGGTGCTGCAGTGAAGAGACAGGACGAAGGTCTGTGCAGTTGTGTGGATGACCCAGCCTATGTGGAGGCAATTAGATTTTTTTAATTAATCTAATTGTCCCATAATTGATGTAATAGTTCCATAAAAGTCCCATAAGAATAGGCTTGTGGCTCTCAGAAAAGAAGTTGTGTCTTTTTTTCCTTCTGAAGTTAGTTCTCTGTGTTTATGAGGGGATCGAGAGACTTTTGACTTAAATACAGACAACTCAAAAGTGCGTTTGAAAGTTCCTTAGATGAGAAACTAAAAAAAGGGCAAGAGCAGAGAGAGCTTTTAAAAAGTGATTATCTTGCAGTGTATTGACAAATTCTGATTAATGATTGCACTGCCTAAGCTGCCAATATAACACAGTGCTACAGAGAGTATTTCTCAAGTCATTTATTATAGTTGCAGTTACTGTTAGCAACAACAGCTCTTTCTGTACACGTTTTGTTACTTGTACGAGTATGGTAACACTGTATTGTGCTAAAAGGTTGTTGTTGGTGGTGTTAGAATGCTGAATTCCCTCAGTTGGGGTGTTCTAAGATCATCAAATAGTAGGTTAGCTCCTACTTTGCTTAAGATTTTGCTTAAATTTCCTCATTTAGATAAATGAAATTTTTCTTGGTGCTTCAAAGTGTTATGGAAGAACCTTGTACGTGGTTCAGAGGGGAAGTTGCTCTTGCCACTAAGGGACTAGTGTGAGATTTAGGAGAGCGACGTACATGTCCCCTCTCTGCCACAGACGTTGTGAGCATCCTTGGGTGAATCATTTATCCTCAGATTATTCCCGTTCTCCAAATTCTACTTGACAGGATGGAAAAAGGAAGGAAAATCTCAAAATGGCCCTCTGTTTTCTACAGGTAGCAAAGTGGGACATGACTGGCTTTTTCAAGACAGCAAAAAATGGGAGATGAACTTTTGCTGCTTCTGTCTCCTTTCTGTAACCAGAGGATCAGCTCTCCTTTCTGAAAGGTGCCAAATGTTTTATTCATCATGCAGGTGTCTCAGATCTTAGTGTGGTGCTACCTTTCCATTTTTAAGAGCTCTCGAAATCACTTTTAGAGGTATGAAATTGCTCAGGGTGTCTTGTCCTTTCTGAATTAAACACTGCAACACAAAGGAGAGCACTGCATCCCAGCTCAGTCTGCCCATCTCATCATCTGCCTTCCTGCTGCTTCTCCCAAACAGCTGCTTCTCTGGTCAAGTCCAAGTTAAATATTCTGTGTTTATAGAAACATCTTATGGTGCAGCAGGTAGGCACCATCCACAGGCTATTAATGGGTTTTCAAAATGAACTATTTGTCCAGGCAGTCAGTTCTTGGAGCTGGTTTGTTCCAGGTTGGGTTTCTTTTTTCCATTTCTTTCCCACTTTCTTCTTTATTAAGAAACTTTTTGCTTCTTAGTCATGAACAAGGGATAATGGAACAACGAGTATTTTCTGCAATCAGTAAATTCTGCAATGAGGAAATCAGCTCGAAGGGAGGAAATAGGAAAGCTATTGAGAGAAGTAAATGAAAATGGAATTACATTGCTTTACAAGATGCAGATATACCGAAAGCAGTTTTAGACATGAGGCAATACTTTGTCATTTGTATTTAGGTCTTAGGATGGGTTGATGCTTTGTGCTTTGTTTCAGTATTAACTCTTTATTAAGATCTGCCTGTCATGGATTTCTCTGTTTTATACATTTGCTAAACATCTCTACAATGCAAAGAGCTTTTAATTAGAGTTTTAAAAATTTTCACAGTGATGAGGAGAGGCAGAATATAAAATGGATGAGAAACAAAATTAAAATGCACAGATTGTGCATCCTTGAAACTACGTTAAGCTGACATACCTTGCCTGTGCAGCATACTTCAGGTGAGGAGTAGAATGTAAAGACTTTTCATAGCTTTTTTTCAGGTGCTTATCTAGGCTCCTGCTCTGGTAGTGAGCGATGCCTCCGTGTGGGCTTTGGTCATTGATAAACCACTTAGGGGAAATTGTCATCTCCCAGTTTGCAGAGATGTGAAACTGTGGCACAAAGCAATGATGTGGCTTGCTTGGAAATGCCCTGCAAAAGAACAGCAGAGGGAATGTCCTGAGCTGCCGAGTAAAGATGTCTGTGCAACACGCATGATAAGTGGTTGCTTGACATGTAGCATGGAAGTGTGAAACAGCCACCTAAAAGACCTATTCCTCGACCTCAAAACCTGCATGTTCTTGCTGAACACCCAAAGTTCACCTCGCATCTTGGGAGAAGAAATTTAGCCTTTGAGAAGTGTCAGCCAAGCAAAGCTTCTCTAACCTCGGCTGTAGTTACCCCACTACTATTGCTGCCAAGAAGAAGACAAGAAAGAGCTAGAATTTGCTACTTACTGAGAGGGGTTTAAATGGTCAACTCCCATTTATGTTTTCTCAGAAATAGCTCTGAACAGAAACACTACCAGGGAAATGGAATTTGCTCTGGGCTTATCTTTTTATTGTGACTTATAGGGATTCTGCCAGGTAAATGTTTGTGGACTCACACAGGTCTGAAGATTGCTGCTATCATCTTGATGACAAAAATATGGGACTTTTATTTGTGCCTCCTGGGAGCCATGAGGTTAAGAAAATGACTTAAATTTTTTCTTCATTTCCCAGAGTGTCTTTTGAAGTGAGAAATATACACATCAGTCCTAGAAATGCTGATCGGAGCCCTGCTCTCTCTCACCCCTCCAAATGTAACGACTAGAAAAATTGTCAGCCAGGCTAAAAGGAGAGGGGAGAAAAACTAGTGGGGTGGGCGAAGGATGCTTTTAGCCCCTCAAAATTCAACCTGTGCTACAGGAATGGTTAGGAACTCAGTTGACCTGTATTTTATACCCGGTTCTGTTCCTTGTCTGCAAGATCACCACGTGTTGCTAAACCTCTTGGATGTTTTTGCCCATCATTTCCATTATTCTCCGTTTTGAAGTATGTAGAGATTGAGGAGCCATCCATTTGTAGCAGTCCAGCTCTGAGTAAGTTATAAGGAGTCAAAATTCTTTCTGGTGGATATGTGAGATGATGATTCCTGTTTGGTCTCCATCTGGGAAAACACGGGTCATGTAGGAGGGCATCAGTCCTGGCAAATAATATAACAGTCCTGGCAAAAGTCACCATCTCTGCTGGTAAAAGTGCAATATGTATCTCTCATCCTAAATATCTGCTAAATTTTGTATTTTGTCTTGTGTGTGAATCTCAGATCAGTTCTGCCTTGGGATTCTAAAGGTCATGTAAATATGTTAAAGCATTTATAGAACAGTTGCAACCTAGCTAGATTTCATAACGTTTTTTATTTGTGTTGGCTGGGCTTTTCATCTTTTAATCTCGCTCAAGAATAACTGGCAAAATCAGTCAGAATTATTCTCCGTGTACTATTAATACTTGTCACTAGTTGGCAGTGACAATTCACTTTGAGCTCCCAGTGAATGGGAGAAAGGACACTGTTCTGACATGTAACAACTCATCATTTTGGAAAAAAAAAAAAAAAAAAGGCAAACCTGCTTTTCTTTTGCCTCTGTGTTTAAAGCTAAATGAACTACCAAGAGCAAATAAAGGACTTATAGGTCCAGAAAGAGGGAATGCAATACATTGCAATCCTAGGCCCAGAGCTGAGAATGCAACCAGTTGTCCACGAGCCCTTTGAGGAGGAATTCTGGTGAGATCTGCAGATGTTTCTTGCGTAGCAGCTGACAGCACCGACAAAGCATTTTGTAAAGTGAGCAGGAATCATCCGTTTGTGCTCTACGCATGTCTGTAGCTAATGACTGGGTGGGTCTGGGTTTCTTAACTGATGCTTGGAATAGCAATATGAACATGGGGACATTTAGGCTTTTTAGAGGATTTTTTAAAAAATGCATTTTATGTACCTTATGAAGAGTTACATGGTTCTGTAAATTGCTTTGGATTTTGGGGATTTTTTTTTAATTGATATAGCATTGAAAAATCTTAGAACAATGGAAATACACGTTGGCTATTGCCTATCAAATTGTTTAGTATTTTGGATGCAAAAAAGACCAAAAATTGGTCATTTGAATGAAATTATAGAGAGTGGGAAGTGGGTTTGGTTTTTTTGGTCTTCATTATGTTGAAGTTTATCTTGGAGCTGGAGACAGAGTATAGTTGTGCAGTGAAAAAAATAAAAAACACTTGGGAAGAGGGTAATTACAGTTATTAAGCAGCTGGCTGGTCTCTGTACTTCTACTGTGGAGCTTTTGTCTTTGCAGGGCCTACCTGTCTCATTAATAATTGTTTAAGTTCTGAACCCAGGTCTTCCATTTGAAATCAGTGGAATTACTCTCCTTGAACCTTGCTATAAATGTTTGATCCTGTAAGAGCCTTTGATGTATGGGGCTGCTGCTGGTTTTGGTGAGCATCGTGCAACCGCAGAGCTTCCAAGACAACTCAAACTGTGGCAGACAGCTTGCATGTTAATTCAGTAGTGTGTTTTGGTTTGGGGTGGGTTGGTTTTTTTTTTTTTTTAGTGAATAGCTGGAGTGTTACTGTGCTTGTATTAAAGGTAAGGACTGGAGTTCAAAAACAGAAAACAAGGCACTATCTCAAGAGCGACTAACCACCCCTGTGTGACCAGTTTTTCAATATATTTAAAGGAACATGATTTTCAAAAGAATAACGCATTGCAACGATACGTTTGGGACAATACAAGAAGTGTTGTATTCCCATCTTGGGTGCTTACAGAACACTTGAGGTTCATGAACAGGGCATTCTGGTTTACTCAGCTCTGTAAGAAGAGGAGGGTTGTGTCCTTCATAGGAATATTATGAGAAATTTTCTTTCTTAAACATGAGGAAAAATGTTTTGCAAGCTCATAAAATTCTTCAAGAGTCCTTACTAGTGTAGCAGCAAATGCCCAGCCCTTAGACTGTGCAGAAAAGCCAATGAATATAAAATTTACGGGGGGTCAGAAACAGGATTCTCAAACAGGTTAAACGGGAATTTCACTGAAGGCAGTGAAGCTGTGTTTTCCAAGGCAGGTTCCTGTTGAATCATTGAAAAATAGTTTTTTCTGGGGTTTTTATTTGTTCAGCTAATGTCGGTTTCAGAAATCTATAGTTCACTACTGCAGCTTTCCCAGATTTGTCTTTTAATTAACTGGCCCGCGTGATCTCTCACATTCTAGCCATCAGAGATTTTTCCTGGAATAAGGAAATATTAAAAAGTTATTTGCAGTCATTCGGTGTTTCCTCCCCTAATGGCTTCTATGGCACTTAGCGTGCACTTACCTCAGTTGTTATCTCACTGCCCATCGCCCTACTATCTTGAGTTCTTCCCATCAAAAGTAAAATCTCTTTCCCTGAAATGCTGATGATGAGAATGGACAGGTGGTTTGCTTTAGAAAAGCAATAAAATGAAATCCAAAAAGGCAAAGCCTAATGAAGAGAAAGCAGTTGCATTTAGGAGAATTAGTGCTCACAAACCAAGTCAAAAAGATGGCGTTTGTATTTTAGATCTGAAAGAGATAAGAACTTTTTCATTCATTCATTTTCTAGTGTCATAGATTTTTCCATTTGGTGATGTAACATTACTGGTAGGATTTCTTCCAGGCAAACTGGTGATGGTGACTTCTTTAAGAATTGCCATTGGAGCGGTGCAGGTCCCACAGGAGTTCTTCTCTTGCTAAGACAATTTTCTTTTCATGTACTTTTCTGCAAGAAGCCAGGCTTCTGGGAGGGGCTCCAGCTGCAGCAGAGAATGGCCATTCTCTAGGTTACTGGAAGCGATAGTCACACTGGAGTATCTTGGGCTTTGAGATTTTAAAGATCTCTGTTTTCATTGCTTTTGGATCATGTTCTCTTACTCCTGAGGAACTATAGGCTCCTATGGAATTTATGGAGCACTTCAAGCCCATGGTTTAAAAGAGAAATGCCAGACACTGCTTTGAAGGCACCTATCAGTCTTCTTGGTTGTGAGCCCAATGTTTCCAGTATCTGCGTATTTCTTCTTATAATCTGTGAGCTTGTCCTTTCAGCAGGTCCTGTGAACTAAACCTGTCCTGTAATCCATCCTTTTCATTGGAAGACTAAGGCACAGAGGTACAGAGTTGCTTCTCTGAGGAAAGCATCTGTGATAAAAATGGCACTTGGACTCATGTTTTCTGTTCCTTAGTCCTTTGAATTTAACCAAAGCCGCTGCTTTAAACCAAGCCCTCTCTGACCTTTTCAAGAGATCTCAAAAGTTTACTTACCCCGAGGGGTGTTGTGAAGCTTAATTAATGTTTGTAAAGTGCCTTGAGTTCTTTGGATGAAAGCACTTTGGATTATTAATATTAATAATAACAGCTGAGCCTCTGAAACATTCTAGTACAGTAGAATGAATTAACATGAAGCAAGTAATCAACAACAACAAATCAAACCAGTAATGCCGTCATAGCCCTGGGCAATGCGTACAGCTGCTGGTCTGATAGATGTGACAGATGAATCCACCGATACTCTCTTCAGTCATTTCCATTGTAAATTAAACTCTCTCCCATGTCCTCGTAACAGCAGCGTTTTAGCCAGAAGTCACCTGCAGCATTAACTTGCTTTTTCCAGTTGAGGTTTGTTGGTTTTTAATCATCTTCTACAGGTGATATTCAGACATGACATAAGCTGATACATAACTTTTTGGGGTAGTTCTCACGGATTTAGATAAGCTGTGGCAAATTGGGCACCGTTTCCATAGTCACATTGGCCCATGTACCCCAAGAGAAACTTTTTCTTTCTGCAATGCTTCCACCACAGTTACCTGGTGCATATACTCATGAGGGAGGGTTACTCCTTCTGCAGAAGTGTTGACAAGAAAAATAAGAAGAGAAATGAAGGCCCAGGGACTGGGTGACTCAGCCAGTGCCTTTCAGTATGTCAGGTAGGGTGTAGGGCCCCTGGGCCATGTCGAGTATTCTAGGTACTAAACTTGGTATTTCAGCTGTTGTGACCTCCTTTCCTTGCACAGGAGTGTAAAAGAGCCCAAACATAACTGAGAGTGAAATCCATGGTGCCCTTTTCATGTAAGTAGATATCAAACTAGTAGAAAACAGCAGCTTCATACTTGCAGTCTTATTTTTCTTCCAGTCCTCTCTTCCTTCTGTCATCAAAATGCAATGACACAATATAAATTCTTGTAGATACATTACAAGCTGAAAAGCTGCCATAACCTCAGTAAATCATAATAAAAATCTGTTATGTAGAAAAATAAATGAGCAAGCCTTAAGGCTATTTTCCTCAGAAAAAGCATGGTAAGGAATATATATTTTCTTGAACTATTGAACAAAGAGTTGGACTATTAAGGAAAGAATATTAATGATTTGTGCAAGGTTTTTGGAAGAGGGTCTGCTGCTAAGATGCGTATTTTGCACAGTTCCTGTACCAAGGAGCAATTGGTACTACTGTAATTGCTATTGGTCGTAATGGAGAGTTTCATTCCACAGAAAATGCTGAATTTCAGGAGAAAACTTCGTTTGTTATTAAGCAAATCACTCAAGTTGTCAAATACTCTGTTGCGTCCTACAACTTAACACCCATTCCTGTGCTTCGAAAACTCCTTGTTTCAGCTCTTCTGCGCAGCTCTTAAGGGTGGGACTTCACACCACAGAGCATAAATCCTTCCTTACAGTGTTTTCCATTGTGAAATAATTTGCTTGTTGACATGGTAGGCTATTTATTTAATGAGACAGGGCAGGCCCTCTGCTGATGCATTTCACCACAAACTGATAGGAAATAAAGTCGCTAAAGTGATGTGGCAAGATATTAAACTGTAATTATGGTAGTGGCCAGCTTTTCACACAAGACACCGCTGGCAAGCTTGTGGATTTCTTCACTCAATATAATTTCCAATTTTCTTCTGAAGTCCAGCTTTGCTATAATGCAGTATTGTGGGTTATCTATTTCCACAGCCTGATTTCATCTCGTATTTACATATGCAGCAATATGGATGGTATTTGTTTTGCTATATTAAGGTTTGGCAGCAAGTAGTCCAGTTACTTGGTTAGGTTCTTGTTTTTATTGGTTCTAATTCCCACTAATAACATCTTGAAATAGTGGATGTTCCTTTCTTTCTGCAAATAAAAATGACACTTGACTAGAGAATTCTTCTTCAGCTGTTCTGTTAGAAACCAGCCCCATTCTTCCTGCCTTTTAAATACTTAAAAATAATAAACTTAATAAGGAAATTAAAAATCAATGCTGATTAGTTCTGATAATTTTAACTCATATTACAGATTCCTTTGCGAGTAAGTTGACTTTGGCATGTGTGTCTTTGAATTTCAATTTAGTCAAACATATGCCTGTTGATTACATTGCAATATGTGGCACCTCTTATTTGAAGATAGGAACATCACTTTTTGCTTAGTTTTGCAATTCCCTTTTATGTCTGTTGATTAAAATGTAAAGGGTGCAGCATGGAGAGACTATGTGGACTGCCCTAAGTCCAATATTGTGTCTAGAGGGGGAAAACGTGGACCGTGGGAAGGCCTCCAGAGAATCATGGTCTTGTAGGCACAAACACAGTGCTTCATCTGTACGTGATCCAGTCGAGAAACGTCTCCCATCGCACTCCTCTGACTTAGCCCGCTGGTCTTCTGAACACCTTTCTGCTCTTGCCATTGCCTCAACAGTCTGTGTCCAACCATTTCCTTACGCCTACACTTACCCTTCCCTACATGCGGTCAAAAGACTCCTCAGCTTGCTACTGATTTACTCAATCTTTTTCCTCTTCCATTAGCTAACATATCAGCTGTATTTTTTCTTTTTATTTACCAAGTTTGTGATTCAAGGAACTTTTTTCCAAATATATCTTAGATAATGCATACCAACAGTTAGCTTTTTTCTTTTCTTCTCTTGCTGTATGAGTTGCTAGATTAGAGCGACTAAGAGTCCCTGTAGTTTGATTTTTTTTTTCTGTATGCAAATGAGTTTTTTCCTTTGAGGTCATGCCAGCCTGTCCTTTCTGGATTTCTTTTTTTTTAATATAAAGCAGTAAATAAATTGAACAGAGGCTAAAACAAATGTTGGAAATCACTTCAGTTATTAGCCAGCATATAAACAAACTACGGCAATTGATGTATCCAAAGATACGCGTTTATTTTTCTACTGATTTGTAAGAAGTATTTCATATGTATTCATTGAGTTTCCAGCTGAGGAGTTTAATAAAAAGCTGGTCCTTGAGTTCAGCATTTTCTGAAGATCAAGTCCAGCCATTTTTGGTATTTGAAACAGTTCTGAAGTCACCCCCCTCCTAAATAAACCCAAAACTCAGGCTCCTTTTAAATCACCTTCTGACAGCAGTCCTAACTTCAGGCACTGAAGTGTTTACTAGTTTAAAAAAAAAAATAGTTGTGGTTTGGAAAGACATTACTGTTATTTTAAACAATTCTGGCCAACACAGATTAGCTTTTAGGATAATCAGGATGATTACATGAATATCCAGTGTTTTCTATTTGAATATTAAATAGGCTCAAATTCAGCAAAGGATCTTCCATTGCATTATAGGTAAACTGTTTTTTTTTTTTTTCATTTCTTAGTGTTTGAAGTGTGGTAGAAAAAATAAAGTGGGCTAGGAAGTGTCTGAAGTCAGAAACGTATCCCTGTCCTTCAGTTTTGTGGCAAATAATTGGGCCCTGAAGGAACTGGCTGTTGAGTTGCTCTCTCGGCTGTAGCGTGTGTATGTTGGCTGTTCCTTAGAGCTGCCTCTCAGCAATACGTTTTGGCAGGAGCCCCAAGGACTGGCACCTCAAAGGAGGGGGGCAAAGAAGGCTTTAAATTGAGGGTCAAGTTAATATGATCCAGAGCCCCATTCAATTGAGATATCCACAAGAGAAAAAACTCCAAACATTTTAGTAAATTCCGTTTTACTCTTGGGAAGGTAAATTCACTGGCAGGGTTTTATCGTCCACCCCATCCAGCGCTGGCTGCATGTCACTCTTATTAGCCTTTAAACCTTTTAGACAAGCTATTTCGCTCTACTAGTGTGTGTATAATAATGTATCCGTGTAAGCAGTATGTGTTTGGGTTTTGGGATTTTTTGGGGCTGGTTTACTAAGACATTGCTGATTAAAATTTAGCTGGAGTACAGGGAAATCTTGATCTTGTGCAGTCATCCATTTTCTTCAGCGAGTCTTAGCCCAGCATGAGGATCCACTAGATAGATGCAAAATGTAGGCCTGTTTTAATGCTGAGCATTATAATAAATGCTGAATGTTATTATACTTTCAGGTACTTTTACAAACCTATTTTCATGCAGTTCTTCCATATTTTCAAGTAACAACACCCAATTAAGCACTTGAATCTGTGCTGCCCTCAGCAGAGATGTAATTAAGCAGGTGTTTAAATCCCTTGTTAAATTAGTCTCTTATATTTTTCTTTCCTAATCTACCATTACTATTCCTGTCCAGAAAAATAATGGGAAAACAAATGAATCCTGAAACCCTAGCTTTGGGCTTGTAAGGGTCAAACTATATCAGCCACGCAAAGTAGATCTATGGAATCTAATCAAATTTAGGTGAAACAAAGCAGATTTAAATAGAGGCTGCTGGGTAACAGCAGTGAATGGCAAAACATCACTTCTGCAGGAAGGAAAAAAGTTAAATGGAATAAAAATCCACTTCCAAAAGGGCATTATGTGGCACTTTTCCCAACTAATGGCTCGACTGCTGTAATTCAGAATGCTCACAAAATGCATACATGGCCTGGCCATAAAGAGAATAGGGAAACAAAGAGGTTGCGAATTCAATTACAAATGTTATAGATCAAGCTCTTTACTATTCATCCAAATGGAAATTTACACTAAATAACATTATCATGAATTGGCTCAGCAACTTAATGGACTAAGACTCTCACATCTAACAGATTGCCTGGTCTCTACTAGGTCTTGAAAATTGGCTCTCTTGTGGATACCTTTAACCAAGCCTCAATACAGTCTTGTTACGGAATAAATGAAATAAAGTCACATCATCATTTTCATTACCTTCACTTAGCTGATAGAGGCATGAAATAGTTTCTGTTTAAAGTTTGGTCCTGTCATGCTTATGGCAGGGCAAGAGATAACAGGGTCTTTCAGACCTGTCTGTACTTTCGGACAACTTTCCAGAGATGTTGAGTAAGCCAAACATGCAAATTGGAGCCCAATATTTTTTTATGTACAAAGCATCTCATGTAAAACCCTTGAAAATTTTTCTGGACCATTCTGGTCTTACAAGTTGGTTCTTTTAGATTTCAGTACCATGTATATCAATTGAAATGTATATGTAGGTGGGCCCTACAGGTACTGGTTGATGCTGTAGCAGCTCTGCTGGTGCTGTGAAGAAGTAACTTAAAGTTGAGCAAACAAGACATTTTCACATGTTTTAAATATGCTGTTTGGCTTGTGCTGGGTTAACCATATTAGTTCAGCTTGATTTGGTGGAGCAAAATGAGTGTTTTGGTAGCAGAGGGGCTCAGATGTCAAACCAGTATGAAAATTATATCCTGCATGACGTTGGCTCACCCAAAAAATGAGGCTTGTCCATTGTTATTGCACCTACGCTAAACTTCACAGTATTTCTAGGATGATTTGGATGGAATAAATTTCTCAGTGTTCCCACGATGTACGATGTCCCTGGCCAGCTAAAATTCTTTCAAAAATCTGCTTTTGCATTTTGGTGTCTTGTGACAAGGACTAGGGCTCTGAAGGCAGCGGGGACTCTTTAGCCTTGAGAAGAGAAAGCTTAGGGGGGCTCTTACCAGCATGTTACCTGATGGGAGGGAGTGAAAATGATGGAGCCAGACTCTTCGGAGCGGTATCCAGTCACAGGACAAGTACTGGGTGAAAATTGAAATACAGGAAATTACATTTAAACATAAGAAAAAACTCTTTATTGTGAGAGTGGCCAAACTCTGGAACATATTCCCCAGAGAGGCTGTGGAGTCTCCATCCCTGAAGATATTCAGAACCTCCCTGGACACGGTCATGGGCAGTCTGCTCATCCTGCTTCGAGCAGGGGTTTGGACTTGGACGATTTCCAGAGGTCACTTCCAAACCACAACTGTTCTGTGGTGCTGAGATTTAAGACCCTAATCCGTATTGAAAGGCAATGAAGATAAGTGTCCTAGACTTCTAAATGGCTTTTGAAAATGAGACTCAAGCTCCTCCATCAGTTACAATGCTGAGTGGAGGAGTAATGTAATACCCTGAAAAAAATAGTGTTCAAGTTCTGTGGACCCTTCAAAAAGCTCACACATAAATGTGTGGTTCTGGTGCTTGATATGAAACACTTCCAAACTTTTTTTACTATGCTTTTAAATCCCCAAAGGACTTCCACTTGTACAACTGCTACTTAATACTTAAAATAGCCTTAATTCTCTTTGTTAAATTTTGAATCCTAGATGAAGCAGCAAAATAATACTTTTCTGCTTAGTTCCCTGATTATTAAATACAGACTGTGAAATACTATTGATGACGAGTCCATTGCTTTAAAAGGTTACTTTCCTAAAAATAAGAAGGAACCAAGCAATGTTTGCTGTGCCAGGCTCATTTCTTCTGCCTAGGAGGGACAACAAGCATGCGATTTGAAAGGTCATTGGTTCTTTTGTATGCTAATAAACAATTAGTATGGCTGGGGGGGAAGATGTGGCATCAACTTCTTTAGAATGTATTTCTGAGCAAATTAGCCATTCATGACAAGTTAAGAATACTGCTGCTAACATCTCCTGGATGATTTCTTAGCCATCATTTCAGTCTCTGTGAAAATATTGCTATTTAATCAGCTCTGGCTAACAATTATTTTTCTCCTTGACAAGCACCTTCTGGGACTTCGGTTCACCCCTGAGATTATTATTTTTCTTATTGTAACATTTTATAGCTGATAAGGAAAAAGGATTTAGAAAAAGAAAATAACTGACTTTTCCTTCCAGGCAGTTATGATGTTGTATGCATATGAAATATATGTGCATAGAATCTAAATTTGATGTTACTCCAGTCATTTTATTGCAGTGGTAGCAGTGGAGTTTCACACATTCTGGTAATTGCCGTCCTTCCCCCCGCATCCCCTCACACACACGCTGCTGCCACACAAAAACTGACCATCTGGTCAACATTTAGAAAGCAAAATAACTGTGATTGTAGATGGAAGCACCTAACTTGCTGAATGCCAGATACTGCAGTTTAAATAGTTCCCACAAAAGACTTGCTCTTCCTGTTTCTGAATTGCTCAGGAACATCTGCAGGCTAGCAATCATTTTTTTTTTTTCCCCCCTAATCATTGGAAAACACATTTTAGACTTCTGGAATGACTTTCACCTGTCCTATTCCTTTACTTGGCTTTCATATTAGTTCTGCCTGCCATTTTTTGGATGCCAAGGGATATTCTCTTACTAAGTTTCCTGAATACAGGAACATCGAGTCAGGGTGTTTTTTGTTTTGTTTTGTTTTGTTTTTTCCAAATGGCAGAAAAGCTGCATGGGTAAGTTCAACTAAGTCGGGGGGCTGGGAAAGCAGAGCGTGGTAAGCAGGTCGTCTCCAAGCATGCTCTCTGCCCACAGTCAGGTTTCTTGCTAGAGTTATGTTGGGGTGGCAGTGTTGGAAATCCCATGTAAATCTGCAACTCCTCTTGCTCCCAAGAGCATCCAGCTGACATTGTCCTTTTTGCCCTGTCCCCAGGTTTCTCCAGCATGCTGCAGAGTCCATCCTTTTCAGCTCAGAAGTGTCAGGAGGATAACCCAGCACAACCTTTCTCCCAGGCTTAGGACACATGTGGCTCTGAACATGGGGGAAAACAGGGTATGTATACAGGGCATTTTTTTCCTGGGTGTGAGGTGAGCTTTGTATTTTCTAATCCCAAATAGAGGAACAAGCTGTGCATGCACTAGAGCTGGGCAGAGTGGAATGACTTCCAGAAAATCTCAGAAATCCTCAGACAAATGATAAAAAGTCAGCAAACCTGCCTGGTGAAATGATAGGGCAGAAAACTTGCACGTATTCCGATGAATGTGCACACAGGCGTTTTCCAGTTGCATCATGGTAGAAATGAAGTCCTCAGTTAACAACAGCTTTGTCGCAAGTACAACAGTTGAATGGAGTCAAGGAGAGAACTGCTGGTCTAGCACATTATCTTCTGCAATTACTGCAACTACAAATACTGCTCAAGACAAACACTGGAAATAATTATCGTTATCTTTTGAATAGTTTCATATCTCCTTCTTTATGCAGATCCTTTAGTCAACAAAAATATTTAGGTACTTGAGTACACTGCACCTTCTGTTTGTGGAGGACGCTTGTATAGTATCAAAATAGCATCTAAAATATCTTCAGCTGCTTCTGTTACATTGAAGCTTTCAGTTTACAGTTGTATGGTGCAGGGGTCTAACTTCTCTTGCTTTTCTTTGTTTATTTTTAATTAACTTCTTTATTGTTTTCAGCACACAAAGCAATCAAATTATAGCAGTTAGAGAACATTAGTGAAAAGAGATAACAATCCTCCATAAGCAGTAAACAAGGGAACATTTCGTAGGCAAGGTTTGCACAACTCCCTACCATAACTGAAAGCGTTACATTGCACACAGGGCATGATTGATGGCATATAAGCCTCCAAAAGAGACAAATGATTTGGGGGGAGAGTCCCTCATTAAACAGCATTTTGTAAATGAATTAACTTGGTAAACGTGATATGCAGGAGGCACAAAGAAATTGTTCTAAGTGCCAAAAGAACTTTCCCAAATCCTCATAATAAAACTTGAATTTAGATTTCATTTATAAATAGGTTTTAAAGGATTAATACAAAAGTGAACAGGCTATTCATTTTCCATCCTAGGAAGGTTTTTCAGATTGCTAAAAGTTTGTACATGGAGCCAAAACAGATTTTCAAACTTCTTGTGAAGCTGGAGGGGGTTGGAAGGCAGAGACCAAACACACAGAGGCTTGACCAGTTTCCATCCCCTAAACAGCAGGTTGATCCAGGCACTTCTGTGGCAGTGGAAGACTGAGCTTCAAGCCCTTGTTCAACTTGATTCAGACTGCTTGGCTTCTACACTCAGTCTAGCTAATACATGCTTATTAGCTACCTCAATAAATTGTTATTTATAGGTTTGAAGACTAGAAGAGACCTTTTAATCATATTGTCTGTCCCCTTTACAAAGTAGGTCCCAGAATTTCCATATTAATGTCAATTGGTTGCTGTAATTAAGGGATCAAATTGGTGAAGACAATGCTTAGAACTGTGGGTTATATTCACATCTAATAACTTTTCTAGATGGACTACTTGTGATGCTGCCTCTATGCTAATAAAATCTGTTTATCATTAATAAACTAGTCCTAGAACCTCTTTTTCATGAATAATAATTCTTAAAGCAAATTTAGAGATGGTCAAAGGCGGCCTGTAATTTTGAATACTGTATGTGCACCTTAAGATAGTCTAGGCCTTATTTCAAATGAATTACTCCCAAATCTAACTCAAATCAGTAAGCACTCATTACCTGCACAGGCTCCAAAGACTAGGCACAAGGTACTTTGTGCTGTACAACCACTAAAGAGTGAACTGAAAATCTAGAAATGGAGCTGGAAAATAGAAGGAATTTTCATCCTGAGATTTTGAAATTTTATTTCTCCCCAAAACCAAATGGCTAAGGATACTGGAGGATTTTCTATGGCATAAAATAGTCTGCTGTATGTTGATTTGTCATTTCCTGTGTTTTAGGATATAATCTTGAAACGTAATTGTTAGGATGAAATTTTTGAATTAGCCAGAAATAACCTGATTCATTGGACAGTTCTTGCTATTGAAAAGTCAGGTTAAAAACTTCTGCTCTGGCTAGAGGCAGCCTGTGAAAAGGAATTTACACTGTTCTCTTATATATTTCTTCAGCATTTATGATACTGGCAAGGGTCAAGTGTGCATGAGAATGCGGTGCTGGACAACGTGTCTCAACCTTGGACGTCTGAGGGAGCGGTTTTGGTGTTGAGAGGTCAGTTCCAGCTCAGGGCTTGCTTTAATTCCAGGTGCCTTTGCTGAGAATGACAAGAGCTGCCTAAACTGGCAAGATGTTCTGGTGCTTTTTTATATATTGGTATGTCAACTGGGAAATCACCTGAAATGAAGGTGTCTGATAGAGGATATCTAAGAGTTCTCTTCTGACTTTCTGCCTGACCCAGATTTGAACTGCTGAGCTAGTATTTAAAAGACTTGGTGTAATAATGACCCACCTCCCCATTATCCAGGAATTATAATTGGAAGCCAACTACTTTGGGTGCTTACTCACAAGCCTTGTTAGATGGGATTTTGTCTCCTGATCATGCGTCTGTAGAATTTAGTTGAAAGCCAAATGCTGTGGAAAATTTACATTACACCCCTGAGTTTCATTGAGCAGAGAGCACTTTTCAATTCAAGAGTGAGCTGCAAAGCTTAAGCTGGGCAAAGAATTCATTATTTTAATGATAATAATTTACACTTGCATGGGAGCTTTCATCCAAGAAAATACCACGTTAGAATTTTCCATTGATGGTCTCTCCAAGATGGGGTAATTTCACCTTGGTAAGTATGTGTATTATATTTGCCTTTTCTGTTTGGGAATAAAAAGTGAAGATTATTATAGTTTGTACAGTTGAGTGTTTATTATAGAAATATTTTGCATTTATATTGTAGTTTTCTTAAAATCTGAATGTGGTTTTGAAACACTAGTTTAAACCTATCAATACCCCTATTATGTAAAATTAGTCCACTGCTGTATACTTGGGGAAACTGAGGTAAGAACCTCCTGGGTCTTTTCTGTTTCTTGGGGGTTTTTTTCTATTGAAAGTAAATCGAAGCAGTAAGTGGTTTGCATTTCTGGAAAACAGGTCCCATTACTGAGATCAAATGTAGGGGTCCAACTCAGCTTTGTCCTCAAATATAAAATCTTTTCTCTTAAAAGGGACTTCTCATCTGCTTAAAATGAAGCATGTGCTTAAGTGGGTTGTTAAATCAGAGGGTATGTCTAATGTTTTGTTGAACTGGAGTGCAAGTCTGTGTCAAAACTAGGTCTGGATGGAACTGTGCAGCTCTTCCTGTGAGTGAGGGTTTGATCCAACACACCTCATCGGAGATTTTTTTCATTATTTCAGTCAAATTCTTAATATCTTCGACTATATGCACCATAGCATATTCTGCTTTTCTTCCCCTACGTGGTAAATAGAGCCAATTTTGCCTCTTCTGAGTGTAATAAATTCCCATACAGAAGCTCTGTTTTCTTTCAGCTATTGTCTTTTTGGAGGCTCTGCATAAATATACAAAAGCTTATTTCTAATTTTATTTTTTTTTCTTATGCAATTCTGTACGCACTATTTACTTGTTTAAAAAATGAAATTGTGCGCTCCTCCTGTTCCCCCCCAAAAAAAAGCTGTGGGGAACCTTTCATTTAGACATGTGCAAGCAGCATAAGGCAGGCCAATAACACAAAGTCAAAGCCATTTCATAGAAAGGGTTTCAGAAATGCTAATGGATCTAAATGAGCTTAGAAAGCATTTTACAGAGAAAGTATTCAAAATACAGGATGAATTGCAAGATACATTCCCGTAGTAATATATTACTGTGGTGTTTCGTTGCTGGATTTATATATCAGTTTTAACTACTAGTCTTGATTATGTCATAAAGATTTCATAGATTATTATTGGTTTTTTTTTTGCTCTGCCAGTAATCTACTTTATTAACTGGTGGTTGGGAGTGACAAATTTTGATCAAACTTAAAATTTTAATGTATTCCAATTAGTGGATGGATATGACATTATTATGTCTTTGTTCGTCATTAGCACAAGTGTTCTACTGCTTTAAAAAAAACCCAACACTTTGGCTCTGCAAGACTTAGAAAACACTCTAATGTTTTTAGACATGCTAAAGACGAAACTATTAAAGCAGGTAATCATTTCATTCTACTTGGCAAAGAAAGAAATAATGTTTTCATTATTTATTTTCACATGCACATTGAGTAAATATATTAATATATATATTAATATAAATATTTATATATTTAATGTAAATATATTTTTTAAAAAACCCAAAAGATAATGTTGTTCTACCTACAGGAATTCATTCAGCACAGTAATATTTAATGGGTTTGGTATTGCTATGTCTGGAAAACAGGGAGTAGTTTTTTCTTATTTTTCTCATATTTTCATGAGAGTAACTGAGGCATATTAATGATTAAAGGAAGTATTTATTGAAGAAGGTGGTTACCATTCAGCAGCATGTAGCCACTGGTCCAGGGAATCATCTCTCTGGGCAGACGTCTTTGGAGTGTCTAATCCAATGGGATTCTGTTCCTTGACCAGAACTACAAATATTCCACAGGTTGTCCAAAGGTATTCCAAAGTGCATTTCACCCAGGAAATCCCAGTTCTGTACGCACAGTCACATTTTCAGAACAGCATTTGGGCCTCTTTGGAAGAACCATTTTTACATCTGAATATTTAAACCACTGTCCCAGGAAGGTGGCTGATTGCCACCTCAGAATTTTTCTGCCAACTAACCTGGGAGGAGAGCCTTAACAGTTCAAGGATTATAGTGTATATCTTTGTCAGCAAGCAGCATCTGTCAGAGCAGCCAGTCTGTTGAATTCCAGCAAATATCCCCAGTAATGTTAATCCAGAGACCAAAGTTCAGGAGGGACTTAAAACAAATATGTGGACATAACATTAACTAAAGCTCTTCATGACTTGCAAGATAAGTTTATTTCTCCCTATCCCCACTTCTTTCTTTGCTTTCTTTCCACCAGTGCCCTTATTAATGAACTGTGAAAGCTGACATTTCCAATAAGGAACAATTAAATGTGGAACTAAATTAAATGAAGTCATTCATTTACAAAATAATAGCTAACTAGCATGAGGATGGTGAAAAATGATTGCAAGTCATGGAAAAAAAAAAAAGAGTAAATTAAGTCTGACTACATTAATGTTCTTTAAATACTTCTGCTGCTCAGAAAAGTAAATGGGAAACATCTTATTAGCTATCTTAGATATAAGGTAGTAATGTGTATGTTCAGCTTGACAATGTTACAGGACAGGAATTCTTCATAGATGTCAGTGTAAGGAAGGTATTTAAATTCTTAACTTTCAGCACTCTTTTCTTGCAAAAGTACTACAGCAGGTCTGGAGCAAGGTATGTAATGTGATAAGTGCATTTAACCACGTAATGCTAGTGAAAGGCAGTAATGATGGCCCTTCCAGCCTTCAAAATGTTTCAGGAAGGCTCTAAGGCTTCTTAATCCAGGTAACAGGCTTTGTCTTTGGGTGTTGAGTTGAGTGCAGTTAACCACATCGCAGTATTTTCTCTGCCCCAATGGAAGGAATTTGCTGGGTCCTTCTCTGTTTCAATAGAGTGGAAAGTGCTGGCAGAATAGGGACAGAAGCAAGAACTCATCCTAGGGGAGTTGATTCAGCAAATACTGTGGACAGTCCTCCAGACAATCTGCTTTTTCGTCCTTTTTTCTGTTACACTATAAGGATAGAATTCACTCAAAACATCAGTCGTTCAAGGCTTAAGTATTTCTGCCTCGTTTTCAGTGTTCTGATGGCTTTACGTGGATGTGTAATTTTTTTCCTGTATGAGAAACATCAGCCAAAGAGCTAAATTTTTGAGAGCTAGTAATCCACGGCTGATACTAGGCTATTTCAGGTAAAATCCAGCTGCTCACACTTGTTGCTCTTGCAGTTGGATTTTTCAGGCTGTCCATCCAACATATACCCACCAAGCTGATCCCTGTAAAACCAAACCCAAACAAGATGGGCAAACACTGTAGGAACATAATGGAAAAGAACACACATTGCTTAATTTTAAGGGAATGCTGATTTGCTATGACTGATGCCAGCTTAAGGTTTGCCATGCTGCTTAATGCATTTTTATTTAAAAATGCTTTTTAGATTTATCTGTGAATCTCTGAAGGCTCAAGTTAATTTTGCAATCAATTATTCTTATGAGGATTTGTAGAATTCACAGCTCTTCCATAAGAATTTGAGTTTTACTTGAATTAATCTAAAAAACTCTAACCTTCTTGCATACTTTCTCCAAAACCCTGTGTGCTCCCCACCCCTGAGGCTGAGGAGTATTTGAAAAGGAGAATTAAAAAGAGATTTGGACCCAGGTTGAAAAAAGCATTGATTTCCTCAGTTATACTTAAGGCTCTCTCCTTTTGTAAAATAAATAACCTGAATAAACATGTCAGGGAAGATTAAAACCTCATTAAAAAGTGTAAACAGAGTGCAAAGGAGAAGAAAAAAAAAAAAGCTTGGCTGAATTGAATAATGGTAATAATAAAATCACTAAACAGTATTGCTAGTTAAAAGTCCTGTTAAAGTGAATGTACCATTGAGATGGGAAGCAGAGCTGCTGTTATCTAACACTCAGGATGGAGATTTCTTTTCAATAATTTGATAACATTTTAATGAATAAATTAATAACATTATCCCGGAAATGGAGTTCATAGATAAAGTCAATTCCTCACCAGTTCCCAAATCTAATCAGAGGAGTTCTGTTCAGGGATGGTCAGCAATGATGCATGTGTTCAGCAGTATTTTTCCTTGCCCACCGAGGGGAGACAACTGCTGAGGCCACTTATGGCACTGCATCCATAAGAGGTTTATTTCACAATATTAATGCAAATTACGGCTTTAAGGCTGGCAATTATGCATTTTTATTTTACTGAGGTGAGCAGGATTGTTGCATATATGCTTTAAAAATGCTAAAGAAAACAACTCCATCTTGTTTTTAAGTGATGTACTTGTAAAGACAAATTCACAGAAAAGGAGAAATATTACTTGTTATAGAAGAAGCACGTAGCAGATTTTGAGAACAGGATGAAGTTGTGTTAACGTATTGCCAATGCATAAGACCTATTCTCAAGATTTTTAATTTAAATGGGTAAGGGAGGGGAAAAGGAGTAGAGGGAAGAAGTTAATGAAGGACAGGGCAAAACGAGTGCAGAGAAGTAACATTTCCATAGCCAATGGCAGGATCAGTAGAAGGAATTATATTTTTGAATTTAAGGTAAAATTTAATACAAGAGGAGGACTGGAATCTGACTTAGCACAAGTACCTTGTGATTATCACCTTTGTTTCACTTTAACAGAAGACTGCAACAGTAAATACTGTAATTGTCTGCCTGGCCTTTCAGTGAAGATCAAGCACTGGAATTTTAATAATAAGACCTTTATTCAAGGCTCCAGAGATACCTGAGATAGTGATGAATGAGCTTGTATGCCTTCACAGCAGAGTTCTGTGTATGCGAGGGTGCTGGCTGGCATGCCAGAAAGAGTATAGCTGTTAATAGTTCACTTGAGCTAATTAGCCCTGGTTCATTCCTTTAGCTTATGAAGGCATTGTGTGATGTAGACAATCTCTTGTTGCCACAACATCATTTATAACACAGTACTCCAACAGCAGTCATAATTTCAACAGCCTACCTGACATCTGGAGAAAACTCCTGTATCGTTTCGTAATAACAGGATGTAATCCTCATCCTCTCCAAAATATTTGTCAGATAAGTGCTCTTTGTCTAACATCCATGTGCTGTCAGACTGCTTCCTATTTTTTACCTTCACCAGGTCTCTCTAATAAGACTTTACAAGCCAAACCCAGGCAGTGCATCCAACGGTGTTAGTGAAATAGCAACACAGAAAAAAAATTGTCTTGACGTGGGACAACTGCAGCAAGGAAGCTGCTCCGGTGCAGGAACAGTCTCTGTAGATGCAATCTAAGTGACTGCTGCTCTTATGCTGACAGATCTTACATGGTTTGCTCTTCATGAATGCTTTTCCTCATGCAGTTCTCTCAATTCCTTCATAGACAATCGTGATTCTTAAGCTGTAATGCTAAATACAGAACATTACTTCAGCCAATGCTGAAATTTAATATTTCTGCCCTGATTCAGGAAGATATTTTTCATTTACTTTCAGTGCTTGAGAAAGCTACCTGGAGCCTGGCTGTTTAAAACACCTCACAAAGGTGGGTGAGTGGCTGCAGTTCATACAAACCCCAGTGAGGTTTCCTGCAGAACTTGCCCAGGATTACAAAGATAACATGCTTGAAGAGAAACCAAACCCATGTTTAGGTATTCCTCTTCCAAAGTTTCATCTACTTGATCATGTTTCCCAAATCTTCACAGTCCTCCTGATGAAGCAGTCCACTTCAAAAATGCAATCATTTTATAGAACACAATATATAGCTCTTCACTAGGAGTATTGTATTCTTATTCCAGAACTTAACAGTTTGCTTTTTGCTACTTCAGATGTGTTTGGTGTGAAAGGACATCCAAAGTCTCTCTTTCCAAGCCAGGAGAACTGTACTTGCCTAATCATATTGTCAAGTATAGGAAGTTCCCTGCTGCAGGGTGAAGGTTCTGTTTATAAATAAAAGGTATTTATTTTCCAGCCCTGGTTAAGTATATTAACATAAATGCTGTTGTTACACTTGTGCCCTGTAGTCATGACTAGTTCTCCAGGGAGAGCAAGAGAGAAAAAGGCGCATGTAATAATTTGTTTTCCACTAATGACAGCAATAGATTCACCTTGATCTGCTTAACGGTATTCATTTCCTGCTAATAAGTCACTATATTTAAGTTTATTCCAGGAGTTTATATAGATTGTGAGCTGCTCAGATTTGATTAGCAAGATGTCTCACACGTGATCCTGCAAACGGATCAGTTTGTATTTGAATGATTTTCAGTCTCCTCTAGGTTAAATGTTATTAAATGATTACTCTGTTGTAAGAGTATTTAAGGAAAAGCTCGAAGTCTTGCCCGCATTTGGAATGGTGTTGCAAAGCAGAAGTTAGTTCACGTTTTGCTCCCTGGGGCCGAGTGGGTCACTATAAATGTTCAGACCAGTGCAGCCTGCTCTGATTTACTTCACCTGCCAGAGGCTGCAAGGGGGTTTGTAACTGCCGGGGCAGGGGCTGTGTGGGCGCACAAACCCTCTGCCCTTCACCGCCTTCAGCCTGGTCTGAGGAATGTGCTTCCTTCCACCCCTCCGCCTCCGCAGGCTCAGCGCCCAGGAGGCAACAAAGCCGGGCCGGGGCCTGCGCAGGCGGCTCCAGTTCAAACCCGGTCAGGGCGGGTGGGCCCGACCGGCTCCACCGCAGCCCGCCCCGCCTCGGCGGGGGGAAGCGAGGTGAGGGAGGGTGGTTGAGCTGGGGTGATCGTGGAGGAGGAGGAAGGTGCTGCTTGGGGTGTGGGAAAGAGCAGGCTGCCACCATCTTGAAGGGGAGGCAGCAAGTGTGTGCAGGGAGCGTGCATGTCATGCCATGAGTGAAAGGAAAACTCCTGTGTGTTACTGAAAACTGCCACAAAGAGGGAGGAGAACCCTCTTTGAGCACAAAATATGAGGCTGAGTGTGGGGATTTGCGTTGGGAAAGGTTTTGAGTGGTAACTTTCTCCATACAGAGGAGGAAATTCGTGTTTTGGAAATGTGGAACAAAATGGCTGCCTGGAGGAAAGGCCGAGGGCTTCCTTGCTGCCCGGTTTTATTCCTCCTTTTGCAGTCTGGTAGCTTTATACCTGACAAGAGCTCAACCAGAGCTCAGTTTGGACAAAACACGATGAATATTACTTTGTCACTTAATGAGAAGCGGAGTTAGGCTTCTTCATCATGAGCTTGTCTGAAAACAGTAAATATCAGCACTGTGGAAGGTAATGAAAGTGGCTCTTTTTCATACAGGCCTCTGCAGCAAAACCATAGTTGCTCTTCTCTGTGCTATTGCTGTTTGTTGCCTGTCTTGGACTTCTCTTGTCCTTCTGTTAAATGTTTGTTTGTGTAACTGACAATCCTGGTCAGTGTTACTAGTGTCTTACACTCTTGCTATAAACTTACGTGCTTTTTATGTTAAAGACTTTACAGTTGCATGATTGTGAGGAAGTTTATTTTCGTTTCAAAATACATCCCTAGTCCTGGTGTCTGCCAAGGAAAGCTCAAATATTTAGTAGACATTGTTTCCTGGAAGAGAAAGCAAAGCAATACCTAACCCTTCATGTTAGTAAAAAAGGAGAAACTGGCATGAAGCTCATGGGAAAGATATAATGCTGATGGGTGAATGGGATGGATAGGAGGTACTATCAGCACAATTTTTGAGGAAATAATTCCATGTCTTGCTATCCCTTATATATAAAGTGGCAGTGTAACACTGGATGGGAAGAATCATCCCCTTTACTAAAAGCGAACAAAATACTTTGAAGAGGAAGAAAAAAGTTGTTCTGGTCTTCCATAAAGGACTAATTAGGAAAGAAAGGGATTGGACCAGTTAAAGATGGTTGCACAAACTGAGTAATTCATGTTACTTAAGTTGTGCTAATGTTCTAGTTTGTACTGGGGTTATATGATGATAGCAGTAAAAACTGTACAAAAGTAGCAATTCACTGATATGAAATTCTTTTTCAGCTCATCTTTGCAATGTGGAGAGGAAAAATGGTTTTGAGCCAGAAAGGATGTGGGCTGATGCTGCTTGATAAGGTAAGACTCGCTTCATGCAGAAGAAAACCAATGAGTTTATGCCTTCCAGAGTCTAGAAATTACATGGCATTTCATATTGCTTTTTAAAAATAGATGTGGTCTACAATACCAAAGGAGAAATACCTTATTTGGCTTCAATTAAGAGAGCTCATTCTATTTTATGAAGGAATGAGATATCACATTTTGTAGTTAGGAGGTTTATTTGTGCACACTTAAAATAATTTTTGTGCATTAATTCTACTTTGAGATTATTGTGAACATGTCCTCAGCCGGAGAAGTGCTACGTGATGTCTGAAGAATGGATCTCCTGTTAATTATAGTGAAGTGTATCTGAAGTAGTTGAAAATTGAGAATGGTCTGCTGGAAAGGCTTTGCATTTTCATGGGTGTTGGGGAGATTTGGCTTTCACACTGTCTAGATTGATAAGAATAGCAAGTCTTCAGTGCTAACTTTTACTTATCTTCTTGCTTCAATTTAATAGAGATGTATTTTATCATTGCAAGGCTGAAATTGTGGCTAAACTTGAGATGTGCTGAGTGGACCATGTAATGACTGCAACTGATTCTGCTTGTCTTTTCCTTAGAATGAGGAAGAATACAAAGTACAAACCAGTGCATTTACTAATTTTACCCAATTGTGTGTTATACAAGAAAAGAAAAAAAAAAGTTAAATCTTCCCCAAAGATCAATTTTTGTTATTGTTCTTTTTTATATTGGAAATTGGCTTACTTTTCAATTGCTCCTATTTTAATCGAATACTGCAGAGTTCTGCTGGAAACAACAGTACTGCAATAATCTGTATGAGTCTTGAAAGAACAGCCTTATGTAATGTTAAAGTTGCATTCTGTCTAGCAGTCTGTGGTAGGGAATCCTTATGGGCTGGAAATTGAAATTAAAGATGTGTTGAAAATTGGTTTTTAGAGTTTGCATGTCATAGCCTGGCCTGGATGAGTTGGTTGTGGACAGTGAAAGCCTAATTACTGGCTTAGAAAACATGTTGATAATGGTGCAAAAAAGGTGGTAATGTAGCATCCAAATGAAAATAATTAGCATATTTGCCTTGCTACTTAAGTCATTTATTCCCTAATCAGCTGTCCCGGAACCTCCTTTTCCCATAGATGTATAAATTTACCCAAGGATTTCAGGTATTAGTATTACCAGTATTAATATTGTTGTTGATTAAGTTTGACAGGACTCATGAACTGAGAGACTGGAAGTATGGCACAGAAAGATGGAAAAATACTGAAAACAATGCGATACAAAGGGATGTTGTGGCTATTTGGATCCATTTGTAAACTTATGTGCATGACAACTTTCTTGTTTGCTTTGTGTTCCCTTAGAAAAAAATGCATTGCTTCAATAATTATTTAAAAGCCTGGTTATTTTTAAAGGTGCCCATTAGCCCAAGTTCAATTAAAAGCACAGAACCAGAAGCCTGGAGTTAATCTTTGCCTATCTGGCAATTAATTAATTGTGGTCAGGATGAGATATGAAGTGCCGAGGAATCCACCTTTGGAAACAGATTTTAATGAGCAGCTAGTCCTTAGTGTTGTTGGGACAACCACGGGTAGACATGCTGACGTGAAAGTTTAGTTACATGGGTCTTAGTTTTGGTCCTGGTAATTTTGAAACATTGGTAGAGGATGGCAAACCCTTTACTTAGCTACCTCTATGGGAGCTTGAAAGCTTAGGTTTGATGTTTGTATTAATTTCTGTATATTATCATTAGGTTCTGTTGCAAGCACAAATATTTCTGACATTAAAAATTCAGCATTCTCTGTTAAATATTTCAGAACAACCGTAAACTTGTATCAGTCACTTTAACTGACAGGCTCCTTTAGTTCTTTTTTGTTTTGAATAATTAAATCTTTCTATCTTTCTATCTTCATTAAAAAAAAAACAAGCCCCTCAAAACCTATGAATGTTTTTACTGTCTTCTGTCCCTGGGCAGTTGCCTGCTCTCAGAGTTTCTCTTTGCCTTATGGCCTTAAGAAAAAATTTCTCAACTACATTCCTGAAGTTTTTAGGTCTTGCAAGAACTCATATCCCCCAGTGGTCCTTCTCCTATAGGTATTTCACACTTCAAACCCGTGAGAGAGGAGTGCTCTTACTTTAGCAGTAGGGTTTCATCTTTGCATAGTACCTACTGTTCTGTGAGAATAATAATTAGCAGGAACATTTGAAGTCCTGTGTATCCTGCATGCTCTGCAGGAGGTTGGCAAAGAATCAAACCCATCTGCTTGGCGTAATGATTTGGGTTTTAGGAAATCTAAATAAAATTCTGCCCTTGCAAGCAGATCTGTGAGCATTGTGCCTTGTGCCTCTGGAGGATTCCGATTGATTTCGCTGAGGATCCCAGGTCTACTCAAAGAATGAACGCCTTGGTGTGCAGCTTATTGGTAGTTCAGTGACTCAATTCCTCAGCAAATAAATCTCTACTCTCAATTCTGTGCCTGGTAGCTATGAGAGATTCTGGCTGCAAAAACATCCACTTGCACCTTACTCTCAACATGTCATGACACTAAAGCAGCTTTTCAAAAGTATTTAGGGATTTTCTCATTTTTGTAAGCTGTGATCACTTGGAGCTGCTTGACTCCCTTTGTCCCTGTCTGTTTATACTACAGTGGGCTGCTAAACATTTTGTCATGTGTTTTGTAAACAGAGATAATCAGTGTCTGTAGTATTTCGTATTCTCTGTATGAAATTACATCAAATGTTCAATGGTGGGGAATTTCCATGCTTCTTGTTTGTTGTTGTTTGGGGAGAGAGAAATTCTTCAGGGTTTTTTCTATATGGGAGAGTCTACCATAGTGACATCCTGCCCTTTCTGCCTGCTGCTGCTTTTCTGGACTTAAACAAACAAAACAACAAAAAGAAAACCTTATTTATTAGCAGTGAACAGGAAATAATGGGGAATGAAGGAAAGCTATTAAAATAACCCATAAATGCTAATATAATTCAGTGCATGTCAACTATGTTATTGACATGTCAACTATGTTATTACTGTGTTATTGAGTCTTAGTTCAGATGCCATCCAAGATAAAAAAATATCCAAAGTGGTAGATAGACACTTCATAATGACATACTTCTGGGACAACAATAATTAAACTACTTCAGTTATTCTTGTTTCATTATGCAAACAGTATTATCCAGCTTATTTTTTCAGATGTATTGGATAACTTGGACCCTCCTGACATACAGTTGATTTCCTGTAGATTCAGGACAGAGTTTAACTTAAAGCAGTGTTTCTTTAAGACTTGGATTACCTTCCTGCTCTAGTTCTTGCATTGACTTTATTCTTGTGGTGTCTTAAGTGGCTGCAAGCTTGGAGTAAAATCTTGACCCTGTTCAAGTCGATGAGAGTTTTGTCATTGGCTGAAAAAAAAGATAGGATTTAACATCTGATTATTAGAGCATCAGACTCAATTCCCATTGAGAAAAATGCTTCTTATCCCTGCTGGTTCCAATGTCAGTGACCTTCCTTCCTGTCCTCAAAGTCCCATCAGCCACAAAAGTAAGTACATAAATACATTAGTTGAGGGAAGTTGGGAAATAAACGCATCCTCTAGTGGATCTCGAAGTGTTTGTCTTTCCTTATCAGCCCCATAATGATAGTGCAGCGATGGCAGCTTAATGATAGCAGCCCCAATGACGCCATTCAGTGCCAGAGAGGTGAAGATTGCACATTTTATTTTGGAAAATAATTACGCAGCTAATTACAGCACTTGACTTTCGTCCTTCCCTTCCCTGTGTTCTTGGGAGGCTGGTTTGCTCAGCTTGCAAAAGACTGCATCAGTTATTCTAAAGGTCAAAAGACTCTTGTATTATGATTTGTAATTGCTAGTAATAGTGAATAAAATAAATACAGCATCAGTTTGGATCATTTAACTCGTTGCTTAACTTCTGTGTTATTCTGTTCTGTTGTGTGACTGTAAGAACACACTTGTCCAAGTGGCTGAAAGAGGAGAAATAAACCAGAGGTCAAGGTCTGAACTCTTCTGAAATTGTTCTGAGAAATTTGGAATCTGAATTCCAAATGTAGCGATCAGACCTAACGGTGCAGAACATTTAAAAAATGGTATGCAACTGTCTGCAGAGGATGCAAGTGAATTTCAGGGCAAAGCAACTGCAGTGCCGTTTCAGAAGTACCGTAGCTGAAGAATCTTAGTAGATCTTGACTTTCTATGGCTTAGAGATCTCAGCTGGCTGGCTAAGAATTAAGAGTATGCTTTTATTTAAGTAAGCAAGCCCTAATACATGTTTTGTACAGCTTTTTTTCTTCTTTTTGTGGCCCTGCCTCCCAAAACCCTGCATGGCAGCTATGGAGATGGACCACCTCCCCCCCCCCCGCCTTTACTTACACGGTTGTTCTTGGAGAACTCTAGAGACCAAATACAATTTCCATCCTTTATCCTCTGGTCAGCTCTTTAATCCCAGGTTGTATAATTGCTTGGGCTTCAGAATGCAGCACATTCCCTCACACTTCAGGTCAGCTCTAAGTCTTGATTCAGTCTGATTCATTTCAATTTGCATAATCTTCTCAGCCCTCTGTATTTCATTTAGACACCAAAGATTTAGTTTAGTTACATTCTTATCTCATTTATCATTTACTTGTCTTCTTTCAGAGTTTGATTTAATCCCTTTGGTTTACTTTAAAAGACTGATTTCTTATCTGCACAGTGCTTTATTCCACTGTGATTTTCAAGCGTTTGTATTTTCTATCTGGATCTTCCTTATTGTGATGTTTATTTTATACCTAGAGATAAACCGCCTTCATCTCTGATCTTAAAGATTTAAGTCATAAATTTAACAAGCAGTGTCTAGGCCAGAAACCTACACCGGGCCATTTCTGTACTGATGATGTTTTCGCTGCTGCTTTTTCCGATAATTGCCATGCTAATGTTTTATTGTAGTTAGTCACTGTGAACTTGGTTGGAATTCAGGATTTGTGTCTGACTCTGTCACTGAGTAACTACGTGACCAGAGGCGGCGTCAGTTCACTTTTGTCTCTTATGCTTTATTTATTTTTTTTGAGGGTGCTCGCTTTTTGAGTGTAGCACGCTGCAGTTGTACAGTTAGTATACAGCAAAGTTATGCCCAGCTATCTGATAATGCCAAAATCCTGGAGCAAGTGGTGACTTGCAGCATTTGCACAAGATATTTTTCTCTGGGTAAGTTTTCTGGGTCTGATTTTCTTTATTACTGCCTGGCAAATATGACAAACTATCTTACTAATAATTTTCTTTTTAATGGGAAAATGTATGTATGGTATCGATTTGTAGAAGTTTTGTACTAATAATATGAACCTTCCACTTAAGTACTTTACCTTAGCTGAGAAAGGTTTTCTTTGAACTTTTTTGGATTTAAAAATAAATATTCCAGGGCAAGAAGAGCAACATTGGAGCAACAACGGTCCCAATTCATTCCTAACTAATGGATTTTTCTGTGCAATTTCTGATCTAAAATAAAACCCTGACTACTGTGTCTTGCATCTATGACTTTAAGAACATTACTGATCAGATGAAATCATAAAAAAAGATCCATCTTTGTCATCAGTTCCACATCTGACAGTGTCTTAATACTTGCTGCTAAGGGAAGATGAGACTAGGGTAAATACAGAATAGTAAGTGATCCTTTTCCTGAAACTTGTCCCCAGTTTCTTTGAAATAGCAGTTCAGAAACTTCAGGAGGTGAAGGTGGCATCTAGACAATTGTGTTTTTATTGTCTTGCAGTTGATGCTGTGAGTGAATCTGTCCTTTAGGAATTTGTCCAATCTCTTTTTAAATCCCATACTGTCTTCTATTTATTTTAAAATTGCTGTTTGGTAATTTCTCTGCATGGCTCAAATATTTGCAAGGCTGCGTTAAAAATAATGGAAATGATCTGCTTTATGGTCTTCGGAGGTTTGCGATTCAAATCTTTTTTTGCAGTTATGAGGTCTAAAAGTGTCCTCTTTTCTACCTCATATTCAAAGAACTTGAGCTTGGGCTTTAATAATATATTAAGTCACATGGCAATGGAATCACAAGAGATTCAGTAACACTAAAGAAGAAGAAGAAAAAAAAAGTACTTTTATAGCACTCCTATATCATTCCATTGTAGACCACAGCACCAAAAATGCCTCCTGTATTCTTAAAACAGCTGGTAGAATACCTCTCCTACTCGTGGCAGCTCAATCTCATGCTGTCTCTTATGTATCCGTGGTAAATATTTGTATTGTAAAACAGTATTTTATTGGAGGAAAAGAAGCCTGGCTGGCTTGGCATGGGGAATTGAAGGTAGCTTATTTAAGTCTTCAGAAAATAAAAGGTTTCTGCACTAAGGGAGGGAATAGTCCATTTTCCATCTGAACTACCTCCAGGGAGGCTCGGTGGAGAGGACAGAGGCAGCTCTGTATCTGTAAGACTACCTGGATACCAGACTGGCTGGAGTATCCTGTAATTGTACATACACATGCTGCACATAGCTTTTTTCATATGACTTTAAGTGGAAAACAGTCCACTGGAGGAGGGGAAGGTGTTATCTCTTTAAGATCAGTAGCCAAGCAGGCAAGTTGATAACATTTTGTTGCTTATAATTCAGCATTTCCTAGTGTATGTAGGGCCTGGATGTTTTCCATTTTGAACTGACAAAGCAACTTGTTCTTGCAGAACGTCTTAGGCTGGTGAGCATTTATAGATGTGGGTGTTTCAAAAGCAGACTCCTGCTTTGTCTCTGTTGGCATATACAAGTGCCCTGTAAGAAGCTGACAGTGTAGTTACAATTTCTTTGGGATAATTGGTACAGCACACTCAGACTGTCAGATACTAGCCTGCTTTAGCTTTGACAGTGTTTTTAAGTTTTGCTGTCAACAAATCAGTTGCGTTCCTTGATGTGGATGGATTGAGCAATTTTATAGGCGTAGAATGCTGTTGTCTCTAGTGCCTTTTGATACTGTTCTTTCAGACTGCCTCGTCTTCCTGGGTTGGGATACAGGTGGAAAGCTGTTGGTAACAGTTCATCCATTTCATAGTGCTAATATGGTGTAGGCATCACCAAATGTACCTAGGTGGGGGAAAGCATTCTTTGGTCACTGAGGTGATGGTATTGTATTCTTGACTGCTCTATATGAATAAATGTATTGGGATCACTGCGTTGACAAGGTACTAGTGTAGGAACAAAGCTGGTGATGCATAGTACACCCACAGGCAAGACCCCTCTACGAAGAAGTGGGATGCTGTTAGTATTGCTGTGTTCGGGGCCTCTGTTACAGCAAGTGATGACAACTCTTCATAATCCTGACCAACTAGCTAAATCTTTGTGAAAATGAGATGAAACTGAAATCCTCCCCTTTGTAGAAGAAGAGTACAAAGCCTGTTTGCTTCCAAATACTAGTAGTTTTGTCAAAATCTACTTCCTTTATTACCAGAGTAGTGTGTAGCTGTTGTGCTGGTCATTTGCTGAGGATGAATTTCAGAATGAGTAACTGCAAAGCAAATGTGTGTCTCGGAACACTCTGAAATTCAAACCTTTTTCATTATTATTTTGGAAAGCCACATTGGGAATTTTTTTGAAGTCTGTTCTTTAGTTTATCTAATTCCAGTAGGAGGAAGATGGATATTGGGTAGTGTTGAAACAATCAGTTCATTCTTCCCAGTGAACTTATGTTAAAGCATCTTGCTTAAGAGAATAAATGAGGTGTCATAACCTGAACCCATACAGAATGTGGCCAGAATGTTAATGATCCAGCGTTGTTTTTCACTTGAGTTGTATGAACACAAAGTACTTATTAGCTCTCAGCGTCCACTGGTTGCATGATAAAAATGAAGTCTAACACGCTTAAGTCTCACTCCCAGAGCTAACCTTCTTAACTGACCTACTGCTCTGCCTACCACTGGGTCATAGATGTGGATAAAGGGGACAAACTCATCCATTTTTTGTTCATCATGAAGAGGTGTCTAAGCTCAGCGCTGCCCAGGAAAGGGTGTTTCTGTGAGCTGTGCCTGTAGAAGGCAGCCGTGGAAATCATCTGTAACACACGGCTGCCTTGCTCAGCTGGTCTGACGAGGCAAAACTGTTCTGTGTGCTTCTGCACACCGTTTAGAAACATTTCTTTGTTACAATTAAATAAAGAGTTGAAATGGCACTAGTTGTAGGTAATTCCTGAAACTCCTGCAAATAAAATAAACCAAAGTTTTCAGTATTGCTCAAATGCACCATATATAGTGGGTTAAAACTGCTATTAACAGCTTCATCCAAGCTCTTTCGCATGGCAAATTTTGTCTGTCTCAGACTTTATTTTTTTATTTAATTTACAATCAGCTGGTGAAAGTCTGCACTAACTTTCTATCTAGGCTCTATTTAATATGCACCAGAATTATTGTACTTGATATATATCAATTTTAAATCTGTTTCAACACAATCTTGAATGCCTTTCTGGCAGTATATCACTTCATCAGTCTAGCTTAACTAGAGCTGCTTTTTCATTTTTTATTGCCCCCATAAAATCTAGGAATGGAACACTTTGATTTTTCTAGCAGTAATTTTTATTACTTTTAGCCTTTTTTTTTAAGTACCTGTCAGTGAGATACAGTACTTTGTACAGAGTGTATTTTTCAGCTATGCATTATGTTTTTATTTCAATTTATTTTAGACCGAACGTATAGCATACATCTAAATAATACCTACAGTAGTTCAAATGAGTGTCTTATGAGTGTAATTAGAATGGATATAAACTCGGTTCATCCACCAAGGTTGGTGTATTTCAGTTGCCTGCCTCTAGTCACAGTCACTTTCAAGTAAGGCTTGAAAGGATAACTCATGTTGTAGTTTTAATGTTGCACATAAAATCACATTGCAACACAGGAGGGGAAAAATAAATTTATTACATTTTTTATGGTTTTATTTTAATTTTTAGGTTTTTCTAGATTTTTCCCTGGAGCGTGTTATTGCGCTGCTTTTTATTTTGTCCCTTAAGAACATAGAAATTGCCATATTAGATCAGACTAGTGATCTGTCTAGCCAGATAGTCTGTCTTAGCTGGAACGTGTGCCAAGCGCATTAAAGAGGAATGTAAAGGCCTACAACAGGTCTCTGTAGAAACGGTGGTTGTAGAAAAATCTCCTTGATGGAAAAGTCTGTTCTAATAACCATTACCTGAGCTCCAAAGTATTCGAGTTCATATCCTTTTGTCAAAAAAATATGGCTTTGTTTGTTTGCTCCCTTCTGCGCTGTGCCTGATCGTAGTAGCTGCAAGGAATAGGACATGGAGCGTAGTCTGTCGTTCGTTCTGCCACTGTTCTAGACATCTTGTGGGCAAATGATTTCATCCTGCTGAGCCTTGATTGTTTCTTTTACAAAATTAGGTAAATTACAGAGACAGGTAAATTTGGTAAATTTATTTAGGTAAATTTGAGACAGGAAAAATGCCATTGAAGTTCTAGTAGTGCTGTTAGATTTGGGAGACAGTTACTTCCTTAGCACAGTTCAGGTACTACATGGATTTGTGTGTTTCTGTGATGTCCTTTGTCTTAGTCTGATGATGTCCTGATACGTTCCACAGCCAGCTGGTGTACACTCTGAGGAGAGTTTCTTCATTGGTGGACGTTCTTATTTCCTGAAATTTTAGAAGGGAGGAGTACAAAGGAAAGAAGAAAAAGATTTTGCTCTTCAGTTGGTTGAAATACATACATAGTAATTAGTGTTCATTTAGAACGTGCCTTTGTGCGGTTTCCATTAATAGCCCTAAGCAGGAACAAACGTAACGTGAGTTTAATGTTTCTGTAAGAAAATAAAACAGTGACCAGGCATGTCTAAACAGTGTTCCTCAACTATCTACTAAGTGTCCCCTCGTTATTCTCATTCTGCTTAATGAATATTAATAATACATTTTAAATAATACCTGTAATAATAGAATGTGAGCGAAGAGCAGGAACGCTTTTCTAATTAGGGCTTTTGAATGACATTAGAAAAGGGTTCTGGGTTAAATCGTCTTTCTTTGCTCTGGGTTGAATTAGCATAGATTTAATGGCAGTAATAATTTTATGCAATTGTGAGATCAGTAGTTTAATGCATCTAGCAGTGAGGTACGGATTTTCTATCTCTGACAGCACTGAATAAACTCCTGTAATCCTTTTCCTTTGGCTCTCACACCTGTCCAGACTTCAGCTTAATGAAAGGCCAAAGAAATCAGGAGTTGTCTGAGCATCGATGACTTGAGCGCAGGCAGAATGAGATGCTATCTTAGCGTATTTTGTGGTTCAGAACCATTAAAAAGACTACTGGCTGGTTTGGAGGGCTAAGTTTACATTTCCACCTCCTGTGTATTGCAGAAGGCTCCTAGCATAGTAAAGTGTATATATTGCCTTAGTCCTCTAGCAGCCTGCTACAGCAAAATGGAAAGTAAAGCAAGATAATCTGGACCAGTTGCGATTTTGGCATTTCACTTCATATTTGCTCCACTATGTTATAGCTGGACCACAACCTATGAACTCCAATGCAGATGCCATTTAATTTTAAGGCGAATGGGATACCCTGTGTTAAAATAGTCTTTGAAGGGAAGCCATTTACAGTGTAAGTCCACAGGTTTTAGTGTTTGTACAAAACCTAAGAACCGTGCAGTATAATTTTTGAGTACAGTTTTACTGGCACGGTGTTTGTTAGCTCTTTATAAGCCTATAAAGCTAGATGTACCTCTGCTGAGTGCCGTAGTATCTGTATGTATCACGATGTCTGTATCAGTCAGTTTGTGTGAAAGTCCAGATAAGGTATTACTGCTGGTTCAGGTCATGATCCAATTTAATAACAATTGAGGAGAACCCACTACCTCTGGTCAAGTCTAAATTTGGCTTTGAACCTAATGAGTGTTGGACTAGATTCTAAATAAAGTGATGGCACAAAAGAACTCGCAATCTTGTGGAGTTCAGAGCTCTGCGTGTGTGTGTCAGACTTTGAAACCAGAGTATGCTCCGTTCTGCCGTTGTTCCCAGCGCAAATGAATTCGGTGTTGTCTGCACTTTGCAAAGGCAAGCGTGGACATATGGTGACCTTTCCACTTAGTTTTTCTGAAATTATGATAAATTGGGCAAGTAGGATCAGATTTTTCCTTGTGTTTAGAAGTTGACTGTTCCTTCAAGAGCCTCGTGGTTTTGACTGTTGTAAAAAGATGACTGTGTGGTCCCATAAGGACTCCTCAAGCCGAGCAGTAATATATACTTGACTTAGATTTTACACCCCTTTGAGGAAGATTTGCTCTGAAGGTCCAGGCTCAGCTGAATTATTAATCTAATGAAAAATTGCCCATAAGTGCCATTTTTACATGATTGTCTGATATTTTCCCTGAATTATTGTCATTGCTAATTGTATCTGTTTCTTTTCTGACCTTAAATTCTTGTCCTCAGAAGAGTCTCATGACAGCGTGTTTCACAGCTCACTTCTGTTTTATGAAAATGTATTATTATATAAAAATTTTTGTAGAGATTTCATCTCATCCATGTCTTCTCAGAGCCTAAACAGTGCTCTTTTTCCTCCAAATTTAACACTTGAATAACACCAAAACACTGCATGTGTTACGAGTGTTAGGGCAGTGTTATACCTGAGGAGTAGGATGTGGGCTGTTTTAGTCTCGGTAAGAACTGTGCATATGTTTCTACAGAAAATTTTAGACCTTATGTTAGGACTTTTGATATTGTGCTTAACTTGACCATATAGGCAAGTTTAATGATACTGTCTTGATCTCTTCCCAGTTAGTCAATTAATGTGATTTCACTGTATTCCTCATAAGTTACAACCTAATGATAATGCTGACCAAACCCAGAAAAAGGTATGTCAGAATGAGTCAGGTTTATTGAAGTTAATTCTAGAAATGTAATGGAGAATTTGAATCAGAGTGAGTGGGGGGGCGTATTTTGGGTAGGGATAGCTATGAAGGTTTGTATGCAAATAGGATTGAATAGGTTATTTTCTGTTTGTCCTATAGAAAATGTGTTATGGTGCATGTCAAGAATAAACGGCTGCTGCTGAAAGTTCACATAACCAAAATATGATGTGCAGCAGGCATTAAGACTTGTAAAGTATAGCAAAGACATAACTAAGCCCATGAGATCAGAGTACCAAAACACCAATCTTTAGATAGCGAAGGCTCAGCTTGTTGGTGATATGCTGTGAAGTAATAGTTAAACCTCAGCAGATTGATTCTAGTACTTTTAATCTGAATAAAAAGCAGGTAGAGTAAGGGGAGCTCTCCAAAACTCAGAGGAAAGTTGTGAATGTATTCCTTTGTGAAGAGGGGTAGATAGAGACTTCAGATACGCACAATAAAGCTTGATCCCCCCAAGTTTAAATAGAATACTGTATTTTAAGAAAGCATTCAAGAATGAAGGCCGTTTGGGAGGTGCACTGAAGCTGCTGTTAGCTGCTGCCTCAGAAGCAGCACAGAAGACATGCTTTGATTAATACATCAGACTTCAGATGATATTCATTGCTTGTTTAGCCTTATTCTTAAGTATGAAAAGAGCCTGTTCACACAAGGGTTTGTTTATTTACAAGGATTATACTTGTTAACTGACAGTTTAAAAGGAATTAAATAGGCATCCAACATTGATAGGCTGACACTAAAGAGAGTTTTAAATGTGGACCTTGGATTCTGTTAAAGGCTTTCTTTTCCCTTCCCTCCCATCCACTAGTCTGGAGAAGGGATGAAAGTTTAAATATGCCAGAGTTGATAATCATCATTCAATTAGATGGATGATTGAAATAAAATTTCCACTGAAAATGAGTATAGATGTTTTAAGGGATGATTGTAGACCACTGCAATCCCAGGAAGGGATCCTGGCTACTCTTATTCTGGTCATTATTTTGGGTTTCTTTTTTGCTGGAACAGTTTTACAGGGCAAAAATTTTTAATACTGAAGTACCTCAGAATATATTAGTGTTATTTTTTCAATGCAAAAGTTACAGAAATTCAAAACCTTATATTGCAAATATAATATGATATACTGTACCATATTTTAATATACTAGGATTCATCAGTATAAAGAAACTGAAATTTTTCTCCAGGATTTTTTGATGCGACTTGAAATACTTCAAATTTTGTCTAGCATTTTTTTCAGATTTCAACATTTTGTCGTGATGAGGATGAAAATACATTTTGACATGACTAAATGAAAATCATATTTGACCATTACTTCCAACTATCTTCGTGTAGTACCTTCTTACTGCAATACAGCTGTGTGAAAAGGTCACATTGGAAACGTCTTCTATGATGAAACAATATGTGAAGGAGAACTCCTCAGGGGAGCAGGTGACATTAGTGGGAAATGTAAAATGCTACATTAATATGCTGGAGTTTGGGGTGTGTGTCTGTTTCATGTTTGTTTTTTTTAGGTATAAAGGACAGCAAAGTACCCCTTAAAGCAAGGTCTTGAATAAGTATGTTTTTAGCCTACAAAAAAAAAAAGGGAAGAGAGGGGATGTTAGCTGAAGATTAATAGGAAATTTTCACAACTTGAATTAAAACCAAGTAAGGCACATTTGCAAATCAGTGAGGACACTTGGAAATCTCAACTTTTGGTCTGTGTTCCTCTAGGCTACAAAGTATTACCTCAGTTCCACTATGTTTTCTGCTCAGATAGGCCGTGCTTGCACATGTTGCATATTTGAGGAATATCTTTATGAAATTCCATGGTATGCTTTCGGATCTTAGTTTTATTTCCATGTAGTGAAAGGCTTCCCTCCCTGCCACCCAATCTGAAACTCAGGTTTTTCAAGACAAAGCATTTACCATAGCAACAGAATTTTTTTTTAATTGACAAGTAATGGGGTTCTGATAGTAGAAGATAATACAAATTTTTGTAGACTTCCTTATATAAGGAGCATTGTGATGCAGTATTGTTGTTGTTGTCGTCTCCTACGTACGTGACTGCCTATTTGTACTGCTTTATAGATGCCTTGAGGTTCCAGGCAGGGAAGAAAACTCTTGTGCTTGGCACTGTACCTATGTGGAATATAATGTAAGGACAGTCTGTCCTGGAAATGTTGTCTGCATTTTTCACATGCAAACAGTGAAATGGCCAGACACTGACTGAGAGACCTTGAGATGGCCCAAATCTGGGAGTGACTGATTCTCCACTTACCTGTTCTGGGTTTTACAGGAACATAACTCTGTTGGTACAGATTAATTTATTTCAAAAAACATAATGACAGAATGGGATCAACTCTCTTCCCTACTTGTTCTTGTTTACTCATTACCAATCAAATTCTCATCATATGTTTTTTTGAATTATCAAGATAAACTCAGTGAAGGCTGAGTGCCAGCCATGGACTTTGATGCACATATGTGGTTCTCTCATTCCTGTGAGGAGTTACATGGGAAGACATGTGCATTGGTTGAAAAGTTACAATAGTCTAGAAACTAAACCAGATGGTATTTTCCAACCGTAATATTTTCATCATGTCTTCCACAACAAAAAGAATTTAAAAAAAAAAAAAAAAATTCTTCCTCCCCCCCAGTTTGCAGCTTCAGGGACTGTGTGACCTTGGCAAGTCTTTTATTGTTTCTCAATGTTTTCAGCATTTCTGGATAGAGAAGAAAACACTGTATCCTGCAACAACCTAAAAATACAGAAACATTCTGAAAGCCTTTTAAAAGTAATAACTTCTCTTTTTTTTTTTCCTAATTATGATGGTATATTTTAGTATTTTTATGTGGGCTCGACTATAATATTTGGATGCACAGTGCTGACTGTTCTGTACCTAAATATTCAAATGGTATTAATATCTATATGACTAGGACTTAGGACAGCTCAATTCTATTCCTGGTTCAACTGTTGTCTTGCTGTGTGACAGCACTTAAAACAACAGTCCTGTAGATAAAATTAGCATTATGTTGTTTACTTTCTTCATGTCTAAGATCTCTAGATGAAAAGCTCAGTGCTCAGTCACGTTGCAGTAATCACGACACTGAGCAAGAGTAATGTACTTGTGGAGGTGGGTAGACTCTGCTTAGAACGTGGTGCAGACGCATAAACACAAAGTTGTGTCGAGCGTTGGATCATGTGGAACCTTGATAGAGATGCGAAATTGTGCCAGATGTGAACCAAATAACAAATTTATTATGAAGATTCTTTTTAAATCACTCCACTGGTTTCCACTGCAGCATTGCTACAAACTGCCAAGTGGGATTAGTGAGCTTTGGAATAGTTCTGAGGTGGGCTATGATATTGAATCCTGCATTTTAAGAACAATTAAGATTTAAAAAAAAATTATAGACTCTCTTCCCACTGGTATACCTTGAACTTTGTCTCCTGTCTGTCAATCTTGGGCATATTGTCTATCAAATGGTTGTAAAGCATTAATTAGCCAAGGCCATTTTATCTGGGAAGGATTTTTCCTGGCATATATGGAAAGAACAGCTTCTAATATTCTTCATCCTTCAAAAATGATGAATGCCTGAAGGAAGGGAGAAAAAATCTACCTGTGTGTGTATATACATGCTTTTCTAGAGACCTTCAAGTGGAAGGATTCTATGAAGTAACATGCAACTCGTATAGTACAACACCATCTAATTATTTTTAAGTTGACAAGACTGACCTTTCTTACTTTAAAAATGTCACTTTCTCAAGACCTAAAAGAAGCCACAAATGAAAACTGCACTCTAACTTTTTCTTGAGCAGAAAAATTCATCGTTTTAATCTTTCCATCGTATTTTCTTGCATCTGGTAAAGCATAGTCAGGGAAAATTACCACCATTTCAGGGGCCTGTAATTTGTGCAGTTATCACAAAAGTATAAAGCTGTTCAATTCCTTTCTTCCCCTTCTCCAATATAATACTTAAGGATCATTTTGTTTGTTTTCCTCACCCGGACTAGAAAGCAGTCCTGCACAGAGGGAGACGTGCAAGTCCGACAGCAGAAATGTATTCCAATTGTCAGGGTGTCAGCACAAGGCTGGGCAACCAGGGCGTAATTTTTAGCACTGTCACGTAATTCTGGGATGGTCCTGGGCAAGCCTTTATCTACAGATTTGTTGATTAATAATATTGCGCTATACTACAATTTAATGTGTGGGAATTAATATATGAGATACAAAATGCTTAATGTTCTCTGGCTGAGCAAAGCAGAACAGAGCAAATAATGGCTAAATATTTTTTTGCTAGATAAAGTGCTGGATTTCTTAGAGGACAGAAGAAAGGGGATGCTAGCTGAAAAAATGTAGTAGTTGAATTGCAGTTTTGACAACATGAATCAAACCGATCTGGTGTTTTCGATTTTTAAAGGGTTTTTTTTTACCACTGTATTTAAATTTTCCCTTGAAGAGATGCTTCCAAATAAAAAAAGTAATTTTTTTGTTTTGAAATTTGTAAAGGAAACATTTTAGCAATTTAAAATGCTTATATTTTTGGCTGACAACACTTGCCCAAATTTCTCATTTGACAAGTATGAGAGATTTCAATCTTTGTGAAACAGAGTTTTTGGCTTACTTTTAAAAATCCTGTCCCTCTAATTGATAGCTCTCAAATCTGATAATGGAGCTAATGGTGTTTCCTTAATTAAATGCTAGTCCATTCTTCTGTCAATAACCTGAATCCTGAAAGGTCATGAGCAGTGATAAGCCCCAAAATATGCCTCATTATGTATTTCAAAAAAATATGCAAGCAGTATGATTTTCAGGAAGCGTAATTATATTTGGAGCTGAAAGGTGGCTGTCTTGCAACATTTGACCTTCCTAATAGACTGGGCAGGACATGTAATGGTTACTTACACTTTAATGGTCTTGGAGGACTGAGTAAAGGTGATCTTGAAATAGGGATCCTGTTTAGTGCTTCTACCAAGGATATATTTAGTGTAGGCAAATTTATAATGGGGAACCAGTGCCTCACCTCACCCCCCACCACTCCCTCACGCCCGTGTATAAAGATTTGTAATAAAATACTGAAATGTATAGTGAGACAGATGCTGGGTTTTGCCAGAGTGGCTTTGCAGGGAAGCCAGGCCCAGGAGAATGAGCACCTGAGGTCTGAACCAAAAACCCCAGTGAAATCAAAGGGCATCTGCCTACTTAAAGATTTTTGAGGGGAATCAGGCCTCACCATATCAAATCTTTGTCACTTTGTCCTTGCCTGTAGAAACTTAGAGTTTGAACAAAGCCATGCTTAATGTTTATTTGTGTTCATTATTTCAATAATATTTTCAGAGCGGGTATCTCTAAGTTGTCAATGCTAGGCACGTAGTTGTGATTATGTTCTTCACAAGAGAAATACATCACAAGTTATAATGCATTTTAGAAAAAAAACCACTAATATTTTTGGATCTTTTATATCTAGAGTTCTGGATTCACAGTTTTATTCAGTCTAGCGAGCTTTTCTTTTTGTGGAATTTTTATTGTGTTGGACATTTCGTTCTTTAGAGAACATAAGAATGTACGTGTGTGTGTGCAGATACTAATATTGCAATTATCAAAGGTTAAACAGATTCATTAGATGAATGAATTCACCCTTGATTACTGTATTCAGAAAGTAAATATCTCAGTTGAGGGACATCTCAGCTATCTTGAAAGGTAGGAATGTGACTGTGGAGAGTGGTGCAGTGATGTGAGTCCTTTTTGATGTATAACAGTCCCTTCTGTCATAACTCATATGATTTCCAGCAAGTTGCTTAATGTCTGTAAGTGGTATTTTTAATGGCTAATGTTTGTCACTGTGAGATTAATGTTCCCAGGCACCTTTAAGAAGCAGTGGGGACTGCTGTTAACTGCACGGAGCACTTAGATTGTAAAGGGAAACCAAGGAGGTGATCCTAACAGGGCTACCATTAGCCTTTGTGAAATCCACTTGTATTTGTGTGCTTTTTGTGTGCAGAAAGGTGATGATAGGACTATTCTGTTTCATATGGATCTAGTGAGGGTTGTTGCATCTCTAGTATGAAGCTGAAGGCCAAGAGTAGCACAAATGTTATATGTAAAAGCTCTACACTAAGGAGTACTCTGTGTACTCCAATAGTATAAATAACTGTAATCTAAATGGGTTAATTGTTCATTTTTGTTACCTTTACTGCTGAAGCAACGAACAATGGCCAATATTATTTATTTAAAACCTCTCTGGAATGTTAACAGCCAGCAACAATCAGGGGCTTGAGCTTTACTAATATCAGCAACCTTCTGCAGATGGGAAGTACAAGCACTTGGAGATGTATTGTGTGCCACATGACGGAGAGGCTACTTGACATGCATTTTATTTTTAAAATGTCACTAGCTGAAAATTAATCAGACCTGTAATGCATGTTTGAATTCAGTTATATTGCTGTTGGAAGCAATATCTCAAGAGCCTGAGACGGATGTGTGAACGCTGTGAGCAGGCGGTGTTCTCAATGGATTAGAAAATGCTTCAAAGCACCACCCCCACCTCTCCCAATTCCCCTCCGCCTTTGCCTGCCTGACCTTTTGGTGCAAACTGAAGGTTTTAACACGAGGAAAGAAAAAACCCTGCCATACCCAAACTCATGCCTTCTGCTACCCTCTGGACCTTCTCTAGCTTAGCAACATTTGGAGTTTTTCCTGTGAATACTGCCAGTGACCTGTACCTGTTAGTGTAGCCTCTGTGACCTCTTGTTGCAGCTCTTCCCTAAGTACATATGGAGTGCAATTGAGTTTTCTGCCTGGTGAAATCCTGATGGTCCCATCTGTTAGTAGCGCATAATACTAGCAGTTGCCATTTGGTGAAGCTCTAGAGTTCATACTTGTCAGAACTCTTACAAATAGCACCTGAATTGGGCACGATCGTATACAGTGCAAGATTGCAGCAAATCGCTCATTTGGACCCGTCCCAGCGCTGCAGGGTCGGTCTGCACGTGATTTCCCTGTGCTTCTCAAAGGTGAGGGTGGACAAATAGCTCCCCTCCTGGGGACTGTGTTTTTTAAATCATCAAGGAGTCATATGTGCGTGCTTTAATATGTAGCCTTGCTTAAATTGTCTGGAGTCCTTCAAAAAGAAAAAAAAATCAATTTGACTTTGGCAGCTGTCTCTACAACGCCTGCCAATCACCATAGTATCTTGGCTATTTTTAAGTCTCCTGAAATCAGTCTGCATTAAGGCAATAGCTGTGCTTGGATTTAAGCCCAGGACTCTATCAATATAAAATGATTTGTTGCAAGTTTAAAAGATGCTTCATCCCTATTCTCTCTCTTTTCATTTACATTTTAAGATTTCATCAAAATGTGCATCAACAGTACTAATAGAGCCTTTTTTTCTCTATCCTACTTCATGCTTTCTACAAAGAACACCTGAGACTGTATGTCCTTAACCTCCGTCTGACGTGAGGGTCTTTTTCCTTCTGTTCAAGTAAGAAGGACCAGTTTGTTCCCTGAAAGCACCTGCTGTGAGTATTGCAACCTGGTACCATTTGTATGTTTTCCAGTCAAGTTCTGAGGGACGTGAAGCACCTGTATGAGAGAGTGGTCGGAAGCAAAAAGGAGATGATCCTTCATGCAATAATTAATGGAAATAACCATTAAATAAGAGATTTTGTTTTCACAGATTTAAGACCTGAGTTTTTGAAGTGCGAAGTGTGTTAGACCTGTCCTGGTCCTATTGACAGACTAGCTATAGATGTCTTCAGGACACTCGCCTGTTACCTGCAGTTGGGATGATGTTTGTGTGTCAGTATTCTCCATAATCTGGTAGGAGTCATGCTCACAAGGGGAATAGCTGTTTTTTGCTTCAGTAATCAAGTTTCTCATCGCTAATCTTGCCTTTCACTTCTGTTGTTTCAAACTTGCGTGCGATCTTTGTGTCCCTCCACACAGTGAGAACCTCCCTTAGGGAGGTCCATGCTGTGGAGAATTGCAGATGCTTAAGTGCTCTAAATCACTTTGTTGTGATTGAGTAGAATAGTGTTGTTAGAATCAAGCTTGTTATAATAATAACAGTAAAAAATCAAGATAATGTTTGTTGCTTCAGCTTCTCTTTAGTAGAAGCATAATTTCCCTGTATGTTTTTTCCCAGATTTCAAGGGATTTCTATGGCAGGCACCATCATACAGAAGAAAGAAGACATTTGTATTCTGTGACATAAAGCCAATGATTCTGTCAGTCTCAGTGGCGTAATCTCTATATGCTATTAGAAAGTATTAGCGCTCTTTTCTCACGGCTTTCAAAGCAATGTTGTTGTGAGAACTGTTAACAGAAAAAAGTAGTCAATTAAATATGGACCATCCCTTTACAAATACATTTTAAAAGTATTTTCATGACTAAAATTGCTGTTTATTTGTAAATAGCAGCAATGTCCCCTGTGAATGTGGGTGATTCAAAAGAAACTTTTCTCCTTAATACCCCTCCCACCCCAGATTTATCTTCTGGTTTTTGTGCAGCTGATCTAGGAATAGCACTGTACAGAGTTAGCCAAGGTGTGCAAATTGTTTCTTCCATAGTTTTTGCCATCAGCAGAACATTGAAGTGTTTTTAAAAACTAATTGCTGTTGGCAGCCCGGTTTATAATTAGTTAACTGCATAAAAGTGAAGTACCTTTCCTGAGGTCGGGTGTAGGTAGGAGTTAGGCCCAGGGGCACCCATTTCCCATCGAGAGCTCTGCTCACTTCCATCTAAGGGGGTATGTTGCTTTCCTTTAGAAAAACTAAACACCTGACTCTGGGCTGGTTAGTATATATTGGTTTTACTCACTGCTTAGGCCCTACTATGTCTCCCTTAGTGTATATGTGTGGCCAAGTTTCCTCTGAGTAACCTGGGGCAAACTTCGGTGGTGTTTTTTCATAGTGCCAAAAATACTGACCAGATTGTGTCACAGCCTGCCCGGGTTTGGGAGGTGGTGGGAGGGTGTGTCCATGGCTGGGGTTTGTGGGGGCAGAAGCTGCAGGACTGTTACGGGTGGAGTAAGTTTAGTGTGGCACAACCCATATCAGCATTGTTTGTCTGTGCTGGAGTGTAGAGCAAACTGTCCTTTCGCCTAAATCGGTATTTTGTCTTGGAAGAAACTGAAGGGAGTGAACGAGAGCAGACAGCTGCTTACCCGAGTCCTGGGGTGAAATACAGAGTGAGCAAATCGACAGGATAGACTATTGGAGTTCTTTGAGGGGGAAGAGGAGGAACCTTCTCAAACTGAAGCCTATATTTTGGCTTTTTTTCTGAATTTTTTCAAGATGCGATCATCAAATACCTTATTAAAAAAAATATAAGCTTAAAAACAAAACCTGTTACTTAATCTGTGACAAAAAGATTGGACAGTATTTTTCTTGAAGCTGCAGCTTTGCTGGAAATATTTCTTAAAAACAACATCACTTTGTTCTAGATGAATCTAGTTTCTTATATGTAATTTAGAGCAGAACTGTTTGATGTTGTCTGTGGGTGAGATAGTGTCTAAAAAATAATGATAATAGTTTTCTTGCATGTCCTGTCTCAATATATGCACTAGATATTATATAAGTAAAAATTGTTTGTTCTGCAGCTTTCTTTTTTGCCTTCAAGGCATGCTGCAGTAGCATTAATGCCTATGGAAAAAAAATAGTTAATTTTATTCATTATTTAATTCTTTAAAGTTTCCTAATTTTGCGAGATACCTAATTTGTGTGATTTCTGCACTTCTTGCATGAAAACCTCTCGAGGCTGTATCACTATTTTCAATTGTGGCTTAGCTTCTTGTGCTCTTTAGTTTATCAGTAGTACAAGGAAAATCTTCCTGGAGACTTTCCATCAAACCCATTTGTTGATGAAGGAGGGAACATTTTTTCTAATGCTTTAGAACAGGAGCCATAGATTTTGAAGTGAACTTCCAGTGCCCTTATTAATAGCTAAGTAATTTTTTTAGCATCACCCTGACCTGAGTAGGGAAAAGGGGGCATGTTGGGAAGGTGAATGCTGCGGGGAGATGGACATGACTTAGAGAAAGTAGTTTTGCTTTGCTCCTTGATGTTCTGTGCGTGGGTGTGAGACATGGAAACTCTGTGGTTTGGGTACAGCTGAGGAGTTCACTGGCTAGCTGGAAAAGAAGACTGCTAGTTCCGTGTCTGTCAGTTCTGGAACTGAAGTTACAGTAGTTCTGGGTTGCCTTTCTGTGTTCAGGTTTGTGAAGCTGGCACGGCTGATGCTTGAGTGCAGCATGAATCTGCTACTTAATAGTGTAGTTTGGTGCAGAAGATGATGTCTGTGGTGCCTCTGCTATCCTGTAAACTCTTTCTTTTGGTTCCACAGAACCACAGTGTTTCTCTAAGCCTAAAATACAGATAGTCCAAAAGCCTGAGGCTTGCTCCAAAACCAGGGCATTTATTTGGAATTCAGTACATTGTATAAGAATGTAATATTCTCTTTTGAGAGGCACTGCAAAGGAGATTGCCTGATGCATTCTGTACTGGCTGATATCTAGTAACTTCATCCAGGGCCATAAAGCCTGCTGCTGCCATTCTGTGTAGCTGTGTGAAGCTAGTTTAGAAATGTTGACTTCTGGCAGTGGAGGTACTGTTTCACAGAATGGTTAACACTGAAAGAACTACTGTAAAATGTTTTGTAGGGAGAAAAAAGATTGCATTTTTCAAGGCTTCCTGGGAGTGGCTGTGTTGAAAACAGCACTTTTCTGTTCCATTCTTACTTGAATGAAAAATAGCCTTGAATTAATAAGATGTAAATAGGAGGGGGAGGAAAACAGGTACCCACCAATCACTGTCATAAAAATAACCAAAAGAAATTTAGATTGAAATTCTCTCTAGGACTTTCATATAATTATAAAGTTTTATCTGTAATCCAACATTTACTTTTAAACACTTCTTACAGAGGATTATTGGTTTCTTAAGATGCTTTAGGTATCTCTATCTGATTATGGTAAGCAGATAGTTTATGTTACCATCTCAATACCATAGTGTCACCTGGTTAGGAAATAAACTATTTACTAAAAGTGAATGCTACTTTTAATGATTACCTCAACACTTAGTTTTGCTATAAATATGAAATCTACCTGTGCAGGCTGGCAGTGCAGAGCTCTTCTGGCATACAAATTGGGAACACTGTCGTATAAAACCAGCAGTGAGTGCAGACAGCTGTAGGTCTCGCTCTGGGAAGACAAGGGAAAGGATAGACGATCCCCAAATGGGACTTGCTGAGAAATGGCATATCAGGACAAAACACGGATATCTTGATTCTGAAGGTTTGATCTGTCAGTGAAATGTGTTTGTTTCTGATGTAGAATTTGGCAGATGCTTCCCAGATTGTGCCATAAATTATGAGTGAATTAGCTAAGTCGAGATTCAATTGATTCTTATAGAAAACATCACAAGATCTTTTAAAATAACATTGCTACTTTCATCAGGGAGAAAACTTGATTCTTTTTGTTTCACTTGAAAAATTTCCCAAATTGAAGAACAGCTGCACAAAAGCAACTCAATGTTTATTTGGCAAAAATCTTTGGTTCCACACTTCCTTCAGTAAGTCAGAGATCTCGCACTCTGCCTTTTCTGCTGAATTACCAAGTCATTGCTTGCTGTCAGCAAAGCTTCAGGCTGAGTCTGACACACAAGCTGTACGCTCATGGACCTTATTTGTAAGGATTATAGTGTGGCTGAATTCTCACATGTACGTCTGATTGTATGAAGATAACAAATCTCATTAGCACACCTTATTATCATATACCATAATCAGTATATATTGCATTTGAAGTATCTTAATAAATGATGAAATAGAAACTTTTACCTCCCCCTGCAATGTGTTCAAAGCTGTTTTTTCCAAATGTATGAAATTTAACACAAGGGGAAGAATGAGAATTAAAGCAGACAGTGGCTGACTTTTATTTTCAAGTACAGTTGGAGCATAAATCCATTTAGGTAGGCTTCTGGACTGCAGGCTGTTATTTTTTATTATTCAACTGAACCTGAGCTGGGGAAATGAGGGTAAGTTATCTGGGAAAGACAAGAAAAGTTGGATTGGGACAAGTGCAAATGAAAATAGATGGAAAGCAGCAGAGAACTTGCTGTATTGATTTTAGGATCATTTGGATTTCATATGTATAATGAGATAGATGATGTGAATGAGGACAGAAAAAAGGGGTCTAGAAGATGAGAATATTTAAATGCAGAGCGATAACTTCTTGAGGAGCAATTGAATCTTAATGTCTAGCCTTGCTTTTTGTTTGAAAGCTGAAGTCTGTGCCTAACCTAAGAGCAAATCTTACTGAAATTAGAATCACTGTAACCCATTTCTACTCCTGTTAAGCTTTACCAGCACTAAGGAGGAAGATTACGAATTCCTCAGGACAGTGAGGAACTTAGATTAAATAAAATGCACAAGGAAGAAGGTTAAATAAAATAAGTTTGCAGATATATAAGGCAGTGATTATTCTATTCTGGCCTTGGAGATTAATTACCCAAGTCATCATTACTACAGGGCACATATGAAACCTTTGAACTAACTTTTCTGAATGCAGTAACATGAATTTTAGTAGTTGCGTCCATAGGTATTTTGCTGACTACCTGCTTAATTTCATTTTCTTGATGCTTTCACGTTTCATTGCTGAAGCTGTGTATTTTTCAGAGGGGGTTATACCTTTTACTGATAACATCATGTTACTTTACTAACAGTCAGTAATAGTATACGTTTAAATGTGTATATTTTACTCGGAGGTATTGCATGTGCCAATTGACATATGTTCCATCAACCCTCTATTTTGATAGTCTAAAAGGATTACTGTGGAAATGAAGTTGTGATGTATTGCCAGTTAAGCTGAAAAATGTCTATCTGGTTGTGCATTTTAGACTTGCAACTGAAAAGATGAAATGTTACGTGCAGCTTTGCTCAAGGTGCACCTGGGGTTAGGCAGAGGTGTACAGCTCTGGAATCTTTCTGTAGCTTTGCCAGAATTTGTTTTGGGTTAAACATATTTTGCTTATTATATCAGTACTGTTTATCTTACTATATTACAACATTATCGTTACTTCTTCAATTAAAGGCTATTCTGTGCAAGAGCTACGTTTTTACGTGAATTCACAGGGCTTTCTATGACAGAGCTTTGCTTTTGATTTAAGCCTTGGGCTCTACTGTAATATAAATATTTAATAGTGTTAAAAGTACAGTGCAAAGGTGAGCAAAAGGGTAGATGCTCTGGAAAATTTAAGTAGAAGGTCAGGGAGAAGATGAAAGGAATAGAGCTCTTACTTTAAAATATTTTTTTTTAAACTAAAAAAATCTCATGTAGTCGTTATTGCCTGCTATGGTCACAGCAGCCCAAATGCTGTGTTTTTTCTAATTAAACTGCATGCTGCGTACGGCAGCTCAGGTTTTGCTGAACTTCAAACTCGGCTGTTTCTTTCTTAGCATTGTGTAAATAAAATAAACCTAGTGCGTATTGATATAGTTGCTCCTCTTTTTATGTTTACAGTGGCAATAGAAGACTTTTTTTGTCTTTGAAGTTAGCAACAGCTTGCAGATCCTGGACTTCTTGTTTACCAGATCAAATGATTATCAGTAGCGATAACTGCCAGTCATCTGGTACCTGTAGTGTGCGGGTCGCTGAGACGGAGGCTTTTCAGAAAAGCAAAGCAATGTCTGTATACCGTAAATTTCTAAGTCACTGCTGTAAAAATGGCTGGAAATTGGAAAGCATCAGCTTTTTAAGCCTTTGAAAATTGTGATCTATAACATCTTTGTACTTTCATTGTCTTTTGAGGCTTGTTTTTGTTCAGCTGTAGTTGGAGTTTATTTTTCTGTTAAATAAATTATTCCCTAAAACACAGTTTTAGAGGAATGAAAACATTCATCAACTTCAGGCACGCTCACTAAGGAATTTCAAACAACAATGAATGAAACCGTACTGGCTTTTGATAGTTGGAATAGACAAGCATCCCTTTTTAAAACAGAAGGGGAGTAAAATGAAGACGGAGTGTTCTAGAAGTCAAAATGGAAATAATGATAAAATAGGAAAACCAGTATTGCTTTCCCCTCACATTTCCCATCCTGAATTTTTATTCCAAAGGAGATTTTGTTTGTAAAGAATTATTTGCAGAATTTTCTTGTTTTGAAATTCCTTATTTTTCAAAGGTTGTTCTTTAATTCATATTTCTGCTCCTGTTTTTTGTATGTAATTCTTACGTCAGCTCACACATTGTAAGTGCTTTACGGTATGGTCTGTTATTCTGCATACAGTCCCTAGGGTAGTTTGGTTTCCAGTTCCTAGTCAGACCCTTTAGATTTTAGTTAAACAGTAGTAAAGATCCTCTTTAGTAGCTAATTTCAGTCCACTTAGAGGGCTCACAATACAGCAAGGCCACTGCTATTTTCTGTACTCCTGTTCTCATTCTGCCACTCTGTAACTATCAGCCTCATTAGTATTTAAATCAGTTCATAAGTATTTTGGCTTAAATAAGCTTTATTTCTGATCAATGTAATGCCCTGTCTTTTTTAGAGTCTTTAGCTTAAAGTAGATGAGCTTATGATAAATACTGCAGATGTGTTAGAAGTTGATTAAATTAGTAGTAGAAATGGACAGTAGGCAAACAGGAGGAAGAGTGCACAGAGGAGCAAATTCTGAATTTTTCAGCTCTGTTCTCAATCTTTGTTAATGGATTCACTCTGCTGTCAAAAAAAATAGGAATATTAAAAGACTTTCTTTAAACTGAGGATTAGCAGGGAGGAAAAAAAATGCTTTTTTTCCCCTACTGTAAGAAGTGAGTGCTCTGTGAGCAATTTTCCATGTCTTCTAATATAATATAATTTTGATGTTAATTAGAAAAAAAGGTGTAGGAGAAAAATTAAACTCAAAAGTTCCTCCCCATATCCCCCGAAAGAATAAAAAATAAAATAAAACCCCCTCAAACCCAAAAGCCTTTAAGACCCTTTCTTAATAAGATTACTTAAAAATGCATGTGGCTTATTTTAGCAACGGGTGAGATGAAATTATGATTTAGAAATGCATAAATTGCTTTGCTTTAAATGCTTAAACTTTGCTCAAAATGGCTTTTTGAAGTTCAAAATAAATTTGGTTGCCCATCTGCTATCAAATCCCCATGTTTCTTGAGTGTTGAGAAGAGCAAATACAAATACCTGCTTATGGCCAACCTCCTCTCAAAAATTAGGAGGTTTTTTTTGCAAAATGTCTGATCTGTGGCCACATTTCTATCATCCTGTACAGGAATGGAAGATAACCTTGATGGAGGTCAACAGAGCAGAACTATATACCGTAAGAATGAATTTGAACTTAGAAGCTCCACTAAAAGGAATGTGTCACCTAGAGGAATAGGAAATTATTATCGAAACAGATGTACAATAAGCAAGTGCCCAGCAATTAAATGTTATGATTGTGCATTATTCCACTGTGCTGGCTTTAAATAACAACGTTAGGATGTTGGAAAAGAGGACAGATGTTGTATCATCACCTCAATTGTTTGTATCTGAGATACTTTGGGACAAATTCTGTTCTGTTCTATCCATATAAATCTAGAAAACCTCTCTAAATATAGCAGAGTCAGTCAATCTGTTCCCTTCTGATGGGAGAGTAGAATTTGCACCACTTCTGTCCTTGTTCTGTCTGTGTTGTAAATGGTTTGCCCGAAAAGGCCTTTTCCTTGAAGAAAATTGTTCTGTCCTTTCAATTATTCCTACGGTGATGTAGGCTCTGTAAGCGAGGCCATGTGCACATACTCATTACCCTAAAATACTTGCTGTTTAGTGTCAGCTTCTCACCCACCTTATTTTTCAAATGAGCGACAGGCTGGAGTAACTGAGATGAACCGAAAGAACTCGGTCATCCTGCACATCAGCCTCTGTTGAGCAGCGACTGGTCGCAAAAATGGTGGGGTCAGGTCTCTGTGGTGGACAAATACTGACATGAATCTAAGCTTTGCAGAGACCACTGGAGTCACTTAATTTGGAACTTAAGCCAGTCTTACATCTAATTTCAATTGAATTAGTCAGATTTATAACACGTGAAGATCCGTGCCTGTCCTGATTTAGAAAAGCTCTGGAAATAGACCAGTTGAAGTTTCTTCAGCCTTGAGAAGAGAACATTTTGAGGGCGTACCTGGTAGACATATATGAAATCATAATAAGGAATGACTCTTCACAGTTGCTTGTGACCTACAGATTGTCAAAGGAAACTGCGAAGTGGGAGGTTCAAAACAAACAATGTTGCCATGAGACACTTTGGATGCCAAAATAGAGGAAAGGGAAGAATTCTGTGGAAGAAAAATCCATTAGATGCTCTTCAACCTAAAGATGTAATACCTGTTCAGAAAGTCCCTGAAATGCAAATCACTGCAGAATCTGTGAGTACACATGTAGTACTCTTATCTGTTATATAAATACAGAAGTCTGGAATATTTATAAAATACATTTCTAAATATATTATACTCCTCTGGAGGGGATTGGTAGTGAGAACTAAGTGGAGCTGTGCTACCAAACCAGATGTAAATTTGTTTTATCCAGTACAGTTGCTTTTATTTAGGATCTGAGCCAATTATTACCTGTGCAAAGCTCTGCTCCTCCCATCCTGTTTTTACAGCAGCATATTCCAAACCCTTTGGAGTCACTGTGCTACAGTGACATTTCCTGGCTACAGCTCCCAAGGACTGAAGAGTTTTTGTCTTTGAGAAATCTCAGAATCTCTTGAGAATTTCCACAGAAATTCTGTATCTGTATGGAGACTAATATGAATTACTAGCATGTGTATATATAATATATATAAATATATACTTTATATGCACATGTACTATACAGAAAATATTGTACATGTAATATAACATATAAAATATAAGTCTAAAAAGCTAGAGAAACACCTGCATGAACATACATGCACACGCAAATAGGTTATGAAATGGTCAAAGGCAAAATATAATGAGTTTCAAGGTAGCTTCATAAATAAATTTAATGGGCTGGATGAGGTAGTTGCTTAGAGCCTCCCAAGAGACCTGTCCCCTCAAATACCACTTGCAAAAAAAAAAAAGGGGGGGGGCGGAAGAGAACGGGGAAAAGAGAGTAAAGGGAAACATTGTGAAGCATCCCACTCACCACAATGGGAGGAGTTATGGAGTGAGATATTTATTTAAAAGAATAAAGGTGTTGGAATCTGTTCTGAAATTATTTACGTATATATTCCCTTAATGAAAATGAATTACTTGTATTTTGTGTAGATGTGCATAAAATGCTTCATATGTCAAACTCCCTGCTGAACAGCCTTGTAAAGTAAGAAAACATGTAAGTTATTACCCAAACAATAGGTTATGTATTACTGACTCTGTTACAGTAATAGAAGCCCATCCATCATGGGACAGGCTCTGAGACTTTTTTTGATGTATGCAAGTGAAGCAGACCCAGGAAAGCAGCTCTAAGTCAAGTAGTTGCTTAGCTAATCTTTACCTTTGTCAGTAGGAGTAGGTCATAAATGGATTTATTCCAGTGTGATTCTACTTATCAATATTTTACTGACTCATGTGTACCAAAGGTTCATACATGTAATCTGGTTCCTTCTCCAGTCAGGTTGTTACTCATGAGTGCATGCTGTGGTCGTAATTTGAGTTGTATTAACAGTGAAACTCTGTAATAAACAGCCCTTGACTGGGCTTGCAGTTTGAGATATTTGCTTATCAGTTAATGGTGGTTTAAAACTTGCTTCAATGCCTGTTTATAATAAAATTGCAGTAGGAGAAATAGGTTCTTAAATATAGGTTGCTATGGAATTTTTGTAAGAAAGAAGCAGATTGAAGTGACCTAAGAGTACAGAAAACGCATGCTAGACATAGGACCAGAAGGCAGCCAACTGAATCTAGCGTGTTCCTGCACTGGAAAAATATATAGACAGGAATAAAAATAGCATTAGCTGCTCTTTGTACAAAGCTCGTCACCAATCTAGCAGACTATAATGTTACCATAATTTTATTTGTTGTTTGTGGTTTTGTTCTAGTAAAGCTGATTTCAAAATACTGCTCATTATTCACCTGTTATCTGGAGTGCCTATAGAAACGTTTTCTAGTACAGTATGTAAGTATTACCAAAAGAGATAGTCCTTGGCCAGAAAGACTGAATTGCATCTGTGAAGAAACAGCAGATTAAACTTAAGTGAGGTATAGAAGGGGGAAAGATGACAATTCTTGCTGTCTTGAGCAACTTAGTTTTAGTTGAATTCGAAACAGTAGAAAAACTGGTAAGTGCATACAGGAATAGAGGAGGGAAACGAATGTGTCAATGATTCTCTGAGTTTTCTTGTTTCAAAAATCAAGTAATTTAATAACTTGGGGAGATGTTTGCTCACGGTGTTTACACGTGGGTTGATTTACATTAGACAGAAGATAATTTTGGCCTGATTCTGCAAATGTTCCTATTGAATAAGTTTTTTTTTTTTATCCATTGGAATAACTCAGCTGGTTGGTATGAGCCTCTTCAGCCATAAGCAGTGCTTATGAGATTGTTATACTTAATTAGTTTATAAATCTGTCTCCAGTAGCTGCATATGAAAAATTAATACGCCAACCTCAGAACGACATGGTGCTTTTTTGCTTTGCTATGAGACAGTGTACTAGAATAAACCAAAGATGGAAGCAATAAAGATTAAAAACCTTTAAAAATAGTACAGATATTCCAGAGTTACTTTCACAGCCATAACAAGAAAGTGGTGATACTAAGGATGACAGGCAGGTTTTGAATAGCTACCTTGATGAACTTTTCAGTAGGCTGTATTGACAATTATTCCTCCCCCCCATCCCCTAATACTGGATTAAAATGACAATGTAATTACATATACTGTTGTGTTTACGCTCCCCCCTCCCCTTCTTCAACTTTGATGTTTCCAATAGTAAAGACTTTTGTTTGAGCTGTGTTTGCAAACTTAGGTTTGCTTTATATTCCTGCTGCTATGATACCATATGCCCCTCGGTTTGATGGAGGCAGTTAGCTGTATATATATTTTTTTGTGTGTTTGGGAATAGAATTCTTTGCAGAAGAAGTGCTTGAGTTGTAAGGACTACCTATGGGCAGGCTCGCTCCTCAGTCATGGGTTTTGTTGTTGTTTATTAAACTGAACGTGTAAATGCAATAATTGCTGCTCCTCGGAAGGGGAGCTCACCCAGTGTCTGGGAGGCCATCACAGGAATATAAACAGAATAATATCCTGTTCGTGCAGCTCTGAGTAGTACATGCTCCACATCTCACAGGTGATAACAGCTTCAACATTAATTCATCTGAGAGCATTATGTGATAGAAAAGGTACACCGAGTTAATTAAGCCTTGGAGGCATGCAGGATTGATCCGTAGTTGCTATAACTTGGCTTAGCTTCATTGACTTTAAAGGAATCATCCCTATTTACACCATGGGAGGATTAAGCTTCTCTATTTTAAGATGGTTTAGATTTGAATATCTTAAATTAACATGTATAAATTCTTTATTAAAAGAATGATATTAATCATTCAGTGTATAATAGGGTGTGTTTCAAAGAGTAGATATTAAATTGTTTAAAAGGGATAGAAAGAATAGTAACCCATTTACAAGTCACAAAGGTTTGTAATGGTTTAAATTTTTTTTCCTGACTGTGTCTTGGAGCGCACCCGTTCTCCACACAAACCAGATGAATACGTAGCGTGGTCCATGTCAGAGTAAAGCTGACACTTCTGATTGCTGTTGAGAAAGAATTGCTTGCCTTCTTCAGTAAAATGTTTCTTCCCCATGCTGAATCAAAATAAAATTAATTTTCTTAAGTTCTGTGATAAAAAGAGAGGAACATCTACTTCAGGAAAGGTGAGAGCCTCACCAGTCAGCTCAGTGCTTTGCCCAGCAGGTTCCTGGAATATCTGACCCCTCCTATGGATCAGGGCAAGCTGGAACTTGAAGCCTAAAGTTAGGCAAATAATATATAAAATAGACATGTCGAGCACAGTTTGGAGCCTGTTTTCTTTATATACCAAGTGGTCTGAAAAGTAGGTTATTGTTGTTACAACTATTCCCTCTCACATTTTGACCAGAAATTCAGGTGTGAATAAACTTTCATGACAACTGTTTCTTGAAATGGATACATTCCTGTGAAAAGCTGCAGTGGAAAACTTGCAGTCAGCTCTGCTTCTGGATCTTACTTGTTAAGTAAGATATTTGTTGTAGGATTGCGTGTGTAGGATTGCACAGTGCAGCAAAATGAATAGGGAGTTTCTAGATGTTAAAGGGGTTTTTTTTTTGAGGTATTCAGATATAGAAAAGTTTTTTGGTTTGCCTGATACCTCAAGCTTACTGTATCCTATTCTGCCCTGTTTTAACTCTATCAGATTTCCTTGAGCTGTGGCCTAGACTAGTGTTTGACTCAAACATCCTCCAGGCTGGTGAATTTGGTTCTTTTGTGTGTTCTGTATGTGTATGAACGCATATGTGCGTACGTACAAATGTACACACAGATGTATATACCTATATCTAACTATGTATGTAAGAAGGTTTTACATTTGTTTCTTGCATCTTCCTAGGATATTTTTATTTTTGCAAAGGTACGTTGTGTGAAACTAGTTTCTCATATCCAAATAATTCCTTTTAGTTTAAAGAAAATGGGTTTTTTTTGAGCAGGGGTATACTAAGGGATTCAGACTATTGATTCCTTTCAAATAGCCTGAGACGCCAGCAGCTTTATCCTTCTTGTTCATTTTTTATGGGTAATGAAAAACAGTTTAATATCATTATGCTCATCAGATAAGGCTTAAAAACTCACTAAGGTTCAAAAGAAATTCCTAAATAGATTGTGAGGCTTAGCTCTATGGATGACTCTGTCTCAGGAGAGACGTATATTTTCTAGACTTCTAAATCCTGACACATGCACCCCCTCCCCTCAATGCTTATTTAATACTGTCAGAGAATACTTCTAGGCCATGTTCTACTGTGTCAAGGGAGAAGTTTGTTGGAGGAAGACTATTAAGGGTTAGTTATTCTATGCTATTTTCTACTCCTGTAGATACTGGCCGTGCCACCTACTAAATAATGTAGCAATAATTTAGTTCCTCTTATTTGTCTTCCCTGCTTCCAGGGTGTTTGTTTTACCATATGGTAAGCAGGCATAGCTTTTTAAGTGTAACTGCAGCTAGCTGTCTTCTAGAAGGTGCTGGAGAATTCATAGTTTGAGTAGGGGTCTGACCCTAACGTAGTGAAGGACTGATTCTGGGGGGGGAGAACTACATTCTCAATGCACATCCTTGTTATTCCTCTGTATATGCATAAAATATTGTATTTTTTCAGCACATGACTCATTCAGCCAGTGTTATGAATCTTAGTCATTGCTGATGTTCAATCTGCCTGGTCAGGGTGAAGAGTTAAATCAATAAAAATTTTCATCTTCCGCCTCTGCCTTGTAAACTCTTGCCCAGAGTAACCCAGCAGGTAGTCTTGCATATAAACACCACCCCCACGCATAACCTCAAAAAGGTTATTGCGTATATTTGTACATTCTGGCATCACATTTATCTAAGAGGTGATGTGCAGATGTGTTCTTTTATAATAGAGAGTTATATGTGAGCATATTGCCATATTAATAATCTTATTTGGGGGGAATCACTTAACTCGAGTTGTTGGCAATGTTTATTAGTAGTGTGCGTAATGTTACGACGTTCTCTAAACTGGAAGGAAGGGAAGTTCCTCACAGTCAAATGAAAGACAATATGTGAAATAATGTTGATGGTGCCCAGACAGCTGGGATAAATTCTTAAGTTTCTGGAGGTTTTATTGTCTAGGATTAAGATGTATTGATACTACGCACAGATCTTCAGCACTTCCCAAAGCAGTGGAGCTGCCTGTGTTACAGCAAGTGCAAATGTCAGCACTTAAATGTTATGGCACAACATTTAGGAAATGGAAAAGTGTCACAGAGGCATCTCAAACTTTTTTCTATTGTCATTTGATTGTCATTTTTTAAATATGTCATATGCATCACTGTATAGTAGCATCGTTACATGGTCAATGGAGTATGTACTATGATGAGGGAAAATTCAGGGTTGGCTTTCATAGTTCAAATTATTAATGGAGCTTAAGAAAGGGTGCCAAGCTGCAGAGGAACCTAAGTCTTCTCTCAACTTTATTTGGGCTGTGGAATAGATAATGCTTGTGCAACTTTCCCTGCTTGTCTTGGACATATGCCTCAATCACTTTAAAGAAAAGAAGATAGGTTATTTACTATCTCCATTCACAATGTAGATGAACCGTTGGTATTCATCTTGAGGGAAATTATGCAGATTGCATGATTGCAAAAACATAGCAAATAGAACTGGTGGGATGTGTGAAATTATTCAGCCCACCTCCTTGCCCTGAGGCAAGAGCGATATGCATTGCTATTCCTAACACTTCTTTTGTGTGTGTTCCTGAAAACCTCCCATGGTGGGAACTTGTTGTCTTCCTAGCATTTAATTCAGGTGCTATTTCAGTGCCAGTGTCATAGCAATTAAAAGTTTTTCCCAATGCCTAATTTATGTCTCCCTTACTTCAATATAAACCCATTACTACTTCTGCTATTCCACTGTGGACACAGAGAATAGATTATCTTTCTCCTTGCAGAAGTCTTTTTCATATTTAAAGATGATTATTATGTCTCACTTCAGTCATTTTCCCCCTAAATTAATCACTACCAATAATTTCAATATTTCCTTGTTGTCAGGGCTCCAAACATACTCATGGTTCTCCTCTGCCATTCCTTTCTGTTATTGCATCGCTTTACTGAAATGTAGTGCTGAAAATTGAATACTGTATTTTATATTGTTTAATGAGGTGGTCTTTTAGAGCTCTGATCTGGGCAGATGCAAATTTGTAATGATTTTCTGGGGCACGCAAGGCTAAGTACAGAAGTGAGGATAGGAAGCTGTAGATTTGTTTTTTAAGAAAACATCTTAAGTGGCTGATGCCTTTGGGGTGTCTCTCTGGGGAAAGGAAAGAGAATTTCACTGTAATTTGCTCCGTGATATTTCAGGTCTGTGCAAAGCTTAAAAAGTTACTGCTCTGCCTTATTTCGATAGTGGATTTCAGGCTGGATTTTTTTTTTGTAAGCCTGGCCCCGACCCCATTCTATTGAGTTGGAACTGCCCTGTCTTTGATTCTGAATAAGGAACTTTACCCCGAAGTTGAGTGAATTTCAGCAAGATGTTTTCATTACAGAGAATTTTCGTTTCTTCAAAGTGAAAGTGCTTCCTCTTCAAAAGTTTCTGGTCAATTGTATTGTGAGGTGCTCGTACAGAGGAGAGGACTGGAGGGTGAATACAGAAAGGGCAGTTGGCTCCTGCCCTCTCCCTGCTAGGGAGCAGGTTGGCTGGTAGCTGGGGTAATATGCTGTAAAAATGGAACAGTGGGGAGAGAGGAACCAGGAGCATTTGTATGTCTGGGGAGAAATGTGTTTTGGAAGGCAGCTGTGCAGTGTGAATAGCAAGTGAAGTGTGTACAGTGCTAGCATCAGATGGGCTGGCGGTGAAAGTCAGAAAAAAGACCTTGTGAACAGAATAGTATCTGTAAATTTACTATTGCAGTCATAAAGAAGCGATGTGTCCTTGTCCTTATTCCCCACAGATGTTTCATATGGTATTCACTGCGTGTATTTTCAGTCCACAAATAATAAGTCAAGTTTGCTCTGCCCTTTCTTCCATATGAATTTCCATGAGTTTCAGAAAAGAGTGATTACAGGTGGGAGAGTCATTAGAGAAGCAGATTTCCTTAGGTTTATTAGTTGGAAAGGCAGGCTGGCAATTACATGTTTAACTACTCCTTCTTTTTCTTTCACTTCAACCACTAGTGGTCATCTGTTGGTAATAATTAACCTTTTCACCTGTACTTGAAATGGAAAGATTACTGGCAGTAATTAGATGAAAAGTATCCTAAATGCATGGGCTGATCTCACAGGCTGACTTTGGGATGCCTTGCAGCAATTTGTGCATTAGTAGAATGACGGACACAAACCCCCTGTACATAGAATCAGTTTGGTTGGAAAGGACCTTTAAGATCATTGAGTCCAACCGCTAACCCAGCACTGCCAAGTCCACCGCTAACCCATGTCCCCAAGCACCACACCTACACAGCTTCGAAATCCCTTCATGGATGGTGACTCCACCACTTCCCTGGGCAGCCTGTTCCAATGCTTGACAACCGTTTTGGTGAAGAAATTTTCCCTAATGTCCAATCTGAACCTCCCCTGGCACAACTTGAGGCCATTTTGTCTTGTCATGTCGCTTGTTACTTGGAAGAAGAGATCACCACCTGCCTCGCTACAACCTCCTTTCAGGCAGTTGTAGAGAGTGAGAAGGTCTCCCCCTCAGCCTTCTTTTCTCCAGGCTAAACCCCCCCAGGGCCCTCAGCCGTTCCTCACAAGCTCTCCAGACCCTTCTCCTTGTGCTTCAGACCCTTCAGCAGCTTCATTGCCTTTCTCTGGACTCGTTCTAGCACCTCAAGGTCTGTCTTGTCATGACGGGCCCAAAACTGAACACAGTATTCGAGGTGTGACCTCTCTAGTGCCGAGTACAGGGGGATGTTCCCTACCCTAGTCCTGTTGGCCGCACTATTTCTGATATAAACCAGGATGCTCTTGGCCTTCTTGGCCACCTGGGCACACTGCTGGCTCATATTCAGCCAGCATTGACCAACACCCCCAGGTCCTTTTCCACTGGGCAAAGTCATGGACAAGCACTTCAGAAAATACATGCTAAACCTCTTTGAAAATGTTTGATATGGGGTTATTGTCAAGGACTCAAGTTTTGATTTCAAACTTGAGCTTCAGGTAAGAGGAGACTGGTTCTCTTTCCTGCTTGCGGTATTTGTGTGTCCCTCACACAAATGTGCCTATCTTCTGCCTGGAACAGCTTGCAAGCAAACAAGGTAAATTCAGGTAGACTAAGGATCATCCAGTTTATTCCAAGCTCAGGCAGATTGAGGAGCTGAACTGAGGACTCTTGACCCCTAAGGCTGAAGCACAAAATAATATTTGTGCCATAGAATAATATTTGTGACTATGACTCAAGAGTCAGTCCTATGGACATAATTTAATTTTAAGTGTGTCTTTGGTAACTGCTGTTGTGTGTGTTCATAGATTACAAAATCAGAAGGGATCGTTTTGATCCTCTGGATCTACAATCCTGTAGTAAATCAGCTATGGGATTCTCTGAATGAAACACAGGCAAAAGGCTTTTCAGGCAGGGGTTTGAGGCGTGCGAGCCGACCCTCAGATTAATAGTCGTGATGAATGGTCAACTTGACTTAATCACTAGCGGCAAGCAGTCTTTGAGTGAAGTGAATTTTCTTTGGAGGTTAATGTTTTCGATTGATATAGGTCTTTAAAAGCAACGCACAGCTGACACAAATTATCTGAAGAACTATTAAACAGGAAAAAAAATCCAGAACAGCTATTATTGTCATGAAATTTCATGAATCATCCAGTAGTACTAATTAAAACAAAGAGAGTTTTAATACCCCAGATAAATCTGAGAAACAAGGAGCTTTTTAATGATGAAGTGAGAAGTAGTTTTTCTTTTTTTTTGACAGTGCTCTGTAGTTTAAGATAGATCAGCTTCTGTGGAGTAGTATGGAAGGAATCAAGATAGGAAATAGCTAGAAGGGGGGGAAATCACAAAAAAAAAGGTGAGAAATGTGTGGGAGACACGCTTGCTTTGTGTGATAGCGAAGAATATGCAGCATTAATAGTGAAGGTGATTTTGTACACTTGTGGCAGAAGTAATGGACTCTGATTTAAAGATTAAAGTAGTCACAACTGAGATGATCTTAAGAACCCTGGAGTCTGCAGTGTTTTTTGTTTGTCTGGCTCTTAAATGCCTACAAACTACGCTGTCCAGGTTCCGTGTTCAGTGTGAGTTGGCTCAGCAGCATCAGGCAGTGCAAATCAGACCCAAATGTGCAGATACTCTTCCTGGTTATTTAACACAACGCTCTAGCGGTCACCTGTGGCTGAGGAGGTCCCTGGACCAGTCATTAGTTGAAATCACTAGACTGGAGCAGAAAAAGTGCATTTTCTCTATGCCCTGTTCTCTTTCTCTCCTAATTATTCGTTTTTTTGCTTGCTGTTAGAGACAGGATGGGGGAAACAATTGGAGACATTGAGCTAGAATGAGCCCTTCTCTTACCAGGTTTAATAAATCTCGGTTTCAGTAGTTGTCAAAAAGTTATTTCAGAGTTAGCTGGGCAAAAAATTACTGAGGTTGGTCCTTTGGAGTTGTTATTTACAAAAAAGACATCTTTACAGCTCGGTAAAGAATGCGCATAACCTTTGTGAATTATTACCTTTCTGTACCTGTATCTTCAATATTTTATCCAGATTAACTGAATAAAATTGATTCAGATTGCTGCGTCAGATATTGCTTTCCATGTTTATTATAATGTTTCCGTAATAAGTCCAGCAATAAACAACACTTGTAGCTTTCTTGGTGGGAAAAAAGCAGCTTGTGAGCAGCAGTGTAACCTCGGGCAAATCTCTTTGTGCCTTGCTTCCTTCCCCAAGTAGACTTCTTGGTTTAGAGTTTTTTGTTTTGTTGGTTTTTTTTGTTCACGACATTTTGACCACTGTTGGAAAGACGTTTGGGCACAAGCAGGAGGGCTTTCGCCCAAGACACAACCTGGGGACAAATTTCAGATTGGAAGGTTGGGTTTGCAGATTAGATCTAGAAAATGATAAATGCAGATAGTAATTTTTTTTTTCTGGTTTATTTGCATGTATTGAACGTTAACATTAATTTGTACTTTTCTAAAAGGGTGGAACATATTGTCTGAATTCTTACTTTCACAACGTATTTAAGACATCTTGCTAGCTCTGTGTATAACACTGAGAGGCAGAATTTCTGCTTCTCCATTATCCTTTTTGGCAATCAGTGTTGCCCTCAGGAGGAGCATTTGTGTGTGCGGATGCATCTGTGTGTTACTTGATGGTCCTTTTTAATCTTCAGCCAGTCCTAATATGAAAATCAATGGGTCCCAAGGCATGTTTGCCTTTTGCAATAGATCTGTTCCATCTATAACCTCTGCACAAAGTGTCTTGACATGTGAGCAGTCTTGTGGCATATGGAAGAGCATTTGCTTGTTATACAGCATTTGTAGCAACTGTATTTTTTTTTTATTCTGGTTCTTTTAACCTTACATTTTCAATCAGTTTTACACACTTTTCTTCTTTAAATTGAAATTCTCAGTAGTAAACTTAAAGCAAAATATTAACAAAGGGACCTTTCAAAGAACCTTTCCTGTAGGCTCATTGTTACTGAACAAGACACATTCTCCTGGCTCATCAATGCGTTCTCCAGGAGCGAGAGGAGAGCAAAAGATGCGAGTTGTTCTGAAGTCATGAATAGAAGGCTGAAGAGTGTATACTTCATAGGATTCTTAGGAGAAGACAACTCCTGGATAATTTTGAGTGTCATGGTTTAACCCTGGTAGGCAGTAGAAAGTTAACTCTATCCCAGCTAAAAACTAGTACATTGGGGACTTCTTGGTAGATTTTAATAGACCACAACTCTCCCAGCTAAGTTTGACAGGCCACTTCTGAAATATGGAGAAGAAACACTCTGTAAGATACTTTATTCTGTATTCAGGTTTGCTGTTGTACTGTAGCTTATGCTGGATCTTGTTTATGCTGGTATTTTCAAGCGTTCAGCGGGATCTTAGATAACTAAGTTAAATTGAAACTTAATGGAAGCTGAGTGCCTAAGTCCCCTGGGCATGATTTAAACTGCCAGTTCGAATTTCTAGTGATTTGTAATGACTCAGCCCGGTGGACTTTGAGAACGAATGTGCTCAAGGACTCCACTGAGCTTTGGAAAAGCCCTTGAATTTGCAGTATCTTAAATTTTTATAGCAATATGTATGCCCTTGTTATAACTGGGACCAGAATTTGATCATGTTGAATACATGCAAGGCAATATGAAAAGCCATTACAGCATAGTAATGCTAAATATAATTTAGTATCGTTTGTAACACGGAGGTGTGTTGTGCTTGCACTTTATGCAAATAAATGTTATTTCCCTTTATGTGTGGGATCAACTGTATAATTATTTCACTGCAGAGTAGGCACAGCTGTATGGCTTTGACCATTATCACTTTGTATTGTTGGCAAATCTTAATACATGTCTGGATGAGCAGTTCCCTACACGGAGTTGTGAGGGACATGGCTTTGGTATTCCTCAGAGGCAGAAGTAAGTATGGGGTGTTTTTTTCTTGTTTTGGTGAGTTGGGGTTTTTTTTACTTTTATATATATTTTTGATTAGTTAAGTTGGTCTCCTGAGCAGCTCTATGTGGGAGCTGAGATGCAGTATTTTCTATTTCAGTGATGCTGTGATAAATCTTAGTAGCCATCTGGGATTTTTTTTGATTAAACAGTACTTAAGCAGAAAAGGTTGGTTGATGAAAATCAAGAAGGGTGTGAATCAAAAACCATCTTCCATTTTTTTTTATGTGAAGATTGAAATTCATTTTGTATAGTTCAGTGGAGATTAATATGCAAGTTAAATAGGCAAAAAAAATGAGCTTTTCCAGAAATAAGCACACATTAGCAGAGAGAAATGAAAAGAGTTGCCTAAATCTCAACAGACAGATCCAGACCTTTCCTATGCTTTGCCATTCAATACCACACTAATAGAGGTATTACAGGAACGTGACTAGGAGAGTTTGCTAGAAATGGCAAAAAAATAATGTTAATGCTTAATCTTTCTGTCTGCAACTGTTGGGCAATAGTCTCTTATAGTGACATTTGGCATAATACTGGCATAAAATTTCAAGTGTTCCTGCTTCCAGGCAGCTGAGTCAGATTAATCTGAAAGCTGAATGCTGAATCATGTGTTGAAGGTGGTGAATTTTAGATAGATGGAGTCACAAGGCTATTTTTTTTCCTCTGCCAGACACTAAATTATACTTGTTTCCCTTATTTTAAAGAGATTGGCCTCTATTAGTCATCACTATTTCTTAATCTCCAATAAGAAAAACTATGTATCAAACCGGCAAGACTCAGTTATACCAGATCCTTGTTTTGTTTCCCTTTTTTAGTGTCAAAGGGACTAATAATAGTTTTTAAAATATTCAAACGCGAGAAAGCAAACAGTCAAAAACCTTGAGAACATATTGTAGTGACCGTAAGAGAAATTGTATGTGGAATGGAGAGTAGGTGCTTTTGGTTTGCTTTAGCTGTTTCAGATTCTTCAGATTTGTTTCCATTGTGAAATTGATATTTGCTCTCTTTAGAAGTATGGGTCTTTTCTTCCCTGTTATCAGCATTTATTCTGATCCTTCACCCTCTAATGTCTGCAAATCCTGACATGATCTGAAAGTGTCCAAAAATAAATCAGACTGGAAAGATGGAAAAGGTCACACTCAATATGAGTTTGAATAGCGGGAGCCAGTTTTACCTGAGGTGTAGTTGTGTGGCTAATGCTTGTCTTAACAGTTTCAACACAGCAGGGCTTCATTTAGTAAAATGACATTGAGGTGATCTTTGAAAAGTAAAAATTAGACAAAAGTACAAAAATAGATTTATACATTCAGTGTGGTAGATGTTTATTAGAACAAGCGGTCTGAGAAACTGAGCAATTTTTAATTCTTTATCACAAGAGCACTTTCATTATGTAACTGGGTCTTGGTTATTTGAACAATAGCTTAAGAAGGGTTTTGCTAAAACCTGTCAAATCTAATTTATCGTGTGTCGTACACACGGACATGCAATGTCTTTCCTTTATTTTCAGTCAAGTGCATTTTTGCACTCTGGCTGAAACATGTGCTTAATCTGTTTGCTGGCTATCCAGTAGAGCATGTAGCATATGGATGTGTCAAAGTGTGACTTACAGTGTATTAATAACGTAGTACTATTTAGTTGAGAAAATAGAAAGTTTTCTGCAGCTCTAGAGTTGAATGTTTTCCTATAACGTACTTTTTTTATATATATATATCTCTCAAAAATGTAAAATATTAGGAGAAGGCTCTGACAGGTAGGAATCTTACTGTTACTCACAGAAACCATGTGGAATTAGGTCCCAGTAAGTAAAGCAGGTACAAGAATTCTTTTCTCTGGTCTGTGCTAGGGATGTTTACAGAGTCGGTGCAGAAACAGAAAACATCCCAGTTAAATATGGATGCTGCTAGGGAAGGTCAGACTCTGAGAAGAATATACAATATGTTGTGGACCTGAGCTGGGAGAGTTTCAGTTAAGAACAGCATTTACTGAAATAAGGTAGTTAACTCATTGTCTTCTACATTGGTAGATGCCACCTTATGATCTGTGTCCAGTAAGATGCTGGACTGCCATGCGGGGAATCTGGTGACCTCTTGGCTGGACACCAAGTTCTGGCACTTAACATGAGGAGAGGATTAGAATGAATGCAAGTGTTGGTACCTGTGCCTCTCACTTCCCCTTCTGCAAAGTGATAAAATTTTCCCACCACTCAAAAGAATCTTGTAATGATAAATGTTCTTTACAGGGTGATGTACTCTTATAATTTTACTAAAAATCTACTTTTCTGAAAGTGCTAGTGTCTGGAGCCAAGCAGTTATGAGGATTTGATCTTATTCTTTCCTCTGAAGGACCTTTCTCCGAAGGACAGTTCTATGCTTTATTTTTATGGACCAGTCCTGCTAGCTTCAAAAGCTTGAAGAATTGCAGTGTTCATATTACCTTAGTTTGTTAGATTATTCCCTCGAATGAACTTCCCGTTGCTGTAAAATTTAATTAATTTCCAGGGGTCATGATTTATGAGGTTAATAATGAAGATTAGAAGTCCTCAAAAATACTTTCTTTTCCATTCCAAAGTATACTACTTCCAGAGGGGCTCCTTTATTTAGAAGCAAAACACCAAAAACATAGATGATTTGTCTTCACTTTTTTTGAAAATCAGTGTTGTAAAATCAGAGGCACAGCGCAGACAGTGGCTGTGAATCTGAATCTTGACTAGTCTGAATCTTGACTAGTCTCCTGTGGGGCTTTCCACTTAAATTATGCTTGGTAGGGGAGGATACTGTATAAAACCAGAAGATTTAAAAATACTTGTGTATGGCTGAGGGGAAGGAGTGTGTCCACTCCTTTGAAGATAGGTTGATATGGTAGTGAAGCAATTGATCTTCAAGTCTTTATTCTTTGAGAGGTGACTGTTACATTGTTCCTGAAATTAATAAGTAACTTCAGTAGTAATGGATGAAGGTCCATGCCCTTCGTTCTCTGAGGTGCCAGGTATAACAACTGCTTCCTGTCATCGCAGGGGCCACTGAATTGAGGATGTGGACAAATAAAGAGGTCCTTGAATGAGAAGGATGGCTCAGAATTCTGTCTCCTATATGCTGCCAGGTTGGATAGCCTTTGCTTGCTGAGGTCAATGTCAGTGTACACCCTCATATCCATTACTGCCTCCATTTCCTCTCTTGATCAGTCTTCTGTGACGAGGATAATTAGCACTATGGACTGGGATTGATGAGCTCTGGGTCAGCTGCTTACTCTGTTCAGGTGTGGATTTACAGGGGGCTTCAGTTTTTCCCTCACCTTAACTCCACTGGCATGCAGCACGCTCTCCTGTACCACACCAGAGTTAAAGGGCCGCTTTGCTCCTTTCACACCACTAGTTAGATCCAGGCTTTTTCCTTCCTTGCTCTGCCACAGGCTACTAATGGGATCTTGAGCTTTAACTCTTCATATCCCTGCCCCTGAAAGAGGAGAAAGAAATGAACACAGTAACCATCCAGCAGTGTATTAAAAATATCGACTTAATAGAGCTGTGATAGTGGGAGGGTGTAAAGACATAGACTGTATCATCCGTAAAGCAAACCCAGCTGAGTTCCCTCATTTCTAGGTTGCTATTGTAGTTAGCTATTATGATCCCTCCCCTAATAATCTGCTGTACTAGAAGGTAGCTAGAAACCAATTAGGAATTTCAACACTACAGCAGGTTGGTTGTTAGAAACATAATTTCATTAAGTATACCACTATCAGAAAGGCGTTTTCCAGTTTTGATTGGATATTCGTAGACAGATTTAGATCAAAACCGCCTAGAATTCCACAATAGGGAAACCTTCATGTTTTAAAATAGCTGTTCCCTATCTCTGAGACAAGGGGAAATAACTTGTTTGCAATAGAGGGTTTATGAGATGCAGCTAAGAAATTACTGTCCTAAGGTTTAGGCACGACAGCCAATTGATTTCAGTATGGTTAGGATGAATGGCATCTTCTTTCTTGTGGCAGAAGAAAAAGCCTTATTTTTAGCTTTACTATTTCTGGCTTCAGACTTTTGAGACAGTATAAATGTACCTCTGTCATTTGAATATAACGTGGTTTATAGGAGCTTTAGCAGATCAACACTGTTAAAGGCTAGGGCAATTTCATGTATACTGTTTGAGCCTTACATTTATTTGCAAGGTGGCATATGAAGAATTCTGTTGAATACAAATTGATTTAAATTTCCCAGAAGAAAAAAAATGTCTAGGACCAGTTGCATCTGAAATAGGAAGGATTGTAAAAAATCCAGTTGAGTATCTTTTTATACCTGTCTCCTCCCTACCAATTTCATTCATCTCTTCAGCAAGGATTGTCAGTAACCTTGGCAACTCCGTATTTGTTTTCTCTTTTCTCCTCTGCTCCTCTGACAACTGAAAATGCTTGCTGCCTTTTTTTTTTTTTTTTTTGGTGGAGATGTGAAAACTGGAGTCCCAACCAAATCATGTTAAAGGAGGAAGAGGGAGGACTGAGCGGAAAAGGTTTAGAATGCTTTTCTAATGCAGGTTTTATATACCTATAAAGGAAAGCTTAGGAGTAGCTGAGACAGCTTAGATGTGATTGTAATGTTTTAAATAGAGTTATTTTGTCAATATATCTTGCTGTGTGGGAGTTTTTTAATTCCATCTAAAATGCTATTGAAATAAATTCTTGTGCTGAAAAGCCCGATCAGCTAGGACATTGATCTTGGCTATCCCAGTGTTCCTTCCTTCAAAAGCAATCTGGAAAGACAAGTGACCAATGAATCAGGTGAAACTGGGGCCTTTGATGTGGTGGTTCTTCAGCTCAAGCCAGTTTTCTCGTAACTGGGCTACAGAGTTTTCCTAACTCATCCCTTAAGTGAAAAGTTCAGATGTCAGTTCTGTTCTTCAAAAAACACAGAAGGCTTGAAATCTCAAAGTTAGCCTCAGAAATGAAGTTGTCTTCTGGATGGTTTCTCTGTCAGATAAAGCATTTTTGCTAGAGTTCCATATGTGTCCTCAGGACTTTTAGGAGCACCACTACGCTGACTGCAGATCACAGCCCTTACTGGTTACGGTAATCTAAGGTGAGAGCTGTGTGTTGTAAACCTGGCTGTAATACTGTGTTCTACCCACATACCAGCTCCCCTGCCTGTATAGTAAGTACTTGTACCAAGTACTTCCATTAAGGTCATACTTTTGACCTTGTTTTCAGCCACCCGATTTGTTTATGGAAAATGATACCATCGATGGTAAGTCTTTTTTGCCTCTTAGCAAGTTGCAGTGCAGGGCCAGATTCTGAGGGGAAATAACGTCCCTGAATTTTTAACTTAACTTGTATGACTTCCAAAGGTGGGGTTTTTCTGAGCATTCTTCTGGACATACCCTGAGTTTTACAGAGCGCACACGATGCATGTCTCATACAAAGACTGAAGGAACATGAAGAATTCATTATGTGCGCATTCATTTTCCAGGATTTAGGTGTTACGTAGGATGGCCAAGTGTGCCATATTCAGCGTTTTATCTGGTTAATCCAGATGCATTATAAGCACCTAATACTTGCTTTTTAAATGAGGATGCTGTACTTTGAAACTGAAAATCCTCTGCTGTGTTGTTCTGTAGTTATGATATACTATTTAACTTTACAAGTTGTACACTCTTGAAGGACTCTGATAGAAGGTCAAGTTTGATTAGGAAAAAGTAATTGAAATTTGTTTTATTGGGGCAGGGGAAGGAAGGGAAAATGATTTCCATGTATCTGATAATAGAAAACATAATGGTCATTTATTTTAGTTTCTGTAATTGAATTTCAAAGCTTTCAAGTTTAGGTGTGTGCACTGTGGATACATCCAGTTCAGAAACTTTCTGTAATTCCCTTGTCCACTCTTGATCAATTTTAGTGATTGTATAGATTTATCTTTCCAAAAGTTGACTCCCAGACTGTAGTTGAAGAGCAATCTCTAAACTAGTTACAGTATTGACAAAAAGCTAACATAGGTCATGCTTCTAATTGATGCTGACAGCGCCTGCAGAACAGAACTGTTTTGGAACGCAAATGGAACATCATTTCCTCCTTCCTGCACAGGCTGGGTAGGGTAACAGGCACCTTCTTGAATTTGTAATTCATCATTTTCTTTTTAACCTCTTCCTAATCTGGGTATATTTACTGAAATGCAGGAAACTTAAAACCAATCAACAGGACTAAATTCAGCACATGAAAGGTTTGTCAATTTGAGATTTAAAATTCAATGCAATCGGCAGCACTTCATTTTGTATTCACCTTCAGCCTTCCCATGTGACGTACAGCTGGCTTTTCAGGTAAAACAACACAGCACCATTGCAGGGATGTAAGAAGGAAAGGAAAAGCACACTTGGGTCCTGATCTTGCAAAGACTTACCTGTGTTTGTCTTATAGCTTTGTCAATATCCCAGGCAGAAGAAAGACAGGGAGATGATGGCAGGAGCTGTGTTGATGAAGGCATCTGCTGAGGTAATCAGATGCATTTCTGAAGACCTGAATAGTCCCATAATGGACAGATAGTGGTTGCTGCAGAGTGCATCTGCTTGCATGTAAATTCAGGGGACCTATTAGAAACGTTGTCCTTCAGTTTGACAGAACTGCTTTTGCACTGATAATCTTTAAGTAGTTAGAAATGTTGAAACTGGCAATATCTGACTAGTTTTCCCTCTCTTGAAACAAACCAATTATCCATCCATGACAAGAATAGAAACAGAAGGTGGTAATTTCTTGCACTCTTTAATTGCCTCCCAAAGAGGATAAAACAGTTACTTAAAAAGACTGTGTCTTCATCTGCAGTGTTGAAATGAAGCCTTTTGAGGATAACTTAAAAGGACAGATGAAGATTCTTGGTTTGTTAAGGAAAGCCAGATCTAAATTAGCTACTGGCTTCAGCAAAACTTGCCTATCATTAGGTATTCTCTCTGTCATATGAAATAGTGCAAATATAATAGGAATTGACATATGGCTTCCAAAAAAGAAAAACAAAATTTAGGTAGCTGGTATTTCAGCAGCCATTGGAAGTTCTTGCAATAGAAGAGAATGGTTCAGTAGTTAGGGAGCAGGCCTGGGACGTGGGTTACTCTGTAGGCACCCTACAATCTTCCTGTGTGCTCTCGGGTCAAGAATTTTGGATGTCCAGAATCCAGTCCTCAGCTCTCTCCTTGTGAACATGTGCCATTATCAGGGACTTACACTGGAGACTGATTTCTTTACGTTATCTCTGTAGTCAAGAACATCTCCATGCACCTTTCCAGCAGGCAGTATGTGACAGAGGTGTAACTTAACTATACTGAATAGCGCTTTGAGTAAGTTCATCCTACTCCACTGACACTAGAGGGGTCGAGGGGAGATGTTCCCATGTAGGGTTGTTCAGTCTGGGTGTTCCCTCACTGATCTTCCCTGTGGGAAGCAAATGAGTGGCTGTGGTCAAAATATATTTCATGTATGCCTGCAGTATTGCTCTCCACATGAAAAATAGCACAGGTACAACTGTACACAGAGATAAGGAAGTGATAGTACAGGTAAGGTAGCATCCAGTAGTCCTGTAATCAGAGCACAGCCACAAGTTGCAGACTATTGCGTTATTCTGCTTATAAAGAACTCAGATCTGAATTTCTCACCTCTCCCCCCACTCATAGGCTAGCCTAAATTGTCTCCAGCTCCTGGTGTCTTTCCCCACAAGAGTTCAGTGTCTGAAAACACGATAAAAGTTTGCTGTGATTGTTATCTCCAAGAGCTGTCAGCAGCTGTGATGGTGTTATGGAAATATCTACAGTTGTTAAGGTTTCTACAAGCACCCTATACTTAGACACTTCAGTTGTGCAGGTGGCAGGTCTTAAAAATGTATAGCAGAAAAATGCTTTTTGTTATGCTGGCTCTACACAATCACTTGCATTAGTTTCCCACCTGTGGTCCTGTTTTCTTCTGGCTGAAGGGATGAGAATCCTATTTTTTTCTGTGAATAAATCTGACCTTCTGGGGACTGGCCTTTCACTTGATTAGATCTTGGCTAATCCTGGTTCCTGCTTGTGTAGTCTCTCTTTGTCATTCCTACCTTATCTCCCGTGGCACTGTGCGGGTTGTCTTTCTCTTTGTGTAGGTGCGTGCCTTGAAAAATGTGATGCTCTGAGTGATGTCAAAACCCTATTTGATATATTGCACAGGTGTTTTTAAACTTAGAAATTATTTTCAACTGAAATGAAAATAAAAGTTTAAGCCAGCTCTAATGAGAAGCTGTAAAGAATAGTCTCCAGGGGCTGTTTCCTAGTGGATGTTTAGTAATGCCTCCTTTTTAATAATGTGTAATGTACACTAGAAAATACACCGTGTTGGAAACCCTTCTGCTGCAGACAGAACACAGTAGCAAGGGAGTTCAGGGAAGTAGCGTAAAGTAGACCAGTGAAAACATGTTTTGCTGGGATAATTGCATTTCTGCAAGGAATTTTTCCAGCACAGAAATACCTAAAAAAAGAATTACCCCATCTAGCCAACATTGTTAGGGCAACCTCCTGCAGCTGCCAGTCATACTGATAGGATTTCTCAAATGAATAGAACGTGCACGTACTTAAGAACTGTGTAGACCCCACAACCTCCCTCATATAAGTCACTCAATGTAGGTAATTTGTGTTCCTCATTAAGAAAAAATCCCATGCTATTTACTATTAGAGTTATCATATTTATAACCTGCTATGGTAGGATTTATTCCATTTTCCATCTTTTTCTGAGCAAGTTGCATGCAGTTTGTTGAAGAAAAAGGGCTAGCAGAGACCATACAATCAGGAACTGCTGAATGGCAAAGTGGGCTGTTGGGTGAATTTATTGCAGGTTATATTTTCTTGCTGCTCGGGAGCATTCAGTAGAACCTTTGTGCTTCCATCTTTTATTTCCTGGTGCACCTGATTGATGTATGAACAGTGAGGCAGCCGAATATGGAGAATCATACTGAAATGCAAAAACGTAATGAACATTTTCTACCTTCAGCCTTTGCGTAGAAATATTTCGGTGTAATTACTGTGTCAAATTGTACTGATAAGTAGTGTTTAATCAGTGTACGAAACAGAGGGAGCATATGCCTTTTTGTGAATATTTGTATTTTCTCTTTTCTTGATTCTGTGTGTTGTGGTTAACTTATAAGTTGTATGAAATAGTACTGAAAGTTTTGAAGCATGGCAAGCTTTACTCAACACTTGTCAAAACAAAGCTATTTTCATTTTATTATTCTCTCTGGTAACAACTAGCAGAAAGTATGTTTTGGGAATGAAATCATAGAAAAAACTAGTTATTTATGATGTCAGGCATATCATTGAAGATTCTACCCTTCCGTTGCTGGCTGCCCAGCTAATGGCACCTGGTGGAGCTGAGCTCTGAGGTCTGTGCACCTGCATAGAAATCACAGTCTGTTACAAAATATTTCTGATTGGGCTCTGAGAATTACTTTGCCTTGTGCCTTTGGATATGGATTCTTTATATTTGACCTCATCACTATTTTCTCCTTGCAGAAGCTGCTATCTGGGTGAATTCTGATAGCGGTGAGGTTGGATTTTTCCCCAAAAAAGCTTTCAGCAAAGATGTGCTTGTTATAGGTTGCTGGTATAAGAGCACACATCCTGCAGTTGGTGTGTAAGCCAGAGTGCTCTGTAATTGTTCTCAACCCTATGGAAATGATTTCATTTACTGAAATCAGGTGCTGTGAAAAAGATCTCCTGTGTTTCAGTGTAGTGAGCCTATTGTGCTGCTCTGAAGATAATGATTCAGGCTCCTAAACTGAATTGAGAGCCAAACCACCACTTCAGATCAGTGTGATCCAACTCAGTGTGGCCTAGGAGTGATCACTGCGAACTCGCCACCTTCATGCCAGGAGACCATCTCTGGGTGTGTTTAAAAAACTGGGCATGGCACTTAGTGCCCTGGTCTAGTTGACATAGTGGTATCAGGGCAATGGTTGGACTCAGTGATCACAGAGGGCTCTTCCAACCTGGTTGATTCTGTGATTCTGAGAATGGCAAACTCTGGTCTGGACTGGCGGGTGGCCCGTGGGAAATGTCAAACCATCCCAAGCTGGGATATTATTTGGTACATGTAGTTCTCAGTGTTCCCTAGTTCCCTCAGTGCTCTAGTTCATGGGGATCCCTCATCAACATTGGTGTCAGGTGCTAAGAACCACTTGCAAGGAAAATCCAGAAAGCCTACGTGTATGAATTTTCTTTGCATTAACCTTGAAATTCAACTCAAATTTGATCATCATGCATAGTCTGTAGTTGCATTACTGCTGATAAAAGACTGTGTAAATGTCAGCTTTGGGATGGCTTAATTTACAGAGCTACAATTGTTCGATCCTTGCAAGGCTGACGTGACATCTCATTTTTACTTTAAATATGCCTGATTTGGGGAGGGGCTACAGACTGCTGATTAAATCTCCAGTTCATCAAATCGTGTAAGGATTGTACGTTACCTTGAGAGCAGTTTTCGTGTGCAGAAAGCTGAACACATGCCAGGCTGCTCAGTACTTCGGAGCAACAAACTCCGGGGAAATACGGGAATCAAAGGACCCTGATAGTTTTTTAATTTCATACAGCAAGAAGGTCAGTGCTAGCCAAACTGGACAGTGCTAGCCAAACTGGACAGTGCTAGCCTGGACCAGTTTGTATGGCGAGTGAGCCCCTGGTTTCTTGCAGCAGTTTGTAACTTGGAGGTAAAGCGAAACAGGAGGGGGAGCTCGCAGTGCAGCGTTAGAGGAGGGAGCTGGGGGCTCTGCAACAGAGCCAGTTGAAGCAGAACTCCACTTTGCTTTTAGATTAGGAGGGAAAATCTGTTTCCAGTCTGTCCTTGTTACTGCTTCAAGCCACTAATGACCTGGATTTGAACTGGTCTCCTAAAGGGTAAAAGGCTCGAGCTCTCCTTGCTGATCCCCAGGAAAGTGCAGTTGCTGCCAACACAGATTTGAAACAAATCCTGACCTGAAGTCATCAGCCGTAGGTTTTGGTTACTCTGATGATAGATGGCAATGTAAAGAGTTTGCTTTCCTCCCTGCTCTTCCTCTACTCATTACACCCTATTCTTCCTTCAGCCATGTAAATCCAACTAAAAAAGTCTTCTCAAAGGGAGAAGATGAACTGGAGAGATGATGAACTGGTAGATTTTGAACAGTGTAGAGCCATAAAAAAGGAACCTGCCTCTTCAGAGGCAGATTGAAAATGCAGTCTCTCTTGAGCAGGATATTTTCTTCTTGATACTAACACTGGCTCATGTCTACAGCTGCTGTTGTATTGGCCACTTACTGCTATATTCTTCCTGGCATTTACTGCTATATTATACCTTCAGTTTTGTTACAGAATCCTTATTGACTTCAGTGGGCTTTGTATCAGAGAAGACGTCAATTGCTATTTTCTACCCTTTGCCCTGAATTCTGTTGCACTTCAGTTCACGCCCACTCTGTATTCCTAGGGTAAAGAAGCTATAGGATGGCTCAGCAACAGGCCCTGCTCTCTGTGGAATTCCTGCTGAAGTTTTTGGATTTTGTAGCAGGTGTTTGTTGTTTGCTCGGTGTTGTCATGGACTTCAGCAGGAGCTGTGCATGAATAACGAGTGGAGAATACGGCTGTGGTGCCTGGTGAGATCTGCCATCTGGTTCTGGTTAGCTGGCAATTTCTGGTGAGTGTTAAAAAGGAAAAAAAAGGACAAAAGACAAACACCAACAAAACACTGACTATTAATTAATGCAAATGCATATGTCTCTGCTATCACTTTTGTCTTCCAAACCCCTCCAGTTTCTTGTATAACTCTCCTATTGCATGTTCTCCAAATGCTACTTTATGACATCTTAAGAGCAAGCATTCTTTAAAACAGTACTTTAACCAATATAATCCCTCTGTCTTTTATTTTCCTAAATGTTGTTGTTGTAAAAAAAAAAAAATCATAGCAGAAGCTATGGTCATGTTAGGAAACTCCTAGAGATTTCTTTTGTGGTGTTCAGATAGAGTGGATAGCACAATGTGTGCAAAGACTCTCAAAGGCTGCTGATCTAAGGTCTTTTGGGTTTTGGGCAACCCAGTCTGGAATAATTTAGAAGAGTTTATAAGGTTCCCTCCTATGTTGCTTGTGGGCTTTTTCCAGTTTTCCCCTCAGTCCTGTTTATGCAGGGGTGAGGAATGTCTTCTCTTATTCTCACCTGTTTCCAATCGATATAATGACCTTTGCTGAGGCTATAATTACATTGGGCAGGGATGCATCAAGCCTCAGAGTATTTGATTTGTCCTCAACCTGAGGTGAGGAGTCTGAATGTATTTTTTTTCTTCCTGACCATTCGCAACTGTAATTCAGTTTAAATCTGCAGGGATCGCTTTAAGACTACACTAATAAGGGAGGTAGGTTAATATCACTTCTGTCCTTGGCTTTACTGCAGGCAGCAGCAGCAAGGGGCCTAATTAGTGTTTGGGTTTGTTGGTTATGGAGGTTGCTCCAAGAGAAACTGGACTGACATCATGAAACTCATTAGACTTAGGTCTTCCGACATTGTGTTTTTATATTAAAGAGAAAAGAAATCTAGCAAGAGGGAAGTCGAGGGAGTGCAAAGTAGAATCCTCATTAGAGTAATTAGCGTAAGTCATTATTTCCTAGAAGCCTCGAATGGCTGCATTTATTCTAAAGAGATGCCAAGGGTATGGCTGAATGTAGCTTCAACATCTGCCTTTGGGAGGGGAGGAAGGCAGAGCCTTGTTTGCTGCCCATGTTTGCTCACATTTTCTGGCTTAGGTGATATGTGATCCTATTAAGCTCAGTATAGCTAATCCTCTTTCATGGTACTAATTTCTTGCCATTATCTTTATTTGGCTGCTAATTTCCCTTATGGTATTCTTCTACTATCCAAATGTTAGTGAGTAGCTTGAAATATTTCTTGAGTATCCTGTAGGAAAAATCCTGCCTGGTCTGTGTCAGTGTCCCTGGAAGAAAAAGGTGATCTGGCAAACATTGTTTTTAAGTGGATAGTTTTTTCAGGATAAAAAGACTATTTGAAATTTACCTTTCCTTTGAATTTCAGATAGGGATGATATGGTAGCAGAAAGTTTTTCTTTAGGATATGCATCTTTTTATTTTTCTTGAGTGTAGGTCTGACCTGCAGAACCCAAAAAGGTGAGATTTTTGTTAAATATTTTTTATTTTTCAATTTGAAATTGAAAATTAAGTCAGCTTGTATTCAAAACTGCACAGCTTCTCGTGAGAGTTGATTCTCTGTCACTTGAGACAAACTGAAGAGCATGTTTGTCCCTGTGGATCTTCACAGGTTTAAAACAAAGATGATGGGCTAGAATATTACCTGAGGGAAGACCTAATCTTTTAAATCAATGCTCATGTGTCCTTGCAATGACATTATGTTATTTATTCTCTATTATTTGGCCAGTAGATATCTCTATGTGTGGTTTCTCCACAGTTTTTTAACAAGTGAGATTCCTGATAAGCAGCAACAGAGCTCTGACTTGTGGTTCAGGTTGTATGTATTCGTGCAGGTCTTTTTCAGAAGTCTTGGTATCAGAGCTTTGGTTGTGGTCATGAATTTTGTGGGGTTTGCGGCTTGTAATTGGTAGAATAGTTTACCACGCTACAGTTTGGGGATCTATTTCAAAGGCCTGAAGTTTCAGAAAGGTCTTTTGTTAGTACTAGCTGAAACAGATCTATAATGAAGGACATTTCTACAGCGGCAAAATGATTTGTCAGGCTTAGTACTTAAGGCATTTTTCTACTCCACTCATGTAGATCATAGAAATGAGCACAGCAGAGCTAATTTCTGAAAGCTGAAAATATACAGATTTTCATGGAAATCAGAAAGATTCCTGTTTGCTTATATCAAGCCCAAAAAGAACACTTTTGTTCCAGAGTTGCTGTTTGATCTTGTGCTTGCCAGCCAGGGAGTCTGGTGTTAAAGAATTTAACTCTCAGATCTGTGTGTCTTAAAGACGTTGGAGGGGAGGGAGGGAGCGGAGTTCCCTCACGTAAGAGCCCTGTCCGGCGCTGTATCAGGATTTTCAAGCATTGGCAAAGTAATCAGTACAGTTCTTCTTCAGCACAGATTATGCTGTAAAAGCAAAAAAACTAGCATCATTGATTTGGTTTTGTAATAAGATAACAAGTTTGTAATGATCACCGTTTTTGGAGATTAAAGAAACGTACTTTTCACTTTGCTGACATTATGTCAATATCTTTCTCCAACTGTTTTGAACACCTCAGTGGTTTTGCTCTTAAAATCTGTTTTTGAGAAAGATAAGTAAGGGAAAAGCTAGATCTGCCATTGAAACAGTGTCACTTCTATCTCTGTTCTAAATTCTTTTGTGTTTGAGAAAATAGCAGTATAAAATAGTCTTATAAAATCCAAGTGGGTCAGGGAAGGACCTTGTGCTCCCCTTCAGACAGCTTGCCCGATCCTTCATTGTTTGTGTGTTTGATTTTCAGTGGTCAGGCAGTAGGCAATGTCATTTACTTTTTACGTTGTTAGATGGATTATTCTGGTATCATTGCCTTGCCAGAATTTTTGCAATGTTCTTGAAAGGTAAGTAAAAATCACATTTTTACAATGAGAACTGAGGCGCCGCGAGGCTGATGTGACTTGGTCACAGCCAAATCCATAGCGTGTAAGTGAACTACGAACCGTCTGAGGAAAGGCAGTGGGGTCATGAAAGGCATGGAATGATTTCTATTCAGGTGGCGCTAAACAGACAAGGACTCTTCATCTGAGGAAGAGATGACTTGCAGGGTATGACAAAGATCTGTAAAATCATTAATAACATGGAGAAGCTGAATAGAGAACAAAAGTTCAGGCTGTCTTACAATATCGGAAATAAGGGTCCTCACGTGAGAGTAGCATGGGGAAAGTTCAGAACAATTGAAAGGGCATATTTTTCATCTTCTCATAATTTCACACTGGATTTCTCTGCCATGGGATACTGTGAACGCCAAACTTCTACATAAGTTGAAAAAGCAATTAATCACTGGGGGAAAGAGGAGGAATCTGTCAGAGGTTGCTTAGGCTGAAATCTATTGCTCAGATTAGTGCTGAGCACTGACCGCTGTAAGCGTATGACATAGCAGTCCTGTTAAGTGCTTGCCTTACCAATTTCTTAAGCCACTGCCATAGGTGGGATTTCTTCTAGTTCAGTGGAGCAATTTTTAATTTTTTATGCTTAATATAACAGAAGAATTGAAACCTTGAATGGGGGGAAGTGTATGCGGGGGCTGCGACTTCTTGTAACAGCAGTGTCCTCTACCCAAGTCTGTTTCCAAACATGATCAATCCTTTCCAATTTTATCCTTCAATCTGCTATGTCAAAGCTGTAGAGAAAGCTTAAAGATGGAGCAATTGAAATCTCTGTGAACTGCCAGGCTCATCCTCCCATCCTTGAAACTAGGCAGCTCCAGCTTCAGGAAAATTTCTCTTCGTGCTTTTTTTCTTTATTTTTTTTTTATTTTTAATGAATGAGGAATAGAAGGAGAGAGAATGGAGATGACCTCTCTTACCATTCTTGCTTTGTTTGAATGCATCAGGGTAGCTTCTAAGAGGATGTAGCAACTGATCAGTTCCTGGTGAAAGGTGAGAAAGTTGAAGGAGTTGAATACTGGGAAAGCCAGGACAACTTTTATGATTTCTTAGGCAGCTGATCCATAGGGTTTGAAATTGGGGTTCAAGTCATGCAAATGGAAAAGGGTATTAATGACCTGTATATTAAGAGTAAACCTCATCAGCATCTAACATTTTATTGCTATTCTACCTATAAAATTTAAATTATTTAAGAGTGGTCTTGAACTTGCAATAAAAGCTAATTCCTGACGCACTACTTACATTGTGATTCGTTATTTGTAATGAAATGAAATGGAATGCTGTCATTGGCTTCAGCAGAATAAAGTTAATATATAGCTAGCAGTTTTCAACAACCTCTTAGCAATACCTTGGATAGCCTAATGAAGTCTGCGTGTGGGTTCCTAAACCACTGTCTGCACCATCATGTTATATGAGATTTAGCCTTTTAAGAATAGGTTTCTTCTTCTCAGGAAATGCAGTCCCTTAAAATTCAATAAGGCAGGCAAACAGAAGCCAATATTTTTTATCTTCTAGGATATTTTGGTATTTAAGGTCATCATGTACTTTTTTTGAGTGGTAAGAAAAACCACAGGATTCAATTTTGCATGCTGGGCAACAGCCATACTCCAAATGGTTTCCAACAAGTACACAGGACGGTAAGAATAGGAGAGACTTCCTAAGAACCTTGCATAAAGGAATCGAACACAATGCCCTGCTAAAGCCAGTATGGAAACTGCTTTTGTTAACGGTGCCTGCACTGAAATGGTTGTATGTCTTTTGAAGAAATGCAACAGCCAGAAAGGTGGAGCTGTCGAGGAATATTTTATTTTTAACAGAATGGAAGCAGGTCCCACTAGGCACTTGTTTTCCCCTCAGGCTTAATGGACAGGAGTGTGAAAAAGCAGCTGTTTAAAAATAAGTACTTGCACACATTAAGAACAGCACGAAGATGAAGCAATGTTTTGTACGTCAGCTGTTCTATGGGGTTTTGTTTGCTTTAGGGATACTGAGATGAAAACAGGGACTGATGTAAGAAAACCCTTACAAGGAGGATAACTTCCTTACATTTAAGGTATTCAAACTATTAAGAAATTTGTAGCACTGTGATATGCTTAAAGTAGAAAACTACTGTGTCATTTCTTACTCTCACTGAATGACTAGGTGACCTTGAGTGCATCCCTTAATTCTATTTCCATTTCTTCTGCAGAGAGAGAGATGGTTCTTGAGCCTTGCTTCCATTGGGAAAGTAGCAGGTGCTGCCTAACCCTTGTTGACAGCTGATTAGAACCTACTAGAGACAAGAACAGCCATGATGAACATTGTGAGCTGCTCAGATTCATGCCCGTTTTGGCATGCAAAATAAGAAATACCAGCAGGCGTGTTTACTAGTTGAGATGAATCTTGTTGTTGTTGGATACGATAACAAGTGCAATTCTGATAGCTTTTCTCTGATGCAGTGATACCGAACTCTGCCAGGACACTGCAGAGAATTCTGCTGCTGCTGAAATGAAGTGACCTTCACCTTCATCGTACTTTACTGAGGAAATGATCTATTGAAGTGTCTCAATTAAGGCAGCTTCCCAAACTCGGGTCGTCTGGCTCTGAAAATCCCCAGCTCCTTACTCTTCCTTTTCATGTTCCGTTCTGTTGGTGGCTGTGTGTAAATCAAAGCTTCCTTCCCTTGATAAACGAGCAGATTGGGGATACGTTACTACATCCAAACTTGAAAATGATTTTTTGGTATCAGTTGTTGCAAAACATTGTGAAATGTCACTTTGATGCACTCGGCTCAGTTTTGTTTTCCGAACTGTTCACAGCCTGAAGCACTTCGATACTGTAAATTATTTATAAAGTTTGTAGTAATAATAATTGTCTCTAAGTGGTGTTTTACACCATAGCAAAGTAGGTTTCTGTAGTAAGCTGGTTGGAGTTTTCAAACATATTAGGCATGTAAATGCTACTAACACTCCCAGAATTAGATAATCTTTAGACCTTTTTAGGGGGTAAAATAATGTTTTGCATTATTTGTTCCTGTTTTTCAGTGTATCTGCTTTCACTGATGCAGACTTGCCTGTTTGTTTCTTTGTGTCTGCTTCTGGTTTGACACTCACAATTGCCCTGTCGATAGATTTACGCTGGATACACATTTATGGAAGTGAACCCTGGACTGGATTCACGACAAAAATTGCTGCTGAAAGTACGGGAGCTGATCTATTAGTTTCTTTTATTCTGTCTGCAAAGGGCACAAGCCCTTCTTGTCCTTCACTTTCACTCTTTCTATATTCTGCAATAAAGTTCTGTGAATTTAGGGAATTTAGTTGAAATTCGGGCATTTGTTTTGCGTTCATGTCACACGTTGTTTCTGCCACAGTTGCTCTCCTTCCCCCCTCAGTGAGTAGCAAACTAAATAAAAGGAGCTTGTGTGAGATTTGGCTGAGCAGCCTGTGCTCCCTCTCTGTGCCAAACATCTTAAAGCTGCAGTAACCCGCTGGCGAGCCTTGAGCTGTGACTGCTCTGGCTTCACTCAGTTCTCAGCTTCACCATTTCTTCTTCTCTCCCATAGCACTTCTAACTGTTAGTGATTCTGCTGCAGAGAATGAAATGGAGAGGGTCTCGTGAGAGTCACTCTGTACATCTGGCAATGGATTAGACAATATTGCACTGGTTGGACTGGGGTATTACACTGAGCAGGCAGGTAAGGTGGTGGTAGAAAAGTAGCTGTTTATTGCAGTTCAGCTATGACTTGAAGACACTGGGCTGATTAAACCTGTGTTTAGTCTGTACTTGCACCTTCTGCCAATCTCTGTCCCTGTGGTTCTTTCTCATATACACTGGAAACATCTACAACAGGGAGGTTTTGCTTTGCACGGCAGAAGTATGTTGTTAGAACATGACAGTAATGGTCAGTTGTTCCAAAATTATCTATGCTGGAGTTTAGTGCCTAAGTTTAAGTTAAACTCACTTCAGAATCTCCTTAGACTGCAGCTTTAAAGTCAATCAGGTTGTTTAAAAAACCTCCCATAGTATTACTGCTCTCTTTCCATGGCCTCACGGATATCAGCTGGAAGCTTCAACCCGCACGTACAGCACAGGCTTAGGTCACACCTGGTGAGTTCTGTTCCTGCTGGTGCCACCCATTGCCCAGCCCTTCAGTAACTACTCACTTGTTCCATGTCTCATCTTTTGCAGTGCGCCCTTACTCACCAGGCACGTGAAGGAGTGCCTAATCAATGTTAACATCTCTTGCTACTGAAAGGAATTACCCTTTGCTGTTCAAAAATGTAAATAGAAATAGGTTCATGCTAAAATTTTTCAAGATGCCAAAAATGGGCTGCTGTCTCTTTATAGAAAACCAACCTGATTGCCAGCATCCCTGAAAAGATCTTTCTACACAACAGTATTGTAATCCATACTGCAATTCCCTTTAATAACTGAAGTTGGCTTTGCAAGGAGAGGGGCCTTGTGGCAATGGAAAAAGATGCAGGAGGGCTGGCAGCAATTTCTGGCTTTCTTGCAGAATTTGTAGCCTTGGGCAAGTCAATTGGTGCTTGCGCTTTTTTTAATATATATATAACAAACATAAACAGCCTTCATAGTGCCTGTTACTGGCTCTGGATTTTCCTAACTGCTTGGTGAATAGCAGGCTGGGCACAGATTTCCGTGATCCCTCCTGGTACCCTGCTCACCCACCAAATGAAGTAGAACTGCACCAGAAAGGAGAGGAGAAAACTTCTGAACACTCTGTTGGAATGTGAACCTGTGATATTTAGAGCACTTTGCCTTGTTTTAAGCTTAGTGTAAGTTATGACTGGGATGTTATCATCTGGGGTTGGAGATTAAATATATTCGTTATGTCTGGATTCTTTTCCACTCCTAAGAGCATTTCTGCATTACTGTTTACTAAGCACTATCACTTGGCCTGTTGGTGTTTATCAAAAAAGATATGAAGATCTTCCTCTTCTGATGCTGTTAACTCGCATTGCCATTTTCCTCCTGCAATGACAACGGGGAGAATTGCATTTAGTTAAAATAATGCAAAGCAGGGAAAATTGTTGTGATTTTGCTCAGTAAAGAAAAGATTCAGAAGAGAGTAGGTGGTTGGGGAGTGGGAGAATAAATAGTAGGAGAAGAAAAATCTGACTTTCTTGCGTATGTTTTTATATGCTGTAATGAAATACTTGGTAATAGGCACGTTGACAGCAGTCTTGGTGTTTGGTAAGGCTTTCAGGGAACGACACTTCAAATTGATCCTTCTTGGATACTAGCTGCATTAGTATTCTATACCCACGTCAGCCCGACCATCGTCAGCGCGGCATGCTAATTAGTGCCGTCCCTCTTTTTCTCTTCCTCCCCCCTCCCATCTCTTCCCTTCCCCTTTGCTTTCCAGTTCGGCCATCCACTTCTATCAGTGATAGATGGTTTAGATCTTCCCAGCCATTATGCTGATGACCCAGGGCAGTGCCTGCCACTTTTGATAAACTGTCAGATTATTTTTGGAACGTCCACATATGCTTTTCTGGAGGTACAATTTAGCGCTATGATAATCTACTAAATGGCTTTCTGTGCTATGCCAGCTCTCACTTCTGCTGCTCTTTTTAAGGTTTACATTGCCAGAGAAGTGTGCCTGGCAAATTTTAGGTGACATGGCACCCCAAAAATGGGACCGGTGTATTCTCTACTAGGCTGTTTATGAAATACAGGATTAAATAATGTTTCTGTTTCCATTTTTGGTGATGGATATGCGGAATATAAAATTATTGGAAATATGCATGCCCTTTTTTTGCCTTAAAAAGTCTGTAACATTGAGCTCCCTTTAGTTAATTTTCCAACATAATAAATTGACAGCATTACAACATCAGAAAGATTACCTAGCATAACTTTTATGTGAATAATTAGTAAATCCATTGCTTGTAAAATATTAAAGAAAAATTGTAGATAAAAGCTGAGTTAACTGCATATTGACAAGGATTGTGTTTAAAATTGGAAAACATGTACCTGTAAAACATGTCTGCTGTCCTCTGTTTGTTCAGGACTCCATGCTATAGCATGCAAAAAGAAAAAGTTGAGTGGGTGCTTTGGCAAGACAGTACACAAGGGAAGTGGAAAGGGGTTGGTGGGTTTATGACGCCTCATCTCCCAAGGGCTTTGTTGTTCCTTTTCGTAGGTCCCACGAGCCATTTGGTTGCCAAAATAATATTGATTTTATTGGGACTTGGTTCCTGCCCAGACATTAGGCACCCAGCACCACTGGTGATCTGGGCCTGGGTAATAGCAAGGGCCAGATCACTCGGCCTTACGTGTTTGAAACTAGGGGCAGAAGTGAGTCCCTGCATTTGCAGATAAACCACTTCTGAAGGACTGACTTTCCTGGATTTCGTGTGAAGTCAGGATGGCTCCGTGGGCAGCACGGTGTTAGAAGAGCAAAACTCACTTGAAACCTCTCACGCTTTTGGATGATGTTGGTATTATTAGATGGAATTGGAGGTGTGATACCTGCCGAGGCAGGAAGGCAAAGGATCCGTCGTCCTCTGTAATTCTCTAGTGCCTTTTTGGGGAGAGGATCCATGATGTGTGATGAGCAGAGGTGTGAAGGGGAACTCGGGCAAGGTTTGTCAAATAGTATTTGCTTCTCCATAAGATGACAACTATAGGCTGACACTTGGTTGTGTTAGTACAGCAGATTCAAGATAAAATCTGTGAACTTGTGTATATTTAGCTTTTGGGTTATTCCTTATTGGGATGGTTCTTATTGCAACAAACTTTATAATAATTTTTTTTCTACTCATTTTTTTCTTCAGAGCCTGCAAATGTCTTTTTTTATTTCATTTTATTTTTAAATAGCACTATGCATAAACTTTCATTTGGTTCATTTTGGGAAAAATGTGGCTGACCTAAATAGAAAAACTATCTTTGATCTTGCAGAGATTGAACTGTTAGCAAAAGTTAATAACTGAAAAATGAACACGTGTGGCATCCCTCCAGAGAATAAAATATATCTTTGAATCAGAGAATCTTAATGCATAAGAAGCCAACTTCCCACAAAGCTTATGCTTTTAAATAAAATGATTAGAATTTTAAAAAGGAATATACAGGAGATGAATGACCAGGCTTTGCCAATAGTTTTGTAAATGAAAACTCTCTGTCGTGTGTTGTGCTGTGCCTCATTTTGTGTGGTAAGGAAATTTGAAGTGGGTCATCCCTTACTCGCAGATGCTACCTGTGAATAGTCTCATACTGTTGAAAGGCCTGAAACGAAGAGGCTTCGTCTTTGAAGGCAGTCTGTAATGGCAGGTGATGGTGAGAAGTCATTATCTGTCACTCAGGAAAACTTTGTGATAGGCAGACTGCCTGCTTCTGACGCGGCACTTGGGCGAAGAAGATGGAAAAATAGAAGCTTACATAGGAAGCCTGAAATACATGGCCTAATTTGTGAGAACTGGCAAGTGCTTAGCATTTATTGCATTTGGTGTTTGCTCAGCGCTTTGGAAATCTAAGTTATTACTACAGTCCTAAATGCTAAGTTAGAAAGTGAAGTTTATACTCATTGTATTAAAATATTATCTTCTTTTTCCCCCCAGAATCTTGCTCTCTATCTGGCTCCCCATCTGTAAATAAGGCCAGTGTATTATTTTCTCTCCTGTCTCTATCTTCTGTGTTTACATTTCAGGTTCTTCAGAGGTCTGTCATTTATTACCATACGTACAGTCCTTAGCACAGTGGACTTGGACTTCACATAGGTCATCGATGAGGTTCTTTAATGTAATTAGCAATGGTCAATCTGATCTAAGTCATAAAATATGTGTAATACTCTGCCCATGGAAGGCTTAATTAATTAAAATTCATTTAATGTATCACAGAGCTCGTTCAGTGAGGAGCATGCTGGAAATACCAAGTATTATTTATTACTTTTTTTAGTGAAAATGCGGATAATAACTTGAGATTGTGGTTCCAATTTACAGGATTTGTATATGAACTCAAATTCCCTAAGAGATAACTTGACCTCAATTTCCATTTATTGACAGTGTGTCTGGCTGGCTCACCCTCCTAAGGCATTGTGGTGTGAAATGGGAGATTAAATTAAAGACAGAATCAAAATGATTGCTTCTTTCTGCACCCTGTACCTGGTTTATAACAAAACTGAAAGGATATTTTATATTAGAATGTGGATTATCCAAAAGAAGTACTTCTTCCTGTTCTGCGCTCCTTCCTTTTATTGGTTTTGTTAGTACACACATGGCACTTTAAGATCAACTTCGATTTCTCTTAAATTTGTAATTGTAATTTTTCATCTAGAACTCCAGAAGCTAAACCAGACAGGATGCGTTAGGACCTGATACAGCAAACATAAGCCTGGCACTGCTGGGCTTTACTTCCATATTTACTACATGTAAAGGTAATTACAGCATCACCTCTGCACTTAGGAGTGTATTTGAGAGGTAGATTTTCTCTGCTAGTGGAAGTCTATAAATCTGGTTTACTAAGTAAAGCCATTCCAAAGTCACTGAACAGGGAGTTGTGCCCGTGGATTGTTGTTATGATGTGGAAGAGGAGAAATGGAGTCTGACCTTTCTGGTAGAACACCCGTCCAGCTTTGTGTGGCTGTGGAGCTGGGCTCAAGAACATCTTGCTATTGCTGCTGTTGGCTGCGTAGCATGAAAGTAGCATCAAGATTGCTGGGTACCTCTCGGCTATGAAGCTAAGGAGAAGCTCTCTGTGCCTTTGCAATCAGTCTGAAATCAGTTCATGCCTTGGTCCTGCCGTATTTCATAATTAAAGACGTGGTGGCAATTTTCTGCAATCAAACTGCATGGTCATGTTCACCATGTGAAAATAATTGAATGACAAATCAATAGCATGGTCACGTGAGAAACTTTTTTTAAGGTGAAATCTGAGCAGTTCTCTTGATTTGTGTGACTGTACCTTAGGCAAAAATTGAAATCTCTGAAAATTGTGATTTCTGTCCTTTGTGATTTTAGTTTCTTGGAAATATATTAGTCAAATCTCCTGTTCAACAATTTCTCATAGAACTGGACAGGAGAATTTAGAGAGCGGGCTGCAACCAAGAGTGACACAGGTATTATAGTTAAATACACTTTAATGGAAGTGTCATTTCAAGATGTGGTGATTTTTAAGCAGCCTGAAGATAGTCGCTAGCAAAGGTATTATTATCTCCAGTATGACAGTCCAAAAATACCTTAACAAAGTACTTTCTTTTTTAGAAAAGAAGCATTTCTTAAGGAACACTTTAGTCTTTTCCTTCTGCCATCCTAGTGTGACAATGGCTGCATCTACTTTGTCCTCGTACTAGCGTTCTGTCTCCTGCAAATGTACCGAGCCCAGAACGCACACTGGAAGGCTGCGTGTTTTCATTGTGCTTGAGATAACTACAGGTATTAATTTACCTTTTCCATTAGTGTTAGAATAACTGTTCTGCATAGTTTCGTATCTGGAAGAAATGCACCATGAATTACTCTGCATCTGTTCTTGATGCTAATCCTATTATCAGCGACAGGATTAGTTTTGAACACAAGAGCTGTACTAGCCTGTTCTATATGCTCTGCTTACATGCAGTACACCACTGTTCTACTCTCACACTTAGCACCACATCCAAAGCTTGCAACTGCTGAAATTCACTGTACTGGTATGTAAATCTGTATGATTTCTGAAAAAAAAAGTGTATAAAAATGCAGGAATCATCATATCTTGTTAGATTTTGTGGGCTACACATTGCTAAATCACAGAATCACAGAATCAGTCAGGTTGGAAGAGCCCTTTGGGATCATCGAGTCCAACCATTGCCCTGACCCCACCATGGCAACTAGACCAGGGCACTAAGTGCCATGTCCAGTCTTTTCTTAAACACATCCAAATGTGTATCTGGCACAAATGTAGTGCCAGAATTAATTTCAAAATACAAGTTGTTGTTTGTGACTAATATAATCACATAATTAAAATCACATCGTGTTACCTTAATTTGATATTGTCCTCTCATATGTAACGTAGGTTTTTAGAACCCTCTTTTACCTGTGCAAACGACCACCTTCCACAGCGTCGCTGAAGTACGTCGTAGCTGGCAGGTTCTCACAAACAGGCAGAACTGGGGCACTTCCTTGGGGATTCTTTGCAGGGGCAAGGAGACTTGAACGCCGTGAGCAGGTGCTGTACAGCGGGCGCTCTGTTCTTACTGCCTCGGTGGGATGCCGCAGCTCCCCCCGACACGGGTACCACTGGCCTGCTCTGAAGGAGGCAGGTGTGGTGGGTGCTGGATCGCAGAAATTCTGCTGATGCCTTGGAGTGAGCAGAGTTTGTAATGAAGAGGGTATGTCCCACCTTGCTAACTGATGCAGGAGCGTTTCACAAATGCCATTCCTCCCTTCCAGTCTCCGTCTTGATTCTATTTAAATAGACTTGGTGGGGTGGGAAGCAAGCAATAACAGGGAATGTTATTAATTATGTAATGGCTGTCATTGTGATATGAAGGTACTCTTCTGTATGCCACTGCCTCACTGTGTGGACAAGTGTGTTGGAAGGGGACCTGATTTCCTTGTGCTTCCAGTTACTCATCTGAAAATGGCTATAATGATGCTAAATTAGTACTGGAGATTGGGAGATGCTTGAGATTATTTTATTGCTAATTCTTGGGCATTGTTGCTAAATCTAATTTGCATAGGAATAAGGAGCCAGTAATCAGATGAGAACACTAAACTTCCTTTAATTTGTCATAGCTCTCTTTCCTTGTTCCAGGATTGTGTTTGGAGGTAACAGAGAAAGGAGCAGGGATAATATATGTGAGCTCGCAGATTCAGGAGCTGAAGGGTAGCAAAGACACATCTTTGCTTTTATAATTATTTCTGCAAAACTATGTTGGCAGATCATCCCTGTAGAACTGTAGCATATGCCAACAAAACTTCTTCTGTTGGCATTGCTACACGAGTTCCTCAGATGACGTGAACTAAGTTGACAAAAGCAGTATTTTGTCAGTGGTGCTACATCTCTCAGATTCAATATTTCAGAACCAGACAGCGTACATATATATTTTTTCCTCCTTTACCTCCTTCCTTGCTGCTCTTCCTCTCTTTGCCTGGTGTCTTTCCCTATTGTTTTCTCTGCTCAAGAGAAGAAACAACAGAGAGACCAAAACCAAATCCTTCCCTACGCAACACTGGCAGATACTTAATTTCAGCTGCATATAAAGGACACAGAAATATTTTATCATTTTATGCAGTTTGTCTGACCCATGCTGCTTCCCCATGTGATTGAGATTTTTTAAAACTGGTGATCTTTGCTTTCCAGAAGAGAGAAACACCTTACCAGAAGAGAGCAAATGCTGTCACTTGACCTTTTCAGCCTTTGGATTCTCAGTGTATCTAACTTGGCCAGACAGGTCTGGAGAAGGAACAAATTAACAGCAGATGGATTTATGAAAAGAGCTCGGTGGCAGATGGTGCCTACAGACGTTTACTGGCGTGTCCTCGGTCTTAATGGGTGTGGTTTTCCCCTTTGAGCAGCACTGATAGTACATTAATATTTGTGTGTTTACTTTATAAAGATGTGCTGACAGATAAGGGACTGCATTATTATCAGCAGAAGAAGAAACTTGAGGACCTCTAATACTTAGTTTGAGTACTTAAGAATTAATCTTTGCTTGTGTTAATCCAATGGCAAGATATCAGTAGGAATCTCTTCAGTCTCCTTCGTGCTGTTTGATCAAATCTTTAAATTCTTGAATCACCATTTTTCTGAAATCAGTTCATCTTCAGTGTATGGGATTTATTTCGTCTGATAATAATTGTCACATATGCATTCAAAATAAACTCAGAGCCTTCTGGACATACCTGTATAATTGGAAACAATCTTATAATTTTTAACATTCGTTAATTGCATAATTTTTTTAAAAGATGCTTGGGATAGACTTAAGCAAAACCCAAACCATTATTTGTATTAAGCATTTGAGCAGGCTTAGAGAAAGCAGCTTGCTTGCAGCTATGCAAGCAGTGTTTTAAGAGCGCTGTTGGATCTGCTAACAGAAACTCAACATAGAGACACAGGATTTGCTGTGGAAAAACGTGTCTGTTACAAACTGCTGTGGAACCTGCCTTCTGGTACAGGAACACTGCCGTGAATCATTGCTTCACTGGAAGTAATTTTCTTACTTTGAGAAATCCAAATAGATGAAGGCATTGGAAGATCCGTACGATGAGTCAAAATTTTGGAGAAAGTGGAGTGAGAATGCAGTGGAAAAGATGTGCGCTTTTTATTTATTAGAAGCCGATTAGAAAGGGAACAGTTAACTTACAGGTGAAAAGTGTATTGAGGAAAGAAATAAGTGATGCAGTTCCAATGTTCCTGAAATCTGATGGTGTTAAATTCAAACACACTTTGATCTGACGCACCAGTGGAATTTGGAATTGAGGCAACTGAAGCTGCATGAAAAATCAGTATCTGGCAAACACGCAGTTCAGTGGAGGGACTGAGATCTGGGGCTCAACAGACCTGAATTCTGCTGGTTCTACCAGTGTCCTGCTAGACCACCTGAGAAAGTAATTTTGGGGGGCACTTGCATCACTTAGTGTCAGGCACCCTCAATAGGAGATAGGAACTTGCTCTGTAATTCACAGCCTCTGCGAAAGGACTGAATTTTGAGTTGCTTCTGGAGTAGCCCATCATTTCTTTCACTATGTTAGACTTGCTTCCTAATTTCGGCACCTTATGTCTCAAGTTAGGGCTTGTGACTATCCTTCCACTAATGCTTTGGGTTTTGTACTTGGATAATGGAGATAATGATGCTGGACTTGTTTATGAAAAGAGCCGAGATTCACAATTTACATGCAAAATTCTGTAACAGATGGACTAGTATCATTTGGCAAATAATTCATCTGACATTTCCCTCATCCATCATTAAACAATTGGTACATTTCTTCGTTGGGCACTCAGCTTTAAATCCTATTTTATTAGATGTTTCACAGCATACGTACGGGATTGGTCTGGATCTGTTGAAATCAATGAGGAGACTGACTCGAACAGGCTGTGAATCAGGCGTTGTCTTTATGCCTGATCATCTCAAAAGGTAGCGTCATAAATAGTGACTGGGGAGAGTCTGGATTCATGGCAAGTTAGCGGCGTCTCGCTTTGTACTTGAGGTGTCTCTTTGCGTAAAGCACAGACACCGATGAAACAGAAGTATTATTTTACCTCTGGTTGTAGGAGCCTGTGTTTGAGGGTATGTTCCTGCATTACAACACCAGTAGGTGATTTGTGAAGGAGTACAGGATCATGATCTTACTACCGAGTCCACTTAAACCTCCCATTCCCTTCCCTCTGCTTTGGCACTTGAGTGCTGACAGTTTCTGACGTTGTGGAGACGTTCCGTGATATTCAATAGTTTTACTTGTTGCATATTAACATCCCCCCGTCCCAAGACAGTGATTTTTTTCTATGTAATTGTAGGACAAGAGTTTGAAAAAGCTGACCTAGATGGATCCTACCGGCTCATTAAACAGTGGCAACCAATAAATCGGATTTTTTTAATAGTCTCTTGAATTTTTAAGTCCTGGAGTTGGTAATGCCCATACTGTAGATGTATGGAAATGGGTATTTCAAAACCAGGCCCTAACTTTAAGAGGGGTGATTTGGATAAATTATTTCACTTTCCTTCCACCTTTTAATTAAAACTACTGTGGCATAGACTGCGTACTTCAACAGATTTCTTATAATAAATTGCATTAGGTGCTATTAGCTTTCAGGGTATTACTCCAGATTAACTCTTTGCTTTCTAGGATTTCCTCAGCTCTTTGCCATATCACTCATAATGAAAATAGCCAGCTTTCCTTTCCTTCTTCCCCTCTCTTCATTGCATCAGTATGCACTGCAGAACCAGTGGCTTGTACATCCTAAGCTAAGATAATGAGACCAATATTAATTCTACTACAGCTGCTGCAGGCATGTAAATGAACCTTTCATCTGTCCAGCAGAGCAGCTCTGAGACTTGCAAAGAACACCCGGGCGAAGCAGTGTGAACAGGCAGGGAGATGGCAGAGGTGAGGGTGAGAGAAGAGGGTGTGCTAAAAATGGCTGAAATTCGAATGCCCTGAATTAATATTTCCTACTAGAATCAATGCTGTTATTATCCACTGCATTAATTATTGCGAGGACACTTTTCCCTGTTTGTCCCTGCTGATTGGGATGTAGCAATCATTGTCCTGTTAGCACTAAAAGGACACTACGTGAACCCCCTCATACAATTTTCCTAACACGTTACCTTCCATCTCTGCTGGGGCCACGTCTTCTAGCTTGTGTCCACGTTGTGTAAAGCAGGTTAGAGCAGGCTGGTTTGTCTAAAAGCAGTATAACGATAGCAGGGCAGTGCATGAGCTAATTAGCTCGGCCTCTCAGCAAAGCTAATTAATCTAGACACACTGTTGCGTTGACACAACTCTATTGCTTTGAGTTCTGGCAGGAATTAGTTTGTGGCTGATGTGGCTCAAGTGTCTCTGCTTTTTTTGTGCGTGGGTCAGCCATGCCCTAAGAAAACTTGGGCACTGGCAGTTGGATGGCATGGGAGGGTGTCAGCCCTCAGCAGTGTGTTCTCTCTTGTAACGCATTGATATTTTACCAGCGTCAGAGGCTTCCCAGAGCTCTAGAAAGGAAATTTTTGTTTGTTTGAAAGTCAGATTTCCTCTGTGTAATGGTGCGGTAAGGAATTGTCTGTGGTTATAACAACAGAAGAGTGAGTAACTCCGCATCGTTGTAGAAAGCTAGACCCGTTCAACACATAGCTGGTATTTCTACTTTTCAAACGTGCTTACTTCAGCCCTCTTCAGTACAGCACTTCAGCGTGTGTGAATGGCTTCGCTGGGGTTTAACCAGATGTTAAAGGTAAGCGTATTTTAACTGCTTTGCTGAATTGAGGCCTGAATGAAAGCAGCGTGCAGAACCTTTTGACAAACATCTGATTTCTCTGAACTCAAGTGGTCCATTATTACAGGTTTGAAATCTACAGGGAGGCAGATGATGTGTGTAGAGTAAATTACAGCGTGATCTGATTATTGTAACATATTCACTTTACTGTGAGCTGACTCAAAGGTGCCTGTGCAGGGTGTCCCTTTTCAACTGAGTTTTGTGCTAGTGGCAGCAACAAGGAGATGAATTTCGGTATGTTTTCATCAGTATCTTTTCAAATAAAAAGCGCATCTGGAATGCATATATCCCTGTTTAATATAGTTAAGCCAGAAATAAGCAAGGACTCGATTTGGCAAGTACTCCTAATCTTCGATGAAGTTGGAATCCAGATAACCGTTTTCTTCAGATCTCTCTCTTGTAGCTATTAGGATGATGTAGCTGTTTGATGAGCTCTACTTGTTATTAATCCTTTAGGAAACAGTGCATTTTAATGGAATAGTGTGTGAAGGGATGCAAGGCATGGCTTGGAGTTTTGGGGGATTGATCTGAGGCTGTGAAGGTGGGAGTTTGAAAGGGATTCTTCATCTTTACTGTTAGAAAATAAGAGCTGAAGCAAATTTTGCAAAAACAGTTGTGGTACAATTTGGAGATAACAGAGCACGTTATGGAGGATGCTCCAATTCTCCAGAGCTCCAGCCCAGGGGGGTTTCCTGGGTCATCCACCCGGTTATTCCTCGGTTGAACTTCCCTTTGTTCCTGAATGCTCTGGAGTCCAAGATGTACACTGTCATTATACTTGTTCAGGGGGATGCTTGGAGCCAGGAAACCCTGGCAGTGGCTGGTGCTTTGAAGCACACCATTATCATCACATTTGCCTTGGGAAAGTCGGGCAGAGGAGGGACCCGAACACTGGTGTTCTGGATTTGGGATCAGTTTTTTTAACTGGGAAATTTTGCTTTCCATTCTAGTCTTTTTCCAAGACAATAATTTTGACAACTGGATTATTTTAGTCGCTGTGTTGGCATGTGTTTTGGCCTGCTGTGTGAACACTGCAACACTCACTCCCTCACCCCCCAAGGTGGGGAGAGAAAAAGTAAGTCCCTGGAACAATTCCCACTGAATGTATAGTGCTATATATAGGATAGACCAAAGCAGCTCTTGAGGTATTGAAGTGTATTGACGAGACGATGAGTATAAAGACAAGGTTTTATATTTGATTTTATCACAAACCTGTAAAACCCAACATAATTGTGAGGGGCACTCTCAGCCTCTCAGGTAAACATGTTAACAGAAGATACTTCCTTATGCTTTGTAGGTTTTTGGACATCTGTAATCTAGATTTAAATAATAGAATAAAGCAGCCTTTTCAGAAGTATTTCACCCTTGGTAAATAGAAATTTTTATAAATGTGAGAAAACATTGTTTACTTGTTAGGTTGTGTTCACTGTGGAAGAGCTTTCCTAGATTCTTGTGTGATTCTGTATTTAGCTGCCTGATGAACACACACTGAGCAAGCACTGTTGAGAAGAGTTGTGTTAAATAGTTCTCAGCATGATGGTGTGTTTGCTTTGCTTAAATTCAAGGACTTTGTTGATAAACCAGCATTAACAGAGGCCAGCCAAGATCATAGGTGTCTTAGGCCACTTTCTTTTGAGTGGGGAACATCTCTTGAGGTTCTCTGGGCACAATCCGTGGTTTACACTCTTAGATGCCAGCACAGCATAAATCATACATAACTAGTTGCAAGAGAAAAACCTTGTCCCAGTAGGAGGAAAGGTGAGAACAGACAGGGCAGGTAACTTGTCAAAACGTAGCCAGAAATAGAACCCAAATTTCCAGGTTCATCCCACACTGTCTGCTGAATGATGATTTTTGCTGTGTGTTTTCCCGTACTTTATTTCCTGATTTATTTTTTTTTTTTCAGATTTTAGTGTAGGTCAGCACTTTTAGAGCATTTATAATCACAATTGAATGTTGACGCAAATAGTTATGGATCACATAATTTCCTCTAGTGGATTCTTGCTTCCCCCACCAGGCATTTGTTGCTGAGCATAATCTTGAATCACTCTCATGCTATGTGAGAATTTAACCCCAAGTGATGGGCTCCTGGAGACTATTTTTGTTCAATTCAGAAGATGATTTTGGAATCCTCCACTCCACATTCTCCTTTCAGGTTCAAGTACAAACCCACATTGCATTATTTAGATAAGTATTTAATTCCTATGGTATTTACCTAGATATGTAATGTAATTTAGTCTTTCAGTACTGAAAAAAAGTAGAGCTTGATCTGTATGACACTTTGACTTTTCTTAATTTGAGGTTTTTTGATTTTTCCCCCAGAAGATTGTGATATTCTATAATCTATCTCTCCTTAAAGACTAAATACTTCTATATTATGGAGGAGTTCTGCAGAGAAATAAGAAAATATATTAATTACATTACAATAAGAACCAGTGCCTTAAAATTGGACGCTTCCTGGCAATGCACACATTTTACAAGAGTCTGACAAATTTTTTACGTGTTAAAATACTCTTAGGCATTTTGTGCAGACTATCTAAAGGCCCTCAGTAAAGACAACCCCTCATGACTTGCCCTAGTCTTATAAAGCAGAAACTAGGATAAAAAAAATGAATAAAGAATGAATAATTGGCCTCTTGAGTATAATGATACTGTCTGTTTCTAAAGGACATTTGCTTGTGTTAAAATCAACCTTTTTTCTCAGAAAAAAATACACATTTCTGTGGCACTGAAGAAGTAATTACCAAAGTTATTTGTGTCACAATAAGTTATTAATCTGGAAGGCTGAAGACACTACCCAGAGGTCATGTATGACCTGGTAATGAGACTATCAGGCATCACCATAAATAATTAAACCAAGACACATTACTTGAGAACTTTTTCTTTTCTCCTTCCTCAGGCACATGAAGGTCCTTCATTATCTATATAATTTGTATTATAGGTGGATTATTGATGTACAGAGCTGCAATTTTAAGCCTTCTCAGAGAATCACAGAACAGTTGTGGCTGGAAGGGGTCTCTAGAGATCGACCGGTCCAAGTCCCCACTCAAAGCAGGCTCAGCTGTGGAGCAGGTTGCCCAGGACTCTGTCCTCTTGAGTTCTAAATATTTCCACAAAATGGAGTCTCCACAACCTCTTTGGGCAACCACTTCCAGTGTTTGAGCACTTTCCCAGTAATAAGGTTTTTCTTATGTTTAAACGCAGTTTCCCGTGTTTCAGTTTGTGCCCGTTGCCTCCCGTCCTGTCCCTGGGCAGCACAAGGGGCCTGGCTCTGTCACCTTTCCTCCTTCCCACCAGGTGCGTAGACACACGGATAAGATTCTTCTGAGCCTTCTCTTCCCGAGGCTAAATAGTCCCGGCTCTCGGCCTCTCCTCGGCTCACAGGCGCTTCTGATTTGATCTGGTTTTCTTTTCACATTTCTAGTTAGCCAAGATGACAGTCGTCATGTTTACCTGAAAGGCATAATTAATCTGAAGTTAATTGAGTAATTCTGTATTTAATCTGTTATAACAGAGAATTCAACTGGCTTCCTGAACCAATCAATTTTTCTCTCTCTCTCACATATTGTTTTTCAGGATGGATTTGGTCTTTGTTGTTGGTTTTTAAGTGTTGTCCAAATGCACTTTTGTTTCATCTGCAGCAGATACAGACAGCTCCCTCCTTCACCGCTGCAGGGAGGATAGCGTGTACATTTCTAAAACAGTTCCTAAGGCTTTGTGTTAGTCTATCCCTTTTCATTGTTGGGATTAAAAAAACCCGTGTTGTAAAAGTCCAGCAAATATCTTTTCACCACCATTTAATGGGCTTGGTTCCTAAACAATTGCAATTGATTTTTGTTTGCTCTTGCAAACACAAATTATCCCGTAATCATCTTCGCCTTCCAGCCATGCTTACATTGACCTGTTTGTGTTTTAAAGTGAGAAAATGCAGACATTGTCATGAACATAAGAAAGGTTAGAGGCAAATAAAAGGTGACTTTTTTTCCTGGTTGGCAGGATGTGCGTCCACTTCTATTAATTGTCACCCTTAGAGCTTATTTAGTATAATGAGTTGAGGTAAATTTCGACATTAACAAAATGGTCTTTATTTTTGCTTTTGCTTGTGGTTTCTGCTAAATGGCTATTTCAGGGTTCATCAGTGCCAGTCTCAGACTGTGTGATTGCTTGCTTTTACTCAAAACGAGTACACGCAGCAGAATACTAAAGGGGACAGTATCTTTCAACTACAATACATTTCTTTACAAGCAAGCTTTGTGGCTTAGTGCAATCTAAGTCCTGGAGGATGAAATGGTACAGACAATTACCCACCATTTCTGAATAACAGAGCGTTTCCTCTGACAGTCGATAACAGGGGTGAGCGTTGCTGGTACTTTGACTCCCTTTTCTGGCTAATATGTTTTATTTATTAAATGGCTTTATCCCCTTTTTCTGTACTCTTTAGATTTTTATATGGTTCGGATTTCTACTATTTAGTTAGTAAACAGTTACTTTTGGTAATTTGCACTTTACTCTTCTGTCCTACAATGTGTATCTATGCGTATCCTGCGTATTTCTGTAGCATTGTAAATTATCTTTAAGTTGAAAAACTGCTACATTAAGTATCTCTCCTATGCAATGTGTTCAGTTGTTTAATTCAAGTGTAATCCATGCTTGTACAAGAGGCTGCTTTGGTAACTACTCCGAGGAAGTAAGGCTTGATTTTGTGAGGTGCTGAGTGCCCTTGATGTCAGTCGGTTTTGAGGATGCTCAGCCTTTGGAGAGAGCGCCCTGGACAAGGCTTTAACCTCGCTGATGATAGCTGTAACAATGAGAAGTGGCGAGGCAAACTTTTCACAGAATCATAGAATAGCTTTGGTTTGAAAGGACCTTTAAGATCATCGAGTCCAACCACTAACCTAACACAACCAAGTCCACCATTAAACCATATCCCTGAGCACCCCAGTAAGCAGTACTCTGGAGCCTGGTATGGTTTCATACCCTTAGTGAGGTTTTGCTTTGGGTGGAAGCCTCTAAGCTGCTCTACAGTCTGTGGAAAAAAATGAATAGCACCATTCTTCCGTAGCCAGAAAAATTTGTAGTAGGACACCTACGAGTGCTGTGAACGCATGAAAATTAGTGGTGTTAAGGCTTGGATCAGCAGGTATACCTGCCGTGATGACGTCAATGGGTACAGAGAGAGCAGGATCAGAAAGTTTTCATACCACAAAACCTTCAGCTGTCGTTCCACCCCGCTGTATGAGAAGGGAAGAGAAGTTAATGATGCAGGAAGAATGGCCAGCAGCAGCAGCAGCTGGATCCCAGTGGCTTCTACTAATATTTTCAGAAGGGGAACAGCTACAGGCTGCCATTCTCAATCTTTCCTGCAGAAATCAAGGAATAAAGAAAGAAATTACCTTTGTACAGATTCCAAATGACCATCTGGGTGATGAATCTGCTAAGTAGATTGGAAACTTCCTATGAACAGGGTTTGAGGAGCATAAGAAGTAGGGTGACAAGGGGAAAAATTTAAAAAAGCCTTTCTGGATTGCACATGAAATGAAAACCATAGCAAGGATTAATGCTTATGGTATTCCAGGTTGTATATGTCAGATGGAATTAACACTGATTATAAAATTCCTGGTTTTGGGGTACTTCCTGTTTTGAACACACTTGCATAGAGGTCCAATTAAATACCAAATTAAAATCCGTTGGAATCTTTCACTTAAATGAGAATTAAATGTTGCCAGTATCTGAGGAGTTCATTTGTTGTTCATTCACCCATCTGGTCATTCAGAGTTCTGGAAGAACAGTTTCATTCTTCTGCATTTAATGTAGTCCAGGATTAGGGAACTTGACTGTATCCTACTGGGATTTTGTTGTTTGGTCACAACTTGGAGAGCTTGGTTGGACTACAAGGAGGGTGGTCATGGCTAAGCCATGGGTGGAATCCGAAACGGTGCTGGTTCAGTTCAACATCTTGTAGAGCTATTTTGTGAGACTTGGGGCATGCCAATCTTTTGAAGTTTCAGTTCTTCATCTGTCAGATGGGGAGACAGTCACGTTCTCTGCAGCTTTGTTTAGCTGCTAAGTTCTCTGTTAACTGCGTATGTGACACCATGCGTAGAGGCAGGGGAACAGCATTGCTGATTGTATATGCTGCATTAAAATCGACAATACTTCAACAGTGTAGAAACACATTCAGGAATCCAGAAAGGGTTTTATTGTACACTGGTTTTAATGTACCAGCCAAATGGCAGTGGTCATGAGTAGTTGACAATTAAACACTTAGCATATGAAAAGTTGAAGATGAGAACTTGGGTGTATACATTGCCATCAATAATTCACAGGACATTAGAGCCTCAATGTCAGAAGTTGTACCTCTGCACAGGATGACAGTATATTAATGAAGTTGCTCCAGCCATTACACTCCAATTGCTAATTTATTCATAGTTTACTAGCAGCGGAGAGAGAGGGGGAAAGGAAAACCCAAGGTCTGAGTTCAGTAGCCCTTGAAACAGAGATGCATGCTAGCTTTATTTGCAGCATTTGATTTCTGAGTCGTGTATCTACTTCAGCCTCGGTGAATGAGACCAGATGAAAAGGAAGCAAGTGAATACAGCCCAGATGAATTGACTCGAAGTAGGCCTTATCACCAAATCATTCCACTCGACCTGAATGTTAACAGAAGTAAGAGAATCATGTTCAAGACTGATATGGTGAAACATGTTCTTATTTCCCTAAAATCCCACCCAGAGTTTGTAGCGTTTAGTCCTGTGATTTGAATTGTTGTTGTTGGATGGTTCACATACCTCTGTACTGAAGACTTATCCCTACACACATGTTCACCATGAGTTAAAATGTATTAATGAGATAAAGATATGCCAAAATACTGACCCGTTATTCTCGCTGCTCTATAAGCAGAGAAATGAGGCATGGTCACTTCTTTTTCCAGTCCGTTTAGCTGTGCTAGTGCACGTCTTACAGAGCATGGCTGTGTCATCAAAGAGGCCGGGTGTCATGTTTACAGGATTGTGACAACTCTTCATAGCAGAAAAACCCAGAAGGTTTAGGAGTCTTTGTGGGTCAGAAACTGCCGAAGCAGATTTGGGATGGATTTGGCTCAGGCTGTCACTCAAATAGAAGGCAAGATACCTTCAAGGATTGGGCCACTAGTCTCTTCTTGTCCCGGTCCCTTCTCTGTCGGTAGGCAGGGTTGTTTGCAGAATGTATATTCAAGATTGGTGGGTGCCACATGGTGGGAGGTGGGAGTGGGAATGGTGAGGGACTATAAATGCCAAAGATTATCCATCTGAGAGATAAAGCCCCAGGATTTAGCTAAATAGAAATTTACTTTGGTACGTAACAGATGTCCAGATGTCCTGAGGGATGAATTAATTTATTTAAATCCTATCTGTTTTAATGAAACACTTTTTAAAAGCTGGAATGAAACCTGACTGAAATGCCCACTGAAATTTCTGCCAACACCCAGCTGCTTGACAAGGGTGGTCTAACAAACGTGCTTCAAGGTATTACCAATGGTTAGTCAATACTTCAAGTACTACGTTCTTGTTTAACTGCCTCCTCTTCCTCTACTGAAAATTCTTGGCTCCGCCTTCTAGTCCTGCCTTTTCTTGCTGGATTTCTGTTGCATTTCCCAGCATTTGAATGGTCTTAAAAATCCCCCTTCCAGCTGCCTGGAACCTCTGGGACTGTTCTTATTGCTGGTGTGTCGTGCCGTTGACAGAGGAACCACTTGCTGTAGCACCCGTGAGGGAACATACATCCTGCTGTAAGCACAGCACAGGGCTGGAGTTTCCCATTTCATTGCAGCCAAATACAACAAGGAGGAAAGCAGAAGTTGTTTAATCTGGAGCTCATCAGCACAGTTTCGTGTTGCATTTAGTTACTCTGTGTGTTTGCACGTGTGTGCACGTGTTATCTTTTTGGTAGGCAAGCTTTTCTTGTGTTTGTTGACAGTTGCAATGAGAGTTGATATTGTACCCATGATACCACTCATTGATTACCTTCTCACTGCTCAATCAGGTCCTCGATGAGTTGTTATTTGACAAACAACAGTGATCTGAATTAAAAAAAATAAAAAGAAAAAAGCTTTTGTAATCTCAGCTGACGTTTATCTAGCGGACTTGTGTATGGGCAGAACCCCCCAGTTTACCACCAGGATACACCGATATGGCACTCCAGTGATCACGCTGGGAGGATATTTCATCTAGTTAAAATTTTACAGCATATAAGTCATTGTGATAATTCCTCTGAAACGGAAGGATGCGAGCATGTATATCTATTTAATTTCCTTTGCTTTTCTGAAGTAAAACCAATTACTAATAGTTCATGTTCTAGTTTCCTACTGTCTGCCAAGGACAGGCTTCTACTTACTCCGGAAAAACGTTGTCAGCATTTTGTTTTCCACTTTGTCCGGTGCACCACACACCCAGCTAACGTGGAGGGTGGTTGAACTGTTGTGGTTGCAACCATCTTTTCATTTCAGTCTCCCAAATGTTGACAGGGGTAAACATCTTAAGTATCTTTTGGCTATATCATGCTGCCAGCAAATTCTGATATATGATCCTGCAAACTATTTGTTAGAGGTGTAAACTAAGGAATTGGCATTTGGATAGAAAAGCAGGGCTTGCATTTGAGTAGGAGTTATGTTCTAGTTAATCTTAGGATATGAAATATCTGTATTGTTGGGCTGCCTGTTTATTTTTGGATTGGGTTTGCTAAGGCTGTTAGATGCTTTAAAAGCAATTAGAGCTGAGATTAGACATTTGTCACTAAGCCGATAAATTTATAAATAAAAATAGTTAATAGATGTCTGAGAAGACTTTAAATAAAACCTTAATTAAATGAAGAGGAAATGCATCATGGTGAAGATGATATGCCTGTGAGAAAAATGGTCTGGAAAAAAGCTGGAGAGCATCTAAAACCAGGATTTGGGCTAGTGTAGAGTCCAGCTTTTCCTGGAGCGTTACCTGCCACCTTGGATGAGGGGCAGAGACTGAAGCTGGGATCACCACAGCTGAGACAGTCACATTCTACGCTTTGAGTTGTATCAACCTTTGTACTTCTACTAAAGAGCAAAAATGATTTAGTTAGAGGCTGTATCGGAGTTGTCCGTGGTTGCGCATCGGGGGATCTGTCCTACATGTTGGCGGGTTACGTTAGCACCTGATAGAGAATGGAGATGTTGGGAGCAAAGGCTTATGTGTGACCGCTGTGATTGATGTAAGATTGAAGCTGGTCAGGGGAAGACACTGGTGCAGGGCTCGTGCTGAATACAGGCTCTTCAAAGAGCTCGGACTCTTCAAACTCTTCAGCAGCGCAGGTTGTTATACACAGCAGCAGCTTGCACGGGAACTGGGTGGCTCTTCCATCCTTCGTGGATTTCAAATAAAGGCCACTCGTCTTTATGAAATGGACATCATCGCAGAAATTATGGCTCTGTTGTGGAAGTATTTTGGGGTGGATTCTTGTTTTGTATTCTGTCTGGGTGACTGTAATTGTTCTTTTTGTGCCTGAAACCTCTAAATCTATCCAAGAAGTGTAAATGATTTTGTAAAGCCTTGAAAATGCAACTCGAATACAACCTAATGGCTGAGTAGATCAAGGGGAAAGATAAAGTGCTATTTGCTACGTGCGTCATGAGCCTTGTAAACTTGGATCTGGCAATACCATGGACAGCCCAAGCACCTCTCAAGTTTGCTTATGTTTCTCATGTCTTTCTCACTAAGGAGTATTTTGAATAGACTGTGCAGGAGCAGTGCAAAGGTCGAGGTCTCCGTAGGCAGAAAATAAGAAACTGGCCAAAGAGCATCAGCTCATTTCCTTCCAGCAGTAGTTCTACACTGATGCTACTAGGAGAATTACTCAGGGCTGTAAATCTCCAGTAACTGAACAGCTGGTACTACAGGAAAGCGTAGATATGTTCTTCTCTTCCTTACAAGCAGGTTGTGAGGGCTGTTTGTGGTGGTACATCTTGCAAAGCCGGCGTACTATGTAAGTACTAGTTACTGTTGGTAATTTTGAAGTATTTGTGCATGGAAACCAATTGGTAGGCTGAAAGGCTCAGGGCTAAAATTCCAAGCACACCTGACAGTGTGTGTGTGTATATATCTACACTTGACATACATATAAAATAATCACAACTGTTAGTATTGATCAAAAACTTAATTAGACATGTACAGATCCATGGTCCTGGAAGAGAAACTGTAGATCCCGTGGCACACAGACTTATTAGTATGGATAATTTATCTGGGTAACGCGTGGTTGGGTGGCAGGAAGCTTTGCCAGTTGGATGAGGACCAGCTGAGCACTTAGAACATTTCAGGTTTCTCTCAGCTCTGTGCAGGGATCTTGTACCTCTCGCTGCTCTGAAGGAATGGAACAAAACCACAAACAGGCGTTTGCATCCTCCTTTCTTCTGTGAGGTTTTTACCTTTTAGAGTCACTGATTTAGACTGATTAAAACTTTCCCATTTCTTCCTCCTTGGCAAATGTTCAAATGGTTTTGTTTTCTATTTTGTCAGAATTTTTTTTTTTTAAATAAAAGAGAAGGGAGTGGCATTTATGCTGTTGAGTGAAAGCTCACTTGGTTTTAGCTCAGGTACTAAAGTTTTCTGGTCTGGGATTTGTGAAATTTTCCATTAGGGTATCACAGGATTCTTGTGAAAACAAAATTATTTAAAGCTTTTTGTAGGACTGTGGGGATTTTGAGTCTCAATAAGTGTATGGCAGTAGGACAGCTTATGACAGTGCTGCTTCAGCTCTCATCGGATCAAAGGATCCAGGAAAAGACATCCCCTGAAAATGGGTACGGTTTCTTTAGGCATCACTCTCCTCAGTTCACTCTCGGATCTGGCAGAGTTTCAAATGGACTCTTCCTGGAGAATTATCAATACGGGGTATAATAACTGCACACTTTAGCTTTTACCTTTATTAGGAGGTTCTATCATGAATAAATATGAATGCTAGCTAGAGTGATGCTGACTGTAATGCAGATGTAGTTAATAGAGAGATGGAAAAAAGTACTTTCAACATCATTTATGATAATTAAGTTCTGAATCTTGTTTGAGGGAGGTGTGTGTATTGCTGGCCAATTCAGAATAAAAATGGTGATTAATTATGATTTTTTCTTACTCAGATCAATCTCTGATCTATAGATAGCGATGAATTCTCAGAACAGGACAAACAAGCTTTGAGATGTTGCAGTCTGGATGCAGATATAGGGGACGAAAAGTTGGCTTCTATGGATTGTTTTGTGGATTTTTTTTTTATTCTTCTTTAAATTGAGTTGAACTACTTTGCCCATTCTCTGTCCCAACCTTTGTGCTCCGATGGAGATCCTGCAAGGGACCAGGTGCTGGGGCTGGGCAGGGGTGGCTTCATTTGGAATGGATTGCAGGGGCAAGCAACCGTCTTTGTATCTGAGCCAGGAATAAGGAACTAAAATAAAAGAGCTCAGAATCTGGCCTTGAGTTTCATGCGATTTTCATTTTTGTTATAGAGTGGAATTATGAGTTGTAGTACAGAGAAACCTCAGGAGATATGGGCTGTAAAATGCTCAGCAGGGCGCTCTTTAGTCATAAGCAGAAATATTTAAAAAATATTTTTAAAAATAAATAACATAATGATTAGCCCATGACACACTTTTTGTAAAGTACTGCCATCATTTTGGCATCTAAACTCAAGATCTGGGTGGGGAATTGTTTTCAAAATACCTACGTAGCACAGGAGAGGACGGAGCAACTGGACAGACAGCGCAAATATATAAACTTTAGGAGCCCAGGTTAAAAATCTTAGGGAGCAGCACAGTGCTGCCCTCTGAGAAGGCTGAGCTTGCTTTGAAACCAAACCTGGTCCCTTTGTGTTTGTGCGGGGCTCCACTGAGGCTGATCCTCCCTCCTCCTTCTGGTTACTACAGCTAACCAGCACTAACTCCGAGGGGCTCTGTGGTGCTGCCCTTGCTCCACATCCCTTTGACAGCTTGTTTTAACTGGGTGAGGATGAAGTCAGCCCTCGTAAGCCAGGCAGCCAAATAGCAGGAGGTGAAACACAGTGGAAGTGTCACAGCGTAGATCCCACCGCAGGGGCTGTGGCTGAAGCCTGCTGAGCCCCAGACCAGCGCTGGTGGCTGCGAGAAGTCGCTGCTCTGAAGGGGGGAGAGCTGGGGGGGGAGAGGAGTTTGGGGGAGAAAAGGTGTCACTAATCCTGCAGCTTCAGCCCTGCACTGGTTATCAAACTCAGTGTTGTTCTGACTCAAAAGCACTTAGATTAAAAGGGAAAAACGAAGCTGTTTTCAGTGTGTTTGCATTTGGATTCGGTGCATGCGATTAAATGCCTTTTGCATGGATGATCGGTTTTCTGCCTCCCCCGACCCTTTACCACAACTTTCACTTCTCCTCTGCAAACACTCCTTGTCCTGTTCGCACCCTGTGACGACGGCAAAATAAAAACAGTTTAGAATTTGCCTAAGAAAAACATACAGGTCAGGTGGATTAGAAAAAGATCAGGTTGCCAAATACCCAGGGAAGAGGTGTTTTGTGTAGTGCTTATGCTGGCTGCCAGCAAATCCACAATATAAACATTTAATAATCTAGGGAAGGCACAGGGGTCCGGGGAGGGATGATGGTGGGCAAGGCAATGCTGTGTCTTTAATTTTCTTTTCTGAAGGAGGAAAGTCTGCATAGCAATGCCAGGCTCGCTGGTTCGTGCTGTTCTCTCCAGTGGAGGGCACTCGGTGTATCACAAACCAGCCCATTAGCACCAACAAGCTCCAAAGCATCATCACTCTCTGGAAAGCCCTCGGAATTAGACAGGAGCTGCCTCTCAGCACAGCTACAAAACACTTTAAACCTGACCAGCTAAATGGATAAACCTAGCCTGCATAGCTTTTAAACTGGGGGTGTTACACAGCACGGGAGGCCTGGCTGCCTGAGGACTGGGAGGCTGGAGGATGGATTGCTGTGTCTGGGGATGGCACAAGGCAGCAGAATGAGAAGCGTTAGGTACCGGGAAAGATTTTTTTATTTCTCCTGGAGAAGTTGGTTTACCTTCGTGGTCTGCTCTAGCTTTTCCTTAAAGCCACTTAATGCTGCTGGTTCTCTGATGACTTACACAATGGCTCTCAGAGCTTAGAGTCCCTCCCTACCCCCCCCACACTCCCCCCATCCTTCGTCCTGTCTTCCCCACCCCCAACCCCTTCCCTATCCTTTCCCTTCCTCATCCCCCAAATTCTTGCTTGTCCTCTCTAGGGAACTTTGTGTGGGTTACGGGCATGCACGCCGGATGGCGGTGATGTGAGTGGCAGCCCTGCTGTGACATGAAGATTCTGATGGTTTAAAGAAAAGAGACCGGTTTGTAAAAGAGAGGGAGAGGGAAAGCAAAAAAAAAAAGGGAAGAGAGAGAAGACAACAGCTGGAGAAAGGCAAAGGAGGACGTTTGTTGATGACAAAAGGATGGGTAAGTGAACTTTTCTTGTTTGTTAGCACAGCTGCAGCTGTAGGGTATATTTTTCAGTTGGATTATTAGCTGTTCAAGAGGGGGAAGCAGTCTAAACAGCAGCAGTGCATTCCTTTGCCAGGTGACTCACTGTACTTGCTATTGTATTTTTAGACCGTGTATTCCCCCCCCTTCCCCACACACACACCTTTCCTCCTGCAGTGGTTTTATATGTAATTAATCTGTAAATGCATGCACCAAGCTAAGGACTGTAGAGAGTACGTTCGCTGTCTGTGCAACCCACCCACACACCTGCACACGTATAGATAAGTCCATGTATGCAGGAGGCACGCTCACACCAAATTTCTTCTGGGTTTATATTCCTATTCGATGAGCCTGGAGTGGTATTATTCAGGCTGTCAGAAAGGACTGTTAACACTTTGTGGTATGCGGGAAGCGAAGGGGAGGGGGGGATTTTATTGTATAGGTGGTTTTGAAAAGGCTTGTTTGGTCTTTGAAAAGATACCTCTGATATTGCTGCTAGATTTCCAGCAGTCATTTGCCAGTCTTATTATTTCAAGTGTGACAGGTTTATTTCCCTCCCTCCTTCCCCCCAACCCCCAAGTCTGTAACAGCCAGAAATATTTCTAGCTGGCTGCTGCTGACACATAGGCTGTAGCAAAAGATGAGGATTTAAATTAAAAATCTAACCATTAAAGTGAAAGGCAGAGAGACAGAGTCAGGGGCATTTTAGATTAGGAATTATTTTGCAGATTGCCCCTTGGTTTAAAATTGGATTAAGTGACTGCAGCACAGGGTTGGTTTTGTGTGTGTGACAAATAATGAAGTAATTATTTATCGAGGAGATATCAGCCCTTAAAATATTCCCTGATGGAAGAATGCATTTTAATTCTTAGCAAGATTGCAACTCTGGGCAGAGGCACCAGTCCTAAAATTATTACAGGCTAAGGAAAGCGTGCGTATGTATGTTGGGTTTTCTGACAACCCCTCCACCCCCTTTCATAATTATTCAAAGAATGTGGAAATGTGGCTGTCTTCACGTAACAGCATTGCTACTATGTGATAAATGTGACATCTCAAATGGAAAATCTCAAAATCAGTATTGCTGTGGAAGGGAGAGGGGAGTTGAAATACAAATAAACCCCTTTAAACTTTCTGTGTTTTGCTGCTCCTAAGGCAGTGTTTATTTGTAAGTATTTGTGTGTGTGTTTTCATAGAGTATATAACATATATGCAAAATAATAAATGCTCAGGTATTCACAGCTATGTGTAGATAACTTTAATGTGTGTTAAGACTGATTAATTTAAAAAAAAATATGTCTTCTACCATTATCTTGGCTTTGAGGTCCCATACTAGTGTTACGTGGTATGCTTCTCTATATGGTTGTACTTTGTTTCTGTGCATCTATTTATATATTTTAGGTACCTAAAAATAATGAGTAAACCTACTTAAACCTACTTTTAGAAACAAATCAGTGCAAAAAGCAAAGCCTTTACTTACTGCTTAATTTTACAATTAATACCCATTTTAAAGATGAAACTTTATGCTAAGTAGATTTCTCACTTTTTGCAGTAATTTTTGGAGGAACTGGACTTGCAATTGCTTGTATTAAAGAACATGTTTAGCAGCACGTAAATACCAGCAGCTTTGGCTCATTTCCTTTCCAGCACCATGGAGCATTCAGCACAGTGACTTGACAAATATGTTTATTGTTAAAACCTCAGCATCTAGCGATAAGGATATACCAGTTACATTGAGAGATGATGTACAGGAGAAAAGCGAATAGAGAACAGGCTCTTGGTCCTTCGAAGGGATCATAAATCACACAAAAGTAATTGAATAACAAGAGTAGTACTGGTGATGGTTCGAGGAGAGATGGCAAGGCAGAAACTCAAAGGAACAGGCATTTACACAACAAAAAGTGCAAGACAGGAGGCAAACAGGTTGTCTTCAAAATCCACTGCTTCACTACTGCTTTATTAGAAACCCCATTGACGTTCGTAATCTGTTGGCGATTTATTTTAATAGCTTTCCAATGTACGTTTGTTTTCTTTTTAATATTGTAGGTTTCCATTTAATTAAGCAGCTGAGAGGCATGAGTGTGGTGTTAGTGCTACTTCCCATGGTGCTGTTTGTGGTGCTTGCGGGGGCTCAGCGAGCTTGCCCCAAGAACTGCAGATGCGATGGCAAGATTGTGTACTGTGAATCTCATGCATTCAGAGACATCCCTCAGAATATTTCTGGAGGGTCTCAAGGCTTATCGTTACGGTACAACAGCATTCAGAAGCTTAAATCGAATCAGTTTGCGGGCCTGAATCAGCTCATATGGCTTTATCTTGACCATAATTACATCAGCGCCGTGGATGAGGATGCATTTCAGGGGATCCGCAGGCTGAAGGAATTAATTCTAAGCTCCAACAAAATTACCCATCTGCACAACAAGACGTTTCACCCGGTCCCCAACCTCCGCAATCTGGACCTCTCTTACAACAAGTTGCAGGTGTTGCAGTCCGAGCAGTTCAAGGGCCTCCGTAAACTCTTGATCTTGCATTTGCGGTCTAACTCCCTGAAAACCGTGCCCATCCGAGTTTTCCAGGACTGCCGAAACCTTGACTTTCTGGATTTGGGCTACAACCGCCTGCGGAGCTTATCCCGTAACGCTTTCGCCGGCCTTTTGAAGTTGACAGAGCTCCACTTGGAGCACAACCAGTTTTCTAAGATCAATTTTGCCCACTTTCCACGCCTCTTCAACCTTCGCTCGATTTATTTGCAGTGGAATAGGATCCGGTCGATTAGCCAAGGGTTAACGTGGACTTGGAGTTCCTTGCACAACTTGGATTTATCAGGAAATGACATTACAGGGGTAGAGCCTGGGACCTTCCAGTGCCTCCCCAACCTGCAAAAGCTGAACCTGGATTCCAACAAACTCACCAACATCTCTCAGGAGACCATCAATACGTGGATCTCGCTCATCTCCATCACCCTGTCTGGAAATATGTGGGAATGTACTCGAAGCATTTGCCCTCTGTTTACTTGGCTTAAGAATTTCAAAGGAAATAAAGAAAGCACGATGATATGTGCAGGCCCTAAACATATCCAGGGTGAAAAAGTGAACGATGCCGTGGAAACATATAATATCTGTGCTGAAATCCAGGTAGTGGTTACTGAACGATCGTACCAGGCACCCAAAACCCCCCCGAGACCCGTCTTCATTCCTAAACCCACCGTTTCCAAACTGGAAAGCAATCAGCCAACATCTGTCATGCCAAGCCCTTCTGCAGACCTCCCGACACCCGGAGTGGAACCAGAGTACGAGCACGTTTCCTTCCACAAAATAATCGCTGGGAGCGTGGCCCTCTTTCTTTCCGTGGCCATGATTTTGTTGGTTATCTACGTGTCGTGGAAGCGCTACCCGGCCAGCATGAAACAGCTCCAGCAGCACTCGCTCATGAAGAGGCGCAGGAAAAAGGCCCGTGAGTCTGAAAGGCAAATGAACTCCCCTTTACAGGAGTATTACGTGGACTACAAGCCAACAAACTCTGAGACCATGGATGTATCGGTTAATGGATCTGGGCCCTGCACGTATACCATCTCTGGCTCCAGGGAATGCGAGGTATGAACCATGATCCTCCTAAAACCATTTCAGCTGCTGGGAAGGAGAGGTAAATGTTTTGAAGCTCTTGAGGTGTCTCTAAACACTAGAAAGGTTCATGAGATTTTTTTCTTTTGCTTTTGGGTTTGCTCAGTATGGAAGGTTATCTCATTAAATAACATCAGTCAGGGAAGTGATGGTGATTATTTTGAATAATTCAAACTTATAAAAAAAAATAGATCAAGTTGAAGTAAACAACTGGGATAAAGGCATCTGGAGTGTTATTCTCCTCCATTTTATTAGCAGTGGCTACAGGAGAGTCCCATTTTTAATGTACTGGTAGAAACAGAGGGGTTGAAGAACCTTTTCTGTTTTAAAAATAAATATGAAAACCTCTTTACTCTAGACCCCACGTCAAATTTTGAAGGATTTATGGCCTGTTTAAAGGTAATGCCAAAGATTTTCTGCATTTTCTCTCTGGTTCAGGAGTAAACCAGGGGACAACAGGGCTGCAGCACAACCTTAATTAGGCACGCACTTGTTGGAGAAGCAGGAACACGAGCTGCCTTCCTGGCTCTTGAACTTGAGCCTTGTAACGGCCCCAAGTCAAACAGTCCATGCGCAAAGAGAGGAGGATTCTTGGGGGGTTTTATTTCATTTTAGTGATCAGTGAAGGCTCAGCTTGAGAGACAACTCTACTGGAGTTAATAGCTTCTCACGCTTAAGGCCCTATTATGATTTTGACTCAGGAACATGGGAAATACAAATAGCAAAAGCTCCCAGTGCTTCTGTAGTCTGTTCTTAGCTTTGGTAAGAGAATACTGGATTTTTTTGTATTGTCAATTACTCTGTTAATGCACACGTAAGAAATGTTTTTACGTGGGAATGCCATTGCTTATTTATACCTGGTAAGAAGGATTTGTGCAGTTACATTTCAGTACTTGCAACTTAATCCTGCATGTGATGTGCTATTAGGGGACCGTGGTTGATTTTGTTTCCTTGGTTGTAGGAATCTGAGAGCGCTCGATGTGCCTGTTGAGATTTATTCCTATCCATTTATGCAAATGGGGTTTGACTGTGGTAGATTTTGACCAATGTCTGACAGCTAAAGCTGAGCAGTGGTGAGCAGGCTCCAGTTCTAGGATGCTGATTTTTTAACAGTGGATGTTTTCACTTTCTGACAATAAGGCATCTTTAAGATGTTTCATGTTTGGCACCTGAAATCCCTAGCTGATTTTGGACCACAGAGATAAGGAGAAGGGAAAACAAAAAGTGTATATTTTGTGGTTGCTTTCTCTGGAGCAAAGTTGTCTTCAAAAAAGAAAACCACCTGTCATACCCTTGTCATTTTTACCAGTATCAGGTGAATGAAGGTTTGCGGTTTTGTATTTTCATTTGAGCAGCACGAGTAGAAAGTAAGTGGTGCTAACAAAGTTACTGTGAATTTTCACTGGCTGTCACAAGGAGCATTAATTTGACCTGAAAGGCTGTCTCCTCTTCATGCTCAAGTTTAACACCACTGAAGTTTCATTAGCTTGAATAAAATGCTGTGTAATTTACACCAAGCTGATTTGGAAGACCGCTGAACCTGCACGCCCTAACTGAAAGTCCATGTGACGAAACCATAATCTGTAACGGAGTTTGGATCGTGATTGGAGTGCACGGAAGATAGGGAATATGTGGTGGTGTTTGGAAGGCTGAAATTCTGATAATTTAGATTATGGCAGATAAAAACTTGAAGAGTCCTCGCAGGTCTAGTGCCGGGAGGTCAATGTGGCGTAGCTGCTTCAAGTTGGTGTCAATTGTTACACACAGCATTAAACACCAGGGGACCCCAGCTCGACGGGTTTCCAGGTGCTGTCGCAGTACCAGAACAATTTTATTCCACCACGCTGTTCAGGTTAAGTTAAGCTGGTGCACAACTTTGCAGAACTCAAACTGTTTATCGTCTTGTCTGTGGGATCCTTGGTTAGGGTGTAAATCGGTGAGACTGTACTGAAGCATGACAGTGCTGTCCCAGGCTGTGATGCTCGGTATTTGCGTGGTGATTTAGTATGTGGTGGCCATCAGTACAGAAGACTTCAGGAGACACAAAACAGCAGATCGTTGAAGGCACATGCAGCAACCATAAGCCCCCACTGAAATACTATCTTCAGCTTGGATTTAACGTTCTTCGTCTCCATAGCTACAAGGTTCCGCTTGTAAAAGGATAGATAGGCACTGTAGAGTACTTAAAAATGGTGAGAAAAAAAATCCTTGTAGTGTCTTCAGCAGTGGAAAGGTTTTATGGTTGGGGAAAAGAAAGAAAATGGAACATCTCAGTATTTACTGATTTACCCAGATGTACGTACTTGTGGGAAAACTGTTATTTTGTACAAGCGAGACACAGGTCAGGCCCATCCTCTTGTAGGTCTGACTTGCTCATTCACTGTCCTCAGACTGAGGTTTCTTCCACAAAAAGGGCTACTTAGAGAGGGGAGAAGAGTGTCTGGTTATCAAAATGAAGGCAGGCAGGTTTTACTGCTTATGAGTTTATTGATTTTACTTTTTTTTGGTAATATTTTTCAAATGATTGTCTGTGCCCCGCACACAGCTCAGGTGTCCAAAAATTGTGTGTCTTTCAGGGAAGAAATAATGGCTTAGTTCCATTTTAACCTGGGAAAGATGCCTGAACATACCCTGTTGCTGGTAGTTGGTGATAATGAATGGTTTCTGAGCGTGGCCTGAGGTCGTGCGAGCATGCCTGTTACGTTCACAGTGATGATTTTGTTTTTAGAAGTGTCCAGCTCATCTCACCCATAAACCACTGGTTTTCCATGGCAGAACTGCTCTTGAAACAACATGCTTCGGTATTTGTGCGGGTTCTTCTTTTCACAGCAGCTACGCATGTGAGCAGGGGTGGTGGTTGTTGTTGGTTTAAGTTCAGTGAGATTTCCAACATCTACCAGAGAACACAGGGTACGAGAGCTGCCCTGGGTTGGGTCCTTACCCCGCAGGCAGGGGAGAGGCAGGTATGGGTTGTATGGCCGCTTTTTCAAGTCCATGCTTTATGAATTATTTCTTGTACTACAGAGAGAGAGCCAGAGTCAGGCTTGCTGTAAATGGGAGCAACTCTTTTGGCATCGGTGGGATTATAATCACTGACACCTGGCCTATGGTATTCTAATTAGTCTGTTGGCAAGGGTTGCTAAAATAACTGGATGCTTATGATTTTGGCTCTCACCATCCAGTTAGCAGACTGCTGCTATCTCATTTTGGTATTTGCTTTGCTTTGTATATGTGTATCTTATTCCTTCTCTCTTTCATATTTATTTGTACATTTGCTGAAGATCTGGGAGCCATAAAAAGCAATTGCATAAACCAAGCTGTAATATGATGTATTTCATACATACCACACACAAAATATCTGTATATAGCACATGATGAAGGTATATGGGGAGAAGGAACAAAAGCGTTTCCTCCTTTTTCTGGAAGGTTGTTCATCTCCTGTTTCTCAGGCTGGCAGTTACAAAACAACCAACCACCAAGCAAACAAGTGAACATCTTTTCTGTGTTAACCGAGCAGAGTTGATGTGAAGCCCTTTGAGAGACGATTGACACAGACCCTGCGAGGTTACTTTTTACGCTTGCTCTTCTCGATGTCTAACCATACCCCAGCACTTGACAAACAAGCCCGCCTGTTCACGAACAAGGACAGCTCTGCTGTGATGCCTGTGTTTCCCATCGGAGTGAAAACACGGGCAGTTGTCTCTGCTATTCAAACATCCTAAATCGGTCACACAAAATTACGTTCGCTTTGAATTCTGCTTCCTCCCCTCTTGCCAGTGGGAAGAAGTAGATTGATAAAGGAATGCAACATACGCAGCCTTGGTGGGCTGCTGTTGACCTCCTCCTTTTGAGCCTAATTTAAAAGGAAATGTTGACATGCCGCTGTTGGTTATTATTTATTTATTAAACACCATCACTGTGTTGTTCTGAACAAGATGCAAAAAGGAAAAAACAAAAGAATCTCCATAGCCCAGATACTGTTTAGTCCGAGGTTCCAGTTCTGCGAGGGTGTTCGTGGCTCTGTAACTCAGCTTGGGAAGGGCTGCCCAGGGGCTAAGCATGAGCTTGTGGGGTATTGCAGCCTCATGAGCAAAATCTCTCAATGATTTGGCAGAATTTTTCTTTTTTTTTCTTTTTAAGAACAGTGGATCGTGTTTCCTTTGGTCCTTTGGTCCATAAAGCCTTATGTTTTTATAAGAAATACTTAGCAAGGACCTCGTGGCAGAGGTGTAAGTTCGTCATAGCTCAGGGGAATGCAAAAGGAAGGTGATTCTACAGGTAGTGCATTACAAAGAGGAGAATATGGGAGGTGATGGGTGAGGAGGATGGGAAGCAGGAATTGTTAATTAGCCTGCTGTCATCATCTGAGGGCCAAAGCCCTGCGGTTGTCTTTCCAGTGACTATTTTGGAATGCTGTAGGATGTAGGACAGGCATTGTTAGTTCAGCTTTCTCAAATCCTTCTGTGCTATGGCTGCCTCTTCCTCCACATCTCTGTGATTATAGATGGACCTTAAATTCTTGCTTGAGTTGTAAACTGAAGGGTGAATCATTCTAATGAAACTGTCATAAACTCTTGTTGGGAGAGCAAGCGAGGGCGAAGCTGATGGTGCTTTTGCTCAGTGCAGTGTATCTGGAAGCAATACATCAGGAGTGGCTCAGAGGTGAATTCTGTTAGGCACAGGGCCAGGGAGAGGGTTGAGGAGAAGGTAAAGCTTAGAAATGTCTTCAGGGTTAGGACCAAAGGTAGAAATTGGTGTTTGTTACCATTCAAAGCCTTCGTTAGCATTGCATACTTGTTATTGCAAGTATAACGTCAGTACACAGAAAGCTGTGCTATAGAAGTGCCAGTGATGTGGCAATAAATGCCCAGGGGCAAATTTTCCTGGGCTCAGCACTCGTAAAGTGTGAGATTTCCCAAAGATGTTACCGAAATGACCGGCTGTATTTCCGGAAGAGCTCAGCCAGCTGTGCATCAGCAGAATTGAGACACTGGTTGTAAATTTGAAAAGGGAGCTGCAGAAGGATGCTGAACGCTTCTGAAAGTCTTACTCAGTCCTTACTCAGTCCTTATTCAAGTGCCTGGGTGAGAGATTAGCTTGTCTGAAATTTGGTCTTGCAATACAGCTGCTGCTGAGACCTTGACCGTGATTTACTCTGAGATAATGCAGATAGTCAGTGGCAAAGGAAGAAGCTGAACCCACATCTCCCAGATTTTCACACAGGTTTGGGAACTTTCCTAACTGCATTTTGGGTGTTACCTTTGTGCCACTGGGCCTCGTCTGGAGGCTGACAGTTAATTGACAGAGCTCTGAAATTGCACTGAGGATTCATAGCCTTAAACGCAGCATCCAGCTGGGAGGGTGACTGATGGACTGTCATCCTCCCTGCCCTCTCATCACCTCTTTTTCTACATCCCCGCATCTTGCCACTTTCTAGAAACTTCATGGTTTGAGTGTTACGCACAGTGAGGACTGCTCAAACGGAGAGGATGCTGCATTGTAAAAGGTTTGTACAAGAGAAAAAAATACTCACATTCCTATTAGAATCGTTGCTCAGGCCCTGTGAAGGATTCCTGCGTTGCTGGAATTGTGACAGATGCAGTTTGCCCTCTCCATCTCTCCCTTCTCTCACCCCTTCTTCTGCTTTTGCTTCAACTCTGTGATGTTCTGCCAGTATTTTAAGGAAGAGAAAAAAATTGATTTTAGTCCATTATGTAGCTCATGGCAGGATGGAGAAGGCTAATGGGAATAGCGGAGAAATCTGTTGAACCTATTGATTTGTTTTTCTTTTAAACACACACACACACAAAAAAAACCCACCCTATATTCTAAAAGGGTAAACAATCTTATTAATAGGTATCCCACTGCTGGAAATGTTCCTCAAACTCAACTCCATAGAGCTGACCAGATTCTTGATGTTTAGACCGTTACTGCATGGGCTGTTAGAGCACAGAGCGATCTGAGCTGGTGCTGGAAATAACCAGAGCTGTCTATGTCCTGGTTTACTAGTGGTGTTACCAGACACATACTCCTTTTGGTAGACAGTCTGCTCCTGGTAGGAGAGACCTGTCCGTTTCAAAGCCTTTGGGACTGCGGTTCAGGTCTGGGCCGTGCTGGTGTGTTACTTCCATGGGGATGATGGTCCACCTGTGATGTTGAGGAGGTTGCAGGCTCTTCTAGGAGGAGCTGCTTGGCGTACAGGAATGCACAGATCTCTGGCTTTCCATGTCGTAAACATCTCAACATGAAGAATTCCTGTGTGATTTGTGTTTATAGCGCTACTAACATGCTGGTGTTCGGTCATTTCAAGCCAGGTATTTTAGGGCTGAACGCAGATGGGCTGCAGCACTAAACATTTTTGACACTAATCAGCTTTTATCACATCTGCCTGTTGCGCAGCCAAATAAGCTGGGATTGCTTGTAGATCTCTCCATCTACACAAAAAGATGACTGGATCGATTCTGAGGGATTTCCTGGGAGTTGTCTCTGTTCCCAGCTGCAAAATTCCAACTTTGTTAGAAGCCAGAGTATGCGGCGTGAGAGGGTGTTACTGTATGGGAATATTGGCTGCTTGGCCTAATGCGTTTGTTTTATCTTTGCCTTTTTAAGTCACCAGGAAATAGAAAGCTCTTCCTGGTAGGTTTATCAGTCATACTGTTGTCATGGGCACTTGGATGGGAGTTGTTCCACCTGCGAGGATGGGGAAGGCAAGAAAGGCCAGAAATGCTGCTCGTCTGTAAATCTCTGCTCATCTCACCATCTGGGTATATTCTAGCGACAGCAAAATCTCCACCATTGTTTCTTAGTTCAAGTATAGATTGATACATGCAAGCCATTTTTTAAACCCTTTTTGTGGTTTTTTAGAGACATTTAAATATAATTGACTAGAATATGAGAAGTTCGTGGATGCCAGGGAGTCTTTCCTAAAAGCTCTGTGGTCCAAGGCTGGGTCTGTGCGTGGGCAGCTTCCTCCAGCAAATGGCAGGACTCTGCCAGGATGCTTGAACTTCTCTTCTTTGTTTTCTATCCTTTGTGCGACAAAAAAAAGCAAGGACTTCTTTTGCATAGTACATTTTATCTGAAGTTCTCAGAACTCACCTGATAAATAACATTATCGTAATTTTTACTTCCTGTATCACGTAGATCACGATCTTACGCAGCAGCTCTTTGCTATGAAGGTTCCATTTTTTTCCTGCTCTTTCGCCATCACTGTTTTATTCAGTTTCCTCTGAAATATACAACAATAAAAAGAAAAATGTTATTTCTGGTTTCAGCCTGGGGAAAAATTAGCATGATCAGTTTGTTTATGATCAAAGGTGGACCATTGGTGGTGTTGCATGTAGGGGTGTGGGGTTTGTTTATGTGAACACCTAAATAGGTCTAAATAGACTGACCTTAATCTTGATTTTGCTACTGAATTTTGTAAGTTCTTTTGTCATATAAAAGTACTTAGTATTTTCTGTCTGAACATTTCAACTGCACTGTGAAAGTGTTAACGTCAGGAGAAAAATTAGATGGTTGTTAAATCACTTTGTATTGAATGTGTTGTAGGAATGTGGCGTGTCCTTCATCGCAACAGGCAGAGCTCAGTAATTATGTCGTGTGTAAAGATCTTACGATACGTTCAGCATTGGGTGTGTGCACAATGCTTCCAGCTCCCTCCTGATATAAACATACATTGTAGAAAAAGCAATCTCCATCTCCAATTTTTGACAGACTATGTAAGAATCAGTTTTACAGCAGAAGGTTCATGATATTCTTTTTCTATGTAAACTCTGATCAAGATTTTTTTCTTGTATGGAAGAAGTAGGCTTTTCCTGTATGTTACTTGTATTTTAATCCATTTAAGGAGCAGGCAATAGCAAGTGAAAGAAGGCAAGCGCAGTGTAGTGGCAGTATTATTACTATGACTATTTGTGTTTGGGTAGCAGCTCACAACTCCCAGTTTTAATCACTGTATGAAAATATTGAAGGCAGCATTTTGTGCCTGGGAGAACAGGACACAGCAGGTGATCTCAACAAGGAGGGCACAGAAGGAGGAAATGGAGACATGAAGGATGATTTACTTGCAGGAGATGAGTTGACCAGTGAGTACTGCAGTCCAGGTTTTAAGAAACCTTTGACAATATTCTGGTTATTGGATGACTCCCAGCTCTCAGTCTGGTGCAGTGGGAAGGCCATGCCATGTTCTGTGATTGCACAGGTTAAAACTCGCTCCTGGGCATCAGGCCAAGGAAAGACCTATTTGGCACTGAGTACGAGCCTCAAGTTCTCCATGGGAAGGTCAGTCTCACTCTAGTGCCTTGCACTCTCGTACACGCGAAATAATTTTTTTCCCAGACTTTTCCAGTGCATGGAGTGTCTTTGATGAATAGACTTGAGTTGTGTGGTTTTGCTGATTTTCAAACTCAGTTCTCATTAAAAATCAGCTTCTCCTTCTATGTGATGGCCTCTGAAACCCCAGAAGATTCTTCACTGCTCTCATCTTTCACTAACGCATCCGTTTGGATTATCTTTGTGCCGTGATGGATGCTTTGAAAGGAACCAACAAGGCCATCAAATTCTTGCCCTGGTTCAACTAGCATTTGCTAATGTTCTAAATCATCTTGGGCCTGATATGTGCTACTTCTTAAATTTAGAACGATGTGATTGCCTGAAGCCTCTTCGTGTGTTAATTAAATCATCATAAATGTGGTTTCTTGAGACTGACAGGTTATAAATAGTTTTTCTTTCCCCCCTCCTGCAGTAATTTGGTATGAATGACAGGCAAAACAGCTATTGTTTAAACTGTACATCTGACACCGTCCTTCCCATTCAGACTCCATTTCTCTGCTATTATTTGATTGTCCTGAAATAATCGACAGTGTCATTCGTAAAGGCTAGTTAATTACCATGCACTTCTCACATTATGTGAAGATGAGAGAAATTATTTTTCTGGGTCATCATTATCCTTTTAATTTAACAGAAAGTGTATTAAGAAGTACTGAAGGTCAGGGCAGATGGTCAGTGTCTGTGTCTATACACGCACACGTCAAAACACACAGAGCAAGCCCTAAGACTAATACATTTTAGTGATAATTTTATTTCCATCTAGAATGTCCTGTCTCATCTAAGATTTTGTAGAAATAGAAGCCCCAGTGTTCTTAACATAATTTTCCTCTGTTGCTCCCACGTGGTAGGCCTTCACCCGGGAAGGGGTATAATCGCTGTGCTGTAACAACTTAATACGATTACACATTGTTTGGAAACAACCTCTGACGGTTCTTTTCATTTGTAGTACCAAGAGGGAAAAAATGCTACAAATACCGAAGTTGACCAAGAATTTGTACAAAGCGCTCTACTCAGCTTTTGATCTTCCCTAGCTCCAGAGCAGCTCTTGTCCCACGTGTGTGAGAATGAGGGAGGAATGATGTCAGTGGGAACATCCTCAGGCTTGTGTTATGCACAATCCCATTAGGCAATTATGCACCGCACCCCGTTAATGTAGGTCTGCACGCTGTTTACAGCTCTAATTTTGTGGAAGAACCTAAGGCTAGGTCTTAGTCTGCTACTCTGCATCCTCCTTACTCTTCCAATTATGCAAAGAAACTGTACCACTTACTTGAACTCTGAGTATAGAGATGTGCCATGCTGACTGGCATAATTCAGAGTTAAATAAGACTCAAGAATATACAGGAGAGAGCTTCTACGCAGGAAGCTCAACCTTTCTGTCCAAGACTGGAGGATGTCCTTCCTCCTCGTGAATTTGGAAGGCAAAGTGATCCACCAGCCAGCTATGGCTGGAGGCCACAGGATTGAGGAACCGTTCTGAACTCTGCTGTTAGTTTGTTGTGTGAGCTGGGAGAGGTTGTTTCATTGCCAACTGGCAGACTTCAAAAGAAGAAAGGAAAGCAAGGTCACGTTGACTTTCATGAGAATTTGAGCATTGAAACCAATCCTTACAACTTCTCCTGTCTTGTAGTCTTTGCCCTCCCATCTCCTTACACCGCGGGTCAGCTGGGGAGCGATTGCCTTTCACTCTCTTCCTACCTGGTGGCTACAGAATAGGGTTGGGGCTTTAGCTGCTGCTTTAGCATGAAAGGAAAAAAGTATTGTCTGGAGCCTTAAGGGACTCCTACTGCGAACGTTTTGTTCCCAGCATAAAAGCCAGTCTGAAGTGGTCTGCTTTGTCTTGGTCTGGTATTAGCACATGCCTATTTAGTTCTTTTAAAATGTCTATACTATATTCAGATGCAACAGAGACTGACTTACAGCTACTCAGGTGCTCCCTTGTCCCTGTGGTTTTCTGCAGCGCAGCGAAATTGCATGATTTTAATGTAAATTTCGGATCCTTTTCTTTCCCCAGCATTATAATTTTCTTTCCCAGAGCCGCTAAATCATAAGTTAGGCTTCTGGCTTAAAAAGCCACATCAATGTCACATGCAAAGCGAAATGGGGAAATGAAGGCAGTTGGTGTGTTTTTGCAGTTGAAACGCAAATTGTACAAATCAAAAAAGGAAGCAACCCGCCGGCGACTTTGAATTATTAGAAATTTTTATTTGAAAACAAAATCTATGGGTATTTTCTTTGCTGCCTTTTCTTTGTTGAATATATTAAGAGTCCCAGCGTGCACGAAGCTTTGACAGTCTGAGGAATTGATTAACCTTTTTCTATTTATGATTAGCTCCCAAACATTTTTCGCATTAGCTTTTGAGAACAAGGTCCAGACTGCTTTGTTTTTCTGTAATAGACAAGGGACTTGGGTTAATGTTGTTTCAGTGAGTTTTCCACAGAGGTTATAAGTAAAAGGCAGGTGTAACGTTTTTGTATTTCACTACCGCTCATGTCAAATGAAGATTGGAGGGGGGATATTTTACCCTGATACACATAAAAAATGTTCAGTGGAGAAGAGGCAGTTAGCCATCTGCTTTGCCTTCTTGTGTATCAAGGGCCACAAAACTTGACAAAGTTACAGTTTTTATAAAACCAATACTTTATTTTGACTAAAAAGTGGCTCCAGAGAGTCTCTTGAGGACTTGGAGAGAAAACTCCGCTTCCCTGATAATTGGTTCCAAAGGTTAATAACCCTCACAGTGCAAAACAGCTTGTCCAGCTGTTAAAATCATTCCTTTCTCCACAATGCTGTGAAGCTAATCTGAGAGGGCGACGTATCTGAGATTTGATGTGTGGCTGAGGATACCTGTGTTATGGTACCCAGCTCCGTGAAGAGCGGTTACAAACAAAACCACGGAGAACACGTGGAGGCTTGCACACTGAGACAGCCCCCTCCCAGCTTTCAGGGAAATTACATTTTAATGGAATCACTACAGGAAAACATAGATTTATCCAACCTGCTGAAGTAAGCAATTTTCAGCACATCTATTCCTTTCACCCTGTTTTCGACGAGGTCTCCGGGTGCTTCTCTCTAACTCATGGTCCTGCCTTGCTCTGTGTTGGGAGTTCTCCACTGGTGTTTCACGCAGGGACTCATTGTTCCTACGTACCCAGACCTAGAGGAGGAAAACGGAGACCTCTCATGAGCTACATTGAAGTCTGTGACAAGCTCCACATCTATTTTGATGGAACAATGACAACAATCTCAAGGTAAATGGTGTTAAAAATGTGGTTTATCATACTACGAAATACTGGTTAAGGCATATTACTAGACCAGAGTAATGTAAGTTTGCATTAACTTGGATGTCACCAAGACATGTGTGTGCAAAAGCCACTGTTTGTAAGCAAAGCTCAATATTACGTTACTATATTTTAAGATTGGTGCAAGTTCTGAAACTTGTGTTTCCTTTATTATTCACTGTAATTAAACAAGTTGTTGTATATCTGCTGTCCAACTCTAAAGGGCCTTTTTAGCTCGCTTGCTTTAAAACAGCCTGAAGAACAGGCTTTCACCCCCCGCATCTGCTGGGCTGTTGGCCTCAACTACCTGGGATTTTATTGTTTTGTTTTTAACAAACTGCTGCGATGGGGATATGATTGCTAATGATTCCTTTAGTTAGCTATGGTACCCATAAGAAAACAGGCTCCTGAAGGATAGGTGTTATTCTAGAATAAGTATATTCAAGAGCTTCTGTAAATACAGGATTTTAGTAATTAAGCTGAAGAAACAACGAAGGCATTTGTCAGCGATCCCAAGTCTGTCTTGTGCTGCAGAATTAACAAATGTTCCAGTTATAGGTAATTAATTAAAAATCGTTGATGAGTCCAGGAATTGTACCAGTTTTATTTCTCCCATTAATTTGTCATGATAAACTGCTGAAGATGGATTCAAAGTTGATGGCAGAAGAGTGTGGTAATTTGCAAAACGCTCGCTGGAGCTCGCTCAGCTCTCAGTTACTTCGGCAGTCGAGAATAACCGAAATGCCGTGCAGGATCAAGCTCCATTTAAGACCATCTTACAGCACTTCTGAGCTGCTTCTGTGCCCAGAAAGAATCACAGAATTGTTTTGGTTAAAGGACCTTTAAGCTCATCGAGTCCAACCATCACCCCAGCACTGCCAAGGCCACCACTAACCCATGTCCCTCAGCACCACATCTACACGGCTTTTAAATCCCCCCAGGGATGGGGACTCCACCACTGCCTTGGGCAGCCTGTGCCAGGGCTTGACAACCCTTTGGGTGAAGAAATCTTCCCTAATGTCCAATCTAAACCTGCCATGGTGCAACTTGAGGCTGTTTCCTCTTGTCCTATCACTTGTTAGTTGGGAGAAGAGACTGACCCCACCTCGCTATGATACGTATCATAGCCTGCAGATATGTATAAAAGTTGAGAATTGCATTTTAAGTTTTATTTTCTTAAATTTTTATCATGAGTTTAATTGCAGGTCATACACTGGACAGTAGAGCTGGGAGAGAATTATTGCAGGACAACAAAAAGACAGGTTTTGTGAACTTTTTTCCAGAAGCATCTTGAGGTTTTTGTATCCTCATTAAAACTTGAACCTGCAAAATTGAAGGTATTTGTTTTCAGGAAAAAACCCAACAAGCCAGCCATAACCCAAGAATTTATCTCTAAAGTTTTATCATAAATGAATGTTTCCTATGGATGCTTTCTGAATAGAAAATGCTTTATTCACTTAAAAAAAAAATCAGTGACAATTTTAGTCAGGGCTGCTAAAGGTAGGAGTTAAATAATGCTGACTTCTTTCTACCTCTTTTCATTACAGCAGTAGCTAGAATTCCTGTTCATGGTCAAGGTCCTACTTCGTGAGGTATCTTACAGACACAGAACATAACTATAAAATAAATCCTTACCTGAAAGGGCTTACAATCTATCTTTTAGTTTTAGATGTAACAGCATGTTAGATCATCACTAAGCAGAAATAACAGGACCTGAAAGGAAAAAATATTATTCCCTTTGAAAATGTGTCAGGTGAAAAAATGGAAATGATTTCTCTTTGTTCCTAACAAGTGGTAACTCCCTTCAGCCAGGGGATTCGCAGAACAGTTTTAATCTTGCCTGTTTCAAAAAAATAATACATGCCTGTGAATGATTTAACTATTTCATGTTCACTGTCTTAAGTAATGATTCAATATTAATCAAAACTAGCAGCATACAACTGAATTCAGCTCAAAGGAAATAGAGGCTTTTCTCTCATTCATTCCCATATATATATATATATGTATAAAATAGTGATATCTTCATGTATAATCTGGAGTTGCACAATTTCCTATTCATGTAGTAGCATTGCTTGTGCTGTTAGCAGCAAGGTTGTTATGTGAGGTACATTAGTTTCCTGTTCCTGAATTTGAGCCTGGAGTTCTCTTTCTCTTCAGATCCTCCCTGCCAACACTTTTTTTTTTAATTTTTAAATGAGGAATACTCTTGTTTCTGTTGATACACGGGTGCAGTTTTCTCCTCCCCCCTTTCCTCAGTAGGGCGTGCGTCAGGCTGGTGGGTCTGTCCATGTCTGTGCCACTGGGCGCCAGTTCTCTTCCCTCTGCAGCCCCTGCACAGAGCCCAGCTAGCCCCACTAGCCCAGCTAGCCCCGCAGAGGGCTTGGCAGCGGCTCTGACAGCAGCCCAGCGCTTGGAAGGGAAGGGCAGAAGGATGGATGTGGGTAAAGCCGGGTGTTAACAGCGGGAGGTGTTTTACGCTGTGTAGTATGGGGGGTGTGTGTATGTGCACGTCTTAGCAAAAAGCAGCCGAAGAGAAAGCTGATGTGTGCCTTCACCATGTGGCTGCTCTGGATGTCTCATTCAAGATCAGGAATGTAATAAAGGCAATTCTTTAAGGCAAACAGTTTGTCAGGGTGACAAACCTGGCAGTGAGGTTTTTTATTTTGCACGTAAAGTGCCTTCTTAAGAATGAAGGTGTCCTCGTGACTTCACAAGTATTGCTCTGGCCTTCAAATACCGATCCAGCAATCACATATTCAGGTGATGGCCACAGTAGAAGTTCCTTCAGAGAAACAGAACAAGAGGAGAAAACCAAAGTGGTGTTCATGGAAATTTCTACATGTCTGTAGGAAGCAATGAGAAGAGTGCCACGGGGTTACAGGCCCAGCTGTATTACATCATAATTCAAGAAATAATATTGTGCAGGGACTCTGGCAGTGTTGGGATGCAGCACTAATAATAACTTGTGAGACAGCAGCGTAAGCAAAGAAAGTGAGGAGGCAAAATCTGTCCTTGGAGAAGATGGTCGTGCTGGGCACAGGGTCTCCATGTCAGAGAGAACAAATGAGAACAGCCGTACCGAAATGAACAGAAAACACAGGGCAGATTGTAAGCAGAGAGGACTCGAGAGACTTTCAGCAACATTCAGAGATGTGAGTAGTGTTGTGGGACGGTTAGTAAATATATAGTAAAATTAGACTCTTGTCTCTGCTCAAATAGAGATTTTTTTGATTTCTTTACTTAGTTCTACCTACGACGTTTTCAGCAGCAAGGTTCTGTAGAAGCTCTTAAGGGTTCTCTTTGACTATAGTAGTAGAAGAATATACATTTCTTAAGCTATTTCATATACATTTCCGTCCTGGTGTCACTGGGATTTGGTTTCAGTGTGTGGCCAGCCATGGTGATCAGGGCCATTAGCAGTTAAACCCAGGGCAGCTGGCCCAGGCTGGCCCACAGGTTTGTTCTATAGCGTTAACATAAAGCTCACTACAAAAGGGAGGGCTTGCTGGGGAGAGGGGGGCTCTTCTTGCTCTCCTCTCTTCTAGCCTCCCTCTTTCTCATTCCCAATGATTGCTGTTCCTGGAGCAACTTGCTGCAACTTTGTAGCTAAGTATAATTTTGTGTGTTTTTATTATCATTTACATTGGTTTCTTTATTTTATTAAATCTCTTTAATTTTAACCCACAAGTCTCCCTCCTTTTCCCAGTTCCCTTCCTTGGTCGGGGAAGGGACATTGGGTGAGAGGAAAACTGTTATTGTTTAGCCCTGGGTGTGGGCTAAATGTAGATAATTTCTTAATACCTTGTTGTGATAGTGCAAGTTTTTGTCACCTGTGAAAATGACTGATGTGTAATGGTCTGTCTGTATTTCAGAACTGAAATCAGAGGGTTTTCTGCCCAGTTCTCCAGCCTCTAAACCATGTTCCTTAGTAGCATAATAGCAGTAATGTTTTAAGTTTCCTTGTGTGGTTATTATCAAGGATGTGAAGTTAAATTAGCACAGGAATGTGTTCTTTCACTGACATACTTGAAATTACGCTGCTAAATTCCTGTTCAGTTCCATCAAGACCTCAACTGGGGAAAAAAAAACCCAACCATTTTCCTTTTATTTTGTTATATTTTGTTACTTTGAATCTTCACAGGGGAGGCAGGTAAGAGAGGGTACGGGTTAGCCATATTTCAAACTTAACAGAGCAATTAATTAGCTGCTATGTGTACATTTTGTAAGAGGTTTAAAAAGTACTAGTTAATAATTGATGAATTTTAAAACAGGATAAGCACATAAATGAGGTCACATGTGATTTCTGATAGTTTCTTACAGTGTGTATTAATTATTTATTAATTCTTGATAAGCTATTTACAAACGCCTGCCAGATCTGAAACGTACTCAAATGAGCTGTAGTCATAAAGCAAATAAAAACCTCAGAAAACTAATGTCTGCTTCACAGAAACAGCAGTTCAGTGAGTCAGGGAAACTGGGGTGAAACATTCCATGAATAAACCGTAGTTTATAGTTGTTCATATTTGATGCTGAGATTAGAAGTAGACGCTGGGACCCGTCAGTTAGCCCGTTCCCAGTCTGGAAGGTGGCATTTTAAAACGTCAGCTCCATTATTGCCCCAAATGCCCCACTGGTGAGTAGCTGTGGTTACAGACGAGCAAAGTGCGTGGTGGTGTGTGTGGATCTGGTACTTACAGGTAACACACACATTTTGTTCTTTGAATTTGAAAGCTTACAGACCTTTGAAAAACAGGAAAAGAAAAAAAATCACCTTTTCTCTCTGCATCTGTTTCCTGAATCAATATTTATATATTGGGATCTCACTGAAAGCCGGTGTTTATGGCCAGTTTTCCCAGTGCATCGGGCTGTGCCTTTGTTGCAGAGCGCTGCAATATTCTTTTCCTTTCAAACAGGCACTTAATTATTTTTTCTCTCTCCTTGTGTTGATTGCTAATTGTGTGGATGCAAGGTTTGCTTTGTTTCCTTTTAAAAGCGTTTGCTTGGGACTATTTCATCATCATCTTGGAATCAGACAGCAGCAATATCAAACGGAGCCGTGAGGAGCTTTGCTTGCCACCTGTCTCTCTTCCAATGAGTCACTTCTGATTTTTTTTATTTCATTTCAACTTCTTCATCCATTTGATGTTTTATCATCTGAAGCATTTCTTTCCTCCCTTCCCCCCTTTTTTTTATTTGACGTGTCTTTTTACCTACCTCTGAGCCTCAGCTGATTTCTTCAAGGAAGGTCCTTGAACTTGCCAGGTTTCTTTACAGTGAGGATCCTTAGAAAAAGCTGCTGCTCTATTGCTGTCCATTTTTATCTTTTTTAAAGGCACTTTGAAATGATATTTCCCTCCTCGTGTTTTACGAGGCTATCTTAAATTTTCTAGCAAAAAAAAATCACTTTATCCATGAAAAGTTTGATGATTTTCCTCCCATTTTTGCTTTTTAGAGCAATAATTTATATTTATTGTGTAGCATCATGAAGTCTCTGCTGAGTTTGACCCCCCTGCTGCAGATGCTGGATGCACTTTTAGACTCTCTCTGCTACAGTGAACCGGCTGTCTAAACAGCCTGTAAAAATACTTATGAATCATAATCGAATTATCCCTCAATTTTATTAAGTGCAGGGCTGTACAGGGACGTGGAGACAAAGCTGGGCTCACTGTGTGCTCCGAGCTAACGTGACACGGGGCAGTTCTAGACCAATTAAAAATATCGCGGTGTTAGTGTGACCTGAGCTCCGGCACAGCGTGCTCCTGTCACCAGGACGCGATGAAAAGGGCTGCTCGTTCTCTGGCTGTTTTCTCCCTCCCTCCTTTCACTGTTGAAGCTCCTGCTCAGCCTACACCCCACACCCAGAGCACTGGTTTGCCCAGAGGTGGGTTTCTCCCTGTTCCCACCGTGCGATGGGATGTAACGCTGGTCTCGCAGCCAGCCAGGTCCCACCTGCAGAGCATCTCGGTATTTTCATCTCTTACTCTAGTGACTAGGCTCTGAGGTTGCTGTGTCTTTCTACAACTTTTTCCTCTTGTGCTATTAACCAGACCTTTGGCCTATAAATTTGATTTTCATAATCTCCTTTCTCATGTACAGAATCCTGAATCCTCTTGGAGCCAAAACACTGTGTAATGGCTTTAACGATGTAGATAGACAACAGGATCAGGACTTAGCAGGTTTAAACTAAGTTTTCTCTTTAAGCCATCCAGGTGCCCAGTACCTCTCATCCAATTCCCATTTGAGAACTCATATTGTACAAAATTTACTAGAAAATAACTTTGTTCTCTGGAATATAATCTCTTCCAGGACATGTACAGAGCCACACCGAGATGCATTGCTGTCTTCCTTGGAAGCATTTGACAAGCTCAGCTTTACCACAGCTCGGTGTAGCACACCATTGATACTCATTACCCCAGCACTCCGCTTTCTGCCCGTGTCCTGAGGGATCCACGTAGCAGACAGCTGAGGGAACGTGTGGGAGGGTTTGGAGCGTGCAGTCCGGTGGGCATCAGGGGTAGGTGTGAAACGCCAGCGCGTCTGTCCGCTCTGCTTTGGATATTCCGTTCATCACAGGGATGGCTGAAGGCTTCAGACCACCCCTGACTCCCTTTAATTAACGAACACGAATGTGCCCAGGGCTTCACTGACCATTGCCTTTGGTGTGAAGCCAGGTCTCTCCTGCCCAGCCATTCCTTCAGGTACCCGTGCAGCAGGGTGTGCAGGAGAATCCTCTTAATGAGCACACCAGGGTGGCCAGTGAAACATGCCAATTAGGAGATTATCAGCTTACTCCCAAGATCTGAGGAGTGAGCTATTCAGGCGAGACGTGCTCTTCCCCTTCATTTGAACTGCTTTAGAACAGGCTTATCATAACATTGTAGTCGTTGGTAGTTGTGCAATAGCAGAAATGGGACACAAGGAGTATTTATGGAAAGGAAGCCTAGAAATGAAAATTGGGGTGTGCCATTCCTCCATTCCAAAATTACAGAAAGACCTTGAAAACCTCTTTATAATGCTGGTGGGGAGTACTAGCGTGTGCTGACCCGTTTTGGCTGCGCTGCGTGCGTGGTGCTGAGCATTGTATGATCAGCTCATGAAACAGTCATCGCAGAATGGAAAAATAGCTTCACAGGGACAAAGTATCAGGCAGAGAGGAGCGGTATCAGTGTTAATTGTTACTGACCTCCTACAATATGTTGAGTCATCAGTGCTTTCTAGTAAAAACTGTAGGATTTGGGAGAACGCAGAGCCTGGTGGAAAATGCTCAGCCCCTTTCACAATTGGAGTGTGTGCCAGGGTAATCCACCCCCCCCTTCAGATGGGCTTGCAGACACAGCTCTGTGTTTAACGCCCAGGATATGGTATGGGTTGATAAAACCGTTTGTCAACAGGCCTGTTGAGCCCAGCTGGGGCATCGGTACCGCTCCGGCCCCCTGGCTGCTTTGGGTGCAGTGGCAGGGCAGTACGCTGGGCTAGGTAAACGTGCAGGGAAGGATGGGTGCTGAGCACCTCTCTGTGAGTGTAATCTGAAGGACAGGAGACTCTGCCACTAGGCAGTCTGTATCAGATCTCACCCCCAATTTGTCAGTTTAAATCCAGCTACATTAACTACAGATGAGAAGATTCAGTGCTCTGGAGTGTTCTGGCCTATGTGGAAAGCACTTGTTAATTCTCAGGTAGTTTCTTAAGGGATGAATGGAACCATTTTTTCTGTGTTTGTGTTGCACCCAGAACGCTGGGTTCCTCATCCACGGGATCACAACAAAAACAAAGAGTACTTGCAGGAATAGTCCAGTGCAGAAGCAGCACTTCAGCAGCTTTGACAGACATATCGGGAATTACAGACTCAATTATTCCTTCCACCTCGGGTTTGAAACGCTCTGTGAAGGGGATGGCACAGCTGTTGTACCTGTCTGGTGGCTACAGAGAGGACTCCTGTCTCTAGAGCTGACAATCTGGAACACTAAATTCCCCCACACAAAGAACCCATCTGTTTCACTAATGCACATCCCAACCGTGTATGCAGTTTATTTCCATCTCTACTAAATTACATGCAAATGAATAAAGAAAATAATACAGCCTGTCCCAAGCTGTTGATATTTATTTCAACGTGTGCAAACAGATGATAGCTGTTTTCTCTTAAATACCCCTTATGTCATCAAGAAAGTTGAGAGAAAATTCTGTTCCAAAGTCTGTCTGTACTCCCCTCACTGAGGTCTCACCTCTTCTTTCAAACCTGAAAGAAAATAGGAGCCTTATGGAGTATCAGCAGGAATTGTCAGTTTTTTCATCTGTACTTAAAAAGATAAAATTGGGAGGCAGCAGCGTTCCTTTGGAGAGTGCTGCCGTGGGAGCCAGGGGCTCTGGGGCCACTCTCACACCCCTGTTCATGACTAAACAAATCCTTCCCTTCCTTGTCGTTCCATCTTCCCTTTTGTCAGTTTGGGCAGTAAACTGCTCTGGGACGGGGCTGTGTGTAACTGTTCCTGGGGCTGTGAGCCTGGGTCTCCCCTGGGGCCTCTAAAGGCTACTGCAATAAAAATAATCATAAATTCGCACTTTTCGCGTTAGTCTTCAGCTTTTGCTGCCATTTAGAAAAGCAGGCAGCACATAACCGCATGAAAATGTCATTTGCAAACATTTACCTCCCCAGTGCTCGCTGTGGTTTCGTGGGATGCTTTCTAGAATCACACAGCTCAGAAATAGGAATCGTTTAGTGCTCTCGTATGCTGGGACTGCCTGAACAGGGTTAGAAAAAGGCACAAGGGAAAGCAAACTAACAAGCTCTTGAACAAGGGGGCCATCAAAGTTGTTTAAAGGCAAATTAAGGAGCAAAGAAGAGACACTTAAAAAGACTTCCTTATCAATATTCCCCTCTTTTTTCTGTCCTCCCATGACTTTTATGGGCCTGAGCTGGTTTTGTGTTTTGTTTTTTTTTTTTTTTTAGTTGTGTGATGTGCTGTGGCCTTTCTCCTTCTAAGTAATGGCCAATATACTTTAATTGAACAAATCTCATTTTCCGTAATGCTTAATAAAAAGATTTAAAGACAATCTAAAAATAAAACTGGTGTTTATGTGGATTATAAATAATTAACATGAATGTTCCCGTGAGTGCTTTGGGAGTTACGATGCCTTTGTTGAATCTGGTTGTCAGGATGCTTTGAGACTTGGTTGAAATGTTGGAGCTGGAAGCAGTAGGTTGTTCCTGGTCCTTGGATGGGCTGTAGGAGCAAGAGGGAGCAAACACTTGGTCTGCCACTTGTTTTCTGAGTTCCCTGTGGCTTTTCTGTCACTTTGTATATGGACTAAATAAATGTGTTTCTCCCTGTTTCATCCTGAGTCAGCTGCAGGTGGCAGCGGGTTGAACTGAAGGAGCTGCCTTTTGCGCAAGGGACACAGAAGTGTGGACGTGTGTGCTTTCAGCTGCGTGTGGCCCTGCGTTAGCCTTTGCAGGAGTTTTATCCTTTGAGAATATTAAGAATTAGACCTTACAGTCCCACTGCGGTGAGGACAGCCAGCGTGCCCCACACTTGGGCAGTGCCAAGGCCTTCCTCCCCACCCACTGAATGCTTTGGGTGCAAAGTCTCTAATTCTCCACTACCTTGTTACGCTGGTGTTACTGCTGGTTTTAGTATTGCTGCAGTAGGTAGAACAAGTGGAATTAAGCAACGGGTATTTTTCGTCTCTATATAAAATTCATTCTGTTTATTATTATTATTTTCGTAAAATACTAAACTCAATTGCAGATAGAATAAGCCATCTGGTTCCTGTCACAGCTACTGTATATTACATACGTATGGGGAAATTGCTTATTGATTTAACCAAGTGTGAACAAGTGCTACTGGGAAACCACAAAAGTATTCGTAATACTAATAGATACTATCAGAAGTGACATGCTGCATTGGATTCTTGGCTAGAGGGCATCAACTTTTAACCAAGGATTTTGAAAAAAATCCGTTATTTCTATATGGATGACTGTGCTATTAAAGCTTTAATGAAAAATTTCTTGGAGAATGAAAGGCAATACACTTAAAGACAATCATGTGTGTGTGTTTTATTGACCTTACTGTACTTTACGTGCTAGAATTAGGCTGGCTCCCGCAAAGGCTTTAAGTTATTTACATCAGCTGAATCATCAAGAGGGTGTCAGTGTTGACTGCGTACTGTTGTTACAGCATCTGCATACATATATTGAACCAGTTATTTGCATGACCTGAATGTTATTTTTAACCAATTTGAAGATGAAACCACTGCAAGGGAAGTGGTACAGGGCAGCCTCAAAATTGGTGCATTGTTTCAGTGGTTAAAGCATCTCAGCTTTCAAATGAACTGCTCTTGTAGAACTGACGGTGGAAGAATTACAATACTTTTGGGGAGGAAAATTGGAATAGAGACTGATTTGTTGTGAGACCATTTCAATGAGAGAATGAAAAAAAGGTACAGAGTCTGTAACAATGGCCAGATAACAGGAGCCCTCGGGTTTTGCTGTGTTGGAGTTCCTTAGAAATCCACGGCTGTGACCATAACTCCCTGAAGGAACCTTCTCTGTGGACTTCTGTAGCTGGAACTTGTTTCTGCGCTTATGCTATGACTATGCTCTTCTCACAGATGTTGATGTGCACTGTGTTCTCCCAACGTTTGCATTTTAGAAACTGTCGTCTCATCTTGAAGTAATGATCCTGTCTTTTTGTTGCTGCTGTAACTGAGAGGGAAGCAGTTCTCACTCACTCACAATAATGCACTTTGTCACGGTTCCCAAACGGTGTCTATTTAGACTTCCTTGAGTGTGAATCGTTATTAGTAGAACTGATTCTATATCAATAGGTTTCTACCTTTTAACAAAGTTTGCAAATAAAAAAGCCAAATAAAGATCAGAAGCATCATTTTGGATGCCATGAGGTGCAGTCTTTCCTTTCAGCAAGGAGGAATTGCTTAGCACAGTGCTAGCAGTATTATCGTGCAGCCTTCGTCACCATTTTTGGAAGAGCAGAGATTCTCCCAGCTGTGCTCTATCTTTTTTTCTTACTCATCATCTTGTTCTGCATTGTCTGCTTTTTACTTTAGAATTACCTCCAACCTTGTCACTGTTAATGTCTGGGGGACATTTTCTTGATTGTATTTGAAGATGAGTGCTTCTGGCTTCGGTGTCCAGAGATATTTTTACAAGGCTGATGTAAGAAACCTGCTTCCAGTTGCTCTGGATTTTTCATATTTAATTTAGAAAGCAGGCAACTGTGGCTCTCAGTGGGTATCATCTGATGTGACTCCTCGCAGAACGAAATCTGTATGTTCGTGTAGGATTCTGTAGTGATTTTGCTCCTAAAATTATAAGTGATTAAACAGCTAATTAATTTTGTGTTACAATGGCTAATAACCGTTCTCGGGAAGGCTTTGATCCTGGAGCACGGTGCACCAGTGTGAAGGTGGTCGTTGCAGTGGCCGTTTGTTTTGTGGCAGCTACCCTTGGCCCAGAACACACTCGGGTCTGAGGTTGGCATTTCTGACACCTGTGGGTTCTGCTGCTTCGCAGTTTCCCGAGCTAGCACTGAGTGAGCTGCCTTCGGGACGGAACGTGGTGTGATAATCATCTCGTGGCTCTCGAACTGGATCAGTTAGTGTTGGTGAGAAGCAGGGTTAGCCTGGCAGCAGGGCCGTGTTGACATGGTTATATTCCTTTCTGGAGCTGATGGGGGGTTGTGCTGGTTGGTTAAGCTTGTTTAGGTGTCCTGGATAAGTTGCTACGTTGGATAGTGTTCTTAGTTGTCCAGATGATGAGCTTGCTGTAAACCCAGCACGTGGACGGAGCGTGTTAGCGTACAGGTAAGCTAATGGAAGTAAAGGCTCCAAGCAGCGCCCTACCTGCAGTACAAGACAGTATCAAGAAAAACCCTAGAAAAAAACCACTTATTTGTGTCCAGAATGTCTGGTCTTCTGACTGAGGGACTGGGGAATAAGCAAAGTTACATATGGAAGAGCCTGTTGAGCTGAAGATACAAGAGTTTGCTGATAATTATGTCCTGGTGAGGATGTGATGTAACTTGAATCATTAAAATGGTGTTTTATGCTCATCAATGGATTTTAGCTCAGCTAAGGTGTTGCACTACTGAATTAGGTAGGTGTACAGTGGCTGTGATGCTGTTGAATTAATACAAGCTGCATCATTGACATGTTGATGAAAAATGAATGTTGGGGGAAAATGAATGCATCTGCTGCAAACGTACGCAAGTGCAATTTTCTAAATTCTTCATATGGCCTTGAAAATGTGCCAACTCATCTCTTCTCCTCAGCCATTCCTCATTGTTTGCATAGTTTAAACGGAACAGCTCCACACTAAGAGCGCTGATGCCTCCACGAGCTGCCACTTGGACCAAACTTGCACGTGTTTGCATGTTGGTATCTAAACTTGGGCTCACAAAGGGAGATGTGAAATAGCACAATCCGCCACTCAATTATGGCAGTTTCACATACAATTAAAAAAAAATACGCTGGGATAAGATTGTGGAGTTAGACTCCCAGAAGAATCCAAATACAGGAGATTAATAGCAATGACTCATCTAAACATAAAATATTTGATTTTCATTTTCACACTGCACTTGATTTAGGAGACATTCATTTTAGCATCTGTCAAGAGTAATGTATGTACACAAATAGGCTGTCAGGAACTGACTGTGATTGCAAGTTGTGTAATGAATCTCCCTTCTGACTTCATAAACGGAGGCCAAAACCCTTTATGAAACCGCGCTAGATTGCTTGTTTGTTAAAACTAAGTGTAACAACTGTCTGTATTAAACATGTCCTTGAGCCGTGAGTAGTTACTCACATGTGGCAAAGGCACCTGTGAGATCCAGGCTCCTCAGTGCCAGAGATTTTTAGCGTGGGATGCTCCTGGAGAAGTTCCAGAGGCAAAAGCCGGAGTGCTTGGCCTTTGCAGATGAAAAGTGACGTGCGTTTGCTGTGGATCTTGCATAAAATGGATGAGCACTGTATCGTCCTTCATGGATCACTTACCTAGGGCCTGGAACTATTAAAAAATGCAAATGTTGAAAGTTTTGAAAGCCAGCTCTGTTCCTTCAGCATAACAATGCAGGCGTGTTTGTTTGCCTTAGTGTCCCTTGGAGTGAGTTTGGCAGCTATAAATACCACTGTACTCTCTTCTAAATGATAGTGGGCTACTCTGGCATTGGAAATGTCCACTAGCTTTACATCTTGTCCCTGTAACTGGGGGAAAAATAAAAGCAATGCACTATCTGGCCTGGTTGTTCGGAGTATACTAACCTGTGATGGTTATGGATAAGTTACATTTGTCTGGTGTATAGTGCAGATTTCATTCAATTAAAAGCCATCCTTACTGATAATCCTGTACTTGCTCAGAATTCTTTCTTTCTGAGTCCCAGAAGCAGATATTAAAGCTTTTAATATCAAATAGTTTTGGTTTTTTTTCCCTTCTTTCTGCAGTAACTGAGCAGTAAGTTCATCAGGCTTAGGCAAGTACAGATGTATCAAGTGGCTTTTGACTTTTCTGATCTAATTAATATCAATACAATGGCTTCATTACTTCAGTAGCCTGGTTATCAGAGGTACCGAGCATCTACTGTAACACGCTGAAGCCTGTGGAAGCTTCCGGTATTCTGTCAAATCAAGAGTCCATCTCATCACGATAAGCTTTAGCTGGTGCCATCTCGTGTGTCAGATAAAGGCACGCCTCTATTTCAGAGAAGGATCCTTTAAAATGGCAATAAATCATCTCACTTTTAATCTGCTCAGCAACAAGGGAGCTGTTAATGCTTCCTCCTAGTACCTAATTTGTGCTGTGAGTTCTTACTTCATGACAACGGATCAGCAGATACCATGTCAACTGATCACAGCTCTTTGAAAGAGTGTAGGTGATATTGCTCTGAGTTATGGTAAAAATAATTTAAAACTGAATGCTCCACTTAGTTAATAATAATGCTTAAGCACATTACATCTTCAAGAAGCTGTACAAACATTAACTAATTAGTACCCCCAACTAATACATAATACTCCATCATGGTATGTAATTATGTATTACTATTAGAGCTGGAGAAATTATTCGTTGTGAATAAATTATCCAGCAAATTTTGCTTTTTTCCCTTACTGTTGTGAATTTGTTTGCAAAATATTCCCAGGTGTTGTGGTTGTAGTTGCTCTCACCTTTGCCACAATGATAGTAAAAGGTACCCTTTATGTTTCATGTGCTCATTTCCTTTAGTCATTTGATGCTGGTTAGTGACTAGTATTTATTTTGTAGCAGTACCTCCAGGCCCAGCTGAGTGAGACCTCCCTGTGCAAGGTGCTGTACGTTTGTACTCATTGACCTGAATGTGAATTGCTATGAAGGAACAAAATGGTGAGAAGGGAAACGGACACGGAGGGAAGGAGTAAATGATCGGCCCGTGATCACGGAGCGTTTCGAGTAAATCCATTCTGTGTGATTGCATTGGAATTAAATGCAGATTTCTTGAAATCCATTCCCTTAGACAATGCCTTTTCTCTTAATTAGGTCATAACAATTTATCGCAGTGTCATGGTAGCTGCTTACGTCCCCAAAATCTCGGTTCTCTTATCTCTAAAACAGGTCAATGTTTACTGCCTTGACAGGGGGTGTGATGAGGCGTGAAGATGGTGCCATTCACACAGGGCACATTGCTTTTGGAACAGAGGGAACTATTCAGATGGGGCCCCTGCGTTTTCTGAGCCCGAAGTTGCCATTACGTGTTGAGATGGCTTGCCTCTGGTTTTACAAGCTGTTTGCAAATAGCCGATGTGGCAACGTGCCTGGACGTCCCGAAGCAGTTCTGCTTACCCGGTTTTGTAGCGTGTCCTTGGGAAGCCGCAGCGTTTAGCAGCGTATGCAGTGATCCACATACACATATATAGACACACCAGAAGTGAAGTGTAATCTGTCAGTACTTCTCTTGCAAATGTCTCTCTATTCATACATGCTATTTAATTGTTGTTGCTTTCCCAGCATTTTTTGGAGCATGAGTGAGATTGGAAGCGTTTAATCTTAGAAAAGAGATGACTAAGATGAAGCATGATTAAAGTATTCTCAATAATGACTGATTCGGAGAATAGTTATTTGGAGCTTCTCTTCTGTCTCATTACTCAAAAGTCAGAAGATAGTGGGACTGAAAGATAGGAAACTAAAGAAAAATCAGAAAAAATACTTCCTTTCACTGCAAGAAAGAAATCAGTGGAAGTCATTGTCATGAGATGTCCATAGGTTGAGATTTCCTTGCTATAAAGAGGACTGAACAAGAAAAACTACAAATGTTGTGGGTAATGTTTTAAAAATATGCACAGATATAAAATTTCATTCTTCACGTCTAAGCCAATCTCAGACCATGAGGAAAAAGTGACTTTCTTGTTTGGTAAATTATTTTTCATCTTCTTGCTGTAGTTTCTTGTGGCCTCGGCTGATGGATGTTTGTATGATGGAGCTGAAAGGCCCTGGCTCTTAAATACCATGGTAGTTCTTTTGTGTCAAGCAAGGTTGTCCCTTTATGGAAAATGCCACTATATATATAAATATATATATATATTGCTCATGGGACCTCCTCTCCTGTCTGCCATATTCACACTTCTTGTTAACAGTTGCTCTGATTTTGGTCTGCTGTTCAAAGCCATGCACTAAAAATTACCACTTTAATTTTCTGTGTTGAACACAGATGGAACAGAAGGCTAAGGGTAATAGAGCTGCAAGGAAGTCTCTCATTTCTTCCTCTTGTCATTTTTTCTACTCTGTTTTAGAGAAGAGGAGGTGAAAATACAAATATGGTCCAAATGTAGTATGTTAGTCTGTGAAAGCTCCAGGGACTATTATGGTGGGCATAGCATCGTTAGGGTAACCACAGCAACTAGGTGGTTTTTACGTTCTTTGCAGTAAGTATCAAAAAATGCCACTTTCTTGTCAAATGCTGTGAATTTGTAAAGATCTGCCTGGGACGTACTTTCCAGAATTGTTCCTCATAGTTTGACGCTGACTGATTTTAATGGTGTTCTATTAAAAAAAAGTATAAAAAGATTTTATTGAGAAAATAAAAGGAAGGGCATACATGCCTCAGAACTGAATGTGTCTGATCTGATTGCAGAATTCATGTTTGCTCTACGCAGGTGCAGGTAGCTGTCTGATCTTGAAAGAATTTCAAAGAAAAAGGCATTAATTAATCCTCAAAGTCGCTCTCACGCATGAATCTTGTCAAGAAGTAAACTGCTCTGTTGAGTGACGATGGGTCAGAAGTCTCTGTGCCTAGGTAGCTCCCTTTCCCAAGGTAAAAGAATACATCTGGAATGACATTGTTAGAAACCAGGGCATCTTTTGGCCATCACCAGTTTCTCTGAGGTTGTGGCTGGAAAACTTGCTGTTAGTGGCCAAAGATTGACTACAATGAGCAAGCACTCAAAGGCCATCAGCTCATGTGCCTTCAGGGAGCAAGAGTTGAGGTACTAGAAGCCCTGGCTGAAAATAGTGTATCTCATTGTGAGGGGAGTGGGCTCTGGAGAGGGACATTCCCCAGAAACCCCGAGTGGTGCCTGGGGAGGTGCTGCCCTGGGTAGTAGCGAAAGTCGTTGTGTCACTGGTGGGTCCCCACGGTGTAAGCGAGGCGGATCAAGAAGAGGTGTGGCTGGCTGCTCTCCTGCTTTTCGGTTACAGTTGTTTTGGCATGGTGTGTCTGCAAAAGATGTTCATAACTGCCTGTTTCCTTGACAACCAAAGACTAACAGATGATTGGTCAACTGATAAATATTTTTAGGATCAAGCACAATTTATAGCCGGTTGCCAAATTTCCCAGGGAATAGGATATTCGAGAAGATCTGCGACCTGTCCCTAGCTTTGGCATAGACTATCTAGACTCGTCTAAATCTTTTACCTTAGTTTTGTACTCCTTACTGGTTGTTGTAGCTATCAAATCCAAGTGCCTTCTAATTAGTGACAAGAAAAAACCTCCACGTATTATTACGTGTGTGTGCGTAGGCACGCTTTGTTTCTTCCACTTACAGAAGTAGTCCCAAAATGATCATGGGAATATTACAAATTATTCTGGCAAAGTTAAATTAAAGAAATGGATGCTTTTTAATTTCCCTGGCTATGAGATAAGAGCAATCATGCTTATTTCTTTCTGTACATATGGAAATTCACTATTTTATCTGTCATGGATACTAATGAGGGCTACTTATAAACTTCTAATTTGTGCATTTTTTTCAATCCTTTCCTACTCAAATATTAAGTCGTTATTGTCTCTAAAATAGACTAAAATTTGGGATGCCTGCAATTCCTGGATGTAGGGAGTCTTTTAAGTCTAGTTCTAATTATTTAACTCTTAATGTTAAAAATAAAGCTAGCAATAACAAAATCCAGACTAACTTCTCTCTCCTTATGTCCTTTTCCTGCCTTATTTTGGTTATTTAGCTTATAAATGCTACTTGGAAACAGTAAAATTCTTAGTGTGTGAGTGGCACAAAGGGGAGTCCTAATCTATTTCAGTGATTTAAATCTGCCTTAATTAAAAATGCTGTTTGAATAATCTTTGCCCATTGTGCTTTTTTCTTTTGGTTTTTTATTTGTTGGTTTCTCTGCATGGCTCTGATCAACTGAAGTACAGGAAAAACAAGGGGTGAATCTGGAGCAGTGTCTCAGAATCTTAAGTTTTGAGCCACAAATAGATTTCATTAAGGAGGCTGAAGGAAGTGCTCAAGAAGTTCCTACTGCATAAGGCGAGGGAAGACATAGCTTAAATGGTCTGCAGTGTGTTGAAGGGCATATTTAATCAAGTCTCTCTTCTTTTGGCGTTTAAACTTTAATTTGATGTGTTTTGGTTTCTTTAACTATCCTAAAGACCTTAGTTGATCAAAAGTACATAAAAGTGGTCCGTGTTGGCCAAGCAGAAATGTAGCTGAACAGCAGCACTGAAAGGTCATGTTAATTAAGGGATGGAACTCAGCAAAGGTACCTTTAATCATTTCAAGCTAATAGAGTCATTGTCATAACAAATTAAGGCACAGCTCTGTTTTTCGGTGCCCAGCTATCATCTGTGGAAGGTTCAGTGTTAACAGGGAGTTGTGAAAATCAGGTTCCTTTATTTGCTTTGTTATCCTGTTGCAGATTACGACTGGGAGATTTCTTAAGGACAGGTTTACCAATTTTGCGTTGGGCACTTACAAAAAGAAGAACTGTGTTCTATAGGCTAGGTGCCGAGCACTTGGAATTCAAGCTTCACGACTTTAATTGACTTTCATAACCTAATTTTCTAATAGTTTAAAATCATTGAGTCACTGTTTTAATTTAATATTTTATTTTTACATTGAAAAATAAGTCTAGCTGGGGTGAAATCTATACTGGGTCTTGTCTCGCTTCTTCCAATTAGTCTCTAACTTGCTCCAACCTAAATAGTCTTGCGGGTTTTTTTCCCTTGCCTACGGCTGTTTTACACCATGGAATTGATGCAAGAGTTAGAGAGAGGGATGCTTCAGTTCCCTGCAGTCAGCTGGTATAGCAGCTTTTATCACCAGATCACCAAGAGTGGATGTTGGAGGTTGGGAGCTGACCAGAGAGTACCAAAGGTGGCCAAGATAGCCACGAACATTGCCCTGCATGGCCTTTTTCTGTGAAGACCAGGTGTAGCAAAACTCACCCGCTCATTCACTTCACCAACGAACAGGCAAGCACAAGCATCGGAGTTGTGTCTTTTCAGTTTTCTTATTAGGCTCATAAATATGTAAATTAGATGGCACCTTTGAGCATAAGAAGTATTTATAAGGAAGTCTTAATTGGCGGAGTATGCACATTTTCAGGATGCTACAACAAGATCTTCAGAAGAGTTTATGTGGCTTTGGAGTACAAGTCCTTTTATTATAATCATCAAGAATTTTAGAACTTTTAATTTTGTTTATCTGCAGTTTACTGGCAGATAAGGCAGCCAGGAGATAATAATTAGCAAGACTCCTGTGTACCTGTTAACTCTAACATGCAGTAGCCTTGCTGCCCTGTGTTTGAGTGGACGGTTGAACCAGACCTGCTGCCTAGCAGAGTCTACCAAGGCTTCTGGGGGTCGGTAGGGTGGCCATGGCCATGGTTGGGTTGAAGTCCAGCTGCAGAATGGGACCATCAGAAAATGTGGAGGTGCTGGGCTTCCTGAACTACAGACTCTGTAAGGGACTGACCTGAACTGAAATAATTCTGGCATTTTTCAACAGATTTTTGCTGAACTTCTTGTTCTAGCAAATATTTTCTTTCCTTGGTTTGGATCAATAACAAATGCAAAAAAATTTGAATTCTCTACACAGCAAAAATTCTGTTTTTTTCAATCAGCTGTAATTACAATAGATTTTCATTTTAGCTGGTGCTTCAGGGGAGGGAGTTTGAATACTGTGATGGAGGAGACAGAGAACAAAGCAGGAGTTTCGTTCTATTTAAAACTGTAGAGCAATAACACTATTGTATGGGGTGAGATTGATTTCTCTTGAATTTCAGAACCTGAAAAACTGTATTGTATATTAAGTCTTTCCCTTCTGTAAATATTGTTTAAGGACACTGAGATATGTTCAAAATAAGTACTCCTTTACATTACTCAAAAGCAATAATTTGATAGTTTCATGTAGCTGGATTTACCTCAATAGAGCTGTCGCTATTCACACTAACTGTGAACTTGACCTGGAAGTTTCTGAGGCTCTGGCTGGTGCTGTGCTCATTCTCCTGTCAGCTCAGTACCTCCAGATCAGCTATTCACTAGTATTTCACCTAGTGAAGACAGGGTATAGTCCTGCTTATGATGTGGCATGTCATGATGGTGCCATACAGCGTTGAAAGTCTGAGATCAGAAGTGATTGCCTTATTTCCAGTTAAACTTCAGTGGTTGTTCTTGACCTCTAAAGTCTTGAATGGCTTGAAATTTGCCTGATTTGCAATCAATAGAGGAACTCAAGCTTGAACCCTCCCGATGTAAACAGGAGGGAGCTGCTGGCAAGAGCATGTTTTCTGAGAACACACAAGTATTGTTAGAATCCATTCTGTTTTCATCTAAGGCCGGCAGAGTTTATTAAGGATTGGAACACACTGCAAGATCTATTTATTTCGCTTGTGCAGAAAGAGGGGCAGGAGCAAGGCTAACTGCTTGTGTTGCTCAAATTGGTTTTGATGGTCTTAATTCTCGATAATTATTTCCTGGATACAATGGAACAGATATTCTCCTTGTAGCTACTCTGGCTGACTCTGCCTGAGCAGGGGGGTTTGCGTGATGTCAAGATGACCTTTCCAACCCAAACAATTTTATGGTTCTGTGATGTCACCTCTGGCCTGGATCTAGCATGTGATTTGGGGAGTCTATTGGAATAAATGTTGCTCATTCTGTTATCTTACATTTCTGGATATGTGTACGCACATGAGCATTCGTGTTTGGCTACTGATTCATTTATGTATTTTTGCCTTTATGTTTGCTGACATGAGGCAGCTGATCTCACTAGACTGATGACTGCATTAATCCCAGCCTCGTTAGAGAACAGTTAGACCCTTGTACAGGTTAAGCTGACAGCGAGGTTGTGCTAATGAGGACCTAGATGCCTTGCCTTCCCTGCTGTGTCTCATTATGCTGTGGCTGAGATTTTGCTTTTCAGGGCACCTCGTGCTTTTCGGTGATGGTTGTTTACCTCCCTCATCATACTTTCTTCCTGCTTTTATGTCAGGATACTGAAGAGAAGCTTCTTTTCCTTTGACAGTATTATCCACCTGTGTTTCCTGGGTATGTAGAAGCCAAAGACAAAAATGAAATCATGTGTCCGAGAAGTTTTGTTGTTGGCTTTAATGGAACCAGTATTCCATTTGAAGTGAGTAGAGGAACAATAATAGTCCAGTAGGGAGTTCTGTGAAAGGAATTTATGTGGAAGGGAATCGATTACCTGCCTGTCCTCGCTTCAGAGAGAGCGCTTGCTTATTTTGAAGCTGGAGCAAATACCTGTTGGATGTTTTTAGCTATATTTGCCTCCTTTGATGAAGAGATGCAAAACTTTCTTGTATATCCCTGGTAGTTGCCCTTTAACTGGCACTTCAGTGTTATAGCAACTCATCTTTGCTGAATATAAATCATCATTTGCATGTGGTGTCCCAGGTGTATGATTGAGAAAACTCTTATACGGTTAAAATGATAAACAAGTTACATTTCAGAAGCTGGAGAAGCAAGTTAACATGTTTACCAACTAAAATGTGTTAGGAATATAATTCTTCATTGCTGACTGGAGATACTGGTTAGACCATTGTTTTTGCATCTACCTGTATCTCTTGTAGCTCATATCCTATTAACTTCATTGCATATTCTTTTTTGTTCTGTCATTCTGTTATCAGGAAAATATCACTAAAAGGGTGAACATTTACAAAATCAGAGTACAATACAACACAAAAGCATCTCTAAAGTGGAAGATAGTAGAATAATATGTATGATAACAACAAAAAAAGACATCTTTCGTACTGAAACCTGGGCCTGGGTATCATTTGTTGGAGGGGGGTGTGTGAAATTATTGCTCGTGTTATATTAGCATTTCAGGGTTCTACCTCAGACTGAATCACAGAACATAAAAATTGCTTACCAACAGTAAAAATGAGGGGACTTGAGCATCCAGAAAGCACCCAGGCAAGATTTTAAAGTTATTTGAGTGGGAATTGGGGGAGCTGGTAATTGGTCTTCAAGAGAATGTAATGCTCTGCTTCTGAGCAGCAACTGCAGCCAGGTAGTCGGTGAGACAGGAGTGTTCCTCCTTCACTGTAGATTGTTTATCTATGTACCAGATTTCTTTTAATTATAATTAAGACTAGATCTTGACTGAGATTTCTTGTTAACCCTTATTGAAAACTGAACACAGTTCTAAACTTGGTCTAAAGTGATTTATTTAGATTTAACAAGAATGTGGGGCTACACAACAAAAACTTCTATCAGTAAGGGCCTAGTTCGTGCCTTTTCCCTTCTCCTGTCTTTTGTTCCTGCTCATTGCCCACAAGTTGTCATCCCTCTTACAGCTCTCTCTGGTGCAAGAATTGACTCCAGGGGCCTGTTATTGCTCTGTCCATACAGGCCACCTTTTAGTCAAAGTCACTGCAACTCAGCTAGGAAAGACACACACTTTGTTTTCGCTTGCTTGATGTGAAGTCCTTTATACAGGGCATAAAAAAGTGTGAAAATTGTGTTCTGCCAGAAAGATAATGATTAACATCCTGTTTTCACAGCTCTAAAACAGCACAAAGTCTAAGGGCAATGAATAACATGAATAAAATAAATAAGATATTATCTCAACTGCTGCCGTTCTAGGGCAGAAGTGACTACAGCCAGTGTATTATCTTACAGTGAAGTGCAGAGGCCAAAATCCTCGAGTATTTGGTGAGAGAGACTGTACGATTTAGGTCTCTCAGATATTTTAATTTAGTTGTTAATTAAAAAACAAGTCTTGAGCACATATTGGGTGGATCTATGCAGCTGTGAATGATGAGGATTCCTTTATGTCCTTTGTTTTCTTTCTGCATTTCTTTCCCATGTCGGGGTTCTGTGTGTGCAGTTTTGGTCACTGGCTTAGTGTTACAGGGAGCTTGGTTCTAAGCTAGACTTGCATTAGACCAGCCACCTTTAGAAAAACAAACAAAGCAAAAACTCCAAACCAAACAAAACCCAACAAACCCAACCCTACCACACATAGGTAAGCTAGGGAAAGAAGCAGACGGAGTCAGTTGGGGTCAATTTTCATTCAAATCCCTGAGTCCTTTATGCCTCTGAGAACCTTGCAGACCCTGTGCCTCAGTGCTCTGTGTTTAAAATAGAAGGATCAACACATAATGGTCCAAAAATGGGTGCTATTAATATTGCAAGGCTCTTAGTTGATGGAGACCATAAAAGTGCCGTGTCTTTACAAGCAGGCAGGTAGAATGGAATTAAATGAAAGGAAAGGCAAAAGGTGTTTGAAAGCTTGTGTGTGTAAATTCTCTCTCTGGATTTAGGTACTTTTCCGAGAATGGAGGAGGATTCCTGTTAGAAGAATATGAATTGTAAATTCCTTTAAAGAACACTTAGAATTCTTTTTCCCCTTTAAGAAACAGGAACAGAAAGAGAACGCCTATAAATCTGATACAATGGGCAAGATGCATTCCAGAAAACGCAGACGTGCTGTTGCCTGCCTCGGGATGGCATTGGAAGCACTGCCATCAATACCAGGGCTTTTAGGTTTTTGTACTTACCGTTCTGTTACAGCAGTGATAGGAAGAAAGACAACCCTTAGACAGGTTTTTGAAAAAAATCTGTTAAGTACCATCCTCCAGTTACATGGGCTGGATTTTCCATGTGTTCTGACTCAAGCAGGCTTTGGAAATGGGAAGAGAGTGTTAGAGGGGATTTACCACAGTTAATTAGGAATAGCAGACGTTATTGGAAAACACTGGAAATTTTGGGTATTGCTCCTGAATCATCTTTAGGTTCAATATAACTTGGATTTTTTTTGAAATAGACTGCCTCTTTTGTGTCACTGAATGTTCAGAAAGAGGCATTGCTGTTATGAAAGTGATTTATATAATGATATTTAACGCTTGCAAAGGATTGCAAAGAAATCGTATATAAAATTTTTTTTTCCAGAACCAGGAGAATTCCTGGAGAGAAATAATGAAGCTTTTGATATAAGCCTTTAGATACCTAATGCACCGGTATCACAAGATACTTTGTCAGGGAACTAAGTTTCTGTCTCTTTGCACCATGTTTGCATTGTACTTATCCCATCCCTTGGGGGTTTTGTTGGCTGCCTGCAGAGACCAGGAAGAAGATACCTTCCCACCCCTTCCTTGATGTGTGACAGCTTCTGCAGGGAGCTTGATTTCCTTCCTCTGAAGTACTTACCATCAGGGAGGGCCACAAATTGAATCTAGGATGACATTTCTCAGGTGCCTGTTTGGTACACGTTGTACCTGGGCTCAGGATAAAGTCAGACTCAGTATTTAGAGTCGAGAAGGAATATTTCCTTGCGGGTCAGTTGCCAGGGATATTCTACCCTCCTTTGTAGTGTGGGGCAAGGCTGGAGCTTTTCATTCCTCATCAGCAAATCTGCTCTAGAAGGATCCTTGATGTGTTTTGCCTCTTCTGCAATTTTTTCTCTTACAAACCTTTGGTTCCAGCAGTAGTGTGTTGCCTGTGGCATTTGTATGAATTGGAATGGTTGTGAGGTTTTGTCTGGTAGAGATTTCCATTGGGTGATGGGCCTCAGGGTATAAGGGACAAGATTTTCTCACCTCCAGTTGGTAGTATGAGCATCCCGACTGTTAGAGATCTTTGGGATTCAGGCCTTTATTGGAGTCAGGTTTATCAATACTATAATGAGTCAAATAAAAAACATGAAGGAACCTATGCACGTGCTTCCAGAACGAGAAACACTTAGTCACTCATATGCACAGACACGGCATCTGTGTTTTAGAATAAGAGCCCCTACTTCAAGTTAAGGTCCTACACGCTTTTCTGGAGCCAGGTCAGCAATGCCAGGTCCAGGCCTGTCCCACCCCAGGGATGGGTGCAGCTGCAGATGGCCCGAAGCTTCGGGACTTCTTGCAAATCCGGCCCCGTAACACGGTGGGCACACTGCTCCTTCGTGTGTAATGTTAATAGTTGAAAAATAAAACCAGATAGTGCATAAGGTAAAGCTGCCATTTGCTGTAGCCCTGTTACTGCAACATATGCAATGTCTTGTGAAGGAAAAGCGATCCCAACTGCTCTGTTTAATTTGTTCTGTTTCATAACTGCGCTCATGTTCCCCATTTCAATAAAACCCGTTTGCTAGAAACACAGAAAAGTGAGGGGAGGAGAGGAGAGAGAGAGAAAGCAAAGTGGCTCCATAGAGTTATAATTAGCATAATCAGGCAAAGCATAATAAAATGCTTTGCAGTGACAGCTCTTTTGCATAATGCCATCTCATTGAGGTGTTGCTGAGGATGGATTGGGGGGGAAGGGAAGGAGAGGACCTGCTGAGGTGGGGGACTTGGCCACTGAAACTAAGTCCGTTGGCATCTGTTCTCAACTCCATGTTCAGGAGTATGACATGGCAGGGGACATCAGGAATGAGATGAAACTTGCTATGAAATGTCTTGATATTGGAAGAAGGGGTGGTTTTGTTTTTAACAGTTCGTGTGTATATGTGAGAAGGAAATAAAAAGCTGTTTTGAAGGGTAGTCGCCTTCGCAATAATTAAAGTGATGAGGTCTCATAGACCAAACTGGATACAGAACCATGCAACCTCACCGTCTGAAAAGTTCAGGACTTTCAGGTGAAAGACAAATTGATTAGATGACGTAAAGTTTCTTGGTGCAACTCTGTAATACTGGTTTTTAGACAAACAAGAGACAGTTTTGATGCTCACTGCTTCCCTCCTGCACACATTGATGCCCTTTACCCCAGCAGGCACAGGACTAATTTAGCTTCTCGGAGTCAATTCCTTACGTTTGCTGTTAGTCCCTAAGGAAATCCTGCTCCCGTAGCCTACCTTCTGATTAGCCTTTGCCATCTTGACAGTGCTTTGGGTACTGGCTTTTAGTATTTTAGCTCTCACATGACCAAAGAGTATTTAATCAATCCATGATTTAATCAGCAGCTTCATTTACCAATATACTGTAACCAGACTGGTGATTAATCGCAGCCATTAACCCTCTTGCAACACCCTAGGCCTGATATGGTGGGTGTGCCGATGTCTGAATAAACTGATTCAAAGTGAACACTTTTTCTCACAGAAACCTCAGTATGACCCAACATTTACCTTGTGCATCCTCCACAACTTCCCTGCTCACAGGCACAGTTATTAAAAAGCATATCTTTCATCTCCTGGGCGTCAATTTCTGCCTGACCCCAATCCTGCTAAAAAGAACTAGAGCGTGTTGCTGTGCCTAGTTTTTGGGAACATCCCCTGAACTTGAAAATTTTAGTGAGACTGAAAAAGAAGGTTGAGAAAAACTAAACAAGTAATTTGCTTTTGTCAGGAAAAAAATTTGTCATAAGCAAAGCTTTCTGTTACAAAATAGTGTATTTAACTTATACACTGCTAACCAGGCAAGCAAAACAAAGAACAAGAATGCCATTTTTAATCTGCACTTAATAAGAAAATATTTTTCTACTTGAAAGGATGTTTATTATTTTACATTAATGTTTTGATTTAAAAAAAGAGCTCGTTTACAGCTTAAAGATTTTTTTACTTCATGAAATTTTGCAGTTGCTTTTCCAATATTGGAACAGAGAATAATTATGAAAAATCAGATCCCATAAAGAAAAAATAATTCCCCACAGAATTCTACTTAGAATCAAGAAATTTAGGCTCAATTTTGCATCTTGACCTGTTTTTTCTAGTGACCATACATTCACCGGGATATCTGCTGCTTTGTGGGATGAGGGATTAGATTTGTTTGCTAGTTAATAGTGTTTGGGACTATTAAAAACAGTATTTAAAAGTCAGGCCATTATCTTAGTACCTTCTTCTGGTGCCTGTTCTTAGAGATGTTAAGGGGAGAAGCATCCCAATTCATCTAAACAGCCCTGGGGGAATAACAACATCAATTAGCATAAAATTAACAGGTAAATTTTGCACTCACCAAACTTGTGAGGGTGACTGGTGTCAGACAAGTTCAGTGCATTTGTTTTTCTTCTCTGGTGCTGCACCCCATGGCGGGGAGTGTTGCATTCTGGTCATACCTATGTGGACAAAAAAACTATTGAACAAACAGTGTTTGAATGTGTGTAAGTAATCCGAGGTGGGGTCAAATGTTTTGATTAAAGATCCGTAAGTGAGTGGTGGCGTGTGGTTAGAGCAGAGATTTCGTTACTACCAGGTGGCCCATGGCCAGAACGTGTTCATCTGTTTATTCACACCACTGTACATGATTAACAGTGCCGTGGGTTGTGACGCCTGAATCAAATCTATTCCGTGCACATTACCATAATTAGGTCAGATACAATGCACAGGCAGAACACAGCTGGTTTACAAATTAATCGCGGTTGAAAAGAGTCTTTCTTGTGAAAAATGTTGCGTACTGCATTTTTTAATAGCAGAGATTTTAATATATATCATCTCAGGTTCTCAAATGTTGTTTCCAGGGCAGCGTCCCGCTGGCACGAGGCAGAGGCAGGGCAGTCAGTCACATCGGGGCGGGATGTGACTTCCCATCCCGCTTGGCCCACCATGGGCTCCAGCTCTATCCCAACAAATCCAGCTTTGGGAAAGGAGGACTGGGACGCGATGTGGGGACGTACCTCGTGCATTTACAGAGATTTTCAGCTGATGATGACTTAGATGGAAATATGTCAGCCATGTCCGAATATCATGGACAGAACATGTTCCGAGTAGAGCATAACTGAAGCTAACATGCACGTAGATTGTGTGTCCAGGAAATATTTTCGGTGGTAATGAGTTACACTTTAAAAAAGCCCAATTATTTTCAGAGGTTAAGCACCACTAGATGTCAATGGAACTTAGGCTCCTAACTCACCTAAATACTTGATTTTTTTTTACCCAAAGTAATTTGTCTGTCATGTTCCTTTTTCAAAGTTTGTTTATTCACAGTGCAAACCTAGTAATTAATTATAATTTTACCAGTAACAGTGACCCTTGGATCTTACAAGAGAGCCATCTTCTAGGGAACTTCATTGGACATTGTCAACAAGTGTGTTTAAATCAGCACATTCATTCCAGATTTAGAGATGTTGCTTAATAAAAGCTCAGCACTTAACTGTTACATAAGTTATCCATTAATTTACTATAGGGAGTATTTTGACTTGCATCTTTTACAAACACTGATGTAATCTCTAAAGAACATCGTGTTTTAGATGAATGTTTTAAGTTAACAATGAATACAGCACTGTTAAGTGAAATGAATGGGAAATGTAGAAGCAAACCTGAAACTAACTGTAATCTGGAGACTTTGTGGAGCAAAGTACTACAGCCAGTCTGAACTGTAGCTATGAGCATAGTATGTATAGTCCCTGTCCCTTGTGGAAAAGACTGAAGGCAAGTATGATTAATCCCAAAATTCAGAGTTCCTGTGTTTAAATGTATTCCATAAAATCCCAAAGATAGTTTAAATCGACAGAACTCAGAAGCATGCGGTCCTGAATCTGAGGTGACACCGTTTGCTTTCATGTTTTGAGCATTTGGAGGGCTCGCCATTCGTATTCTCAGAATTTTCTCCTTATCTGTAAAAGTTAGACCCAGAGTAGAGTATGTTATGAGATGGAATAAGAGTTTGGTTTTTTTTTTGAAGCAGCATTTACCTTTTGTATAGGCCTTGCTTATAAAGAGTAGATTAAATGTGGGCACAGATTCGTTACATGTTTTGAATGTGCAGATTCCAGGCTGAGCAAAAAAAAGGCTACAATTTTCTTTGAAACTGATATTGCCACCATGACTTTTGAATTAAATTGCTTAAGCAGAAATGAGATGAGTTTCTGTACATAGCAGGTGTAAACTTGATTTATATTATTCTCATAATGAATTTAAAAGCTCTGTTATAAACACTCTGGTTCCACAGATGTGAGAGTTGAAAGCTTAGATTTATCAACCTCTAGCTAATTAAAACTAAATTAATACAATTTACTTTTTATATGGAAAAAGAAATGAGAAATGAAATAAAAGATAGGGTTGACATCAGTTGAACAGAACAGCTGAAACAGCATCAGGCCGTTTCCAGAAGTGAATCAGATCCCAAGGTAGCGTGTGCTGTATGTTGGCGTTGTGTTGGGGCTCGTCTGTTGACCTCAGCAATCAAACACATCGGTTTTATTAGAGTCTCTTCATTGCCTTCACTGGTGAGTTGGGTCAGATTAATAAATTCCAAGATCTAGCCATAAACTGTCTATGCTGCCAGTATCACCGCAGGGTGAACACTGGCATTGCACTGGTCAGTGCTCTAGGGAAAAAACATGAAACCCCAAAAAGGACAGTTACAGCAGGATTTAACTGGAATTAAGTCCATTCTGGGCTCAGCTGCAGAGGGGAAAAAAAAGAAAAACCTTGTCTTCCCTCCTATTTGAAATAAATGTAATGGATGTATGAAAATGTAATTTATAGAGAGATACATTTTCAAAAGCTTTGAGGTAGATCAATCTCATCCAAGATTTTTTTTCCCATTAAATTCTTTAAATAAAATATCTATAGCCTTTTTGCTCAGTTCTTCTTGGATGCATTGTGACCAAAGTTTAGTCTGGTTTAAAAGCGAGGTACTCTCCGTTATGCCTGGGGTCAAATAATCTGATTGTAGAACTCCATTCTTTCTCCTCCGTTGATCCAGTTTACATTCAGTTCTCTCTGTGCTGAATGGGTTGAATCCATCAGTCACTTCAGGGAAGGCTGTAACTGATCTGTTATCATCCGCGTGGAGCTGCTGGGTTGGATATCGTACACAAAAATCAGAAGGCGAGGAATAGAAAAGGTCTGTGGGTAAAGATCAGCCATTGCTTCTGAAAAAAAATGGAAGCTATTCTATGTGACTTGAGTTCCGGGGTGTATTTGAAATTACCGAATTACAGTTCAGCACACAAATTCATTCCTGTTTAACAATAAATATGAGGTTTTGCTGTACCTTCGTCTGTCACCTAGGCCTACAGCACCCAAATATTTAACAAATACCATATGTAAATTATGATAAATCATTTATAAAATCCCATAGAAAGGGGATAAAATCCAGATAGGCTATATAAAGGTTTTGCATGTTCTAATTTGCTTTAAAAATTATAACATGCTCAATCTTACATCAAAATGTACATCAGTTCTTCATCTGACATATCACTTGTGATGCCCTGAATTAAGGGGAAGTCTTTGCTCATCAAGGAGGGCAGTTAAGCATCGTGTAGTACTTGAATTTCACTTAAAAGCCCAAAGAAGAATGGAATCTTTTGAGAAGCTGACAAGCATTTAAAACAAAAGTGTTTCAGTGTATTTTTTTCATGTTATGTAACATAAAGTCATTCTTTGGAACTCATGACTGTGAGATGGCTTTGCAATGAAGAGAGCAACAAGGTGTAAAAATAATGTATTTTCAAAAGACATGTGTATGATTTATGAGGATATTCAGGATTAAAATTATTATTCAAAGTAGTCATGGTTTTTGGAGGGATGCCAAGTCTAATGTTCAAGGACAGACACTAAATAACGAGGGCTGAAGTCTGGAAGGTCATTTGTGTTTTTATAGGTGTACGATAAAAGAAAAATAGCTGGTAAATTTTAATCCATACCAGTTTCCAACCTACTCCATGATAGGCCACGTGTTTTTTATGCCGGAGGGGGCTGGGAGTAGAGTGTTGTGACCCCTATTCTTTTCTGTGCCGTTAAATCATACACAATTTCCAAGCGTTGTTAAGAAAACCCAGAAGTCCTGGTTTTGTAGCCCCATGGACTCTTTACTACACACTCGCTATGATTTGGAAATATGTACAATTCTAGTTTGTTGGTTTTAACCTCTAATCCTTACTTTCTAGGCTTGATTTGTAATTGAGTCTCTTGCAAACTAATCTCATTTGTGTAGTGCTTCTTCATATAAAAGGCTTGCCTTAAAATAATGAGGTAGTTTAAGAATAAAACTATCTCTGTCCTTCAAGGTCCCAGCGCTCTTTAATAGCTGTTTCATGCTTGCTGGCATGATAATGTATCAAACATTTCAGGTGGCTGTGCTGCTGCGGCTCTGCTTGCTGCCTCCTGGTATCCTGTACGCTGTGAAACCAGGCAAAAAGCCTCGGACTGAAGCTGATGAATGGGGGAAATAACGAGGAGCTGGTTTTGCTGTTCTTTATTGAAATTGTCTGTGCTTCCTCCACTGAACCATCCAGTCCTGGATGCAGCCAGAAAGCAGGTATTGCCCAGGATAGACTTACAGATCTTGGTATTCCTGTTATCCTGATTATTGCTATTTATCAAACATAACATGAAGTTCTAACTAAAATTTTAATCAAAATGTATCTCAGAGAAAACCACAGGGTTGAATTTTGAATCACTCTTCAAGACAGACCAAGCCATTTTGAACAGAGGCCAGTATTTAAACTGTTTTTTTTGGCATTTACCTTTTATTTAATATGAGTGGACAGGAGGCTTAGAGTGATAGAAAATTTACAGCCAAGATAAATGCCGAAGTACTGGCTTATTTTGTGTTGTTTGAATGTTTCAGGTATGATACTGTTTGGCTGCTTTTAGTTCTTGGCCAGGAGGCTCAACTGACAGTCCTGGGCACAGTAGCCAGTCCTGCCCTGCAGACCAAGGAGCTTTCAGCCTTGAGAGCAGAGCTTTTATCTGCTACCAGCCTCCTTGTTGAGAGTGCCAATTAGCACTAATCCTGAGGTGGCTATTTATTTAGTAAGAATGGGCAAGATAACCCTTCTCCCATTTCCTTCCCAAGCTGACTTCAAATCAGATGCTTGGAAGGCAACAGTTTTCTACTCTGTTGAATCCCTTTCCAATTCACACGCGGTGACCTACAGAGGAATGACTCTCTCCATTCCCAGAGCCAGCACTTTCCCATTGTGTTGATCCTCCCTCTGTGTTTTTGCTTCTCCTACAACACACTAACGAGGACCTTGGCTTCCCTCTGTTCTTTATTTCCCTTCGACTGCTCGCTTCTGCAGAGATAGCTGCAGTCCGATTTGGATTGCTGGATGTAGCGTGCCACTCTTCAGTCAGCTGTGTGTCGGTTGGATCTGTTATTTAATTTCTGCAGGGTAAGTGGTGCATGCCAACCATGCAGCAGATTTTTTTTTTAAGTTCTGCTGTGAACCAGTGAAAATACTGGCATTACAATTCCACTGAAGCCTAAGGGCTGCCAAAACTGTGTCACACAATGCCTCACTCTGTACTCTATACTCATATTAATTTGCACTGAGACTAATTGGCTATGAAGACTTGATCCTTGCAAAGCACTGAGGACTCTTGATTCTAAAAATGCTTCTGTATAAAGTTCATCAGTACTAAGGCAAACGTGTTCTGAGGGCCAGTTCCACGGTGCTGTACATTAATTCCTCTGGGGAAATGAGTATCACAAATCTGACCATTTTCCTCTCAGATGGCAGAGACCATTCTCTGATTTTTTTTTTTCTCCCCCCCCCCCCCCCCCCCCCCCCTTCTTTTATGCACTGTAGTAGGTGTTTTATACATACAGAAGAAATGCCTCATAGAACTTACTTTCAAAATGTATTACCAAGGTAATAAATAGATTCTAATAAGAACATAAGTCAGAGCGTTTATGTTACTGGTATTAGAGGGAGACAGAGCTACCCATCTTGGCTACTGTTAAAATAGTTTAATATCTGCTGGAAGAAATTCAGATATTACTATGATGAGAAATACAAGAACCTGTATAGATGATAAACACCTAAGCATGTGAGTATTCTTACTGATGCTATGCCCGATTTGAGAAGGTTTATGCTAGAAAATACACTTTGAAACAGACCATAAAAAGAAAAGCAAGTTCTCTTTCTTTCTAATAAACTGTGAATCTGAAGGCAATTACTGCAAAATGTAAAGTTTTCCTTGAAATACTTGAAGGTAAGAGCAGCCTCCATTTCACTTTGACAGTAATGAGACTCTGTTGTCAGGGAGTGTGTCCTGTATAGAAGGAAACAGATGCCTGACCTCACCTGAGAAGTCATGAAGGTGGTTGGAATGGAAGAGAAATGAATTGAAAAAGCTCAACCCGACTAGGTTGGATATTGATCATTAGTTTTATATGTGGCAAAACAGGGTGATTCCAGAATAATTAAGCACCTTAATAACCACACAATAAAATGAAAAGGTTGTTTTCCGACACAGTGCTATGTGCCATCTCTTTTCGGGGAGGGCTTGAATTGAGTGTGAGAAAGAAAAGCCTTCCTAGGTCTACGTAAAAACAGGAACATCCTTCCTTATGTAATGAAAACAAATGGTGCTGCTTGCCACTGGTTCATCTGCAGATTTCAAAGCACTTGATTGGAATAATTATTAGTGGTGGTTAGTCTTAGAGCACTTTGTAGAGAAGAATTAGATATTTTTCTTGTTTTATGAAGAAGAGTCCAAGACACAGAAAGGTGATGGCCAAAATTCGATTGCTACCCTCTTCCAACTAGAAACACAACCAGAATATGACTGGAAATCTTAGATAGTTCTCTTGCAAACTCCTTTGTTAATAATACCTATCTTTTATGATTTATACCTGTACTACTTCAGGGTTCCTGTGTTCTTATATTGTTTGTTGTGTTCAGTGTTCGCTTTTATGGATCTGATCCAAGACCCTGAAGTCATGGTCCAAGAGCTTGAAGTCAGTCCTCTCTTGGATTTGTTTGGCGAGAATTCACTCCGGGTAATGCTGGGCACTTAAGTGAGGCATCTTAACATCACTCCTGTAAATATGCTCTGTTGTCAGGAGAGATACCCACACATCTAGTGGAAATACAGATTTTTAGCAATTGCTGAACTGTTATCTGGAGATAAAGAGCCTGGAGTAACACACTCCTGATGCACGTGCCTTGAGTTCTTTAGAGTCGCTCGGCATGGACCTGGAGTTGTATCCTTGGTCATGCTCATTAGTTTGCAGGGCTCTGGGTGAAGACTGTTATGATATATATGTGGTAATACAATGATAATTTGTACCCAGTGTAATTCTGGTAATAAAAATGTAGTAATTAAAACACCCAAAACAAAACAAGGTTCTTGAGACACAAATGAGTAATCGGCATTGGCCTATTGACTGCAATGCTGGTTGCATAAAATCCGCTAACAAAAATAACAGCCAAGTGTACAATGAAGCTAAGCAGTGAGCTGCTCACTTATTATAGAACCGTTAGTCATTTCATCACACCTCCAACCTTTCTTTTTTGTTCTTTTAATTTCTTCTGCATAGACTCATTTTTAGAGGAACTTGCTGCACTTGGATTCATGCACAGCAACACAGCCTAAAATATCATCCTTTGAATTTTTTTTCCTACATCAAAACAACTAAAATTATACTGTGTGGCATATCCCAAGCATTGCATCTGCCCACCCTCTGCCTTTTATGTATGAAAAATATATGCAGTCAATGTGCAATGGCTTGACTGGGCTAATTCTAGTTAATGGTGTTGAAAAATACTTTGCAGCTCTCATTTATACTGCACTTTCAAGTTTTAGAATAATTCCTCTGGATGAACTGCTGAAGACGTGAGGAGGATCTGAAGTGATTTAATTCTCTGAAAAGGCAGAACCTTAAGTCTAACACTGGTGGCTCTTTTGGTGGCTCCAAGAGGCAGGTGGACTCTGCAGGGAGCTCGGGCAGATCTTTGCATACCAGCATCTGTGGGGTTTAGGAGACCTATGAGTGTTCTTTGCTTATACAGTTCTTTGGAAAATATCTTGAGTTCCTTGAAGTTGAAGTGTGTTATTAGATGTGATCCTAAATCAGTTATTAGTCATGCAAATTATGGTTAAATTCTAACCTATGAAACTTAAAGAACGCAAGCAATAGGACAAGATTAGCAGCATATGGTTTTCAGCAGCTGAAATAGCAATTGATATAGCTCTTAATATTAATTTAGAATACATTCAGTTTCCAGCTGATGTGACTGCAGTGTCTTGAGCACTGTGCAAATATGAAGGGACAGTCTTATTTTTTCTGAAGTAATTTGTATGCTGAAAACACTTAATGCTCCCAACCTGGTAACAGCAAAACAAAGTACTTAACCTCAAACATTTCTGAAAGAATATCTTTAGAAGAGACGCTATTTGTCCTGGGAGCATTTTTCTTAGATGTATCATCTCACTTTTGCACTGACGTATAGAACTGTAACAAATCTTTTGTCCAATGTTTTTCTAGCTGTGGCTGCAACATAAACTGTATGCTTTGAGGCAGTCAAGTGCACCACGTAGCAACAGCAGGATTCTCAGATGTTGAAAAGCATCCAGATAGTCACCAAATGTGGATTATTGGTTATCCATCACCTTTGACATCACCTAAGTTCCTGCAATCTCTAGTATGTCTCTGTATGTAATAAGAGACTAAAACTATTTTCCTGCTCAGATCACAGGCTCACTTTTAGAAGTTGTCCAAGTAAACGTATGGCCTGATCTGAGGAAATCCTCTTTGTTGCCTCCTCACCTGCACCTTCCTCTCCCCAGTTCTATGCAGGATTATTTATTCTTTATCATATTCCATCGTGCCATATTAGAATTTTCCCCCATCATTGGTTTTGCAGGTTCAGTAATACCCCACTATCCATCATTTCTGTGTCTCAGAGTTTAATCATTGATCATTTAATACCTTGCTTGGCTGTCATTCTCCTGTTTTTCCATCCTTCGCCCTTGATTGATTTGATTGACCTTGATAAGCAGCATGCATTTGAGGTAGATGATGACAACAAGGAAAGTGGCAGCAAGAACATTTTCATTGAAAGATTTGTTGGGCAGTCAGATCTGTCTGAGAATAATTGGATCACTAGGGCATTCCAAGATTTGATCTTATGAAGAGATCTGCTGATGAAAATCTCAGGTCAGTAAGCAGTCATCTCTTGATTTTCATTTTAAGAAGTAACTGGCATCTCCAGCTGTCCACAAGCCAACTCTGAAAAGCCAGCATCTTCTCCACCTCTCTTGTTTTGTCTTGGATGTTCAGTTGGCAGTTGACAATTCTGATTTATCAATTCTCTTTATCTTCCTTTTTCAGCTACATAATAATTTAAACAGGTACTGTAAAGTGCCATCGATTAACACCTGTGAAAATAGGAGATACACAAATGGGGAGATTCTCTGGAGGGGCTGCTAGTGGTTGCTTTTAATTTCCTACTGAGGTGTCTCGTTGCTGTAAGATTCTGTATGAACATGGAATTGTGCAAGACTCTGGCCCCTGTTTGTAATATTAAAAGTAGGTCTCTGTCGTAGAAGCCAAAGACTAATTTGAGAAGTTTTTGGGTGTTGAAAGAAGCAAACAGGTTCACCACAGTATTTATGAAAGTGGTAAAGCAGGGTATTTGCTTAACTGCCACTGTGAACTCCCTGTGCTACTGCAGGCACTGGCTGAAGGCTCTGTGAGTTATTATCTGAAGCAAAACACCACCAAGTGATAAAAACCTGAGACTCCAAGTAAAGCCAGTTTGCTAATGTTCAGTATTAAAGTAAGTCAGGCCCAATTTGCTGCAGCTGGTAGCTGAAATACAGAACTTAACTTAGTGAATTACATGACTGCTAGTTAGTGGAGCATGACCACACTTCTCACACTGATCAGTTCTCCAACAACAAGCTCTGCTACCAGAAATGGCTGGGAAAGACCCATTAAACACAGAGCGTGCTAACAGCCTGTTTATGCCCACTGCTAAATAGAGGCAGGAGCCCTCTATTCCACTACATGCTTTACTTGTCAAGAGAAAACTCATGCCACAAATCAGGACTCTGTCTTGGTCTGTGGGGAGAGGCAGCCTTGCTAAACCTTGCTAATAGTTCCTCAGGCTGTTGTCTCTAGAGTTTATTCACGGATGGACTTTTCTTTCCTCCCATGTCCTGAACGTTTCCTGGGTGCTCGTTATTCCAGTAGGGAAATAAGCCTGAATCGGTCTGAGCTGCAGCACAGTTCTGCAGAATCTTTACAAAGGTGGTGGTTTATTTTCCTTGTAAAACTGTGGGCTAAAAAGTGGAACTGCACCCCAGACAGAGTGCTTCCTGTGGCTCGCAGCTAAATAACTTGAGGGAGAATGCACCCCAGCGTGTAAGCCCATTTAACTCTTTGTACAGAAAAAGGGCACCTGTGAATACCTGTTCTCTGTGCTAAGGAATAGTGTGAAGAAGCAGGTAAAGCCATCTATGTGTGCTCTGTGGCACAAGTGAGGCACCAACGAGACAGTTCCTGGGCTCCACTTCCATTCCTGTTAGCCAGAATTAGGCTGGAGAGCAACTCACTTCTGGTATAAGCTAACAAAGAAGAATTACACAAAGTTGTCAGGGAGAGAAAGTGCTTCTGAATTTCCCTGTTGTTTCTGACATAATGCATCTTGCACATATTACCTTTTATTTTCCTCTCCACTCTAACTCCCAGAGGCACAGCCTGGTTCTCCAAGGAAGCAGGGTATAGCTTTATTGACAGTTATGACAGATGCAGTGTTTCCTGGAATCAATGGTAAATGCAATCAGTAGTGACTTGAGAATGTGCACTTTGTATCACCTTTTTTGATGTTGCATTGTCAGGAGGGCCTGATGAATGTATGACTGGAATTGAAGAATCCTAGGTTTCACGTCTGTCTCTGCCACTGGTCCACTAACCTTGAATGAGTAATAATATTTATTCACATATCCATTTTCCCACTTGTAAAGTGGGGATGATAATAATAATGATTTTCACCATGAAGTGCTTGAGACCTGCTAATGCAGACTCTGTCTGACAGTGATGTGTTGTCCTTAAGACTTAGAGCCTGAAAAAAATTTCCACCCATCTCATCAAGGGCAGTGTGTGGGTTACTTTGCAGCAGGCAGAGCACAAGCATAGTGGCAGCTGAACTTTAAGAAAAGAGATATTTCGTCGCCCCACATGTCAGATGACAGCAGATGCAGGTGGTCAATTAGCTAGAAGTGCCAGGGATCGGGAAATCAGACAGATCTGAGGACACGATCAGATATAATTGAGGGGCAGAGGAAAAAGACACACAATTAGAAGTGGATTCTCAAATTAAAGCACAGCATGTGATGTGAAATCCTGTTCGTACTCTAAAAGAATATCATATGCCAGTGTGCTATAGCATGTGTTCCTTTTTTTTTTTTCCTTTCCTTTTTTCCCCTCTTCCCTAAACCCTGCTGCTTGGTAACGGCAGTATTTTTGGGACTGATTCTTTTGCTAATTGCTAACCAGAAATAGCACCTAAGTTTGGCAGAGCTTTCAGGAGAAGAAGAATGAAGGCTTTTTGGGGGAGAAAATTCAGATATGCATAAAACTTGCATAAAAACCTGTTTTATTCGTCTCTCTGAAAATTTATCACTCAGGCATATGCAGAATGAATACGATTATGACAAGTGGGAGAAGGTCCAAAAAAGCTGGACTGCTTTAAAGAGGTTTGAAGTTCCAGCCATTCTCTTAGCCCTAAAAACAAGGTGTACGTGGTGGCAGAGCCTCTGCACGACTTTATGGGTGTACTACAGCCGATGGGTCTCATACGTCTGTTGCTTGCAAGCTCACGAGGCCAGCTTGCTCTCCTGCTGAGGAACACGATGCTGTTATGTTGAGTGATAAAGAATGAAATGAAGGAGCAAAAGAGGACGGGAGTCTTGGAATCTCTCCCCTTCTTAAAAAGTGCTGTGCACTTTTGCAATAAATTAGGCTGAAGCCTGCTTGGCCCGTCCAAGCATGATCAATTTTAGCCAGCAGCTAGAACGAGTGACTCAGAAAAAGGAAATCGATTTGTGTAATTTCTGGATCTGTGAGGGTGCTGCAGGTCCATCAGCTTTTACTGGAATTTGGGATGCTCCTGCCTCGTAGTCATGGCTTACGGCGCGTCATGTTTTGTGATGAAATAGTGAAAGCTGGAGAGTGGAGGTCCCTTTATAAATTGTTGGCCTGCATCTGTTTCTTTCTGTTTGTGTGTGAAAAACAAAAGCAATAACTACTTAGGGACCATATTACAGACGTTTTACTGGTACTGGTAAGCATTTACTCATGTGAGTAGCCTCATTGACTTCAGTAGTTAAATGAGCTGCATCGTTAAGCTTTTAATGCTTATCTCTCTCTCTGATGATGCAAATCAGCAGTATCCTTCCAGGCCCTGAGAAGGCATGGCAGTGTGGGTGCCGAGTTAGGTGGAGTGTTGAAGTGGGACACAGCGGCACCTGTTGTTCGAAAGCTAATAGAAATGTATGTGATTAAATATACACACGGTGAGGCTTTTATCTGAGCCCATCACTCAGTAGGGAATGCTGTAATTATTTTGTACTGTAGGGTGATATAATATATATCCATTTTTATTTTTTCTGAGTCACGTATTTTTTATGGCAACTGCAGAAAAAGATAATGTACATGAAGGGGAAGCTGGAAATGAACCAGCTTTGAGCTGTAGCATCGGAAGATATGCATTTAAAGTAAAAGTAGGGAAGAAAAAGAATAAATGGAGTTATTTTTGTATAACATTATGTCCAAGAACAAATCAAAAGACCACAGAACTTTCTTTTCCAAGGGTCTCCCAATTAGTGTCAGATCAGGTGGCACAATTGATTTCTGCAAACTTTTCTCATGTTAATTTTTTTTTTCTTGAAGTATTTTTTTTTTATTTCTGGATAGATTATTGCAAGGAAATTGGGACTATACTGAGCATAGTTTTAGTTTTACTTACCTTTGGCAGCTGTTATAATGGTGCTAATCCACCTCAACAGATGCTGCATTATTTCAGGCTGCTTTGAGTGTTAAATTTTCTCATTCATCTATTGTTGTTGTTATTAGTTGGACACTTCAAGTCTCCAACTAAGTCTCTTACATGCCAACTAGAAAATGAAGCTGGAAAGGGAGAACTCTGAAGAGAAAGCAAGCGTCAAAAGGGTAATAGGCAAATGTTTTGATCAGACCAACCAGAGACCTATTTGTCATAAGCCTAAAAGGACGAAGCCATTTAGCATGACTCTCCAAACGCTTGGTTTTGAAGCAGACAAGTAGAGGTCTGGCCAGAAGCACAGCATTATGTTTGCAAAGGAGGTGCTGCTGCTTGCTATGTAAAAGCAATAAAGGCATGCTCAGTAGAACCAATTAAAAGATTGGAATGTGATTTGCATCTTCTGCCTTGCAGGTCAATAGAAGTATAAGAAAAACGTGTATTTGGAGAGGGAGCTCGGGTGGCAGGCAGCTAGAGTGAAACGGTTGAGTGATTTATGATTTTTAATTAAAAAGCTTTTAAGATTTATATTAATTGACTTTTTTGTATCCAAGAAGGTGAAAAACCAAATCAAACAAACAAAAAACAGTGAGGGGGGTGGCTCCTGAACTTGCATCAATCATTTGGGAGAGAAATATGCAAAATTAACTTTGAGGTCTGCGTGCTCTTTTCCACATATTCCTATATCCGAACTCTCTGCGGGTAGGCACGTATGTGAAAAGATGTATATGTGTGTATGCATAATTAGCAACTCCTTTCATCACAAGTCTCCCAAGGGCATTAGGAGTTTGTCAACATGTGAGAGGTTTTTAACTGTGTGTGCTTTTTAGCAGGAGAAATGTATTTCTCAGTTCCAACTTCATGTTGCCTCTTTTCCCAAAGCCAGCCTGTACCCCACTGACCGTTTCAAAGCCCACGGGGAGCAGAGATGGCCCATGCAGTACAATGCTGTGCAAGGGCATGTTCACCCAGCTGGCCTAGAACTGATGCCAGGACTTCGCGTTGGCCCTATCACTAGAAGGTCTGATGGGGATGCAGTGGTGAGATTCATTTGAAGCACATGGTCTGCGTAGAGGTGAAGTACCTGGGAGTGTTTCTCGGTTTATGGCCGTGTCCCGAGTGGCACCATATCCCATGGTGATTGTAAAAGGAAACCTAACGGCATGACCAAACGAAAGCCACTGTGTGCCCCAAAAGGTTCTCTGCGTGGACTCGTAGGAGATTAAATGAACAAAATGTTTGTGATACTGTTAGAGCTTATGGAAACAGAGCATAACCAAGTGTCACTAAGATTATGGCCAAAAAAAATATGGAAATCTTCAGGAGATGGTGTCTACCGATCTGATTTTTGAAAGACAAGAGCCTAGAGTTGGGAGAGACTGAGGTCATCAGCTCCTCTCTCCAGAGGGCTAACAGCTGGATTCTTAACCACACAAACAAATGCTACACATAATTCTACAACTGACAATTATGATTGTCTTCTATACACAATCTCTGTGCAGAGCTGACTAAATGTTATTAGTTTGATTTAAAACATTATGCTGTAGATTAGCCTTTGAAACTTCAGTAGCTTTTCAGCAGATGAAGGTTCCCTCCAATCATCTGGTTTGTAATGTTCTCATTATATGCTCATTGTCCAGCAAATGAGTTATTTGCAAATATGTGTGCATAACTGGGATGAAAAATCTTTGATCCCAATTTTTGCTTATAGAAAAGCCTCTCTATGTTACTGTGGTTTGTAAAAGGGCCATCATGTGGATAGAGCATTAATTTAACAGAGTCCATTTAAGGGGGTTTTAGAATTAGGTTATATACTTGTCCATCTTTTAATAATTTGTGTAAGCTTGACTCTAGGTCTAATTTTTCTTTAAAGATTGAGTATAATTGAAAGCCTTGTTATATTCATTTAAAATAAATTTCTCCCAAAAGGCAACTACCTCTTAAAGTAGTGTTAGTATTCTGTTCATCTTGATTCAGCATAGTCTCATTGACTTGCATGTCAGTCAGGCTCCTTTTGTAGAGCACGCTATGAGTTCAGAAGAGAAGATGACTTTTTGTTGGGTCAATGCAGGGACTCAATGCGGGGTTCAGGCACTCAATGCCAGGGGACTCAGTGCCTAAGACTTACCTTAAAAATGTATTTGGAAGCCTGATTGCTCAACGGTATTGAACGTGCTAAAATATTCAGATCACTACCTGATGGAATTTCTAAAAGTACCTGAGTATCCCGACTGTGTAATGCAGAGGAGTCCATATATGTCAGAACAGATGCATGGGCTGATATGCTCCGTGTACCAAATGAAGGATAAACAGAGCCTGTTGTTATTTAGAACTCCTTCCCTGAAGCTTTGGCTGTACTGGGCGGAGAGCTGTCCATATAGTAGGTGCAGTTAAAATTCCAGAGCATTCAGCGTTAACTGACTGCTGGATAGCAGGGGGTAAACATTGTGTATTATGCTCAGCTGCTGCTGAGGTCTGTGCATAAGGGATGCAATTGTTTATGGTAAATTTGCCCCTTTTAATGAGGACACACTCTTAATGAGACAGTGTTTTGGAGAAGGGTTCATTAGTCATTTACTATTCTTGTCACAGCTCAGAGTTAAGCTGGAATGGCTGGCTTGGCATAAATGCACACTGTTGTACCTCAGCGTTAGAACATCTGGGGATGCATTGTGACACAGGGCAGATAGGTGTACTGGCTGGGAAGAGAAAATGAAAGCTAATTTCACATTGCTGTGGGTATTTCTGCACAGCAAATAAATATATGACTGGAATCCAGGTAGTCATACATGCATTCATCTTTCATCTAGGTAGTTATAGATTGCAGGTTTAAGAGAGGATTCTCCTGCGCTGGACTTTGGTCTAGATTGGATGAGCTTGCTGAGGTCTCTGGGTATTTACCTCAGTTATTGACTTCAGAGCAAATGGGAAAAATCTATTTGTAGGAGCCGTACGTGCAGTGGTTTTAATCTAGTTAGTATGGAGGACAATAGTAGTGAATACGTAGTGACAGGATCTGGAGTGTAAACCAGTAATCTGAGTATCCACCCACGGAATTATTGTGCTTCCCGATCTTGCAATTGTGTTGTGAGTATAAAGTACACTGAAGACTGTGATGTATTCAGTTACCATGGTAATGGAGGCTCTATAAGTAAATCAGGAAGGTCCATTGGAGATTGAAAACATGGAAGAAACAGGCTGTTGCTGATCAAAAACACTATCTTTGTACAGCAACTCCTGGCTTATTGTTTGGAAAGGCACTGGTATATTGTTCATTTTTTGTTACTATTATTATGGTGGCACTCAAAGGGAGCATCTGATCACAAGCCCGCTGTGATAGAAGCTCTACAAACAGAGATCAAAGAGGTGGCCCTGGCCTGAAAAGCTCATAATGGACATTGTGTATCTCTGCACAAATACCTACTTGACTCAAATTATTCTGTCTGGTTACCATGCCCATCCAAGATGAGTGTGAACCAAGCTAAGGATAAGGCAACAGCTACCTCAGATACATATTGAAAACAAATCATGGAGGATTTTCTCACTGCTTTTCTAGCAGGTCCCACAAGGGAGGGTGAGGAGGTGTTACAGTCAGGGGAGCCCACTATGTTCTCAGTGTTCCCATGTTCTGAGGCAGGTAGTGCAGAAGATAATTATGGTGACGTGGGACACAGGGAAGGATGACAAACTTAACAGATTTTTACTGAAATAGAGAATGACAGACTTGGAAAGAGGAGAATCATTCAACTCCTCTGATAATTCATTAACATACTATTTAGACAACTTACGGTGCCACACTGAGTAATGAGCTAAGTCCTCCCCAAGTTGCTCTGGTGGGGCAGATGCAACAGATCTTACCATAGTTCCCACTCAAGGAAATAAATTGCTGTGGACTGGTATTTTCTACAGACATAGTAGCTTGCTGGAATGGCCTGTGTCTTCACTGGGACTTTCTAGGTTTTGAAAATCATGTCTTTATTCATTTGTTTTGGGAGCTGTCAGGGCAGGGGAAGCATTCCAGAAAAACCTGCCCTTTGCTTCACTAAATTTTATTAAAAACAAACCCCAATACCCTCTAGATTTTTGTCTGTTGACATAGGATGATATTATAAATCAGCCAACTCCCACTGAAAAGGAAAGTACCACAGAATATTTTCAGAAAGCCCGAGCATTTTATATGCATCCTGCAGCCTTCGTCACTTTCATAACAACTTTGTCATTTTCGTAGCCCTTTGTTAATTTGCCTCTTTTAAAGTACAGATTCCAGTTTTCTTGTTACTTTAGAAGATACCTTGATACCTAATAATGAAAATAGTTTTTCATCTTGAAAGTGTTTTAATGAAAGAACCTATGACTTAGTGTTTTGCTGAAAGCAATACTGTGTTCACTGATGTTGCAACAGAATAGCAACGTCCACAGCCATGAAATAGGTTTCTATTAAGATATCTGCATTGTATAGATTGGTGAAATGAGGAAAGCTCAACTAGCAAAGAGCTGATTTGAGATGCAAAATTAGAAACTACTTTCTGGTTCACAGTTTGTGATTGTATCGCTCCAGCTATGTCCCACATGGGACAGCTTAGAGATTACCATGTGAATGGGGTTGTGCCTGTGTTCATGCACATATAAGGAAAAGTATTTTCTCTACCTCTATTATAAAGGTGTTTCTGTAGAGACTCATGTTCCTCTTGACTTCCTTTTCGTTTGTCTCACAGAAGTAGAATTTGTTCTGGAAGAGAAAAAAACGGCACCAATTTAGACTTGAGAACATCTTATCTTGTAGGAGGACACTGTCAATTCTGGCTGAAAACCACTGAATTAGCAACCTGAGAGCAGAGTAGATGAAGTATTCACTAGAAATCTGTTTTCTTAACAAATGAATGACCTTTGAATGTCTAATTAATAGGTTATATGTTGTTTCTATTGCTTTGAGATGTTTTATATTTGAATCAGCTGGATAAAGCAAACATTTGTGAACTGAAATGAGAATACTGACACAGCAGTTGAAATGAGGACTTAACTTGCATGTTTTTATCAACGGAAATACAAACAGTATCTATTACCTACTTGTATTGCAGTACTTCAAAGGGTGTTGATTGTATACGAGCCTGTAGTAAATGGCATTCCATGCAGCAAGAAGCTTACACACCTTAGTAATGAAAACAAACTTCTACTGGGAGGAGCAGCAAAGAGAGGGAGATATGAATTCTCCAGATCACAAAGATGATTAGCACTAAAGAGAGCAGACCTTGGAAATCTCAGCCTAGTAACCTGTGGACTAGGTAAACTGCCTCAGAAATGCAACATATTTTACAAAACTTAGTGCTCAGGTAACCTTAAGGTAAGGTTTACTGCAGTGATAGAAAATCTAACGCATCTGTGTGGCCTTGTGTAAACTGCTTGTCCTTTCTTTCTCTCTTCCTAATATTGTTGCAGTCATGATATTGTTATGGACAGAAGGTTCCCAAAAAGTCTTGTGTAGCAGGTGGTATGTGCTGGTGAGCACAGGAACATCGAGCTGAAAGGAGCAGTGGGATCTTGCAACCCCATCCCCTGTAGTCATAAATGAACGTAGAACAGAATGATTCAGAGGACCATCTGCTCCTTTCCTAGGAGCCTGAACCGTAAGTATAGGTCCTATTAAATGAGTTTATTGTTTTAATAAGATTACAAATTTGATAAATGTAATAACAACGTAATGTAATACAATTATGAGCTCATGTTGCAATGTCGGCCTTGAAAGGAGCAGCTGTTTAGGGCAGTTGTTTGTCTGTGTGCAAGGAGAACAGAAGTTGTCCTGACCTCACTCAGCCAAGCTGCTTGAGTAGACTTTCTAAGTTATGGCCTGTGCTCTGTGCCTACCATATCTTGTTATATCTCCGTTAAATGCAAACACCTGGAACTGCCATTGCTTTGGAAATCACTGTCCTTTGCCAAATAATTCACCACAACAGCACATGTTGTAAATAAGGTGGGGCATGCAGAAAACTAATTGCATTTCCAATGGTTTTACAGAACATTGTAGGGGTGACAGAGCTTGTACAGTAATTGCCACCGTAATATCTCTCCTCTATATTAGGTCATTGAGGGAAGTCTTAAATTTACTCTTCATTGCAGTCAAATATTGGAATCTATCTGGCATCCCCCAGCCATCTGGCGTGCTATAAATCTAGCCAATAACATGGCTGTCCATCATGAACCTCTAATTATTATTCAAACTTCTATGATGAGGCCTAGGCAAATAGCTTCAAGCAGGTACAAATCTCAAGGGAAGGTTAGGTACAGTATCAAAAGGACACCAGGTCTAATCCTTTGAAAGATAAACAGAACAAAGATCTTTTACCCAGCAATAATTTAATCTTCCTTGATTGCTGAATGATTCGATGGACGTCACTAAAAATATGACACATTCACAGCAGCTTAGCCTCTCATCAGTCATTTTAATTTGCACTCTCATATATTTCAAATATGTTCTCAAGGTGACTCTATCTTATTTTTTTCTCTTTCTCTTCACAAATTAGAACTAGAAGAATGATGGGAGGCCTGAAATTCAGAAAGTGCTAAACAGATTGGGATTTTATTTTTAAGCCATAGTAGACAGATGTTATTAGCATAAAAATGTAATAGTTTAAGTTTGCAGTTTCTGCTAGCAGAGAGAGGAAGAAAGCTTTTTCGGGGGGTGAAGATTCTTTGCAAGGCATTAGTGTCATATAATCAGCTTCTCCAGGGCGACATGAATGTAATAATACTCGCAGGATCTTTCTTCCAGGGAGTTCAAAGTGCTTTTCACACAAAAAGTTTTGTGAAGTCTTACAAAATACTGATTGAAATGTAAAAATGTCATTATTACTGTTTATTTTCCAAGTTACAAGCTAGTGCTTCAGTCACCTGCCAGCACCCTTCTTCCTGCAAAGACTTACAGGAAGAAGTTATAATTCTAACAGAATTCCTGATGTAAATATCACAAGGCCTTTGGTGTTTGCCTCTACTTACTAAAAGAGCAAGATAAATAAAAATTAGATTAATAAGTTTTGACATTGAAAAGGAAACCTTTTCTTCACTTTCTCAGTATGCATGATATATTCATTATGCTGGAAAGAGGTAATTTACCATTGAACGGCTAGCCCAGTGCATTGCCAGGTGCTGGTGGGAAGCTCTAAAGTGTATAGATCAGCAGGTGATTTTAGTGTCTGAAAGAGTTTCTTTTTCTTTCCTGTGTTTCTCTTGTTTCTCAGACATGAGTATTTTTGAAGCTTTGAAATTCTGAAATCCATGCAGCCCGAAAGACTTTCAAGTTCCAACATAAAGTAGAAAAGAATTTGGTGGAAGATGTAGGATTTCACCTTCCTGCTTCTCCTTAGAATCCATTTCTGAATTGTTTCATCAGAGGCTCTTTAATTATCAAAAATTCAGGTTTTTCTTTTTTCTTGCCTTTTTTAATGAATAATAGATCAAGGTCATCTGTGGTGGACATAAGCTGGCTGGAGCTAGGCTTGAAAATTGGGTATATTTTGGCTTTTGGGCCAGGACAGAGAAAATAGCAATGATGTGCCAGTTGGGTTCAGGGCACTCCCAACTTGAGTGCACCCTCCTCCTTTCCAGCACAGCCTCTTTAACAGGTATCTTCCATCTCTGGTTCAAGTGACTGTTCATGATACCATTGCTTGTTTCATGATGTAAAGTTACATCTTAAAATTACCGTCTCACTGTAACATACGTACTGGAACAAGAAACAGAGTGATCTTTTACGTTGCTTAGAACTCTCAACTCTGATTTGAGTTTGCACAAACAAGTCCGTCTCTCATTCTTGTGAACACTCAACCCCAACTCAGCTAATGAGAAACAAGGGCATCTCTCCCTGCTGTAAAAAAGGAAAACAAAGAACTGGGATTATAGTCTTTGGCCCTGATTCAGGAAGACGTTTCTGCTTATGCTTGCCATAGAGCTTCAGTAACCGTGCTCATAAGTATTCATGTGCAATACAGCCTGTGAGAATTTGAAGTAGTCTTGGTGGGCAACTTTGATTATCTTCAAACCATAAAATGTTTTTCCATGCTGCAGTAGACGTGAGAAGTCATACTAGAATTTTTTTAAAAGGAACAAAGTGTAGAATCAAGAAAGTCTGGACTAGTTGTAGTACAGATGTTCTGAAACTCCAGAAGTGCAGCTTTATCAAGCTCATGATCACTGTTATGTTATAATAATAATACTTCGAACACTTCCTTTATCTTCTCTAGGGCAATGCATGAATGAAGTCGAGTAAATTAGAGGGTTTCTTCAACCTTTTAGGTCTGCAGAGCCAGTCTGTAGTTCTGCAGTCATTTATACTCCATCTGTGCATTACCAGTAAGTACCGATTTAATCTTGATCAGATGTGGGTATAGGATCGCATTTCTTTCAAGCTAGAGAAAAAGATAATGAACTTATTCCAGCCTTGCCAGCTGATGTACACTGCTGGCTGTGAAGGACAGGCAGTCCCCAGTCTGGCCTAAATTTGGAGCGGCACAGATAGGAAAGACAAACAGTATCTGATCTAGCATAAAGCCTGTAAGACTCGCATGGTTAAAAGATCAGGTTTTTTGTAATCGAATTATGCTCACAAGACTGAGCTTCTACCAAATCACTGCTTTGCATCATGTGGCCACCGTGGTTTTCATCTGCTTCTAGAAGCCCTAAAGCTAGATTTGCTGTATCATTGAACTGTGGCCTCAATGTCAGCCCTTTTTGTTTCTCCACCAAACCACAGATTATCTCCTGCAGGTCCTCGAAGACTATTTATGCTGCCTGAGAGAAAACAGAAATGATTTTAGCCATCTGGAGGAGAAGGAGGGAGGGAAGGAGGGAGAAGATGTTTGAGATACAGAAGTTTTAGAATGGCAAAAAGAATCCAGGAAAATAAGAAGATCAGAGCTTCTTATGAACAGCCGCTCTTTGTTCATTCACATGGATAATGGCCACAGCCTTGTGAAAGATCATCCACACATATTCATATCAGCACCTTGTAATAACATAAGTATAGATTTAAAACGTAGTTCACTAGTGTTTTAACTTTGCTTCTACCAAGCACTGAGCCTACCCACTTTTTGCTTCTTTCTATTTTTGTTCTCTCTTTCAGAATAAAGGCTGACCCTTGTTGCACCCTGAGAAGTTGTAGGCGCAACCTTCCAAAATTTAGTTTTAATTTTATTATTACATGTTATTTGTGTGGCAGGAGCATCCAGTGATTCTAAACAGACTTTGGAAACCTGTTCTATTTTATGCTGGTCAAACAAATACGTATGTTTCAGGACTTAAAATTAAAAATACAAGCACTAGTGGATAGTATAAGAAAAGTGGGAGGTTTGTACCCAGCTCTGCTGCTGATCTGTCTTATGTGCCTGGAAAAAACCCTTCACGAATGTATTTATCTGATGCTTTTTAGGTTACAAACTCTCTGCAGAAAAAATTCTCCCTTACTAAAAATTTGCCGAGTAGCTCTCATGATACATGGGCTTTTGCTCTTTAGAGATTAGTATTATTTATAAATAATAAATGAAAATTGTATTTTCTACAGTTTGCATTTGTTTCAATGAACGTTCCTTTTCCTCCTTGTATTACAAGAACAAGTAAATAGTAATATCAGATTTATATGGCTTCTGTGTAATGATACATCTGACAGCTCTCTCCAGCAGTCGTATGCAGAGCCTTGATTTCCCAACACTGTAAATGAATAATGCCATTCTGTATTAATTATTCCTTAAAATGCAGATGATTTTCAAGATGTCTCATTGGCTTCTGGTATTATATTCCTTTGCTGATTTTTCCATTGAAATTGTAACAGCGTTGATCATCCTGGGGATATATGACAGCCTTGTGAAACTCACTGGGAAGCAGAAGAATGGTTAAGAGTTGTGCTAACGGAGCTTTGAAAGCCAGCACAAAAGTGTCGTAAAAGAAAGCGTGTTGCCTAGTAAGAATTGTGTGGATTGATCGGGCAGGATTTTTAGGTTTTGACTTGGTCTCTGGCTCCTTGTGTGACCTTGAATAAATAATCTGGTGTGTTCATGTCTCAGTAGCTACATCTTTAAGATAAGTGTAAATAGAAGTCAGAAAGGGAGTGACAGTTTAATTACTGCTTGTAAAATGCACGGTAGTATTGCAGAGAAAGGTGCTGAAGAAACGCAAAATACTCAGGATGTTCCATCAGTCAAAGTGAGAGGTTGAAAGTGGTTCTGAAGTGTCCTCCAGGGTGGCTTAGGAGAGGCAGTGATTGAGGCCTGTCGTGACTGTGGTGGTTGATCTGCAGGTGACTTCTACAGCGTGTGGCCCAAGCACATACTTCATGTGTTCTCTAGGCCTACGCTGAACCCATTGAGCTGTGGAAGTTTTCGGTGACTGTCAAAGTGGTTCAAAAGCAATACAAGAAAGCTCAGAGTCTTGAGAATCTTCCTTAATGCTGATTCCACATAACACTCCAACTGTTAGCCCGAATCCCCACGTGAGGTCACTGCCAAAAACCAATCATTATGAGCAAAGTATAAAACAGGGGATTCAAGGTGTGTTTTTACAGTCACCAGGGAAGTGCTGTTCTGACTAGCAGTAATTCATTAAATCAAATTATTTCTGGAAAAAAGCCTGTATTTAAGCAGTCTCACCACACACAAAACATTTTTCCCTCCTTGAGCTCTACCTATGTCTCTTTTTTTTCACAATTTTCACCCTGTGAACGCTCTAGTGCATTAATACATTTAGTGGCTAAGTAATATATGGAAAATAAGCAAAGCAAGACGATAATTACCATGATGAAAAGGCAATAAGAAACCTGAGTAGTGAATAATGAGCAAAGTATTCAACACTGAATTTAAGTGTTCTGCTTCAAAATTCTACGCTTTTTGAAACTTAGGTAAGGTGTTGGTTTTATATCTGATGCGTTCCTGTGTCACTGGTGGTATAAAGCTGTTTGTGCCCTTGGATGGTTGTCTCTGTAGTCTGGAATTTAAACCGGTTTATATTGTGCGCATGTTTGAAACCTGGTAGAGAAACAGCTATGAGAATAATCTTACAAGCTTTAAAATTTACTCTTCTTTCTTAATGTTGTCAGAAGGCACGTGTGTGTATGAAATTTACAGCTCGCTCAAATTTTCCCGTGATGATTTACAAACTACATACAAGACATTTTACCACTGAGAGTAGCTTACAGGAGCCTGGGGACACACTGAGGAAAATCTGAAGTAAGGGAACAAGAATGAAATCAGGTTCTGACATCATTTATGAACGCCTGGCAAGATGGACATTGATGTTCCTGAGTTCAATACTTATTCATAACCAGTAGATGGAGCTTTTAGTAACACAGTTTCTAGGTGTTCCTCAATTATGAAGACTTCTTGAAGCACATTTTAAATAGAAAAAAGCATATTAAGTATATCCAGCTATAGAAAATGGATTATTACTTGTATGACAGGCATCTTTATATGTTTACGTTGAGTCCCTCTTCTTTTGAGAAGAAACTCAGGAACTTCCACGCAGACGTATTGGTAGAATTATTCAAAAGCATGTTTGTTTCTAGGTAGCAAATACACACGGGGAGTTCGAAAGAGCTGAGCTTTACTGTGAGCCGCTAAGCCAGGGATTGTAACAATGGTCAGATTTTCAGAGACCTTTCAGATACTGTGAAAATTTGCCTTGTAAATAAGCAATCAGAATTTAAAATCTACTCAGCATTCAACCACTTGTAGAAAAAACAAACACTGATTATGTTTTATCGCTTTGTTTAGATATGGAAACAGGAACTGACTACTTTTAAAACTGCGCCCGTAGTTTAGTTTTGTATTTTGAAGTCTTTTCTGTGAAGTAGCATAAGAAAAGGAAGTTTACACTAAGTTAAATTTCTTACCAGTATAATTTTGTCAGTGTCATTAGATTTAGGTTGGTAAACCCAAGCCATTACTTCCATGTAGAAGAATTAATTTTTTTAGACCTAGTGTATATAATCTGGCATGGAAGATTGAATTATTTCAGTGGTTCAGTCTCAGTACAGCATGTGATGTCCAGACATTTCTAGCAGTGATCATATCCTGCTTTGCCATGCTTTTTATGATTGTATAACTTAATATGTTTGTTCCTGATAGTAGAACATTCTTGTGATTACCCTGTCATCTTCTACATAAGGAAGCACCAAAGTCTTCAAGTACATACTTCAGTGGAAAGATTTTTAAGACCACCCAGACCAGGCAGATGTCCTTTCTTTGCTATTTCATGTAACATTTTCTCTAGCCCATCTAGCACATCCATGTATTTTCTGGCTTCTGCATTGTGGTGAGTGTTGTAGATTCTGTACTTCTCTGTTTAAAACAAAACAAAAATCCCCGTAACAAAACCAGCTTTAAACTCAATGACCTCAAAATGTAAGTCCTGACTGCCTTTTCTCATGGTTTGATCTATTCTCCATCCTGTTGAGGCTGTGAAGATGCTCTCCATTGCTTTGCTTATGTGATGGCTTTTTTGGTTGAATGAACAGTGAATTCTGCTGTTTATAATGCTTTATAGATAGGAATTATCTGACCCAGTGCATATAATTTTTTTAGATTAAATTGTATCAGCTAGTTTTCTCATATGTGATTTGCCAAACGTGGCTACTGTGGCTAGCTAAATACTGAAGGATACCACCATTTGTGCTGTGTGTCCTTTTGAAGGGGGATAATTTATTACAAGTGAATGATAATGATGTACCTTTTGATTTTATGCTATACTTTTTTAGGCTTCAGTACAGATCATTCAGTTCAAGTCATGGCAGAAGTTCCCAACAGGAACTGGTGTGTCTTGTTTCTGTTTCAACTGAAGCCAGTGCCAAGTGTGGCACTGATTCAGAAGGTTAGTATTTGGCTCCTGTGGCTTGGATCTGTGCTACAGAGATGAGGTGTTGCCTTCACAACCAACACTCAATGCTAGAAGAACTAGTAGTTCATTTTAAGGAGTAATGAGCGGATCTGGGAAATACTGGTTCCTTTTTATGAATACAAAAGTCCAGGTATGTTCTGGTGTAGGGAACTGGAAGAGTCAGGGGAGAATAGTATAAAATAGATGCAATTTTGTGGAGTCTTGAAAAGGAGAAGGACGGAAAGACCTGAGTATTAAAGAGCCAAACAGCAGAAAGGGAAGATAATTTTTAGTCATTATGCACCAGATTTTCCAAAGAGAAAAGCATCTTCTGGATAAAGGCTACTGAAAGCAAATGGGACTTGAGTATGTTGAATTGCATAATTCCACTTCGGATTTTCAAGAGAGTTTAGTATGTGGGATGTTAATTACAGCCTATAAGAAAATGAAAAGAGGTGGGGAAAAAGGAAATTATTTTCTTCTGCTGAAGGTTTTGACGAAAATGAAAAGCATTTTGCTTTCAGATTTGATTTGCTTAAATTTAGGAAACACAGGAAGGAACAGGGTTTTTTAGGAAGAGGAATAATGATGTACAAGCAATATAAAAAGCACCAGACATTAGAAGGAGTACATCTTTTGAAAAGCAGAGAAAGTCGATCAGATCAAGTAGACTTCCCCCCTCACCCCGGGTGATCAGATAACAACATGGTGTAACGTTTGACCTTGGAGCACCTTAGCCATGAAACAACACATAGCTACACAAGGACATTTTCAAACAATGCTCTTCACTTAGAAAAATGCTGAAATATGTAACACCTGAAATTTCTAGGTCTAGGATCAATGTTTCACATACTGTATAATATCTGTGTTTTATTTTTTTTCTTCAGGAGTCAGTATTACTAATGTGAGAGCCAAGCTTTAGAACAGTATTAACATACCCTTTAATTTCTGTGTCATCTCACAGCCTATCTGCCAGCAGCCAATGACAAGGGATGGGCAACTCTGGGCTGTGGTATAGAACTTTCATAGGCTGCACAGTTTATAGATCTGCAGAGATTTATAGTGCCATTGGCTCAAATCCTCTCTCCAGGGAACATTTTCCAGAACTAGGTAATTACCTGAGTTCTGAAAGCAATGTGCCATCATCAAATACATCCTGATGTTCTCCTTCCCCTTATTCTTTTTACTGTAACTATCTCTAGTTTGAAAGCTAGTTTCTCTTTTTGTGAGCCTAGAATAGCTTCCCTGCAGTGTTTGTCTCGGGTTGTGAAAAAATTCCAAATGCCGGCAAAGAGCATTGCTAACAAGAATTTACCTGCGTGATCCAATGAACAGAACCATCCCACAACCATATGATCATGTAATTACTGTTGTCATATATAACAAAATATGGGCATGAAACACCAAGTGTTCATTTCTGACTGGAATTTCTTGATCCATGTAAGCAGCTCCAAGGGCAGCTGAAATCGATGGACTTGTGGCTTGCAGTCTAGTAGACCAGCTGTGTACTTGGCAGGCAGAAAAAGCCAATTATTGTCAGATCGTTTTGGTGGACTTTTTTCATTCTTTGCAGAATGTTCATGTTGTTACTTGAGCGTTGTGAAGTGTGGTCTTTATCAGGTTAGTCTTCGTACATGCTGTTACACTCAAGGACATTCTCAGGACTCTTGACATGTCCCATTTTGCTACCTAGAAAAATGACCCGATGCAGTAGGGCAGAACAGTACTTGGTACACTTTGACTTCACAAGAATGTACTCTGTAAGCTAAAAAAGCAGGTCCAATTATTAAAAGCATCTATTAGCAAACTGGAAAAGGAGGTATATAATGCACGCTCTGTGTCAATATGTCTTTTGCTGTATGTACATAACGGTCTTTATGTTGTCCCTGGAGTGTCCAAGAAAGAGTATGGAGGTGCTTTTTCATAGTCCTTTACATCCTTTTATGCTTCTAAAGTGAGCATTTCGACAGGTTAGAAAGATCATGAGATCATTTTGTTGAAGTCCCCCCAACAGAGAGCTCCCATGTATGTTCATGGAGAAATTTCACCAAGTGAAAATTCTCAAAATCGTATTTGGAGTACAAATTCCATTTTCCAAAAGGACTTACATGCAAAGGACCCAGATTCACCAGTTTTTATGCTTGTAACCTGCACATGAAATCAATGGGAAATCAGGAGTGTCTATCGAATCTGACCCAGAGGAGCTAGAGGCTCGCCAGGAGTTCCCTGGATGCATAGCCATTAGAAGAAAAGAATGTCATCCTGTGGATGTGCAAGAATTCCCCAAATGGGGAAACCTCTGTCATCCATTTACAGTCTTTCTGAGCCATCCACTCACCTTGGATGTACTAGTCTGGCCTTTTGGTCTTTGCTCCTGTCTTTATTGCCACTGCAGCCATTAGGCAAGCTAATAGAAATAAAACTTGTCCTTTTTGCCCTCTGTTTAGCATTGTGCCTTGAGCACAAGAGTCATTGAGTATAATGTTCATCCAGTAAATACAAGTGAAAAGGATACTATTCATTTGCAGTTCTATTAGTGGAAGCTACGGTTAACAATTCAAGTCTAGGGAGAAAGATAATTGCAGGAGCTGATTGCCAACCGTCCTCCTATGTTGACTCACAGGGCAAAACGAGTGAGAAACAGAAGCTAAAATTATAGTACATCTCTCTGAGGAATATTAATGTAATAGTTTTAACATGATCCTGCTCACGTTTTATCAAGTAATGTTAATAAAAAGGATGGCTCTGGTAATTTTTGCAGTATTACATTTTCCTTGGAATAATTGTGACTCGACACTCACTTTGCAAACTAATGAAACTTTTACATTTCTGGATGTTTTTATAATTTCTGTTATTTAGGTGAAGATTATACCTTTGGGCTGAGAAAATGCATTCTGGAATTTTAATCTTGTTTGCTAAAATATTTATATGCAATACTCTGAAGATACTGTACAGTGAAGGATGTTTCTTTGTGGGAACATGTTGTTATGAAATCTCTGGGATTGCTTTGAGAAGCTCATTAGCTATGCAAAGTAGGTTCATTTCGGGTTAACGCAAATATAAAATTTTCATTATAGCCCCAGTCAAGAATCTGAGCCCCAGTGTGCCTGGCATTGCCCTTGCTTTGTAACAAACATATAGCCACTTCCCTAGAGAACTAACCGTCTGCTCACCAGATAGATTGCTGCAAGCAGATGAAACACATGAGGAGGTAACAACAGAACCAGCAGAGCTTGGCTAAAAAGCAGAATTAACAGTTCACTGCCTGCATGGCCCATTGTTGAATGGTTTGTAGACACTGAACTGAAGATAAGTCTTAGCTTACTGTTAGACACAATCTGCGTGCCCTGTGCAGTGTTAATATTCAGCCTGTGCTATGACAGGAACAGAGCCAAGATGCAGATACTATGAGCTTCAGCAGAACAGGGAGTGATTTAGGGACCCGAGCCACTTTCTCAGTTGCCTTAGAGGTAGGTCGCATAGTAACTTTGTGAGAGCCTACGAGAGTCCTAAAGAAATAAGAGCCATCTGTAAGTCTGATCTGAGAACAAGCAACTGAATAACAAAGGACAATGTTCCAGCTATGTCCAACTTGACTGATGACTTGTAGTTTGGCTCTGCTCAGCCCGCACTCTGTAGCCTCTCTAGCTCCTCTGTTGGCGTGTCTTACGTTCTGTATGTTTTATTTCTTCAGCTGGAGGGCCTGCCTGTAGGTATAACGTTGTTGGCCAGGCATCTGGCACTTGAGCTAAAGAAGTAATAATAAGCTCCTGTTCTCTCAGCTGACTTACCTACAAAGCATACACCCTATATGTCTAAGACAGATGTTAACCCTTTCCTATAGTGGGACAAGATGGGCTTTTTTATGCTGTCATTACTAAGTCAGATTATACTTTTCTCCGTTCCCATTTCTAGGTAAGCTCACTTTTAGCTCTCCTGCTTTGCCCCTTATCTTAAACCCAGCTTATTATTTGCTTCTATTTGCTAATGCTTCCCCCCTACGCAGCCAATGTGTTTTGTATACAAAACAGAACTAAAAATTTCTGTTAGGTTTACTTTTCCCTCCCTATGCTAGGCAGCTTAATGAGGCCAGTCCAGGATAAAAAATATTAGCATCTGCTGTATGGAGCAGCACAGAAAGCTGATGTAGTGCATTCATGTAGGTCTTATGTATTGTGTCAAAAGAAAGTATCTCCTGGGTGTTCATTCCTGCAAATGAGATATAAAATAGTTTCACATTTCCCCGGGGTGTCGGCACTGTTCACTCCATCAGACTGCAGTGGACAGAGATCCATTAAAAGTTTTAAAACTAATCATCTGCTCGGTTATGATAGACTCACCCTGCTTGGCAACGTATTGTCAGCTTTCCGTCACTCTGTCAACAGTGCTGGTTTGCCGTGGTTAGAAGGGTAGCTATTTTTTACAGCTATTAACAGTCTAATTCTTTCAGTCTTGGTTCCTACTTGCCACCTTCTGAGCATGTGTTAGATTCAGTTTTGTAACATGTACAGTACTCAGAAGAAAAAGGTCAAGAAAGGATTTTTTTTTTCCTCTTCCAACATTTATCTTTAATAGAAGTATATAGAGATATATAGAGATAGCAACCTAGCTAGGTTGAATTGTTTTCATTCTCCAGTGTAGCTGCAATGGTACCTGTTGAAAAGCTGGTCTGGTGCTACATTCTATGTTGTAAATTTTACACAGCTCATTAGAACCCCCTAAAGAGATCTGAATTCTTTTCACAGGGTACTGAATGCCTTCCAGCTCTCATTGAAGTAAATAAAAATTATATCTTGTAGGATCTGTGTTACTGGGATTTACTGTGTCTGTTGCTGACCCTTGTGCAAGATGCTGTATGACACAGAACAAGTCCAACTGGAGAAAAATCAGATGATGACTGAAGAAAGGATCATAAGATAGCCATGAAAAGTACAGTATTTTAAAGATAATAAGTTTTTGGAGTATAAATTTACTGTGCTCATGCCATTTCGCATCCAGTCTGCTTTCTCAGAAAGCGAGTGGGTGGATTACTGATGAAATAGCCTAATATTAACCTTTCTTGTTCAGTGCTTTGACTGGCATTTGCAAAGGAAGGACCTTACAAGGTCTCAGGGATCTCTATTACTTACGGAGCCACTTTGTCTCTAATAAGAGTTTTGCCTTTCAGTTTAGCAAGGACCTCAAAGATCTGGATATTTGCAGCAATGATTCAAGAAAGACATTGATTTCAAATATGCTCTCAACATCCAAGAATGTTTATTTTTGTAAGAAGATGAGTCAGTACAACCATCTGATGTGCAGTAGCATTAAGAAGGGAAAAGGCAAAGAAAAAAGGAGTAGGCCAAATATCTGAATGGATAATGATTTTAAACCAGCCCTGACCCAAGTGGCTAGAATTTATTCTCAGCAGCAGCCGGAAAAAGGCCTGTTTTTTAAGGAAACTAAACAATATTCATTCCAAACTCTAGCAGTTTTGTGTCAGCACCATGCAAGTCCCGTTTTGGGCTCTAATCTAAACTCTTCCCATGAGGCCTGCAGATCCGACAGATCCTCTGAACCTTCCCTTTCCCTCTCTATTTTGTTCCTTCCCCACTCCGTGGTGGAATTCAGTCGTCCAACTGAAGCTTTACAGACTTAATTTGTTTGGAATGGAGAATTACACTGTGGTAGAGTGATGGTCGCTGAGTAAGTTACTTAGCGTGCACAAATAGTCCCCAAGGGGTTTGCTTATAGTAAGGTAGATGCTTAAATACCTTGCTGAATGAGGGAGATCGGTCAAGCAGATGCTGGAAACAGGCACCTTTTTCGATTCTTTGCATTCATTCAGGCCAAAAGAAACATTTTGCAGGGCAAGTGGCTACTTGGAACAGCAAAACCCTGAGGGTCCTGTCAAGGTTCAGAATGTTTATCCGTGTTGTTTTCTTTATTAAAAAGGGTGTTATTTTTACCTTTGGTTGCTCTAACCTACAGATTTTCAGCCAGAGAAGTGAAAATGAAGGTTAGATAGAGTCAGTGGTGATGGTCAGGAAAGGCCCTACTTGGTGCATTACGATGTCAGAGTACAGGGTTAGTTTCTCAGTGTTCGGTATTTGCTAACCTTCTCTATCAGCTATTAACAGATAAGCAAAGGACTTGTTCCTGCCTGATGCCTGATGATTTCTTCTCTCTTCATCTTGTCTTGGAAACAGTGAAATCAGGGACATCAGCAACATTTAGGAATGCTACAGTATTTTTATTTTTGTAAGGTGAGATGCTTTTAAAAAGTAATGTCCTTATGGCATGAGAATGTCATTTTTATCTAGTACTTTGGAGAAACCAAGACAGACCAAAATTTTCCCAAGTGATCTCAGAGTTTTGGAACCTGGTTCTCAGGTCAAGCTACTTTTATGTTGACATCCAGGTAGAATGAGTGCTTGGAGCTCTTAGTGATGAGTTGGCACTTTGGGTGCTTTGCGTTTAAAATATTGAATTTGCACCGAAGTTGCAGACCCTGGAATTTCAGAGAAGTGAGAACTCTGTAGAGAATTTCAATAATTATGGTAATTTGTTTCAAGGAATGTAGAATCCTGCCTGAAACTCAAAAAGCTGGTGTCCAGCACTTGAGCATCTCCTTGTTTTGATGTGCTTCCAGCTCTGAGGACTTTGTAGCCAGGAAGAGAAACCTAAGGAAGAATAGCATCTACCTCTGTTCATAAAGACTGAGAATAAAAAGGAAAGAGGGTTTATGGGAGAGAAGTTTGCAGAAGATACTTTGAAAATAAGCAATTCAGCTGCAAGAAAAAAATAGAGTGTGGGGAAGGGGGTGGAACCTCTACAAGCTGCTGTATGCATTCAGAGGCAAGAAACAGTCTTCATGCTCAAGAGCTTAGGCTAAAAAGAGCTTAATCAAAGTCAATGGACAATTATAATGTTGGAACAAATGATGATAAAATACTGGATCTTGAAATGGGTCCAAGGGAAGACAGAGGAGCCTAATGTTTTCCATAATTGATTTCAGGGCTCAGATGGGGAATACTGTGTATTATAGAAACATCAATTGTTCCGTTTTCTTAATAATTTAGACTGGCTGTTCCTTTGATAATGATGTTCTCGGCAGCTGTGAAAATAACATTCTGGGTATGTACAGGGTAAAGGCGAATGTAAGTACTTGACATCAGAAACAGTTCAGAAAGGTTGCACTTTTTGCAGCAGCGTTAGGAGTAAATAAAAGAAAATACAAGTATTTGGAGTCCATTATTTGGTAATTTGTATGCAGACAGTTTCTCAATTACTTTTTGACTGCCTGGGACTACAGGAGACTCACTTAAGGGTTTCATGTTCAAACTGGATGTTGCCAATAATACCTAACCTTTTTTGATAGATCTCAAGGTATTTTATAAAGGAGACCAGTACTGTTATCCTCATTTTACAAAAGGGGGAATTGAAGTACAGAGGCATATATTGATTTGTTGACTGATTTTAGCCATGAACATAGAATGTCACTCCCTTGGTCAGATAACTATATACTGATGATTTGTGGAGGTTGCTTTAATCTGTCTCTTAAAAGGAGCACAAGAATGACTGTTTTCCCCTGTAAAGTGATAAATTCAGATGACAACATCCTAAGAATGTGTAAGCAGGTGATACCAAGGACGCTGTTAATTGAAACATATTGGTGCCAAGTTGAGTGTTTCAAATACTTAGCAACAAAAGCAGACATATTTTATAGCTGTACTTATCAAAGACACAGGCTTAAGGCCTAGATCTTTATTGCCATCTTTGCTGTAATTCAGGAACGGCTGCATCCATGTCACAAAGGTGTCCCACAGTCAAAGCAATGTAATGGTAGTAGATCTCCCCACAGTTCAGAATGATTATGAAATCAGGTATCTCATTTCTGGAAGAGCTGGAACCTTTAGGGCCAGCTGTGAAATCAGACTTCCACAGAAGTTCACAATTTGAAGTTTGGGGTTTGTCAGTTGGGGCTTTTTGTTCATTTGTTCTTAAATAAAACAAAACAGCTCTGAGAAACAAAGGGAAAAAATCTTCAGTTTTTATTAGACAACATTGTAGAATATGAAACCCATCCATATTGAATAAATACATGGACAGCAGTCTAATTGTCCCAGATTTTCCAATAAATTATCTCAGAAGTTAACAAAAAAATCCTTTGTATATTACACTATGCAACCCAGCTCAATATTGGGTTGCTTGTTGCCATAGCTGCAGCTCAGGAAAATGCATTTTTCTCCAAGATTTATAAACAGAGGTTGCAATGTTTTAGCTCTGTGTAGCAACACACAATATCCACTGTCCCCAAGTTGTATATAAATTCAAACACTAGGGAGCCATTCAGATCACATTTGAGCCTCGGGTATACGTGTAGCACAAGAGTAGCATCTCACTGCTTGTCCATTAATGTATCTTGTACTGTCCACTCAGAAGATACATTTCACCAAGGTAGATTCTGGGAACAGAGGAAACAGTTTCATCATTTGAAACCTTAGGGATCATACTGTCTTGCTGGGGAGTAGCCAGGACACACTAACCTGACTCTTTTTTTCTCCCCACTTGGCAGCTTTGCACTTTTTCTGCCAGCTGCTATTTTAGAAATCCCAAATACGCTAGTGAAGATCATTGTTAGGGACGCTTGATTCAGTAATGCCACTAACATGCTTTGAGGTCCAGGGTGATACAGTTTCAGAAGACAAAGCAAATTATTTCAATTGTTTATATAAATATATGCATTTTCTATATTTCTCTGAAGTGTACACGAACAAACGTTTTCACTCGTTTGGCTTGTACAGTAACATAAGAAGCGCTAGTAACTTACCAGTGTCAGCCCCATGTTCTCCAGGAGGCTGAATCCTTGATCATCTGCGTCTGTCAGGAGTTCAGAGTAGCTCCTGTGTCTGTGGTGGGGGTGTAGTTGTCGGACACATGCTGAGCCACAGCCATTCTGACATTCCCACTGGGAAGTGCACCCAGTCATGCCAGCATCTTTTGAAATTCTGGCCATTCAGGCTGAAATTTCCAGACGCTCTGCTGTTGTATTAGCTTCGTTCCTGTGGTAGTAAATAGGTAGAATACTGTTTGGTTAATGGAAGTGGACTTAAATGTTTGAAATATTTTGAAAATCCTTCCTACGTGTTTTGTTCTGGAGTCATCTCAGGAGAAGTGAGACAGGTATTTTAAAGGCAGCCTGAAGGAGCTAACCTGAGTAAAAGTGCATGCAAGTCAGGGATGCATTGTCCTCACTTTTGCAAATGCAAATTTCTTCCCTATTCTCATACCCCATTTTTAATACTGTTAGCCCTTGGTTTCAACACAAAATTCTCTTAGATGTTTCTTTTAAAAAGGAATTCAGCTTAGCTGGATTAGTTTATAGTTTGTGACTTGTTTTATGAGTCTGAAACCCTACCCCTAAGAGAGGAATAATGCAGAGGCTGGAATATGAAGGACAAACCAACCGGAGACACTGAACAGAAGGAACCATTGTTTACTGTAACATACATCAGACCCCACTGATGCGTCTTAAGTGTTTTCTCCGTTTCTTTCCCGCCTTTTTAAAAAGTTAATGAGCCATAAGGAAGAGGCTGATAATGAGATGTTTATTGTCAGGATCATGGGTTGAGGGAATAGTCTGTTGATGGGTTGTTAGAGAGGAACATTCACGTTCCAGAGTATCATAAAATGTTGTTTGTGAACACCACCTTTTGTATGGTCAGGGATAGATTTATTAACAGGCTGTACACTTGGACCTTGTATGTATCTTCTTAACAAGCGTTTGATTTATGTAGGCTTAGGCTTGGTACATTCTCAGTCTTGCCTTTTGCTTTATTTTTGGGAAAACTCAGGAAAAAAAAGTGTGTATTTTTTCCCAGGAGCTGGGGATTTTTGATTTAACTCTTCACTGGCTTCTGCTTTTACATGTTCAGGATTAGTTTCTGTTTATAATAAATACATCATCGGATTAAGTGGATGAAAGAGTTACTTCTGGCATTAAGCTCCAGGAAACAGGGGGAGGAGAGAGTAACCTCAATTAAGCACAGAAAAGACAAATTAAGAACCAGTATTAGCAAACTTAACTCTTAATGCATGCACAGCAACTCTTATTTAAATTCTGGTGGAAATCTGATGTTAGAATCCAATATCATGTTATTTACGTAAAGAAACAGAGCTTTCTTTCATATGTTTACCAGTTGCACAGGAAGGTTAGAATTGTGTTTCTTGAGCCCTAGATCATTCTTTAACTTTCTCAGTGCCCAGCTCGTGTTGATGTTACTGTTTGCAGTGGGACCGCTCATGTAAGCTCCAGCTCTTCGCAGCTGTCCACTTCTTGCATGTCTGCATTTCATGTCCTTGACATGAGATTTATACCACCGATCTCTGTCAATCCCTGAATTGACAGAATAGAGAATTGGCAAAATCCATGAAAGTTACAGAATAAAGAAATTTTCTTATGTAAATGTGAAATCCTGCAAGATTTAAATAATAGAACATTTCAGGCTGGGAGGACTCCGTGACGGATGTCCATGTGAGGCTTTTGGGCAGCTGTTACTTTTGTCCAGAGAATGATGGTGTTTTGAGCCATATCCTCAGAGTTTGATAACAATTTTCCAAAAACATATTTGAACAAAATAATAATGTGCCTTCCAATATATTAATATTATGCCAGACTTTGTCATTTCTCCTCCTTTGACTGTTAAGTGAAAGCTGTTTGTATTATCTGGTGGATACTGTAAAGGCTATAGAGGAAGGGTAACGCAGCAATCTTTAATATCAATTCTAGTGTTTCCATGTTAACTGGAAACCTGCATTAAGTATAGAAATTACACAGAAGGGAGCTACTTTCATTAGTCTATCATTTTCAAGGACTGAGTGTTGCTGATTCATAAGCTTAATTATATTGTTCTTTCAGTCTTTTGTATGTAAGGGAGAGAACTGAAAGCAGATCTGCTCTTAGGAAATGCCTGAAATAACCTCCATGCTAGCTTTGTGCTTCAAGGGCTGCTGAGGGGTTGATCTAAACTTGTCAGCCTGTCCCCTGAAGAGAAACTAGCACCTCCAGATAGTCACAGAGCACAGCATGTGCTGGCTGCGTACCATCTCACTCACAGGATAAATATTTCTTCCCTACAGCATGGATCTCAGTCAGTTCTCTCTTATTTCAGAAGGAGCAAAGCATGGACTGGTTCATATCGGTAGCAGATTGTCTTATTTTCCAAGTCAGTATAGACAAGGTCACTCAGCACCAATGAACCAAGGGCCAACAAGGGCAAATCTTGCATATGCTTCTCGTGATGCCATTTTCACTGTGAGTCTGCAAATTATCTAGAGCTGTATTTACATTCTTGTAGTGAGTGTATTTGTATTGGAAAATAAGTATTTACTCAGTATGCTTGGAATATTGCAGACAAAAAGGTAGCATTGACATACCTTAACTAAAACTGAACTGCCATGATCTACTAGTCAACGTGATAGTAACTTAAAATTGTGCATCATGACAAAAGTAGTACTGGTAATGAAAAAACTTGTAAAAGGATATTGGATTCTGTAAACGTAATATCATCTTACAGAAGTTGCTCTGCTATTTTGTAGTGAAGAACCTCTTCCATAGATTGCTTTGTCAACTGTATTCTGATTAAGGGATTCATGATACGAGACACTTAATAGACATCTGTGATTAAGATTTTCAAGACAGTCCTAAGGAATAATCCCTATCTCCTATTTAACTTGCGTGGGACTTGGCCAAGAAAATCCCTTAAATTCTTTCAAAACGTTGTCTGGAAGAATATTGTGTATAATAGTCTGTATATTCCAGGGCATGCTTACCAGAGAGAAGATGGCTTAAAATGCATGCAGCCCGTTCTCTAGTCTAGCTATGACGATGCTCTTGTCACATACACGTGCATATACATCTCTTTGCCACTGTAAATCGCCGACATTCACTTTAAATTGAGATCTGTATGTTTCAGTATGTGTTTATATATACAGAAACTGAACCCTAGCAAGAGTATATGTTGTTCTCTATCTAACCTGGATTTAATTCCATGTACAAGACAAGCCCTGATACTTTTTTGTTTTTCCTGACTGTGCATTTGGTGTCTTACTAATTATTCTCTTACAGGTGGGATGAATTTCATCTCCACTGCTTCCCATGATAGCTATTATTTCACCTTTTATCCTTAACTGCTTGAGTTTAGTGGGACATCCACATTTTCCCCCCCTTTTTTTTGCATTAAGCTGCTAAAGGGTTCACTTTAGCTTGTCTGAAATTAATGTTCCATTGAAAATAAATTGTCCTCTTCTCGGGTTGATTAAGCTGACAGATCCTGTAGTATAATTGCCACTGCTGTTCAGCTGTTCTGAGCAGGAACAACCAACATTTACCAGCCGCAGACATGAAGTTTGCAAATTACTAGACTCCGCGGCTGCTTCTGGCGGTGCCGTGTAGGCCTTGAGTGCTAGAGGTCAGGCGCGATAGTTTTCTCTCCAGAGATGGAGGAGGTTTAACATAACCCAGGAGCCTGTGTCAAGTTTGAGCTATTCTTTTTTTTTTTTGTGGAGTAATAGATCCTCGCGCCCCCTCCTCGCGCCCCTTCCTCGTGCCGATGGTTGGGAAGCGCGTGCGGGGCTGGGCCGCTGCAGGGCGGGAGCCTTCCCGCGCGTGCTCTCTCAGACCTGACGGAGCCGGCCCCGGCTGTCGCGACAGCTCGCGAAGGGCCCCCGGGGTGACGGGCGGCCCTGCGGATGCAGAGTGAGGCGCAGGGAGCGGGACAAGCGTCAGGTGCGGTGCTGGCAGGAGGGTGAGTGGGTACGAACCGATCTGAAACGCATTTCAGATGTATGCTGTGAAAATGAAGTGTCCGTACTTCGAGGTATGGGGCCTCCCTGCAGGAGTAGCTGAGGGATGTGTGTTCGTACACAGAGCTGTCCCTCGGCCCTGGCAGTGGACTGTGGGAAGTCCCTGGTCTCCCCACACCTCTTTTCTGCCTCTTATCTCCAGAGGGGAGTACGTTTCGTTGATATAGAGGCACATGCTTAACTCAGTTTTCTGGGAACTGTGTGATCCTTGGATGGAAGGTATTGCGTATGACAGGGAGGGTTCTTTAGCAGCTCACTGCCTTCTCCTTCACTGTATGCTCCCTGTTAAGACGAGTACTAGTTTAAAGGATAATCATAGCAATATCCAAGATAGTTTAAATTGAAATGTCAATGTATTTTAATGATATGCTAAGGAATAGTCATATGAAATCATGTGGTTTATATAATAACTTTTCTGTCAAAACCTATTGACACACCTTAATTTACTTATTAACATCATGTGGAAACTCCTGATTGACTTCTTAAATTCCAGGCTTTGAACTGCCTTGAAAGCAATCTGTAAGTCAGAACAAGTCATTCAGCATCAAACCTTGAGGCTTTGACCTCATTTGGAAATGTTTGCATGCAATCTCCAATGGTGTTATTAGACTGATAAAAAGATGTTTGTGTCCCACCCAAGTTTGACTATTGCCTTGTTGTTATAAGAGCTGAGAGAAAAAAAAATCATGGTCAATATTTTTTAGTTTCTCTTAGTATTTGTGTGCTGTTTGCAGATGGATTGCGGTTTCTAGGCAAATAGGCTTTGTGCAAAGGTGTCCACCATCTAGCTTTGTTAAATAATTCTTAGTCTTTACCTCTTTCAGAAACATTTGAAGTCCAAGCCATACTGAGTGGAACATAGAGGCCATTTAGTGTTGATACTGGCAACTGCTTGAGTGAAGGTTGATTTTGGAATCAAATTATGATAGCTCATAAGTGCAGCTGTGAATTCAACAGTTCCTTGCCTCTGAATAGCTCCCTTAAAACACTTGGTACAATTTTAAACTACTTGGTTTTTATCCTAGTGCAAATGGGTCCACAAAGGAAGATTGCCAAGTGCAGAAAGGCAGTCTCAGCACTCGGATGCCTCTGAAAGTCGTTAGGAGATGAGGCAAAATTTAATGCTTTGTCTTCCCTAAGCATTCGCTACAGAGTAACAGATAGAGGCTACCTGAATTGAGCTCTTGGGGCTACATGAATTGTGCAGTCTCAATGCTAACCTAAAGTGCAAAAAGAGTCCTTTTGTATTTTTAACTTGTTGCTCAGTTTAACTTTCTCCCAGTTACCCAGACACAAGGAGTGAATGGGAAGAGGCCTATTGAGACCTGTCTGCTAGGCCTTGTTATCAGTGAGAATGTAATCTTTTAACAATGGCCTAAAAATAGGTCCTTTTCTCTTTTTCTTGCCTGTTCTGTTAACTTGGAGAAAGATGCCAGTGGGTGCTACACGCTTGTTATTGTAGAATCGCAAGGGTTCCTGTGTAGCAAGGCTCTGAGGTGGGACTGGATTCTGAGCACAACAATAACAGCTCTGGATCGGAAAGTTACATTGCCACAAGAAGACAGCGTATGCTTACTATGTTCTTATGCTCCTTGATAGCGTGTAGTTCTTCTAACAGACAGGATATTGACTGAATTGGCTTTTGGCTTGGTTCAGTAGGTCTGTTCTTATCCTTGTTCTGTTCCTCAGGCAGGAAGTTTTCATTCTGGCCGTATAGCAAAGCAGGGAGAAAAGCTTCATTTATAACTCTGCGTTCCCTTCCTCACAGAGTAGTAATGGTTACGCAGGTCAAATATAATATACTACCCTCTTCCATCTATCCTTGCACAAGTGAGGAGATGATTTGCATCTTTTAATCACTTGTGTGCTGGAGACTTGAGGAAAACTAAGACCTGGTGCTACTTACTGAATTGTAGTCTGAGATGTTGCCACTCATGCTTGTCTAGATTAAATTAGCACAACAGACATGGAGCAAAGATATTCAGCATATAATGTTGGTAATGTGAAAGCTGCATGAGATTAAAATGAAGCTTTTGATTTCTTATCTAGGCTCTAGCAGCATTTGCTAACGATGGTCAAATGGTTCTCTCTCTGACAAAGGCTTCCATTCAGAATGACCCTTTATATCACTATTTTGTATTCTCTGTGTCTTTTGTTACTTTCAGAAAAGTATCAGATTTGTTCAGTAGCAATGCCCAAACAGAAAGATCCATGAGACCTCACATTAACCTCATTGATACCTATGTGATACACAAGAAGATCCTGAGCTGCGGTGGTGGTGGCCAACAATACAGGCTCGTAGGTTAGAGAAGACTAACCAAAACACTTAGCAACATCTGGTAGAACGTACTTGCATTGACAAGAAATAGACATTATGACTAATGAGGCTCTCCTAAAATCGTGTTTTCTAAGGGGCTGTGCAAACTAATAATGCTGCAAAATGTGAAGTATAAAGGGCAGCACTGCTGGCTTATCACTCTTTTAGCCTGCTTTTACCAGAGATGCTTGACAGCTTAACAAAATGTGCCATAATCTGCACTAAAAGCTGAAAGTGTGCCTTCTGCTTACTCTGGGCCAAATTGCCTGCAATGTATGCTACAAAGCTCTATTAATTTCAAGAGGATTGCATGGGATGTAAATACAGGCAGCCCATGAATTTCAGTCTCCAGTGTACTACATTTTAAGTGTGGCTGAAATCCGGAATGGAGGTCATTGGCATTACATGCCTTCATTAGCAGTAAATGTGTGTGCCAAAGACTAGGGCATAAGGCATTTGTTTTAAATGCTGGGTCTTAACATTAGCAATCACATAAATAATTCAAGTGTTGTGATGTCTGGAGCGAAGTTTAATGTTTGAAACTACAGTTCAGCCCTGGAATTGAGTACCTCTTTAACACATAGGCCATAACTTTTCTGTGTTCCTGTCGTACTTAAAGATATTATCAGAAACTAGAGTCACAAAATGTTTAGACACACATTGCACAGGCCATATTTGATCCCAAAGCCCTAGAAAACTAAATAGATCAGATGTGCATGTCAGATTTTCTTCGCTCCCCCCTGCTTTGCCATTCCTGCTCAACTGGTGCTAATGGGGCCCTGGTGGGTGAAGGGAATGGGGATATTTATTATTCAGTACACAGGGGTGTGCCTGTGCTAAACAAAGCAGTGCAGTGCAAAGGCTTACGCTGTAGACTTTGAGATTTCAGGTAAGTCTACGTGTTGCAGTGCATTTCTTAAAGCTAGGTCAGCTTGGCTGCGGTGCTGAGCTGAAGATGTCCTTTCTTTTAGCAGGGGCAAATATCTTGCAGATACCCTATGCTGGGGTTACCTTTCTGGAACTTGCTTGTCTGTTAAAGTAGTGATTCTGCATATTGGAGGTGGTCTTATTGCTGTTATTTATGCCCCTGAGGTAAGGGAGATAAAAACTAAATAACTGCTTACCCCTGCAGAACCTTTTCAAAGCGAAAGTTGTGGATCTGGCTGATACTAGCTTTTTAACTTACTGTAAAAAAAATTACAGTGCTTTCCCCCCAGGTTTTCACAGAGCAATGGTTCATATCCTTTAGCATCTTTCAGCTTCAACCCCTACTATTTTTTCAGTGAAGGCCAAAACCAGTGTATGCAACTGTTGAAAAATGTCATTTCCTGTTGTATCCATCCTTAATTCTGTCCTGGTGCATTTTTCATTATTTCTGTTTTGTATGCGAGTAACTTGGTGTGATAAATGCGTCTTTATCCATAAGAATTTACTAACGATCAGGGATGGCTCGCACTGGGGGACTGCTCTAGTGGTTTGCAGCTAATCCCTCTGAGGTTCATCCTTCCACTACAGGATGCTTCTAAAACAATCTGACTGAAGTTTGTGGTGATTCAGCAACTGCTGCACACGCAGTTGAGCTGTCCCTGCCGCAGGAGTGGAACAGGTACTCTGTGAAGGGAACTGGTTGGAAACTACTACAGCTGTACTACTCATGAATCTGAGTTGGGAGTATTTTAGAAAATAATCTTTAGTGTTCATATTCGTAGCTAGTTCTTGTAAAACCCTTTCATGGGAGGCTGACTGTATTATTCTAAGACTTCGTTCTTCAGAACCTGTTGGTACAAATAAATGTGATGCTCCTAACATTCTACAAAAGCAAATTAGATTTATGTGAAAGAGTTCAATGAACAGCATTTTGAATGGGATCCATAATGGGCTTTTTAATTAAATGAATATAGTAATTTCATAGAGGCAGTTCTCATTAGTGTGGCAATATTGAGATGACCATTTCCTTCTAATTGCATTGTGTATTTATATAAGAGGCTCTGGTTTAGGTTTGATTTGAATAGATTGATATGTGATTGTGTCTTGACACCTAGTGCACATATAAAAGGTAAAATAGCTCTGCTTTCTAAATGAAGCTGTTAAATATTCAGTAAAACAAATGACCGTTGTTTACTCTAGCATGTCTTAGTTGGTGCATGTACACATTGCAGTGTGTACCTGTTGCAGTGTATCTATAACTCCAGCTATTTAAAATTCCTTTGCCCAGTAGAGTGAATTTTATTAAATCCCACTGAGTTCCCACTCCAAAGGAGGTGAGTCATGTTTTCTGTTGCATGCAAGAGACTTTAAGGGACTGTAAATTTCCACCACAATTCAGAAAAAAATGTTTTTCCTCACAAGCTTGTCTTTCTTTCCCCTACTTTTCCATGTATAATACATGACTGATATATAATGTATAATACAGTACTGACTGATATACCAGTTGCTTTCATCATCAGTTGCATATTGTGTATATCTGTTTTTTTCAGGCTGCTGGCCTTGATAATGACCCATAATGTAGTGCAGACCTTTACACTGTGCTAACAATTCTTAAATTACTTCGAATATATTTCACTTTGCTCATTATATCACCTCCATGAGCTCTGCGCTAGGCCTGGATGAGCTTTTTGACATACACAGTAGCTTACTGACGCATCCACTCAGTTTTACTTACAGCAGTATTGCCTTCTAATGTTTTCACCCTTTAATTATTTCCATTACTCTGAGCCAACGTACATTATTTCTCTTGGCTGTCAAGCCCTTGCAGAGGGTTTTATCCTGCTAACTGTAATAACATTTCTTTTTTTTCTTTTTATTGAAGTTGCAGCTTAAATCATACTTGCTTTGTTCTCAGCAAATAAAGGAGGATGCTAACAAGGCTTCGAGTGTGTGCCTATGTATCCTAAATGCATTTTGCATGTATTGCTTTTAAGCTGTCTAAAGGATAAGTGGAAACAATTTTGGGGAACACTGCACTTTGTTTGAAAAAAAGAAAACCAAAACCCACCACCATCAAAAAAAACCTCGACAAAAACCCCACATGTTGGATTGTCCTTTAGTATATATCAGACTTTGATTCATTTGTATATAGAAAGGTAAGTGTGCAGTGTGGCATTTGTGGTAGGACTTTTCAGACCTCAGTAGAGCAATAATTGCTTTTGCACAAAAGTGTCTGCCTCTCCAAAGCATTGTGCATTTCTTTCTAAAAGTCAGTGTATGAAGGATTTAGATACAGGGAGGCAATAAGACCAAAGCTGTAGCGCACAACAGGAGCCCGTAGCTTCAGTGTGATGCCTAGGGCCATCAGAAAGGAGTACGTTGGCAGGAATCGAGAGTGGAGGAGTGTGTGTGCCTATGCGTATGACTAAATAACAGTATCCCTGTATCCTATCCTGATTATTTAGGCCTTGCACAGTAGCCACAGGCTTTCTGCAACGGCAGCAGTTGATCTAAGGTTTGTCTGTTTTATCTAGCTTCTTTCTAAATATTTATTTACTTTGTATAGTACTTATCACTGTGACACTCAGACCCTAAAAGTGCTTCAGCAGGTAGTTTGCAAAACCTTGTGCACGTGCACAGATTTATTCAGCACTGCAAATTAACTGCTTTTGTAATACCATGACACAGAGTATGAACTGTGGTATTTTTCTTGCTGGTAAATGCTGTTAGACAAGCCATTTCTATTTCATTTCTTTGAGTGAAATACAAAAGGATAGGTGTTTACCAAGAATTGAAACGACTGTTTTGCACATGTCCTTGTAGTGCCCAAAAGCAGAAACGCTTCTGGTTCCCCTGTTAGTTAGTGGAAGATGTGATGCTTATCACTCGTCATCCATGCCTGCTGCAATGTTTCTTCATTTAAGGTGTGTATCCTTGGCATAGGTCTGCGTTGTCTTGTTAATGGAGCACCAGAAGGGACTTAGGTGCTCAGTGGAGATCAGATCTGTTCTTGTTATGAGAACAGTCAGTCAGGAGTGCTGGAGAACTGAGGCCGAGGGCAGTGACCTCTTGAAATCTGCTGTAAAACACAGCTCGCGGTGTGTGTAGGGGAAGAAGGGGGATTGTTCTGCAAAGCTGGCATTCATGTTATTTCCCTCTAGTTTTCTCAGTGGGGAGGTTTTCAACTTCCATCAGTTTTTCAATCATCTGAAATACTGGCGTGTGTACAGAGGGGGTTTTATTTGGTTTTCCCCACCCTGAATTGCTTGTTCTGGTGTATAACGATGCTGTAAAATGATGAGTAGCAATAATGCTTTCTTGAAAGATCTGTAAGCCTGGCTTTATTTAGAATGCATCCATCATGGGTGATATTAGCATTCTCCAGCTCTGTCTGCAAAATAGAAGAATCTGCTGTGCGATGGCCTCAAGTTATCGGTATCATTATGGACGTAATACAAGCATCACCCTTTTTTGTACTCGTTACAACACAGAGCTTCCTAAATTGTGATTTGTAGGTCACTCATGGTTCATGCAGAGCTAGCTGTTCCTGTAAGATCAGCTCCTCCTCATTACTTTCAGCAACAATACTACATACGTAGAACTGTATTTATCTTAGATACTTTCTTAACATCACTTCACAAGCAACGGCTATATATATAGCACTGTCATCTGATCACCCATAAGAGGAGTGACTGAAGGATTGTGAAAGAAGAAAAGGAACAGAATTGTTCCTAATGATACAACAGCTGGGTCCAGAAGGGGAAGCTTTCCACTAAAAATGTGCACTGTGCTTAGAAAAAATACTAAAAGCCTTTTTCTAATCCTAGTCAAGAGATCAATCTCTTAATCTTTTTGACAGTGGAAACTGACTAATCATCTGAATGAAATTTAAAGTCACTGAACTACTGGCAAGAGTAAGAACTGGGAATAATTGGGAGGGGTTTTGTTTGTTTTCACTGTTTGTGATTATCCAGAAAAGCTTCCCCTTCTCCTTTTTATTAATTCATCATTTCTTCGCCTAGAACTAGAAATGAAAAGAACTATGGCAAAAGGTTGTTCTGGTGTTTATTATAAGTGCAACAGCTGGAAAACTGTTTGGGAGATAAAAAGCGTGCAAGACTTTTTGGTCGTATGGATCTTTGAGGTCTGTTTTTTAGGGCAGTTTTGCATAACAAACAGGAGTCTGAAACCTTAAGGTATTAGTCTGTGATCTGGTAGAGGCTCCTTCCACATTTGGCGAGTTTCCTGCTTGTGACATTTTTAATCCGTTCTTTAGGATATGATGAATTTTGAACTGGCATTATATTTTCCCCCCTCTCCTTAGCAGAGCTGCATTTGATCTGAGCTATCATGTGGAGATACAGAGTGAGTGCTCATTTGACCTAGGTAGTAGAAAAAGGCTACAGGCAACTTTGGAGCATTCATTAACTATTTTGCTTTCATAAGCTGGGTGATGCATTTCTTTTGGAATTGAATGCACATAACTCTGAGTCTATGAAGTTTTTCTTCTTAGCCCCAAGAACTGAAGCATTGATTAGCCTCTCATACCCTTGGGAAACAAGTAAAGAGTGCCTCCTTCTGCAAGTATGTGCAGAGCATAGAATTTATGTTCTCCTAGAGGCTGAAACCCTATTTCCAAATAGGTAGATGAGTCTGCTGAGACATGGATAACAGAGCATGGAATTAGCAGGAACACAAGGTGAGCAGAAATGCTCTAAACACTCATGCAATTACAGCCAGCAAGACTTGCTTCTTCAGAGAGTAGAAAGATTATGACTGCGATTACTGAGGGACATTGTATAACTTCATAGTTAATTTAATGTTTCTGATAGCTTATGTACAAGTATCACAGTGTCTGTTGTAACTGAGAATAGATGGTGCAAGTTGTAATGGATTTAGCTAGAGCCTTATTCAGGCTGGTGTATAGCAATGATATTATTTTATCTTATTCCAGACTGACCTAGTGCATTTCCATTTAAACGAACCCCAGTTTTTCAAAAAGCCACATCGCCCTTGGTTTATGTATATCTTTTTTGACTGCTAGGAACCAGAAATACATGAACAGCACATGGCAAACACTCTGTGTCTATTACAGCAGACATTTCACATGTGAAATGTCCTAGCAAGCTTCAGGCTTAGAGTACTGCTGTGTCTCAAGTAGGAGCAGGAAGTTGTTGGTACCTGTTTAACCCATTCCAGAAGGAAGCTGGAGATACAATTGTAGATGGTGGAGAGTAAGTTCTCCACTTTTTGCTACTGCTTGTCATCCTTTATACCTGCATAATTTGTTGAAAGAGCAGATGGAAAATCTTGAATGGGAATAGTAGGCGTTCGCAAAGCATAAACGAACCCCTATTGCAGTGCTGAGAAGTCATGGTTTTCTGTTTGTTTTCCTCATTTTCATTCAAACAAGTAGAATGAGGAAATTGCAATTTATTTCTCTCTGTCCGTCTCCAAAATGGATTGATCTCAAAATGTGTTTTGCAAAAGTGAATCTCTAGCTCTGCTGTAAGGCAGAGGAGAAGAAATTGCAAAGTATATATGCTAAGTCCCCTTCATAATAGGAAACAGCGGAAACAGGTTACAAAAAATGCAGATAGGCACCTAATGGAGCTTTTGAAATTACTTTTAAAAATACGTCAGATAACTACAGATCTCCCACTGAAAGCACACAGGAGCTGGACAACTTAAATTGCATGGTGTCCTTGGGAATGGTGTAAAGGTGTGTAATTACAGACATCAAAGTATCTTTGTAAACTTGGCTGTGGGTCTCTTAAACTTTATTACTGACGTAGTTTAATTTTATGTTATTCTTTTCTTGCCAAAGTAAATAGCTTCCCAGGTTTTTGGAAGGAGACTAGAAAATAGCTCGAGTATTTCTAAGGTATCTTAGTGAATTTACTACATCTTTCCTTAGATACCTGGAACCTTTTTCTTTTCTCTACTGCTAAGGCCCTTTTTACAGTTACTGTCAGCATTCCCAGTTGAACTGAATAATTTACCCTTTTAAACTGACAGCAGCTGTCATTATGAAAATTGCAGGGCCAAGTTTGACAGTATTCACACAAGGGGGGAACTTAAACTTTTAACAGGCTTCGAGAAAGCCCAGACTTTTCAGCACATCTTGTCAGTCAGTACATGAGCTCATCTCTTCCGTGTGAAAAGTTGGCAGATTAGAAGATTATATCTGACAGTTCTGAAACAGCACTGATGACATACTCCAACAATAATATCTCTGTGAGGGGTGGGGAGGAAGAGGGGAAAATGGTATAATGAAAAAGTTGTCGTTAAATATTGGGTAAGCACTTTACGAATCGAAGGATGCTCAGTGTTTGTGGCTTTCTGTTTATAATTCATTCCTCTTCTGTGGGCTAAATAGTCATAGTTCTTAATTATCCAGAGATTTACTGCTCTCTTTCTGCAAAAGAATGTTTCTCAAGTTGTACGGCTTCTTGTAGTTGAAGAAGTTGTGTCCTTTCATGTTTATTAGTAGCTAGTATTTTGATGTTAAGGACTAATGGTGGCAGATGTCTAAGGCAAGTGTAACGCAGCAGTAGGTATGTCTGGCATTTTCAAATTGTCTGACGCTGAAAACAGTTGCTTAGCAAGTAAAGTCTTTACATTGGCAGAGTGTGTGCGACTGTGGTGCCTGGCCATCGTAGTAGCTGTGCTTCGTCTTTTCCCCACCTTTGGTGAGGTTAGTGTCACAAACACTCTTTTCTGCTAGGGTTTATTGCATTGGTTTACTGAAGATTATGGAGTTGTTTGTTTATGTCTGTCACGAGGGTGGCACGGAGAGGAGGACCAAAAACTATGGAAGGTTTCTACTCTCCGCTGTTCTTGTGTTTTCCAGTCTAAAATACAAAACGTGGCCTGAACTGAGGAATACAGTGCGAGTGAAAGTAAGAGGCACAAATTGCTTTAGAATTCTTGTTCGCGTCTTTAAAGTTTATCCTTTACTGTGTCATCTTGTTTCTTTTAGTCTATCTTTAGCCTTGCTTCCCTTTCTGAGCCAGCAGAAGTACTTTTTTGTTATCACTGCTTACTGTTTAACAGCACATCAGGAATAAAAACACTTTTTCTGACCATGATCATGCTGGGGAATGAAGAGACTGCCATTTAGAAATGTGACAAGTATTTGTGCCTTGTCTTGCAATATTCCCGTAGTAATTCCCTAACGAATCTAGTACTGCCTCTCATTGTTTTACTGCCATGCTCAGTATCATCTTTCACAAACTCAACAGTGATACAAGAAATCATTAAGGGATGTTAATGTTAAGGATGTTCCATGTTGGACACTCTTTTTGTTGTTTCAGAGCTTAAAGAAAAAAATAGATTGTACAGGTTCCAAGTTGTGTAAGCCATATTTGAAAGCGTAGAACACTACTGTAGAAGCAATGTCCGTTGTACCCATGCTCAGAAGTGCACTTGAGCTCATTTTGAGATCCCCAGATGTTGTACAGGAAAGGGCACCTTATTTAAAGTCCATTAGCCCACGTTCTGATTTGAGATACAGCAGTCATCAGGAAGCAGTATGTACTTCTCCTGAAAACTCAAAATGCCATTGCAACTCAGCTGCTCCCACATACTAGCAGCAGGCTAAAATAACTATCCATAGTTACAGTTGCAGTGACTAGTATTTTAGAAGGTGGAGCCAAGGCTTTCTCTACTGCCAAGATGGAGTGAGATAAGAGATGTTGACCCTGCTTTGTCCTGTTTGTCCTCTGTTAATTCTCTGATTTGTCCTGTACCTGGCACACCACAGGCTGACTTACATCCACACCTCCATCCCCAAGAACTGTGAACGTGTAGTCCAATAGCTGGCATTCTCCACAGGCTGTGAGCATTTATTGCAAGGACAGGTTAGAAGGTGTTTTGCTTGCTTTGCTTGTGAAATAAATTTATCCTTTTCAACTGAACATAAACCAAATATGATTTATTTTGATGGAGCAAACTATCAAAAAAAGTCCCACCTAATTGGACTGATGTTCTCATATAATATAAATACTGAAATGAATGGCTTGTAAATGCTAAAACCAAAGTATTTCATCTCAACAAAACCAAATGTCCGGATATTCTCAGAATGAAGTGGGAAACCTCAAACAAAACATTTTGAGTTTCAAAGTTGCTCTGCCAATACAGACATGTTTCCATGACATGTTTTCAATTTTAATGAAATTGTACATTCTGGCAGAAAACTGTTCCCTCAAACATGTGTGCTCATCCTCACTCAACAGATCCTATAAAAACATTCCCCTAGGAGGGGAGCTGGAAGGGTGATTTCACTGTCCTGAAGATTGTTGAGGAAGAATTTGTAACAAGGACTGTTGTTTTGGTGTTCATATCTGTTTTGGATTTACTGTACCCAGAAAAGATGGCTGTCGTGGTAGTATTTGGACAGACTGGTGAGCAGAACAGCTAGAGTCTGGCTGGGGACAGGTTGAGCAAGCGTGCTTCCAATAAATCAATTAGTATGGACAGAAGAGGAGGCAGGTTACTTTACTTACTACTAACATTGTAAACTGGCAGCTGTTAGGAACAATTCATGTTGCTATCGTGAAGTGATGAGGGTGCTCAGCACATTGCAGGAGGTATTCATTATCCAACTGCACTGGACTTGAAGTGATTAAGATCGTGTTATGTATTTTAGAAGTACTGTAGCAATCCGAATGGCTCTGTCTTGGATAATTGTGTGTGTTTCTTTAGGTTAAATTTACAAGCACTTTGATGCCTTCTCCCCATGTGCCTGCAGATTTTACATGATAATTTGCAAAATAACCCTGATTGCTCTTTCAAAACTCCTTTCAGCATGCTGTCTGCAAAAAAGTCTAAAATGGCATTTGGACAGTGCTTGGAACTGACAGTAGATCATGCAGACTGCTGCTGCCTTACCAGTATTCATGTTTTCTGTCTTCTTCAGCATAATCATTAGCTCGAAAAAATCTCTTTGTCAGGAAGGTTCATTTGTGTTGATGCATTACCAAAAGGCACATTGATCATCTTAAAACTCCTGTTGCAATATACGTGGTCATTTGCCAAATGCTGCAAAATAGTTCACATTTATTTATAAATAATCCCCAACATATCTGATCTCTTTCTGTAGGGGAAGTCAAGTGATGGCTGCACCCTCTCTTGTTGCTGTAGCCACTGCATTATGGTCTCCCTGTCCATCCCGAGTTACAAAGAGAAAGTGATCTCTTCAGAATGCTACCAGTGTATTGTACAATATGACAGTCCCTTTGGCCCTCTGAGTGATGAATGGCTCTACTTAGACTGTATTGTATTTGGTTTAATTTCAGTGGACACACATGATTCATTCTATTTTGTGCTGCAGAGTCCCTGCAGCACATAAGGTATCTGAGAGTTTCATTTGGCAAGTTGGTAATTGCCTGCCCGCAGTATGTTTATTGTAGTATTGGTCCATGTTGGATTGTGGGGAGAGGGAAGGTTGGGGAGGAAATCATGAACGTGACTGAAATGAAAATGTAGGATGCAAAAAAAAAAAATGGGGCCAGAGTTTCCAATAATTCACACCTTTGATGAGGTCAGAAAGGAGCTCCAGGAACTAGCAGTCACCCAGCATTGCTAGCGCTAGTGCTGGGTGCTGAATTCTTTTAAAAACCTAGCCTCTAGTACTTTGCTGGAGTTATTTAATTTGAATGTTTAGGGGTTTCTTCTGGGTTTTTTACTTTGTGTGTATGTTGTGGGGCGGTTTTCGTGTTGTTTTCAAACCAGGTCATGTTTGGTGACCCAGAAATATTACTTCCCCTGCCACCCTTCTTCTGTCCCTCCCCTCTCCTGCCAAAGCCCCTGATTTGTTTTATTTTTCTCCCCTTGTTGTTTGGTAGGCTGACTCCAGATGCTTGTATTTCTGCTTCTGCTTGGCTGACAGGGTAAACCCGAATATGTAGTAGTTTACATGTGTAAAGCTAATATGGTGATAAGAAATCAATCTTGGTAATAAAATTAGCAGGGTCTTTCACTTACTCTTTTGCACAACTGAAGACAGTATCATCTGCATTAGAGCAGTTTTACGGCCTAATTTTTTAATGAAGTGTAAACCAGCATTAATCATGTGGGGAGGGGAGAAGATATTTGCATTATTCAGTAAAAATGTCATGAAGGAAAAGAGTTAAATGTCTGAAGGTCTTCTGGCTCAGCACTCCTGTAAGAACATTCATACAATTATAAGTGATGGTTTTGGGCACATCTGCTACTCATACCTCCTGTAAGGCTGTGCTGGGTGATTTTTGTTGTTGGTGGTTTTAATACAATGTGTCTTGCTTGCATATCAAAATAAAGCCATCGCTTGATGACTTTTACAGTGTTAAGGGCTTGAGAGGAATTACAGCAGGGAATCTGATGTTGAGTTGGCTGTAGTGAAGGAGTGCTGTCCTGTACTGGAAGTCAGACTCATGCAGATAAGGCAGAAGGAACGGTGATGATTGGCTTGTTAGATTAGGAGTTTAAAAGATCTGAAAAGGGAAGTTTAAAAGATCTGAAAAAGAGTATCAGTGGGCTACTTTCCTTGATGATATTGGCAACCCTCCCTTTATTTGAATGGGTATAAAGTTGGACACATTTATTCATCCTGGTATGATTTATGGGATACAGTAAGCTGTGTGATGGCCTCACTTCACTACTGACTCATCTGCTGACACTGAGAAATCATTTTGTGCACTTAAAACATAGGCGGTAATTCTTACCTACTTCATAAAGTAATCTGGGAACTTAATTCAGTTACGGCTGGACAGTGCTGCTGAAGAGTAGTTTCATATGTAGAGGAAGGCAGAAAAAGAGGTTCTCATGACTTTTCCGAGGTTCTCATGACTTTTCCGTTATTTCCGATCTCAAGTGGGCAAGGCTTTTGCAGCGTTTTGAAAATTTCTGTTTCTAGTTTGTGCTTTTGATCTTCATTTGCCAAATTATACTTTTTACAGTTTCTCATATAAGCTTTACAGTTTTTCCTCTTTTGTGATTGCTGCCACATGTTGTGGGGGTTGACAATTGAAGAACACAATTCTCTTCCTTTTTATTCTACCTTGCATGTACTTGAAGATATTGTGTGTGTGGTTCGTGTTTATTTGTACTCTCTGAGTACATACGGGCTGCAGGTTTGCTTAGGCTAACTCTCGCTTCTGGAGGAAAGAAAAAATTACATTCCAAAATAGGCTATGACCCATTTTTCTCATTAAAAAACCAAAACCAAAAACATTTAATTTCAGGAGCTCTCTTTCATCTCATGTTTGTGCCCTCTGTTTCCACCTGTTTGGTGTCTTGCATTAGACCTTATTACTCATTGGGCTCCCTTTTCATGGTGAACTTAATGGACACAAGTGAATAGCATGGGAGGCGGCAAGCCCTGGTTTTCATCTTTGTTAGAGTTCACCACCACAGCTTCAGAGCCAGGGCATGAAGAGGGTGTGTTCCGGGGCCAGTTAAGCATTTTGAAGTGTCCTAATTTCACAGAAAACTAGGGTTAAAAATCGCTCCTCTGAGGAAATAAAATGATGAATCGAAGAACTTGACAAATGTTTCTGCATAAGTAGAGGGTTTACTGTTAGGGAAATTTCGACAAAGATCAAAACAACCCACAGAAGGGGTGAAGAACTAGGTGCCTGGAGATCTCTGTTTTGAAGATGCCAGATTTTGCCTTTGGCTATGTTATGAATTGGATGTCAGTTGTCGACCAATATAAGCTTTTAATAGTTAAATGCTGCCTTTGTCTGTGGGGACAAAAATGAACTCCTTAAATCAAGAGGGTAATTAATTTTCCTGACAAGCTTTCAAAATGCTCGATTGAGATTTTAGCCCTCGTATATATGACTTGACAGTTTGCATTTGCCTTCTCCCACCCCCTCGTGAAAACTGCATGCCTTGCTGAATCGTATTGTTAACATATACAAATCCCCGTAACACCAAGAAACAAGATTGTGGTTTAAAGTGTAATAAAAACTACTCCTTCAAATGCTTCCAGAGCTTGGAAATGCATCTATATATATCTGCTTTATGCATAAAGTTTCAAAATCTTACTGGAAAAGGTCCTTTATTCTAAAACCTGTCATTAAGCTCTGAAGCCAAGGAAATTGCATAATGTTTTTAGTGTGATGGTGACAATGTTTGTAGTCAGAAGCAGTGGGAGAAATGGAGGCCCTGGACAGTAACTGCAGTATTGGCCCTTTGCTCCTCCTGCCTGCTCACTGGATGACTTTGTAGCTTGATGTCTCACCTCATTCCTGTAATAACTCCTAAAACACAACTTCAGTGATGGTTCCTTTGCAGTATTTCTAGCCCTCAGGCAAGCCACCCGTCTCGGTAAGCCTACACTTCTCACGTGTGGCTGTGTGTTTGGGGGTTGACTTGAAAAACGGTAAAATTGTGCTATTGTATATCAGCAGAAAATCTGGCCCTGAGGATTTTTTTGGCTGAATACTTGTGTTTTGTCATGTATAGTTCCCTCTGAGCCAAGTTAGTTGACTGACTAATAAATTTATGCAAAAATGGAGAGTGAGAAATCTAAAAGTTTGTTTCTAGTTCTGCAATTGCCCTTCTGTGTTAACTTCTAGGAAATTACTTACCTCCTGTGTGCAAAATACACCCATTTAGTAAAGGTCAAAAGTAGGTGGTCAGTGGATCACCCTCTGGCTCAGTTTACCCATTACTCTGTTAAAGGTCTGGGATTGTTTAGCCACACTTGCTGGTTGAATATCAATTTTGATTTCCATTCTTGCAACCTTGTCTTATTACGAAACTATTCTCAGGAGCCAGGAGTATAATGGCATAATACAGGCTGAATGCAATAAAGATGGTACCGTTTTTTTATAATTGGGTTCAGAGTAGTTGGGAGCCAAGTTACATTAGGTATATTGTAAAATAGCCTAATAAAAGTGACTTATTTAATGAGAGCAGGGAGTAATTAGGTCGTTTAATTTAGGGAGGGAAATCTCACTACAAAATGAATTGTTATTTTTATGTTTCATTATTAATTAAACATATGACAACATTTTTCATGAAGATAAAAAAAGCATGTCAAAATATGCTATGCAGTAGTACGAGGAAAAAGTGATCAGGGTGTTATAATAAAATAGGGACTTCTGTGAAGTAGCAACTTTGAGTCCTATAGAAGATGTCAGGAGGAAGAGAGCTGGTTTCTACAGAAATTTAAATCCAGTGCCGCCTTCCCACAGCACTCACGGTAACTCTAGCTTTGATTTTAGGGAAGTAGCATTTAAGGTCTGAATACAACCGGGCAAGTGTCTTAATTACAGAGATGAGATGTGACACGGGGACATCAGCGTTAGATATGGCATGTGCTCTACAGTAATACATGATGTAGTATTCTGCCTGCCTCAGTTAGAGGTTCATGGGAGGGGGTGGGATCATGTTGTGGTCACGGAAGCAGATGATCTTTTCAGTTACAGGTATTTTACAGCATGCGTATGGATCTTGAAAGATTAGTATGGGGACAGGATTTTTGTGTTGGACTGTGCTAGCACCTTGTGAATGGTGGCTTTTGTATTGGAAGAATGACCAGGACTTATGGTAAGTGGCTTCAGGCAGATGCCGTCGTGATTGTTAGCCTGTATGGATATCTGTAACAGCTCTTGCTGTAGTTAAACTACTGTAAAACCACAAGAGTCCAATATCCTGTCACCTGGGCCAACCACTAAGGTTCCCGTCTCGCTATTTATAGAAACTGCATCCCTGTACATGTGGGCCCTTGTCAAGGCGAGGCTTATTTTGATCTGAGAGCATTGCTGAGGGAGCTAAAGCAGTCCAGTGACTAGAATTGTAAATCGGAATCGGGGCTTTGATCATTGACTCGCTGTGTAATTGTGTCGCTTATCTCCCTTGTGCTAAAGGTGCCTCCTTTTGAAATCTAAGAATTGGTATTCACGATTGCCAGGAAGAACTGTAAGTCTAAACAAAACTAAAAGTCACTAGAACATAACTGCTGCCTTCTTCTGCACATTAAAAATGCAATTGAGTGCTGCAAGGAACAGCTAATATGATTTATCTGTAGTCTCAAATGAAGACCTCATATCCGAAAAGCACTTAGCATAGCAGTGGTTTGAATTCTAAAACTAAGCTGTCTTGTGCAGCAAACCTTAAGCTCCTGGCTTAGCACACACTGTCCAGATGGCACTGTGCAGCACTCAAAATACGCAGCTATTAACTGGTTAACTTAATTTATTTCCTTTCTCCAGAGGGCTTCTGTTTCAACATGCAGTGAATTGACCAATGTTCCATTTCCAGTATTTGAGTTTGGCAAAAGGAGAATATAGGATTTGATGCAGCCTGGCACCAACTTCACAGTGGATTCTGAGACTACCGAGCTTTAGTTTTGTTGTATTGTCTTGTTTTTCCCAACAGCAGTGGGAACTTACATAATTGCCAGAGATGAAATCACTTGGTGAAGTGATTCTTCTGTCAGCAGATCAGTAGATCTGTGAAGTTACTTTAGGATTTGAGATAGAGTGCTTGCACCAGGCACTGCTTTTATCCATGTGTCTGGAAGTGCAGCTAGTAGTGTGTTATGGCCAAACCATGTATCACCTCACTGACATTTTCTTCATAACTGTTTGAAAGAAGTTCTGTTCTGAGGGAGGGTTTGATGGGCTGGCACGAGGCAAATGAGATCAAAATTAATTATCACTAAGTGGTGGTGGTGTTTGTATATTTTACACCTGTGCACTCCTGCACAAAGGGCCCTTGAGGGTCTTGCTTGGAATGGCTTCCTGTAATTCGCCAGGTGAGTTTTAATGGCCTTTTCAGTGCAGTAAATGTCAGTAACATGGATCAAAACCATGATTATAGTAAAGTAAATATGGAAGAGAAATGTACGACTTCTCCCCTTCAGTTCCACTAGCTAATACCTCAGAATTATCTATGCCTTTATTGTCAGTTTTCATTACCTTTCCTCCCTCCCACATACACTGCTAAGTAATACTGTAATCATACCAAAATGACTCGGGTTAATTTCATATTAATATTACCATTTTACTGCCTAAGACACTTTATATGTGTAGACTACATACCTTGCTTTTATTTGTTCCTCTTCTGTCCATTTCATTCTAAGCCTGTGGCTGTTTAATCTCTCAGATTTTTAAGGAAAGAGATGGTGACAGTCCCTGTGTACTGCATTTGGTAGCAAGGAGCTACATTTTCAGTGAGGGACTCTGGAATTTATTGTTAAACTAGCAGATAAAATAAGATTATTTTGAAAGAGTAGTTGAGTCTTGATGCTGCCGTTGCACATTGCTAAGAGTGTCTTCAGAGTGGGCAGAATGACTCAATATCTTTGCTAAAAGGTATGGTATATTTAGGGGTCATGTGCTTTCTTAGTAATGTGTGAGTCGTCACAGTCAAGCTGATTTGGATTGTACATGTCTAATTAAAGGAAATTTAACACCCATGTGACTATCAGAAACTGATGGTTTGAAAAGATTGTGAGCGCTGTGACTGTCTAGCTTTTTTACTCTGGAATTTCACTGCTGTTGCTGCTGTAAATGTTGCTGATACCAGCAATACAGTAATCCTGTTGTTTGAAGGGTTGCTGGAACTCCAACACAAGCACATTTACTCGGTGAGGATTAACTCTCAGTGATATTAATTAATAAATTTTCCATAGCAATGAAGCATTCTAGCATAGGCTACGTTCTCACACTGTTGGCTGGAGGTCTGCCTTCTGGTATCTAACCTAAAAGGCAGGAAGGGAGGATTAGAAGCAAGCAGTGTTATTTCTCTTTTTTTGGTGTCAAAGCACTACTGAAAGCAGCACTGTGTTCCTAACAGGAATTTCTGCCTGGAATCTCGAATTTGAGACTTCTCTTTCTTAAGGAGGTGTTTTTTTTTTGCACAAGGTAGCAAGTCTGTTTGGGTGATTGGTAGTATATTGTCACTATACCCTTGTGGTTCCTCTCTCAGGTCATCATAGAAGGAACATGGAGAGCTAAGGTTGCTTCTTGGAATACCAGTGAAGGAGATGAGGTGTAGAGTATTACTTTCTTGTCCTGGTGATGAATTCTTAACGTGTACCATGAAGCAAATGTGTGTGTCTGTTTCTATGAATTGCAGATATATCCTGACCTGCGTCATAGCTCTGACACTTGCCATTTTGCAGGGGGGGAAAGACATGATTTCTGTTTTGCCATACACTATGGGCATCTGCTGGAAAGCAAAGACCTTTAGGAGAAATGAAGTTTACTTTGATGCAGGCTGCAGATGAATCAGTGTAAATTGCTTAGATTTACATGTGTTTTATGAATATCAGGGTTTTAGGTATATAAACTCAAATATGTGATGTTACTCTGTAAGTTTTGTGTTACTAGTTCTTAGAAACACTAAAAACCTTTTGTCTACAAGGGCTGAAACAAGTTCAGATCTTTTTTTTGCCACAAGTAGCAGGTGTTTTCTTGTTCCTCTGTTATAGGAAAATTAAATTTGAAACAGCAGAATTTCCCTGGGAGGGAAATTCCATCTTCTGGGGGCAGCTGTTAATACCGGCTGATATGTTTTTTCCTATATTCTCCGGTCTGCTTTTTACCTCCTGACTCCAGTCTTTTTCTTGAGTATAGCTGTTCTCGGTCAAGGAGTCAGCTTTATGATCTGTCCATATAATATCTGTACATCCTGATGTGCAAATGGAGGCTGAGACACTGGTGAAATGTAACTGCTAAATAAGCAGTGCAGGTGTATAAGTGCTGAGCTAGGCTCACATGAAATGACTGATGTGAACAAATCTGACTAGCTTCTAACTGAAGAAAGACTTCACTCTCAGATTTTGATTATTCAAAGTGGTCCGTTACACAGCGAGGCAAAACAGCAAGCAGATTATTATCTGATATTAAGTCTGTAGACATAAACCTCTGCAGATGTAAACCAGGTAAGTTCCTCATACGAGGTAGACTTGAAATTCTTTACAGTGCAAATGGATCAAGTTTGATAGAAAGGTCCGTTGTCAGGATTTTGTGTTGTTCTTAAGTGAGCAGTTATTTTATCACTTGGATTTTCTGTGCACTCATGATTTACATTGTTAATGTTGTAGGGAAAGTAGGAGTGGTCATGCTGTGAAAAGAGGCAGCTGGTGGGCTGGGGAGAAGCAGTGAGAAAAGAGTAATGAAAGAATTAGGGAAGAAAAGAAAGATGATGATACTAAGTTAAAGAAGTTGTGTTGGCTCTGTTAAATTCTGAGTTACACCCAGTTCTGTTCCTTTCTGTCAGCTCATGCTATTGTGATTAGGGAGCCAAAGGAAAATCTAGGAGTGCGACTGAGACTTTTGCCTTCTGTCCTGTCATTCTGTCACTTAGTTGCAGCCTCCATCCCCTTACCCTTTTCTCCAGTGCCAGGTCTGCAGCTTTTACAACAGGGCTCTGAGCAGCTTCAGTTTCCGACTTTGTCTCCCTCATTTAACAACGTTCATGACTTTCCTGGAATCTCTACAACAAGCAGACTTTAAGGGGGCAGCATTGCCAAACACATTGTTACTTCCATGCCCCTTTAAAAGAAATCTCTTATTTCTGTATGCGAAGGCATACCTAGATCATGGTGTGCAAATCTTTTCTAACCAGTTTTCTCAAGTGTGCATTTAGCAAATCAAGGCATGGATGAGCCCTGCTGTTCTCACATATTCTATTCCCCAGCCACCTCTAATGTTTTCCTCAGCATACAATAGCAGCAGTTGCATCTTTCCTACCAGTATCTCCATTTCTTCTTGATAAGTATCCTCCAAAAATATTCCCACTTCTGTGGATTGTTACTATTCCCCAGTGGCAGACTCCCTCTGCACAGTTTTTAATGTAAAGAATTGGATGATTAAATATTTGACAAGTGCATTCAGCACTGAAATGCTAATAAATCGCATTATCTCTTGGGGAGGAGGGTTATTTTTTTGTCATTTTAACAGCAGAATAGAGTAATGATGCTTTTGGAGGTGGGTGAGCAGAAAAGGTTACAGTTTTGCTGCATGTAAATGCAAGCAAGTCCTCCTTTCTTTTCAGTAAGACTTTAATGTAATTTACAGCTGTTGTTAACTTGTCATATTTCGCCTCACCCCCAAAAAAACCCCAGTGGTTTAAAAATTCAGTGTATTTAGCCTCATGCTTTTAAAATTCAGATTTTTGTCATTGAACAAACTTGAATTCTAGGTTCATTATGGAAAGAAAAATAAATCTTTAAATTGATGTTAAAGGAATCTTTGGTCCTGCTCTCTAGTTTCTGATAGAAATTAACTTAATTTGGAATTCAAAGTGTAAATCTACTTTCTCCACTCCCATTCTTCCAGTGTGACAACTGTGTTCATTGTTCTGCTCTGCTTTTCTGCTACTCCCATCACTATGGTTATCTGAACACCTGATGTGTGGTACAGAAGAGAATTAGCTCTCTCTTACTTGACTGATGCAGCCCAGCAGAACTAAGACAGCTACGTAGGCTTGTGTGATTCAAGAAGGCAGATATATTCTGATTATGAAGCAGCTGAGCTTTGATGTAGTTTACTCTTTAGAGACTGGGTTAGCTGTTGTCCCATTCCTATGCCCCTGTTTCTACCAGTGCAAAGTGAAATTGAAATGTAATCATTTGACTTTGAAGCCTCAGTCCACCTTCGCACTGCTCTGAGTCAAAGTGCAAATTAATGGTCAATCTCTCATTAAGGTGTCAGTCAGCTGCATTCTGTTCGAAATTGCTATCGACTCCTTCTGTGACCTTGAGAAATTCATTTAGTTTATCGGGTTTTCACATTTGCAAAACAGAGCAGTATTCTTTAGGATGTCAAGTTAGCTACTCGGTATGAATTGGAGAGCTTTGTCTTTTACTGAATCGCACCAACGGTCTCTAATGTGCTGTCGTACAGAACTCTACACTAAAGCTTCAGAACTAGGAACTTAACGATGCCTTTGAGAGGGCACACAGGTCAGACTGTGCAGAATAAGATGCGGAATCAGAGTCTAAAAATGCGATCATGACAGTGCCAGAAATGAACATGCATTATTGATGGGATGGTGTTCTGTCATCGGGGCAGGCAGGATACGCTGAACTGAGCTGTTCAGTTGCATCTCTGAGCATTAGTGCATTAGCTGTAATCAGAATTGTTTCCAACAAAACACTGTTGCTTGTGCCCACAAGCCTAACGATCATCCTGTATCCGTTAACGGTCTGAGCCCGTTCCAGAATTGCAGTCGCAGCAAGCAGGCCCTCCTGATCTGGGGTGTGTTTGCTCACAGATGCCTGGGAAAGAGCCCAACTTAACTTGCTTCTAAGATCCAGCAGAATAAAAGGAATTCCTTCTGGTAGCCTGGTTGTGTACTGTTATTGAGAACTGGAAAAAAATGGTCATCTAGCTCGTGTTTCATGGCTGCAAAGTAGCAAAGAGAGAGAAAAGAATTACTTAGTGAGGGCAATATTTTTGAAGGTGGGGAAAAAAAGTAGATTTTTCTAATATACCTGAGGATGAACAGTTTAGCTTCATTTTAAATGGATGAACAGTTTAGCTTAATTTTAAATGAAAGCGTGCTCTACATATCTTAAACATCTCTCAGAACTTCTCGATGAATGCTGGGGAGGCTTGAGGTGGCTTTCTCACTAGGCATTTTCAGGTTTCAGTGGTAGTAGCTACTCACTATCCACTTAGAGGATCCAACTTTTTACAGGTTCATGCAATGCACAAAGCATGAAATGCTTTTCTGTCAGGTTTTTTGTGTTTGAAGTGAGCCTGTTACTCCCCTGGTTTTGAGCAAAGAATGAGAAGCCTGATCTGTAAATCGCGTAGGTAAAATTATTCTCACACGCTGTGCTTGAAGTGAAATATAGAACATGTTCTTTAGGAGGAAAATAGCTACTCATTGCTCACCTAAACAATTTTAAAAAGTGAGAGTGACAACTCTTCGCTGTTTTATGACCCTTGTATATGAGATTTGAATTATATTTTAAAATAGCAGTTTATGCCTACAGGTAGACTTTTCTGCATATTCTAATCAAATGTTCATTATAGCTGGTTGGTAGCTTTTGTTTTGAAGAGACAGTATCTTGCGCAAACTGAGAGGTGTTTTTCTTTTTGGTGACTGAAGAGTTAATTTGAAAATTTGAGTTTCAAGGTGGAATTTCTCTTTTTGCAGCAGATGATTTGTTTTGAAATGAAGAAGAAACATCACAGGCAGGAATTTGGCCCTGCTGATTGTGCATTATCCTAACCTGTTTCATAGGGCCAGTAACATTCACAGTAACAGGAAATCTTTGGATGATTTAGGAACTTGGCGCCTCCTGAAAGTCCCTCTCCTGTGTATATTTCACATTAACTAATCAGTTTGGTATGGGGAGGTAATATTTAAACTAGCAGAAAATCTTTAGATGATTTACAAAATGGTGAAAACACACGATGAGACGGTGAGCCTTCTTTTGCAATAGAAAATGATTTAATTATTCTTTGCCATTCAAAACATTCGTCTTGGTAAAAATGAAAATGATTGTGTCAGGCAGAAAATTGTGTTCCATGTTAATATTTGCTGTAAATGAACAAATGGTAGAGTGTCAGTTGCTTTCTCTGCTAGACTGAAAAAATGAAATACATTCTGTGGTCTTTTTAATACAGAGTAGTTTTTCAAAGCTAATAAGGAAATTCTATAAGCCTGCTTGTGCTTTATATTTTAATTTGTGGAAGTCTGTATCTTTGTCTAGTGGAATTATTCTCTCTTTCCTTTCTCCCTCAGTTTTAGAACTCTTGCTGGTAAGTATTTGCATCTGTGTCAGATACCTGTTGCCACAGTGTCTTACCTTACTGGACAGATGACCCTGTATCCTGTCATCTGCTCTCTGTGGAGAGCTAGGGACGTGAGTGGGTTTTCCTGCATGTTGTCCTGGGGTTTTCTTGTACTTGGTGTGGCTGCCTACCCTGTGCAACAGGGATCTAAAATGCGTGCTCTTCTATTGGTTTGCCAGCATTTCGTACTCATTCCACATAGCACAGAAACAATGGAGGGCAATAATAAAACTCTGGCTTCCTAAAAACTTGAAATACTAGATGGATATGCGTGAAGGTTTTTTTTTGTAAGAAAAATTAGCTAAAATTCAGTAGAAGCTGATCATGCTAATCATAGAAATGAAAGAGACTGCACCAGACTGGATGCACAGTGGATTCTGCTCTTACCTAAACCTGTGGGACTCAATTGTCCTGCCATGCAATTGTCTGTGGGATAGAGAGCGAGCAGGAATGTATAGCATGCCTAAGGACAGAATTTGTCTGGCAGTGGTAAAAATAAACAATTAGAAATCTTTCACGTACTGTTGTATTTCCATTTTTTTCTTTCATAAGCTGGTGTTTTGAAATTGTTTCTTCAGTAGCCCAGCGTTTGGGCTTAGGATACTGAGCCAGATAATCAGCTGTCTCTCACAGATTTCTATATGTATTTTTTTAAAGCCAGTAGGAACCTTTAGATAATCGAGTTTAGTCTCTTCTCTAACTGCCATATTTCACTTGTTAACCTTGGTTGGAGCCCAGAGATCTTTTTCAAGCCAATTCTGAGTTCTTGCCCCTGAGGATCCAGTCAGTTACTTTCTTTCTCTTCAAAAGGAGATAAGACCAAAGGCTAAAGTTTAAACACAGCCAAATTCGGACCCCACCGAAAGCATGCTGATGTGTAGGAGTATTTCTATGCATACCTTCCCTCCTCCCACACAGGGGATGGAAGCAGGAGGGGGGTGAGGTTTCCAGCTGCCTGCCCTGCTCTAATCTCACCATTTGGGGTAATCCATGGGAATGTTAAATGGGTGAAACGGTTACGTTCTGCATGTCATTTGACCTCAGCTCTGAGTCATTTCTGAACACGACAAATCAAGTGCATCCGGTGGGCAGACGGAGGGAGGGAGTGAGGAGGGCATAGAAAGCAAACTAGATTAATGTCTGTGGTGTCCCATATGGCTTTCAGACCTTTATTTTGAATCCCCTTAAGGTGATCAAACTACTCCAGCATAAAAGGGATGAAGATTAAAATGGTTTCTGCTTGTTTTGACCTTATTACTTTTTAAAATATTATAATATAAATAAAAATATTATGTGCTGCAGTACAGTCTGCTAAACTCTAGCTTTCAGGCTAAACCTGGTGCTACTTGAAGGAAAAGATGGGTACAAACCCTTTCTCTTATAAAGGAAGGGAAATTTTAACCTTTGCGTGTTACAAGTCATCCAGTTTTAAACTAGGAATCTAAACTGCAACACTTGATAGGTAAATATTCTTTTGGGGAAGGCATGGCCCAGTTATGGACTGGGATGCTAGGATTACAGTCTACTGGGAGTTGAAGTACAGACTTAGAACCACATGACAGTGTTGTTGTCAACTCTGTTTCTCTTTGTTTCAAACCTTTAAGTACAATAACTTTTTCTAATCAGAGGAGAGTATTTGCTTAATTACAGATCTGATACACTAGGCATCCAGGAATAATGACATTAATTAAATTTAAGCAACAAAGCAATTTAACTAGTATGCCACACCTGTTCTTCACTATTCATTTAATTGTATACTGTGCAGGCAAATGTCTGGGCTTACTTATTCTCTCTCCTTTTTTAAAATCCCTCTGTGCTGGGATAGCCTCAAACTTACGTCCATATGGTGTCATGCAAAGAGAGCTCTTAGTGTGCTTGAATGAGGAGGAAGGACTGGGGTTTTTTAGCTTTGAACTTTATTTTCCCTCCCTGATTATGCTATTGTATCATCTCAGGCTCCTCATTGAAGCACCTTTATATAACCACGTAGCGTGTCCTATGGGGAATCTTTTTAGCTTAGCAGATCTAGGGACACTACTGTGATATTGCTTCAATTCTGTTGTTAGCAGTTAGTTAACCGCTGGGGAGATGGAGAGTCCTCTTGTATCCAAGTACTCAAATGTGTGATATGAGCAACTACGTATTTGCTGGGTATCCTTTCAGTTTAGATTTTCGTTGTAATGTCCATACACACGTGTAAGGGGTTATATATAGTATGTATGTAAGCCAAAGAAGTACTGAGGAGTATATTCTGTGCATTTTAGATCATGAGCTTCACTGTAAGTGGGAGGATGCTTAATTATGTTCAGGCCTCATAAATCAGTGAGGCCAACCCTGTTTTCAAACCTTAAGCCTTTAGCCTGTGCTCAACCACCAAAACAGAGATTCCTGATGATAGTGTAATCTAAATCCATTACTGTTATGCAGAGACAATATCCCCTCAGCAGATTTGTTTAAAACTGGTAATACATTAAAAGCTTTTATATAATCAGGAGGAGTTTAGCACAAAGCTTTTGTGTATATTCTTTACAGAGTGTTTTATTTGTCATACAAGTTCCATAAACAGTGCTGTGTTTGCAGTGGAAGATCAGAGTTTTGCTGAAGTCTCTTCCAATAGGCAGCACCATAAAATTACAGCTACTGTTCTCCTGTGATAGAGCTCATTTATGAATCACTGCAGTGATCAACATAAAGAATTGTTGATTGCTAAGATAAAAGATGTTTTCTGTAATTAAGATTTTATTATAATATATGAAGATTAAATATAATCTGTTGACAGATTGGTAGTGTTTTCCTCCATCCTTTCCTAGGGCTAATTTTCTTACAATTTCCTAACCACAGAAATTGTGTGTTACTTCGACTTCAGAAACACCTCTGGCCGCAACGTGCTTTAGGCAATGAAAGAGAAAATGAGTCAACAGTAACAAGCAACTGCTGTGATACTGTTCTTTCAGACCCAGGTAGATACTTTACCACAGGTAAAGATGTATGTAAAAATAAGCTACTGGAGTTGATTTCCTTTACCCTTTAAAAACAAAAAATGGTGAGCCATACCTGTCCTAGAGCTAAAGTAGTGTAGAACATGCAGGCATTTCTATCGCTAAGTGCGGGACCAGACACATTCTGTGGTTCACCCACCATTAACTTATGCCTAAGGGCTTGCACTGGAAATGGAGAAATATTTTTGTAGATGCCCTTGAGTAACAACATCTCAGTTACAATGGGAAAAAAGTTCCCAACCGATTCTTTTTTAATTTCTGTTTTAATCGCAGTAACATCTGTTTGCTAGTAGTTCTCAGAATTATGCTATTAACATTCCCTTCTTTGAGAATATCTGGTTATTTGCAAATTTGCAAAGCTTTAAAACTAGATACACCTCTTTTTTTTTTTTTAAGCGTGACTGACAATTGTAATTAATTCTCTGTCCAGGTTTGTATGTGCTGTCTGCAGATTGTTTACAGTGTTTAGAATTTTTAATTATATACTTATAAACTAATGGGAATTAATAGGTGTTTAATTTTTACATAGATCAGGAATGCGTTTTCCCCTGTTTCTTGCCCTATCGATTTTTAGCTCAGTAGTAAATATATTCTGTGTTAGTGCCACAAAGTTTGAATCTAGATGGGTACTTTTTCAGTACAATTCCCAATGCATTCAGCCCAAAGTGGTTTTTTTTTTCCCCAGCTAGGAATATTAAACTCATGACATTAGATTTAGTAACGGAACAATTCGGTGTTAGCTATAGCAACACTGCTTATGCACATTACAACTCGGTAATGTTTGCCACTCATCTGATTAATTCCACAAGTACAGTTCAGAGAGTTTTCTGTGAGACTTTTTCAAGAAAGCATATGGATTTTGCTCCTGACTCCCATCTGTCTGCGTATCCTGCATTTTAAAGGAAGAGTACAATAGTGAGATAATGAATTTGGGTTGGCTTGTCTGTTTTCTCAGTGTTTCTTCACTCTGCCAGGTTTTGTTTCTTTAGACTGTAAACAACGTAGCACCAAAATAGCCTCCTTGCTGGTGTCATGCAGTCAAATCTACACGTGTATCCACATGCTTTTATAGAATACATCAAAGTCGGGTATTTGAGGAACTCGTATTAAAAGTTAAATTGCACTAGGAGTGTCCTACCTGCTGCATTTATAAATGACTGCCGTGCTCTGCCCCATGGTTATTTCTGTTCTGATTTTCTATACCAATAATTCCCCATTTCCTAGAGTAGCACATGGAATTGTTTCTGCAGTTGCTTGCCCGTTGAATGCACAAGCCTGTGGAGACAACATTACATTGTCAAGATGTGCTAAGTGGAAGAGAGATAATGGAGAGTTTGTTGTGCTGTCAAAACAAGTAGCAATCGCAGGTTCTATCACTACTGCAGAAACAAACTGGACTGAACACATACAACAACAGACTTGGAGAAGTGAAATTTCATCCAGAAATTTTCACGGCAAGTTCCTGTGCTCTGGAGTTTCCTTCGCTTCTGGGGTCAACAGAGTGACCCCTCTTTTGTTGGGGTCTGTTGACCCTTAGGCTGATGTTCTCGTAAAGACTTAAGGCAATAAATAACTGTGGCAGGAACAGATCTTCTGGGAGGTGTTTGTTGGATAAGGGCCTAAGCTGTCCGTTGAGTCAAGGAGTATTTCTCCAAGGTGCTTGGAGGTGAAGTACTCACATGCCATAGTCTAACCTTGCACAGGAAGGAAGGAACATAGAGCAGGAGAGAAGTAACTGGATTTAGCTTGTGTGTCAAGGGCCTGGGGCATGTGTACAGCCCCGCAACTACGTGTCATGGCTGAGAGAAGGAATTCTGTCTCTATGTGGGTATTTGTCTGGTAACAGACAAAAAAAAATGTTATTTGTTGGACTGAAGACTTAGGGCACATATAAGCTGTAGCCTTTATGGTGTAATGAAGTTCAGGCTGACACTTAGAGCTGACACACTCTTTCGTGAGCTTGAAAATCAGGAAGCTGAACTAAACTAGACATGACGTATTTGTGACCGAAGATGGGAAATCTCTTGACAGTGCAGAATTCAGAACAGTGTGTTTGACTCAAAGGAGGTGCAATTTCTGAACTAGTTTGCCTACCTAATATTTTTATTCTGTGTTTTTGAGATTTCTGTGGGGAACATCGTAGATCACTAAGCCTGGCTACTTTGAATATTTACCTGTATACTCAAATCATACTAAATCCAACTACTCTGACCTGCAGCTTAACTACTCTGAACTCTTAGCATTCAAACCAAATGCCTATATGCAAGCATCTAAGAACTTGGGAAAACAGAAAATCCAAATCTGAATCAGAACTGAGTGACTGTCCCATCCCCAGTGCATAATAAGGTTGGGACAGCAGTTCTGTGTTGTGGATTTGACCTTTCCATTGCTTACAGTATGACCTCTTGAGTGAGTAGCCATTACGTGTGTATGTATTCAGTGTGTATATGTCCTTTTCAAAGTTACTGGGTTGTTTATTTTATTTCCTTGTCAGAATGATCACAGATAGTGCATCTGTTTGAGTTATAACGGTGAGGGTCAAGACTGATAACAGACTATTTTAAGCTACTCTTAACAGCCTGGTTGTGTGAAAGATAGCAACGGAGGTTTATGGAACTGTGGAGTGAATTATTAAGTGACGCTTCTAGCCCAACATGACAAATAAAATTCTGTTGCAAAAAGATACTCAATTGTGTCAAGCATTGATTTTTAAAGATGTCTAACAAATGGCTTCTGGCTAAGCACACTATCTTTCTTAATTCGTTTCTCTGATCAGCGAAGTTGAATAAAGAGCAACCCACCAAATAAAACCAGCATTTTCTTTCAGTCATTATCTGTGCTTTCTTAATAAAAGACTTGGAAGCCTGATTTAAATGTATAATATAGATATACGCAAATTTCAGGTATGTTTATTTCAATTTCCTGGTAAAATCACTGAAAGACCATGAATCAACTCCAGACATGGCAAAACATATTCATCTCAATGGTGGTTTTTTTGGTTGGGATTTGTTTGGTGGTTGGTTTGGGTTTGTGGGGTTTTTTTGGTTTTTGTTGGTTTTTTTTTAATTGAGATACATCGGTTTGGCACTCTGTTGCTAATTACCATGTTGTTTCCTCTGGCAAACAGCATTTGTTTTGTCCACTCACAGTAATTAGGCGGGATGATATGAAAAGGGGAGGGGAGAGTAATTTGAAACTGCAATAGCTGAGTTTCTCTTTTGCAAGGCTTGATCCCTGGCTGTGGATCAAAACCAAGAAAGAAGGAAGAGGAGGTACCAAGTCAGCCAGAGAGCATTGCTGCTCCATGAGGTAGGTCATGGCTCCCAAGGATCCAGCCTGCCTCCAAGAATATCTTCTTGCCAATGGCTAGGATGAGTAGTGCATGCTTATAGCTAATACTGTGGTGTAGGTGAGCTCCTGGAGTCGTGTGGTTTTGCACATCTAGTGCTACTTTTGGTAAGATGCGGGTGCTCTCTCGGAACACTCCTTTTCAAGCCGATTTTTCCTCTGGGTGTTCCTTGCCTCAGTCTGCAGCATGAAAGTGTAACTGCAGGGTATTAACTTCCCCTCTTTAAATGCTGGATCAGTTGACAGGTGGATCTACCTGCTGCTTTTTGGCAGCAGGAAAATGGCAGCGCCTTTAATATATTTACAGTATTTGTACTAAGTAAGTATATTTACTCCAGCAGGCAGGGCTATACATGGGAATGGAGAAGCCTTGCTGCTGTTGGCAGTTTTTAACCCTCTCTTGTGTGGCTACAGGACTACTAAGCACAAGGGTATAACCCCACTTTTCTGTGAACACAGATACGTCATCTGTATTGCGCGTGATGATACAGATGCAGTCTCTCAGGGATGGAGGAGTGATTTTATGAGACATACAGATTTATTTCACAAAGGAAATCATTAGAAGCTTTAAACTTGGAGACATCCTACAGAGGTACAAGGCATCATTAATGCTCAATGTGCAGATGATTCAGGAGTAGTATCTTCAGAAACAGGATGCATAAGAATTTTTCATAATGGTTTGGTAGATGAGAGACTGAGAGAAGTAAAAAGATTAATTACTTTGCAGATAGCATTGTAGTACTTGCAGTTTGCAGTGGTATAAGTGAGGGAGGGTATGCAGAAAGACTACTTGGTTAAAATTTAGATCTTAAGGCTGGCTTTCCATCATAGTCACATCTCATTGTTCATTCTTATTGCTGTGCTCAGAGTGTGAGAATGTAATTCACTGTTCTGAAGCATCTGTATTGTTTGTAACTAGTGGAATGAATTAAAAATGGAGTGTGTCTTACTTTGGCTCTTTATGTCCGAAGAGGATACTGCCACAACTTCCTTAATCATGGTGGCTTGAAATTTATTTTAAACTTTATTCTCTGTGTTTGAGTGTCAGAATAATACTGCACAGGTGCTAGATATTGGGTGTTAGCATTGACATTTACAATGTTCTTTTTTATAGTCTGTATTCTGAATTTCTGATTTGATCCGATGGGCAGAAAGGGATTGGTGGGCGGAAGATAATATTATTAGTTGTGACTTAAGGCCAAATTTGTGACCACTCAAGTGACCAATCAAGTGCTAAACAAGATAGGTATAACATCAATTTCTAATGTAGATTAACTGCTTACAGACCTGCTTATGTTTTTCTAGCAATCTGTATTGTCCAGTGCAGCTCAATATGATAATGCATCCTGAGATGTGTCTGAACAGTTGGTCAGCCGTGCAGCATAATGCAGTTCCAAGGGAAGGCACCTGGCATAGGTCTGGGACCAGTATGACCACACTGATAGAGCCCTACACCCAAGAGGCTCAGGCTCAGCACAGTGCTGACCTGGCTGGTGTTGCACCAAGTAGCTCTAAGTGCCTTTAAAGCCTGACTCATGTTTGAGAGGCTCTGGTTTCCCATCTGCAGATCTGCAGCAGTCAGGCTGCCCTCTTACCTTCCCTGTGGAAGGAGTGCCTGAATGTCAGTGCGTCAGCTGCCAGCTTGCCGTGTGGCATGTTAATGTGGCTGGAGATCACTGTGTTGTACCTGAATGTTTTATTTCATGAGCGTTGGTGGCTGAGGAGACGAATCATGCTCAGGTGTCGTTCTGGTGAGGGCAGGGACCTGTTGCTACGGAGTGGTGCCAAGGCTCAGTCGATTTGCAGATGTGACTCAGTGATCACAGGAGCCATAAATTGACAAGACGTGGGCTCCTAAGTGCCTGAAATGTTTTTTACAATGACTTTCAGGAGCTAAAGCCAGGTAAGGCCTTTCAGCAGTTTTGTCTGATTTTATGAGATTCTGAGGTAAGGCCATCATTCAAGAAAGTGCTTATGCACATTCTGTTCTAAGCAGCACTTAACTATATTTTGCTTAATCTGCTGCGTTGCTTTTCCCCTGTTCTGTTTTATACCTTGCTCTGTAATGGCTAATATTTGAGATCTTCTGTCGCAGAAAAAAGCAGTGCATTGAGAATAGTTACGTGACCTCTGCATGCTAAGAATTATTATTGTGGAAGCTATAGAGAAGTTCACGTACTCTGTAACACAGAATTTAGAGAGAAAAAAGTATTGTGAAGAATTTAATTGCAAGTTTCATTATAATATGTCGTAGGAAGGCATTCATGTGCCCTGTTCACATGATCTAGTATTAGTGCTAATCATTCCTTCCCCTTAAAGTAAACCATTTGTTAGATACAGTTATTCACTGCTTGGGTTTTGAAGTTTTTGTGGGTGGTGGGTATGTCAGTTGTAGCATCCTTTCTATTTAAGCCTTTCTTACAGAAAAATTGCAAAACATTGTAATAGATGAGCAGAAATATGGGCAATTTCAGAGGAACATGAAAATTTAGCTTTTCAGTCTTCTAGAATGCCCCAGAACGCTGAGGCAAAATCCATGAACTCCCAAGCATTGTGGAGCCAAATCACCTAAAATTTCTGACTGCTTCCACTTAAATTTTCTTTGCAAGCTACTAATCATGTCCAGCAGCAGCTATGAGAAAAGGTATCACAAAGATGTAAATTAAACCTCTGGGAATTGCAGCTGAAAGAGAATTGGCAGCCCTGGGCACCTCGCATTAAGACAGTGGCAGTAATTGGAGCAAGCTTGGTTCTCCTGCATGTAAACACACTCTCTGTTTAACCTGATTCATTAGAACTGGAAGCTCTAGCTAATTTCTGCAAAGCTTTTCCGTGCAATCAGGTTTTCTGTGTGATTAGGGTCAGGATTACAGTCATCTTCAGTTTCTGCTTCAGGCGGTTCATTCTGTGAAACACTGAGATTATGATGATGGAGGGAAGGGAATTAAAAAGCAAACAAAAAGCAAACACCCCCCTGCCAAAAAAGAAAGGAAAAAGGAAGTGCCACCTTTTAAAAGCATGAAAACTAGTAAAACCTGAAACTCACTTAAATAACTTACCTTTTCCTCCCCTAACAAACAAACAGAAAGGCCAGGTCTCAGTTTTGCTCTAGTGCCAAAAATGAGAGATTTCAGTCTACATGGCTGAGCTAAGTCCTGATTGTGATACTACTGATCCTATCGTGTAGAAAGCTGTTGCTGCTGCACCAGCCTCTCTTGAAATCCCATCCCCAAGTCTGTCTAAATAAATCAGTTCAAGATGATGTGGCTCTTACACAAATGCCTACCGAAGACATCTAAACATTGTTGCTTCCCAAAGATTACATCTTGTCTTGAATGTTAACAGCCGATATATTCCTTGGCATTTATATTCATTTCTATTCTTGGTTGACTTTACATAATCTCATGAAGCCTTTTTATTTTTATGTAAAAGAAGATTACTATGGTTAGCAACAACTGACGCTAGCACAGATAAAATGGCTTAAAATAGTTGTTAGAAAGGATGAGAAAGACAGTAGCTTGTATAGAGCATGTAGAAAGTTTCTCTGCATTTACAACTGATTTTTAACACTGGATAATCTTGACTTTCCTTACAACAGAGTAAAATGGAGTTGATGATGATTGAAATGTATGTTTGAAGGTACTTTTTTTTGTTGCAGTGGGGCTGGCTTAGTAAATTGGAGTAATGCCAGAAGGTGCTTCTGTCATGACAGGGGATTGTAGTCCTGAAGGAAGTATTTATGTTGTAAAATGTAAAGCATTCGTCATTTTGCAATGATTTTTCTAGGTGTGTGCCAACCTGCCTGCTGCAATGAATTAAATTAATGTGTGCCCCACTGAAATGGTTTACAGTATAGTAATTGTCACTGGCAACACAATGTTGTTTTTAAGTTGTTATTATGCAGGCAGAAACCCGTATGTCATACAAAATTGATATATTGCATTGTGTATATTACCTTCAAATTAACTCGGTATAATATTTGTCTTGTTAAGAACCAGCTATTCTGTTGATGTCATAAACAAATGTGTCTCCTCAATTTTCCTTACTCAAGAGAGAAAAAAACCACCACCATCCCCAAGAGCTGAGGTCAGATTTAATTTAGAACGAATACCTGGACTTTAATTATTATCATCCATCTGGGACATTGCAGAGTAGGTCCTAATAATTAAGAGAGAATGAATTAAAAATTCGTAAAAGGAAATATGGAAGGACATAGTAGGCTTTTTTTTTCCATACAATTAATTAAATCTGCTTTGAATAATCTGCAAGAGGAAAATAATTAGCTTAGCCAGGTAACTGCACTTGATTTGCCAAGCCTTCTGTGATAGTTTGCATACTATGTTGCAGTCTGTGCGTGGCTTCCTTTTAGGTTGCTCTCCATCATGTAAACAGGTTCAAGAGGGGTTGGTGAAGTCGATGATGATTTATTGTTGTCATGTACTGTTTCATTATATTGTTCTTTTTGTGTCTGTTTGCTGTTTTCTGTTGATGACTATTCAGTTATGACAAAGCCTAGATCTCTAATGCACACTGAGTAAACAGTGTTTTGGTGTAGGAGTTAATCCAAAGCCCACTGAAATCAGACCATCTCTCTCTGCTGGTGTCTGTAAGCTTTGCATTAGGCCAGGCTGCGATGAGAATTGAGCCTTGAAAATTTAAATTTCAGGCACATATTCCTCCTCTCAATGCCTTTTCTGCTTTTCCTGGAGATCACTCCAGCTAAGATGCTTTCTCCATCCTGACCATTCCCAATTACCTGCATTAGACATAGATAATTTACAGATGCATTTACATAGCAGCACGTTTTCTCGAAGTAAGGTGGTGTGCAAGAGCTATAGGTTATAGTGAGATCTGAAACAGCGAGATGGTTTACAAGCCTCACGTGGCTCTTTTTCATTAACTTTCCTCATTTACGGTGAGGCTTTTATGTGTTTCTTCTTGGTGATAGTACTGAAAATGATGGAGTAAAAGAGAGTCCTGTGTTTAATCAAGAGAGCAGCTCATTCTAACTCACTAAAAGATTTGTGGCTAAGAAATATGGCTGAAGAAAGATTTCCACTTTCTCTCACTTAAAGAAAGCGACAACAGCAGCGAACCAAAAACCAATGAGAACGACAGGCTCTGCATACTGAAAAGGTGTGTCATGGGAGCATCAGGACAGGAGGTACTAACCAGTGTCTTGTTAATACCAAGACAGTATGTGGCAGATGCCGCTTTTTAGGTTAAGCCATTACAAAATCATTAACTGGCCTCTATGCATTTTACAAATATTTGCTTCCAATTAGTTTTGTTGCTGCAAGGCCCACGTTATTGTATCTGTTAAATGAACTCCAGGGTCAGAGGAGTGGATATTGTTGGTTTTGTTTTTTTTCAATTTCAGGTTTTCCATTTCCTTGCACCAGAGGATCAGATCCTGTTGTTTGATTCTTTTTTTTACCAGATTTAGTTATACGTAAGCAATGAAAAGGCTCCTTCACTGGGTAGTTTTGCTTCTTTGGCACCTTTTTATTTTTCAGTTTAGTGGCAATGATTGCATCAGAAAGGGTCAGCTGGACTTTGCTGTAATTTGATTAATTCCCACTGAACAAGGCAATTTTGGTGGGCTTGTTCTGGTGGTACAATGTAAAGACTGAACACCTGTAAGTGACTGTAGTACGGAAGACTGACCACATCAGGCTCGGACTAACAAGTGTGTGCTCTGAAACACCTTTTACCACAATGGCTGGGCATGGTATGGCACAGCTGGATGACACCAGATGAGCTGTTGATTTCAGTACAGAATATACTTTCTACAAGAAAAGAGAATCACCTGCAAATCCCACATCATTTTAGTGATCAAATCTAGTATCAAATAGGTTACTTTATTTCCTTTCTGTCTAGTAGCTCTTCTTCATTTATTCAAACATCTAGAAAACGGGTAACCATGATATTTACTGCAGCAGTGAATTCCAGAGGTTGATAGTGCTCTCTGCCAAAAATTCCAGTTTGCAGATGTAATTATATATAATTATATTGTTTCAAGAGAGGTATGTTAAAGAGGTCTTAAAATGATCAAAGATGATGACTTTTAAGATTAAGCTATGACTTTTTACTTGATGTCTGTGAGACGTTTCAATAACATTCATTTTATCTTTGATGTTTCCATATAATTTTACACACCTGCAGTACTGTGTGTGTTCTAGTGATGGTCAGGCCTTTCTGATATTAAAGGCACCTGTGATCTGGTAGCTGTTGTAGCTGTTAAAAGAATCACTTACTCAAAGCAACAGCCACCTGTGTCATCAGTAGGGTTGAATTAACAACCTGAGCAGGGGCAGTTCCTGTTGGTTTTTAGCAAAGCTAACCTCACTTAATGCAGGGCAGAATCTGGTTTAGCGTTCAGAGTAGAGGACCCTCTGTTTCTGTTGCAGGCTCTGCCAGGCAGCGGTGAGATTGTACACAAAGGCTTTGAACTCTCTGCTCCAGCTTTTCTTCGTCCATCGAAGGTGAGTGGTCATCTCAAAACTCAGCAAATTACTGGTGAATGTGCAAAATGTTTAAGCTTATTTGTCTGGGTACAGGACAGAGTTCTTTTGCAGCTTTGTTGTCTTGGAAAAGTTTTGAAGCTTATGGTGTAGTTCGGTACCTCTGAGGAGGTTTTCCTTAGCTGAAATGTTACATCATCCTGACTGATGCTTTTGGAACTGATGCAAATAACGGTGTGGTCTTTAGTTAGAGCAAAGCTTAAGCTTTCAGAACATAGTTTTGGCACAGTGTATACCTGATGAAAGTTCTGATTGCTAAAAAATCTGCAATGTTGTTCAAAGAAAGATGTGATTTCAAATGCAGGCTCTGCAGTTTTCTTTATGCTGCACCAATTAAGCTATAGCTGTTATATTCCTTATCTTAATTTACAACAGATACAGTGTTCAAAAATGGAATATCCAAAACAAAACAATGACAATAATTAAGTCATTTTTGCTTTGTCTTTAAAACACAATCAAATGCAAAATGCAAAACCAGTTTCAGATCTGTTCCCTGTAAAAAGTTAAGCCATCTTTCTGTACCTGTCATCTGTTGTATAGAACTGAAGCAGAACCCTTCCTTCTTCCAACCTTTGGACTGGGATACTAAATTAAGGCCTATGTAAACAGAGCTGATCAGTAATGCCGCCATTGTGAATCTTGTGTACATGAGAATTAATGCTATGACATGCTAATTGGTTTGTAAGATGAAAACTTGAGTGTTTGTGAACAAGGATCAACTGTTGTGCTCTCTACTCCCGTACAAGAGTGTTGTGGTGGCTGGGCTTCTGAGACTCCTCCTTTTGCATCTCGTAGTGGCATGGAAAGTAAATTGCCTTCAGCAAGGATTTTGAGTGTTGGCAACTTGAAAGTCTGTATTTTTGTATAGAACATTTTCTTTCAAATTGGTTAGTTAGGCATGGAAAAACTTTTACTACTAGATTTTCTGAGGCTTTTTCCTTCTGATTTAGCAGAGCATAGCCCTAAATATGTAGCTTTTTGTGGCAAATTAATTTTGATCTGCACAGTGCCACTCAGTTGTTGTTATTGCTTTTGGCATTCTTTGGGAGTTGCTGTTTGTTTTGATGTCGAGAATTCCGGCAAATTGTTTGTACCTCCAGATGCTGGGGGTTTTTTAAACTAAACAAAAATGAAATCTTTGCCACGTAGCACCTTTCAGCTGTGGAACTGTATGTGAGATGAGTGTTGTTGTTCTTAATTAATGTATTGAGAAACAACATGAAGTGGCTTGTCTGTGATTGTTCATTAAGTTACTGGCAAAAGCTTGGAATAAAATCAGGAGATCTTGAATTTGCATCCGTTGCCCTTCCAACAGCTTGGGTTTTTATTTATTTCTTTATTTTTAAAGATGCCTGTTCTCAGCCTCTCTGAAAATCAGTTCACTTTCAATTTGGTGGTTCTGACATTAAGGCTATTGCTGGCATCTGAGTACCTAAGATAAAACACTTGTAAATAAATGCATAGATTAGGAGTTAAATCTGCATAAGTTACCAGTGGGGATCAAAGATGTGCTGTTTCTTGAGCAGACGTGTTGATGAGTTCTTCCCTTCATTTCAAATTATAGAAAAGCAGGGTCTTGCACCATTTCAGTTCCAGTTCAAGGGAATGCTTTTGTTATAGCAACGAACAAATTAGAAAATCACGTATTTTCATGTGCCAGTAATTATTTCCCTAGAATATACAACTGTACTTTTAAAGTTCATTGGGTTTATTTGGAGAAAGCAGTGGAATAGTGTGATCTGGGATAGAAAGTGTCTACCTGGCTACATGTAAAATTGCTCTAGTTAACAGATAGCCATGTATAGTTCTACACAGATTTTATTATTGCTGTATGACCAAGAGTAAGCAGCAGTGCTTGCTTTCATGGTCAGTCTGAAACCAGAAGAGGCATTAACGTTCAACAACATTTGAGCGGTAAAATCAGAGTTATTTTTGTTGTTTTCTTATGCAGATGTTGTGGTTCTTTGGAGCGCTGATCTCAAGGGGGGAGACAGACGTTCAGTTCAAGACAGTCCCATGCTTGCAGCTCCTCATTAGTAGTAGTATTCTTCTGTGTTGCCAGTTCATCTTTGTGTTTATGCTTAGCAGCAGCACTTATTTTAATAGGGTTAGATTATTAATTACTCTGTGGAGAAGTTCTCAGCAGTGTGGATTTTTAAAAGGAGGCAGGAAGGAAGAAAGAGAGCAGGGAAAAAATAGAATAGAAATTTCCTTCTGTCCTTTTCCAGCTGACTGGGAATGGGTTGTAATTAGTCCCAAGGCATGACATAGCATCTATTAATTCTGGGAGCAACGCTTTACACATGGCTAATGATCCACTGTATGGATTCATTTCCTTTGGTTCCAACAGCTTAGTTCTGAGCATTAGAATTATGGATTTGTCTTGATCCCAAAGGCTTCCATTTGAAAGTCAAAACTTCTTGTGGACGAGTGTTTAACCCTGTTAGCTCCCGGAGTAAGCTTCCTGCCACCCAAAAGGCAGGCAAGCAGGCAGAGGGGCTCAGAAGGCAGTAAGTCCACAAAAATCTTTACCTGGGTGCAAGTAAAAATGGCAGGAGTCCTAGAAAGGTGCAAGAAGATAAAGAGGACAAGAATTTTCATGGGCTGTCTTAGTGTTTGTGTTCAAGTTTCTGCTTGGCTCTGTTCGGAACTGACACAGAGAATTGGTTAATGGCAGAGTGCTCAAATAAAAGCCACGCAGTCGTGTTCTGTGGTATGAAATAACTTTGATAATGCTAGTGTAGCAACCCAAGCTTTAAATTAAATATGACATTAAGCTACTGCTGCCTATGTGAATGCCTAGTGTTCTGTTTGTTTGAAATAAATTTAGTAGTTTCTTATTTTTCTTCTTCTTCACTTAGTCTTTCAGTGATGCATGTACACAGAGTTGACAATTGCAGTGGTTAAATATGAAATATCTGCTACTTTTCCCCTGCAAATTATGGGCTTGCATGCACTGTATCAAGTTTATTGAGTGTCCTAGAATATTTTACAGATTCAAGATGATTGTTCTCATTATCCGTTGTGTACCACTGAAGGAGAAAGCAGTTTTGTTAATTTAAAAGTCTTAACAAATGGAAAAGCACAAACAATTTAATACAAAAGCCCTGAGAGTGTTAATGCTGTGAACTTGCCAGGACAGCGAGTTAGTACGTGGGCAGGCAAGCAAGCCGCTGTCTGCAAGGTAACCGAGGTGTGTATTTACTACAGGTCGTCTGTCTTGTCCATGCTATCATCTGAGCTGTAATAAGCACTATGTTACTTTCCTGTCTGAGAAAGATACCATCTAGAACTCATTTACCATAGGATAAATACACATGCATGCGTGGTTACCATTATGTACGATAAGTTTAAAACTTGATTTGTGATTGAGATTCATGAATTACATTCGTTGCTCTGCGAATTACTTTTCAAAGTAACTATGGGAAAACCAGGTAGGTCTAGTCTGTGAGGTTTTAAGGGATGAGTTTGTGTTTATTTCATAATTTTTCTCAGTGTAGTGGTGCTTTAATTCATTATAGTTTTATGGTCCTTTTTATAAAGGAAAACACATTAGAGAACATTCTTGTGGTCTGTAAAACCATGCTTGTTCTGAAAAGTGCTGTCCTGATGTAACTATACTGGGTACTTAATTGATTTATTTAGACAAAATCGTTATCTACCTGTGTCTCTCTTTGCCCTTCTTTAAGATGAACAGTCAGAACGTATACAGAGTGAGGCCTTGGAGCAAGCACAGTTAACAATGTGACCCAGAACTATTCATTTCAGTGATTGTTTTAACCAGGTCAGTATCTGGCTCAATGCTAAAAACTAGCTACTAGATAGAAGCACAGGCAGCATGTGTTGGGGGAGCTGAAGCTGTGGTTATGATTTGTGGTTATATATTTTTTGAAGACAGTGGGCCAGGCACTGACCTAGTGGGAGAGCCTTCCATGTCTGTAGAGCTTATTCAGCTATCTACAGCAGCTGAGGGGATCTGCTTTTAGAGTTAGGTCCGTGAATGAAGTTGAACACATGCCCTGGTGATTAAGGTGGAAGATCTGGAAATTGTACTGGGTAAAAATTGAAATCTTATCAAAACAATCTGGATCTTCAGCTTGACATGAATATGAATTTCCTCCATGTAAATGTTTTCAACCTGATTTATGATGTCATGGCCAGCTGCTGTATGGAGGATGTTTTTTTGTTTCTTTTTTCTTTAATTTTACTTTTAGGGTGTTTTCTTTTTTCTTTAAAAAAAAAAAAACACAAAACAGAGAGACTGAAGCAGCTGCTGTCTAGCGGGGAAGAAAATTGATAACTCCACACTGTAGCCAACAGGGTGCTTGCATTGGAGTCATTGATTTCCTTCCCTGCCAGGCAGGGGCTGCTCCAGTCTCTCTGCAGAAGGCAGACTGCATCCTTTATGGACTTCATTATCAGGGCAGTCGTGCAGAGCCTCCACCAATAGAATATAATGGCATTATTATGGAAAGGGTAGCGTTTGATGGAGCCACTTGGTTTAGAGACCCTAAAGACCACTTCTGGTGTTCCCTTGAAATGATAGCATTGACTTGGGGCTGGGAGATGTTTCACTGATGTCACATCAGTGGCACTGATGATGTTTCTGACACTTTCCGGATGGAGTGTTTTGATGCTTTTCTTCTTTTTCTGATTTTTCTTGCCTACTCATGAAAAAGTCAAGAAGCCAGTTGCATCTTTGGCTGTGGGAGATGAGCTGCAAAACTTAGATGAGCTCTTTTAAAAATGTGCCTTTTGTTTTGGATGTAAAGGAGCAGATTGTGATAGATACTTGACCCCACAGGATCCAAACAGCCGTAGCTATTGCTCTTGCTCTGACAAGACATGATTGGCATTAAAAACGTGACATTCTTAAACAAATATGAATTTGAAATTTAAAAAAAAATACAAAGCCTGTAATTTTTTTCAGGAAACAGGTGATTACTAAATACTGCCAGTTTGACTTAATTTGACGTCAGTAGAACCAAATGCTTTGAAATTCTTTTACGAATATTTTGATGTGATATGCTCCTGTAAGGCACTCTTACTGCATCAGAGCAGCCTGTTTTGATACACAAAAAAAGGGTTTGTGGGAATATTTCTGACTAGCTGAAGTGCTGAGTTTTAGTCTGGGTCATTCAGCGTGTAAATATTTGCTTGAGGACCTCTTTGTGAATGTCTGAACCTAACCCAACCTTCTAGCACCACAGAAAGACAGGGAAAATGTTCTGTGAATAAAAATTTTGGCAGGCTCCTTTAGAAAGAAGGTGTGCAGGTGGAATGCAAGGCATTAAATCCTTGGAGTGCTAAAAAAGAAAAAGAATTCTTTTTCAAGGGAACGATTTTTCTCAAATGCAAAAGGGAATCCGATACCTCATTTCACTCTTCTTTTAATTGTGCATCAAAACCCTTTGCAGCTCTGTTTATTTCTTTTTATTTCTGAAGAATAAAAGTGAATGATGTGTTTGAATACTGGATGGGGACATAAAGTATACTATTCATTAGAAAAGTCAGTATTAATTGAATAATATAAATGATTAATAATTGTCCAGCTTTGAAATTAGAATTCCCATTCCAGGTCATTGATTTTGTTTTGCGTGGTTTTTTTAAATACCTATCTTGAATCAGTTAAAATTAAAATTAACATCATTATTAACTTCTGTTAGAGCTGATGGTAATGCTTGTTTTTTCTATTCCTCTAAAATACTTCAGGCATAGTTGCTGTCTAGACACTATCATTTTCTATTCAGTCCCAAATTGTTCCCAGTGTGGTTTCTGGTTGTAACATCACAGTGGAAGAAATACCATGAAATGAAATAGAAAGCTATCTATAGAATCTTCGTCATAGGAGAATTCACTTAGACTGGCAAACACGGTTCAGATTTTCCTCTAGATTAAATTTTGTGTGTTACTTGGTTATAATCAGAAAGCTACAAGATGTCCAACATCGCCAGGATTCAAGGCATTCAGGTTCTTTTTCTTTTTATAGAGGAAAAGACAAAAAAAATCTCAACAATCAATCTGCTGAGACGTCGTCACAACTGCTTACCATGCTGATCAATATTACTTCAGTCTTTCTTTTGATGTTCTCTCTGAGGTCTCTTGTTCTTGTGTGTAAGCTTGCCGAGGAGGGGGCTCCTTCAGTTCTGTGTCCATGTAGCACATTAGCATCCCGGCCAGTGACAGGGTTCCTTTAGCTGGTAAGAAAGCTAGGAATGCATCCCAGGAAGGAAATAATTCATGGATTCTGCAAATAGCATTTTGAGCTGTGCCACCAACAGAGTCTGGCTTTTGAGGGGTGGGACAAGGGTGGGATTTTGTTGGGTGGTTTTTGCTTTGTTTGGTTTTTTAAATAATGTGTGTCCATCACTGAATGTCTTGGTGCTTTGCCAGTATCAACAGAGGCTTGATTCTTGCAGCTCTCTGAAGGAGTGGATGGAAGGAAGGAAGAACTGAGGAAGGGGTAGATTGCTTCTACCTGGTTTTAGGCTGTGGATAGACTCCTACCTACGTACCTTAAATCCTTTCAGTCGGTGGAGAGGAGTATGTACTTTCAGAGGCTAATTTAAGCTTTAACTGGGCTTCCTGATTCTCTGCAGATGTTTGTGTCTCTTCTCTAATTAGCCCTCATCCCAGCTAATGGAAAAGTTGGTGGTGACAAAGCAGAATTTTGGGAGTTTAAGACACATGGCTTCAAATTATAACTCAGGGCAATAACGACTGCACTGTGCTCCTTATCAAGGGTATGCTACAGACGCTGAGGCAACCTTGACACTTTGGAAAGGACGAGCAGGATCGAGTGTCTGCTGGCTCTTGAAATGGAAGCCGGTCTTAAAACATTGTAAAAAGACGTAATTTTCTCTAATTTATTTAAATTGTGAATAGATCGGAATTTAAGCATCTCTTTAAACATATAAACAAGCAAGAAAACAAGCAGAGCCCAGTTTCAGGTAGACTTAACATGCCTGTGGACAAGTGAATTTTTAATAGCTAATCTTACCCTGACAGCTCATGGGAAATATCAATCTATTAGGCAGGATTCGAGTGTTGAATTTTTAATGCACTTTTAGTGATTAAAGTGCTCTTTTTCTCCACTGCTTGAAAGAGATCACAGTGGCTTTAAAGAACAGTTTCAAGTCATAACAACAGTGGAGAATTAATAATTGTAGTTGACCATCTTTTTCTCCGGGAGAGAAAGGCTGTGCCTATTTGCATACAAGTGTTGTGTGCTGAACATGAGAGACAAAAGAAAATCACTCATTTTGAGAGCAGCAAATGAGCCAGATCTGCTTGAGAAGGATCCCATGGCTTTGTTGTCTCTGACTGCAAGTGATTGGACATAGCTGTGGGCCTCTAGTGGAGGGAAGTGAGGCTTGAAGAATAGGAATGAGCATAACACTAATGATTTGAGTCAAGGATTTAGCCTGGGCATCCAGCTGAGGATTATTCATGCAAATGGACACGTAAGGATGGAATCTCAGCGTCATTAAGGTGAACAGGTGATGGACCGCTGATGTCAGTGAAACCAGAATTTGCAGGGAGAGAGGCGCAGATCCTTACAGGTAGCTGGATTCCTTGCTGCTATTGCAGCTAAAGCAGAAAGGCATAATAGTGGTAACTGTGTTAGATCCTTTCCACTGGGACGTGTTCTCTGAGAGAAAATAATACTTCACCTTCCTGTTGGGGTGGGGAGGGGAGGAAAGTGCTTGGCCCATAAGCTGTTTGCAAGGCTGCAGTGTGCAAACCAGAGCATGGCTTTCCAGCACAACAGCATGTACTTTCGTGATAAAAGAGGGGAAAATAACATGCTTAGTCCAGCCTGTTCCACTTGACTTAAGCAAGCAAAGATGCGTTTGCCTGAATTCACTTTGCACATGTGCACCATTCGTACCCCGAAGCATTTTCCACCATGCATTATGCACATCTATCTACAGGCCCACTTTTAAGTTAGTGTATGACAAATCTAAATTCCTATTTAAAAAGCACTTTCAGAGGCTCTTTGCTCAGAATCATCCCATCCGCACTAAATTTGTCTTTTAAAGAAGCTTCAAAATAAGCCATTGCTGGAACTTCTCTCGCTCTTTCTTCGTGTTTTGGTGTTGCTAATGGATGTATTATTGTAATACCAACTGGCCCATGGCAGTAATGAATTACTAAATTTAATTGTGCAATTCAATCTGGGATTTATGTTGCTGTGCTGTATGTAACAGATCAATAGCAGACTAAGAGTCCTGTAATCAGAGAAGCTCAAGGCAGGCACATTTACGTTGTGTCTCAGTTTACAGCTGACCAGTTGTGAAGGAGTGTTGGCAAACCACTTCGCTTCTCCTCTGCTTGCATGGCTCATATATGAAAAGATCAGAAAGTAAACTGGGAGAGGGGTGCTTGGGTTAATGAAGCATTTTATTAATACTTTGCATCTGAGGAACTCGCAATGATTATATTGCGTTCCTTATCTGTTGGCCTCTCGATTAGAAGAGGATTCTCAGGCATGAACTTTCTACTATGAAAACTCCAGCTATGTAGTAATTAAAAAGCCTCATTGGGTTCTTGCCTCTTCAGCATCAGTGGGAACTGTAAATTAAGCAGTGCCTCATATTCAGACAGGTAGCCCCAGTTAATTTATGGAGAGGTTTACTGGGAAAGTAGCAGAGCAGGGGAAGGCAGCTGGGCTCTGGTAGAAGGCTGGCATCTGACAAGAACGAGAACAGGACTTCTGAGTCTGTAGAGGGACAGGCAGAGAAAGATGATTTCCTCAACCTAAAAGAATGCCTTCACTGGCGTGGGGTTTTTTTCCATGATGTCTTGCAGAGGAAGCAAGATGAAGTCTGGGAATGTTTATTTATCATAAGCATTTCTATCATTTATGAATCTGCTACCTTAAAGATGCAGAATATAATTTTTAATATTTCTCTTCACACAGTGGCCAAAATGCAGGGCGATGTTACCCCCAGGGGACGTGGAGATTCAAGTGATTTGCCTGTGGCAGAGCAAAAAATCAAATGTTTGTTTTCCCACATCCTTGTGTTTTGGAGCTCTGTTTCTAACCTTGAAAAAACATGAGTGAGGCCATTATCTGCAGATGTTACTTAGTACAGGATTTCTTATCGATTGGAATAGAACGCGTTTCTGTAAAATGCATTGAAATTACTCTCGCACAGGGTGGGTATGAACTTGAAGTCATTGGTTTAGAGTGTTAGTTAAGCAATAAAACAGTTGAATTAAACTGTTTTACAGATTTCCATAATTTATTTTACTCAGTGTTTAAAAGGTACTTTCATCTTCCCTCCTCAAAACTGTTTTCCTCAGAGCTTTTCTTGACAGCAGAGAAGCAAGCAATGGCTTTTTTTTTTGCAAGATATTAACCATTAACTTCCTTTGTTTATTTTTAACTATTTAAACTTTTATGTCTGTAAAATTTGCTGTGAGATTTCTTGTTATGTTCCCTGTCTGTGTCCTGCCCGGGGATGATGAGAATGCAATACAAATTCCCACAGTCATTCTGTAATCTCTCGTTAGGTTGTTCTAAACCAGGGTTCAGGCATACTTGGTGAGGAGGCTTGTGGTGCACATACCATGTATTTCGTCTGGGAGCTAGTCAGCAGGAATCCCAGAGGGTTTTTGCCGTATTACCAGGTATTAATCCAAAAAACCCATACTAATTACAACTCTCTCCCTGGTGCATCCTCATGCCTGGGTCCCAGTCTCCTGTTTCTCTGTCACTGTACTCAGAATAGGTGGGATTCCAGTGCTGTGGTTTGAGGAGAGGAGCAGGAGAAAATCCTGTGTCCTAAATGAAAGTCTGGGTTAAACTCCTGTCTCAAAGATGTACTGAGGATACCAGAGAAAATATCCTGACTTTCTGCACTGTGCTGGCCAATTTGGGACAGCTAAAAATCCCGAGAACTGGGATCTTCAATGTTAAAGTCAAACTTTAACAAGTATTTCAAGGCTTGAAGCAGCAGTGATTTAATTGGAACACATTATATGAAAGATTTTCAGGTGGAAGTCGGTGTATATGTCTGTTCTGTTGTGTTTTATGTTGTCTTACTTAAGCTGACTCATGCTGATACAAATGGAAATTAGTGCTGTTCCTAATTTCCTGGTACGACCTACGCAGAGATGCGGTAAATACTTGTAGAATGCAAACTGTGCTCTTCAGGGGTGCGGTACACTGGAATAAACACTCCAGGGTGTCCATTCATCATTTAGATTGGTGCCTCCTTGTGCCAAGGACCACGTTGCACTGGCATTTCTAGGAAACAGAGCTGCCTCCAACAAGAGTAACTGTTTACAGAAGTGGGAAGTTAGTACAACAGAAGGCAGGCGGCCAGATGGCGTGGTTGTGAATGGAACTGGATATCTCCCATGGTGTCAAGAGAGAAGCAGTATTTTGCCTACTCCATCCTGACATTTGAAAAACAGGGTAATTGTCAGCTCTTTCTCTGAGCCAGAATTTTTGGAATGCTGTTGGTACGTTATTCTTTTCCAGCTTGACTTTGCTATAAATGGAATAGTCCAGATAGCACATCTGCAAGACACTGGCTTGCTTGAGAACCGCAGAATTGGGCTGACTTGGTAATTTCCTCCATTATCCATTTTGCTGTTAATTTGTCCATCCCTACAACATTGTCCTCTCTTGCCCTCTAGCAGTTGAAAGCTCAGTGTGCTTTCAGCAGGCTTTGTGGGAAATGGGAAGCAAAAGGATGTACGAAGGTGCTATTTTCACTGACTACACCACAGAACACCCCTCACTGCCTGTGTTTTGTTCTTTTTTCCTGTGGATTTCAGCTATTAAAGCAACTAAAAGAATCTTACATATGGATGAGTAGATGTACTGAGTGTGTAGCGCTCTCTTTCTGTAGCTTTCTGCTGATCTATGAGATTCCTGCTCCTACCATGGGCAATGTTATATTGCAAGATGATTTCAGTTATTTCTTAACATAGCTCAGCTACTAGATATATTTTTCCAGAACAAAATAACAGGATAGGTGAAAACTGATTTTTGAAAGTGACTTTGGCACATAATTTATGCTTTCATTGGGATTATCTTCTAGACTGGCAACTGGGAAGTCTCTGAAAATGAAATTTAAGCTCTTTACCTACATTAGTATTTGAAAATGTTCCTACTGCCTGCGATTGGTAGCTGTTTCATTCATTTTCTTCATTACAAAGGGATTTCCTTGCAGAAAATGGACAAAGTCAGTCTTGTCTCTTTGATCCCATTTTTCTCTTATTTGTGCCTACTCCTGTCTCATATTTCCTCAGCTGGCATTTTTAGAATTTTTATTTCTGCCCTCTTTTCTCCAACCCCTCTCCATCTTATTCCATATGTTTATTATCTTTTCCATCACCAAGCTGTGAATAATTTTGTGGGAAATCATGCAGCTGCATGGAAATCAGCTGTTTGGCACAAGCACTGTGCTGGCTTGCTGGAGAAGTCCCTGGATTAACAGACAATTGCTACTAAAGTATTTTGGAGACCACAGAAAAACATCCTTTACCAGTGGTGCTAATCTCAAGCTTGTAATAATTATGAGTTATTATTGGATTGACTGAAAAATAATGAGTTTAAAAAAAATCCCAATTTTCTGTGTATTTATTTGCTTTCTGTTTCTCTTAGAGTTGCAAAGCACTGTTTTTAACTCCAGGATGAGCTAAACGTTACATATTTAATGAAACTCTGAATTCTTACTTCATGAAAGGCTTCAAATTAGGAGTATAATCACTTTAGTCCTCAGAGATTTTCAGTGGATAGATCAGATCTGCTTTCTGAATGTACCTTAGGACTGAGGGAGTTAAAGCCTCTCAACTAGGAACAGAGAGGTAGGTGAAACAAATCCGAGTCCTACCCCTGTTCATATTGAGCTGTTAACCTGCCTCTCTCAGGTGTGACTCCTTTGCATTCCCTGATCCGGATACTGTGCCTAACCACTCACAGGAGCATCAGAGCACTGGTCTCCTTTGCCAGCTCTGCTTAGTTCCTGTCAAGAGTTGTATTATTCCTCTTGGCCTCGGGCTAATTAGTAGCACGCTGCCAATACACACATTTTGTTGCACAGATGATCCATAGCAGGCAAGACAGTATTCCAAATGACAATTACTGGCATTTATCTTTAAGGAGCTGAGAGAGCCCATTGTTTTGCTGAACAAGGTAAAGTATAAATTCTGTGCAGTTTGTTTCTTCAGTTTTTCAAAGGCGTCAGATGAGGGGAAACTGTACAGGCACAGAAATAATTGGTTTTGATTTTTCGCTGATCAACCAATGGTTCAAATAGGCAGCAATCAAAGCAAAGCTCTTTCTGTCTGTAAATAATACTTTAAAGGTGCTGATGGAAGAATAGCGTGAAGGGCTATCATTAGCTAGCTTTAATATCTGCGAGATCGGTGAATTATAAAAATTATATGTGAATCCACAGAAAAGTAAAGAGGCTTTCCTGTTTGATATTGCCATAGCAGAGGCAGCGGATTCCTTAAGGCTATTGAGATGTTCCCAGGGTGTATTGACAGCTTCTTGCTTCTCTGAAGGCACTAACAGTCTGCAGGCATCCATTGTTTGAAATCCTGTTAATTTTTCTAGCTTGGTACCATGTTAACTTGTTTGTATTGCCATAGGACATGACATTTTTCAGGCATATTTTCGTGGCAACATTAGGATTTAACAGGGTGGAAGAACTTGGAGTCATAGAATTGAAGAAAGATTTCTTTTGGAAGCAGCCACTGGAGATAATCTAGTCTAATCCTCTGCTTATCAGGGCTAATTTCAAAGCTAGATCAGGTTGCACAGGGCCTTGTCTAGTCCAGGTCTGAAAATCTGCAAGGATGAAGATTCACCAACCTTTCTGGGCCGTGTTTCAGTCTTTAACAACTCTCTTGGTAAATTTTTTTTTTTAAATATATACAATCAGAATTTCCCTCCTTCAACTCGTGACCATTGCCTCTTTGTCTTTTCATTATATATCCCTGGAACAACTCTGACTCCATCTTCTCTAGACCTTTACTGTAGATAGAGGATTGCACCCCTCACCCCCATTAGCTTCCCCCTCTTCCACCTAAACAATCCTAATACCCTTAGCCTTTCCTCGGCCTTTTCTCATGGGCCATGTAGTCCAGTGGGTGAGAGGTCCAGTTCTGCCTGATGACTTTGGGCTGTCTGGGCCAGGATTGGAAACTTTTGATGGGTATTAATTCATCTCTCTTCTCTCTGTCCCCACACCACCCTCCCCCCTTGATAGCCAATTAGCAGCTTGCTAAAAGATCTGCTTTAGCATTGTTGCTCCAGGATAGATATTGGGAGTGTTGTATCATACACAGATGAGAGCATTTTCTCAGTGTGTTTAATCCTGTTACAAGTCTAGCAGAAAAGCTTTCTTACCATGCACAAGATGCAGTGCTGTATCTGCTAAAGCAGCTGTTCTTCAACTCCAACAGTGGCAAAAGCTGCAGCTTCATTGCTCTCACTCAGCCAGTCTTTAGTATTATGCTGTCTCACTCTGTAATATCACAGCAGCATCAGAAAAGGTTGTAAGAGAGGACCCTGAAGTGGTTTTCCGCTACTTGTTGTTTCTGTTTCTAATAGTCCCCTCCGTTAATCCCAACTGGAGAGAAAACACACTTGTTACAATAATCTTGAAGAGCACAACAGTCTCCTCCGCTTTCTTTTTTTCACTTTTATTCACTTAGTTTAGAGAAACTTCATATTACTTCAGCTCACAACAGATTTGAATGATAAAGTACTTCAGATGGACCTATTAGAACAGAAGAAGCTGAGAACGATGTTATTTGCTGGAAGACTACAATTTGTGCAAGACTACAATTTGTGCAGGAAGCTCTAGGTAACCTGTTCACCTTCCCCCCCCGAGCTGTAATCCATGGCTTTGGCCATATGGAAGCTGGTATTCACACAGAGTGAGTGTAAATAAAGCTTTTCAGTGCCTTTGACATCAGAGCTATTTATGCCCCTTTCTCAGCAAGTATTTCCATTCTCTCCCAGACATAGTTAGCATAAAAGAGCAACCTACTGTTTAGAATGCATTTTAGACTAAAAAAAAAAACCAAAAACAAAACAGAAAGCCAAAAAAAACAGAAAAAACCTCTCAACCCCCCAAACTTTAATCTCTTGTTCTTTGACTTCAGAAGTTCATCATGAAGTTTTATCCTACAGTTATTATTTATTGGGCAGAGGATTTAGCAAACAGTGGGTAGATTTAGGCAGCCAAAGCCCACAGTCCATCACTAAGAAAAGCCTGATTTAGTCTTCCAAAATTATAGTAGTGAACATTTGCAAAGGCTGATTTTAGACACTTAGGCTAACATACATGTGTGCATCTACATATGTATATGTGTTATCAAAGTGGATGAGGTCAGTCCTACCCTTGAAGCTAATTACTAATACTCTGAGCTTTGCACACTGTGTTTTGAGATGAGAAATTCTTAAATTCTTTCATGTAAAACAAATGTGTGTTTGAACAAATTAGCCTTATTTTTAACTGAAAAGATCTCTGCCATCCCCTTGAATGGAATGAGCTGCTCAGCTGAGTTATTGTAAGACAGGGTTCTAAAACCTTGAATAATTCCTACAGCATGTTGAGAACCCTTTGCAAGTTCTTCCCTGTCATGAAGTTTCCATGCGTATTAAATAGTACTATATATAGATACAAATACATTCATTAAAGATTTGTTTTGCTGAAAAAAATTATCAATCCACATTCTGCCAAAGCATATGAACATTTACATAAAAATACAACAAGGAAAATACCCAAGCGTAGCAATGCAAAACACTAGTGCACTATAAAAAGCAATTTGGAAACTGTTTCTTCCCTGAGCCTGTGCAGGAATGAATTTTCCAATCCCACCACCGTACAAATTTCCTTGGGTACTCAGAACTGTAGTCATAGATATGCTAAAAGTGCTGTAGGCAAATGGAAAAAAAATGGCTAGGCCTTTCCTAAACAAGTACAATTTAGCACAACCCTGCAGAGCGATACTGAGATTTCACCAAGCCAAGGATCCAGCACTTTGTTTCATGAGCTTAAAAAAGAAGCGTGAGTTAGCAGCGAGCAGCAATGTCACATTTCATTGTGCTGAAGGTAGTAAATATCTAAAACCAAATGAGCCTGTGTTCACATGGCGTATCTGTGAGCAACTTTAAAATCCAGTAACTGCTCGTGATTTTTGTTGGACTTGTACCTCTGGCAGTTTGAAGTTACTGGAGAAACATCAAAGATAAACACAAAACCTAAAGCTCAATTAAGCGCATGAAAAACTGCTGTTAAATTAGGCCTCTAGCTTTCCTTGTGAATCTTTCTCTTCCCCCCACCCCCCCTCCGCCCTTGCCTTTTCTTTCATTTCTTTTTCTTTTTTCACCTCATCAGGAAGCTCTTCTGCACAGTGAAGGTAACCTGTGGATGATCATAAGAAATGCAGCGGGCTGCTTCAAACCTCTCTGTTAGAAGGTGGACTTCTTATCTGTCTGTTGAGGATGAATATCACCCCAGACATCTTTGTCAAGGAAAATTAGTTAAGATCCTTAAGCCAGGATCGTCTCAGCAAGTGTAGTGAGGTCTCAGGGAGTTGGATCTCTCATATACTTTGGACATGATGGATGTTTCCTTTGTTTTTTATATATATATTTACTTTACAAGGGTGAAAAATGAAAGAGACGCTAGTGAACTAAAAGGTTTCCTTTGGGTATATCTGAGGCATACAGGTACAATTAAATAGATGGAAAATTATCTGAAACAACTTGTGCTGCTTCACTTAGTACTGGGATATAATTCAGAAACAAGTGGTGTGAACGTGAGTCAATGGGAAAGGATCAGAAGACTTCAAAGGGAGTCTGTATACAAAGGATCAAATTTGCCACCGGAACAGCTCAAAGGAATCTCTAAGCTCTCAGAGCAGCAGATTCACTGCTAGGGTTATGTACAATGTGTTTATCTAATCTTTTCAGTCTATCAGCATATATAATTAAGCATATTATTATTTATATTAGAGGAATGCTGAGGCGTCCTGAGATTAGGGCCCTGTTGTGCTTAGTGATGTACAGGTGCTTAAGGAGAGTGCAGCCCCTGCTCAGAACAGATGAGCTGGATAAAGGGGAATGATACGGACCGGTGAAGTGATAGATCCCACAAGAAATAAGCAGCAAAGCCAGGCTTGGCATTTTAATTAGCTGGCCTGTCCCCTTGTCTACATTGCTTCAGCAAGCTTCTATCTGTTCCTGTGTGTGGGAGCGTGGCTGAAAGGGAGCAAGTTAACTCGTGGTTATCACAGAGAGAGGAGACACGAGCAGTTCCCGCAGTACCCCTGTAGGTGTGCTCCTTGCTTTCCAGGGACTGGTTTGTGTCTCTTGCATGCGTCTGCCTTCCCTCTGCTGTCACCTTGCCTCCCCTTTCCAACATTTGTGCTGGCTGCTTCAGTAGACCTGTGCTGTGCTCCCTCACTACTCCTGACGTGGTCCCTTTGGTCTTTGCACGGTGAATCCATTGTAGCCACTCTTTACGGTCGTGAGGGTCAGCAAGCTGCAGAAAAAGAAGAGAGTGTGTTCTGGCATCTACGTGTTAATGCTTGGCCAGAGATTCCAACAGCTGTGGTTGTGGGCAGGGGTTTTTTTAATGAAAAGCACTCAGCACCAAGCATCAAACCCTGGAAGACTTATGTGGGAACTCTGGAATTCAGAGCAGTTTTGAAAAGCTGACTGCCCCTGTAGGTGCCTGAAGGAGCCAGTGATCAGGTATTGAGCTCTTCTCAGATCTGGACTGTAATGAGCATGATTCACATCCACCATCGGCTGCAAAAGCAGCTGGTCCCTTCATTTCTGCTAACCAGAAAGGAAGATATTCCTCCTGATGGATCCTTCCATAGCAGTGTGTGTCGCTATTATTTCTAGAGCTGAGTGGGAGGTTTTGGGATAGCAGAGAGGCAGGGCAGTGCTACAAGCAATAGCTTTTATCTTTGCTAATAGTAATCTAATGGACAGAAGAGTGGGCCTGTAATTGGATTTTGCTTCAGATCGTGATTAGGAAGATTACTTTGCGAAGGGTATAGAAACTGCCTGCAAGAGCTGCACACATCTTCTGTGATACTGAGGAAGAGTGATAGAACAAAATGAAGCTCTGATTCTCACATGGAGCGGAATCTGAGTAGTGAAGGGTAAAGGCAAAGCAGAGGCTTCAGCTCTTCCAAAGTTCAAGCACAGAGAAACAGATGGAGGCTTTACAGTAAGAAATCTATGTAAGCAAAGTTACAGCTCAGTTTATGCTCTGTAGTGGCCGTTTTGCACAGAACAGCAGTGTTTACTGGAGAAAAGGTGCAAACACAATATAATCTTCATTGAAACCCTGTTTCAAGAGACGGTTACATTCCCTTTGACGATTCAGTAAGGGGGATATGTGGGGATAGTACCAGCCTCTTCTGTCTTTTGGAAACATCTTCATCTAGTGTGCTTAGCTTTAAAGTACCTTGCAAAATCACAGAGTCGCTGAGGCGGGGAGGGACCTCTGGAGATCCTCTACTCCAACTCTCCAGCTCAACGCAGGGTCACCTAGGGTTGGGTTTTGAATTATCTCCAAGGATAGAGACTCAAAAGCCTCTCTGGGCAGCCTGCCCCGATGCTTGAGCACCCTCACTGTAAAAAAGCTCTCTGATGTTCAAGTGAAATTTTCTCTGTTTCAGTTTATGCCCGTTGCCTCTCGTCCTTTCACTGCATGCCAGAGTGTCTGACTCCACACTTTGTCTGTACCCCCTTCTTTTCCACCACCCCATCAGGTCCTCCAAGAGAGAAGGCAGATCAGCTGTCCACTCCTGGGAGGTGCTGGGACAGAGGCAGTGGGTCAGTCACAACCATAAGGCGTATGTCAGATCTCTGAAGCTTTGGGCCTCTCATTAATCACTTCCCTATAAAACTTCTTAGACAGCAGAGTCTTGGAAGGTCACCTGAAATAAATCAGTCATGATTCACAGCAGATCTGATTAATTATCGCTCAAGGTCACAGAGATAAATTCCAATGTGTGTCTGATTGTTTTTCAAGGTAATGTGCAACTGTTTAAAAACCAATCCTGTGTGTAAACTGGTTTTTGTTTGGTTGTGCACGTTGCATAATTAATACATCACAATAGGAAGACTGGAAATTTATGAACTAGGGACTCAGCCAGAACTGCAGGGGACTTTTTTCCAAAACTAGAGAAAGGTGAGATAATTTGGATGGAGTATGATTTTACAGGCCTTTGTGTCAAGGTTTACGCCTAGTACGACCTGCTGCTTAGAATAAAGATCTGTGGTATCAAATGCTGTAGGATATTTCACTGGGCTCTGTTGCAGCCTCTGGCTTATCAAAGGACATAAGATAAGCTATCTAAAATCTGTTTCCTAGGCTGTAAAGTGTACATATATTAAATGGTCATCTTTTCTCGTGGGATTTTGATATCTGTCTACAAGTGCTAAGTACTTTAAAGCACTTGGTCTACCTGTGTCTCGAGGTGTGGAGTCGTTGCCTTGGTTCCTTTAGGACTCGTGTATGTATCAGCTGCCAGTTGCATCGTGTGACTTCACCGACTTTTTTCTGACCGGACTCTTTGTACAGTGAAACCTGTATCGGCCCTTTCATGACATAAATATATTGTATTTTACTCTAACTAGCTGCTAAAGAAAATCCATTTTCTGATCCTGTTGAAATAAGGAAAGATTTTTTTGTCTATTCAAGTGGAAAGTCTTGGCATCATCTGAATAGCAAATAAGAAATACTGTCTTGTGGAGCGGTCCCATTTATTTAACAAGAACCTGTCTCTGCAGCGCTCAGAGACCAAGAGCTGAAGTGGGTCAGAAGGCTGAATTCCTGTTCTGGTGTGGAGATTAGTTCACCAATTCAGCTGAGATGTTTGGGACTGATTTAAAAAGAAAAGAAGGAAGAATCCATGAATTAAGGACTTACAAATTTATACTAGTTTTGTATAAAAGGTATTTGATTCCAGTTCATGTTAATGGCAGTGGCACAGGATCCACTAATAGAAAAGAAGGTCTTTGTTTATAATGCTCTGATTCCTTCGCACCCAGCATTGTTAATAATACACTTTATTTTTAAACCTGCGATTTTCAAAGGAGCCTGACAGTTGTCAGTCTCAGCTAGATTAAAATTACCCTAACACCTCATGATTTCTAGCGTGCGCATCCTTCGTTATCGTGATGAATTTAGGACTCACTACCATGAATTTTGAAGACAATGAAAGTAAGATACAGAGGGAAAGAAAGTTCTAAGCTCGGATGTTTGAAGGATTGTAGTTATGTAAATCTTGACACTTTTACAGGGGAATAACACAGAAATACCTGTGAACATAAGGGCCTACATGAGCTATCTAAATCACAGCTTTAGACAGACACTGAAACCAACCTTGGTCTTCTGCATCTTAGGTGGGTGAAGGAATGACTGAGCCGCTTGTCTCATTGAAATGCCATTTTAACGCCATTTAAATGCATTTGAAATTGCTAGCATAAATTTGTGCCTTTAAAACGGCAAAGAAAAAAAGTGTGCGTTGTATGTATGTGGAGAAACTTATGTTCACATTAGAAATTGGGAGAGCTATTAATGAAGCTAGTCAGTGATGCTAAACACTGATAGATGTCGTGAATTCAAGCTAGTGCTTTTAAGTGAGTATGGAAAATAAATCCTATATTTCTACTGGGGGACTGTTCAGATTAGCCTTAATCTTTCACAATGAGAAGGGGGTGGGGGAAGGAAATCCTTTTTGTGTGTTAAAATAAATGCATCAGAGAAAGCCTGCTATACTCAGGTGCTCCCTACAGCATGGCTGCAGAAGCCTGGCCCCAGTAATGGATAGTGTTGCGAAGGGAAAACCCTCCTGCAATATAAGATTGAAATACTGACCCAGGGCACTGCATGTGCTGCAGACGGTTTGTGTGCACGTGGGATGCTGCTGTCTCAGGGCTGCAGAGGCTTCACGATGCAGAGGGCACTTTCCTTTTTGAACATTGCATTGCTGTGCAGAAGAGCTCTTCCAAATTGCATGCGCGTTGATTAACTGCGTTGCATAATTTATGCTTCTACTTATTTAATCACTCTGGAGTTTTGGTATTCACTGGCAGTTGCTAGATTGCTTTATTAAATTTAGGCTGTGTTGAAGGAAATTTATTTTTGTGTATTCCTCCTGTGTAATTTTTTTTTCTTAAATGTTGTCACATAAATTACTGCGTTATCAATGAATCTGCATGCGGAGCCTTACTATTCAGTTCTTATGCCAGAATCCTCTAAATCATGTATGGCATATGTATTATATCTTACTTCATGCTGTCCGTCTCAATGATGGATTTACTTTCTTTGCTTTCTTCTCTTTTATAGCAGACCAAGGCATTCAAACTTGAAAGCAATGGAGAAAAAAGGAAAAAAAAAAAATGTAGATTTTCTCTTTACTCACAACAGCATAAGACCTTGACATGAAAAAGATCTGTTAAATAACATCATAATGTAACGTACAGACATCTGACTTTTTCTTTCCTTTCCCAGAGGAGATTGGGGTCAGGGAGGTGTAGGTGTCTAGTGTGTGCGTGTTGGTTAGAGGGGTAAGTCAAGGAGCAGTTTAACATTAGTTGCTTTCTGTAAGAAGGAGGAAATTCAAATAGTCAACATGGTAATAAAGAACTTGGAAAATATAGATTCTTTCCTCTCTTTTGCATTACTTAGTCTCGTATGTCATTTATTCACGTGACATAATGGATGTGGTGAGGTAAATAAGATGAATGTTAGAGAATTGCTGTAAGATGCATGCTTGCCCATAAAACTTTCTTTGGATAAAGGCGATCTGTCTTAGCTGTATTTTCTTGCAGCTCACCATTGTAACCTCCTCTGTAGATGCACTGGGTTTCATTTCTGGAAAGTTCCTGCTGATACCATGACTTGTTATACATACTTCATGTGGCATTTTCTTTAGGTAAGACAGTAAGGCGTTAGCAGACGTACATTTGTGACTATATAAATCAGAGTTAAAACAACCCAACAAGAGTCTTACATGTGCAGGCATATTAGAACATCTGTAACATTCCCTGTGTTGGATTTTTAAGGACAAATAGCTCGTTACAAAATTAAGTATTTGTTAGAAAATAACATTTTTCTTCTTTAAATTAGAATAGATGTATGTTTTGATGCAAACAGAAAATATTTTTCTCGAAAGTTCTTACAAGAAACAAAATATTTACTGAGTTGGTGTGTATTTATCAATGTATTCTGATGTGTATGTAATATGGCTTTGGATTTAATTTCCTGCTTGTTATTTGTCTGAACCTACTTGATTTATGAATGGATGCATGCGTATATGTAGATATCTTTCAGCTGGCTGTAAACTACCCCATGAAACTGTTCTTAATGGAGAATTGTTTTTCCAGTTATTCATCTCATTGCTAGTATCTGCTTCCAGTAGTAAAATTAAGTTTCCAATGATAATTTTCTCAGACAGTTATCAACATCATCCTGATTCTGCATTTCTCTGCCAAATTTACATTCTTCCGTAGCAAAATAAATCTCCCATAAGATACAGGATTTTTTCTTTTATCTGTGAAGCTATCCCTGGGATATACGTGAACACGTAGCTATATCACTGTAAATCCTACAAAAGGGAAAAAAGGCATTTGAAATTATAGCTTTTTAATGAGCAAATTAACTTTACAATGGTTACATTGGGTTTTGAAGGATTCTCAACCACAAAAATTACATTTAAGGTTTTTTTCATCTGTTTTATTAACCATCTGAAGTGGAATAGGCGCAATCTTCCTAGATTAAAGTTCCACAAATTTGAGGGCTGTAGTACGTGCAAATATTCTTTTGTAGCCTTTACTAAAATACTCTAATCCTCAGAAGAAGTGGGCATTAGACTTCTAGTATGGAGATTCTTTGCTGTGCCCTGGTTTATAGAGAAACTCTGCATATAAACTCCCCAAGAACTGGGGATCGGAGTCAGAACTTCCCAGACCTGTTGAGGAATATGCTATTATCAGATGTTTAATCTCAGGTAAATGACTTGTCTATTCACTTGGAAAACTCATGTCTAATACTTTATTGATCATGTATTTGCAATAGTTATTTGTGTGAAGTATGCTTATATTCATGTCTCTTAAGAAATGAAAATAACCTAAATCCTGGTTGTTATTTTCTACTGTAACTTTGTGACTGAAGTTACAGACCAAAATTCGTTAGGAGCTGATGAAACCATTGGCCCTTAACTTTCCCTCAAGGTAATCGATGCTTTGCGCACACAAAGTGATGTCAAGGGGAGCTTTGTCTCGATGCAAGGCAGCACTATGTAATTTCATGGGGGAGCAAGCAGGGCGATTGCTCGGCCTCTCTGGCCCTGGGGCCAGCTGGGGTGGGGAAAGGCACTGTGCAGCAGTGCGGCGTGTTCAGCACACGTGGGTGGAGGAGAGCAGTACAGTAGTACAGTGCAAGGTAATGTAACGGGATGCAGGCTCTGCTGCCACAATTAAATTCCTTGTAGATGTTTTCCAAGCCTCTCCTATTCTCTCCATCCTGGAATGTCAGCAGAGCCTCATCAATGCCTTTTCACCAGGCCAGAGTTAAGCAGGTGGCAGGATTAGGGCTTTCTCTGAAAATGATGGGAAGCTCTGTAAGTTTGGTATTGCTTTAGTGAAAGCAAACTGGGCTCTCCATCTGTGTTTTGTTTCTGCTGGAACTGCAGACTTGCGTGTTGTCGAGGGTCTTACATCTACCTCATCCACATCCTCTCCTCCATACTGACAGCTTATATAAAACTTGAAACCCAACTGTTCTACATACAAAATTTTCTTCCGAATTACGGCAGCAGTATCATGGAAAATTTCATTTCTGAATTGCACTAATTCAGGGAGGAACAAAAAGTGTCAGATCCCATTACATTTCTTCAACACCCTGTTCTGCAGTCAGGGCTCTGTCTGCAGCTAACATGGTTTAGCTCGCAAAACGCTGAGAGTGACAGTTACACTATGACACTTTAATACTGCATTATAAATCACTGTCACCCGGTCCCGTTGCACCATGCATTGATAGAACAGGTTTCTCTGTTGCCTTTTTCTCTCTCTTCTCTTCCTGCCTGGCGTTACCTTTCTCATACAGGTTTATATCCAGTCAGCTGAAACTAAGCATGATGTGGTAGCATAATAGTTCCCCAACAAATTTCCCCTGTGCACCAAGCAAGTGTTGTCCACTAATAAAAATACATTGGGCTGGACTTAATTTTCTGGCAAGGAGAGAATGGTAATTTGGAAAATGTCATGTCTTTCACTCTTTCCTTATGATGGGGTGCTCTGCGTTTCAGCCTGGATCTTGCAGGGCCAGTGACTGCGCTGTTATGCAGCAGATATTCTTGTTGAGTAGCTGAGGCATTTACTCTTCGTCTGCAACCGGGAGAGCGATGTCTGTAGCTGCTGCTGCTGGCTCTGCCTGGCTGGGTGTGCTGGTACAGGGCATTCCCAGTGCTGTGCTGGCGTCAGAATCCCGATGCAATGTCACGAGGTGTGGGAGTCTTGATTTAATATCAGAGGGTGGTGCTGTCACATAGGTGGCTATTTGCTTGCACATCTATCCTAATAATCAAATTGGCAACCCCATTAACGGGGATCCACAGGAAGGAACAGCCAATAAGGAGATAATGAGATCCAGTGGGAAGCGATGGACTCGTGTTCTTGTGTGGATTCCTTCCCTCTGTAATGCCTCTGGCTTTCTATGGAAAAAAAATGAAGTGCTATTTTCAGAACCTCCCAGGTTTTGGTAATTGTAGTATCTATTCTGTTGAGATTGTCTCAAGGTGCTCTCTAAATATTTTAAATTTTAAAAATATGTAAAATTTATTTGTTAAGAGTTTGCAATCTGAATAGTCATGATGACAAAAGTAGTAAAAGAAAGACCAAGGTGGAACAATGAGGGTCTTTTTTGCATAGGAACCATGCTGTCTTAACTCAGAATAGAATCCATATCTCTGGAATTAATTAATATTAATTCATTATTTATGTAATATAAATCATGTAATTACCATGTGCAATTTCCGTTTCAAACTTGGTTAATTTATCATTTTGTGTCCTTGCAAACTACAGCTGAATACAGCATTTCAGCTTTATCTTAATGTAGCTTTTGTTAATTAATTTTTCTCTAACATAACTTTGGATTTGTTTTCGAACTGACGGATGTATAGTCATGCTTTTAGATATAATCTGTGGTACCAAAATGGAACATTAGGGACTCTTAATTCATGGATTACTGGCTGACTCAATGGTTCCTCCAAAGGAACTGTGAGCATCTATTAAGTCAGTGCAGGTTTAGGTAGCTTTGATCTGTGCGTTAAGCACTAACACCATGAATTTGTATAATGCAGGTACAGTGTTTGTACTGCAGCTGTGTAAGGAAGCCTCATTGTTGTGACTCTGTCTTTTTTTAAACGTAGAGCTGCAAATCCTGGCTGGAGGTAGAAAGCGTGCTAAAGCTGAGCTACTTTTGTGACTTGTGCAACACAGAATCTGAGCTCCTCGTAATCTTCAGTGTGGATGCCAGGTCCTTGTGTGAAACAGGGCATTGCTGCATCTCTCAAGCCCCAGGCTCGCTGTGTCTCTCCATGTACATGGGTTCATGTACGTTACTTAATCTACTGATACCTCAGTTTTATTGCAGCCTCTAATACACAGTATGGTACCTGGTGATAATTTGGGTCACTTTCCCATGCTCGCTCTTGCTTTAAAGAATGGTTGATTATTTTGAAATGAAACTGAAGTGAACTGATAAAGGTGTCTTATGATAATGTTTTTCATCTGGCAGAACCAGGGGAAAAGGGCTCTGTCTCAGTATCACAGGTTCAGAGATGTTGAGGCCAGAGGTACCACTTAGTCTTCTCATTTAGCCTCATCTACAGGGTACAGCACTCTGCTAGTCTAAATATGCCAAGACTAAGCCCAGGAACCAGACAATTCCCTGACAATGTGTTTTAGCAGCCCTGAAATTTTCTTTTTCATAATTTAATTCAGTTTATTGCTGTGGATGTTACCACTGCTATGAGCTGTTTTCTGAGCAACTGGTGATTTTCTCAGCTTTTTCCTTCCCCCAGCCTCCTCTCCAAAGGCTCCTTCTCTGCCATTCATACTGCAATGAGGTACGTTCCCCATGAACTTATGGTGCTCTGAGTGTATGGCACTGGGCAGCTTGGGTTTGATTTCTATGAAAATGCAGAATAGCTGATAATTTATTTTCTTCTAAACTCACATTTTCAATTAGCTGTCTACTAAGAGTAATACATCATTATACCATACATTGACAGTTAGACAGTCAAAGCTGTATTTTCAGTTCTTGTACTCTAGTTTTCCCTCTAGATGCTCATACTCTTTTTTTTATAATGTAAAAATATTAATTAATGAGAGACTATCATTCACACACTGACACTGGCTGTCAGTAACTAATGAATGCAATTTAAAAAAACTAAATAACAAAACTGTGAGCACATAGCAGAGATGGCAGTATGATAAGGGAGATGAGAGAATTGCTGGACTTTAAAATATCTTGGGAAGGGAGGTGTTGAAAAAGTTTACAGCAAAAATTAATGATGTATAACAAATGAATCAGAAAGCTAGAAATGAAACCCTAATTATAAAAGAAGTAAAGATGTGGACTGGAGTTCAGGGAAAATGATTGTTGTACACTGAAGTTAACAGGACAGCACCAGTCTATTTGAGGACCTTGTTGCAGGTCGTGTGGATGTGCGGGGTCGTGGAAGGGTACTCGGTATCTTCTGCTTCATCAGAGCCAGGAGTCTGCAGTGTAGCGCAGCAAGAGGAGGTTAAAGCATTAACTCAGCCCTGCTGCCATGCGGTGAATAGTTTGGCTGTCAGAGCTGATCTCGTTGACAGGGTGAGTTGTGTTTGGGCATCCCAGGGGATGGAAGGGCATGGGGTATCGTGTGCGTGTCAGAGGGTGCAGATATCACTGCTTTTTTCTCTATTTCTGCCTGCAGTCTCCTCTCCCTAGGGTGATATAACTGTGGGAACAAAGCAACGCGTAGGTAAGAGAGAGAAAATTTGGATACAGGGAAATAAAAATATGATCTTATGCAGACTGCTGTGGAGATCAAGCGTTGAGGTGCTGTTAGGCAGTAGGAAATAACTACAATGTCCTTAAAATCTACTCTTCTAGGTCTGCTACAAATAGTTAGAGTTTCTCTTTTCTGTTGTGTGCAGTCAAACCCCTCTAAACGGTGGTGTTATGCCTCTCTTGATGAGGTCACCCCGGGACAGCCTCACTTGAGACATTTCCTCCTTCCTCTGTCAGCCTTTTGACTTTGTTCAAGTGCAGCAGCAATTGAACATATGGTAAGTTCCCTATCGCAGGGTTATCTCCGTCCTTGAAAAAAGACATCTGAGGAGAATAATGTCTTTTTCATCTCTGAGCATGATAATGTTCTCTATCAGTCTCTCCTTCAACCCTCTTGGTACCAAAGAGAATAAAAAAATGCCCCTTGATTTCCTCAGTGAGCTCTGGATCAAGCCGGTACTTTTTACAATATTTCAGATGTGAGGAGAGAAAAATGAACTGAATAATAACAGACAACTGTGAGACAGTGTTGCACCAGAGTCCCCAAGATATTTCTTATCCAGGTTTTTGGATCCCATGCTCTATTGAGAAGTCATGTATTAATAGGTTATAAATGATCAGTCAATGGTCATTAGATGTTTTCCATAAACTACAAGTCATTTGTGAGGTAGATGTGTTCAACAGGTCAATAATCAAAGCAGTGCTGTTTCTGTATTAATGTTTGATCTATACATACAGCTGGTTAATTAATCCGTAGTAGAGATCCTTTCTTAATGCACTCTGAAAAACTACATGTCCCTTAAAAGTTTTTGATAAGCACCTTCTAAAGATGTTCAGATTTTTGTACAGATACCTTCTGTTCTCGTGTGATGAGTATTTTATATTAAAATATTTTAGCAATCATTTCAACAGATACTTTTAACATCATCTGCACCTGATTTTCTGTTACAAGTCAGTTCATCTTTCATCTTCCTTGTTCAGCATCCCCTTTTGGAAGTTTACTTTAGATTTGACATTCTAAATTTTATATATTACATTGTCTAGCAGGCTGCTTCTCTCCCTCCGTGCGACCTTTTGAAATGGTTTCAGAACTGAGCCTACAGTTCTCAGAATTTCTGTGAACGTGGCTCCATCTGAACACAGATCTTTTTGCTTAGACAATAACACTATTCTCTAGTCAAAAAAGAAGTGATGGGGGGTATCAACCATTCATTTATAGCCTACTACTTATTGCATTGCAATGTAAATACATTGAGGAAGGTACGAAATGGCTTGTGCTGCAGTATAATAAGCCTCACATGTACACATCGATACTTTTTTCAATACCACTTTCCAAACCCCAAGCCATCCCAAAGTGCTTTACCAAGTCAAATTACTTATTTATGGACTTCTGCAAAATAAGTCTGATGTACAGTATTGCCTGTGCAGCTTTCATCACCATAATTGTCTTAGTGTGTCTGCTAAGTAGTTACAAATATGGTATCTCATTCATTACTTTCAGCTTGTTCGGCATTTCGTAGCAGTGAGCGCACTAGGATTTAATTTACTTGAATTGCTACTGTACGATCTTTCCCTGGGTATTTCGGTGCTGACTGCAGTGCCTCGTGTACTCCACACTGCACTCTGCGTCAAGTGGCAAGCGCTCACAGAGCTTACACTGCAAGGTACTTAGCATTGACGAGGCTGAAAGGACAGAGCTCCAGCAAAGATGGCCTAGAAGCTTTTGTGGAGAAGAGTAAAATTTTTTTCCCCCTTGTGATATTTGCTTTATTTCTGCTCCTACATCTTCTCTGTTGACTTCAGTGAGGTTTAAAATAACAGTCTTTGAGCTCGGCTGCAATCCCTCGGTAGCTGGAGAATGGCAGAGAGCTCATGTCATGTGTCAGTATAGATTAAATCAGAATGTTATCTTGCCTTTCTAATCAAATATTTTCCTTTTGTATACTGACTAACTGATATAATAGATCACTGTTTTAGCTCAGGCCTCGCTTCTTTTGATGCCCTGGATTACCAGTAAAAGCGTACTGGAATGAGGTGGCCATCTTACACTGAGAGATGAAGTTCTCCAAGTCTCTCTGGACTGTTCCAGCATGCAAATGGACTGGACTGTTCCAGTTTACGGACCGTGTTTGTGCACTTAGACAAATAGGAAGGATTTGTGCACTGAAAAGCTGGGCTTTGAATGGTCCCCAGAGAACTATCACCTGCGCTGCAAATCGCTGCTTCCCTGGCCCACAGCTGGGGCTCGCTGCTCAGATGATGCACACTGGCATAGCTGCCTTCCTTGCTTGAAGTGGCATTTGTTCAGCCGTGCCAGCTAAGCAGCTGGCCTTAGGGCTTTGTTTTGGGAGCTGGCCATCAGTTGGGAGACAAAATCTCAACATGGGCAGGGTCTAAAAGCAATTACTGTCTTGGCACGCTACCAGCGTTGATCTTTGAAGGTGAAAATCAAGTTCAGTGTGTCGGTCTGGACTGCCTTAAAGGAGCTGTTTTTCTCCTAAACGATGTTACAGATATTTTATTAAAACTAGCAAAACTTGTGCCCCAGTGTTCTTCATCTTCAAAGCTGATGTTACTGCAGTTTCATTATTCAACCCATCAGGCAGCAACGGTTTCATAAATGAATGTGATTGCATGCCGGGGTGGTAGCATTACTGAATAAACTGGATTTTCATCCAGCCATGACCGTTTGGATTATAACATTTAGAATCCATCACTGCAGCAACTTCTCTTAAGCAAAGATCATAGCACAACTTGAGCTTTTAAAACCACAGCAGGGACAGAGGAAATGTTTTAAAGAGCTTCAAGTTGCATGTACAGATTAAGGGAAATCCAAGTGGGAGAGGTTAATAGAGTAATGCCTTTGTTAGCAATGATGGTGAGAACAGGAAAACAATCCTACATGTGTCTTAGGTCCAGCATTTATCCCCAAGCTCCTGATACAAGATTTCTTCTCAGTGCTATTAACAGCTGAACCCAAAGAGGTCCAGAATCCAGCAAAGTGTGCAGATGCTTGATGTCAAAGCAGAACTTAAGGTTTGAACTTAAGTTGTTCAAAAGATTAGTATCTTTGTGATGGACGTGATTACTTTGGACTAGACTGGAAACTCTTCTGATCAAATACTGTGACATCTACAATCTTGCTGTTGTCGGTTAATGATTCCTATCATGGCTGTCAGAGTGGTTGAAGGAACCTTATAAGATTCCCTGTAAAAATACCATTTTTCTCCTTCTTTTTGCTGCAGGTAGGAATGCCCTTTTCTAACTTGTTGATGTAGCTGCGAGGATAGGTTTGTCTCTTGTGTCTCTTCTTCATCTCAGTTATATTTGATTTGAGTTTAAATGGAGAGTGTTTAGTTTACAGTACTTGCTAGTTCTCTGACAGAAACCTGGATAATTTGGAGCAATTTACTGAGCCTTCTTGTGCATCAGTTACGTATTTTTAAGTGAAGCTAATGAGAGTTCTGCCTGTCTGCGCTGTCTCCTAATACATGTTCCTGACCTTGCCTGGGGCCCCTATTTGCATAACATTGAGATTGCAGTATAAACAATTATTTATGCTTACCTGTCAGGCTTATGGGGATTTTTTTATTTGTAACCCTTTTACCTGTGTCTGTTCAGATAGAAATGATGTATGCCATGGTATGCAGGTAGGAGTTTTGTTCTACTGTTTTTCTTTTTTGGACTAACAGAAAAGGCGAGATAGACAGAAGCGCCAAAGCATTGCTACAGCTGCCTCTCACCTTGAAGCCATAGGTGAAACCCATAAATTTTAAATATTGGATTTAAAGTTTTGAAGATTCTTGATAGAAATACTACCAATGGAGAGGCACCCTTGGGATTTACACCATACTTTAATTATTCGTAGAGAAGCATTATGTCCTGTCAAGGCATTTGTCCTTTGCTGTCAAGGCTGCAGGCTCCAATTTCACTTTTCCAAAGAGGACCCATAACAGTCTGAAAATAAGTATTATTATAAGTTTTGGTATCACGAAATGATAATCCTTTTAAGTATGCTGCAGACAATATATTCGTCCATAATTGCACATATCCAGACTTTTATTTGCCTTTGTGTCAGTATCAGCAGGAAAAAAGGGATACTGTTGGTGAAATCCACCAAGGTCTTTGCATGAGAATGATGGAGAAATGCAACAGGTGAGAAGAGGGCAGTTGTCTTCTCGCTGTTCAGAGGAAACATCATTTGTTGTCTTGAAACACACTGTGGTTTTGCACATGCTTTTCAGTTATGCCACAAGATCCTTTGAGTTAGGAGAGCAGCTAAGAGCTGCAGGTGGTGACTGGGGCACTGCTTTGGTGGAGGTTTATTCCTAAGGCCACCGCCTGCCCCGTAGTGTTGCCAGTCAATCTCCCAGTCAAGGGTTATGTTAGAGGAGGTGTAAAAGCTGAGCTCCTGACTGCTCTGGAGCCTTTGTACATCCCTCAAACCCTTTTGTGAACCCATATAGTTAATTTTGATGTTCTGGCAATTCCAGCTTGGTGCCAAGTTGGATTTCCTGAGAGGAGGCGAAGGCAGCTCGCCCCCTCCTGCGCTGCTCTAGCACTCCCTGGTGCAGCAGGCGTATTCCTGCAAAAGGCTGAGATTGGAGCTCTCTCCTTCAAGCGCCCACCTCACCTTCCCAGGTCTTCCTGAACTTTCCCTTGGCTGTGTTGTCGCTTTAATTACAGAGCGTCTAAGGCCAGAAGGGACCGTTAGATCATCTGCTCTGAACTTCTGTATATCACAGGCCATTAAGTTTCACCCACTTACCCCCGGGTATTCTTCACTTCCAGTCTTTAAACTTTTATGTAGTCTTCCTGTGCCATGTTTCATCACAGAGGTAGCTACATTTCAGTGAAATGTATTCTGTGTAGAACCAGTAATGCTTGTAAAGTGCATTAGGAGCCTTCAGAATGAATAGAACTTGTATATATTTGGTCTGAGATTTTCAAAGACGCGTAGGGAATTAGGAGGCTCAGCTCCCATTAATTTTTATGAGAATTTAGCATCTGAATGCCCCGGGTAGCTTTGAAAAATCTTCTCTTTTAGTGGGAGGCATAAAAGTAACTATTTAGAATTAGTTGAATTGTGTATGTAGTTCATTAGTGTTAGATACTTCAGAATAAGATGATAAAAAAAGTCCTGTTATAGACAATTATATAATGACCTGCTCTGGAGGTGACATTTTCTTCCTGACTCTAAGCACTTTGTTGTTGGCTTGAAGCTTGGGAGTTTATTCTCCTTTTTAACTCCTTAGCCCACTTATAACATAACTCAGGAAGTTCTTAGTAACCATAAAAATGTCTAATGGTATTTTAGGTTATACTACTTTATCAATATTGGTATTTATGAAGTAGGACAAAACTAATTGTTTCACTGTGCACTGACATGTGAACTATAGTTCTCATTAGCACCAGCTTTCACTCAGAGGGAACTTGTTTAACAGAGGAATGAATTTTCTCCAAGATGGTAGTACTGAATGTTTATTACTGTTAGTAGTAACAGTTCTCTGATGTTTTTATAAGGATTATGAGGCATCAGAATTTCAAGAGACTTCACTGGTGGTAGATGCGGTCCTGCTATTCAGGATTTTCTATTCAAAGTCAGAAAGATTTACAAAAACTCCACTTTGATTTCTCCAAAAATGACTTGTAAGACACAATGACATTTTGGAAATGTACTAGACTATGCTACATACGTACTAGGATATGATACACGTGTATCATAATAGCTTTTCTGTAAATCATTCTCCACTTTCAGGGTGCCTAATTCCATTAGGGTGCCTAATTGCATTTGAAAAATACCTTGGACACGATAATTCCCTGTTACATTTCAGAAAGCTGCTCCATAAGCTCCCATGAAGTTTTCTCACATGGGTTAGTTATCCTGCTCTTCTCCACTGGGAGCACGTGTTACGGTCTCATAGTCTTTGGCAGGGAGATTTTCCCCCACTTACTCATTTCCAGTTCTTCTCAGTCACTTCACATTGCTCTTAATCATACCCACCATAAATAATTTTTCTCCAACCTCTATTCTGTATCCTTTGGGTATTTGTAAGCAGTTACGTTCTGCCTCCAGGATCGCTTAAACCAAGGATGGGCTAATGTAAGCCAACAGCTAGTAAGAAACATTGTCGTATGTATTGAGTACACCTGCCTTCCTAATTATTACATGCCAGGTTTAATTGTATGACTGCAAAAATTGGATCAAACTACTTCCCGTGACATGTTGTGACTAAAACAGCCCACATTTATTCTGAAGGTACATGTTGCCCGAAATTGAAATATTTGTCTTATTTGACACAAATTATAATTATCCTAAAGAACTTGGAGGTTCTTCCTCCTCCCCTCCCCCTTTTTTGTCTTCCTAATTATCACTGTAGCTCCCAATGAAAATGGTTGGTATCGCTGTTCATTAGCCAAATCATTTCTTTAGCAATTATCAGAAATTTAGGCAGCCGATTTGGAAAAAAACCTGTAGTGCAAAGCAGAGCTTTTGCCTTTAGAAAACTCCCAGATGCAGATCAGGTTCTCTGTTGGTGTAAATGCAAGAAACTACATTGCAGGTAATGTCGCTGCATTCCCTTGAAGTAGAGACAAATTTAGCTCTCGCATTTAAAACCAAGACACCAGATTTTATTGATTGATATTGAAACTATAAATTGAGCCTGACTTGAGCGGGTATAAGTCTATACAGCACCAAGTGCTTCCGTGGAGAGACAAGATTTATACTGGCTGAGTATCTTGATTGAAATCCTGTGACCTTTCATTATTTTGTGGTGAAGTAATTTAAGCACAGCACTGACAGCCCTGGCCATTGGAACACCAGCCTCCAACCCCAATCAAAAGACCATGACACACTGATTTCTTTTGAGTCTTTAATTTCTGTGGAGCTATTGAGGGTTTGCTTCATGGTCATGTTTAAGGTGAAAGGTCTTGAAACCTTTTTTTTCAGTGAAAATTGTGATAATCTCATCATTTCATGGTATCAGAAACTGAAGTATTAAGAACAAAACAAATATTACGAGACGAGATAAAACCCTAAAAGTCTTCAGCACAGTAAGCAGACCAAAGCTTGGCACAGGTTGGGATGTCATTGCTCACAGGAATGACTGACTACAGATGTTTTTAATCAGTTTTTAGTCAACCTTTTCACATCACAGCCCAAGGTGCCACTGGTTAGGGGGTGGACAGCTAACCCAGGACCTGGGCACTCAAGGGCCAAAGAGGTTCTTAATGCGTGAGTAAAGATTGAACAAAAAGATTGGTTTTGGTGTCATTGAGATGAGTGAAACTTTGTTGTGACCAAGTATCTCAGTTTGCCCCTTTGCTCTCAGCAGGAGTTTTTCAGAATAAGGGCTTCCAGTTTCACAGCTGTATAGAAGTGCTAATGGTGGGCCAGTAGTGGTTAAATTACAGCCCTGGAAGGAAAGAGGGAAGGTAGACCCAGGAAAACAAGGGCAGAGGGTGTCTTAGGAGTTAAGTTCATGATCTGAGACGTTGGCTTAGTTCCCAGCTCTGTCACAGTTGTTTTGTGTGACCTTGGACATGTCGTGTAATCTGTCTTTACCTGAGTGCTGTGGGGGGGAGCAATGACGTCTGCCTGGGCAAACAGACGGCTTTCCTGTTGCATTTTGATGCTGAAGTGTCCGGGATCACAGGTGTTTCTTGAAATTCTGGACATTACTATATAGATTGTTCTGTCCTATGTGTGTAAGGACCACTTGCTAGGCACATAGTTATATAAATACAGATATAATCCCACAAAAGCCTGCTGTATTCCTTTATTCGCACTGCGATCCTGACAGATGTGTTCTCAGCAAGATTCCACCATATTCCACAGTTGAGCGGAGACCGTATGCTGTTGAAACAAAAGAAGAAGATTAATTAGGCTGTCATTGTGTGCAATTGGGTTTGTGGATGGCAGGCGCACTCAGAAGCCTGCGTGGAGGTTGTCCATTTTTTTAATTATAGGAACAGAGAGAGGCAGAGAAAGAGGGAACGGCGGTGTAAGCGCCAGGCTGCGAGGGGCAGGGTGTTTACCCAAGTGGCTGCGCGCTGTTTGTTCGGCAGCGGTGACACGGTGAAGGATCCGCTGTGCTGCTCTGCTGCCTAAGCAGGGCACGCTGCAGAGAGTGGGTAGATGAAGCATGCTGGAGTTGAACAAATAAATGTCACCTCTGTATGCTTCTGCGAATGAATTCGCTCGTTTCTGGAAGCCGTTGGTCCCTTAAAACCTAAAATTTCTTGCATGTCAAGTCAGGCCAGCGTCACGCTCTCCGGGGTCCCCGTGCATAGGGAAGGCTTGACTTATCTCACCGTAAGCTTGGAGCCCGTTTGCCAGCAAAAGCAGGTGCAGCGCAAGAAAACGTGCCCCTAGGGAAGGGCAGATGGTGTGTGCAGTACCTCTGAGCCCTGGGGGCAAATGGCTGTGGTGCCAGAATCAGCTCAGAGTTCCAGCTGCTGCCACGTAGGTGCACTCTGTTGGAGAGCTGGGGCTGGCATGGGCTCTCCCCGGGGTCTCCACGTGGTGTTGCTCGCTCTGTCCTGGAGCATCTTCTGCAGGCAGCTCCGTAGGTTCCAAGTTTGACTTAGACTGAACAACAGCCTTTTTCCCCAGCCTGAACTTGGGCTTATTTATCTGAGGGCTGAATTGTGCTTGCAGGCAAATGAATTTTTGGTGTCAATTCATTAAAATCCGACAGCATCTAGGTAGCAGACTGGAATGCAGTTCCTCTCTTTAAACAACAAGAACCTGCAGTAGGGAAAATACCTGCCTGTGTGCAATTTGAGACCTGTTGTATCCTTATAAAGATCCAGGAGAAGAACACTGTATTCAAATTCTTTCTAATTTACTTGTATTCCATTATATGCATCTCAGAAACAACAACCTGTTTTATTCCGTTCTTCCTTTAAAGAGAAGAGGGGGGATCTGGTTTTGGGCATATTCCAACCCAGGTGATAATATTCCAACTCCCTCTCCTCTGCTTGCAGTTTCAATTGGAAAAGAAAATCTCATTGTGTGCCTTCAGTTGCTAGAGGCAGAGTTGAAGTATTTTCTATCAGAGGTGAGGGCTTTGTGGTGGGATGAATCTGCGTGTAGGGGCTGTTTCCTCTTCTCTGCAAAAATAAAACCAGCTTCCAGACTGAGTGAGAGCAGAACCAAACTAACAGCAGATCTAGCCCTTTCTGTACAGGTGAAAGAAAGGCCAGGAGAGCAGAAAGCAGCACCTTAGGCAGGAGTGGCAGAGCTTGCAGACACGGTAGATCTTTGCTGTCTGTTGTTCCGTGGTGGCATTGACCCCTACTGTTGCAGCCCATCGTCTGCCCTTGGCCAGATGCGCTGCACTGACCTGAAGGAATTGCACTGGGGCTGTGTCAAGGTGCTTAACAGAATAGTTGGTGTCTCTGTCCCTGCACACCACGCTGGTTGTTGATGCTGCTGCCCTAGAAGAAGGGAAACGCACAATAAATCCTTCTGTCTTCTTGCTGTATTATCCTATATATGAGTGACAGGATTTTGAACGCTTTTCCGTGCTCTCATGTTCATTGCCAGGCTTCATCGCCTGCTCTGCAGCTGTGCTGCTGCGCTGGTGCTGTCCCAAGGACACACCGTCCCTGGGCGCTGAGCAGCTGAAGGCTGCGCCGAAGTCCCAGGGGGTTTGCAGGTATTCAACACCGTCGAAGGCAGACCCTGTGAACCCGATAATCCAAATGCTGAAGGAGAGCGTGTGAGTTGCCAGGATCTCACAGGTTTTGTGGGAATCAAAGAGAGTTTGGGAAATTTTGCTTAGCCTCCTATGAGGAAGCGGCTTGTGTGTCATTCTAAGGTGTGATGCAGCACTGCTGGGTTCCTGGGAGCACGTCTGAGCTCTTGCTGTTTGGCAGTACTTGGATAAGGAAAATGTAGAACAATGCTACAATTAACTGAATCAGCACTCTGTTACAACGCAAGAAATAATTCTTTGTTTGCTGTTAATTAACATTTGCAAAAGTGATTAGCATAATAGTTAGAAATATGTATTATGTGACCTTTTTTGAAAGCATGACAAGGCAAATGAAACAGGGGTGGAGTGTCAAATACGTAGTGCTTAGTGGTTGAACAGTAGCTTGCCTGAGCCGCAGCAGTTTGTCCAGAGGTATACAAATTTTCTTATCCCAACCCACAGCTGGGATTTCTTACCTATCCTCTAGCTTATTAAAACTGGCAGATACTGTTTTCATCTGTAGGGATTATGGCTCAGAGAATACCTTTTCTTGTCACGTGGAAGCAATATATTCTTTATTATCCCTATGAAGAGATTCTCATGAATACTTCAGGAGACATTCATAAATAGAGCCTTAATTATTTAAAACCATTTTTCCCCTTACTTACTTGAGGATGTTGCCTTTCATCCACCCAAGCTGAATTTATTGCAATGAATAATAATCTTAATTTTGATGAAGTTTTGTATGTACACATCTCTGAATCTTGTATCCATCTGTTTGCCATCTGCTGATTGGTTTGCTGTTTCTAGAAAGCTTCAGTTTTTTTAATTGTAGATGGTCATGTACTCATTACCAGTTTCATCATTCAACTCATCTTGGAGACAACACATAACTGTATTAGTCTCTGTGTGCAATTAGATTGCCAAGAGAGATAAAATCATTAGATTGTTTTAATTGGCTGGTTCTTTGAGCATGCACTTCCTCTGAAGGTGTTTAAAAGGGACTAGAGGCAGTGTGTTAGTTGGGAATTTGCTCTTGATCAGCTGCAATTACGATTGTGCTGAACTCCTTCATAGCGCTCTGTCACAGTTCGTTTTGTGAGTCACCGTACAAATGCAGTCGACGTCTTGGATAACTTAGAGGTCCAGGAGACAACCGGTACCTCCTAACAGGAGGATCTAGCTTTCTGAAGCTGCAGGCTACTGTCTCAGAGCTCACCTGACCTGGGCAGAGCCTGGTAATAATCTGGGCCAAAATTCTTTCAGTTGAGCATTTTTTTTTGTGCGGAAAGGACGTGGCTCCATTTGGTAGGTCTGAGGATGGACATGTGAATGCAGTCTTCTGTACACACACGTTATTTCCATTTAGTGGTCCAATTTGTTGGTCTCAACATAGCTCCAAGTAAAAGTGCATTCATACGATGCGTAGGTACGCTCACCCCTTTTCCCTGTTGGAGGCTTTGCAGGTAGGCTGAGGGACTTAACTCTTTGTCTGGATAAACTGAGGTTTGTGAAGGTGAGGTTGGGTGGGAGTTGAAGAGAGCAACAAGTGCTTTTCAGAAACACCCAAACAAAACAAAACAGAGAACTACAGGCACACTCTATATATTAAATCAGATTGTATCTTCTCCATAGTAACCAGCCTGAGCTTACCCTTTCACAGTTCATTGCTCAGACATGGTCCTGCTTGGGAATGTTTCCTGTAGCCAAGACTATGGTTGGATAAATGACCTTGCAATCGTCGGCGTGCCTTTATGTAACACCAAATGCTCAGGGGTTCCCCATCTCCTGCTCCATTGAACAAGCAGTTTAAAATAAAGATAAAACCTACACCAAAATGAGCAGCTGCTCTGGAGCCAGGAAGAACTAATTAACTTGTAGCAGGTGCTGCTACAGGTTTCCATCCAGTTGCAGTCTGACAATCTGCACACGGAGTTGGGGCAGGCCAGGAGGGAAAAAGCCTTCCCCTGAAGCAACGTGAGCCGGTAATAGTAGCAGAAGTATTATTTTTGTAGCTGTTACCATGACTCAGTGTTTTAGATGGCTGTGGATAACTTTCTCTTCACTTCCTACACCCAAAATGTCATTCATCCGCAGGCAACTGCCACATCGATGGTTAGAGGATGGGTCTTTGAGAGAGCAGGTCTGAGGAAGCTGCCCCTGGTTTGCTGCAGTTCTGAATGGGTCCCATAACCATTCAGTCCTCACCCTTAGACCTGGAGACTCCAATTAGCATCAGCGCTCGTTGTGCCAGGTACTATAGAAGCACCTAAAAAAAAATAGTTAACCTGAGGTGTAATGCAGGCAGTGGTTTGAATGTCCTGCATTCTCTCCCTGGAGCATTCTTACCTGCCTATTTCAGAAAAGTCAGAGCTTTTGTGAAAAAAAGCTCTTGAGCATTTAGAAATTCTATTCTAATGTAAGTTTTCCAAGTGTTCAGGAATAAAAAGGTTCCTTTTCAGACGTGGTATAGGCAGTTAAGTAGCCTCTCCTGTAAAAAAAAATAACCAAAAAACCTCTAAACCCCCAAACTCTGAAAATCTCAGCTGCTCTCATGCACCTAGACACTCAAAATTTAAACTGAAGTTTGAGTGCTTAAGTCAGGTCTGACAATCAGATTCAAGCTTTTAAGCCACAGAGACGCTTTTTGAAACGTTTTACCAATTTTGACTCCCAGTAAATAAGTTGTTTTAAAGATGAAATCTTAGAATCACTCGGGCTTTCTGTGACTGCTTCTGATTTTTTTTTTTTTTTCTCCCCAGCCGTAAAGCTAAATTATACCAGGGTATATCCTATGTAATTCCCTTTCTGGCCCTATCTTATCTCTAGCTCTTAGCTGATGTGATTGAAAAACTCTGCCATTCCGTGACATAAATCCAAATAGCAAGTGCTAAAGGCCATCGCTGTTCTTCCAGGAGCAGGTCCAGTCACTTTAAAAAAAAAAAAAAATAAATGAAATTATTCTTAAAAGGAAAAAATCAGGTTGCACCTTCTAATGCTGGGCTGGAACAACAGCATGGGAAATGGGCTGAGGTGAGGAGGAAAGAAGAGCGTTGGTTACAACAATTGGATGCATGTGGATATGGACCTGTTCTATTTTGCAGCTTCCTAAAATACCACATTCTGTTCATTTATTACTGTTTTCAGGGTTTATTTTATATGTATAGTCCAACGTAGCTGTGAGTCTTGTGTGTGCCTGGCACCAAAGGGGCACTTCAGTGCGTTAAGATTGTAGATGTTGAGGGTAGAAGGGACTAGTGGAACGAATCTGTAGGGGGACATAGCATTTATTAAAGTGATTATGATTTATTTAATGCATTTAGGATTATAACTCTCTGAAATGACATTTTTAAACCTGCTTTCTCTCATACAGTGACCTAGGAGAGTTCAAGTGATACAGCACAAGTTGCTCATAGAGATTCTCTCTCTCTGATGCTGAAGTGCTTGTTGAAGGCTGCTCGGGACATCAGGTGAAATTCTCCTCTCTAGAATAGTGCTGTCAGTATCTTAAACTCTGGACCTGTGCTTAAGAGCACGGGATTAAGAGTTTGCAGATTCATGCAGATTTAACAGGGAGACAGATCTTCCCCAATGTATTTAATAAGAATGTTTCTGAGGTGGAATTTACTTGGACTGAGTTAGATATAATTTTTGCTGCCATGCCAACGTAAGATAGGGATGGCATGCCATGGGCAGGATTTAGTGCTTCAGCTCTTTGTATTCACCTCACTCAGGAAGGCAGGCAATTTATTTACTATCCAGAGGCAGTTAACTCTCTTTCTAATGCATTGTTTCAGCAGTCGAAAATGGCAATACATCTATATATCTATTTTTAAATTAATGACTTTCAATACCCAAGGAGAAGGATGAGAAACCCTGTTCTGGTATTGACAGAGAAATGAATTTCTCCATCAAGTTGAATCTTAGACATAGATTTGATTATTTTTCTTAAGGAATTTTTCTCTTGTGGTTGTTAAGTTTCCACTGTTGCTCCTAGAAGCAGCAATTTAAAAGAATTGTATATTCTATATCCCTTTCTTTAGCATGAGAATGGCACGGGGCCAGTCTCTGTGTCATTAATAGCCAAAATGTAACTGTCACTTAAGGGGAAAGATTGTTCCCGTGTGCAGTATCTGAGGCTCCTAAAAGAAAATCTGTTCTGGGGGAAAGGAAAGGAGGGGGTTGACAGTTAGCAAATGTCCAAATGGGATAATCTGTCTTAGCAGGTACGGGGAGTAGAGAGCCTTTCTGTTTGCCAGCACAGTGTTGTTTTCTCTGTGTTGCTCTCCTTGCAGGCACGCTGACCTGATAAAATGCTTTCATCCTACTTCATCATTGTCTATGCATCTGTTAGACTCACCAGCGATTTGAAATGAGAAAATAATCTCGTGCAAACTGGGGTCTGTCCCTTCTTTATCTCTGGCAGGTGATTATATCTCTTGGAGAAGCTGTGGCCTGGAATTACTTTATCCATGTGCTTCAGCTGTCCAGCCCGTTCCAGGCCCTGTTTGAAGCCCACAGTGAAGTGGGGAGGGTACAACTTTGCTTAAGTCTTAATTGAAGGGGTTTGGATCTTACAATAGTGTGTATAATATATTCATTAATATATAAAAGAATTATAATTTAATACATAAATAGGTTAAATTAAAAATAAATAAGTTAATTAAGGAAGCATAATGGGCTATTTAGAGCAGAAAATGGGTATCATTGAGAGCTTTGTCTAGAGCTGTTGGTGCGTTACTTTGCAGTCAGATATCTTAAGATTTAAGTGTGGTTTTGATGTAGAGAAAATAGACCCTGTGCCTTATTTCAACTAGTTCTTGGTGCTGATTGTCCACTGGGTTTTTTATAGAAAGAAAGAAAGAAAAAGGACAAAGAAGGGAAGGCGATTTCTTCAATATACAGACAATTTCTACCATATATGTTGTCGTTCCATCCCATCCCACCCCCATTCCCCTCCTCCCCACCCCAGTACAAGCATTTTTGAGCACTGGCATAGAAAGGAGGATCAAATATATTAGCTGAGCAAATCTACTCCTTGCCTGACAGGCCTTCGTAGTTCCATTTGGAAAGGAAACATCAGTGGCATGTGCCCAAAATCATGAAAAATGCAAGAGGCTCTTGCAAAAGACAAGGTTTAAGACTGAATTTTAATTTGAAACAGGTGCAGAAAGCTTTGCCTAGAGACATTCTGGTGAACCCTGAACGTATTCCCAAGGTCTCAGAACACAATTCCAGCTACTGTTGACTCTAGGATTTCCTCAAACAACTGAGGTAAAATTCAGGTCCTTGGAAAAGATCAGACTTTTAATCTTGGGACTAAACCATATAGGTTCCTACCTCTCAGATACTCTCTGTGCCATACGATTGGACATGGAGTCTTGGAGACATCAATTACTTCCCTGGGAACCCCTTTAGATTGCCATTTCCTACATTTTCACAGCTGCTCTTAGTCGAAGCTAAGAACATTCTAGGTTTGCTGTCAGCCTAAACTATGACACAACCCTTTGCGTTGAGCTAGTAAGGAATAATAGCAGATGTGCAGAAATAGCAGGGGGAAAGTTGAAGTGGGTGAGGGTAATATTGAGGCGCAATGAAAAAGTCACAGTTTTGAGACATGAGGAACTTTGTCTGGGATTGCTGAAGGTTTTTTCATGTGGATAATGTTTTTACAAGGTATTTTCTGAATTTTTTATTCAGTTAGTATATCAAGAAACCACATCTTTTGCTTTCACAACACAGCAGTGAAACTTTGGATCCATACCAATATAAGTGAGATTATCCTTTTCTCTATCATCAGAGATATGTTCTCCTCTCTTTGCTATGTTTTGCATCTTACTTTGTATAGGGATCACTTTCTTACACTTCAATCACAAATGTGTATTTATACATTGTATTTATATGTTGTATTTATTTGAGATTGTAATTTCTACATCATATGTACTATGTAGTTTATATGTAGTACACTGTGTGTAGTTCTTTATGTAAACCAGAGCACCTCATTTGTGGCCATGCTATTCATTACGGCTGGATTAATGCCCACGAGGGACTGAGTAATCAATCATCTACTTGCATGAATTGTATGTCATGCGAAAGCATTCCTGGTCCAGCCTGGACACACCGGTGTCTTTTGTCTCTGTTGGTATTGATTTTTATTTTTTTTCTCTCTATGAGATCAAACATAACAGAGCAGGGTGCCTTGTTAGACGAAATGAATTCCATCTTATTAAATGCCTTATGACACTACCATAGGGTAAAAAAGTTTGTTGGAGCAATGCTTTCACACACATGGTTGTGTGGGTTTTCTCCCAAACGACTCCTTCCCAAATGCAACAGGGATCTGCGACAACCAAGTTATTCTTCCCCCTTCCTGGATATTCACTTGTGTTCTGTGCTTGCTTAAAGTCCCAAGACAAATTAGTGGCAAAAAAAAAAAGAGATTATTTTGTAATAAAACTGTAGAGTACGTATCATTTTTAACAATCAAGACTGAAATGTGGACTGGGTTTCCAGTTCTCCTGAAGCAGAGTAATCCCATGGACTTCGATGGAGCTGTGCAAGTTTCAGCCATCTGAGCATGTCTTGGTATTTTTTATTTTTGTTAGTTAGCACTTACGAACATGACATATCAGGCTGTATGGATTTGCAGTGATGCCAGATGAGTTTAATTCCTAATTGCACTAATTACCCCATGCTGCTGTGTTTAATCCTGCACTGTGGTAAATGCAACTGCGTAGCTTCAGGGATTATTAGAGCCATAAAAGCATTACTGGCTTTATGAGTTTTTCACTAATGCACAAGATAAGCACTTCATACTTTCTAGCAATCAGGTGCTCGACCTGTGTGGAATCATGTATATACATCATCATCTGTTAGTACTCTATAGTTTGAAAAAAAAAAAAATAGCAACTGCTCTTTCTGCTCCACTGAAGCCCTGATTCCCCGTGAAGTTTGAGAGACTTTTTCCTTTGCTTAAAAAAAATAAAAGCAAAATTAATTGGAAATGACAAGAGGAAAATGATCCAGCTGAATGCTTTGATAAGCAATCAAGGCTTAATAGATTAGAAAATATAATTAATTACTTAATTATACTCAAAGTGGTTGTTGTTGGTAGATTGTTCATTGAAAAGCCATTGTTGTATAGAGGGATATGCCTGTTGCATGAAGATCAGTCTCAAGGAAGCCGTTGCTGCTAGCTGGGACTCTTAGCGAGCAGATCAGTTGTTCTGGTCGATACGTACAGTACACATCTTCCAAAAGCTTTACCAGCATTTATTGGTTATTTGCCCTCACGGTTAGCTAGAGTGCGATGCCAGTGACCACAGCATTCCCAAAGTTACTGTCATCGATAGGCACTGACACTAAGGGCTTGCTTCTTTTAGATAGCCAGTGCGCTTCTTGAAACAGAAACGTGCGTTGTGTAAATGCATATAAACATGTGGTGCAGTGACAGCACTGTGTTAGCATCTCTGCTTCTGCCCACTGACCAGTGCTGCCAGGTGGTGCAGTAACTGCTGCCTAGGCTGTACCTGGTAGGATCACATGAGTATGATGCTGAGCTCATTTTGCAGGTCAGGAAGGTTTCTTGATTTGACAGCTGCAGAAGAAGCCTGAAATGATGGTGCAGATAAACTCCAAAGTTGTCCCGCTGTCCTCGCTCCATCCCTCTCCCCTACCCCACTGATAGGGAAGTAAGAATAAAAATAATGGGGTTTAGATATTGTACTTCTTCCAGGCCAATGCAATGAATTTGGGAGGGTCCAGTTCGTTATTTCATTGCCTTTGAGCCCAGCAATACCTGTTACTCATTTGAAAAATCACATTTTGGTATAAAACTATTAAGTGCTGTTGTTGCAATCAATGAAATAAAGGGAATGAAATGGAGCATGGACTATATAGCTGAGTTACTTTGTGTGTTGCATGTGAAAGTACACTGCGGACAGCCGATTTCCTCGGCTCTGCGTACGGGTCAGTGGCGTTGCTGCCTCTCCAAGCGCTCTCGTGTGTTTTCTGGTGTATTCCAGAGTAGCTGCTTCCAAGGCTGCTTCGAGACTCAGCCGTGTCTGACACTGGGACTCATAAGCAGGCTGTCCTAGACAGCGTCTGCTGATACTGGCAAACGTGAAATACCAGCTGAAGAAGGCTGGGGAGTGTCTGTAGAGGAAACACGGAGATAAACACTGAGTGTATTTGATGATGCTTTTTTTCAGATTGACTAAGAACGATCACAAGATCTGGCTCTTTCCACTGGTATATCCCAAAGCGCTCAGTAAAAAATAGTGTTGTTTGGAAAATCTTAGAACTGAAGAGGTGATGAAAGAGCCGATCTGTCCAAAGACACCTAGGCAGCCTGAGACACAAGGCAGGTATCCCGAGTCCCAGTCGCGATTTCTAGCTAGTGGTGCCGTTAGAAACTATTTCTTCAAAGCAGAGCAGGAAAGCAGAGACATTTACATAAAAACTTTAAAATGTAATTATTATTATTTAAGGAATTCCATATTTGAAAAGGGTGTATTTTAAATAAGAAACTCTAAGATCAGTTTTTAAACTTTCTAGGTTGTTTTAATTCTAGAAATTGCTTCCTTTACCAGTCTATGCAAGACTGCTAAGGAAATACTTAAGTTGCTGGAGAGCTGCTTCTTGCTAGTAGATAAAAAGTTCTTGGGCTGAATTTCTGTCAGTGACTAGTGAATTGGGGTCTTCAGTTAGTAGCTGTACAACAGAAGCATGACTGGCTGGGAGAAATAAATATCCGTTTGCTGAAAAATAGCCCCCTTTTTAAAGTTAGGCACTCACGGTCAGCAGTTCCTGTAGAGGATATTGGTCTTTATGTCTTTACAGGTCTTTAATTTTATATATCTTTTTCTAAGTTTGTGACAGCACTTGGAGATAAAAACTAGGGAGCAGATGAATGTAAGAGGGTTCACTTAATAAAAGAGCTGTGCGTTCGTTCTTTTAAGTGCCATTTAGTTAGATGCCGCAGCAGCAAGCAGCGATGGACTGACACAGACGGAGCTAAAGACCGCTGGGAAAAGTCCCGTTGCTTCCACACGCTGCAGCGTTACCGACAGCAGACCGCAGAGCCGATGGCACCGCGTTGGTGTAGCAGAGAGCGGCAGCAGGCTGCAACAGCGAGAGAAAACTTGTCCCAATGGTCTCCATTTGACTTCATTAGCTCCTACAGTGCCTGGGAGTAGAATGGATTTATATCTCCCTGGAGGCACCCGCACACGCCTCGCAGGGCAGGAGTCTTGTGCGCTCGGTGTCATTTTGCCTTCCTGTGAACAGAATGAAATTAGCTCGCTAACAGATTGGCCGATACCTCTCGCTGTACCCTACGCTGCGTTTCTGTTTGGCTGCCGCTGTTCCACTTAGCGACGCTCTCCATAAGTTAAGGTCTCACGCTGGTTTCTTTAATTGTACTCGGGTTTTGCTCTTCTTGTACACGTCTTGGCTGCGTCTCTGTAAGCGTGTTATTTGCTCCTATGGGTGTAAACCTGATTGTGGAAACACTTCCCTCAGGAGTTGGTCTGGAGCAGAGCAGCATTTTTAGATTTGTTGCCTTTGTAACGTCACTGATCCGACAGCTGTTAAACAGGCATCAAAAGTCTGATGACTCCGTAGTAGGAATGTAGTACTGCGACTCAACTACTGAAAAAAATCCAAGATGCAGAATGGTTGAAGATAACAGTTTTCATCTTTATCTGAATGTTTATGCACTACAGAATATTCTTAGCCAGAGCATAAAGGAAATTCTTCACATCACCTTTTTTTTTTCAAGAATACAATTGCAAATCAGCTAATCCTAGCAAGAGACTTTGTTTAGACAGGGGTTTGAGCACCTACATGTAGGAAACCCTATGAATGAGACCATCCTCAACTGGAGACGGGACCTTATCGTCCTTGTTAGTATACCCTAGAGAACAATTCCTCATTGATAGGAGAATGTCATGGTTTCTTATCTCTGATTTCAGACTCTGTGATGTTGTCCTGACATCTGTAAGACAGTTGTAGTAATCTCTTTTGTGGCTGATACTTGGAACGGCTCATTGTGCTGCTCCCAGAACAGGCATCGAGTCTAAGATTGAGTCTAAGACGATTCCAGATTTAGGCAGGAAATGCTAAGCCCTTTAATGGTTTTAAGCACAAACTCTGATTCAAAATGCCTTTGAATTTTCAAGTAATTCCCTGAGAAATTTCAGCATGCTCACTTTAATTGAACAAGAGAACTGAAGAAATAATTCTGAAATTCCTAAAATAATTTTACTGCAAGGATTTCTGTACTGGTCATATTTACATTGAAGAGACTGTGAGTTACTAATGGTATCGGTAACTTTTCTATAGGTTGTAATGGATGACATTTGTTTTTATTTCCTGAAAACCATAAATATATTTCCATCTGTATATTAAAATCAACTAAAGATGGGTATAAGGAACTGTTTACTTTCCAGCTTTAGCTGCAGAAGAGGAGAAATTACTTGGAAATGAGCAGTAAAACTTCCACAGCATCACGTTAGTAGTGTTTTGCCTCACTCATTTACACAGTGTATTTTGCAGCCAAAGGAAAGAGAGCTGTGGAGAGGGCTTTCGTTGCCTGGCCAAGGAATCCAGCGCCGTAGGTTAAATCTCTGTCAAACTGAGTAACACGTAGGTGCAGCCTATGTAATTCCTTCCCCCCTCCCCATTGCTTCGTAGGAAATAGAGGACTGTCTTTTCTCTGAGTGTTGTTTAAGCTGTGAGCCAGTGTTGCCGTGTAGAAGAGACAGCAGAAATCTCAGCAACAAAAAGATAAGAAAATATGGTGCCAGGGGAGTTGCAGTGTCTTGGTTTCAGTGAGTTAAAATGTATTCTTGGGAGATGCAGTCATCCGTACAGTGGAGAGATCTTCTGGCGGTGTCAGCAAGAAGAAGGTTTCTCGGAGTAAGCATGTACTTGCTTCCAGTCGCTGTCAGAAACAAGTTTGTTTTTCCCTGTGCTCTGCTGGGGCTGTTGTTGGATGTGGCATATCAAAACCTGCAGTCTCCGTGAATATCAAATTCTGGAAAGCCTTCAAATTAATTCTGTTCCACTTGCATTAAATTCTGCCTATCTACATTAGTGTCTCAAACCTAAAAGCTCTTTCCAGGGTTGTTTCGGGGGATGGGGCTGGAGTTACTTTGCTTATTTTGTTTTGTTCTTGAGTTTAGATCAAGCTGTAGCTAAGGACTGGAAGGAATTTAGAAAAAAAGTAGAAACCTTGCTCCCAAGTTCAGGATTCAAGGCTTTCCAGGAGATGGTTGTGGGACAAAAGACAGAAGAATTCTAATCTGAGGACCACGTGGGAAGGGGATATAAGGCGGCCACAGGGACATCTAGGTTAAAGATGATTAAGGACAGCTGAGTGTTTTGGGTTCAGTGTGTGATTTGGTAACATCAAAAGAACACAAGTTAATGGGAAGCAGATTTTTGTAGGAGGCAAACAGTTGGTGGAAATGAGCTAAACTCAGTAGGGTCAAACTTGCTTTTGAAGATAATAGCTCAGCTGTTTGCAACTGTGCTTCAAACCCTCCGTTAACATCAGTTTGCTGTTAGATTCGGTGATGTGCAGCACAGTTAAAAAAAGTTTAAAGTACAAATTACAAATCCTGTATTCAATTGCATGATCCTGTTTACGAAATTTGTGTATGGTGATCATAGTGCTAGTACACACTAATCCTTTTATTACTCAGCCTTCTATTTTAACACACAATTCATAAGGAAAGCTATGTAGCATTCTGACATAAAGTACTGTTTTTTAGGATGAGGAACCTTTCAACAGGTTTTTGCATTTAATAAACAATGTTATAAATCAGCTCTGTGAAACCAATATCACGTTATCACGGCAAAGAAAAAAGAAATGCAATGAGGGTGGTTGTAGTTAGTAAAAAGAGATTGTATAGCAGTGGGGAACGTGCTGCGCTTCTTTTTTACTGCTTACACCATTCCTTACCCATACTGGATTTTTAGAGACATCAGATTTTCATGATGGAAATCTAAAGCTGTTTGCAGTTTTCCCTGCACACATCAAAATATGCATCGTGATCCTCTTGTTAGTTATACCAGTATAAATCAGGAGTAAATCTACTGGCATCAACAGAATTAGCATAACTAAAAGGAGTATAAGCCCCATATCCTTACTTCTACTCATGTGTATGGAGACTAATATGCATACATTTTACATATTTATAAGGAAAGGGGCTCAGTTATTTGTTTTTAGTTTCATAGATTCAGTAAAAGTAAAGGATTTAAGGCTGTTGTTTCTAATACAATCGAGTACTGATGAGTTATGATGAGATCCAAGCTAAACAGAACAACCTTGTTGAGAATTAAAAAAACAACTCTAAACCAGGCATTTCCCATGCTAGAGTAAATGGCTGTACACCCCGAAGCTGTTAGTGTGGATTTGATGGAATCATTAAAGATGCTTCGTGTTCAAAGAAACTCCTGTTAAGCAAACACCTCTGGGGAAACATAGAAGAGTTGCAGTTAATTTCATACCGATGTTTGAGCAGGGTTTGGCGCGTGGTTGCAATCGTTGAGTTTATGTCTACAAAAGCAAGCCCTACTCTTAGGGCATTTACACTTGGTGGTTGTCAGTGTGTCCCCTCGTAGGAAGAAGCCTGCTCCCCAGTAAGTTTAGTTTCTCATTTGGTTTTATCAGAAGCACTGGAGACATCTTGCTAGTCTAGAAACTTCTTCTTTTGCAGTGGACTTCATGCTACGGATTTGAAGAACAGCAGGGCAGAATCTCATTTCCAGTAAGAAGTTTTAAAACATTAATCTGAGCTGCCTCCTCTTTTTTAAGCACTTGTAACGTTGGACCCAAACTCCCAAAGGCTTTCAGGTAGCTTAAAGACATTAGAAAAGCGATTTATGGGATTTACAGAAGTGTTTCAGAAGGCTAAGGCCCACCTTCCTTAATTTCCAACAATTTTCATCTCTGAAAACAGTTTTGAAAGTCACTAGATGAATCAGTTTCTGTCTTTAGACAGCTAAATATCTTGGTTCTCCATGTTTTATTTGTGACTTTTAAAAAGTTCAGTGAAAGAAAAACCAACCAACCTCTGGAAACAGAGCATGAAATAGCAGGCAATCCCAGCGTTGTTTCTAGACAGTGCTTTTGCCGGTGTAATCTATTGGCAGCAAAGTCTGCTGCAGGCCTGTAAAGCACTTGTCAAGTGTTTTCTCCCTGAAACAGTAAGTTCAAGAATGTTGGAACTGGTATGATTTTATACAAGGGACCCAAACCTGCAAATGCATAAGAGATTTTTGCTCTCTGATCTTCCCGAAACCAACATATCTTGAAAGTTCTGTGATACAAAAATCAGTTTATAGACAGCTAAGGTAGTTTAAAACAAGCGAGCAAAGAAAACAACAGATAAATCAACAAAGAAGAAAACTTCCTGAAGTTTATTACTGATTTACGCTGAGCTGCTAAATTAAAAAGGTAATAATTGCAAACTAGGTGTAAGCTTTCCAAGCCTTCTGTATGGTTTGAAAATATGGGAGTGGGACAGGGGGAAATAAACAGAAATTCACCTTCGCCCAAAAAAAGATAAAGCCAGATTACTTTAGGGACAAATTTAAAGTAATGGATTTTCCTTAAGGGGAACAAATAACAGCAGTTTGAGATTAAATGACACCGAGTTTTTTTAAGAATAGGGACTTCTCTCTCCTTCTTCCAACAGCTCTGAGAAGGGGAGTTACTAGCAGCCATAGCTTTCTCGTGACAGTGAGTGAAGAGAATTCCTGTTAATGCAGCCGAGAGTGCAAAAAGGGCATGTTTCCCTTATCTGGGTAGGCGAAGGGTTTAGGAGACAAATGCCCTTCCTTACACTTTGCCAAGAAGTTGCTGCTGTTACGTGGATTGGATTATGTGAACAGGTTTTCAGTGCCACAAAGATTGTACTGTCAAAGCTTGTTTTGTGTTAATTAGTAAACACATGTTTCATTTTATGTGTGGAAATAGGTCTGTGTGCTTCAAGAAGTGATATCTCAATTTTCTTTAGTTATGCTACTTCCCTTTATTTAAAGATGAACAAATTACCTAACTTGAAGTGGAATTAAATATGTCTAAATGAATTGCTGTCCAGGCTAGAAATCGGTAATGATGTTTGATGGAAACGGCTAGGCAGAATCCTGAACTCCCTGGAGCAAGGGGAAAACTTTGCGTTGATGCAAGATCAAACCTCAGTTCTTCTGCGCTGGGGGCTGGTGGATCAATAGCCGGGGGTTTAGAACAAATCAGTAAAGTGAATGGCAACAAATCACTAGGACTGGGTGATGTTCACCCCAGACTTCTAAGGACTGTTGTAATACGAAATTGCTAAGCTAACAACTGTGGGGTGTCTATTGCTTATATCAGTCACTGAATAATAAAAGTAGCAAATATAAGATTTTTTTTTTTCCTAATAGGGCTCTTAAAAACTGCTAAAAGTTTTTACTAATAGGGCTCTTAAAAAACTAGGCTGTGTTGGAATCGCTGTGCTTAGTTCTTTAAAAACGGCTCGGTGGTGATCGGAAGGGCAAATATCTAGACAAGAAGTTGAGAATGAAACAGAAAACATCACTGTTCCATCCTGCTCACTGCAGGTGGGTGTTTCCTGAAGTTCTGGTCACCCCACCTCGGAGAAGATTTAGTAGAACTGGAAAACAGAGAGAGAAAAGGAATAGGAATATCAGAGGCGTGAAAGTCTTACGTAGAGGGAGATGGTAAATGGACAACATCTCACACCTTGGAAGAGAGATGACTGAGGGTGAGATGGGCTGAAATCTGTAACTTTATAAGATGCTATTGCAACAGTGGCCAAGGAAGGTTTACACAGTTTCTCACAGTACAGAAAGGGATAACATAATTTTATCCAGATCAATTAAAAAGTCCTGTAAAATATAAAACAAGGTGAGCAGAAGTGTCTGAAAGCAAATTTCAGCTGGTTACAGTTCTATAAAAGAAGGTCCTTGCTGTCATAGTGTCTCAGTTTACTGGTCTCTCAAAATCACAAGAATCTTCCCCTGCCTTTGTAGCATGTCAGTTCTTCAGGGACAGAAGTGTGTTTTCTGTAGGGTTTGAGAAAATGGGGTCATAATCTTTCTATGGATTCTACATACTGCTTAGATTGAGCTAGAGATTTATTTAGTCAAAATAATCCAGCGCAGGCTACAATTGCCATGGAGTTAGTTTGCTAGACAACAGAATAATGATTGCAGAACTGTACTAATTATATTAGCATATCTGCGCTCTCAGGCTTGGTAAACACAGACACAAAGGGAGAGTAGGGGGTAGGAGAGTTTGCAGTAGTTGGTTTTCACAGTGAATGTTGAGTGGGACAAGGTTTTCCCTGACTCTGTTTTGTGGCTGGTTTTTTTAATGTATTTACAATTAATACTTGCTTCTGAGAGCATGCGCATGGGTGGGGGGAGGAGAAGTGTCTTTTGTGTTCCATCATTAAGGTTGCTTATCAAATGAATATTCATGTTCAGGAAAGCATGAAGGTTGCAGTGTTGCGGAGTGAGGACCTTGCCTCGCATCTGGGTTGGGTAAAGTACAACTTGTCAGAACAGAGAAGATACTGTGGCTTGATAATTGTGTTTGCCACTGCTTGGAAGGTCTGATTTCCGTAAAAAAGGAAAGGGGAAAGTAATTTGTTCTCCTTTCTTGCCCGAGAGGGCATCCTGCAGCCAGGCGCATCGATTGCAAAGGTCCTATTAGTCTTCAACAGGACCAGAATTAATTGTCTTGCATTACCCGAGCTCCTCGAGCTCTCAGGCTGGGATCAGAGCTCCAACGAACACGGCAGCCTCTGTGCTATGGGCAGCAGATCGGGCATCTTTTCCAAGCCTGATCCAAACAGTGTTTCACACCAAAGCAGCCAGGACTCCAAGCAGCTGGGCAACGCCATGGATATGCACGAGTAAATAGTGGTTAATAGTTAACTGTCCCTCCCCTCCCTTGGTGTGCAGCCAGAAAAGAACCAAACATGCTTTGCCATGTATTTCTTTTCCTGTAGTTTCTACCGAATCCCCTTGTGCATTAGAGGGTTTGTGTAGGATTTAGCCTGCGGTAATAGAGTCTCTCTGACAATGCTTGGACGACCAGTCAAGTGGTTTATGTGTGCAGGTCCTTCGGTTCTCTTCTGTCCTAAATTTGTATCAACTTCTAGTGTTTATTATTTTGTTGTTAACTTTTCTCCTCAAAATTCATAACAGTTCTAGCAACTGCATATATCACAAAGGGAACATAAATTATTAATATTTTATTCTGTTTAAAAAAAGTAGGCTTAGATTGCTGTATGGTTTGAGCGTTTTGGGTTTTTTTCCCAGATTATCTTGGATGACATATGTAGAAAAGAAAATGTTTGGAGCATTAATATATGCAGAGCTGGCCAGCTGGAGTGTGGTATTGCAGGAGACTTGTAGAAATGGCCTGGAAACCAAGGAATTTTTGGAATGAAATATCTGCTAGCTTGGTATTGAAGGAGAAGGATGAAGACCACTCCCTCTGAACAAAGACTGAAGGGCAGCAGGTTTGAAGGGTCTGTCAGTCTTTCAGCAAAGTCTGAGCGCTGGAACTGTCATCACAGCGTTAGTGTACAAATTCGCACCGCATCAGGCGTGCCGAGAGAGCTGTCATTCGTGGCAAGGAGTGACAGCAGAGCCCTCCAAGGACATTTTGTGAGGATATATGTGCTTTATTATTCCTTTTGCATTGTAATACTTAGGCCCCACTTGCAAAAGGAGGCGGGGGGAAATATAGTCCCCTGATTTGTCAGACAAAATCCATATGGTCGAGGCTACAATTGAGCCATGGTTGATCACACTCCCCTCTAATCTGCAGCTGTTTTCTTTCTGATAGATAAATAGTGTTTCAATAATGTGTCCTTCCTAACTCTGTCAATTTTTTTTTAATGTTTCCTTTGACAACTGAATGTTTCCATTATGCCCAATAAACATCTTGGAGACTGACCCGTTCCTGCTTTAAATGCCCATTAAGACTGCATTTCCTTCGATTCACCTTCCAGAGGAAACAATGCAGCTGTTCATTATTTGCAGCACTTACTACAAGAGACTCATTTTCAGGAGATAATTTTTTCCCTTAGAACTTCATAAAAAATGTTTTAGTTCCTGACCACAAAGACACAGTGAATAACTATTGCAGAGGAGTGCTGTGAGCTTTGATGTCAGAGCTGCTCTGCTTTCAAAGGGCACACAAGTCTGTCAATGGCTTTTCTTCCATGGTAATAGGAAGAGACTGCTTTGCATTGTGTTACATTGTAGTAAGGTTTTGAAGCTGGACTTACTACATACCTGTAGCACAAAAAGGAAAAGGGTAACCATGTCAACCATTGTCCAGCTGGCAACCAGTACGTTGCACTACTGTCGTTCACCGTGCCTCATCTTACCTTGGGAGCTTGTTTGTAACGAGGAGTTGAGGGCTCCGAGGGTCTTCCTCCGAGCAGCAAGTCTTGTGTCAAGGCAGTGAATAGTTGGTTATAATGACTGTATATGTTGGTCGTTCTGATGCAAGTCCAGGTACTTCATTCCAGGGTAAAGAATAGGGAGGGGAACAACATAATTACTGGGAAACTAATAGATACTTAAATAACCTTCCCCTGGTTTTGTTTATATGAGTGGGAGAACACACAGGCCAAAGAAAAAGGCTGTGTTTATTACTTAAACTGAGGTGGCACCCAGAGGACTCATTTTTTTCCAAGGACCCCATTGTTTGTGTCCCTTCTGTTAAGTATTGTGGTTATTAGTGAATTACAGCAGATGCTGTAAGCCTTACTGTGATCACAGCCCCGCTCTGCTAGGCACTGTGTGTGGCTGCAGTTAGGGAAGAGTCCATCACCAGAACACTTACGGTGCCTTATAGGAAAGTCCTGTTGATTTGATAAAGGATAAAACCAGTTGAATTTGATGGAGATGAAATAAAAGGCTATATATTGGGCTGCAGAAACAATATCGTAGTTTCACTTTCCTGAATTGGAAGAACATCTCTAACTGATTTACTGGCCCTGGATCTGCAGCACTGGGGACAGGTTTTAAGATTCTGAGATTTCTAAAGCCCCTTTTGGTGTGCCCCCCGCCCCCGCCAAAGTCTTTTGTCAGTGTGGTCCTTATGATTGACTGTATTTGGCCATGTCACACTATAGAGCCATGTATCTGAGTATTGAATTAACATTAGCCCTAGCCAAAAGTGCTGTAGAAAATTAATGGATTAGGGAAATATGCAAATATTAAATATATAAAAGAATTATTCAGGAACTTTGCAACATGTATATCAATGCTGGATGAGCAGCACGGCTGGTTCTCCTGCTGCCAGGTCCTGACAACTGGCACAGATGGCTGAGAAAATAGCTGGAGCTGCCAGGGGTCGAAGCTCATCAGCGGGGTGGGTCGTACAAGTCACGCCACCATGAACCTTCCCTTCTCAGCGAAGGCCACGGGCAAGATGCACCAGAGCAGAAAGAGGCTGGAAGGAACATGCTTGCAGAAGTGTGAGGCACCAGGCACACAGTGCCAGAAAACAGTGAGAAACAATGACCAGAAACTCCATCTAAATATTTAATCAATGTAGAAAACCCATCACTTGCTTTGTTTGAAGAATATAGCAATAAGGAAGCACAGGGGTGCATTAAGGTGTGATAAATTATTAGGGTTGTTTCTAGATAGATCTGATACTGGTTGTTAAATTGGGAGACAACTCTCAGGTGGGGTTATCTTAGAGATATCCACTCATCTGAAAGCAGCAACGCAGGACTTACCTGAATGATGATTGCAGAGCCCTTGGATGAAAGGTGCAGCACAAGGGCAAACAACTGATGTTTGTTCTTGTTGCTACCATGATTTCACTTACAAATGTGGCATGCTGAAAACATGCTCTGTATAAAATTTCATAAAGACCTCATGGGTGAACACCGATGGGACTGCAGCACACTTGCTGTGAATCATGGCTTATTAGTGTTATTATCCGTGCTTTACTTTGTGGAAGATACATATGCAGTAGATCTCGTATCATGCAGGTCTGAATTCTTTCTGATTGCCAAACATAAACGATTCCACCAGTGTGAAGAGGATGGGTGATCACTTGGCTCCTGAAATACCCAATAATCTCATGAACCCATTCTGTTAGTGGTTGAAAAACACTATTATTTATAATGGTAAAGGATATGGAGAAATGGCCAGTGATTTACGCTCTTTTTTGCAGAGCTCAGTTCGTTGAGATAAATTGCCTTTCTTGTATTCCACATTAATCTTCATACACCTATTGCTATCCCTCATTTCCTCCATCCTTGTTTTAGGGCAGACAGAAGACAGAGTGTATCTTTAAACAGTCTGCTCTGTATTTCAGGAAGCCTGCCTGGTCCCTGAACGGTCCCTGTTCTCAGAGATATTTTGATTTGCTTTGCTTTCCAGAGGCCCTGTGGGCAGTACGTGCTTGATCTGACCCCTTCTGCTTGTTCGAGGTTTTCACGCTGCTCACTGATGGCAGTGAAAACCCTCGACGTAGAGTGTGTTCTCGAGAATGTGCTCTTGAGAGAGAAGCCTTGGTGCAATAGCAATCCAATGTCTTTTCCACAATCTTTTATCTGTTTCCTGCTGCAGTTATTGTGGGATTGGTTTCCTCAGCCTTCCTCTTCCTGTCTCTCACCAGAGAAGTGCACAGACTGGCCTGGAGTCACAATGTCACCTTTGTTCTCTTTTTAGTTTGGAGTGAAGAGACAGGAAAGAAGCAGAGGGGTCTGAACAGCCCTCGGGGCGCTGGCAGCCGCAGCGCACTGCCAGAGGAGCATGAAACACTGGTTTACACAGGTCATCTTCAGCGCCTAGCCAGTTTTTTGGGCTCCAACTCCGATTCAGAGGGGTTCTGCCCAAGAGCTGTTCTCCTTGTGTTCTGGGACACAGTGAGATTGCTGTGTGCTGCCTCTAGAAGGAAGCCCAGCATGACCTGCTGAGCATCCATCTTTGCGGTTCTGTGAAGGTTTTGTTGATCTTGGATTAACTGTGTGAAAGTAAAGAGGTCTCTTAAAAGTAGCAGTGGGCACCCCCCTTCCATGGAGGTTTGTAGCATCACCTTAAACTACAGTGTCAAAGTCAAAACCACCTTTAACTGGCAGTTCTGAGTTCTGTCGTGTTGTCTTGGGACACTAGAGAGCTGAATCGCTTCCCTGGCCCCCAGAGGCTGTATTTACATCAGTGTTTTAGTTCAGATCAGGATCATACTTTTGACCTGAGTCTCAATTATCCTCCCTTAATGTGCTTCAGTTAACATCCCAGAGCAGTCAGAGAGAACAAAGACCGAATCCTTTTGAGATGAAGCTAAACTGAATCTGCTCTAAGAGTTATGGGACCAGACTGGAGCTAGTTTGGTGTAAATCCTCTGAAATGTGTATGTTGTGGACACTGTGTACTCAACACCAATTCTTGTGCTCTGCAGATTTCCTCATACTGGGCTGTATCGCTTGCAAATATATACACAGTCACAGTGGCCACATGATGAGGGAAGTCATTTAGGGATAAAAGATCTGTATTCATGTATTTAGCTCATGGAAAAATCTGTCCCTCAATCTGTGCATCAGTTTAGAAATCTTTTTCTTGTTTGCTGTTTTCCTTTCTCCCACCCTTCATCTGTCATGCCTGTCTGGAGTACAAGCTCTGCAGGGCAAGGACTCTTACTAAACGCACGAGCGTTGGTTACCACAGTGCCGTTTCAGTGGTGGTCAGGGCCACTAGGCCCTGCAAGTGAACAGATTTTGGATGATGAGAGCTTTATTTATCTCTTTCTATTTCTTCTCCTAGTCTGTTTCACGCTTGTGTAGTTAGGGATCAGGTCACAGTATCACTTGGAACTAGACGTTGGGTATTTCTTCTAGGTGGCTGCAAGGGGTATGGACCCATCAAAGGGAAAGATCCCATGCAGGAGGTTGTTAACAGCTACAGCTCCATGTTCCTCCATGCCAGTAATGCACCAAAGTAATACTACGCTCTGAAGAAGTTGCACTACTTACCTCTTTGCCGATCCCTCTGACACACTGGCATTACCTTTCCCAAACAGAACAAGTTTAAGAAATATCAGAGTAGCTGGAAGCCATTTGGCTCATGCTCAGCTGGTGGAGAGGTTGTTCAAGCATGCTGTCTCTTCTTGGTGTGAGCTGCAGATATTTCCAACGGCAGCTCCTTTGGTTTTAGAAATCCAGCTCACAGGGCAGGTTTTATTTTCCAGCAGGATTCTTTGAACCTGGTTCTTTTCATTTACACCCCATCGCTACTGCTGTGCTCAAGCACAGAAACGGTCCAAGTGGGCAACAAATATTTTTGCTTATTAATGTTCATTGCATCAGAATAGGTACGAGAGCGCTTTGTTTGGCTTTCCTGAAACGCCAGAGTCTGTACATGCAACCAGCTAGCAGGCTCCGAAGTCCATGTACTCTACAGCCCTCTCCTGGCTAGACCCAATAGTGCTCAGCTGCACAGGCAAGGCGCTTTATTTCTGTTTGGCTGAATGTGTCTGAACACTTTGTGTTTTTCGGAGCTGGTCTCGGTTTCCGGTCAGATTTCCACATCACGATCTGTTTGTCGGGAATTACAGCTCCGGCTCTTGCCAGCTGACAAGAGGGGAGAGCGATGATCTTGACACAGGGCAGTCCCAAAGCTGTTCCATCCTGACCCTCTGTCTGGAGCCGCTCTCTGTTGGTACTTAGAAACAGGACGAACCTCAGGCCACTTGCTCTTTTCCATTTCCCAGAGAAAAGGCAGCTTGGAGCACCTCTTCTTTCCTCTACTTCTTAACCATCTTGACCACGGAGTTCCCGTGCCAGTTCTCACTGGGCTGACCACTAAACCGTAGTGTCTGGTGGTTCAGGGTTTTTTCTGTGTAGCTGCTGTACTCTCTTCTCATGGTATACAGTGGCTGTTTTGAGGACTTAGTGTGTGGCTTGTTTGGGTTTGTTTTTTTTTTTAATGTCATCCAGAGATTCCTTTCTGCTTTAAGCTACTGTTGCTCAATAATTATTCCCATTGGTTTTGTTTTCATGGAGTAATTTAATTGATCCGCTTGGTTTTCTAGCAGCAAAGATTGCTACGCCAAGAATATTTTCTAACCCATCTTTCTTCCAATTTTCTCAGGGATTCTGAGTATGTCTTTACTGATTATTTCCCTGTGTATTATAAGACTTGCCCAGAGGAATGAAAAAGTCATTTGTTTTCTGTAGAGTATTAAAAAATAATGCTATCATTGTGAAATGTCCTTGCCTGCAATGCTGGACAGTCTTGCATTAATTTTCTGCTTGCTTGATCTCTGATAGACAAAGACTCTATAGAACATGACTGAAGCCTGAACCCTTGTTTGTTACTAATTTTCTAATACTGTGCGAGTCCCTGCCCTGCCTTCTCTGTTCTCCCTGTTTGCCATCTCAGGAGTCTGTTCAGAAAGCACTAACAACGCTGCTGTTGCATCCCTCCCGTGCACGTCACACGCTCCTAGATGAGCACTGGCAGAACATGCTGCCCTGTCACGGTAGAGAGAGGCTTTAGGAATACAGTGAGTTGTTGTATCAATTCATACCCAAGGGTCTCAAGGCTTTTTATGAGCTTTAATTGAAGTCCTCCTCTTACTCTGTAATATCTTGTTTTGGCACAGGTGGGTGGAGGGTGAACCTATACCTACTAGTGATATATTTATAGCCAGGCAGACTGGTAGCGTCTGATGCTCAGGTAGAGGGATTTTTCTTGGAGCTGATGGGCTGAACAGCATCACCCCTTAGCTAGTTAAGGAACTGAACTTGCTCTCCCACTGCAGTTTGTGTGTTCAGCAGGTTTGGCAGAGGAGCTGGGAAGAGAGCCGAGTGTTTATTCCCCATCACATCGAAGCCAGGCTGTCTCCCGGGGTCAGGGCACGCTCCAGCCACTCCACCCTCTCTGCTGACTTAAAGCCACTGCCTTCAAGGAGCCCTGACACCAGGTCCTCCAGCCTTTGCACCAGGGATCATCACCCACAACTAGGCACCCTCCTGCCAATTCTTCACCCCTAAATTATTTTCTCTCCCTGAACCTAAAATCGCCATTTCCCTCTAGCTCCGCCCTACTCTACCTTAACTTACGGTGCTGCAAGATGCAGAGACTGTTCCTTAACCTTTCAGCAAAGACGGTGATTATATAAATCCTCACCCCAATACGAGCCATGTGTCAGTACCTTTGGGAAACTGGGGGTTTGCAGTTTTCTCTCAGCGTAGGCACGCGGCTCCCATCAGTGGTAATGGAAGTGACACGCACATCAGGAAGAGAAGCTGTCCCTTCTGCTACTGGATTAATCTTCTTGCCACTACATTTGTGCCATTGTACACACTGATTCCTCTGCTGGGAGACAGGGAAGGCAATTAAAATCTGGTAATTTCTCATGAATAGAATCCTGCTGAGACGTTCAGTATAATAGGAGCTCCCTCCCGTGTCCAAGAAGGTCTGTAGTGCCAGCGGTTGGTTTCTTCTCTCTCACTGGAGTGAATTTATCTCACTGTTGTCTCAGGAGAGAGGAGTAATTCCTTGAACCTGTGCTCCGTTTCCAGCCATGATGCTTTGCTTGCTCCTCTTCATTCCTGATCAGCAGTTCTGGATGTTGATGGTCTGATGTAGGCCATCTGATCCCCAGATCAGGTGAAACAACAGTAGTGTGAGCATCTTCTTTCTTTATTTTTTCTGCCAGTTACTCTTTTCATTGGCACCCATTTTCTGTTGAGAAGGACCCCTTCAAATTGTCTTGAGATGACTGAAAAATAAATTATCTGCTCTCTTAGGTCAATGCCATGATGTTGAGCATTGAATTTTAAATGATGACAGAGGAGAAGGACTCTCTCATGTTATAGCTGTTGGGGGTGCGGGGGCTGGATACTATCTGCATATTTGATATTGCCACATTAAATGAAATTAGTGCCAATTATAAATGTGGCTCTAAGCTTTTTTTTTAATCAAAAATAGGTTGAGACTGTCATCTGACTCCAGCCAAAACTTTTGGGTGTAGTATAGCTAGATAACATGGAAGGAAAACCTTCCATTTCTGTTATCAGTCTGATAAGGCACCCAGTATCCCCTTTCTGTTAGCACTGGTGTGGGTTTTAACCACAAGCCATCATGTTGTCTTGTTTATACCTGCTCATATCTGAAGGGCAAAATATTGTGTAATTTGAATCACGTTTCTCCAGCTTTAGGAAGTATATTTTTGGTCTCTTGATGTACAGAATCCATGTACAACTTTAAATAGTATTTAAAAATCTTTAAAGAAGCCATCAATTTCTGGATAGCTCTTTTGCACACTATAAATTCTCAGCAGATCTAATGAAAAGGCACTATTTTAATATGAGACAAGGACTTATTTCACTCATTCTCCAGTGCCTTCATTTGTCACTGTGGCAGCAACATTATCAGATGTTCATATTAAATACTGTAGCTATTTGTGAGTAATGGATGGAGCACATTGCCATCTTTATGATCACTGCATGGAAAAACAGCTCTACCTTTTCCCTTATTGCCGCAATTCTTTTTCGGCAGACACAGTGTCCTCCATTTCCCAAATCCTGCACTGGACCTGCGGCCTGTGAGGATGCTTCAGGCTCTGAAATACGTTGGAAGGTCCAGCCCCATAGCATTTCAGGCCTGAAAAGCCAGCAGTTTAGAAAGCTGACTGAAGCTGGGAGTGTTGGAGGTCAGGAGGATGCTCTGTGGGAGTTATTACAGGGTTGTTGACCTGTGCTCTGCTCTTTCTTCTTGACCCATTGGAGACTTGGCTAGATGGACCTTTGACTTGTCGGCCTCTTCTCCCAGGCAACCAGAGATAGGACAAGAGGACACAGCCTCAAGCTTGGCCAGGGGAGGGTCAGGTTGGACATTAGGAAGCATTTCTTCTCAGCAAGGGTCATTAGCCATTGGAAGGGGCTGCCCAGGGAGGTGGTGGAGTCACCATCTCTGGAGGGGTTTAAGAAAAGCCTGGACATGGCACTTAGTGCCCTGGTCTAGTTGCCATGGTGGTGTCAGGGCCATGGTTGGACTCGATGAGCCCAGAGGGCTCTTCCAACCTCACTGATTCTGGGATTCTGTCTTGATAGGTTAAATACAAATGATCTACACTTTGCGGCTCTCCATGCGATACATGAGAAGCAGAAATTCCTGGTGAGAATATAGCTTTTTAAAGTGTCTAAATGAGAGCTGAGTTGCCTGAAAAGAGACTACGTTTTTGAAAGTGTGTGTATTTAGGCGCCCAAAGATACAGAGAGGCACCCAAAGGGGCTCTTTTGCATCTAGATAGGTAACGTACTGCATTGCTTTTGAAAAACTAATCTTCTCTCCCCGAGCAATGTAAAACCATTTTCGAACCACCAGGCTTCTATTCCTATTGAATTCTATAGGAAATTATCCTAATAGCACTGAAAGCAATATTAATGGCTTTCCAATTAGAATATCTAGATAGTTTGTTTATTTTATCGGCCCTCCACGGCGGGAAATCGAAGGTTGCTGTGAATCTCACGTTAAGTTTTTCATCAGTGGGCCTTTTTGTCAGGAGCCAGATACTCCATAAAAAACAGATAAAGCAATTTAAAAGAAATATTCTGCCCAAGGAACAATAACAAGGCTTAGAAGACTTTCTTCTTTCGGGGAGTTTCCTTTAGGGAAACCTTTTCATTTACTGATTGAAAGATCAAATCTGCCCATAGAGGGAGCAGTGGGGTGTGCACGATTTTTCTCCTGATCTCTAGAAAAGCACACTTAGTTAAAACCCTCCGTCGAGGTTCGGTTTTAAAGGGAAAGGCACTTGTGTGATGGCATAGAAGGATTAGGAAGTTATCTGTAGGAAAGGAAAGCTTACAATCCAATTCACAGTGTCAGTGGAGCTGACAGGGTGATGTTATAGAGGGGTTTAAAACATGAAATACGCTCTGCAAGGATGACTGAATAAACCATAAAATTCTGTCTTTAGAGTATATCCTGTAGAGCTTATAGATGTTTTAAAAAGTTGGTGAATATTTTAATGCCACATAAGAAATTAATAGATCTATTTTAATTAACTTTGTTTTATACAAAATCAAGCAATTATATAGAGAATTATATAGTCTCATATTATCCATAAGTTGCTTATTAGCATGACATATAATTTATTAGGTTAATATGCTTATAATCATGTTTAATACAATGGTGGTTAATTCCTGTAGTTATTTATTATGTCTATTAATGATCAGTTAACTTTTTATGAACTATAAATAGCACTTTAATAGGACGTGCAAAAGTAACTGATGCCTGCACTATCTTCTGCCCTGTGTCTCCTGTCTGGTGTTTCTCTACATTTTTTATACTAAGACCTGTCTTCTGACAACCTGTCAGGTTGGGGATCCCATTTTCCTGGCCAGAAATACAAGAATTGAGTAAGATTAATGACCCACGTGTCAGTCATTGGTAGTATTTAGGCTCCAAATTTCCACTGATACCATTTTTTTTTTTTTTTTTTATTAGGACATGGTCTGAGACCTGCCACCCACAACCTTTTATCTCTGGGTTAAATTTCAATAAAGAGGCTTCCATTCCACGTGTTGGAGAAGCCATCCTGTGCCCTCATCCAAACCCTACATCCTCAAAAGATTTCAGACCATTAATCTGATTTGGTGGGAAATAGATAGAGGAGGCAGAGAAGTGGTTTCTGTCTGGAGTAGGAAGGAAATCGAACATGAAATTGCAGGAAATTGGTTGGGGGAATTGCATCTAAAATTCAGGCTACCAAAAGACTCTCGCTCAATGCCTCATGCCAATGAGGTAGGCATACCAACCTCAGGCAAAGTTCCCAGTGGGATGTGTGCCTCTTAGAAAACCTAGGCTAATTAAAGATTTTGAAGACCTTCACATAAAAATCAAGTTGAGAGTTTTTCTGAAATGCTCAGATGTCACACAGACACCTCAGTAAAAACAGTGCTCGTAAAAACCTCACACCACCTCATAACGGAGCACTCAGACTTCAGAGCTTCAAGTTTTTTAATAAATGAGACTTTGATTTTTTTTTTTGTCAATATGAGAATTACCTTAGGAAACATGAATTTCAGAACAAAAGGCTTATTTTAAAAAACAGCCAGGCACTTTTGTGTTTGTTGCAGCTGGAAACAGAAGAAAACACGTCCCATTCATATGTCAGAACTAACTTCAATATCTGCATTTGTCCCTTTTAATGGGTTTAGTAGGAAGTGTATGATTGTGCATTTTCCTGAATAGGAATGTTGTTCTGAGCTGACTCCAAAGGGATGTTCCAGGGTTGTTAACTGTGATTTTTCAGCAGTGTGAAATCCACTGGAATTGTTTATACCAGCTATATCTGCCTAATGTGCCTGATCAATCTATCTCTAAGGTGAAGCCGTGTGCTTCACTAATAATAAAGTTATGATAGTATATCTTGCTTATTTTTACTCTAAATTATGATAGGATTTAAAATGAACTCTGAATTTGATTTATCAACAGCTATGATGCTAATTCAGCAGTGAAGTCATGGTGTTCTGAGACTAGATATTAGCACTAATGAGAAAACATAGCTTCCATATTTTGTAACTCTGAGTTTCCACTTCATATGGATAACTACTAAAGTTGTGTGTAATTTAATCGTGTAATCATTAACTAGGCAAGCATTTACACATAAATCAGTTTACCTGGATTATAGAGTATCAGCAAATGGAAACCAGATAATGTTCAACTGCCGGAGAATATTCATGCTTCATTTTTGTTTAGTAGAAGGAAAATGCATCTAATGCAGGGCAGTGGTGGTCGTCCTGCTGCATTTTCCATCAGGATGAATGGAGCATGTCTTTAGTTTGAAAAACAGAGTGTTCTTTCTCTTTGAAAACAGAAGCAGCAGAACTAAGACATATGAACTGCAGTGTCTAAACAGTGGATGTATAAAGCCAAGGTACCCAACCTGAGACAGCTGGAACAGAAAGTACATCACTTCTATTGCTGGGCTCCAGGTTTTAGGTTTTTGCCAGAGCAGTTACTTGTCTGAGGATCCTGTGACAGTTCGTGCCCTCACACCGTTCTGCTCTCAGGGAAGATGGAGTGCACTCCATCCCACTATGGACATCTCCCAGCAACTGTGCTGGGACTGTCAGTCCTTCCTTATATTATATTTCTGCCCGCTTGTTGGTAATTCTGCTAGTGAATCACTTAGACATCCACGGCCATTCGTGTTTCTCAAGAAAGAATTTCCTTCTCTGCAGGATAATGAATAGTGGGAGATCTTTCTTCAAAATTGAGCATAAAGAAAAAGCTCGCAATATTTCCAACATGAAATAGATCTGAAAACCTGTGTTTCCAAAATTTGATTTAACAGTTTACCAGGAAATTATTTCAACCTGGGACTGCTAGTGATGAGATCTTGCAGAACTGCAGGTGATTCTGAGCGAGACAGTTAATCTCTGTCTGATCCTCGACTAGTCTTCACTGCAGTGAGGCTGTTGCTGTGAGCACAGAAGAAAATAGTTGAGCAGGAGTTGCAGTCAGCGTGAAGAACTTGGTGTTCTGTTAAACTCTCTCGGCATTACTCGGTAGAGAGGTGCCAGAGGTTAGAGCTCATATCAGGGCTGGATTTCAGGGTGTCTGAAGCATCCTGTTAGGAGCTAGAACAAGCAATTACGAGTGTGTGAGGGTGTGTCACATACTGTGAGAGGTGGTAGAGAGAGAAAAGTGTTTTAGAAATAAGGTCGCTTGATATTCACTTAGGCCTCAATCCAATACTCTTTAAAGCTCACTAGATGCAGTGCCTAGATGGTAAGGTTACATCTTTCCAGTTCCAGAGTAAGGATTGTTATTGATATTTTGGTAAAAATCTAGGTTTGAATGGCTGCACCCATGAGAAGCAGAAGTCCCAGCTGAATTCTTATAATTTAATTTTTTTAATAGAACTTTCTTGTGTAATGATCATCAGGAACGTATAGAATGTTAGCTAATTTATGTCCCAGTATTTCTGACATGAGTAAGTAAAGCTGCTGATAAATTTCAGTGCAGTGTAAAACGCCTGAATTGGAATGTGGATACATGTATTTGCATGTTGGAACGACTGAGGGTTTAACTGAAAAGCACTGTTGAATGTCAAAGGAAAGGTGGACGGGAAATGTTGAGAAATATCTTTTTAATGCAGGCAAGAATTTCCCTGAATTTCAGGTAGACTCGAGCTAGTCCTGTTTATTTTGAAGGGAGTTGTTCATCAGCAGCAAGGCTGTGGAGCGGTTAACCTCTCCAACGTCAATTCAGCTGTGAAGGGGAATTCTTAAATTTACACCACTAAATCTTTTATCTCCCTCCTGTAGCTGGGGATTTATGTAAATTTTGCTTGTAATAGAACCTTTGTTTGACGCGTGTGGCTGCTAAGATGCAATGTTTATTACATGTTGAGTGAAGATCTACAGAGGTGTGGACTTCAGAAGTCAATACTAGCTAACTAAGCCAGCCCATTAGCCCAAAACCCACGTGAACACTTAAACAGTGCTTATTGCATGATGGAGTCACTGCTTTCTTCAGAGCACGGATTCATTCATTGACTTAATCAACTATCTGCAACCCTGGACAGGCAATATGCTCCCTTATAATAAGGCGTTAGAGCAGAAGACATTCCTACTTGGTGCCATACGTGGGCTAAAACCAGTGTCCATCAGTGACTTTGGAGTACCTTCTCCTGTCGATTTATGTTTTTCCTACTGCAAAAAGTTTTAATCATTCAAGTAAGTATTAGGCAGCATCATTTTTAGAAATTAAAATAGAAATGATTCAGAAAATGCTGTGAACAGACACATGCGTCATCTCCTGTTCAACGTCTGGGCACTCTGTATCCCACCCCTGAGCTCCGGTAGCTGCACCGGCCCGTGCTGGCACAGAGCGTAACCGCGAGTGAGCACACGAAGCCAAGGACTGAATCAGATGTTATGACAGATTATAGGAAAGAAAGAGTTTTGTTTTGTATCTATTGGGTTTCCATGTGAGCAACTCTTTATCTTCATTTACATTTGAACTGCTTCCAAGACTAAATCTAAAGAATTTTGTAGCACAAAAGGCTGTGGTTAGTGGCAGCAGAGCGGCACGGAGGAGGCAGTGAAGGACACCGTGCTAGAGGATCCCAGGTCTGCTCTTGGCTCTGCCTTTGATTTGCTGGCAGGTAAATTCTCAGCCTTACTCCCACTTTCCAGCCAGTGAAAAATGTGTCTTCCTTGGAAAAGGCCTTGAGGTAGAGAAGACAGACTCCCAGAGGCTGTATTTATTTGCTGAGGTATTTAGTGACCTGTTTGGACTTTTTTCACTCTAGTCATCTGCTTTTTTGTCTCTTGGAGGCCATAGCAGCTGAAAGGCCCCAGCGTAGGTTACAGTTGTGTTGTTTTAGTCCCTGCACAAACAGCCCTTGCGTCAAAGAGCTCTAGTCTCCAAGGGCAAGCAGGGGCAGGATTTAATCTTCTCATTTTCCAGCTCATAAAATGACTTGTCCAAGGTCACATCTCTCAGTATCTCAGGCATTAGTTCCACAGCAATAATGAAACAAAAAAGTTACTTCAGAACCAGGAGCAAAAATACTTATAAAATTAATTTTTGACAACTTAGATGTTCATAAATATGTTTTGTTGATCTCTGAATCAGAAAAAATATAATAGTATCAGCTTTTGTTTGGAGTGAACAATGTCATCAGTATTTTCCATCCTTTTTGCTTGCATCAGACTGAGTGGTGGTACAATTGTGCCCACGTTTGCAATAGTTTCTACGGTCAAGGCTGTGTCCAGAAAAAGCTTTTGTGGGCTCAGGTTTCCTGTACGGTCATTTCACTGTAAATGAAAACCGATCCCTCATGTCTCTGACAATGCAACGTTGTGTTTCAGGGGAGGAGAGGACACTCCATTTTGTGGGGACAGTCCTCTGGAGGCTTTCACTTCGATCAGGAAGGGTCTTTTTTGAATTGTTTGTGTGGTTGTTAATTCTAGAGGCATCACAAGAACTAACTTGGGAGGGGAGGGACTGTTGGTATTTTTTCACTCAGTCTTTACTGGACTCAAGGATAATGCTTCTTACAGTCATTTGACTTAATTTGGTTTTTTATTTCCTTAATGGGTTCTAGCATCTAAAAAGGGAGAGGAAGAGTAGCACAAGGGCCAGGCCTGAGAACAGGGAAGTGCAAATCCATTGCTGGGCTTCATTATCCTGGAAATGCTGTGTACAAATCAACCTGCAGCTCCTTTATTTTTTTTTGTATATATATATGTGTATATATATATTTATTCATTTATTTATATTTATTTATATATAGGGTTGTCTAATACACCTATTTTATTTTATTTTTACAATAACAAAGAATATCCACTTTTCCTCCATGCATATGGCACAGCAACCCTTATTAATATGGTTTGAAACACATGCAAATCTGACTTTTAAGTGAAAACAAGCAAGAGATTCTATGAAACTACTGAGAAACAACTGAAAAGGAAGCGTGTTTATCCACCCTTTAGGGATGTTGTTGAGATCCTGATCCTTTTGACTCCTGTTTGGAGAAGGGGAGAAAACAAGCAAACAGTGCTTCGCACAGGACTCAGGTGGTTAATGCACTGTGCGTTATTGCTGTAAAGCCGGGACCTCAATCTCTCAGCTCTCCAGAACACAAACAGTCCTTGGCTTTTATAGAATCATAAAGAGCTGCCTTAAAGGCTGAGGACAAATCCAAGCCCTGATACGAATTGGCATAGATATTGCTGTATCCAAAGGGAGTTATCGTTTCTTGCACGATGGCTGAATTTGATCCACAAGTGAACGCAGTTGTCCCATCAAATTCTGCCGAGCAGCTTGTCTTCTGCATTCTTGCTGTTCAACTGTCACGTAAAATGATGTTTTCAGCTGAATTCCAGCTAGTGGAAGAGTTTTGGAATCTCTCCAGCGTTCAGCAGAGAAGCAGGGGGAGGAATCTAACTGCTGAGGAGATGCGAATGCAAGAGGAACTCTAACCCTGCAAAACTTGTAATTAGTCTTAATGCCTTTGCTTTTTTCATGCCTTTTTGAAGGAAGTGCACCATGCAATGGAAATTTGTGATAAATTAGCTCTGTAGTCTTCACTGAAAGTTAGGCATGGAAAATAAAAAGGCCTTTGTTACAAGATTGAATTATGTGTGGGATATCTCCAGCTATAATGAGCTCAGGTTTTCTAGCGGTGTTAGAATAAACTCTTGCCTGTATCTCCTGCAGTGTGTGGCTTTTTCCCTAAGAGCATATTTCTTTCTACTTGATCAGCTCATCTCTTGCAGATGATAAAATTATCTGCAAAGATTTGTATCTGATGTTGTGCCGTAAATCATATTTAGTTGTAAGATTAACATTTGCAAGCATAGAACATTTATGGGGAAAAAAAAGAAGGTGGGGGGCTGGCAATTTCTGAGTATTTACGTGAAGAAGAGAGATGGGATTGAGGATGGATCTTGCAGACTTTTCAAACACATGACCATGTTTACAAGGTGTGCATCTGCTCAGCTTCAGTAATCATCAACTGAGCCTCTTTAGTAGTTTCTTTTGGTGAGGTTGTGAGATAAAGAACCCAGGAAATTGGGACCTTGGGCAAGCACGTTTGTCCTAGAAGGAATAAACATGTGTTCCAGCTGTGCTGAAAGCTGCGTGTGCTGGCAGCCAGGTTTTCCAGTCCTTTGGCGTGCTCAGGCTGGTCTGAGCTTTGTAGGAATGCTCAGCCCCTTTCGAGGCCCTGGAAGAAGGGCCAGTTTTAAAAGGTTCATGTTACCAGTAGCTTCCAGTTCACCCTTCCTAGCCAGATTGTCCAAAAGAGGTCAGAACTCGGCATGCCAGACCATTCTGAAAATCTGCCCACAAACATAGCCACCTACATGGGCAGTAGCCCCCTCTGACCTGGCTTCAGCACCCTGCAGAGGGCCAGGAGGAGTCGGTGGTTACCTGGGCTTCCAGCAGCTGTGACGGCCACCCAGAAGCGGGGACCCGCTGGCTAACACGAGTGTCCTCAGTCCTGTTCGAGAGAGATCTGTACATGCTGCAGACAGCCTAGAAGCCTCAAAAGTTTCTCTTGCAGCAAGAACTGTGCGATGACCGAGCTGTGCTGAGCACCCAGGGCGTCTGGGGCACATTATTCACGTTTCTCTTTTTTTGATCTGTTTCTCTGGTGCAGGTTCCTCACCACATGAAGACTTTACCCTATTACAGTTACGACCAGCCGGTGATTGGATACTGCCAAGCTCATAAGCCTCTCCATGTAAATAAGGGGTACGATACCATGTCCCGGGAGCAGGCCGAGACAACCAACCTGGAACTCAGTCGAGACCACAGCTTCATAGCGACGATCGCGCGCTCGGCTGCTCCGGCCATTTACATTGAGAGAATACCAAACTGACGCCGGAGCCACCTTCTTCAGGAGGCGGAGTGGGGAGGCCTTTTGAGGGACCTTTCATCTCAGAAGAGACCAGGGCAAGAAACTAAAACCTACCATTCCAGTTACAAATGTTCCAACAGAGGCAAAGGGAAGGGGATAAAGCAGACTCCGCAGACTGTGGAAATGCTGTCTTGCAGTACCCACGGAGAACTTCAGGATTTTCTTTGCTTTAAACTTTCAAACAAATTCCTCAATGTAAATATTAAAGAGAGATTGTGAAGTTCTTATTAAAAAAAAAAAAAATAGATTTCACTCTAGCTACATAAAGGGATGGATTAAGAGTTTTGTTTGTATATTTGATTTTTCTACATTGCACGGTTCCAGGGAAGGAGAACCACAGGTAAAACTTAAAGGGGTGGGGAGGGCCAGGGTTTGGGTGGGGTGGGTCAGCCATGTTTCCTTATTAAGTGTTTATTACCTTTCAAAGATTTGTTTAATATTTTTGTTCTTTTTAAACAAACAAAAGATATATATTTTCTTTTTTGGGGTTTGTTTTTTTTGTTGTTTTGTTTTGTTGTTGGTTTTTTTTTTTCAGTGGTCAAACGTTAATATTTCAAACTTCAGACATGGGCATTAAAGCTTATGTTGAACCAAAAGGACATTGGCAATTGATGCAGCAGAAACAAAGAAACTTGGGTGCATGTACATTTAAGACACAGGCTGTACACTATGGAGGGTGCTTTTGATTTTTACTATCTTCATTGTGCTTCATTGTTGATACTATAATTACTTTTCGGGCTCTAAAAAAGGGGAAAACACGCAACGGAGTAACGACTCTCATATTTACAGTCCAGCGGTGCTTGTTAAGCAAAATTAATGGACATTTGGGAACCAAAATGGAAGTGATGTGCTTGAAATGGATCAGAAGGAAAATCTTTTAAAGCACGAGTATTTGGTGAAACTCACTGGCTGACACAATTTCTAAAACACAGGAGAATGTGTAACATTGGGTTTGGTTTTTTTTTTTTTAATTAATTATTATGATCAGTTAGTTTTTGTGTAGTTTTTATCAATAAAATGACGACAAAAAAAGTGGTGGAAAAAATAAACATATTATTTTGTGGTTGGGACACCACAGCCAAGCTACTGTTTGAATGATTTCTCTGGCTATGTGACATGGTGACCGAATGGACTGAGGGAACAACACTTTGTCCTGTTTCACCTATATCTCACCTCTTAGAGCTTGAGGAATTGTTTTGAGGTTTAAAAAAACCTGAGTCTGAAGAAGCTCAATTTATTTGGCCTAAGAAAAGGTTGAGAGATGATTTTATCAGAACACCCATATGGGCCTGAGGGAGGGGAAGAGGCAGAAGCAACTTGCTTTTTTTACTAAAGTTTTGTTTTTGTTTCTTTTGTCAGAAGGCAGGTTTTTCAGATACAAACCCTGAGCTGAAGCTAAACCAATTCAGACTGGAACATAAGGTAGAAGTTTTTAACTGGAGGGTGAATAATACAACAATGAGATTTAGGACATAACAAATTTCATGATTGTTTCAAGTATTTATATTGGGTGTTTTAGCCACAAGGTAAGTGTTTAATGAATTTCTGGAAGCGCTGAGTCTTGTATCACATACACAATATTATGTTGTCTTCTGTGTTTCTCACCTGTAAAACTTATATATTTTTCTCTGAAAGGAAAGGAGGAGTATGTGTGGATGTACACATTCATGTGCTAGGCAGCTTGCAGGGAAATGTGGACGCACAAAGTCAACTTGATGCATCAAAGGTAACGTATCCAGAATTAAGTGTTAGATGGGAAATGAAAAGAAAATGGAGTGAAAGGCTTGGTGCCGAGCTTACAGCCAGCTCTATTAGACAACTTGATATCTGTCAGCTTTAGCGCTGCGGCAGACGGAGGGAGAAAGCTGCTTGAAACACTAGTTTCCTTCAAATTGAGTTTAAACCATTGACCCACAGCCTATTGAGCTGAAAATGGAAGAACTCCCATTGATTCCTGTGGGCTCCGGATCAGCAGGAGAATACATTTCAGTGAGCATCAACAGTAATGGCATTCCCATGCTCCTGAAGGATGAGGATGGTGATGGTTTGGTTATAGGGTTCATTAAAAAGAATTGCATGATTCTGGTTCAGTTTTTTAGAGGGCAGCTGTGTATCTGCCAACCTGATACCAGCAAAACCAGAGAAGGAAATGTAAAGTGGGAATATATATTGTCTTTTTATATGTTTTTTCCTTAACCCCCCAGCTGCTGGGGTCACGTGACTATTGGTGAATAGCTGTTTATTTTTCAAATCTATTTATAATATTTGTCAATGCAGCTTCCCCTCACACTCTGGGAGAAGCAACTTTGTGACTACTGAAGGGGAAGGTAATATTAAACAAACTCCCTTTTTTCATTTTTTGATTTCAAAATAACTTAAGTGGTTTGGGGGACGATTGGAACTGGCATTAGATTCAGATTACAGATTTTCTTTGCAATTCTTGGGAATTGTGCTGCCAAGGAGAACAAAATATACTACTGTGTGCACGATCTCCTGGATGAATTCATGCTTTTCTGCCTGAACTGTTTCTGGACTTCTGCTGTTTATACACTGATGCCAGTTGGGGCAAGAACCCTATAACTTTTCTTTGTATTCTTGACAGTTAAGGAGGTAATGTTCCAAGAATGTTTTGAAGGCATGAAGTTACACCTTAGTTAAGTGCTAAAGGTCGTGAAGAGCTAAATAGTTATGTCATGGATTGCTTAAGATCAAAGCAGGAGTCATTGCAGTGTGTACTGAGCTACCTGAGCTAATACGAGTTGGTTGTGGTGATCAGAGTAAAAGGGACAAACCTATCTGGGACTCTAGATGTAACAGAAATTGCAACTTAAACTACCGTGGCTGCAATTAAAGCCAAAGAAATTTGGTAAAAAACTTGCTCTTCAACTGTAATGCAAAAACCTGTAGTACGTTTGTCTCCAGCCTTTTGTTATGAGTTTCATATTTGTTTTTTGTTTTTAAAGTGTCAGTTCCTGGAATCATGTGATTATATTACAACTTCAGCTTAAAAATATGCCCGACCTCTTCTTAGGGAAGGTCTTTCTACTCTTCATACAGTTCTTGTGAGGGAAGTGACTGCTCTGAAAGGGAGGAACAACTCAGCGGATGCCCAGGTAAGGCCCAAGAAATACGAACTTTCCACAGTGTCCCTGGTGATTCCTCTCCCGGCAAACAGCAAATGAGGCCCAGCTGAAGAGTACTCCTCACTGAACGTTTGCTTGTGGTGGCATCTTTGTGGTCATTGCCCAGTGTATGGGTGCCGCAGAGCTCCCAAAGGCGGCTGCCGTCTTGCTGTGAGAGCTCACGGTTGTGCAGGATCCAGAGAAGCAAGAAAAAAATCAGGCTGACCTTCAGAGCAAAGCTGTTGGACTTTGTGTTGTGCAAAAGAACACAGCTGATGTGACCAAATAACAGGTTCTGGAAGACTTGGGGAAAAATTGACTGCTGCCTGTCTCTCTAGCTAATAATTGTCTTGCAAATGTCAGTAGGGCATTGAAATTATACTGTCCTGCTAATGCTGTGGGTAGGATCTGCAGCCGAGGAAAAAGAGCCTGTAAAAGCAGTCTGCTGCTCAGAATTATTTCCAAGGCTTGACAGCATTTTGCTCTGAGATTTAGAAATGTTTTGGAATAAGCTGCCCTATTCCATAATGAATTGGAAGTGTTCTGAAGATTGATAAACACAATTTTGTCTTGACTCCCCATTGGAAAAAGTCCCTGAAGGAATTTGGCACATTGTACATGGGAAATCTAGTGCTTTTATAGATATTTTTAAGCTGCATGAAGATTTAAGGGTTTAATGTACTGCATATGGAAGGTTAATTTTTAGGTGGTTCTCGCAGTTGGGCTCCTTTAAATGTCACTGGTCACTTTTTTAAACCTGTACAAAGGAAAGGAGGTTTGATAACAAGGAGGTCTGAACATTATCTGCGAGCTTCGAAGACATGATGCAATTCAGTGGCTTTAAGATATATCACCCTAGGCAATTATTTAGGTGACTTTAAAAACTAAGCGAGCAATACATATATATAACTTCGTGTTTATTTTTGTTGTATGATTGAACTACAGGTAAGACAAGTTTTCTAAACAGCTACAAATAAACTGCTAAATGCATCCAGGCTTCTTTTAGTAATTTTTGTATTTTTTTTTTCTCTAGGAAGTATCCAAAGTTGGGCAGAAAAGGAAGAGAGTCTTTCCAAACTCAGTAGCAGCTGCAACATTGTGCATCTGCAAGGCAGCCTTGAGTAAGTCAGGAGTTACTGTCTCTCTTGGAGGCAAGATGCAGATGATCACCTGCCACCTGGCCAGGTAGTGGATCTTACTCCTGTTGCATTCCTGGGCACACTATAGAGAAAGTGGCTGGCCTTGTCGATGGTGAAGTAATGGCCTTTGAGACAGGTCATTGCATCAGTGACTGCAGGAGCTCCAGGGAGACCTGCTGCCCCACTGTGTGGAGTCACATGTTTCTGACTCTGCTACTGCTTTACTATATGACCTTGGGAATGTCACTTTCCTTTTTTTCCTTCTCTCCTAGCTGTTAGTGTGTCTTGTTTAAATTGTGAACTTTTTGGGATAGAGCCTCCATCTTATGCCCAGCATTTTGCACCAGAGCAGCCTTGGTCTCAATGACAACTGTTAGTGCAAGTAAAACAGAAATAAATAATAATGTCAGAAGAAAACCTCTGTGTCTTCCCCTTCCCTACCACCCCCCAGTGATATTTTGCCTATTAAAAAGACAAGCAAAATCAATTTGATAATGCAAAAACCACGGTAGCTGGTGACTTTCAATCAGTGCTTTGGACTCCCCAGTGATCTGAAGCACTCTCATTTGCTAAAAGTGTGTGCTCGGAGCAGCAGGGATGAGGGGATCTTGATAGGCTGATGAAGAAGGAGAAAGAAAGCATTTTCCTCCAAAGTCCTCCTGGGATTTAGAGTTGAAAAAGAGAGCATATTAGTGTTCTGATGGGGAAAAAAAAGGATGTCCCAAGAATTTAGAGCAAAATACATCTTAAGCCACCATCTTATGACTTGCTCGTTTATTCAGGCTGAAGTTCCAGGGAAAGATTGAACTTAACTGCATTTGGACATTTCATTAATTAAAAACAGGAGGGCTGGCCAAATGAAATCGTAGAATAGGAGGAAAATGTGGGTTGGAAAGGTCCTCTGGAGGTCATCTAGATGAGCTCCCTGCTGAACACAGAGTTAGCTTCACAGTTAAGTCAGGTTGCTCTCAGCCTGCCTTCTCTGGCTGCCCTTACGGGGGAAATTCCCGTGGCTTCAGTGCCTGCGGGATCCCAGGCTGGGGGAGCTTTGCTGGCCTGCCTTGTGCAGGAGCTTAGACAGGCTGAGCACAGTTGTGCTTTCTGATCTTAAAACCCTGGGATCTCTGATTTCCTCCAGATACATGTGTACCTGTAGGACATTTTTGAGGTTATGGCAGACATGAAGAAAGTTTGGCTGATTTAGGTGTATTTCTCGTGTGTTCTCTGAAGCTCGACAAGCTGGAACACTGGGTGTTTAAGAGATGTAATAAGAAAATGAATCAGATCTTGTTTGAGTTAATATTTGTGTTTACCCCACACATGACCCCAGTCCTGGATCTAGGATCCATAGTCCTAGCTGCTGTAAAGAATGTAAGAGAAAGGTAATCTTTGCCTGAAGAATGTTTTATCTGAGGATCATTCAAGGGAAAGCAGATGGATGCAGACATACAAAAGAGCATGTGAACAGAGTATTGGCTGTAAGAAGTTGGAAACATAAATGTTTGGTGGTTAGTTAAAAACAAAACAGTGCCAACCTCGAAGCACTCTAAACAATGCCAAGGAACTTTTTTCCTCTTAAACTCAGGTGGAGGAGCCTATAGATCCGTGCATGTTTATGGGGAACTCCTCCAAAGCTTCAAGAAAGGCACGGCAGGAAGAACAAATGCGCTTGGCTGATAATAAGAGCAGAGGTGGAGTAGAGACTAGTGTTAGTGAATAATCAGAGGTAAGGCTTGTATTTCACACTGCTTACACCCCAAGTGTGGGGCCAGATTCCTTTGTAAATTCCTTGTGTTGGGCAGAGGAACAGATGTTGCCATAAACTGTAGTTGATGGTACCCAGGTTGTAATTTATAAACAGCAAACTCAAATATTGCAGTATTTGCAATGTATTTATATCATATTATGTAAGATAAACTGTTGGCAAACATTCATAAAGTATTTATTGGACATGCCACTGTTTGTTCAATGATTTATAAATCAATGCTGTAAAGTGTAAAGTGGTGACAGAGTTTCAGATAAATTTTTTGCAAAATATTTGCTGTGCATCAATAATTCTGATATTAATTAGTTTACAGCTTGTCTGCAAGTGCTTTGGGAATGATTTACGGTTCACTTTCTCACTAGCCCAAGCAAAGGGCTTGCAGGCTGGCCCAGATTATGTGCCAGACCTGGTGGTTGTTGACATGTGTAGTTCAGTCTGGAACTGAGTCTGTCGCTGTTCTGTGCATCTTTAGTGAAAACCCATCGCAGCAGGGTTTGGGAACCAACAGCAAAAGGAGGTAACGAGAGGTGCTGGGGAAGACAGGATAACCCTGAGTGCCTTCATCAGCAATTAGCTTAAGTTTAGTGGGCTGCTTGCAGCTGCGGCCAGTCCAGTCTCTGCCATAAGCTTTTTCTGTTTTCAGTTGAACCTGCCACATTCTCCACCGTCAATTTTGAGACAGTGTCCTGCTCTTTTTATCATCCCTTGGTTGTCAGGCTGTTCTGTTTCCATACAGACTGAGTTCTTAGAAACTTTGTTGAAGTGATGCATTTCTCATTGTTTGGCTAGTGTTTGAGTCCTTAAAGCTTTAAAAGTTTTCTGGTGCTTTTCACTCAAAAAAAACCCAGAAATCGTAACAGGAACCGAGATTCTCACTTCACTACAAGATCCCAATAGCCAGGATGATTTCTCTGTCTCCTCCTCTGCTCTCCCTGCAAAGCATTAAACAACTGAGAAGAGTTGGAAACACTTCAGGTGAAACCCTCAAGGTTAAAATAACAGAGTTGCTAAGCCTTCTGAAAAACACATAGCTGTGTAAGCTTGTCCTGTGCTTTCTAGAGCACCTAAGAGGTCTTAGAAAATGTTCTGTACAAACAGTGGATTATTAATATATGTTTGAAAGAAAGTCTACAGTTACCTTAGTTGCCAAGTAGTCTACAGTCTACTTGTTGCCTTAGCAAAGAGTTTTCACATTGATTGAAAAAAAAACATATTTGCAGCAGCTGGAAGGTCAGACACAGCTGAGGGGAGGGCGAGGTTAGTGTTAGTGGTTGAAACCCTTCACCTGAAGGTAATCACATGCTCCCTGCTCGGCCTGGGGGGCTGTGGTTACCTCCTTCTCCTTCAGTTGCTCTGTGGGGCTTTGTAACAGCAGATCTCAGCGAGGAACTTCCTTCCACACACTTAGAAGTAAGTACCTAATGCACATAACTCTTAAAATACACCAAAATAAGGGGGCCTTAGTCTTTAAAGAACTGAAATTGCACCTGTTGAGATGCAAATGCATGCTAGTTTATATTTATCTATGCAAATAAATTTTGAAGTAGTGCTTGAAATTCATTCTGGTCCGGTAGATCAGCGTGTAGTCTTTTTACTTAAACTCATTGAGGCTGAAAATGTAGTTGGTTTTAGAGCTGTAGAAATTAAAATAACTTGTACTAATAAAGTGTTTGTAAAGTGTGCATCCTTATCTGCTTATGTGCTTGTTTACATAGATAAAACAGCCTTCTTGTGGTATAAGAAGTTATTCTTAAGTGTGGAGTTAGCTTTTTTTTGATGGATGACCTCTCTGAGGTGATAGAAGCCTTTAGACATGTGTTAATGTCCAGGTTAAGACAGATAAATCGAATAAAACATATTAATTGCTACTAACGAGAAGATAGCAGAGTATCTAGCTACATAGCTAAATACCATAGTATCTTTTGGTTGATGGCAGTTAATTGATATATTTTATTCACGTTAATAAAGTTTTTGGTGAAGACTTGCAGCCCACTGAAATGGGTCTGAGTAAAGGCATCCTCATTGCACTCTCTTGGGAAGTTTTGGGTAGGATTAGCATTAGCTCTGTTTTGCTCTGACTTTCCCTTTGAAAATAGACTTCTGGAGCACAGCTCTGTAGAGGCAAAACTGCATTTGAGCTAAGTGGGGCTATCTAAATGCATTACGACTTATGTGCTTGCACTTCCTTAGCTACATTACTACTAAGAGCAACCTTTAGGCAGCTGGATGAAGAAGGGATAGTGACGTGAGAGGCTCGTGCGATTGGTGTGCATTACCAGGCTCCTGCTGGCAATAACCATCAAAAGAAAATGCTGACTGATAGTACAGCCAGGAAATGTCAGGTATTTCAGGCAAGGAAAATCAGTTTGAAATCTGGATGCAGGAAGAGGTAAAGCTGCAGGAAGCACCACAGGGAGCCATCCCTTCACCGTGAGGATCCCTGACCTCTCCTCAGGCCTTAGATTATTAGTATAATACATTTAGGCTTATCGGTTGAAAGGCAGTGCATTTGTCTTGTCCGGTACCTCTTGACAGATGTTCTGTGGCACACCTGGCACTACTCTCCTGTTGTGTCTTGTATCTTTTAGACGATAAGCTCGGCTGGGCAAGACCTGCCTGTTCTAGCATCTGTTTTTGGTGGAGCGCTGTGCATGCTGTCAGACTTGGAGAGATAAAGTAAATGACAGACCGTTAAGATGGGTCGATAGGGATGTAGGTGAACTAGTAGAAGTCTGTTCTGTGGCATCTGAAAGGTCAGAGTTAAATTATCTGATGGGCGTGATAGAAAGGGATGCTTGTTAAAGCCGCACAGAATCTAGCTTGAATGAACTTCTTGTTAAGGTTTTGGTTGCGCAGTTCTACAGCCCTGCACACAGTGAATTTCTCTCTGTGTCCACACTAGGTAGCTTGATAAGTACATGAAAATATATGCACAGGTCTGAACTCAACAACAAGGTGTGGTGTGCGTCAGCTTGTTACATCAGTTGTGGAGAGGAAAACTGAGCAAGGGCTAACAGCAACGCTCTGCTGGTGCCCTAGAAGAAATCTCTTATGGGCTCCATGCTGACAGGACCTTTACACAGGTTGTGTTTGGGGAGTAAAGTCAAAGGAGGGATGTGAGATTTCGCCCCAGCAGGAACCTTATGTGGTGCTTTTGCTCCTCTTTTATGTACAAAGTTCATTTTGGGTAGCAGGCAGGGCAGAGCTTGCTGTGCTGAGCAGGAACAGGGCTGGGGGGAGTGTGGTTAAATGCAAAGTCATCTTTCCAACAGGTGTTTTACTTGCCAGGTGAGGACAATCCTGCCACAGGCATCAGCAGGTGTTTGTATTAGCTGTCCACAGAGATTATTTCAGGAAGAATGGCTCACATTGAGTAATTATTCAATAATCTAGTCAAGTCAATAATACTGTTAAAGATCCTCTGACCTTTTGGGTTTTCAGAACACCTGTAACATTTCACACTGATCCATAATAAATTTTTAAAAAAAATCAGTTTATAAATGAGCAAGTGTTACCGCCTGTGACTGTCTATAATGTACATGAAAGTATATCTGTATGCTTAAAAGTTTGGTGTGGAAGCTATCAAATTCTAGATTGCAATGCAGATACTGATGCTGAACAGTGTGAGTGCTCTGGGTGAAATTAGTTGGAGTATGTAAAAAGCCAGGCACTGCTTGTGGTGAGCAAGGGCGTCCTAATCTTTCTCCAGGAGGGGAATAGATGTGGTATCCCTAAAAGTAACATCTTTGCAGGCTCTTCTGCAGCATTGTTGGTGCTTTAAATCACTTCCTTCTGGCATCAGTATGATTTATACAGACCTACAGGCTTCGAAAGCCGTGTCTTGCTTGAATTAGCCCAGCAGTTGAAGTATTCAGGTTAATGAAGACAGGACAGCTAGTAGCTTGTGTGTTTGGGCACAGCGTGGCAGCATTCGTTTTAGTAGCCTCTTGCTTCTCAGTTTTTTGCCTCAAGATACCTGTTTGTGTGGCCAGTTGGTAAATCCAGCTACAAATGGATCGGATGGCACAATGGTCAGGAATGGGAAGGGGCAGCTGCTCTTTGAAATAGAAAACAGCAGCAGCGTAACCTGGCCAAACTCGCACCATAGTTGAACCTTCAACTTCAGCCGTAGGATCCATAACCACCTTCTGCCTTGTGGATCTGACCGAGAAATGATGGGGAGTTTCAGCTGCCTTGCTACCCATTAATGCCTAATTTCACTGTATGAAAAAAGAAGTTGACATAAACTGGTAGTTTCCAAATGATTTGTAAGTATCTAGTCTAATGACTGAGTTAGAGCTTTGTAAATATTTGCAAATAGGGACGTGGAATTAGCTTGTGTAATGCATGCAAGCAACGTAATTTTCAATTTACTTATCAATGTAAACATTAATTTAAACCTGATGCTAACGCTGGTTTACATAACTTTACTTTCTGGGAGAGCAATGAGATTTATAATTTGCATGAATCATCAAAGCGAGGTCTGATCACAGGTATCCAAATGAGAGTTTGAGGCTTAGGATTGTCTGGCCAGCTTTGCAGAACCCCGCTGACTCGCGTGCTCCTGGGTGTGGGAATGATACATCAATACGTCGCTCGAAAGCGATGGGTTGGAGGCAGTGTAACCTGTTAGTGCTTTAAACAGGAGCTGGGGAAACCTGGGTGCTCTTTGTAGTCCACTTTGATCTGTGTGTGCCATTTCTCCTCCTCTGCTCTTTATCTCTGCTGTGAAAGAGTTTATAGTACAACCACACTAGAAAGGCCAAGGACCTCTCCTGGTCTGCATGTGTAGTGCCTTCCATAATTCACGTCTTTAGGCGTTACTGCCATCCAAATAACAATAACAGTTTTATTTTAATGCTTTGTTTTGCTATGCCCAGCTCCGTTCTTTCAGAAATACAAAATCACATTCTCGCATCCCAGTGGAAAAAGACTTGACAAGTTATTCCAAATATTTTCTTCCTTGTATAGTCTGTGCTTTTTCTCTGAGAACAGAAGGAAATCTTTCACAAAGCAAATCTTTTTGTCACTTTCTGTTTTTCACCATTATTGTTTAGCAGATCACAATCTTATACATAATGTATATGTGACTGAAATATTCAAGGTAGTTAACATTTACCATTGTTGCCAAGGGAAGTAATTCTCTTCCAAAGATACAACTTTAATATAAAAGAGTAATAGCTGATATTACAGTGTTCAGATACAAAAACTGATAATGGAGCCCTGTTGATGTTTAATATCAGCTGGATTCAATGAATCTTGCATTATGATACTTTTTGAAGGTTGGGTTTGTGGTTCTGTGCTGAATAGCTGGAATAATTACATCCATATAGAGTATAGTGCTGGAGAACTGTATGTCATGAAAATACACCTCTGATGATAGACTGCTTTTCAATTTTAATAAAATTGAAGAAATTTTATATTTCTGGAATATGACTTAAATTGAACTTAACCTGGCAGAGAACTTCAGTTTATCCAGAAGTTATTAATGCAGAAGAACAGAAGGGGTTTTTTTTGATAGCTGCTTAAATCAACATTCCTTCATTGTATCTCAGTTAATATTCTCCCGGGGAAGAGAAAAAATTGCTCCTATCAAAACATGTTATCATTTAGATACCACAGTTTGAGTCTTTCTGATTGGGCCTAACAGGGAGAGGTGATTTATCTCGTGTTTTGCTATACAACATAGACACCACCACACTATTTCTGTTCTTATTCCTTATGAACTTCCCCATCGCTTTTGTTTCATGGAAGTAACGGGCAGACTGGTGTTATGCTGAATCTCAGCCCTGATTAAATTTTACTCAATATGAGTACGTCAAAAGCTGCTGAAAGCGTTCTCCCCCCCCTCGCCACGGGCAGGGACTTCATGGTGTTCACACGGCAGCCTGGTATGAGATGAAGGCGTTGGTGTAGTGCTGGTTGGGACAGGCGTTGACTTGGGCAAAAAAGAAAAACGGAGCCAGAGAAGGGAGGAAAATAACCTCCTTTGTCAAGGTTTTTGCGGTTAACGTGAGAGGTGGAGGGCTTGAGCGTTCCCAGGTGGGAAGGCAGGAGAGCAGCAAGCCGTCCTTCTGCCCGTAACAGAAGGGAGAGCCGGGGGAAGGAAGCCTGTCTCAGGGGAGCAGCTGCTGCAATAAGGCACTTGAGAAAGTAAGTAGGCATCGGAGTTAAACATCTGTGCAGTGCGTGAACCAGGGTGGGAAGGGGGAAAGGAGCTGGCAGTGAATCAAGACTGAGGCACCGCTCTGGGATAAACAGCTGTTCCTTTTTGTGCCCCCTTTTATGTCCATTTCTTAGTACAAGTGAATCAGCAGGGACAGCCGTGAAGAGGGGATGCGGGCGAGCTGAGCATCAGGTGGTAGAACTTGCTGGCGAAAGAAATGTTTCTGAGAGCAACAGGACGGTAGCAGAAGATTGCTTGCAGGCTGCCAGCCGGCGTGTTATCCAAGGGTGAAGTTCTTGCCACAGGCTTTGCAGCAGGTTTCTGGAAACATTCTGGAAATGTGCTCTGCAATGTGCTTTTCTGCGTGTCTAATCTAAGAAATCTGTTTCTTCTCATGACCATATACTTTCCCCCCTTCAGAACAGCTGAGGATGTTTCCCCTTTGCTATTTCATCAAAGCTGGAAGAGGTCATTTGTCCCCATCTTCAGATCTGAGACTGTTCCTTGATCTTCAAATCCTTTCCCTTGAGTTGATGCTTATGAAGGTGTTATGAGACAGTTCTCAGCACGATTTTAGGAGCAGAGCAGTGGATTGCTCCCCGTTGCTGTTTGATCAGCAAATCTCCATCTATTTCCTTAAAGTATTGGGGCAACAAGTAGTTGAGTCTTTGTAGTTTTAACAGGACCTTTTGTCTAGGGACACTGAACTTACTCGGAGCTTTGAAGTGCCACTCTGCAGAACCATAGTCCAGCTCCATATTTAATGATTGAGATGAAACCAAGAAGGGCCCAACACCCTCTGAAGTTGCCTCTGCTGAGACCAGGCAGGATCTTCTGTTTCTTTCCCTAGTCCGGTTTGGTTTTTACGTGGAGGGGCTGGTTTCATCCTTTATTTTTGTTTCCTATGTTTGACAGAGAGACAGGAGGGAAAACCTTTTATGTCACTCTCTTACTCTCACACTTCTCCAGATGAGATGTTTGCTGTGCATCGCGCCAGTGTCAGAGCCTCAGTGGAATAGATGCTGTAGCAAAAACATTGCGGAGTGGAGCTGGGTGCTCTGTCTGGAGGAGGGAAACTGCTTGTCACAGATCACTAGAACGGCAATTTAATTCCTCCTGGGTTGTCGCAGTGACTTCCTTCTTTTGCTCTTGCTGGATGAGTCAAACAGAAATGGAAAGGCCTGAGTTGTTGTAGAGCATCCGTAGCCTGCCCTGGCTTGCTGCAGCAGCTGCCTCATGTTTAGTTGGTGGCATCCCTTCCCCTCCAAGAGCACTAGTGAATTTTGAATTCCCATTCCATAAATTCATGGGCTGAGAAGCAAGGCACAGGACTCTCACAGAAAAGTCAGCCATGCTTCTTGTGACAATATTATCCCAATGAAAAAGCCTCAATCATTTTTCAGAAATCATTACAGCACTCTGGAGCTTTACCTGAGACCTACAGACACTGAAACTCCTGCTGTATTTTGCAAATTGAAAGTGGCTTTTAAGCCACATAGGTGGGCTTGGAAAGTAGTGGTCTTTGTTCTTTTTTTTTGTTTGTTCAAGTCTGTAACTGTGTCTGCAGGTACAGATGGTCGTTTACCAGGAGGCGAAGGGTCATGTGCTTGGTCCAGCTGGTACTAGCTGCAAGATGTGCACTGAAGTTGGGTGATGTGGTAGCAAATGCACAAACGTGTTCGCTTCCCAGTCGGCAGGAATTTAGTGAATCATCCATCTGTGATGAGAGCAGAGGATGAAGCCCTACCTCACAATACCATCAGTTTTCCAATGGGGAAAACCAGCCACCATTTCACGTTTTGCTTAGCCACATTTTGTCTGAGCTTTTGTGGAGTCCCTGCACAGCACTGAAGGTGGTGTCAAGTCCTTTGATCAGAGAAGAGGCTGCTGCTCTTTTCTGGCTCCTGTAGAAGTTTTGAAGATTCTTCAGCACTTCTTAAGAGAGGAAACCTTGAAGTTTTCTCCCATTGCTAATTGTATGGGCAAGAGGGGAATAAGAAATGAGCTGTTTCAGATTTGTCAATTTTAAAATGCTATTAAGCTGCCCCAGTTTAATTTTGGTTAAGAGCCGTTTCATTATTAATGCAGAGAGGAAGTCATCTCTAATGACCCTTGGGACATGCCAAAGTGCTTTAAGATCAGTTTGGGTAGTCAGAGATGTGTGAGTAATAAAACGTCTGCTCTGTGAAGGGCCTTTGCCCACCCTTGGCAAGGGAAGCTGGCAAGATGGTCTCTGCCACGTTCCTTGCTGATCACTCCCAACCTGGTGCCTCCTTGAAGAGCCCACTTCATCTTTTCCTTTTAATCTCTCCTATTCACTTTCTGATTTTTTTTTTTCTTTCCCAGCACAAAAACCTCAAAAGTTGAGGCACCACAAGATGCAATATGACGTAATTGATACAGTAACTTTTCGAGCTTGCCAAGACTTTGAATTTTTTTTTAAGTGTCTTGCTATCTGTCAGCATGTGCTAATTGAGCCTACATACCCATATGGCATCTGCTCTCTGGAGGAAAGTGTTTCAATAGTCCTGTAGAGTACAGCAAATAGTGGTTGATGTGCAGGGAAGCATTTGCCTGTGAATATTGTACTCTTGTAAAACAAACTTGGGTGAATACCCACAGAGCATATACCCGAGTTCAAGCCAGAGTTTGAGTTAGAGCCTTTGGAGTCACTGCAGTATTACAGAAGAGTCTTAGGGCAGTGATATTGGGTGGGTTGCATTAAGTATCACCCAAACTTAGAAATATTGAAGTTCTTGGTTCTGAGGAGGGCTGAGACAGATGACAGTGGGTGATTGCTAACGAGTACGAACGTGCAGCCCGTGGAAATGTGGCAACAGCTCTGTTAAACATGAGGCGTCGTGGTGGTACTTCAGCCCTTGCCCTCAGCGATGGGAATGCTCCTCTAGTGGCTTGATAACAGATGCATCTGCTTCAGTTGACTTAAGAAGTAGACTGGGATTTCAGATTCGTAACCTCTCCATGTGCTGCTACGTGTGCCCTGCTTGCGTTTCACTGAAATCCTCGAAACAGGGTGCAAGTGCTTTCTGGGGCCTGTGCTGGCTGTCTGCAGAGGGGCGAATTTCACCCTTAGAATTAATTAAGCATCTGTCACTGTGGGGAAGGTAGATGCTCTCTCACATTCACAGATGGATAAACAGAAGGAGAATGGGTTGCCTGAAGCCATGCACCGAGAGGAAGCATAAAAAAAATAGTCGTGTCTTTTGCTTTCCTCAGGAAACAAGACGTACATGATCACGTCGTGTGTGTCTGTGTGGAACCCGAGAGCTTCTGAACCTGGTGACCAATTCCAGTCAGATGTGACAAGAGTTCTGAAAGGTGTTAAATTCCTATGAATCTGTGAAAATGGGTGATGTCGAGCAGAAGGGTGCCTCCTGCCAAGGTGCTGAGCTTGCGGTGCTGCCGGTCAGGTAGCCGAAGGCTCAGAATCAGCGGAGTTGACACGAGGCTGTTCTGCGTGTCCTGAAAGGTGTGAACGCCGTGGCGAGCGCCTGCTCCCTGCTCAGCACCCAGAAATGTGAGCGCAGCATCTAAAGACGGGGAAAAAGGGCTTCGATGTTTCTGGTAGGCAAATGGCTGGAAGTTGGGATTGAATTGCTGTGCCACTTAGGATCTGTGATGTTGCATAAATCATACCATAGTTACAGGGCTTTCGCTGCACCTGTCTTGCTTTGCAACCCTAATTTAATTACTTGAAATCAATAAGGCTGGGGGGAGGGGGGAGAAGAGTTTCTCCCACTGGCCTAAGGACTCGGTTCAGGTCTGAGCGAAGGCGCTGGAAGCTGTCCCCTTACTCTGTGTCGTTCCGTGCTCTCTGTGCACAACCACGTCAAGAGCAAAAAATGAGTGTCTGTTACTTGAAAAAGCAAAAACATGACGTTTCCTTTGACAAATATGGGAGGAAAGGGATGACAGGGATGGCAGCTGCTCCAGTTTGTCCAGTAATGTTGATGATTATCTCAATATTTAACAGATCATATCCCAACATGCAGATACTCTGCAAAGTTGAGGGGTTGTTTTCTGTTGGGTTTGGGGTTTTTTTGCCTCCTGCCAGGTCTGTTGCTGATTTATTTTTACTTCACTGGATGCTGTACGAAAAAGGATGGAACAGTGGTTATTTTTTCTGTGTGTAGGGAAGTTATTTGTGTGTCCAGCATCTTCAAACTGATTTTGATACAGATTTGACTCTTGAAATCAATGGGTTACTCTAAAAAGGAGAGATCAGACTGGACCTAGGCCTTTACTTGTTCCTTATACTGTACAAAGTGTTACTTGGTGCTTATTGAATGATACACAGAAATTATATGGTAGTGCCCAAAGCAACACGTTTGTGTAAGACTTGCTGTGCTTTCAGTGAATCAAACTGTGCCTTCAATCCTTAAGGTGTGTTTTGCTGAAGAAATGGCACTTATTAAAGTTTGTGTAACGATGCGCTTGTGTTTGATGCTGTCACTTGAAAGAGTAAGGATTATCGCTGGCCTGTGCTGCCCGAAAAGCTCAGGCTTTTGTTGGCTGAGCACAATGGAGACCTGTGTGTGAACAGCAGCGTGTACGAGCCGCTGTGTTTGCTGAGATCCAACATCTGTCTGATCTCTGATGTTGACCAAGGCCAACACACAAACCTGCAACAGGCGGGTGAAATGAAACGGAGCTCTCTGACCAGCCTGAGAACAGCTTAACCCCTGAAGGCTAAGGCTTAATAATGTTATTTTATGATAACCGCAGATTACTGAAAATCCATTTAGTTTTCCCATGTCCATTATATTTTTTTCCGTGCCAGTTTCTGTAAGGGGGAAGTCTGTGCTTGTGGATATTGTTCCAAATGAATGTATATGTTTTCAGTGTCTCGCAACTTTTAGATGAGGTTTCCTACAGAAGTTGTGGGTTTACTGTAATCCAGCACGTTGTCAAGTATTCGCATCATTTGCAGCAAAAATTGAGACAAAAAAAAAACAGCTGTTGAAAAGTACCAGCACATATGTGTGTAAAACACAGATTAGTAAAATGCACCCACCACTCTGCTTAATAGCTTGTCATCTGAAAATCTGCTGATCCCTCGTGTTGGAGTACTGAAGTCTTTTGAGAGTCCTGTGACATAAACGCTGATCTCCCTCAGTCACTTTAGAGGGGAGGGTGGAGTAGTCTGTCCACACGTATGTCTGTATGTTCAGGACCGTGCATTCATATAAAGAGTCTTTGTTCCCCTCCAGGGCTCAGTCCTCCGAAAAGGCTCTTGACGCTTGTGCTCGTTAAGTGGAGGGGGTTCAGTGCGGCGTTACCCTTTCAGCTTCATTGAGAATATTGATGCCAAGAGGTGTGACATCCTCGATTGAATCTGTGCTCTGACTCGTGGGACCAGGTACTTGTTGCTGTGATGTGGTGGCTGAGGCTGCGTTGTGGAGGTGGAGGCTGTCGATCTACCTGCTGCTCTTTGCTTGTCCTACCACGTTCTGTGATGTCCAACACGCTGCAGTTGGGTTTGTTTTCCTTGGGTGAGCTGCAGCTGTGGTGGGACCAAGCTCTGTGGCCTTTCAAAAAAGGTGGTTTGTGTAGAGAAGAGCGAATCTCTTACTGAAGCCGATGGGAATTTTGTTCAAGGATGATGATTCACACAAGCACTAGGAGCAGTCACTGCTTGCTTCTGCAAAGTTGCCGACTCCTCTTCAGTCTTCTGTAACACTCAAGCTTTTCTCTGCCCCCTCACCCATCTGAATGGCAGAGGAGTTTGCAGAAGCCCTGTCGCTGGCTTCTTCCTCAGCCTGCTTTCTCATGCAGATATGCAGTCTCTCTTACATCTGACTTGTGTGCCCTTGACACTTTTTAATCTATGTAAATTCCCCCCACAAGGTCAGTCTGACTTGAATAGCATTTCCTGACTCCTTGCCTTAGCCCTCCTGCGTGCTTTGTAGTAAGCAAAGCCTCTCATACCCCAGAAACAACTGTCAGGTTAATTGAGTTAGCAGGGACCTGTGTTTTGTCCGCAGGGGATGAGATCTGCAGTGTGCTGCGTGATTGTTTTCCAATTGTGGAATAAGTAGGCTTGGTTAAAGTTGTCAATTAGCTCATTCTGTGGGGCAGAGTCGGGTGCAGGAGCACAACTGACCATCTTTCCTTGGAAAGGAGTTACCTGAGACCTGGTGCTGATTTGAAGTGATGCTTCCAGCTGGTGGTGACTGAGAGGAACCCCCCAGGGCAAAGCAAGCCACACCAGTGGCTTCCTTCTGCCTGAAACTGAGCTAAGTTTCATCTGTGCAGTTTGGTGGTTTTAAGTGTTAGGGCATTTTACCCAGTTCATGCAACAGTTTTGCACTTTTTGGCTGCTACTGGCTTTAACTGGGGTCAGTCTCCAAGGGAGGAGGGAGGCTCTCATGCGTCAAGGTGAGACGTGGATTATGGGACTAAGTAAAGAGCCAGACTGAGCATGTAACTAATACGATTTCCTTTGTGTTTGGGTGTAGGAGAAGCTCTGATCCTGTAAGGGCTGCACACATGACACCTGCCACTGGAGTCACAGTGGTGATTCCTTGGAGTTTGGCATTTACTGCCGTAGGCTTGTTGTGTGTATCCTTCAGTGCAAAACAGAGGGGCTGAAAGCTGCTTATCTCTTCTGTAGCATTTGCTACACCTGACAGGGCATGGCCAGATGTGGAACAGCCACGCTTAATGGGATATGGGCAGCTGAAGTGCAGAGCTGATAGAAAAAAAATAAATAAGCCCAAGCCCTAGAAACTTTGCTTTGCTCTCTGAAGTTTATTTAGGGAGGAAAATGATCCTGACCAGATGTGTGTGGGTGCAGGGAGGGAGATGCTGTAGGTTTGCAGTACTGATGGCAAATAGAGAGTGGGCCTAATCAGATTAGAGTAACTTGGATGCCTCTGTGCAAAGGTGGGTGTTTGCTTGCAGATAAAGCTTCGCAGTGCTGCTTTGGAAACATCCCGCGACTCGGGGTAGGAGCATCCTAAGGGCCTTCACCGTGTTGGGGGAAGTTCAGTGGTACCTGCTCCGGGTCTGAGGTGCTTCAGCTAGGGCACGTCTTCCTTCTGCAACAGGCTGAGTGACACTTGGATTGCAGCGTAGATGTTTCCCTGCCGCTCCACGTGGGTGTAATGTGGTAGACAGCAATCCTCAGGTGGGGAATGCGGAACAAGTGCCTGGGGTGGAGGGAATGTGTTAAACTCGGGTACTAATGTGGAACCGTGGCCTCAGCCTGGCTATAAATTACCACCTTGCAAAGCAATTTCAGATTTTACTGTGTTCTCACTTGTGATATATTTGCTAGCAACTGTAGGTGTTTTGCCTATGATTCCCTGTGCTGTTCTTTGAGTCTTTTCCAGGGTTTGGAGGGGATATTTGTCTGTCTTCTGTGCACATGTACGCTGCACGTCTCAGACCTGGAGACCCGAGGAGGTAGTTTTCTTAGGAAAATCTGCTGGTTGCACAGATTTGTCTTTCAGCAACAAAGCTTTTTGGGGAAGCGTGTTGTTTATGACTTAGAAACTTCTCATGACAAACTTTACAGCCTGATGCAGGAGGCAGGCAGACTCGCTGCGAAACAGCCGGTAGTTGTTCGAGTGCTCCCCTGGAGCAGGGAAGAGCTGGGTACCCAGCTCCTGCTCCGCTCACTCCTGTATCCCAGAGAAGCGTTTTATGTACCAAACTGTCAGATCAGACACCGAGTTATTCTGACTAAGCTTGTTCTGTGTTGTATGTGGATGGGTTTACAAAGGCACATCCCGGAGCTTTAGGAACAGGACAGTCCCTTGGGACAGCAGTGATTCAGCTTCGCCTTCTTGAGCCAAACCAGATAGAAGAGAATTTGAACTTAAATCTCCTCCCGTTCCAGGTGGCTTCTCTAACCACTGAGAGGCTGCATCTTCTGCGCTGGGTTGTTCCCTTTCATTCTCAGATTCACATCACCATCTTCACCTCCCTATGTGCTTTCCAGCTGCCACGACAGGTTTATTTGACAGAAAATACCCTTCACATCCCGAAGCACGTAAAAGCAATTTGTGAGGCAGCAACAGCTGCGTGGATGTTAGTAGCATCTGCTGGAGGCAGGGCAGGGAAGAGGAGTTGGGTAGAGCATGTGTGATGTGGGTGCTCCCAAGCTTAGCACGCCCCGCTGAGCATATGGAGAACTGAATAGCTTTGCTTTAGCACCTCGTAAGTGGAGTTCAGGTTTGTCCAGATAAATGTGCTGATCCCCCACGCTAAAACAGAAGTTGGTTGTTTAGGGTTTTTTTCCACCAGGGTAACAGGTCTTGATGGAAGAACAATGAGCAGATTTGAACTTGGCTTTCAATGATAGGAAGAAAAAAATGTAATTTAAGTGCTTGGCTGCTTGGTTTTGTGTTTTCTGGAGGAAGGTTGGGAATCTGTTTCGAAACTACATAGGAGGTCTCAAAGGAAAGATGCCAGATTTATGAAATATTTTGATTTCTAGGACTCGTTTGAGACCTAGAAGTTCATAAATCTGGGGATTGCTGCCCAGTTCTCCTTAGAGCTTCCTCATAGCTTATCTGGAACCTCTGCTTAAGGAGTGACAAATATTTTTCTCAATACATTTTGTGAGGAAGCTTGAGAAATGTGGGGGTTTTTTCTGCATTATTCAATATATTTTTTGAAAATATTTGCCTGTCTGTACATTTGGTGTTAGAAAGTCCTCTATATAATCCAAACAATGTAGATGAAAACCTCTGAAATAGAGGCTGTGCACAAGTTGATTAGATTGGTGTTCAAAATCCCATCTGAAGTCAGTAAGATAATTAATCAGCAGTAGAACTGTAGGAGTGAAAAGATAAACACAGGCTTCTTTTTGTTTTGCCAGTAGTTTCAGAAGAGGCACACAGTTGCTTTGATTCAAAGTTTATTTTATTTTCACATAGATCAAAATATTTTTAGGTTTCTTAATGCCCTTTTTATGTCACAACAAAAAATATTTGAATAATTAAAATTGAAATGTGTAATTTTGAAATGTCAAAATGAGATATTGTACAGTTATGTGTCTTTGAACCTTCCAGCCTGTTACAGAAATCAAATTATTGAAATCAGTATCACTTTCCACATTGATATCTATTTTTCAGTCCCCATTGGCTCTCTTTTCCCTGCGCTTTCTGTACCCAGAAGGGTTGAAGGTAAATTTTGCTAGAGTCCTTCGGTGTGAATAAGATAGGAGACCTACACCCCGTCCCCATCTAACTGATGTTGTCACTTCAGCCTTATTCTGGCGCTCACAGAATCAACCAGGTTGGAAGAGCCCTCTGGGCTCATCGAGTCCAACCATTGCCCTGACACCACCATGGCAACTAGACCAGGGCACTAAGTGCCATGTCCAGGCTTTTCTTAAACCCCTCCAGAGATGGTGACTCCACCACCTCCCTGGGCAGCCCCTTCCAGTGTCTAATAACCCTTTCTGTCAGGGTTCCTACAGCTGTTCCTACAGCCGTCAGTCTGGGCTGTCGCGGCGGCACCGGATTCACTAATGCGAAGGGACAGGGCGCTGAAAGCCAACGCTCTGGAATGGCACCAGCTAAAAGTCAATTTTAGTTTTCCGGTGGAACTAACAAATAGCGGTTTTGGCTTCCCAGAAATGCACAGAGCATTAGTTGGAAACCTTCTCTGCTTTTTCTCTGCTTCCCTGCCCCGACTTAAAAGGTGGAAAACATTTGAAAATATTTCTCTCCTCTTTGATTTCTGTAGAAAGTCTGTGGAGAGGAGGGGTGTGCAGGAGGATCAGCAGCAGTTGGGTCACATAAGGCTTTGCACTGGTGCTTTCTAGAGCTAACTCCTCTCATAGTCTACAGATCTGGCACCGTATCTCCTGCATATACTGACAGAGTACAGGAGGGATGGTGTCTCCACATCATGTGGAAATTAGACCCAGGTTTTGAAATGTCTTCCTGAGCTGAAACTGCCCTGTTAGATCCCACACCTGCTATGACCAGCGTTTTTGTCTTGATCCCATAGGAGATTTGTTTCATGTGGCTTCATAAAAAACCTACAAATCTCTGCACCCAATACTGATAAATAATGCTTTTGGGATGCACTCATTTTACCCTATTAACAAATAGGCTTCTACTAAAGTGGTAACCAGTGATGACAACGCAGTCCTTATTTCCCTCTTTGCTTAAACCCTTGGGACACTGCTTTTTTCTTTCAAACTTCTGTCATTTTTGCAGAAAGTTTATACTCCAGCCAGCACACTCTTGGCTGCTTCACGCTGAGCTCCTTGGAGGTAATGCGTGCCCACGGGAAGTATCGTATATGCTCAAACAATATTGGTAATATTGTCAAGTTTGCTTCTGTCATCGAGCTGCCTCCACCTACGGGAACGCTTCAGTAAGCAGGCAGGAGCAATCTATTAATACACAGCGTGGAAAATTGGTGCCTGTTAACATATCATCTAAATTTAACTCCAAGAGCCATGTTCATCTTTAATATGTAACTTGGTTGACGTCAGAGGTCTCGTATAAATTAGGAATCAATTCTTCTGCTTTCAGGCCCATTTTAGGTTTATACAAATTCCGAGTACTTTTGAGTATCTACGTGTGTAATAGATTAAATTAAATCACAAGTAATATGCTCTTTTGTTGGCCTGGGAGTTGGCTGCTCCTATAAATAGTGGAGAGAGCTGAGCTGAGAATGGAGGGAGGGGATATCATGGTTGGTGTTGGGATGAACTGCCGAGGTCTTTCATGTTTGGAGACGGTGTGCTCTATAGTTACTGACTAAAGCTGAGTGTCTGCAAATGTCTTCAATTGGAGAATGAATATCTACTCGTTTCCTTGTTCTAGTTTGAATAGAAATTCTATTGCAAACCACACTGATTCTTAGAGCTGCGTATTTCAACAAAATGACATTTTCCAGCAACAAAAATTGTTCCCTGAGCATTGTTGACTGGCTCTTAGCGTTGCACGTCTTCTGTCTATGTCCATGGAAATGTAAAGACCTCAGACCTGTGTCAAGCCATCTGGCCAGCAGATACAAGACGTTGATCAAATTTCAATTTCCATATTGTCAGTTATCTTTACTTTTTCCACAGGATTAAAACATGCAGACCAGGTACAAGTCATGTTCATCTGCTATGTGCATCTGCATTGCCAGGAGTTGTAAATGGCTGCAGCCACTGGGCTGTGTGTGTTCCTAACTGGGGGTCAGTATAACTTTAAAGCCACCTCTTCCTTTCAGTCTTAAGGGCTTTATTTGCCAAATTGCTCAGCATGTTGCTTGCACTTTGCATTTTGTCCATGAACAACATTGTCAAAAGCATTTGGCATCAACATGCTGGGCTCAGCTGAAAATCTGGACTTTTATCTGTTCTTACATCAGTTGTGGTTACGCGTCTTTGGAAACAGCTATTAGAGAAAATATGTTCCCCATATTCCAGCAGCCTTAAAACTCCTGCTGTCTTAGAGGATGAACACATTTTTCATTTCCTAGGAGCTTAGTGAAGCTGGTCTTTTTTGGTTTTGACATAGCTGTAAAAGATTCTTTGTGGTACCACTGATTCTTTCCTTTCCAAAGAGGTTATTTTTGCTCATTTCTTTCCCACATTTGCAAATTATTACAGGAGTACAGGATGCTGCTGGTACTTCATCATTTTGGTCCCATCCAAACCAAACTATTGTATGGTTCTATGATTTTTTTTTTTTCTTCAAAGTAGACCTTAAAGGTGATGGGAGCTGTGACAGCCTTTGAAATCTAATTCCACTTGAGAGGAACTAATGAATTTGGAAGTTACTGAGCAACTTCAGGTAAAATTAGCAAACATAGTAAATAATTTATCCCCATCACCTACCCTCTGGCTGAGTATCTATTCATTTTAATATTGTTTTATTATAATGCAGAGCTAAGGAGTACAAAAACATACAAGGAATACATTTTTAGCACATTTTGGGGTTTTCTATGTAGCTTGAGATTCTGAAATTGCCCATGGTGTTTGGGGCTGTACTTAGCCGTGGGGATCCAAGGTCCTGAGCTGAGCCTGGGGAACTGACTGTCGTAAGCATGACAGAAATGCCCAGCGTGAGACATGTCCCCTCTCTGATGTACAGAAAAGAGCAAGAGCAGATCTAAAAATAGAGGGCAGGAATGTGGCTTACACAGGGTTACCAACTGACCACAGATAAGCAGGAATAAGATAAAGGACTTCTGGTTTCCATGCTTAGCTGCTGAAACAAGACTATTTGAGCTGTAGTTGATGGACAGTGATGGTGCTATTTTTTTTTTCCTAGTTGTTTGCAACCTAGGAGAGCAGAGAAAGCAAGATATCTCCATCCACTGTTTTGCTGGACTCTCCCCTACTATCTGACTTACTATTTGCTTGTCTTCCAGAGCCCAGGCTCCTTCCTTTTTCCAGCCTGTGGTCTGTCTCTGCTGTGGGATTGCTCCTCTTTCGCTGTGCACCTGCCACAGAAACAGCAAGCCCTCGCTCCTGCCTCCCTGACAAATCAGCCTCTCCACAGGCTCCAAATTCCCTTTGCCCTCTTCTCCTCCTGGCGATGAAAAGCTTTAACATGAGAGGGAAGGAGCTGGGTGACCTTTGTATGGTGGTTATGATGGCAAAGAGAATCTGTGTATTTAAACAAACCCCCCAAGACCAAACAACTTGACAATTGCTGCATAGTTTTAGAGGAGATTTTTAAGTGCCTTGAAAACCACCTCAAAACACAGCTTTATTAATTGTGTTGGACATGGGATTTGTAGATTGGAGTTTTAACTTTAGGTTGGTTTTATTTAAAGACTGTAGTTTTTATGAAAGATCCTTTGACAAAGTGGAATCTTTACCTATTCCCACACTTGATAAATACACAGTGTAATATATTGTAGATGTAGGGTAATACTTTCAAAACCGTCTTTAATGTTCTTAAATGTCACTGTTTTATCCCATCTAAGTGGAATTCAGACAGTTTGGAATACTTGAACCACGTAATCTCCTTTTATACAGTGTTTATATGCATCTGTATAGTGAAAAGTTGTCTTCTGAGGTGGGAGCTCTCTAAATCATAGCTGCAGAGTCCAGGGCGCTTGCAGGTCCAGCTGAAGTAGTGATCTTAAGGAATTTTGAGTAGTGTGGTATGAAAGCCTGCTCTGTTTGAATCCTAGCTTGTGCTCGAACATCCTTGGACCAAGCAGTTGTGAAAATATTGCTGAACATCACGTACGTGACTGTAGTTAGACATGAGTAAACTGAGTTCTGTGAGTCTTCAGCCTTCTGTATGTTGAATTCTGACAAAGCCATGTCACCTACTCTGCTGCCTCTGTGGATGCCATTGTTCACCCATGTTAGACAATAATTTTGGGTTTGGGTATAGTCATGCTGCACTTGGAAATGTTGCACCTGGCCAGTTCCTATCGAGAACTAGTAGAAGCTGGTTAATCCTCAATCCCTGCTCATATCAGAATCCTTATACCTTAGTTCAACTTAACAAGGTTTGTCTGGTTTAGATAGTGGAGGATCTGCTAATATGTACATCTGTATTTCTTTTCATTTGAATCCTTTGCCAAACCCTTGGTGTTCTTCAGGCTTGGCATTGATACAATAACATCCATACCCAGTTCTGGTATGGTCAGTCCGACTGTCTCCCCGTTGACCCTTGAATTGAGCACTTGTAATCCAAGGAGATGTTAAAAATAAAGCTGTGGCATGGCTCCTGCTGCAGATGGTTTCACTCTTGGACAGAGCTAGAAGCGAACGGGTTTTTATCCCCTCCTGTGCTAGTCATGGGGAGCACTTCTGTTACAGCATGGACAGCAAAGGGAGCAGCAGATGGATTGACGGTAACTCCTGTTTATGAATGAGCCTTTCCCCTGCCTCCCCGCTTTCACTGTCACTGACCGTGGGGAGAGAAGCAAATGCCTCACTATGGCCAAGATAAAGTTAAACCTGTAAGTAGGATCTTCTTGGTGAAATCTGTATTTGTATACTGGTACAGAATTTTATTTTCTCCCCCATTGCCTACTTATTCCCCTCCTGTACTTGTAGCTAACATTTTTAAATCCATCTCTATCACACGTCTGATCTCAGTATCACGTTGCAAATATAAGCAGTTTTCCACACTAGAAATCAGTGCCTTGGGTTGTAATCCCTGCTGTGTCAACCTGGGTTCCTTGTCGCTTCCAGGATAGGAGCTCTTGATCCTCCTCATTCAGAGTCTCGCTGAAGCTTGCAAGAAGCAAGTGTCTGTGAGCATTAACATTCAACAGAGATGCTGCAGTGACATGAAAAGAATAAAATGACCTCTTGCCTTCCACAAAAATCCTGAAAAGCAGGGATTCTTTCAGGGACAGTAAAACCAGTCCCAACACGGAAAAGCTCTGGCTTGCCAGAGGAAATTAATTCATCTTGATGTTTGAGCCCTTTAACAGTGGTCCTCTCGCCATGTAACCTGTCCTGAATCTTCAGTCTTTCCAAGTTTGATGCTCCCGTGACCTGATTTCCGCAAACGCTGCCCCTTTGCAGTGCAACTGCAGTTCAATAGAAGCGTGGGGTGGCCTGTGCCTCAAAGGCCGTGTTCAGGCAGTGTCAATTCTGCCTGATCTTTTCCAAGTGACGAGGCCTTGGGCTTTGGCAAAGCCTTGAGAAATACGTTGGTGCTTAAAGAAGGCACCAAGCAGAGAGCTGCCTAGCGTGGACTAATAGGAAGTAAGTTCTGCTCTTGGCTTTGGTGTTTTTTTGGGTGCCTGATTTAATAGCATGCAAGGATAAGGAGAGCTAGGGAAGGTGAAGGAATAAGTTTGTTTTAGAGATGGGGGGCAATGTCCATTCAATTACTGCTATGGACTTCAGATCTGATTAGGCCCTGTGGACAATTAGCATGCTCTTTGCTATGTCCCAACATGCAGTATCTTTGGGTTTGTTTACAAGATTTTTTTAATTTATATTTTTTGTGCAAAGCTGTTACTGGAGGTCATACTTACGGGTTGCATTAACTTTTAGTCCTAACTTTCACAATTTGTATGACAAAGTTTTGCCTTTTCTATCTGGCTGTGGGGTGCTAATTCAATCGCAGATAGTTTCAGTGGCCTTGTACTAAAAGAAGTCACTGCAGCCCATGGAATAAGTGTAGCCAGTTTTACCCTATGGTATTTCTTTCCCTCATGCACCTTTGTGAGCACTAATTTCTATCTTGGGGAGGTTGGTATCTGTCTTGCACCTTTTTCTTGACCTCCTGACCCGCCTCACAAAACTGGGTGCTGTGCAGCTGTTAAAGCCACAATAAATGAAACAGAGCCGAGGTCCAGAACAAGTGAGCTTTTCCTTCTGTTACAACACTGTGTTCAAAGCTACCCGAGAAAGAAGACGTGACTGTCTGACTTGGATGAAAAGGCTTGGCAAGGGGCCTTGAAGAGGCCACTACAGAGAGAACCTAAAAGTCAAGGTTATGAAAGGGAGTCACAGCTCAGAAGTCAGCACTTCAGAGAGTGAGTGCATGACACACCCATTGGTAGACTTTCTGTGGCTTTGTACTCAACCTCAGACTTCTGCAGATAAACTGTGGACAGCCACAACAAGGAGAACCTGGCTGACCTTGGGAGCCTGGGAGGGCAGAAGGTGCAGGTGGTGGATACAATAATGAGACTTCACCTATTGTCAAATCCTTCTCACTGACAGCAGGTGGGACGTGCTCTTGGGGCCGTTGACTGACGATCAGGTAGTAACAGAGCAAAGGTGGCGAGACTGTTGTAGCTTTGTAGGACCTCTTTTTTTCTTCATCCAAAGTTGCACAGTGAGCTCAAAGCTTTTTCATACCGTAGAGGCTGAATGGTGGATCTGATGCCTCGGAAGCAACTTGGTAGTTGAAACCCTCGGACAACTTGTCTTTAATCCAAGAAAACGCAGATTTTACTTAAGCCTGCATTAGGTGGAGTTTCAGATCAAAATGAGACCCGCAGTATCCTCTAGCCAAATTAATGTAGATTTAATAAGTTACAGGGCACTGGTGTTAATACAAGGCTTAACTATTTTGTAGATACTGCCTGCTACTGCTCACTGCAACAGCATCCTCTCCAGAAAGGCACCATCGTAATGCCTTGTGAGAGAGAAAAGGAGCAAGATATGAGATGCTTATCTCATAGGACAGGTTCACCTTGACTTGGTTTTGCTTTGCAGGTTTTTGTGGAAACACAGCTCTTAAGCATTGACTTTATATTTCGTGTTTGTGCAGCCAGTTGCGATTTAGCTCAGGTTTTACTTCTTGCTGATGTGTTCCTTGAAGCTCAGGTCTGACCTTCAGAATTTTTATGAGATTGTCATATCACAGCACAACTGCAAGAACTCGAGGAGGAACGGGCCTTTGGAGGAAATGCTGAGATCAGTCCCAAGCACTTGACCAAGGCACTGACAAAGGACGGTGTCAGCAGAAGGTAATATTTTATGAAAATACTTCCTATGACCTCTGCAACGGTCATTATATTTTGTGGCAGAATTGCCACTAAGATGACTTCTTAAGTCTGAGAGCCAACATACCTCCCCAGTGATGTCTTTTGGATATAAATAGACTCAGCGAACTCTTAAATGAATAAGGCTGATGATCCCCATAGGTGCTTTGCACTTCTCCTGGATGTAAGGTGCTCAGGGGCATAGATTCACGCTTGGTTTCTCTTGATTTACAGGAGTGAGGGGTTCTCAGTTCGAGTTTCATTTTTATCTTAACAGTTGATATTGTGCCCTTTGCAAGATGGCAAAGGAATGACCACAGACCGGCAGCGGCCCTAAGTGCAGAGAAGCATCTGTATCTTAAAACCTCTCGTGGGTATTAATGATGGTCAAAATCTCACAAACTCTAGCCTGAAAATTTGATTCATGGGAACAGGTATATAAGTTGTTTTTTTTTTCTTGGGTGCCTTCTGGAAATAATGGGTTAGGAGCCAGTAAGGTAAAAACATGTTGACAGTTTTCAATTTCTCTAGAATTCCTCTGTATTTTCAGCAGCGTAGGAGCCTGGTCTGCTGGTGGCCATCAGCAGTAAACTTGTAAGGGGCCATTTAAAAGGCTAGTTTCAGTTTACCTAGGCTATTTCTATAACTTTCTTTACGCTGTAAACTTCTGAGAGCTGTCCATATTTCAGGGGTAGATTGCATCCTGTGGAGCTGTGGATATATCATCTGGTCTATAAAACAGTAGGTGCACTTGGTACATTGTTGTGTAAAACATTGAGGGGGTTTTGGAAGGAAAAAACTAGTGAGTTGCTAGGCAAAATTCTGCTTTTAGTAAAACCACTGCTTGGTTAAATATATGGTTTAACAAAGTAAATGAAATTACTCTGGATTTACGTTGATGTAGCAGTGCAAATTGGTCTGTTATTGGCTCTTCCTTATGGACACGGTACGTAGGGAAAAATTACATAGGTGCAGGTTCGTGATGGTGGTGGAAACTAAGTCTGAACTGAAGCAACTCAAATTCAGCCTGCAGGTAGGAATGATGATTTGCCACCTATTTCTCTTTCAAACTTAAAAGCATCTGCAGGGTATCCTGCAGTGCTCTCTTAAAACTCATCAGCAGGGGTTTTTTCATATTATCCAATAGTGGAACCCATTGTCACAGGATGTTTTGGAGGACAAAATTTCAAATAAGTTCAGAGAGAAAATAAGATCTAGTTACAAAAGAACAGCCTCTAGAACAAAGATCATAATATAAGTTCTTCTGGCTTGGAAAATCTCCAAATTGCCATTTCCATGGAAATTGGAAAAGTGTATGAAAAGGCAGATCATCAGTTGTGTGTGTTTCCTACATGCCTTTACTGAGCATCCACCAAGATCGGAAAAGTGATCTTTACTCTTCTCTCCAAAACTTTCAGTCAAAACCTTTTTCTGTATATCTGTGAGCTTTCAGTGAGCTGGGAGAGGGATAAAAAAGCATGTCGGGATTTTTTTTTCCGTTGCCTTTTTTCCTGTTTTTTTTTTGGGTTTTGTGTTTTTTTTTTTTGTTAACAGTGACTGATATCTTTCCAAATGACAGCCCTCCCTCAATCCTCATATGGCAGCAGGATCAGAAGATGAGCGTAACTGTAACGCAGCTCCATGAGAATGTGGGCTGAAATGTAGGTGTGATTTATTTATTCTTGTGGGAGTCACAAGACTGATCTCTCAAGATCCAAAGTTCCTGGCATTATTCCCTCGTACAGCCATCAGCTTTTCACTGTTGCTGAGCAAACTTATTTATTTTTATACTTGGCGATATTGATGAGAACAGATAATCCATGTCCTTGGATGACAAGGAGCAAACAACAAAATTTTCTTTTGTAGACCTCATTGCCCATGCGGTTGAAATAGTCTTTTAAGCTGACAAGTAGGTTCTGGAAGTAGGAAACGGTTCCTTTCATAATAACTTTAATCTTCCTAATAAGAAATGGAAATGATATGCCTGTTTTAAAGTGACTTTTCTGCAAAAAGTTTACATTAAAAATTAAGATATTTCATTGTGACAATTTCTTACTCGTTCTGTCCCTGACTAATATGCTCTGAACGGTGAGATTAAAGCATTGGGATCATCAGAATTGTCTCCATTTATTCAGCTTTTATGAGGGCTGATTTAACTTAATAACTCTGATGTAGCCAACTCGGATAACACGATAAATATCTGCTTTACTGAACTACTGTTATTTCAGACCATTTATTTTCATTAACCCATCACTCACTTTTATGTTTCACCTCCTACCAATGTTGCCCTGGAAATGAATTCCCGTTTTTTTGGTTGCTTGCTGCTATTAAGTCATCAGCAAAACTGCTGTTACACCGAGTAGTGCAGGATGGGCCCCTCTTGGCACCCTTCTGCTTTTCATTATTCCATCCCTCTTTTCGTTACTGCATCCCCACACAGCTTTTTAGTTCACTTGTAAATAATAAAAATGGAAAAAACTGTGAACTGCAGAGTACCCTCACCTCCCAGGGAAGCTTCTCAGCACTATGTAGGACGGGACCAAGTTTTATCATAGACATCGATGTGATACTGATTTCTGTAGTCTGAGCAATTCCCAAAATACCACAAAATGTAACTAAAAAAGTGTTGTCAGTGTTGTCATCCTCCTAATCTTTATCTCCATCTACTCCGGTCCCTGCTATATTGATGTTATGCAAGGATGTAACAAAAGAAATCAGCACTTGTGGATTTCCATGTTTTATGATGGTCCAACTATGTTGGTATTTCTTCCCCTTAAATTTCCTGCTGCTGAAATCCATTGGCTGTTGGAAGCAGTCCGAAGTCTTTGCGACTGGGGAAGGCGCAGCCTAAAGAATCGAAAGTAGAGAAATGTAAAAAATGCTTCGTTACCCTTTTGGCAATTTTGTGCCCTTGAAAGTGAGAGAGGAAAGAAAGTTAAATACAGCATTTTTGCATTTTCTGAAAGGGGCAACTGTTTTTACCAAGATTTTACCAGAATTGACAGGTTTCCCAAAACAATTCCATGAAATGTCAGTTTTCTAGAGCAAAAATTATCAAATGTATTCTCATAAAGATTACTTCTTCTTGGAGCTCAAGTGCTCGTCATGTGTTAACCCATTAGCTCTATATTACATTTGTACTGTCAGGAGACATCATCTGTGGCACGGTGAGTCTCTGCAGATTGGGTAAAACTTGTACTTGCAGTGCAGTTCAAAATAGAGAAATAGTAACGCCCAAGGTGTGTTTTTTCAGCCTAAACAGCAAGATGTTGGTGGTATGAGAGATGATTTTATAGTCATTAGTGAGCTGGGGTGATGGAAGGAGGAATTAGTTGGGAATTTCTCTTTATATTTTATGGTTCTCATTAAGAAATCATATCAAATATGTTGTGGCTTTATCGATTTTTTTTTTCTACCTGAGATGTGGTCGACTTGCTCGTATTTCTGAAACTTGTAACTAATCATTCATTGTCATAGTTGAAAAAGCAATTCTGTCTAAATTTAAGAATTACTGTCTGAGGAACAAGGGAACCTTTCAACAGGTAGAGTCTGATGGGAACCGGATCCCTGCCAGCAGCCTCAGCTGAGTCGGGTGGATGAAACATTTATTACATGGGATAGAAGCAGCTTGTGAGGTTTGAGCATCCTGCTGAGCGTTCTGTTTCCTAGTTCAGCGCAGCAATCTGTTCCAAACAAGCTAATTTGAGTTCTTTTGCGGTGGAAGCGAGCCATTTTGTTCATCTTAATTCAAAATTTCACTTTTTGTGTTATGTGGAAGTTTGGGATTGACCTGTCAAAGATTTCACAGCATGGAAAACAGACGAATTGGTAAGATGCCTTTGGGGTTGTCAGCTTGGCCTTTGTTTAATGGTGACTGGGTGGACTTCCACAGCATTATGTTTTGGGGTTTTTTTAAAACCCAGTAGAACAGGAAGATTGGGATTGGCTTTAAAGAAATACAGAATTGTTTGCTCTGACTGTGGTATTTCACAGCAGTGGGAATAACTGCGTGACTTGATGGGGATGGTGGTGTCATTGTGGAAAGAATCTTTTTTTCTCTCATTAGCTGTAGATAGAGTGAGTAGATTAACCTCGCTAAGCTGGAGCTGGTGCCTGAACACCTCTCACAACAACGCAGGGGATGGTGTGGAAGCTAAATGAGTTTATTATGAAAAGGTGGGAGTGCTTATGAAGCAGGTAGCTGTGTAATCTGAAGCGTTGTGTGTCTGCTGGACGGATATTTCTGCTGGCAGTGGCGAGGAGCATGGAGATTGATGGTTTTTCTGGGGTAGGCATTTCAGGAGGATGCAGTGGGTGCTTTTAAAAGCAATCGCCTGCCTCCTGCTTCAGGAGTGACTCCTAGCATCGATCGTAGCCAGTCGTTTGCTGACCTGCTTTTGAGGTGTGAAGCATCCTGCTGCTGAAGAGACTGCAAATAGGACTGTGATCCCAGCTCTAGCATTTCAGTAGCTAGGGATTCCTAAGCAGTAACGATTTAAAAATTAAAAAAAAAAGCAGCTCCCCAAAATATACATACCTTTTTTTCTTCCTCCCCTGCCCACATGCATGCGTCTGCATTCCTTCCATTGCAAAAGTTGACACAAATTTCAGTTGCCATGGAGGGGTTGTCAAGTTAAAGCACATTTTGCATCTGTTTCCCTCTCAGTTAAATAGCATCAGGCTGGAAATACAAAATATACAGGGCGGGGGGAAAAGTTGGGTTTGTATCCAATTGATGCAACTTGTACCTCTTTGAAATTCCACTGATATGAAATGGAAACCTTTGTGCATGGTGGTTGGAAGTCACTTCTAACTTGGTGATGGAAGAACCTCTATGCATAGTGAACCAAAAATTTTAGAAGGCTTTGAAATGTTGAGCAGTGTTGTTTCTGAGCGTGTGTCTTTTATGTCTGTTTCTGTGTTGCTTTTGTCCCCTCTAACAGCTTTACTGTAGTGGATTTTGCAGATGGATCTGGAATTTGCAACATGACCTGAGCTAGATTGTTTTGAAGCTGTTGAGTACTTCCAAATTCTTCCATAGTCATTGGGACATGAAGATGCTTAGCACTTGTGGAAGGGAGGGGATTGTGTTAAAACCTGGTTTGAGAACTCTTCTTCAGTGTGGTGACTAATTAGGTTCCCTGAAGATGACTTTAAGTGGCAGGTGACCCAGTAAAGGTCACATCAATTGAGTAATGAATAAACAGGCTGATAAATTCTTTGAGAGGTACACTGCTCTTCATAAGATCAAACTTGTTACCCTGAAGGCAATTGAAAAAATTGAAAATAAATTGAAAACAGAGAAATTGACACTGGCAAAATAAGGCTTTCGTTGTAATCCATGGAACAAGTTCTGTAGGAGTGTCATTTATTCTCGATCAGTGAAAGTCTCAGTGATACTGAAGGTTTATGAAATGATGTATTCCAGGCTGGTATAAATTGGTTGGAGGAAGGGCCAAATGCTCCTACTTGTGTTATGTGGTTACTTCATAATTCTTTCTGGACTAAAAAAACCCCAATTTTTCAATTGTTTAGGATCAAATATCCTTAAAAATAACAAAAGGTTGTGTGTAAAGCAACATTTAATGATTTATTACCTGAAACATTTTTATACCTTACTACCCAGCTTGAAGTCAGTCAGGAACTGAAACGCTACTGTATGATTCAGCTTGCAGTGCAGAGCAAGTCCAGTATGTTTGTTTGCAGTAGGCTTTTTGGTAAGCTCAGTTTACAAGCCCTTGAAGAGGATCCCTGTTTTGAGGATGGAAATAGAGTACTTTTTGAAAACTGAGTATAATTATAGCATTTCAGATGAGGTGTTCGAGCATGGAGGCCCCTGAAGTCTTCTCTTTCTGGGATCTTCAGCAAAGTTCACCTGAAACAGGAAAGTTAAATGAACCTTTAGGTGAGCATTTAATTAATAAACTATTTCTGGTTGGTGTCTCATTTTGGTATGTTGAGCATTAACCTGCAGAGTCTGGATCCACATTACTTATAGGCAAAGTACTGGAGCATTGGTTCTCTTTCAAAAAAGTCATCTTTTAGGTGTGTGGGCTGGGATTCAGCAACTTTTCCAGGCCTTAGGCAAAGATGAGTCTTTCCGTGCATATTTTATATCGTGTTCATTTGTTTCTTGTCAGGATTCTTGGGGGAGTTGGCTCTTCCACTGAGGTGTCACTGGTTAGGTTGAATCCTGACTTTTCAACTTTATTATGCTTCAGGGGAAAAAAAAACAGAATGGCTGCAGACAGATTAGATTTATTTGGTTCTTCAAGAGGTGCTGCTGGGTGTGATGGTCAGCATCTGTTTGTGATGGTAGGTCAGGTGTCTATTTTCAAAAGTGGTTTTGTGAGTGAGTACACGTTGTGATCAAAATTGGGATGAGTTATTTTCTTTTCTGAGGCCTGACCCTGCTGTCACTGACAATGGAAACTAAACCCAAATGACTCTGTAGGTGCAGCAGCAGATTTTAACAAGGGGATTTGGTGTCTTGCAGGTCACAGAGAAATGTCAGGGGGTTGTTACGACTTTGCCTTTCCCTGTTTCAAGGTGGAGGGGTGAGGTGCAGGGAGCCTCGGTGAAGCCTTCAGCATTTACTAGTTGTAGCAGAATCCAGGGTCAAAAATTGCCAAGAACCACTGATTTGGATTAAACGTGATGGATGAAAAAGTTTGTCTTTGGGTTAACTCTCTGGCCCAACACAAGTAATGTGTGATAAATGTATTTCTTGAGCCTGCCTTCGAGCCCTCTGCAAAAGCAGTTGGGCTGGTGCAGTCCAGACCATTTCCAGGAATACCGGGGACCCCCTGCAGTGCCGAGGTCTCTTCAGGATCTGATGCTTATTATTCATCGTCATTTGTTCTGTCGAGACGGAGGAAGCTTCTCCAGCTCTCCTGCATTTCCAGCCACGTCTCCTTTCTTTCCTTGCCCTGTTTTTCTCTGTGAGTGACACTTCTCTGAGCTGCAGCTCTTCTGCGCCGTTACTACAAGCTGGGTCTGAGCGGTGCCGAGAACAGCCGGGGCGAAGGGGAGAGAGTGCAGAAGGGAGGAGGCTGTAAATCATCCAGAAACTTAAACAAAAAGCTGGAGTCTGTCCTGGTGATTTGCATGAAACTCTTTATTTTCCATCACATTAGAGAAAGACCTGTTTCTTCTTTTGCCACTGTAAAAATAGTAGTGAGGGAATCCCGCTGATTCCACCTAAACCTTTGTAATTCATTTGTAGGATTGTGATATGATGCTGTTCCTAATAGTGAACCCAGAAGAATATAGAGCATTTCATCTCTGTTAAAAGCAGCAAAATTTTCTGAGACTTTTTCCCCCTCTGTGGTACACATTAAACTACATTAGATCAAAACTTCTTTTAAATGTTCTGTATGGTGGAAATAGCTGTTTGCCCTTTTATCCCAGCTGAGGCTTTTGCTATTCTAGGCACCGTCTAAATCTGCTCCTGCCCTTGGGAACTTAATTATCTTTTTAGTCGTAAGTATGCAAACAGTATTTTGCCCATATTAAAAGTGGGAAAATGAAGTAACGACAAACAAAGGGGTTTGTCACATGTCGAGCAATAGCCGTGGTATCTGGTCCTTTAAGCACAATGGCAGAGCAGTGTCCTGGAGAGAGAACAACTGTGGAGGAGAGAGGAGGTCGCGTCAAGGTTTTCTCTTCTGGGTATTTATCAAAGGAGATTTTAGATTTGGAGTTTTATTTTGGTCAGTGCTGCTGTTTTCTGTACAAACATCTACTAAATGGGTCGTTGTATTCTATCAGGAAAACACATTGTTGTCGTTGTCCAAATGATTCTCAAGAATCAATATTATCTTTTCTGCAGGGAATAATAATATTTTGTGAATGTCTGGAGTCAAAGTGATTTTCAGTGCTTATCTACACTTTGTTTTCTCTCATCCTGAAGTAAATTCATTCGCTCTTTACTAGTGTACCAAATTGATCCATAAACATTTCATTACCAGGAAACGTGTTGCTACTTCCATCAAGTATTTTATTTCGATGATGTTAATTGCATCCAAAGCCAAACACAGGGATGGCAGATAATGAAACCAAAGCTGCTATTAACAGACAAAAATTGGAAACTGTATTTTCTTTCTACTTTTTTCTTTTAAGTAGTTTTTCCGCATATGAGAGCAATCTGCTGTGTCATTTTTGAGCCCAACAAATCTTGTGTAATTTTTTCTGCTAAACAGCGCAGGTCAGCTGTAGAAGGGGAGTACTTCCATCCAGAGGAGCTTAGTTTTATGGATTTCCCTCTGGCAGACAAGGAAGAGGAGCTTTGATCTCCCACCTCTTAGGCATGTGCCCTTACTACAAAGGTTTGCGTAAAAAGGAGCAATCACTACCACTTCTGCTGTATCTTCAAAAGAAAATTACGTCCACTGTGGCGTTGTAAAGCGAGAACATCTCTCCGTAGATTCGTGGTGGATTTGCTGTAGGAACTCCCAGGCAGAGAAATGCTTCGTTATTAAACTTGCTTAAACTTGAACATGCCCCTCAGACCTGCAGCTCAGGGGCTGTGCAAAGTTGGAAACCCATCCTGAGAGCGTTAGCTGCTGCATGGAGGAGCTGAGCGGGGAACGCAGGTTCACGGTTGTGATTTAGAGATCCATCCTGGTCCTAAATGTGCTGGAGTGACATAATGGAGGTGCCACATCACGGTAGGAAGGAGGGAGGCTGGATGATGCTCAGCCTGCCCTTGAGCTCTGCTCCTTTTAGGTGCAACATTCAGAATTAATCTATCTGGACGCTGACAGCTTGGTTGAGGTCTGAACACTGCCATAGGAAACGGTGTTGGGTGGTGAAGCAGGTAACTTGCTTGTGGATGGAGTCCCAGAAAGACCTGGTGTAGCAGAGGATTGTGAATAAGCTCGGTCGTGGTGTGGGGGCAACAGGTCTGGGCTACGACCAGGGGACTGTTGAAGTACTGGAGCCTTGAGACATAAATAAATAACTACCTTCAGAACGCAGGCTTTTTTTTTAAGGATGAGGGTGGGCGTTGCATTCAGCTTGAGTAAATTGTGATAAATTACCCTGGAAGTAACTACTGTATTAGGCATGACATCATTATTAGGCATATGTTTGGATGGGCAAATTCCCCCTTCTGTTCAAGAGGTAAAGGACAACGTGCGTCCTTTTTAGCTGCATTTTCTATATGCTTGTCATCAATGTTCTGCTCCCTTTTATTGTAGGTATTTGGCATTGCCCACATAAGAAATAGCAATTTGCATTATAGAACAGCAGTGTCTGTTTTGATTAAGAACAACACTTTCCCCTGCTATCGTGTTGCCATGAATATTTAAATTAATTAAGCCCAGCAAAGATTTTATTTCAGCTTAATGGCTTATAAATGTGACTTCCTATGTCTGTGGAAATGAGTGAAATGCCACAGACACAGCTCTTAATACACCTAATTACTGAATTGATGCATCCCAAGAAGACGGGGCAGCAGGCTTTTCTCCCTAGAAGATGTTACATCTCTGAGCTCGCGGTGATTGCTAGTAGCTGCATGTGTGTCTTCCGTCTGCTTCACTATTAGATTTAATATTTAAGAATCTGCTTTGATATTAAAAACTCTGATTTTAGAGAGAATAGTCCTGAGAAAGCAATGCAGTCTGTGACAAAAGGTGTTTGACAAACCTTGTGCAACGTTCCTGTAATCCTGAGACCAGCCCGGGTTGTTTTTGAGGTGCTAAACATGACCTTGGTTGGCTGAACATCAGCTCATCCGTGCTGTAAGAGACCTGCACAGGGAAGAGATCAGAGATGCTCTAGAGATATTCTTATATTTCAGTAATTTGTGGGAGGGTGGTTGCAGGTAATTGTATCAGCAGAGAAATTCTGGTTTGTAGCAAAGAGGTGGAATTGGATTTGCTCGGGCTTCTTTTGTCAAATAATTTAACATTTAGACCAATTTTCAAAGCTTACTGTGGATCAGAATGAGAGTGAGAGCCTGGTTTGGGAAACTGTTGGATATGCTTGAAAAATCAGTTTCGTAAGGCTTCTGTTTTGGGGCACTTTATTTAAAAAAAGAACATAGACACAATTATTGGCTGCTTTTGAGGATTTTACTCCTCCTTTCTTAGGCATATCTGAACCTCAGACACCCACAATGTGGAGAAGCTGCTATTACTGCCTGGTGACTTGTGTTTCTGTGGAGCAGGTTCAAGGAGCAGAAATTCAGGGGAATACCTTTGAGCTTACCCGTCCCTAGAGAAGCTCGGGCAAGGTTGCATGTTCAGGCCAGTGTACCAGCTGAGACTTACAGCGCTGAAAACTCGTGCTGTGCTTGGGCAACACTCAGATTTGGTGAATGAGGCAGGGGAACGAACCTGTCATGCTCTGAATTGTTGAATGTTCCCAGGTTGTAGTAATATTTGACTTTTTTTTTTATCCATCCTAATCCTTTCAAGTGTTGGGGGGGCAGATGTAGATTCTGTCTTAAGCGGATCAGTCTTGACTTAATTTAAACCCAGCTCAGAGTGCTAAATTGACATGTAAGTAGGTGAGTCAAGTGCTAACAGTCTCTTTCAGAACAAGCTGTAGATGTGTTGTGATTCTAATTTATTTCTTTTTAACTCTCCTAATGGAATAAAATGTACAAGAGGGATATAAATACTTGGATGACTAACAAGAAGGTGATGGGATATAGTTTTAAGTGAAGTCTGTGTCCCCAGAGGTAAGTGACAATTGAAATTAAGGCAGCTGATAGAAGGATGTTCCCACCTGATGGCAGGTGGTCTCCAGGGGACCGCACTGAAGGGAATCGAGAGCAGTGCTCAGCCTCTGAGCTCGTCTCAGATTTTGATCCTCTCCCCATTTCTGCTGCCAGTTCTGCCACGTGCTTTTGGGAATGTTAATTATTTCCTTTTCTTTCAGCCCTTCTGCCCCTCCAGTGCAGGGAACTCCGTTCCTGTGCACACCAAGGGTTCCCTCCCCACGTTGAGCATTACCCAGTCGTGGGAGAGGTGCTGTTTCAGGTGGTTCACAGGCAGGAGCCTTGAGGCTGCTTCCTGGGGACAGACAGACATCCAGAGCACGAAGCACAAAGTAAACTTCGTGTTATCTGCCACCTGCTCTCTGGAAAGTACTATTCTGTAAGGAAGGGAGCAATTCGAAGCCTAAGAATTTGCCTTGACACCAAGCAGAATATCTTGACAGGCTTGGCATGAGCACCGTGATGAAGGGTCTGACGGACCTTTGGGATTAACTGGTGGGTGTAAAATAATGGAACACCTGAGTATCATTTTTAGAGATAATGACAAAACAGATAAACCCCAAAATAGTTCTTTGGGTAAAATAGATTTGTATTTTTTTGTGGATGGATGGACTAAGAAATAAGTGTTCTGAGGCATTTTCAGTATAAAAATTAGAACTTGATATTTTGCCCATAAAAAAACCTTTTCAAGAGGCTGACTTTTTACCCAGCTGCTGGTTCTTGAGAATTCTTTATGGTCTCTGTAAGTCGTATGTGCAAAATCCTGTCAGGTGTCACAATGAATAGCTGAAAGACTCCCTTTTTCTTTTTTTTTTTAAAAAAGGTATGTCTCTTTTTTTGGCTTAAAGGTGTGAGGAAGGTGAAAAATTGAAATATTATAAGCTTTTGTATGGAGAACTGTCTAATGAGGCAGCTTTATCTGCAGCATTGAGAAGATTGGTCTATGAATATAGGTTGAAAAAGCTTAAAATATGTCATTATTGCTAATCTAGTGTATTTGATCTAGCCCAGAATCCTAATCTTCAGATATCTTACAAGGACTGAGACCTATTGATACATCAGTTTTTCTAGCCCTAGCTTTGTCTGTTACGCTACTATGGTGATGATCTCTGAGCTGGTAAGTTCAATTAACTGATTGAAGTTGTATCCTAGAAATTCAGCAGAAAATGGTTTTAAGCTCCTGTAGATTTTGTGCTAATCTTAAAGGAGTGCCTTAGATTATAATGAAACAAATGAAGGCTTTAAGAATCTTTTTCATATTTTAAATTCATTTTATTGCTAGTGGGGAAATACCATGTCCGAGACTTTATGGACTTTCTCTTAAGATTATCTTGACGTGTTTTTAATTGCATTTGGTAATATTTGTGGAGGAAAGGGGAGCAAATGAGATTTTTAGCAGCTGTCAGTGAGATTTATGCAGAGGGGGTGATTGTAATTAGTAGTCCTGTTGTTGGTTTAAAGAATAAAGGGGAAACAGGAGGGGCACTAAAAAAAACTAAGTGTGAGTTGGGTTAGAGGGAAATGCAACATATGTTCCTAAATATGTTCCAATGCAGCGTACCATTTAAGCATCCTTAAGGTACCCCTGGGGTTGCAGTCAGTGAGTTGTGCCTATAAACCCCTTTGCCCTTTCAAACCCAGGGCTGTGGAGGGCAGTGCCTTCCCCTGCCCTGCTGAAAGGGTTGCAGGCTCGGAGGTGAGGACGCCGGGGCTCCGCTCGAGGCTCTTCCCTTGGCCGGGCTCTGGAAGCGCTGCGATCTCCCTGCGCTCGTTTGCACGTCTCCGTTCCTGTGATGGAGCAACTGCAAACGAGCGTGAAAGATTGCCCTGTCCTGACTTCCCAGTCTGATACATCGTTAGCATATGCTGTTCTGCTGTGTATGCAAATGAGCATTAAGTGCATAACTACCTATAGTATAAAAGCACTTGTGAAAATCCGGCTGATTTCACCTGAAGCAGGGCGATGTGAAAAGCATCCCGTACAGAGGGGAGATGCTGTGCCTGAAGCTGCCCACATACGACACAGGTAAATGAGCCTCTGTTCTCCTCTTCACATCTCTGCAGCCAGCCCAGGCTACAGCAATTCCTTTAATTGGCACAGAAAGGTAGAGCACAGTGACATTGGCTCTTCCCTCCTCCCAGCTGCAGCGTGTTATTTCCAGGGCTAGGACTGGGCTGGGGCTGAGCCATGAGAAGGTCTTTCCTCCTCCGCTCTGTAGACACACTGAACTTGAAGATGGAAAGAAATGGTATTAAAAGAAAGTAGTATTAAAAGGCAAGTCCAATAGATGTTGAAGCGGGAAGATTTTTATTTAGCTGAAGTCAACTGAAGTTAAATCAGGCCTTAGTGTCAGAGCTTTTTATTTATACCTGGTTGTACGCTCAGAGAACTTCGTTTGAAAGAAACTTCCTTGGCTTTTCATTACGAAATGTGATTTCTGTGTCTAGCTTTTTGTACTCTCAATGTGAATAGTAGATTTTTTTTCTGTTCTTTGCAGAACCTAAAAACACAGGGAGAATGCATTGCTTGGGGTTGACAAGAAAGAAACGTATTTATTTTGGGATGGTTTTGTAGTTCTGTTCGCAGGCTTGTTTGTTTGTTGGGCAAAGGTGTAGGGGCTGTGGGAGCTGTCTTTTAATAGCTTTTAAAGTCGTTATATCTTGGTCTCTCTCTGTTTGCTCCCCAAGTACGAGGTATTTGCTCCATATTAGAGAAAATGCATATTCCCTAGAGCAAGACACTGCGCAAACTCATCAGCTTTGCTATTTAGATTATTGCCTTCTTACATGAATTCTTTACAAGAAGCTTGTGTATTATCAGAAGCTCTTGTTCTGTTAGCACTGCCAGAGGAGAGTGGATAGGCATAATTACCAAGTAGTTCTGGACTGGTGAAGTGGATAATGAAAAGTGCTACTGATATAGTCTTTGCATGCCATTAAAAAAATTAAGATAATGATTCCACATCCAGAGTTTCACCTGTACGGTTGGTTTTCTTTGTTCTGTGGTTTTCCTGAATATATGTAGCGCTGCCCTGACTCAGATGCTCTTTCAATATCCTCTTTTTGACAGCAATCGGTGCCAGCAAAAATACCCTCTCTTATGCAGTCATGGAATAACATGCCCTTAAGGGAAGATTTCCTCCTGGCATCAGTTAACTAGAGGCTGGCTTGTTCCTTGATGTAAAAAGGGGATTTATGATTTCTGAAAGTCTTGTTAGGTTGTGAGGGGGGTTTATGTGCAACAGTTCTGGGTGGTTTTATTAGCCCTAGAAATGCCCACTCCTTTTGTGACTTTGGCTAAACTCTTCTCCTGAAATTATATCCTAAAGCAGTGGTATTTGCTGTAATTTCCTAGGTGCCGTATGCTAGTGCCCAGGGTATTTTAAAGCAAATCACATTCATCTAAGGGTAAAGCTATTTCTCAGCCACTTCATAAACTTCTTAACAGTCTGGACCCGCTGTGCTTACTGGGGAAGGTATGGCACGCTTGATACCTGCGTTCAATTTTGCCTGTTAACTGAAAGAAAATGAAAGGGTTTATTTCAGAAGCAAGCTACTCGCTGCTTTATGTAGGAAAACCATTTATTTTGTAATGATGCTAAAAATTTCCAGCTTATGTAGTAGCCAGTGGATAACTTCCACTCTTGGAACATTAAAAATGGAACAAGTATTTGGAAGTGATTTGGTCCGGAGTTAATGACACCTTTGCTGTTCACTTCTGTGGAAATGGATGCAATCATGTAGGCAATAAAAAAATCACAAAGTCCAGTAAGAAATCTAGGGTTGCCTCGGAATTGCCTTTAGATAGGACAAGATCTTCTCTCATGTTCATCAACTTAATTTACACCGAGAACTTGATTTATAGACTAGGTGAGACTTTTTTCCCCTATACCTTTAAAAACTCAACAGAATTCTTCGTTAAATCCTACAAGGAGGTTCAAAACACTTAAAAATGCATGATTAATTTCTCTCCTGTTCTGTAGGGCTTTTACTGAATTGTTCATCCTTGACTAGGATGTCCTGGGAGACTTGTGACAGAATTACTCAGAATTTCATATTCAGGGAGATTTTATGCTGCATATCTTCTTGCTCTGAAACACTGCTCAGAGAATGATGATAAGGAGGGAAAATTGCACAGGGAGTGTTACAGTGCAAACATCTCCTCACTGCTAATGTGATTAAATGCATTTTGTAATAGCTGATGAGGATCCATTGCAATCTACCACATTCTCAAAATTAGCAAGTATATGGATTAATAGGACCAAAAAATTAAAATCCAGAATATTGCCTTGTTAAACATCCATTGTTTCAACTGCTATAGCTTAGCTGTCATCGTTGAAGCTGCAAATAGATGAGGCTCTGGACTGATCCTTCTTCCCCTGACATAAGTGGTGGGTTTGATGACTTAATTGCACGGATGATCTGTTTAGCTTAGTGAGCAGGTATTTGCCTGATAATTCCTTTAGTTTCAGTGTTTAGTGGTTTCCAGTGATGGTAAGGAATGCAAGTGCTAAGGAGGTTGCTGCTGTGGGCACAGCATGGGCTCAGACGAGGAAGCGCTGCCTCATTCCCACTGCTTCGTTATGCCCGCAGCGTGGTTAGCAAGGTGTGGAGAGGTTTGCTTTACAGCAAGGGGCTCTCACCATGGGATCAGCTAAATCACAGAGGAACTTGGAGCCTTTTCTTGTTCACATGTCAAAAGCTGCATTTAATTAAGACCAAAAAACCAAACTTACCCCCAAAGATAAGTATCTACATAGTGAACTTGTATGAAGACAAAACTCATTCTCTTTCTTCCCTGTTGCTGAATCTGATTATTGTCCGTCTCTGCAGAGCTGCATCCAATGTTCTGCCTGAAGAACAGATTTCTCTCCTAGCAGGTTAGTAATGCTTGTTCTGTCCCTACCAGTCCTCTCCTTATTTCCAGTTCAAGGCAGCAGGGAGAGATGACATATTTTCAGTAGGGCTGGGTTCTTAGAGCTCTCCTGCCTTTTTATAAATCCCAAGCCCTGTGTCTTGGTCATTTAAACACACCAGTGTGCACCTGCTTGAAGTGAGTCCACTTTATAAACTGATATATAGTAGTATGAAAGAATGTATTGGGGATGTGGTAATCGGCTGATATTTAATAAAATAAGTTATTTTATTTTTGGCACTTTGTGAAGATCTCCTACACGGTTTCTTCGTGGTGTTTACTGATGGGTCCCTTGAATAGGAGGAAGGGGGTGATGTTGAGTAGGTCTCAGCAGAGGAAGGAGATATATGAGTCATTCAAGTGGGCATTGCAGGCAAGGCATGCCAAATTTTGACAGCCAGTCTGCTTTGGGAACAGAGGACGTTTTTTTTCCCCTCTCTAATGAGAAAGCAATATATAATATTATGCATAATGACAAGGGCCAAATAAGTATCTGCAGTCAAGTCTAATAAGATTAAAGACTGCAGCAAGAAAGAGCTGTTGTATATGGAGTTCACGTCCTGAGCCAAGTACCACAGCATCTATAAAAGATAATGCTTTGTTCATGCAAAGCAGTTTGACACTCTATTAATGAATTTTTATACAGAAAACACTTCGGTCAGGTTTGAATTCTCCAAGGAGCTCTACAACTTGGTGTTATGATGGTGCAGCTGTTACAAGGGGCAGCTGTTCAGAACAGAAAATCTGCAGAAGGAAAAGCAGCACTGCTGCTGCCTTCCCTGCTTTTCTGGCCTTGCCCCACTCCCACTATCTGTTGCACATATCACAGAGATCTTGGGTTAGTAAACACCTCCAGCGTGGAGAGATTTATTGGCCTCCTGTGTAACTCTTACTGCATATTCTCTTCCTTAACATCTGCAGCTGGGTCGCTGTACTCTGTTCAAAGCGACTGATTTACTTCTTATCAGAGAATTATGTATGTGTTGTACTCGTACTCTGTTGTAGCAAAAGTAACTTATCTGCTGCGTGCAGATCAGAACGTGGTGCTGTTATCTGGACTGTCTAACTTCCTCTTGTAGAAGAGGTCTTGCATAAACCTCTTTTTCTCAGCACGTACAGAGAGTAAAATTTGCGAGGAAGCTGGTTGCGTTTTTCCAGCAGCTTAAAGTCATGGACTAAACTTGGACCGTGTTTGGAGCAAGGGCTGAATGTCAGAGTCAAGTACTTGGCCAGTTTTAAAAGGCCCAGCCTTCTTGTGCTGCTTTCCTTTGTGTTAAGGAGAGGCACAGGAGCAGCAAAAGGTTACGGAGTAAATTAGACTGACACGGTGGAGATGGCGAGCTTCCTTGATGTGTTCATTGCGGATGTTTAATATATGTTCTCTGTGTAAAACACCGCACAAGACAACAGTTGCCGAGTTGAGAGCAAGATGATTGTGTGCTGCTCTGACATCTGCTTGAAACCATGATGTCAAAGCAGCTCCCCAACAGCTGAAGCCTCCTGAAGTGGAGTGTTCCTGTTAGGTTACGGTGATCTTGAGCAGCGCTCCCAGGGAGGCAGGGATGGTGCCAGGCTTGAGGCTTCATCTGAACACGCATGCAATTACTTACCGGCTTGTTTGTTGGTTTCTGGTTTATTTTTTGACAGCTTCAACATCTGCAGTAATTTGTTTCTGTGGCTCAGATCAAACATTTTAGAAGACGACAGGTCTCTTAAGTAGAAGCTATCTGCATATAGCAGTGTCAGCACTTTAAAGATCCTTTCTATTCTTTTTGCTAGAAGTTTGTAGCAGATTCTGCAACCTGATAAAGCAAGCTAGCTCCCATGCTTACTGTGAGCTTTGCACACTTGGGACTCTGCAAGCTTTATTAGTTTTCTGCGTTTTATTAAAGGGTTTTCACTGGCTTGCATACAGAAGACATTATGAAAGGTTATCTTGGTTTCTGTAAATGAAATTCTGGCATGGATTGGAACACTTGGGCCAAAGAGATGGCGACTGCCTTGTAGGCATTTTCATCTCAGTATGAATGCTCAGGTCTCTCCTTTAGGCAGATCCTAATCTCGCAGATCTTTCAGAAGGACTGAAGATCTTCATGTTTCTGTGGAGTCATTTGGGGCTGCAGGTAGTGGGAGTCTCTGAAAACCAGCCTGCTTCCACTGAGATTTCCAACTGCAAACTCAGGTGCCAAATTTGCCAGGGTTTTTTTTTTTTTAATGTCCTGTCCTTCGCTAGTAGCTCCTTGGCTCTGGCCCCGAGATCCCGTACCACTTCTGTAAGTTGTATTTGTCTGCTTCGCTCCAGTGGAGCAAACAGCACTGTGGATGCTTGTGGAGTGTCTTCTCAAAGTGCAGTAGCTCAGAGGGATGTCACTTGAATGGCTCTTAAAATTAGGTCTGTCTGGGAGAGAACCATTTAAATTCCACAGTTAAAACTCCTGGTGATTGAGAACAAATGAAACTGCTCTGAAGCCTTCAGAACCTTGCTAATGGCCAGAAAGAAGAGGGTCAGGGTCTTGTTGGGAATCATTTAAAACCCTTCCCTCCCCGTTACTCTTTAAGTGATACCTCGATAGTTGCACTAGGATAGTTAAACATACATTGTTAATACTACAAGCTTTGGTATGTAGGGCTTTTTGCTCCAAAATGAAACTGATTTCTTTTTGTGCTGGCTACCACCAGTTGTCCAGGCCATTGAATATTCTTAATTACATAGAAATGGATTCACATAATAGAATCACGGTAATTCACAGAAATCTAGTGGATGTATTGTTGGTGTATCATTCAATAGTCACCCAGAAATGATGAGCCTGAAATCCCCCTTGTGTAACCTTGTAAAGGGTAAGCACAAAGTATATTGTGTTAATAGCTAGAAAAGAAATCAAAAGCACTCCAAAGATACTGTTTTCCTTAGAGAACAAACTTGTAACGCGACAAGGTTTTTCTTCAAAGTTTACGTTGCTAACTGATAATCTTTGGCATGTTTTGAGTGCTGCTTTGGAGTCATAATGACTGTGGATGCTACATAAGAGCGTATGTTCTAGGGACCCTGAGCTGTGTTTTCACAGCTGTGTGAGCAGGGCAGCCCCTTGCAGACCCCTCTGCGGGGGTACCTGCCCCAGGCTCGCGTTAGCCAGGTTTGCAGATCCCCGTTTCTCACCTGGAAGGCAGTGCCTTGTTCTTTCAGGTCCCCGAGAGGCTTTTTGTTTAAGGGCAGGGTCGATGGGCTCCGCCTTGAGTGTTTTTGTGGCACGTGCCAGCCGTGAGCTGTGTTCTCTGATGTGAGTAGATGGAAAGGGCAGGGGAAGGAGATTAGTTCAGGATAAACCCTTGTCTCAGGGATCCCTTGCAAGCTGTGACTATTGATGTCAGTGGAGCAATACCAGTTTCCATCTGCTGAGGATCCAGCCCATTAGAAGTGCAGCAAGCCCAATTCTCTGGGTAAAAATAAATTCTTCCAGAGAAGCCAGAATCCTCTGCAAATGTGTGTGCATGAAGCCTGGGGAATACACAAACCAGGATAGTAACACCTTCAAACAAGCCTGCGCTGTTCCATCCCTCAAGACACGTGCAGCAATCTGTAGGGTGGGGAGTGTCCTCCTTTCCCCCCTCTCCTCTTAGACTGGATCTTATTCTCTTTTTCCCGAATGCTGTAGGCGCTTCCATCGTTAGTTACGCAGCTTTGATCCAGTAATTAGAGATGCACTGTGTGCTTTAGAGCAGTCCTGAACTTGGACTTTATATGAACTTAGGGAAGGCACGTGTAAAGCATTTGGGGTGATGTCTGTATGATGGATTCTCGCGCCAGAGGAGATCATTTTGTGATGCTTAATACCATGCTGTGACAGTTCAGATGTATTTCTGTACAATGAGGGATGCTATTAAGCTATCTAACAAGAATTTGGTAACCAAACTAAGGTTGAAACCACAGTTTGAATTATTGAAAATGAAAACATTTTTCTTTTGGAATTTGTATAAATATTTTCTAACTTTTTTTATTGTTTTTTTTTAAATTTGTTTGCTCTCAAATTCATGCCAAGCCTAGTTCTCTGAAATAAAATGAAAATTTTGGCCACACCACCACCTTCCCCTGGGTTGGAGCATAGTGGTGGTGGCCTCCAGCAATATTGTTTTATGCTGCTGAGCCTGGGTCAGGAGTGTTTGGAAATGGGATGGGAGACCTCCAGGGTGCTTTCCAGTGTATGCTGGTGGTTCAGTAAGTCCTACTCCTCCAAACTGTTGTTAATCACTTTCATTGCAGCCACCCAGAGTAGGCCCTTATTACACTACAAATAAGAATGTGCTGCAGGTACATTGGTGAATTCACAGCAGGTAGGTTCCAGAAAGCTTGTAGGAGGAGAAAGCCATGGCATGACCGATCAAAAAGAAGCAAGCTCATTAACTGTACACATATTCCAATTAGATTAAGATATTTGGGCTTCCTGAGAGTGCAACAATGTCCTTAAGAGATGTGCTGTGACCAAAGGCTGTAGTAGAGCCCAACTAACACCAGGAGCTACGATTCTCCTATTTCAGCAGCCACGAGAAGGATGAGCTCGTTGAGGCTGGACTGAGCTGCTGTGAGTCGTTAAGATGGGTACTAATTAGTGATGGTATCTGTCACTCGGTCACCGTGACCCGGGTATGAATCCCACAGGAAGGGCACAGCTTCGGCTCAGGAAGACGTACGACTCATGTGTGCATCTCTCAAACTCAGAATCATTTTTAGACAGTTTTTAATCACAAGTTGCGTTTCGTAACAGTATTTCTTGATCTCATCCTATGACTTGCGTCTCTCACACTGATACCTCATGGCAGGATACGTTTTCCTTTGTTTAGATTGCAATAGACTAGTTCCAAAGTGTCAGGTGAAAAAGACAACCTTGATTATGCTGCTTAACTTTTGTTCCTAATAACTGACGTTCACTCTTGGCAGGGATGACTGATTTGATTTCCATTTAAATTTGTACGTACAGGTGAGGACCCAATCATAAAGAGTAGCTTTTTAGTTGGTTGGGTTTCTGGGTTTGATCAAAATTAAGATTAAAATTGAGGTATATGTATGGTAATGTTAAAATTCTGAGCACTGTTTTCAAGAGAAGTCTGCTTAAAGTGATAAAACGGCTTCTGAGACCTGCTGATTGTAAAAGATCTTCATGAAGCCTAAATGGCGTGTGGATTTTTTGGTCTGGCTTCTTATTTCGGAGCACGTTTCTGGTTTATTTGGGCATGTCCAGTTTCTTCACATAGCTTGGGGTCAGGAATCTAGCAGATCTGCCAGTGGGATCTGACAAATGCCATCCACGTGTTGTGTTAACTGTAAGTATGTATTTATAATGTATCTTAATCTGATATGCATATATATACATGTATATTGGAACTTGGCATCTTAAGCAGTATTTTTATCTTCATTTTTTCATGTTGTTGTTAGATATATTTTGCATGAAAAATCATACATATTTTGATGGAAGCCAGAGAGGTTGCTGGCAGAAGATTTGGAAAAAAACCTGCGCTGATAAAGCTTTCCTGTCCAGTTGGCAGAAACAGGAGGTCTGTTTAGCTAAAACGCTGCTGGAAGCACAGGAATCTCAGGGCATTTATCTAAACTGGGCCAAAAAGTCTGACACTTTTTGTTTTGTGTTGCATTTCGATTCAAGTAGCTCTTTTGAAACAATAGCACACAGCATGGATCAGAGAAGGGCTTTGTGTTGGGCCAATACTTTAGCCATCAGACAACTGTTAAAATATTGCTCTGAATATTCAGTTTAAAACAATTAGACAGCAGGAGCATACTTGATTGGGTTTTTTTCCTTGCAGAGTTGAGAGGAGCTGTTTGTGGTTATTTTCAGCTTTTATTTGTGCACGGTTGCAGACCTACTGCTTGTAGAGCAGAGCAGATAGTGGGGTTCAGGAAAGTTTCTCAACTTGGAAAGAAATGTCTTCCCCTTGAGAATAGTCTGAGGGCGTGTGCAATGTGCCTATCTAGAATAATATTCTTATTTGAAAATAATTGGAACAAGATATACTTGACATTCGAAGTCTTAAGAGAATAAAAAGGAATTTCGATTAATGTGACATAGCAGTTTTAATGCCTGGAAGCCAGTGGAAACAATGAAGAACTTCAGGGATTTTAATCTTGTTTGTCAAGTAATTTCTCACAGTTGTTTTCCTAAATCTCAGAGATAATCAGCATCCATAGCAAATGGAATCTGGATTAAACACGAGCTAGCGTGTCGTTCTGTTAAACTATATCTCATATCACAACGCGTCAGGTTTTAACTGGGCGCAATGCAAAGTGACACGGTTCCAGTGGCACGGTGTGATGCAACATACCAAGTATGGAAGAGGGTATTTGGAAGCGTGGTGTCTTCTAATAATTGTATTAACAAGAGTGTTCACGCCTGCTTCTGCTCACTCCTGGGCTACTGGGTAGCTGAATCCAGAAATAAGCACTTGCCTTGACATCTGAATGCCAGTGTGAGCTTCTGCAAAGCTGAAGGTGTCTGGATGCAGGTGATTCTGATTCAGGTGGTCATTACAGAGCAATCACTGCCTTTCTGTGATAGAAATGGCAACTGGTTTCCATTATTAAGCATTGATGAGGAAACTTAGGATTTTACCTCTTTTCGCCTGGAAATTGTTACCCTTTTCACTAATTTGAGAAAGATTTGTGGAACTGCGCTTTGCATTCCAGGTTCTTTGGAGCAAAACCTCTTCATGACTTGTTAATCCCATGCACAATTCTGAAGCCACCTGAAGACTCTTATCTCACCACTATTACCAGCTGTCAGCTTAAGTTATAAAGGCTCATTGCCCTCGTAATGTGGTGAAGCTCAGACTGCAAGGAACAGAGCTGGGTTTATGTGCAGATCTAAGACACAGCTAGGTCACCAAATGAGTGTTTAGATAGCGTAATCTTCAATAACTAGATCATCAAACAGGTATTTGGGGTATGAGTTTCAGAAGTGTCACCACTTGGTGCCTGTATGGCTCCCAGGTTGAATTTGTGGCACGCTGAACTGCTTAAAATGGTGTGTAGGAATCGAGCTGAACACCTGCACCAGGTACAAACACTTGTGCTTAAGTTAAAACTGGCAGGAATGTATTTTAAATCAGTACTTTTGAAGTACTTGCTTCCTTGAATCAGGACCAGGGATTGGGTTTGGTGGGAAGCACTCGTGCTTGGCCGGAGCACGGAGATCTGTCTCTATTAGCGTGTTCTCTGGTTTCCAGCTCAGGGTGCCTTTGGCTTCTGCGTCGGCTGTATTTTATCACTTTAAAATGCTGTGTAATGCTGCATCAATAAATTCTGTATTAGTGGAATCTGCAAAGAAGCAACAGCCTTATCTTAATTAAGCAAAATATATGACTCCTGCCACAGCCCATACCAGGAGCCAGTCAACCTTGTAACAGTCACTTTTTTTCTTTTCTTTGATACTCCTTTAGGGTTTGGGTTTTTTACTGTAGAAATTGGTTTTAGGGAAGGAAAGCATGCATCATAGAAGTACGACAAGTGGCGGTGACAGAAGGGAAGCAAGCTATATTGCCTGATAAAGTGGTGTCTCGTGTGGTCTCTCCTCTTTTAGCCCCTCTGTACCTTTGAAATACGGATTGTTCCTCAGGATCTAACCCTGGTACCTTCCCTCTGCCTCCCAGTCACCAGGGCTGACAGCTTGAAGCTAAAAAGAGATCTGCTACTGGGTTTGACTGGTAAATTTCCCAAGGAACTTCAGGTGACTTAGATCAAATGGATCTATTTTCCTACAGATTCTCTTTGAGGTTTGGTTTTGTTTTCTTGACCCAGAAAATGCAGGCAGCTGTCTGGTACTGTGTGAAGCTGAAATGGGTACCTTGAAAATGAGGGATATAAAACCTCCTTCTGCTCTGATCCTTGCTGTATCCCTTGAGCTACCTTCTTAGAAGTACTGATCACAGTGTCTTAGCTAAATGTTTGCCAAGCTGATGTTACTCTGCATCTCCAAAACATGGAGATGTATTTTCAGGGAATTTATTCTTTGTTTTCCCTTTTCAGAAATTGTTGGCTTGCTTTGCAGAGAGCTGCTGCCATGTTCTGCTGCGTCAGTGCCTGCTTTTATTTGGAGATGACTGACCTCTATCTATAATCAGGAAAGCACTTTGTTTTTACCGAATGAAAGGCAATGTATAAGCGCAAGCTATTAGTCAACACACCAATCTGGGATCATAACTCTCCAGAGAGAGACTGCATATGCAGTGTTTTTGTGTGGCTGAGGAGCTCCACGCTCCGCCTGGGCTCCTTCACTCAATCACTTGATTTACTGGAGCTGCTTTGCCTGTACCTATTTCTCTTTAACTTCCTGATTTATATAGGAAGGTTAAATGACTCTGGGTTTGGGTAGGGGAGTGAACATGCTTCTAAATCAGGTGCAGCGCTTGATTTCAGCACTGACCATTTGAAGTCCAGTTAGCTCTCTGTGATTGCTTCCGTGCTTAAAGCTGCCTCGCTGGTTCCACTTGGTGAATTTTACTCTTTAACTTTTAGGTGAATTGCTTGCATCCTCCCCAGCTAGCTGTTTCTGTGTCCCCTAAACACGCTGTAAGATCCAGAGATGGGTGACTTAAAGTCAACCAGAGTTGCTGGCAGGCTCTGGCTGATTCAGTCACCGATTGCAGTTTACTATGGGTAGGAAGGAGCTGCTTCTGCGTCTGTAAGGTGGGAGCAGTCCCTCCCTGCTGCAAGGGGTGTGTGTCTTACCTGAGTGCTTGTTGGAAAGACAATGTTTCAGCTCTTCCTTTTGATCCTTTTGCACAGCTCTGGGTAGCGTGCAGGTGCTTTACTCTGCGTGTGGCGTGCTCCCATGTAGTGGGATACAGCACTACATCGTTTTGTCTGTTGCTTTTCTGCACAGGCTCTGCTCCCGGTTCTCTCCTGGGAGTTGATTCTGCTTGGTGACAAAAGGAGAGAGGCAACAAGGAATAGGGGTGGTTTATTAGCTGATGGAGAAAGAATTCTAGGGCTAGATAGTTATCACTGAAGATAAGGCTCCTGAACAAAAAGCTGGTATTAATGAAAGTGGTGTTAGCTGAATGCATAAGAGGAGGACTGAAGAGCTAGAAACCCTTGTAGCTGGTGGAAGGAAATGGAATAATCCAAGAGATGTTTTACTTCCAAGTTTTAGTCAAGGTTTTTGGAAATATATTACTAGCAAAACTATGATAAGGATTTTTTTGTAATGGATGTGGTGAGGATCTACAAGACCTGAGTCAGGAATGCCTGACACAGAGTAGGGGAAAAGGGTCTTTCTGTTCTCCATGAAAATTTACATCAACTCTCACCAATATCAGGCTCTTCCTCCTGCGGAGCAGCAGAGCCAAGTGGGGTGGCTACTCAGTTCTTGTGTATCCACAGCAGTGTAATTCCCAGTAGAGCTTATACTGGGAGTCAGTTTATACTGGTGTGCAAGTAGGACCAGAATGAGGCTCCCTGATCTTTATAAAACAATGAGTTCAGTGGTGGGATAGTGTTCAGTCCTCCTCCTCGCAACTCCTACAGACAATCAAATGCTATTACTCATTGCTGCTTTCTGAAATCAAGAAGTACAGATGGTATCATGTTGTTTGGAGGCTACCACAGATAAACTGTGATGAAAATTCTTCGTTACTAGTGATTTCTAGCTCAGTTCTTCTACTTTTTAAATATGTTTATTCAGTGAAGGAGAAAGAAACCATGGGGCTTTTTCATTTTAATTTAGAAACCTCACTGGCTCTCTGCTGTTGCTGTTTAAAATGTAGTTATGGTCAGAAAAATGATGCTATGAGAAATAAATTACCTGGGGAATGCCATAAATTTTGCTTGCTCTCTCCAAGACTCCCAGATCAAATTTTCTCTGCTTACAGATCCAAAAGATGTCTGTGCAGATTGCCAGTGCTGCAGACTATGTGAGATTGCTTTGGAAACTGTTCTTTCAGCCTTTCTTTGGATCTGTGCTGTGCCTGAATTTCAGCTGTCGGGACCAGCCAGGTTGCTATGGCAGTCAGACCTGAGCATGGGTGGACCATAGTCTTACATCCGATTTATGACAGCAACAAGCAGCAGCTCCTTTTGCAAAGGGTTCAGAAAGCTTCTCAAAAGAGAACTATGGGGTAACTTCTGATGCAAGTGTTTTTGTATAGCTGGAAGTGTCTTTTTGGCCTGTAGCTAGCCTGGTTTTCCATCTTCCTTGGACTTTGCATGGTCAGATGAATGACCAGCTGCCCATGGTGTTAATTTTACAAAAGGTGAACTGAAATTTGCCCATGATCCTCTCCCACAGGTTTTGTGTTCTGAGAACACAAACCAGTTTAGCAAAAGACTCCCTTGCAAGTTTAGAAATAGATGATGAAGTGCTTTGCTGAGACAGGAGTTGTGACTGCAATACGTAACCGCTCCCAAGGACAGCGGGGAGCGTTGTGTGAGCTGGGTTAGGTGGCACTTGAGATGGCTGCTCCTTGTGCTGCTCTCCTGCCCAGACCTCACACACCAGCTCTGCAGGGACCGTGTCTGTGCAATTCCTTTCCGATTGCTACTTAAGTTTTACACTGGCGTAGAGTTTTCAGCAGGAAATCCTGAGGGCCCTGCCCCATTGACCTTACGATAGGGACTGGAAAGTGCCCGCCGCCTTCCATGGCCCGTGCTGTTCTTTAACTGTGTTTGGTTTCTGTTACAAAGGGACAGACAGTCCATGCAACAGCTTTGCTCTCTTGGTGGGGATTTTCCCTTTTTTCTTTACTCAGACTTGACTGTATTGCTGCAGGTGAGAACTGACAGCATTAAAGTGAAGAAGCAGGTTTAATGATTCAGATTTAATGAGAAGTCGTGGGGACGATGTAGCTGTGGCTGTATGTCGTGACTTTAGTCCAAATAAATAGTCCAAGTGGTACGTTGTGCCCAGCTAAGAAAGGTAAGGCTGGGAAGCCCTGCCCATGGGCATCGTCCTTTTACCGAGCTGCTGGCTGACTCGGCCAGAAAAAATTAGCCACAACTTTGTGTGTGCTTTTTATACACCAAACCTCCCACGCGATACCCCTTCTGCCCCACTCCCAGCACACTACAAACATCTTTACATTTAGGGTGAGTTTACTGGTTATGCACTACACTGAGAAGAAACTTGTCATGGTTTCAGCATGAAAGTAAGGAACGAACGTGCAGGAGAGCTGCGATCCCTAGCTGGTTGCGTAGGCAGAGACAGGGAAAATATAATTCACTAAAGTGATGTGAGACACTGAGTTATTTTTCCAGAGCAGATCTGCTTTGCCACCAGAGGCCCGGAGCTCAGCTGGAGGAAACTGGAATGGCTTCGCTTTTTATTTTTGGTTTTACTTGTATTCTGGGGTGTTGTGCCTGCTGACAGCCTGGTGCCCAGGTTACACAGGCTGGCTGTTGGTCTTTCCCCTTTACATAACAAAATACTGACAATCAGGTCAGAACACCTTAAATGTTTGGGAGAAGTTTTTTGGTTCATTTTCTGAGCCTGTCTCCTTGTATTATGCAGTAGAACATGAAAATTCTTGTTCTATTCATGCGTTAAGAATGGATCACTCTATTTTGTTACCAAATAACAGAGGAAAGTGAAGCAGCTGTGACAACTTATGCATTGAAAAATCATAAATCATCTTCCCTTTCCCTTGTCTGTCCCCCAGAAATCACGAAGAATAAACATGGAGCCCTTTAGGAGATATTTTTGCACTTTTCATTCTTTATAGCTGGGAGGCTTAAAAATGTGGTGCTTTTGACCTCATCACATGACTTTAGAATTGAGGATTTTAATAAATAATAAGTGCAATTAAAATGGCAAGAGATAACACTAAAGCAGCTTTGGAAATAAAATAGTGTCCCAATTGTGTTGCTCCATAGACAGACACAAACGGTCCTAAGCATATGCTCAGTTTCTGATAGAGGTGCTGATAATATGTAGGCTTCAGCTGATAAACGTACCAGCCTTTTACAAGAACTGTACTTCTTTAATAGGTGAACGGGCAAAAATACCTCTGTTTTGTTCACCTTATTCAGTTCTTTGGTTGTGGATGTTCTGGGTTAATTAATATTGGAGCCACATTACTTGAAAGCTCCTATCTACCAATTTTCTCTTACAGCAGATAAATCGTATCTTTCTAATTTCTGCCTGTTTTCTTTCATCCTGTGAACCATGCTACAGCCGTGAAGGATATTCTTGGCCGGGGAAATTTTCTTAATATTGATTTCACTGCTTGCAGATGTGAATGCTCCTACGTTGGCATCTCCTCGAAGCTCAGCTTCCATTACTGACTGGAGGAATGGTTACTTCTTCTGGACTATGCCATTTACTTTTGTTTTGCTGTGTGTTTTCCCATAAACCCCATTTAGGTCGTGTACCCAGAACACCTCCTGGAGTCCTCATTGCTGCTTCAATGACCACCTTGTCTGACCTGCTGCGGTATTTCAGCCTTTCCCCTGCCCAGACAATGTTTTCAAAGTAACCATCTGGTTGACTGAGCTTATGCACACAAATGAACTAATTCAGATGAGGGTACAGTCTGAATTAGAGGTGGAATTACGTTGATTTGTTCAACCCAGAATTCACTGGGAACAGCACACATGAACCAACTGTTTCAGAGTAGCTTCTGTTGGAGACACCAAAGTTTCACTGTAAGGTGTTATGCAACAAATGTCAGCTCTTTTCATTTGATCTCTTTATGGAATCCAGGGACTCTGGGCACACAAGCTTTCCACGTAATCCAGCCTCCTTCCCCGAGCCTTAGAGCTTAACTATCTTATCATTCGCTGTATCACTGCAGAACTCAAGAAAAATAGCTTGTGTGCTTTCGTTTGAAGAGATTTTTAACCTTTTTCCTTAAGGTTAATTAAGCCCATTAGCAGAAGTTAATTAAAGTAATTAGGTTAGTTAGCATATTCTCCTTAATCTTTGCTAAAACTAGGAATTTAAGGACTGCAGTAAATATACTGAGATTAATGAGAATATTCTGCTATTGTTTATTCCCTTACATTCTGGAGAGGTGATCGGTGCCCCATCAGTTCTCCTCTGAGTGATTCTTTCTCAGATGACTTTATCATAAATATTGTAAGTAGCCATAGACTGTTCTTTGCTGACTTCATGCATTAAACTTTTATCCTTTTCATCACCGTCTCTTTGAGAACTGGTGCCCTTAAGAATATGTTGGCGAAAATAGAAGTATTTTTTCCCTCTGAGGGAATTACATTGTGCTCGGTCCAAGGAAGATGTTTAAAGATCTTCTGTGCCATTGCTTCTGTTTAGTCTTACAGCTTGTCTTTAGCTATTCCGACATCTACTTTTTGAGCTGTTATGTTTTGGCTACTAGCTATTTTCTCATGTACTCGTACTTCAGCCTCTGACATCACTGGACAGTCAGACTGGATACACTTCAGCTCGTATCTTGTCTCAGATGAGGGAGTGTATGCTGGAAAAACTAGATTTTTCTTTTATGCTTTTTTCTTTAGACACTACAGATCTGATTTCCCACCTGCTGTTTCTGTATCCAGTAGAGCAGAGGGACAGAAAACGTTCCCAGACCTTCTCTAAAGGCTTTTTTCTTAGTAAGACCTTGAAACTTCTCCCTTCTCACTTCCTCATCAACTCCTTGAGTCTGCTTTGCACCGATGCTTGGTGTGACTTCCAGAGTTTACATTGTGCTGATGAGAAGGCTGCTGGCCTTCAGCTATGTGTCAGGATCTGGCTGGTGGCCATAATCTGGGTTTACTTGGGCTTTGTCAGGATACGAGCAGGTCATTGAATAACCCCTTTTCTGTGTGCATTGTAGTCACAGCTCATCCAGCGCTGCTTAAACACCTCACTGGCTATGAGTGCACCTCATGTACCCCTCGAATATATTTATTTTGGCAGATTTTTTTCCTATTTTTCCCATAGTCTGCCCCTATATAACCGATAAAGTACTAGAGGGTTATGTAATTTGTTTGCATCTTACCTTACTCTAGGCAGGGTCTATGCCAAACACTGAAGTATTCAGATGATCAGTCTTTCATTCCCAAAAAAGCTCTACTTCTTTTCGTATCTGAGCACATAATTTCTTCCCTTTTGCTTGCCCTATCCAGAAAGGTGTCACGTTGGGGTGAAAGGTAATTTCAAAAATGCAGCTACTTTTTTTAAAGATGTGAAAAACACCTCTGGTTAAATCTGAAGAGATTCATGAGGTGGGAGGCTAAGGTTCCTTGAAGGGAATTGGAAAAAGATGCAAAGTTGTGGCTGATAACGCTTGCTGATGTGCAGCTCATGCATACCAAAATACGCCCTTAACTACTTCCCATGGTGTTGCTTCGCTGCTCCCAAGTTCATGGCAGCAGGCAACTGAAGCCTGATAATTTAAAATTGCATTGCAATAGGTAGGAAAGGTGAGTCTATTCCTTCTTGAAAGATCTTCAGAGTCTAAATAGAAAACCTAGACAAAGCACTAGCTGAAAATGGGATACGGATTCCATTTTGTGGATGAGTTAAGTTTAAGCTCTTTTCAAGGCTTAAAGCTGCGAGGTTGCCATCCAATTTTCAAACTGTCCTCAATTAACTTTACCCCTTATCAGTCTAGAAGTCTCTGGCTTGAATAGAAATTGAATGTATGTCTCCTGGTGATTGCATATTTGAGCTTCTGGACCAGTCTTCCACCTTTTACCTGGGTTTTGCCCTACTTGGGTGAGAAATAATCACTTTTGCATGCTGTAAAAAGACTGACAACAAATTCATGCACGGATATGAAGAAGCTATCAGATTGTTTGACCTTGAAATGTGAAAAGAGTTGGGCAGAGACAGACTGAAGGCAATGCAGCTGTATTTCAGTCTCTCCCTTTTCCAGGCTCTCAAAAGGGGAGTAACTGGGTGAAATTCGATGGCTTCTGCAACGTAGGAGTTCAGAGATGATCTTCTTCCCTGGTCTTAAAATTTTGAAACTTCCTGCAGGTTTTCCCCTTGCGACAGCTTGATTTACTAAAAATACAGTGTTAATAATAAAAATTCTCCTGCATATTTATTCATATAGAACAATGTGTAGAGCTGACGGTGCTTTACAATGCAAAGCAAGTGGTGGTATCCCTGGGTTTAATTGCAGAAAAAAACAAACGAGGGAATAGCAGACCTTGCTCAAGGTCGTGTGCAAGATAGAGAACTAAATACGAGTATTTAAGTCCAAGTTTGACTCTTTCATTGAACCCTGTTGTATCTCCAGAGAAAGCTCAACTTGATAAAAGATGTAGAGCTGAGGTCATCCCGTCAGTGGTGTCTGTAACCATAAGAGAGTGGTGAAACTTTCCTCCAAACTATACAAACGTTCAGTGAAAGTACTAGGAGTAAAATCCAGGAGGAATAATAATTGAGTCAAGGATAAAGGGACAAAGTTAGTAAATTGCAATCATTATTCAAGGATAATATTTCTTACTGTCCAAAGAGAATATTAAACTACTGCCTAGGAAAAAAAAAAAAATCACTAAGCAGAAAGAAGTTATTAAGAAAAGATAATGGAGGGAAGGGAATATTATGCTGATTCTCCAAACAGTTATGAATGAATATAGATACACTGTCTGTGATAAAAGAAACACATTTCCCCAAAGAGAACTGGAAAAAAAACAGTCATTGCTAAACACTGATCTGGCTTTCAAATACTGACTACTAAAATAACCCACCTTTTCAAGTTTTCTGTTGATAACTCCTAATGAGAATCTTTGAGTCATGAAAACATTGAGAGATTTCAATCTTGTCGTATAAGAGCAATAAATCAAAAAGATGGGACAGACAGCCACTTCCTGAGGAGTCCCTGAATCAGTCATTTAGCACTTAAAAAAAAAAAAGTGCAAAAGGAAAACCTGTCTTCTGTATAGTGTTTATAATAGATCAAATGTTTCTGTTTTATAACAGTAATCAACAAAATTGTGGAAGCAGCTCCTTTGCAAAAAGCTCTGGAATTAGAAAATCAAATGGTCTCTTAACACTGCAGCCTGTGTGCAGTAAGTCAATTGACTGCAATAACAGAATGAATTGTAAAAAACCAAAACAACCCTCCAAAAAAATCAGTTCTCCTTGCAAGTTCAACCCTCCCCTCGAAGCTTAGGCACATAGCATTGTGCATCTGGTTGACTGATGTGCTTGCAACTCGGGTGAGAGCTGGGCTACAGTCCCTTGACCCAAGTAACCATGTTATGGTGGCAGCTACTGAAAAATAAGCTCCTGGTGGGACCGATGCAGTCGTCATCTGCCTGCCTGCATTTCTGTTCTTCCTGTGGGTCCCCACAGAGGTTGATGTCCAACGTGCCGAGGAGTTGATAATGTTGGGAAAGTTTAGAAAAGGGAACAGGGCTGTAAAGAACAATGATTTGGCGAAGGTGATAGGAAAGTCACAAGGAAGAGGCTTCGAATGTGATAGATACTCCTGTGTGTGGCCTGGGTCACGCTGCCATCCTCAAAAAGCTTCCTGGTACAAAATAAGGGTGAAATTGGTCCTCCCAGACATGCCATGGAGCTCCTGGCTTCTTCCTGACAAGGGGCTGCTTCTGGTCATGTGAAAGATGTGTCCATAGATGGGAGAAATACCATCATGTCATTGGGGGGGGCTTGTGCTGCTCAGATTTTAACTTCTGTTGGAGGGTAGGAAGACCATTTTGCAACTTCTGTTGGGGTTTGCTAGGAAAAAAAAAGAGAATAATTTGGGTTTTTTGCTGAGTCTTTGTGATGAGGGAAGATTAATTGCTGGCCTTTTTGTTTATATGGAAAGGAGGACTCTTCTAATATCCAATCTCAGTTATTAGCCCCTTCATTTTGAGATCTGATTGAAAACTAGAAGCTTTTTTGGTATTTACTGCCTATTTCTAGCAGATTAACATTGCTTTAGGTGCACAGGCTAATTGATTTTTTTTGAGATTTAAAAATAACTGAACTCTTGAGTAATTAGTGTCTGTGGCTTAAATATGGGGCTAGTGTATTGGGTGTGTAGGATGGGCTAGGTCCCTACAAAATCACGTGGAGCAGCAAGATACTTGTGCGAGTACAATGTGTTAGTAACTGTGCTGCTTGCATGCATAGCTACTATATAAAATTCTTCTAAAATAGCATTGTATTTTAGATTATATCTGTTCTACTGTCAGTCTGACATCTGGCTGAGATCAACCACTTCTTAATTTCAGTTTAGGATTAAATCTGGACTATCTCTTGTACCAGTGAGTAATAGTAATAAATCATGCCTTCACCCTAGGGCAGCACTGTGATGACTTGGCCTTGTGGAGTAACAGCGGCTGTTCATCTGTTCTGCGCTCGGGGAATTCCGTGTCACTAGGAAAAAAGGCAAAAATGTGTCTGTAATCTCTTTTCCTGACCCCTTTGGACCAACTGGGTAGCGAATGAGGTGGTTCATAGGGTACAGCCTTCAACAGGGTGTAGTAACTGATGCGAAGCTTTCTCTGTTCCCCTGTATTCTCTGTATAGCTCTGAGTTACGACTTCCCTGTCTCTTATTCTATTCAGGATATGTATAGTATAAAAGAAGAATTACCTTTTTAATTAATTAGTATCATTCTACTGTAAAGCCATGTTTTTCTTTTTTAATTAATTATGTCCTTTTGGGCTATGCTTCTTTACTGTTTAATTCTGCAGCAAAGCAGGGATCTCCTTCCAAGATGCCAGCTCAAATGATAGCATTCCCTCTGCTTCTTCCCATTAAGTGTGGTCACACAGATTGCTGCGAGACCATTGGCAAATTTTAGGTTTCAAGGCCATACGTAAACTCTTGGGGTGTTGTTATGCTGCTTGAGTGAAGCGTTTTGTATTGCTCAGGTAACATTTTGGGGTGTATACTGATAGACTGCTTGGTTCCTCTAATACTTCAGAATTCCAGTGTAGTTGTTTATCTGCCAGCACCTGAGCTAGTTTTTTGTCTGTGTTTTACAAATTCACGTTTGTTTTGGATCAACATAGCATGGTTTTAAGTGTCTTGATTGATGCAAATGAGAGAGCTTAGGGAGGGGTTAACTGGGAAATGTTTAGTTCTCAGCCTTGTAACTTGTGGTTTGAATGCCCCAAGGCTCAGAGGCAAAATATAGTGTTGTTGGTCTGATATTTGTGTCAGAGATCCTACAAAGTAGGGGACTCATATGACTCAGCTGTCTCTCCATATATTGATTAGCTGCTATTGGCTTAGATGCTTAATTAGTGTTAACCATCACGGACTTGCGCAAGCAGAAAGACACCTTGAAGCTGTGTGATTTACACGTGGCAGGAATTTGATGCTCAGGTTAGTAATGACCTTTTTCAGTACACTCCACCTAAAAGAATAATAAAGCGTAATAAAGCAGATGCTTGGCTGTATAAATGGGATCTAACTTAGCATTAGTTGAGCATCTGGCACATTTCCTCCCTGCAACCTGTTGAGAAGGAAACTTCAGGGAGCAATTTATGCTAATCCCTTCTGCTGGTTGCCAGAGGCTTTTCTAGCCATTCTGTTGGCAAGCAAGATACACGGGGCAGAGTGTCCAGTTGAATTGGCCTGACAGTGAGAGGCAAAGCAGGGATCTTGGCTTCATCAGCTGGGCTCAGAGTGATCAAAGGTGACACTGATGTGTGTTGGAAACTGAGTACTGGACTGCGATGCTCTTGGGCCAGTGCACAGCGGAATGACTTCAGTGCAGACCTCGGCTCTGAGGTCTCCATCTTTGGATCAGCTGAACAGTGGTGGCTGTCACTGACCTCAGGTGCCACCCAGCCCTCTTTTGGGGCATCGTTTGCCATGATCATTTCTCTCGTTTTTTGGATGTGTTGGTGAAGAAGCTTTGGGGCAGGGTGGTATTGCAACCCAAGCGCTCAGCGGTACGTCTCGATACTAAATGTGTAAATGGGGATTTCGTTCTACTGGTTATCTGGCAGATGCAGAGGGTTGTTATTGCTTTCAGGAATTAAGTAATCCTAAAGGTTAAGCCTGCAGGGTGTTCTCAGCCCTGCAAGAATTAATATGGTGACATTTAACTGCTATTAAAAAAAAAAAGTTTTATTTTTTCCTCCCCTCCCCCTTGCTTTCTACTTGAAAAACAGTAGTTTGTGTACTGGTGCAGTAGTGGCTATTTAGAATAAATCAACAGATCACACAACTGTCACTGTCGTTTCTTAGGCTAATGCAGAGGCAGATTATGGTTATCTCTGCTACCACAGCGTGGTAACAGTTGGCACATGCTGACTTTTTTAAGAGGGTGGAAGAAGGGAATATAATCAATGGCTAATTTAGAGGGTGTCCACACACACGTGTCGTTTTGCTACTCCAGCTAGAGCTGGGTCTGTGCTTTCTGTTAGTTTGTTGGACAAGAATGACTTCTTACATGTTTGGTGTTTGGGAAAAAAAAAAATCTTTACCTGCTTCATTTGCTTCCTCTTCAAAGTGCCTCATTCAAGGGGGTTTTAAAGAAGTTTCCTGCCTTTTCTACACTCCAACTGGCTCAAGTGGGATGCAGCTACCAGTTCAATGAGAACAACCCTGGCTTTTCCCATTGGCTCTACTGGACTTTGGATCATGACTTTTCTTTTTCTTCTCCTTTTTTCCTCCCTTTTTTCCTCTCTTTTTTTTTTTTCCTCCAGAATGATTAAGTACACATCTATTGATGTTATTTATACTTTCTGTAAAAATAAGTCCATTCATTGGAATAAATAACCACTCTCTAAAATCATTATACTGAAAAATAGCTGAGTTAACACACGTTTTCCCACCATGTTAAGTGGATGACCGTTGTAGGACAGCATAAAAACAGATTAGTAGACTTTGTTTCCCATGGTTTTCTTGAGAACTCGAGAAGATTAATTTTTTTTTTAATTAAATATCGGGAACATAAAGCCATTTTGAACCCAAGTTAGGATCTACTTGTGCAGTTTTCTATAGCTAAAAATTTTACATGAAATTGCAAGAGGGTCTTTCTTCCATTTAAATGAATTTAAAATAGTTTCAGTTGTATCAAGTCATATGTAAAATAAACAAGCTATACAATACTTAAGGTAAAAATTTGGTGACATGATGCAATTGCCTTATTTTGTGGAACTGCACCTAAGACACGCAGTTTACCTCTGGGAAAGGTCTAGCAAAGTGCCTCAGACATATGGCTACATTTTAAAAGAACTAATAATCCATTGATTTCAGTTAACCCACAAGCTACGCAAGGACAATTAAGATTTGCGATGGATCACTATTGACAGTGAGGTACCAGAGGGGAAAGTATTAGAAATGTCTGTGTCAGCTCCTTTTTGGCAAGTATCTATCTTGCTTTTGTACCAGTTTTTTTAAGTTGTCATAGCTTATTTCATCTTATTATCTAAATCAAGTCTCTGGAGAGTAACTTATCCCAGCTTTGATCCATTATGTTGTTTACTCTTGTTTCACAAACCATTAGGGATGCTCAAGGATATAAAATAAGATATCCATCAGGCTAAATCTTCTGAGCCATTTGCTGCAGATGGAGGCTTGTCCTGATCACAGTGGCAGGATTTCAGTGCCCTAATGGAATCCTTTTTGTGCTAATAGAGCCCCTTGCTGCTGGGTACTGGTAGGGACTGGTGGCTACTTCCATTACTAACACTGCTGTGCTCTTTGGTGCCGGGCAGGTCTTGTCAAAGCTCCACACTTCAGCTTCTAGATTGTAAAATAAAGAGATGTGCTTGATTTGTGAAGCCCATGGAGAACAACTACATAAGAGCTGGATATAGATCCTGTGTAGCTACCAGGACTGGGAATATGTCGTGGTGATGAAAGACATATGGACTTACAGTCCAATATGGACTTGGTTAATGGTTGGACTTGATGGTCCTAAAGGTCTTTTCCAATCAAAATGATTCTGTTATTCTATGTCCTTTGTCCTTTTGAAAGGCAACCCTTTGCTATGAACTATTCTCTGTTCTTTCTGACTTCTAATGGCATCTACTATACCCGTCTTCGAGTAAGAACCCAATAATTGACAGCTTCTGTTATGAAGCAATGGCCACAAAGCATAATTTAATTATTCAAATGTTGTAAACGAATGAATAGATCGGGGTTCTCTTGGTTGCTTTTGGAGAGTTACATCAGACACAAAAAACGCAAATGACGTGTGGCTCCAGCGTAAGCTAGTTGGAAGTCTTTTACTTAGTTTGTAATAGCAATAGCTGCTAAACTTGTGTCTTTTTAAGTAGCTTTTTCGCTGGAAGTTTGCGTTTATCCCACAAATGGGAAGAAAATAGTGAGGTATCCCATCCCATTACACAGGCACGCGTGCACTGTTATTTGTTCTTGTTTGCCGAACGTTGAGACAGATTAAGAAATATGCAGGGATGAATTTTTTAATCTTCATATTTTGTGCATTTAGGTGAGTTTACTCTTGAGTTGTCATGAAATAACCTAGCTTGAGCCCTGAGCAGCTCCTCTGAGCTTTGCCAAAGCTCTGCTTCAGGCTCTGTGCCCTGATTCCTTACTGGTATGAAAGCAGGGAGTCCCACTGGTGTACTGGGGACAGCACTGATAGGTAGGAGCTCCAAAGCTGAGTTCTTTCATGCAAGGTCATTCAGAATATACTAAAAAGTGGAAACTCTAGCAAATACACATTTATGGGAGGGGTGTGCTTATTACATTTTTTGGTATTCTTTTCCCCTTGTAAAAGCAGAGCATTATTTAAAGCATAAGCCCACACAGCTCTCATGAGTAACACTGTGTTTTGAACAAGGGAAGGCCGTAGGCTTTAGCTGTTGGGAGAATTTATACAGCATTCACTAAGCTCCCAAAGTCCTAAGCCAGCTCTTTCCCAAAACATTTGCAACCAAACGACTCCCTACAGCACTCGTGAATTCAATGACATAAATTGTTAGAAGTGCTATAATATAATTTGTAAATGATGTTGATTTACTCATTCCAAAGCCTTTTGAAGTAAATAGATTGTGTTAATTTTCTCCAACTAGCTGTACATTCAGAGAAACCATTGAAACACTCCATTTAAATATATATTCAATTAAACTAATGATGTTTTAGAACATCCTAAATAACAACACATCGCAAGGACAGCTGGCCATATCCTTCATTTAGGTTTGCATTCCACGCTGCTACACATTTTGCTGGTTTATTTTTCTTACAAATATTAGTGTAAATAGTCAACTTTTCTGCATCACACACAGCAGCAGCTGCCCCCGGCTCAGGACTGGCAAGGAAAGGAGGAGGAAAGCATGGAAACAAAGGCCAGAGTTAAAATGAAAAGCTATTCAGGTGTAATGCTTTGATGTGAAGCTTAATGCCATCAAGACGGTGTAAAGAGACTCTAGGGTAAAGGAGAATTGGGCCCTGTAATATCCAAGGTAATTATGCAAATTGATATTACAAAAAGGGCTTTTAATTGGGAACGCTAAACAACATTTTAATAATGCCGGGTCATTCATCTGTGTGGGAGGCAGTTCTGTCAGAAGACTTATTATGGGCTTAGAAAAAGAAACATGCCGAGACCTTTGCTGGGAAGTGTTTACAGATGTTAACCTTGTTCCATATGAAGTGTTTACCAGGAAAGGATTTTCCTCACACAATCTCACAGTTGCATAAGTTTTCTTTCTCTGCACTGAAATCAGTTTCTAATGAGTTTTGTCTTTCTCAGTAAATAAATCTCCAAGTAAAACTAACTTCCAAGGTAATGATTTCTGTTTTGAACCCACTGTGAACTCATATAAGCTCCCAACGTCGTTGTCACCTTTTAATTTTAATAATTACTGCTTCTGTTTGCCACTAAACCTTCTGAGGTTCTTCCATTCGGTGGAGAAATCCACTAATGTTCAGCTTGTTAGGATATGAGACCCCTCATTAACTCGGAGTATTAAATGAAACAGTTGAGTTAGTAACCAAATCGACAAAGAAGCAGCTGATTCTCTCTATGATTAGGGACTTTGTCATCTCGTTCATGGATTAATTATATGGTCCATTATACTGAAATGTGGTTTTGATATTGAGACTAGTTTTGTTCTTGAGTTTTTGTACTTGCCAGCTGCTTTAATGTTCTTTATCTTTCTGTGAACAAGCACCAACTTACAGATTTCTTAACTTGAAGGACAAATTTAGAACATAGTTTTGAATGTAAGTTATTTAAAATAAGTTCAAAGATAAATGTGCATAGAACAGTCATCAGAAGAGTAGGTCTGGTATAGCTCTTCTGTGCTGTGGTATGTCCGTGGAAGCAAACAAACACAAGAACACCCAGGAAAATTGGTGTCAATGCTGCACACACCTCCTGGGAACAGATGCACTTCTGGGAGGAAAAACCATGGAGAGAAAGTAATGATTAACGCTCTTGTAACTGTTCAGGAGGTCAGCCTGCTATATTGAACGCAGTCCCCAGTCGTCCGAGTTATTTATGTTTGTATTCTGAAAATTAATTGGATTGTAATTTTGAACCCTTATTTCAAACAAACATCTCAACATGTTGGCGTTGTAGAAATTTGGTGAGAAACAGCCCTTGGCACAGGAACTTTATAATCAAAATAGATAAAAGATAAGGAAGAATCACAGAAATGTCATGTGTGTTTTACAGAGAGGGAGGATCCAGAATGTGGAATTAAGTATCTTGGAGATAGAATCAGAAGTTACTGGCAGATCATGGTTTTAAACCAATGGGGCTGAAGGAGAGTTGAGCTCAAAGAGGTGAATTTCATTCCAAGAGCAGGAATTGTAAATGTGAGCGCGTGGTAGCGTGGTTTGCAGCTCGTTGCGTGACAACAGTTTTGAAGAGCAGAATTAGGGGTGACCCTAGTGAAGGAAAAAAAGGGAAGTAAATATTTTGACACAAAAAGGAAGGTAGCAGGAAATTACTGGTTTCAAAGCCTCTGTTTTTACTAACAGTTGATTTTGACTACAGGAGATGGGCAACCCTGTGCGGGATGAAGTTTGCTCAGAATGAGGAAACCATTTGGAGTCTCTTTGTGTTCATCTCATTAATTCTCTTTCTGCCTCTTAACTTCTAACCAACGCTTTCTAGAGAGGGTGGAAGAGTCAGCAGAGGGGAAAAAAAGTAAAATTCAATAGACTCTGAAAGCCTGCAGGAAAAGAAATTAATTGTGTAGCAGCAAGAGGGATGTTTGAAGGCTTTTCTTCTAGCAGGTAGCAGCCAGCAGAGTTCTGGGCTGGAAGCCTCATCCGGCTTTTAATCCAGGAAATTAATGGCAAAACTCTTTGGCTTGAGATGAGAGAATGGAGTTCTGTAAGGGAAAATGCTCGAGATGGATTGCGTGATCAAGCAGACCGAGTAAACTGTGCAGCAGCTTCTTTGCTTCAAGATTCTTCTGGGTTAGAAGCCATGTTTTAAAGACTTTGCAGGTACGAGTCCCTGGGATGTGTTAGGTAAACAAAAGACCCAAGTACAGCAAGTGCTCAATGCTCCTCTTGAGTTAACTAGAATGGGTTGCTCCTAGTTTACTCTCCTGGCAGACAGAGGTACGTGGACCCTCATAGCTGCATGTTTTCCTGTTGTATTGCTCTTGGTCTGGCTCGGGCTTAAAGGCTGTGTTAGCAAATAAGCTGTTGTAGTAGGAGCAGATCAGTGTGTTGGAATAGTTGGTGCTGAAGCTCCGTGAGTGCATTATATGGGATCCAGGGGAAGGTCGCTTGAGATAACATCTCATCTGGTCTCTTGGGCCAAGCTTTTCACAGCCGACAGGAATTGAGGTTTGCAGAGTGAGAAGCGTTTGATGCTTGCTGGAACGCATCAGGGCGCTGCTTGCGGGCTGACTTGGAAGGTCACAGCCCCGTTAAGTGCTGCAAGGTCTTTGAACAGAGCTTCCAGAGCTAAACTGGAAGAAAGCTCTTTTGCTCGTGCCAAAACTGCTCTGTGGACTGACCCAACATGCTGTAAATGAAAACAATTGGGAATTGCTTCAGAATCCATTCTGCTGCTCCGAACCAAACTGCTGATGTCGATACAATCAAAAGCGTTCTACAACTTAAGGAAAGCAAAGCTTGCTTAGTTTGTCTGTTGGAGGGAGAAAGCTGCGGCGTGGCCAGCCCGTCCAGACTCGGAGGTGGGATCACGTCAGGGTTACACAGTTGGTCGCATTTCCCCTCGCAGGAGCGCTACAGGCTGAGCAGCAGGACCTGACAGCGTGTCAGCCCCATGCTGAGGCTCAAGGTAGGGCTGGACATCAGTGCCGAGCGTTAGGAGACGAGCAGGAGCAGCCCTCTGGTTTAGAGAGGGGATTTTCGGTGTGACAATCTGCCAGGCTATAAAGTACTAACACTAATGACAGGAGTTGTGTAAGTACCTAGATAAACTCAGCCACGTTTGGGCAGTGAATGAAAATTCAGTTTTTGATGAGGGTTGTGACACTTCAAAGACAGTGATAAGGAACAAGCGCTTGAAAATGAGGTATGTGTTTATCTCCAGCAGCTGCCTAACTAGGGGAATGGGAAAATTAAATTTGTCTCATAATTATCTTTTGTACAAACAGGCAGTGTCCCTCCAGCCAGGCAGCTTCTAAAAAGCCTATAATTATTGCATATAATAACTACCAACATTAATCTTAGCTGTTGCTTGTACAAAAATTATAAATTACTGCACCAAATCCTATTACTGTGAATACTAAAAGTTACTAGACGTTTATTTGAACCTTGATTTTTTTTTTTCTTGTAACTTTGTGTTAATTTTCTCCATATTTCAACGCTCCAGCAACTGCTGCAATAGAGGTTTGATAGTTTAAAAAATTCATTACTCTGAGATTGGACTAATATGAAAAAAGAAAAGGTCTTGAAGCCAGGGAAGGTTGTGAATAGCACTCGGATTTGGCCAGCTCCAGGACTGTTCATTCTTGCATATAGGGTGTTACCCAATAGTTGTTTAGCCTTGCTGCTATTAGCTGACTACCTGTAGTAGTGCCTTTGAGCCCATAAACCATCCCATTCTTTCCTTTCCATAGAGCTCAGTCCTGCGGGAGCACCGACAGCTCTCTGGGGAAGCATTAAAACCTGAGGGTAAATGCACTTCAGAGCTTTGCTGGAGCTACACTGGAGTGCTGAATGCTTGTGGGGCTGGGAAGGAGACAGAATTATAGTTATTATTTGGTCTTACATATATGGGTGTAATTTTCAAGGCTTCTATTCAAATACCGATGGATCAAGGCTGAAATGAGCGTTTATCACTTTTATTATTCTCAGATCCCAAGGTGCTTGTGAAGACTTGAACTTTTTGAGATTCTTATGTGCAAGAGGACTCAGCTGTTTCTTGAGGACATTACAAGACCCCCTTTTGCATACTCTCAAGTTTAAGCAGTGACAGAAGTTAGATAGCCGTTGAGCCAAAAATATTATACATTGCACCCTATTTTCAGATCCTTGCCCAGAAACCAAGATACCTTTTTTTCCTTTTGCTATTGCACTGAAAACCAGGAGAAAAGTTTGGGTATCGAGTCACTTAAGTCATCATGAATTTAAAGTGTAAGCCAATGTCCTTTTTTAGACTGTGCTGGTATAGAAACAGGTATTTTTGAAATTTTTCTCTAAGGTATTTATAGTATTCTCTCTGTTGTTGGTAAATAATCTCCTGTTACCTTTTTCTAGTTCTCAAGTTTTGAAGGCTTCTCTGGGTGGGTTTTTGATATTTTATTTTTTTTTTAATTTAAGTTCAGGTTTTACCTATTCAGGTGTCTCCAATATGTCACACTTGATATAATAAGCCAACCATCTCCTGTGCTCACACTGGGACAGTGGAAAGCCTGATTTTAAAACAACAAGTGATGTTATTCCAGATGTCCCTATTTAGAACTCAGCAATAACATCTTTCTATTCTATGCAGCAATTTCTGTGTCCACCCTGGTTTTCCTTTTAAAAAGAAGGATGATGATTCAATTTAGAGGTTTTCCCCTGGTTTGTCAATCATTAATTTATCACTGTATCAATGCATAAGGAATTTCTATTGGAACCGAATCCTGCTAACCATGTCACATCTTCTGAGCTGTTACGACTAATTCTTTCCTGAAAATTGAATCATTCAGACTGTTTCAAAGGTACCATGTATCTTCCTATATTTAATAATAATCATCTGCTTAGGGCAAACATTTTTTTGCCACTCATTGGCTTTAAAGTAAACACGCTCTGTTCCACCCAACACCAGATTCTGATCTTGTACAGTTGATGGAACTGCTTATTTCAGTGTACTTAGCCCAGATTATCTGAAATAACAGCTATCTGGATAGTTATTTCTGTAGCCTACAGCTCGGTGTGATTGCAGGCAGATTCCCTGCCTGATTCGGTAGGTCCTGAAGACCTACAGAAATCATTAATGAAATAGTCACTGAACCAGTTAATGCGTATATCTGTGGGAGGAGAGTCATTTTGACAGGACAAGGGGCTATTTAATGTCCCTGAAAAGCAAATACCCCGAGCTCTCTTAGAAGGATGTTCTGTACTTAATTTCCTACATACTTTGTTTTGTTGCATCACAGCTTTCTGTGCTCTTGATTCAACCCAGAGAAATCAAGAGTCAAATTCATTCCTCTTTATTTGCATTCTTTGCTTAAAAAGGATAATGATACTCCAGAGTATCTCAGACCCATGGCAGAGTTGCATCTTTTTCTTCCTTGAAGTAATATTCATCCATTAGAACAACAAGCCACCACGCTGCCTTGGTAGCATTTAGCACTCTTTTTGCTTTAACATAAATCACTCCATAAAGTGCAGCAAAGAATGAGGGTCATCAGTTGAAACTTTATTCAGAGCTGTAACTCTTTTCCTTCAGCCCGATATAACTTTACTAGTTAAGATTCTCTCCAGAATGCCGTGTCTCACAAAAAAAACTATCTTTAACACACACCCTCATCCAGAACATCCAGGCTAGAGATGAATTCCTTTCATCTTATATATTCATTTTTGAGCAAGATTAGGAGACAGGGAACTCTTCACTTCATTAGCTTCAGGGCAGCAAAAGCTAAATGACTCAGGTTGACTAAGATCTCATTCATGTTTTATGGACTTGGTTTTGCCAAGCCATAGGCAGTGGAAGGTTGCAGTGTCCTATGTGATATTGGGGGGGAGTTGTTCTATTTTACTGTTGTAGCATCCTTTGGAAGGACGGGGTCTCACCCTTCCACATAAGCTCTCTTTTCCTCAATTGATACAAACTATGTGTTTCTCTCAAATTCAGTGATTCAATGGGGGGGGGAAAAAAACCCAACCATTATTTGTCACTGGATGAAGCTTTGCAGCTATTGCTAAGGAAACATGTATAATACTGATCAGGATTTATTCTTGGGTAGTGCTTTGCCCGTAGCTCCCTGCCTCCAAGTGTTCACAGAGGGCGGGTGGGAAGCTAGGAATAGTTCTGCCATCGAAGCAAAGAGACAGCAGTCTTATTGAGACGAAACATAATCCTCTCTGAGTCAGAAGTAACTGTATTAACTTCAGTGTGGTTGATTATTTTTCGTGCCTCACACCTAGCATAGTCGTTTCAGCCTGTGCAAAGTTAATGCTAAGTGAATATAAAACGCTGCCAAATCACAGTAATAGCTTTTCATCCACTTAGATGTTACTTTGCACATGCCGTAGTATGCGTGGCTATAAGTAGTGGAAAATTGGGCCCATTAGGGCTAGGAGGATACATTTCAAACTCTGGAAAGTTTAAAAAATCTTCAGTCTTAAGGAATTCTGTGAGGCTGAGAGTGTCGTCCGTATCCAGTTGTATGTAGGGATACTTTTGGCTGCAAAAAGGCAAGCTGGGCTTTGTTTTCAGATGTGATATATGCTTGCCGTTGAAATCATTCAGCAAGTAACTTGGGCTGGGTTGGAAGCGTACTTTGTGTAGGCCTGTTGATGGGAAATAGGCCTGTAACTCATCTGCCATCTTTAAAAGTGCCATTTAATATTGAGGAGCATTCGTTTTGCTCTTTGTGGAGCTATCCTGACCTCTGTAGCTCTTATTCTTAAAGGTCACATTGTTGCACTCTTTTTTCCTGCGTTGAGAATGGATTTTGCAAGCGGAGAGAAAAATGAATCTGGTTGTTACCACCTTGTCAATATAGCAGGACATGCCTGTAAGTAGACTGGAAGGGCACAGCTCTGTTGAAACGGGCAGAGCTCAGGTCAGGTAGATGAACATACACAGAACTGGATGAATAAAGGGTGGTTGTTGTTAGACATCCTCTGTTGGTGGGTACGGGGAAGCCCTTGTGAATTACTGCAGTAATATTTGCATTTCCACAAAGCCTGGCGTAGTCTGATATGGAACTGGGAAATGCATTCACATCGATTTAGGAAGGGCTGTGGTGTACACCAAAGGCCAGCTGGAATACAATAAGTAACATCTTATCTAACATCTTTAGCAATAGAATAAGTAACATCTTATCTAACCTCTTTAGCAATGATTTGGAAGAGAAATTGCTGTTTCGGAGGAGTCTGCATTAATACAAGACCCTGCACTGAGGATTTTGTTGTCATCTTGGATCTATCTTGTAGCAGGATTCTGGCAAAAGATCTATAGATAATTCTTATCCTTCAGCCAAACAAAGGCACTGTTTATTTTGTTAATGGCATCACTGACACAGTGTAAGTATCATTTATAACTCTGCACCAGCGCTTGGGTCAATGGATCAATGTACCTACAACTATGGAGACACGGTAGATTGGCAGTGTTTTCCTGAATTTTTAAGTACCAGATGAAAAGCCATGGCTTGTTTTTCATCTTGAGGTGGTATCACCCAGTCTCTTAATTTTCTTCTGTTTTAATCCTCTCTGAAATTTTTATAGGATGATATATTTGACCTGTATTTCTTAGGTTTAGCAGCAAAATTCGAAGGAAATTATGAAAAACTTTTGATGAAGTAGGATAGTCCCAAATGGATGTCACGTCTTCAAAAGAATGAAAATACTAATACTTAGAGGACTGGAGAAACTTTCTTCTTGGTCACAAATTGGTGTTTATAGTCACAGAATTTGTGACAAACAGCCCCCACCCCGGGGCGGAGAAGGGCACACTGTCCCTACAGTTGCATCTCCAGATGCAATTCCCAGTCTGCTCTCCCTTACCCCCTCACCACGAGTTCCTGTTGATTTCAAGTGTCTACTGATTTAAAAAAAATAATAATAATCGGTGCTTAAGGCTTCCTCTGATCTCACTGATATTCATAGACTTTTTTTCTTGATCCCAGCTTTCTTGTCCTGATTTGTTTCTGAGCTGACTGGTTGCAGTTCATCATAAATAATCTTTCTGCTCCATAAACTCAATTGCTTGTCTAAATTATCTTCCTGGAGCCCCAGTATCTCGTTAAAGACATTAATATCTTTTAGAAAGCCTTCCAGTGGTTCCATATGGAAACCACAAAGCGGTTGTTACCATCTGACTTACTTAACTGCATCTGTCCCGCATCGATCTGCGACGTCTGTGTGCTGTCAGGGATACGACTTAGTTTTGCTCCCCTCCTGCCCACTGGAATTAGGCAATGTGATTAACCTTTGGTAGCCATGGCCTTTTCCTCCTCAGTTCCTCTCCCCAGAGACTTGTGTACAGTGCGTTGGAGTTGTGTGTGTTGTTTAATTAAGTTATGTAGGGACAGATGATGTGGCAATTTGTAGCTTTGGGTGCATAATAAAACCATCTAGTGAACATTTTATCAGTTAGTTAAAGTAAGGTCAGAATTAGTCTCTCCCTTTAATTTTATTTCAATCCTAACATTAGTACTATTTAGGCGCAGGGGCATCTTTTTAGTGTCTTTTAAAGTAGTATTTGGTTCAGCCTTTTAATTATCTGATGAAATTGCAGTGTCACCTCCAAGGCCAAATATTACATCGTAAAGGTTCCTGCATAATATATCCAAATGCCGTCTTCAGCGAGACTGAATCTGTTCTCACCTTAACTTCATTGACTTTGGTATAATTGTGCTCTTACTCCTGGTTTATGCAAGTGTGAATGAGGTCCTTGTTCTCCTCCGTCAGCTTCTCTGTCGCTTTGGCGATGAGTGATGTTGATGGTGCCCGAGGGCTGGCGATGAGCGTCGTTCCAACTCCTTTAATGGTATGCTAGATGTCCTACATCTTTTCGCCCTGTACTGTCAACTGAGGGACTTTAATGGACCTTATGTTGTTGCAGCGTAGTCCCAAAGGTGCTCTCAGATCTACTCTGTGCTCTGCCCTCGGATGTTCCCTGCCTATTTCTGACTTATCCCTTCTTCAAAGATCCGGTGGCTAGAGCAGATGCAAAACTATCTCACATGTTTTAAGCCTGAGAGGAGGGGTCCTGCTCACTCCCCGGTCCTTTTTACCTCCTCCCCGTCCTCCTACTTGTGGAAAAGGAATCAGTCCATTATTGGTGCTGGATGTTGCACCAATTAATCTGAGGCTTTTGATCCAAACCTTCCTGCCTTTTATCTCTCGAGACACATAGAAATAGATAGAGGCAAAGCCTTTTTCTTAGCTGGATCTGGCAGAACTGTGACACGTGGAAGAAAAAATTAATTATGCACATGGCATGTTTCTAGGAAAGGGGATAGGGCTATTAAGGGTTTGTACCCTTTGGGAGATTAGCTCCTCGTTTTATTTAATATCACCTTGTTCTGCGCTGCACAATGGCACCACATTAATAGTTACAGCAGGTATGTAGGTACAGTTAATATCCTCTTGGTTTGGTAATCCGCTTAATACTTGAAGTAAATAAGAAAGTGGCTTGGAGTATACTGTGCTCTTAAGGCAGAACTGGGTCTGGGGTATTTGTTAGTACAAAGGGTGGGAGGAATATCTGAAACACAGGGATTTTTCATGCATTCTTTTTGTGGGAGCAGCCGTAAGGCGCTCTGGAGTGTCTGAAAACAAAGATCTCGCTTCCAGGGTTGACTCGGAAGAGAGGGATTTCTGAAAAGCAGAGAAGGAAGCGCCGCTGCTGTGATTGGTTTGGGCTTTTTTTGGATGGCAGTGTCGTGTCTTTTGTAACAAGCTTAGCTCTGGCTCCAGGACGGAGCCAAGCAGCCTCCTGGTAGAGCGCAAGCGATAACTGCGCAGCGCTGAACGGCGTGTGATAAATGCCAACACCTTGCCGGGGTCTGACCTTACTCCGGTTTAGTCTGTAACGTGCAGCCGCGTGTTGGTGTTTCCAGATGCCAGTGAAGATAACTGATGCTATTTCTCTCGCCAGCTGGATGGCACAATTTTTTCTCCTAAATGTATCAGCTAATAAACAGACTCATGATTTTGTTGAGACTGCTGTTGCTGCAGGACCTGATAAACAAGGACGTGTTCTGGTATTGGATTCTGTTGCTGTCATTTTTGGATATGTTTCCAATTCTGTTGTTGACCTTAGGCTGGTCACTTGGGCCAGGAATATTCTCAGGGTCTTCAGCACCTGCTTTTGTATTCTCTTCCTAACTCAGGGGTGGAGGGAAACATTGGGACACTGTTGGCTTCACAAAGTTTTAATAAATTTCCAGGTAAAATGGCTTGAACATTTTCACAGTTATGAAACATTTTCTGGTGCTTTCTGGTTTTTAGTTGACCAAAATATGTTTGAGACCACCCAAAGAAAATCTGATTAGCTTGTCACTAATATTTTATTTCAGTTGTTAATTTTGAAATTCATCCTCAGAATCTTGAGTTAAAATGTCTTAATTTATTTCAGGGAAAATCCCTGTTATGTTCCAGCTCTTGACAGGATCTGAGGCTTGCATTATTCAGCAACCTAAAGGGCTGGACCTTGGATAAAGAAATTTACTCCCAGCACTTTGTATGCTAAGTAATAACTATCCATTGAGAATATAACATTTAAGCAGACAAAAGGGATCTGGTTTTTATGCACCTTTGTCCAGATGTATAATCATCTGCTGACAAATTAGCAGTACTTAGAGATGGGCAGGATCATGTATTTGGTTTTGCATTGATGCTCAGTAGTATTAACTCTGTTGACAATGTACTACTTGAAAAAGCTACTATTGAGACTTGATCACTTTTATTTACTCCTGAGAAATTCCAGCAGCAGTCTGCCAGTGGTTTGTAGGTTTTTTAGCATTAAGGGTTGCATGGGAGCACTTTCCAGAAGAGCAAGGACACAGGCGGAGCAGCCTCTCAGCTATACATCACGCAATCGTTCTTTTGAGCTTGGCAGTTCCATCTAGCCACCAGGAGATCAGTGGAGCTTCCTGAAGCATGATTTAATGCCTCTAAAGAAACAGACAAGTTTTATGCTGTTAGATTTAAGCCAGCATAACCAATTTTACTTTTTTTGTCCACTTTCAGCTACGTCAGATGTAGCTGACTCCTGTTGTTCCACTGCTGAGATTCCTTTGTCTTCAGCTGAGTTACTTCAGATTTACACCACTGAGACAGGAGATCATGCCCAATGAATCTGTATGAGATTACACTGGTAGTAAAAATATGTGGTTAGGACACCGACTTGGGATGCCTGGCTTTAATTCTCTGTACTGCTACACGTTTCCTGCATGACAAGCTGGACAAAACTTGCACAGATTCACCACATCTCATTTTAGGCACTAAAATTGCCCCGTGGTGCAGCCCTGCCGCTGGCAGAGAGACAAGCAGGTCCTGAGACCAGTTCATCATACTGGAATGGAACAATCGGCTGGGGATGCCGAGCTGGTTTCTCCCTACACGTTTTCCACACAGAATGTGGGACAACTGCATTTCTACCTAGGATGCCTCAGCTAAGTGCCTGTGCTTAGCCTGGCTGAATTTCACGTTGGTCTCTCTGTTCCTTGAGTTTGCTGTCTTGAAAAACAGCATAATAGCTATTCTTTATCTTACTGCAGGCACTTGTGGAGAAATCTATTACGATTATTAATTTTGCAGTGCACTTTCTGATTTACTTGTTTAAAGGAGAATGAGTAAACAGAGAACTCATTAAATAGTTGGAATGTTAAAAATTTGCAGCCAAAACTTACATTTAATAAGTACGTTATGAGTGTTACACAAGGACTTCATCTTTTATATAGCACCTTGTTTTGAGGGATAATGGTAGTGGTATCATTTGATTAAAGGTTACATTCCCCTTTTTTCTTCTGGAATGTGCTGCTCCATTTTCTCTAATAAAGATCTTCTCCACTAAGACTAGCCTAGCTTTCACATAGGCTGAAATGGTTTCCCCATCCCAAGGGAAAGAGTATAATTAAGCATTTTGGTTATGTTAGGCTTCATATTAGGGCTGTGCTTTTGCAGGAAAATAATAAACAGATTAGTAACATTGCCAAGAAGAGATTTAGAGTATCATCTCTGATTAAGCTTTTCAAAACCAGCCAGGCAACAATGGAGAGAGGCTAAAGCTGTAGGAAAGCACAGTGGAAAAAAAATTACACATTTAGTTAGTTTGGTTCAGCTTATTCTCTCGCAAAGCGATTGTTAAAGGCAGTGTTGCAGAAGAGGCTAAGGATGGGGGGGTTAGGCCTTCTGGGGGTTTATTCCTTGGTTTGTTCCTGGGTTATGTAAAGAGTCTGGGAAGTCTGTTTCCCTCCTTTTCTCTGACCTATCTGAAATTTTGGGGAGTACAGATAATCTTTTGGTTTTTCTTTTTATAGCGTCTCCTGTAGGAATCTCAGATGTCCTCTCTAGGTGATACTGTAACATTAATACATCTAGTAGAGCTTCCCGAATGCTACAGAGCAGCCTCAAGACTCTTACTCATTCTTGCTGACTTCGCCCCAGTTGTGCTTGAGGCCCTTCAGCATTCCCGTGAGCTCCACTTCACCCCAAAGCCGAGATTGAGTGCTCAATGTTACTTCAAGTAGAACTCTATGGCTGCAGCGAGGTTTGATTCCTCTCTTGCCACAAAAACACTGTAAAACAAAGCAAAGCAGATTCTTTCTCGTGGGTTTGCGTTATTCTGCTCCAGCTAGTCTTCCTGTGAATGTGTTTTCCCCGGCAGTGCAGACTGTGTTACCTCCAGGCAGGGTTACTGCAACGTGCTCCCTTCCAGGCTCTCTTTGAAGAGACTTGGATGCTTTGGCTGGCGCAAGGTGTGTTTTCCTGGCCACCTCCGAGTTTGCCTCTTTTTGTTGGCCTAAGGTGTGTCCTTCCTTCGTGTCACTAGGGAAGACTATCTGGTGCCCAGGTACTGGTTTTGTTGAGGACTCTCTTCTGATGGGATGTGGGCAGCTTGCAATGTGGTACCTGCAGCAGATCTGGGAACCTTTCCGTGCCCTGCCGCTGTCCCGGCGTACTGCTTTATATCCCACAGGTATGCAGGCTTTCTCTCTCTTCCTAGCAAATTCCAAATACAACTCCTGCAGACCTGGTGACATCTCACATCCCACTGGACACTCCTTGCCCTTCCATTCCAGGGACAGAAGAGGATCTGTAGAATATTAACTGGACAGCTGCCCTGCCTGTCTCATTGCCAAATAGCAGCAGAGTTCTAGCTTCGTGTCACCTATATGAGTACAGGACTTGCCAAATGGTCTCAGGGAAGAACTTGGGCCCAGATATGGAATGTTTTAGGTCTGTATGGAAATCTTATATGGCTTGTTGTCAGGTTTTACTAGACTCTTCTATAAGATAAATTTCATTAACTGCAGAATTCTTCCACTCCTACTTCTGTAGGTGCAACTTATCTGCAGGTCTTGTTTTGACTAGTTTGCCTAGTAGGAAATTTCAGTCCAGTTCCCAGCATTTAAGCAAATCCAACAATGGTTTCTTTGATACTAATATAGCTGGAGAAAAAAAGGAAAAAAAAGCAGCCCTTAAAGAAATACTCTGGCTTCTTTCTCCCCTAGTTCTCTGCCCTCTCATCTCAAAAGGAACTTCTTGATTGTTCTTTCCGACACAGTTATAAACTTAGCTTAAAGGGAAGGGGAAAAGAGCTTGGGTTTTTTTTTTGTCTGCTCCCCCGAGTGCTTCTGTTTTCAGTCATTCAGCCTGATCTCTGTTCAGCAGGGTCTCTTGGATGCTGACCACAAAGAAGGGAAAGAAACACTTTGAGTTGAAGTAACTTGCTAACTTTTTTTTCATTGCCTCAGAAAATTTCCTAATGGGGGGGGGGAACATCAGGAGCTGTGGATGTGGTAATCGTAGATGAAACCTATTCCTTCACCAAGTGTACTTTGGTATGGGCCTAGTGTTGCATGGGGAATGGTGTGGTTATTCGTACTGATTTCTCAAGAGAGCATACATTGTTGTTGTCTTTTTTGTTTCCATCTCTCTTTCTTTTTTCAGTTCTCCTCACTTCCAGAATACTTTCACCTGGCCTTCCTCAGTCTCTTTCCATTTTACAAAGCAATAGGGATTATGCAGCCAGGATCAAAATGTCAGACACAGAACTTGACTGGATTTAAAATCAAAGAAAAAGATATTTCTGAAATCTTGGTCCTCTCAAAAGCTACAGATTAGGTGTTAGCGCCTTAAAGAGTGTAAATTAATAAACCTGAATTTACTCCAGCTGAGAATCTAACCCTGAGTTTGTGCGTTCCCAGCCTTTAGGATTCGTGACATACTGGAAGATTCAAGGTTTAATATTCTGGGGTGGAGTACAGGCAGGACTGAACGTCGGGTCAGTGCGATGCTCTAACCTGTTTTTTTTATGTGATCCATGCTTTAATGGAAGGAAGGGGTGCGTGCATCTGTGAATAACAAAATAGCTTTGGAACATTTGAGATCACCTCAGTAGAGAATAACTTATAGGAAGACTATATGAGATAATACACCAAACATATACGGCTGCTCCTGTGACTATGTCATTGAAGATACACAGCCCATTTTTATGTGTGTGTACAGTTTGTCTTCTCTACAAGTTTATAAGGCAGCCAGTAAGTAAATGCCAGGCTTGTCTCCATATTTTCCGGCAACCTGGCCCTATAAAGATTATCCTCAGCTCCCCTCCTCCTACCTCAGATTTTAGACCTGGCACAGTCCAGGCCAGATTCCTGAAAAAGTTGACTTTTTCGCTGGCTTCTTGACAGGTGCTGAGGTAAGGAATGAGAAATCAGCAATGACTTAATGCTGCATCGTGACCATTGTTGCATCTTCAGAATTTAAGTCATGAGCTTGTAGAAAGTTTCAGATTAGACCTCTGCAGACCAGTTAATCCAGCTTCCTCCTCAAACCAGAGCTCATGTTAAAGCTGGGTTGGCTTGTCAAAGGCCTCCTCTGGTCGGAAGATCTTGAAGGAGGCAGATGCAATAACTTTGATGCAGAACCTGTTCTAGAGCTTATCAACTCTAAAAGGTAAAGAAGTCTTTATGATTCAGAACGCGTTACCTGCGTGCCCTGTGCAGGGGTGTGTGTATATATCCAGTTTTGCAAGATCGTGCCCTGAGTAACAGTAATAAAATCCATGGTTTTGCTATTTGCTTTTGGTTTGCACTGGTGTCACTGAGATGGCAATCTGTCCCGACTCTTACAGAGGATCAGATGATTGAAAATGTTCTTTTCGTTCCTCTCTCTCCTTTATTTGCTCGCTAACATTGCCATTTGGCTTCTGTCTTGCTCGGGGACATTCTGGTATAAACCCCCTGTTTCTGTAGCTGGATTGGGGTCACAAGGTGGCCTGAAGGAATGATTCACTGCGAAGGTGCAGAAGCAGATAAACCCTTATAAAAACCTCTGGAGAGAATGAAGCCAAGAATATACATTCAGAAATTCATTTAGGTCTCACCATCTTGCTTAAAATGCAATTGGGTAATAATACCTGGCTGGGCAATACAGTTAATGAAAAGCACCGAATGTAAAAGTTACCCAATGTAAAAGTTGAATTTTTTATGTGAGCTTTGCTTTTCCAGTAAGCTTTTAAAACCCTATTCTCATTTTAAGCAATCTACTGATACATTTAACAAATGTCAAGATGAAATGCTTCAGAAGAGATCAAAAAGACCAAGGGTTTTATTGTACTACTCTTAGAGCACTGATAGCCTGTATTGAACTTTCATGCTAGGGATCAATAGCTTTATTTGATCAAATATGGTGAACTATCAAAGACATGGGGCTCTACCTAAAGGACACTTCAGATTGAGTTGTCTCCCTTGAGAGCACTGGGACTCTTGAATTTGTGCTTTGATATTTGCTCATCTCCCTGCTTATTTTGAAATTATTTTTAATGTGTTTTTTTTTAATAACACTTGTATTGTTGTGTATTCATGAATATTCTCCATGCCCTGGCGTGGCATGCGGAGATCAAAGCCACCGCTTGCGATCGCAAGGCCAATGCTGGTCCTAGCAAAGCATTTGGGTTTATCTCGAGGGCGTGTTTTGAGCTAATCTCTGGAAACCAAAACTCAGTGGCGTTAGACTTACGATCGCAAGGAAATCGCAAGAAGGGGTGCGACGGGGCTGGGAAGTTCACACGGACCCATCCGTTGGGGGTGAGGAGGATGGCAGCCCAGGCTGAGCCGTTTGTGCCGATGGCTGTGGAGGAGGAGGGGGAAAAAGATGCTTCCCCTGAGGCTGTGAGCTGACCAATTTACCCTGCAAACTCCCTCACCACTCGGGTGGTGATAATATATTGAGTAAGACAGAAAAGCAAAGGATTGTTCTGTGCCAGCTGCCCTGGGAACAGAAATAGTTGTTTTCTTAAGCAGACTTGCTAACTGTGTGAGGTTATTAAAGCCACTGGATGATGACTGCTTGCTTATTGCAGCCTCTTTAGATTTCTGGTCGGTACCTACTGATGATCAGTTTTAGTGCTTTCCTTCACTTTTGGGTGCAGTGTAATCTGTATACCCGCGTTTGCAGATGCAAGTTGGTCTTACCTGATTATATCCACTGGGAGGGCAAACAATTCAGTAGGTTATTGTTTAAATATGCACTAAAATTAGCAACTGCTCAAGAGCATTCTCGTTTTGTATTGAGAGACAACAGGAAACATGGTAACATTGAATGGAAAATAGCATAATAGAGCGCACAAGATGAGATTCACCATCTTAACTGTCATCGCGTGGTCTAGGTACCATTTAAAGCCTCAAAATGGGATCTGAATTGCTTATAGGAGCTAGTCTTGTATCTCTTCATAGGGATAAATTTCATCTTACAGCAGTGCCCTTACAGATTGAAATAAATTGCTTTAGGGAGTTGATGTGCCCAGAAGCAAATGTACTGGTTGGGGGATAACTAATATTACAGAAGATTTCTCTCCTGGTGTATATAGTTTCATTCATACGCTCACAACTCTTACAGTAAAAATGTTACCAGTTTGCATATTCAAACACAGAAGTGCTGAGCAGTCAGAGCTGTGCTTGAAAACGATGGAAAACCCTGATCTGAACATATATTACTGTCCATATCCCATTCTAGGGCACTGGAAGTTAAACACCTGAAGTTAGTGATCTCCCTTGACCATAAAGGCCCTCTTTCTCTCAGTTTGCTGTTTGTCATCTGGACATTATGTCCTTTATCTCTTAGAGATGCTGTGAAAAATAAATTGTTTCTGAAAAACTCAAAAATAGAGTGGTGAGAGCAATAAAAAAAACAGTGAGGAGCTTAATTGTGTCTTCAGGGAAGGTTTAGAGTAACATGCTGTAAATAAGGTATAGGACCTCTCACTGAACAATAAAGGACATGACAAAGTATTGAATAGCTGTTGGTTAAGTGAGGAGAACCTGCTTTGTACATCACAGACCTTACGTCTGGGAAGAGATGAAAGCAGGATATGATCATGAAAGATGGAACCGTTCTGCATTAGAGCAATACAGCTACCTTCAGGATGTACTGGGCAACAGCAAAACTAATATTTCCCAGCTTTCTGTTCTTTGTCTCCAAAATTGACTTTCTGGGGGTGTACTCTGTCACAACAACTGTAGCCTTCACAGTCAATGCGAAAGACTTGATTGCATCTGTTCCCTAGGCAAGGATCTTCTTGAGTTGTTTGCTTGTAAAGTTCTGAATCCTGACCCTTCCAAACCGTTAGGTCTAAAGGGGATCCCCTTGTCTGGGAGCAGTAGCAGGTCATTCTCCAGCAAGTCGAGCAGGCACTAGAGGGAGATACAGTACTCTTAAGGCTTGAAACTCAACGCATGGGGTTAACATGGACTGTGAGAACCTGTCACACTACTGCTTGCCATTGGCTGACAAAGCAGCTTGATGTACTTTGTTGAGTACAGCAAGAATGTAATCTGTCAAGAAATAAGAGATAATGACGTAAACTACACTGTGTGGATAACTGGGTCTCGTGTGTTGCAAATGGAAGACTACAATGTTTGTTTGAGAAGTGTTGTGAAGAGGAGAAACAATGTTGGAAGGTCCCAATGTTGCATCTGTCTTAAAACAACTGTTTTAAGGCATTTTCTCACAAAAGGCTTTCTGCTGTATGGCTGAATGTGACAAAGTTATGCTCAAAGATGACAATTCGATTTTGACTAGTGAAGACTCTCTACTGCCTTTCCTCATTGATGTAATTGTCCCCTTGTAAATAAGTGGGAATGTTTTAATGGACTGCCAGTTGCAGTGACGTTCTGAATGTCTTCTTTGGTCTCTGTTTTTCAGGAGCTGTGCAGCAAGATCATCGAAGCAATTTTAATGTTTGTGGCTTCTCAGTTACCAGGAAGACACAGTGCTGCAAACTTGGGGAAATTATTAGAGGTTGCTTCACACTATGATACAGACTTTTCTTACTCAAGCATAATTACCTCTATCTTGATAAGAAATGAGATCACCACAGTAAGATTTCTGCCCAGTTCAGTGTTGTTGCTTTCTTTTGACCAAGCCTATGAAAAGGATCTGTCTTCCTGACTGGTCTCGCACTGTCACGTCTTCATGCTCCTGACCAGTCCTGTTAAGTGATGGAATATATAAGCCCTCAGTAGCCACAGAGATGTGTTTCAGTGTTGACTGTTGTGGTACCTGATCTGTTCCTAGTGAGCGCCTTGACAACCAGCTCTTAGAAGAAGCAGCCAGATAGATGCGTAGAGGCCAGCTTGCAAATTTCCCTTCCCAGCAGATAAACCTGGTTGTTAGTTGGAAGATGTGGGCGGAAATGGCCACTATTGCATCAAACAAAGGGACAAACTGGAGTCCACAAGAATTATTTTCTTTAAATTGGACTGGATTCAAACTTCAAAAATCTCCTTATCATGCTCAGAGGGTGCTGAAGGTGACAGGAGCATTATTGCCTCAGCTGGAATGGAAGCTTCAGAACTCTTGCAGAGATACCATGAGGTTACAACTAGCAAGAAGCCTTGGTGGATATAACTAGCATTGCCTGCTCTGTCAGACATCCAGCAGTTGCTCTGCAATGTCTTGTCCATGTCCTGAATGCTTCTGGGTCAGCTGAACTTAGAAGAAACACAACTCGTGGCAGTAAGTGTATGGCTTTACATTTATTTGTGATTTTTTTTGTTGGTTTTTCCTGTGTGAAGTTTTGCCGGCGTGGATGTGTCTCTTTAAAGAGAGGGAAAAAATACTTAGTTTATGTTTAATGAATGAATGTCTGTACATACTTTGAAGATTTAAAGTGCTAGAGCAGTTTCCCTAGGAATGCGTCTGGTCAGTATGTCCATGGATGGAGATTTCACAACCACTCTGGGCAACCTATTCCAATGTTCAACCACATCCTCACAGCAAAAAAATA